>NC_141696.1:657232132-658441370 GCF_964263255.1 Lissotriton vulgaris | reverse complement strand
ACATGGCTATGTAACTCCCATAATCAAAATCTAAATTTGCCAACCGCAAGTGGGAGCGTATTTACAAGAAACTTGCACCATGAAGAACACTTTACATTTAAAAAGGACAAATAACATCATAGAAAAGAATTGTTTTTAAACACAGCATATAAATCAATTGTATACCTGCATTCAAGAGGAAATGACTGAAAATGTCCTTGAGACACATGAAAGCGTTTTCTGGAATGCCCTAGCACCATTGTTTGGAAATTATTTACATGGCTATGTAACTCCCATAATCAAAATCTAAATTTGCCAAGCGCAAGTGGGAGCGTATTTACAAGAAACTTGCCCCATGAAGAACGCTTTCCATTTGAAAAGAAAAAAAATAACATCAAAGACACTCAAATGCCTTATAAATATGACCCAAAACAACCTATGAAGCTCTAGCAATCAGCGACGGCTCGTGGAGGGAGTTACGGTGGGGCAGGAGGGTGGGGAGGGGGCGGGGCAGGACGGAGGTTGCTAAAAACCGGCATATGGATAATTGCAGGTAAGTAAACAATTTAATTAATAAAACGAATTTCGTAGCTCGCACTGCATTGCATTTTGCGATGCAAGGCGCACTACGAAATTCGTTTTATTAATTAAATTGTTTACTTACCTGCAATTAACCATATGCCGGTTTTTAGGAACCTCCACCCTGCCCCTTCCCACCCTCCTGCCCCACTGTAACTCCCTCCACGAGCCGTCGCTGCTAGCAGTACATATCCAGAAATGTAATTGATTTCAAAAATCGTTTTTAAAAACAACATATCTGTTTCAGCTTACATAAGAGACCATGGAATGGGCTTCATGTACAACAATAACTTGTGTTACTGCATGCCAGAATGCTACACCGAATATGCAATTACAATTTCTCAAAGAAACAAAATCTACATGTATATCACTAGAGACAAAGCCACATTTTAAGAACACAGCTTTCTTCATCATTTTCTCCTTAAATCATACTATTCTCTATCTAAATTAAATAAATCTTTTCTCACCTTAGCAAATACTTTTTGAGTTTTGAAAACAGTCTCAGAAATACACCAAATTGTCTTCAGCAGAAGAAAAAGGATGCACTCCAGAGGCTGCAGCTATTGAAAGCACAGAAATACAGATATTCATTTCACATATCTCTCATATTAGCCAATCATAACTCTTCCCTCACTTTTTTCAAATCAAAACCCTTCCCCCCTCTGCCCTCTCTGCCTTTTTTCCATAGCAACCACCTCCTGGAAGACCTCTCATGTTTGCAAATTCACACAACAATGTTTCAATTGAACTCTGAACTCTCAGTGCACCTGCGTATCCAGTGCAATCTTTCATCAAATGTTTCTTCGTTGACCATTCAAATTACATCTTTCAAAGAACACATCCATGCACCCTAACTTTCTGTTTTCAGAAATGGAAATGCACCAATCACTGCTAATGAATCATTAGTATTGGAAATCCACAGTTTTTTTTCTTTACAAACTCCTACTGTTTCAACTGCCCTTTCATTACCACACTTCATCTGACTGCAGCACAACCTTCTCCCACCATGTTTAATGTCTGGATTGTTGGACATAGTTACATCCACTGGGCTCAAAGGTATGCTGAGAACAGAAATTTACCTAACCTCAATTTACAAGATGTGGAAATTAAGTGGTTGGGCCAAAGAGGATTAAAATGTCACCAATTGATACCATTGGTGAAAACCTTTATGCATTTGCCAAAACCTGACCTGTTAATTGTGCACTGTGGAGGTAATGATTTGGGCACTTTGACTGGGGTAGGTCTGGAAATGCTTTTAAAGGACACCTTTGAGCAATTAATGGCACTTTTTCCTCAAACTGCCTTGGTATATTCCAATATATGCCAAAGACAGAAATGGAGGTGGTCCAACCAATTTTGTCCACAAATTGAGAAAGCGAGGAAGCATGTAAACAAATCTGTTTCAGCTTACATGAGAGACCATGGAATGGGCTCCTTGTACAACAATAACTTGCATTACTACATGCAAGATATCTACAGAGGAGATGGAGTTCACTTCTCAGATGAGGGCAACAGAATTTTCATTCTGAATTTAAGACTGTGCATTGGTACCTACTTATAAGTACCTAAATGTACCATAAACCCAAAAGCTCTTCTCAGAGCTACCCTTCATCTGATCACTCACAATTATTATTTTTCTCTAACTTTTTTCTGTAATTTTCAACAAACTACGCTCAAAGAGCGCTACCCGGTACGCGAACTGGAAGCTAACCGCGCAAAATTTCAAAAAAAAAGTTTTTTCTTCGCACATATGGTCCTCCTCAGCCACCCTCAGAAAACCTAGGGGGTCAAAATACTTGTACCGTGCCCCCTTCTACCCATTCTGAACACTCTTTACCCTCCATTTGATATCTTAATTCGACCGAAACACAAAATGGTGGACTCCCGTTACGCTCCTAGTTCGCGGACCGGACCGCTTCCCGGGAAACGGTCCAAAAAAAGGTGGGAAAGTAATTCACAGAAAAAAGACTGGAGACACTCTCACCAAATATAGATTCGCTTATACTACATAACAATCCCTTTCTTTTTCACAAATTTGATTGAAATTCCATTTAGCCATTAAGTCTATAGACCTCTCTAAATACCGTGAGGTAAATTACTTCACAAAACACATCTGAAGTGTTGGAATTGACAACCAATGAAAATGTTACTTTCATTTTCTACTTTTATAACCTGACATTTGATTGGTTAAATACCTGAATATATATAAAGGAAGAGAAGAAAACACAGCCATTTTGACTACTACTTCTTGTTGTACATCACATTTCAATAGCTTCCAAAAACTTCAACTTCTTTGTGAAGGTAAGTTATAATTTTTAAAAATGAAATATATTGTGCACTATAACTTAATATAGTAGACTTTTTCTGATAGATATACACTATCCCTCTGTAGTAGTTATGGATTTAGATAGACTTCTCTGTTATAGTTATGAATGGAGTTAGGCTTCTCTTGGTTAAATCACATACACTTTTTTATAGTCCTATTTCCACTCTGATACTATACACTACCAAAAGAAGAATTCACAGATAAAAACTGCCTATCTAACATTAATCCCAACAGTGCCCTATCTCTACTAATATATATTTTTTTATTCAAAATTTCAGGCAAAATGGAAGGCGAGCAACAAGTTACATTTTCAATTGAACTGAAGGAGAGCAGCCAAGACAAAATTGATGATTTTATGGATCAAAGTAGAGACCACGAACTTCTACAATGTGTTGAAGCAGTGGATAACCTGCTTCAAAATGAAAAAAAGTTACACCCTATATTCAATTTTGACATTTCTGACACTGAAATGTTAGAAAGTTTAATAAAGTATGAAACACAATCAAAATAAAAAAAAATTAAAAATAAAGAAAACAAAAAAAAAACAAAAATAAAAACAACAAACAATTAACATTCAGTATTAAAAAAGTCTATCATTCTATTATCCTTATAGTACGCTGTCCAGAACGCTTTCCGGTTCGCGTACTAGGCGCTCACCACGCAAAAAAAAAATTTTTTTTTTGCCCTGCTGGAACCTTTTACAACCTCCACATAAAACCTAGGGGGTCAGGGAGGATCTACTATGCCCCCTTATGGAAATTTCCCCCTTTGTTTTGGCCTCCTCTGTCTCTCGATCCTACCGAGAGACAAGATGGCGGCCGCACCGGACTGTTTGGAATGTTGACAGACACCGAAGAGCCAATCAGCTTTCCGTGCGCAAAGTTCCGTTACGCGAAAAGTACGCGAACCGGATCGCTGCCCGGACCGCTGTTACAGATATATATCTTGTTTTAAACGTTAATTTCTCAAAATCCACTGGAGCACATATATTGAGACCTAGCAAAGGCACATCGGGATAACAGTCCCTACAATTTTGCCAAGTTTCGTGCAAATCCATTCAGCCGTTCGGGCTAAAAGTGAGGCCAACCGCCCTATGGAAATTAACATGGGAAAAACGTGTTTTGGGACCCCCCTTTTTTCTCGGCCCCCCCTTGCCGAACACCCCCCAAATTTTCAGGGGCTGCTCAGAAACAGAATGTGCCATTTTCCTGAAAATTTCAGCCGATTCCGTCCACAAACGCCAAAGTTATTCGACATAGAATTTTCAGAAATCCCATAGGGAAAAATCCTAACTATATATACCTACTGGCGACCGCCAGTAGGTAATATATATATATATCGCCGGTAGGTAATATATATATTACCTACTGGCGGTCGCCAGTAGGTATATATAGTTAGGATTTTTTCTCTATGGGATTTCTGAAAATTCTATGTCTAATAACTTTGGCGTTTGTGGACGGAATCGGCTGAAATTTTCAGGAAAATGGCACATTTTGTTTCTGAGCAGCTCCTAGAAATTTGGGGGGGTTTCGTCAAGGGGGGGCTGAGAAAAAAGGGGGGTCCCAAAACGCGTTTTTCCCATGTTAATTTCCATAGGGCGGTTGGCCTCACTTTTAGCTCGAACGGCTGAATGGATTTGCACGAAACTTGGCAAAATTGTAGGGACTGTTAGCCCGATGTGCCTTTGCTAGGTCTCAATATATGTGCTTCAGTGGATTTTGAGAAATTAACGTTTAAATCAAGATATATATCTGTAACAGCGCTCCGGGCAGCGATCCGGTTCGCGTACTTTTCGCTTATCGGAACTTTGCGATGCGAAGCTGATTGGCTCTCCGGTGTCTGTCAACATTCTAAACAGTCCGGTGCGGCCGCCATCTTGTCTCTCGGTAGGATCGAGAGATAAGAGGAGGCCAAAACAAAGGGGGAAATTTCGATAAGGGGGCCTAGTAGATCCTCCCTGACCCCCTAGGTTTTATGTGGAGGTTGTAAAAGGTTTCTGCAGGGGGAAAAAAAAAAAAAAAAAAAAATTATTTATGCGTGGTGAGCTCCTAGTACGCGAACCGGGTAGCGCTCTGGGCAGCGTACTATAAGGATAAAAGAATGATAGATTTTTTTAATACTGTATGTTAATTATTTGTTGTTTTTGTTGTTTTTTTTGTTTTTTTTATATATATATATATATATATATATATATATATATATATATATATATTCACAGAAAAAACCATAGGTCATAGACCATATATAGTTAGGAATTTGCATTTACAAAACCTTGAAAATTCACTGAAAAAACCATAGGTTATAGACCATATATATGTATATATGTATATATGTATGTATATATATATATATATATATATATATATATATATATATATATATATATATTTATATATATATATATATATATATATATATATATATATATATATATATATATATATATATATATATATATATATATATATATTCACAGAAAAAACCATAGGTTATAGACCATATATAGTTAGGAATTTGCATTTACAAAACCTTGAAAATTCACTGAAAAAACCATAGGTTATAGACCATATATAGTTAGGGATTAGCATTTAAAAAACCTTATTTTATTTGCACAAAACCATTGAAATTCCATATTTAGTTAGTTGCACTAACTATATATCGCGGACCCGCAATCCACTGCTAATGATGTCACATATTACATCATTCATGACATGGTCAGTGACATCACTGATGACATCACTGATGACATCTCAAATGACATCACTGATGACATCACTTATGACAACACCCAGTGACTGTATGTTTCTGTAAAGTTAAAATATGTCTTACATATTGAAGAATGAGTGGATGTATAAGTGTCTGGATGAAGGATTTAGTAGGTGTATGACTGACTGTATGAGAGAATGATTAAATGTGTCTCACTGAGTGCATGGGTTAGTGATTAAAGTGTCTTAATTTGGCAATCATTATTTATGTTCTTCTGTAAACTGCTGCATGTTTAAATCAGTAGCTATATCAGTAACTATATGGGTTATTGAATGGTTGCCCAAGTATTTGTATGGGAGACTGAGTATGTGTGTGGGTGGCTGGGAGGTGTATAACTCTGTGCATAGATGTGTGAGCAGTTGATTCCCTAGGTGTATGGGTTCAAAAGTGCATGTAGAAACAGCTGTATGGACAGTTGACTGTGTGCATGAGTATATTGGTGAGTGAATGGATATCTCAGTTCTACATGTCAAAGTAAGTACATATGTAAAACACACTCCATGTGAGAGTTGACATATATAAATAACTGAACATAAGAGCCAGTGAATGTGAGAGTGGCTGTATGAATCATTGTGAACTTGTATCAAGGATTGTATAAGAGAGTAAATATGTGTTAGTATATGTTTGAATAAGTAAGGTGTGTATAACTGTATAGTTGAGGAAATGGAGGTGTGATTGATTCTTTGCATGACTGACTAGGTGTGTGAGTAACTCCATGGATGTGTGACAGTCTGTGAGTGCCTGTTTACACTGAGTGTATCTAAGGTTATATTAGAGTCTGAAGATGTATTATCACATAAATGATATCATCAGTGATGTAATCAGTAATGTCAAATGAGATGTCAGTGATGTCATCAGTGATGTCATTTGAGATGTCATCAGTGATGTCATCAGTGATGTCATTTGAGATGTCATCAGTGATGTCACTGTCCATGTCATGAATGATGTAATATGTGACATCATTAGCAGTGGATTGCGGGTCCGCGATATATAGTTAGTGCAACTAACTATATATGGAATTTCAATGGTTTTGTGCAAATAAAATAAGGTTTTTTAAATGCTAATCCCTAACTATATATGGTCTATAACCTATGGTTTTTTCAGTGAATATATATATATATATATATATATATATATTACCTACTGGCGGTCGCCAGTAGGTATATATAGTTAGGATTTTTTCTCTATGGGATTTTTGAAAATTCTATGTCTAATAACTTTGGCGTTTGTGGACGGAATTGGCTGAAATTTTCAGGAAAATGGAACATTTTGTTTCTGAGCAGCCCCTGACAATTTGGGGGGGTTTCATCAAGGGGGGGCCGAGAAAAAAGGGGGGTCCCAAAACGCATTTTTCCCATGTTAATTTCCATAGGGCGGTTGGCCTCACTTTTAGCTCGAACGGCTGAATGGATTTGCACGAAACTTGGCAAAATTGTAGGGACTGTTAGCCTGATGTGCCTTTGCTAGGTCTCAATATATGTGCTCCAGTGGATTTTGAGTAATTTAGGTTCAAAAAAATATATATATCTGGGCGGAGCCTAACCACACATCTGATCTGATTGGCTGTCAGCACTTCATCCAAGAAGTGTTGGCAGCCATCTTGGGACCAATATACATGATAGCACCTCATTAAAAAGCATTGTAGTTAATAGAGGGTTTTAGGACTTTAGTTACATTATAAATCATTTGTTGATGGTACCATACTCGTTTTAGGAATTGTGGTGGGTTCTAAGGTGATTTTACCATGTGAAAAAACCTTCTGCTGTGATATCATGAATATTGTTTGAAAGAAAACTAATATCTCATGATTTTCCCACAGTGGTTTGGAAGGGGATCTATAAGCTAAACTGAAAGCATATTTTCTGTAAATTCACATTATCTTTCTCAGTCATGTGAAAATGAAGTCTGACATTCTCAGTAAAACATGTACATCCAACAAGGACAGAGACTGTCAGTTGATTCCTTTGTGTTCTACTGCAGCCTCCTAGAGTGTTCTAAAGAACAACTAGAGCGCTAACAGTCCTACTTATTACAAAGGTATGGCACACCTGAAGCCATCTTGATTGGAATAAAGTGGTAACTCTTAAAACATTTAATTTAAAAAGAAACAACATGAGGGGGTATATTTTGCCATAGAAAGTATGATTAGTGCTGCAGAATGAAAAATTAGGGCACATTTTGAGTGACTTCTCAAATCCTTTTCTATTTCATTAAAACATTCTGACATGCAGTCTCCCAAAATGGCCACCAGAGACAAAAGAGCCCAAATGTAGCCCAAATATCACCCAGATGTAGCCCAAGTATAGCCCAATGACAGAATGTCCCAGAGTGTTCTAAAGAACAACTAGAGCGCTAACAGTCCTACTTATTACAAATGTATGGCACACCTGAAGCCATCTTGATTGGAATAAAGTGGTAACTCTTAAAACATTTAATTTAAAAAGAAACAACATGAGGGGGTATATTTTGCCATAGAAAGTATGATTAGTGCTGCAGAATGAAAAATTAGGGCACATTTTGAGTGACTTCTCAAATCCTTTTCTATTTCATTAAAACATTCTGACATGCAGTCTCCCAAAATGGCCACCAGAGACAAAAGAGCCCAAATGTAGCCCAAATATCACCCAGATGTAGCCCAAGTATAGCCCAATGACAGAATGTCCCAGAGTGTTCTAAAGAACAACTAGAGCGCTAACAGTCCTACTTATTACAAAGGTATAGCACACCTGGAGCCATCGTGATGGGAATAAAGTGGTAACTCTTAAGACATTTAATTTAAAAAGGAACAAAATGAGGGGGTATATTATGCAATAGAAGGTATTATTAGTGCTGCAGAAAGAAAAATTAGGGCACATTTTGAGTGACTTTTCAAATCCTCTTCTATTTCATTAAAAAATTCTGACATGCAGTCTCCCAAAATGGCCACCAGAGACAAAAGAGCCCAAATGTAGCCCAAATATCACCCAGATGTAGCCCAAGTATAGCCCAATGACAGAATGTCCCAGAGTGTTCTAAAGAACAACTAGAGTGCTAACAGTCCTACTTATTACAAAGGTATGGCACACCTGAAGCCATCTTGATTGGAATAAAGTGGTAACTCTTAAAACATTTAATTTAAAAAGGAACAAAATGAGGGGGTATATTTTGCCATATGAATTATGATTAGTGCTGCAGAAAGAAAAATTAGGGCACATTTTGAGTGACTTCTCAAACCCTCTTCAATTTCATTAAAAAATTCTGACATAGTCTCGCAAGATGGCCACCAGAGACAAAAGAGCCTAAATGTAGCCCAAATATCACCCAGATGTACCCCAAGTATAGCCCAATGACAGAATGTCCCAGAGTGTTCTAAAGAACAACTAGAGCGCTAACAGTCTTACTTATGACAAAAGTATGGCACACCAGAAGCCATCTTGATTGGAATGAAGTGGTAAGTCTGAAGACACTCAATTTAAAAAGGAACAACATGAGGGGGTTAATTTTGCCATAGAAAGTATGATTAGTGCTTCAGAAAGAAAAATTAGGGATCATTTTGAGTGACTTCTCAAATCCTCTTCTATTTCATTAAAAAAATTCTGACATGCAGACTGAAACATGCACTTTGAATACCAGCAGCAGACGTCCCTGGTGAGCAGTAGCTTTACTACAGTGATCTAATGTGCAACTAGAGTGCTAACATTCAGAATTTATGGCAAATGTGTGACACATCTGAATGCCTTCTTGATGGAACCAAAGTAAACAAGCATTGAAAATGCAATAGATCTCGCCCTCGTTTAAGTTAAAGCCATTCTGTTTGTAATGAGGTGGCTTTTTAGCTTTGCTTTTATTAGTGTTTTTTCAACTTTCATGTAAATAACGCACCGTTTTCACCAAATCGACTTTGCCCAATCACACCCTTCCCTTCGGCCAACAAATCCCAAAAATTCGGCACACCTGCCGATCCACTCTCCCTACAGCTCACCCAAGCCCCGTCCCTCTAGCGCAACTGGAACACCCCAAATTCACCTTCTCCATGCGCACCAAAAACTCCCATTGAATAACATGACAATTCGCTACTCCGCACAAAAATTGCTCTTTAAAGCACTTCCACTGCTCCGATCCGCTTCAAACTTGGCTGGAAACTAGATCCAGCGATTCCCTAACATCTCACCAAAAATCAGCCCAATCCATCCACTGGAACGGGGACGAATTTCAACCCGAATACGCGCCCCCCGCAAACACAAAAAAAGCCATAAAACGGCCAAATCTCGACCAAAAACCGCCAAAATCCCTCAAAACCTTGCCAACACCAATACGCACGAAACTGAACCGGCCCCTCAGCCCTAGGCTCCGGGAACCCTACTTAATTGACCCAAAAGCCCTAAAAAAGCAACATAATACACACGAAAACGCCCTAACAACCCTAAAATGCATATAAGTATATGTATGCATGCATTTATGTTTGTATTTATATAGATATACAGATGATATATGTTTATATATGTATGTATATATATATATTCACTGAAAAAACCATAGGCTATAGACCATATATAGTTAGGAATTAGCATTTACAAAACCTTGAAAATTCACTGAAAAAACCATAGGTTATAGACCATATATAGTTAGGAATTAGCATTTACAAAACCTTGAAAATTCACTGAAAAAACCATAGGTTATAGACCATATATAGTTAGGAATTCGCATTTACAAAACCTTATTTTACTCACACAAAACCATTGAAATTCCATATATAGTTAGTTGCACTAACTATATATCGCGCACCCGCAATCCACTGCTGATGATGTCACATATTACATCATTAATGACATGGTCAGTGACATCACTGATGACATCACTGATGACATCTCAAATGACATCACTGATGACATCACTGATGACAACATCCAGTGACTGTATGTTTCTGTAAAGTTAAAATATGTCTTACATATTGAAGAATGAGTGGATGTATAAGTGTCTGGATGAAGGATTTAGTAGGTGCATGACTGACTGTATGAGTGAGTGATTAAATGTGTCTCACTGAGTGCATGGGTTAGTGACTAAACTGTCTTAATTTGTGCATCATTATGTCTGTTGTTCTGTAAACTGTTGCATGTGTTGATAAGTAGCTATATGAGTAACTATATGGGTTATTGATTGGTTGCCCAAGTATTTGTATGGGAGACTGAGTGTGTGTGTGGGTGGCTGGGAGGTGTATGACTCTGTGCATAGATGTGTGAGCAGTTGATTCACTAGATGTATGGTTTCAAAAGTGCATGTGGAAACAGCTGTATGGGCGGTTGACTGTGTGCATGAGTGTATTGGTGAGTGAATGGATATCTCAGTGCTACATGTCAAAGTAAGTACATATGTAAAACACAGTACATGTGAGAGTTGACATATATAAATAACTGTGCATAAGAGCCAGTGAATGTGTGAGTGGCTGTATGGATCATTGTGAACTTGTATCAGGGATTGTATAAGAGAGTTAATATGTGTTAGTATATGTTTGAATAAGTAAAGTTTGTATAACTGTATAGTTGAGGAAATGGAGGTGTGATTGATTCTTTGATTGACTGACTAGGTGTGTGAGTAACTCCATGGATGAGTGACAGTCTTCGAGTGTCTGTTTACACTGATTGTATCTAAGGTTATATTAGAGTCTGAAGAGGTTCATCGTATTATCACATGAATGATATCATCAGTGATGTGATCAGTAATGTCAAATGAGATGTCATCAGTGATGTCATCAGTGATGTCATTTGAGATGTCATCAGTGATGTCATTTGAGATGTCATCAGTGATGTCATCAGTGATGTCACTGACCATGTCATGAATGATGTAATATGTGACATCATCAGCAGTGGATTGCGGGTGCGCGATATATAGTTAGTGCAACTAACTATATATGGAATTTCAATGGTTTTGTGTGAGTAAAATAAGGTTTTGTAAATGCGAATTCCTAACTATATATGGTCTATAACCTATGGTTTTTTCAGTGAATATATATATATATATATATATATATGTATATATATGTGTATATATATATATATATATATATATATATATATATATATATACATATATATACATATATATATATATATATATATATATATATATATACATATATATATATATATATATATATATATATATATATATATATATATATGTATATATATATATATATATATATATATATATATATTACCTACTGGCGATATATATATATATTACCTACTGGCGGTCGGCAGTAGGTATATATAGTTACCAGTAGGTAATATATATATATATATATATATATATATATATATATATATATATATATATATATATATATATATATATATATATATATATATATATATATATGTATGTATATGTGTATATATATATATTACCTACTGGCTATCGCCAGTAGGTATATATAGTTAGGATTTTTTCCCTATGGGATTTCTGAAAATTCTATGTCTAATAACTTTGGCGTTTGTGGACGGAATCGGCTGAAATGTTCAGGAAAATGGCACAATCTGTTTCTGAGCAGCCCCTGAAAATTTGGTGGGGTTTCGTCAAGGGGGGGCTGAGAAAAAAGGGGGGTCCCAAAACGCGTTTTTTACATTGAGTTTTCCATAGGGCGGTTGGCCTCACTTTTAGCTCGAACGGCTGAATGGATTTGCACGAAACTTGGCAAAATTGTAGGGACTGGTAGCCCGATGTGCCTTTGCTAGGTCTCAATATATGTGCTTCAGTGGATTTTGAGAAATTAACGTTTAAATCAAGATATATATCTGTAACAGCGCTCCGGGCAGCGATCCGGTCCGCTTACTTTTCGCTTATCGGAACTTTGCGCGCAGAAAGCTGATTGGCTCTCCGGTGTCTGTCAACATTCTAAACAGTCCGGAGCGGCCGCCATCTTGTCTCTCGGTAGGATCGAGAGAGAAGAAGAGGTGAAAAACGAAAGGGGAATTTAATGAAAGGGGGCAAGGTATCCCCCTCTTGACCCCCTAGGAATGTTGTTGGGGTTATTAAAGGGTCCCGTGGGGAAAAGGAAAAAAAAATGATTTTTCACGGTAGAAGCGCTTCACGGGCCGCGAACTGGGCCGCAAACTGGTAGCGAAACGGGAATTCGCCATTTTGTGCTTCGTTAATTAAATTACTAGGTATAAGGGGGTGCGGGAGACGTATCCTAATCCCCTATGTTTCCTGAGGGTGGCTGAGGAGGCTGATATATGTTGATACATCTCTTCCAGCGGCTGTGCGTGAGCTTTTTTTTATTTTGCTGCGTGACAGTCCGGAGCGGCCGCCATCTTGTCTCTCGGTAGGATCGAGAGAGAAGAAGAGGTGAAAAACTAAGGGGGAATTTAATGAAAGGGGGCAAGGTATCCCCTTCTTGACCCCCTAGGAATGTTGTTGGGGTTATTAAAGGGTCCCGTGGGGAAAAGAAAAAAAAATGATTTTTCACGGTAGAAGCGCTTCACGGGCCGCGAACTGGGCCGCAAACTGGTAGCGAAACGGGAATTCGCAATTTTGTGCTTCGTTAATTAAATTACTAGGTATAAGGGGGTGCGGGAGACGTATCCTAATCCCCTATGTTTCCTGAGGGTGGCTGAGGAGGCTCGTATATGTTGATACATCTCTTCCAGCGGCTGCGCCATCTTGCCTTTTTTCCAATGCCACAATTTTGTCGTGCACGGCAGCCATTTTAGATGCCAGGCTGGTCCCAGGCTATCACCTACCCCTGCGGATGTAGTTTATGGCCCCAGCTGTAGAGAATTCAGACATGCCAACCCTTCCGATTCAGGCGTGAGACTACTGATTTCAGTGCTAGTCTCCCGCCTCCCGATTTCTGCAAGCAAAAACCCGGGGGCATATTACGAACAACTAGCGATAATTTTTGTCTCTAACTTGTTTAGAGACAAAAATTATCGCCGCACATCGGCGATTTTTATCGCAGATAAACCTTGCTATTATCGCAGAAAAGTCAGCGATATTCATGTATTATCGAGCAAATGCTCTTAGCCATGTTATCCACCTCCCATTGGATAACATGGCTAAGAACTGCTCAGGGCAGGTGTTAGATTTTGGAGATATTCGCGCTTAGCGCGAATATCTCCAAAAGTTGGTAATAGAAGATAGCGATGTTAGGGACTGTTTCCAGTCGCTAACATCTTGGTACGCCACTTTGCATGTCATTAGTGATAAGTATCACTGACATGCAAAGCGGGGCCCAAGATGGTCGCTATCTCCTTTTAGCTGTCACTAACTGGTGTTAGCGACAGCTTGGTAATAGAGAGATAATTTTATCTCCGCTTTCATGGCTTTTAAAGCCAAAAAAGCGGAGATAAACCCCCTTGATAATATGCCCCACGATTCCTTGGGGGTTTCAGCTGACAGGGCTTGGTATTGTGTTACATGGTAATTTTTCCAGGAAACGTCAGAGGGTCGATGCAGGGGTTCTAGAAGAGGTGATAAACCATTTAAGCCTCATGAACAAGCGCATGGTCTTTTAAAGATTTATGAAGTACTCGGGGCGGCGGTGTGTGTTTGCCCTCTTTTAGGAGCGGGCGGGGGGGCACTGCCAGCAACTTGCCAGGTCAGGTAGTGTTCAACACGTGCATCACCCTTTCTCTGCCTGCTATTGCGCTCCATGCTTCGGAAAGGTAAGAAAAAGAACGTGCATTTGAGTTTGAAATGTCCGATCCTGCAGCAGCACACTTCCAAAGCCCACACATGACAATAACCCGATTCAAGGCCCCATTCACCCGTTTTAAAAAAAATAGATAACACTCCAACAAAGTAAGATTATAAAACTTTATTAACTATTAACTATAACGAACGGAACAAAAACTAAAAACATTTAAACATTTTTCAACACAAAAAGCAACAATGGTTAGAAGCTGTCTTTTGTGCGAATAGTCCCAAGGCAGCACAACGTGCAGAGTTCTGGACGGCACCCAGGTGATGTCGCCTGGGTGCCGCACTGGTTTTGGGATCCTACAATGCAGCACAGAAAAACAGCGTGGGGCGTCCCGGGTGGTGCGGGGGGAGGCCTCGTCAGTAGCGGTCTGTTGTGCGAATAGTCCCAAGGCAGCAGAACGCGTTGAGATGTTGATGGGACTGTGTCCAGTGTCACATGGCTGACACAACATGTACGACAGGCACCCAGGTGATGTCCAGTAAACTGCCGCACTGGTTTTGGTATCCTACAATGCTGCTCCGAAAATTGGCGTGCGGCGGCCCGGGCGTGGGGGAGGCGGCGTGAACGGGCCTCCCCAGGTGGCGGCCATCTAGCTGAGTTGCGCCCGCTCTTGCGGCTACAGCGTCTCGCTCACCATGTTGTTGAGTTGCTCCCACTCTTGCAGTGCAGCGATAGGCGGCTGCCACATGGCTCTTAAAATGGCGGACGGCTCCTCGGTTTTGGGCCTGGTCCACTGAAATGGCCCTGGGACACCTTGGAACTCGGACGCTTGCCTGCTAGGGCTTGGGCTCCATTCTCGAAAAGCGTCCCCTCAGCCGTGAAGATTCTACAAAAGTCTTGGGGGCCCCCGACTCCCGCAGGCTTCCGGTGGGGAGCGGCTGCCATGATTGCTCGCGGAATGACCATGACGGAGCCACGAGATGGTGGTGCTCTCATGCTGACGCCAGCTTCAGTCTGAATGATCCAGAAACAAGGTGGGGCTTTCATCGTTTGGGGAAAAAAAATGTTCTAAACCAATGAAAAGTGTTATTTTTAGGTCATATGACCAAGCCTTCCATCTTTAGGAAACCAAAAGTAAAATGAACCAATGAAAAGTTTTATAAACAAGTCACATGACCTGTTATGCGGCATAGGGCTACAAAAAGCGTAGAAAATCCGTTGGCACGTGAGGCGGCGTCAGTAGCGGACCGATGTGCGAATAGGCCGAAGGCAGCACAACGCGCCGAGATTCGGATGGCACCGAGGTGGTGTCCAGCAAATTGCCGCACTCGTGTGGCCATCCTACAATGCTGCGCCGAAAGACGGCGTGTCCAGCTGAGTTGCGGTCACTGTTGCGGTACAGTGACTCGAACGCGCCGAGATCCGGATGGCACCGAGGTGGTGTCCAGCAAATTGCCGCACTGGTGTGGCCATCCTACAATGCTGCGCCGAAAGACGGCGTGTCCAGCTGAGTTGCGGTCACTGTTGCGGTACAGTGACTCGAACGCGCCGAGATCCGGATGGCACCGAGGTGGTGTCCAGCAAATTGCCGCACTGGTGTGGCCATCCTACAATGCTGCGCCGAAAGACGGCGTGTCCAGCTGAGTTCCGGTCACTCTTCCGGCACAGTGACTCGAACGCGCCGAGATCCGGATGGCACCGAGGTGGTGTCCAGCAAGTGGCCGCACTGGTGTGGCCATCCTACAATGCTGCGCCGAAAGTCGGCGTGGGGTGCCCCGTTGGCTTATGAGGTGATGTCAGTAGTGGACTGATGTGTGAATAGGTCGGAACCAGCACAAGGCGCCAAGATCCGAATGGCAAGTCCTGGATGTTGAGTGCCTCAGTTGAGAGTTCTGAGCAGTGCTTGTAAGACTGTCTGAAGCTTATTTGCACCTGCTGCAGCTTCACTATTGCCCTGGTGTGGCCAAAGGTGGCACATGACATAGGCGGCCGGCTCCCGAGGTGCGGCGGAACTTTTTTCCTTTTCCTTTCTGCTTCTTTTCCTACAATCCGTTTCATCTGAAGACACGACCAGGTCCCTGAATGTGTGCAGCGGGACGCTATTGATTGAATGAAAATGGCGGCTTGACACAAAGCTGACTCAAGCGTTACTGTTGATGCTATACAGACAAAAATTGGTTTTCAGTTTGTACATTCTTCAGGTTTTTTTTTTCCATCCAAGTCTGATTGAGAGTTTGTAGAAAAATGGCTTCAGATTTTCCACATACTACTCTTCAACATTCTTCCTAAATGTAACAATGTGAAACTCACTAGGAGAATGGCTGTTTCTGTTTCCTTTCAAAATGCTGCCAACACTATTTTCTGAATGGAAGACACCATCTTGTAGCATAAAGGGCCGAAAGGGGTTCTGGTCTGGCCGATGGTTGGTGGAGACATTTTGACTATATCTTGGACCTGCCCGGCCTCGCCCAAAATGGCGCCGGTATAAATGGGACTCGTAACTCCTTGCCCGCAAATGTATATCTAGAAAATGTTATTGTAAGTGGCTGTATCGTATTTTAATTACAAAATGTACGTCCACCGATTCCGCAACTGTTAGACACCTTTGTTCTTGCAACCTAATGGCCCGCTCGTTACGTTCTTCTACAGTGTAAATGTCTCCTCATCATATACGATTTCAGTTTGCTCCGTGGCCGGCCCACGTGGTTATAGGCCCGTATTTGTATACTGACATTTTCACAATAAAGGTTTTTAAAACAAAACACGGTAGTAGTATTTACATTGGTAAAGTTTTTACTTTTAGTCACTGTTTTCGAATCAGTAAAGGCAAGTGAAATAAAGCAGTCCAATTACATGACGGATAAAAGGTATAATATGTAGGAACGCAGTAAAGATAAATGCTTAAGGGCAGTTGTGTTTTTCATGTCTGCAATATAAAGTGATCGATAAGAATCTGATAATCAGGCGTATCGGCGACTAAGATAGCAGGCCGAATCTCTTTTACTCAACGGCTCCGTTATGGAAGGAAGAAACGCCCTTTTTCTCGAAAAAGGAATATATTTTACTTACAAGACAGTTGTAAATTTTCCGGGAAAGTACATTAGCCTGGAATATTATAACATATGTTTGAAAAAAAAATATTGTTCGAAAACAATAAAAAGCGTAATTTTTAGGTCATATGACCAAGCTTTTCATCATTAAATTAACAAAAGTAAAATGAACCAATGAAAAGTTTTATTAACAAGTCACATGTCCTGTTATGCTTACGTTGCGCGCTGCGCGCCGCGGATCACTTCCGGGTGCCGTAACGCGGCGTGTCATATAACGCATTACGCGACAACGTAGGTCAAGAATATAGTCAAAATGTCTCCACCAACCAGCGTTCGGAACACAACTCCTTTCAGCAGTCCAAAAAGTTCTGTTAAATGACAACAGAGGGGACAGGCAACAAGAACCATCAGTCAAAGAGGGGAGGGCAAGTTCTTCTCTTCCGGGTCATGTTGGGGCGCTACCGGAACTGATCGAATTGGTAGTCTACAGTGTTTCTGGATGTTTCAGACTAAAGCTGGCGTCCGCATGAGACCACTACCATTTCGTAGCTCCGTCGTGGCCATTCCACGAGCAATCATGGCAGCCGCTCCCCACCAGAAGCCTGCGGGAGTCGGAGGCCCCCAAGACTTTTGTAGAATCTTCACGGCTGAGGGGACGCTTTTCGAGAATGGGACCCAAGCCCTATCAGGGAAGCGTCCGAGTTCAAAGGTGTCCCAGGGCCATTTTAGTGGACCAGGCCCAAAACCGAAGAGCCGGCCGCCATTTTGAGAGTCCTGTGGCAGTCGCCTATCGCTGCACCGCAAGAGTGGGCGCAATTCAGCTGGATGGTGGGCAAGACGCTGTGGCCGCAAGAGTGGGCGCAACTCAGCTGGATGGGACAAGGTTCAGAATTGAAGAGTCATCAAAAGGCAAAAAGTTCCGCCGGATCCCGGGAGCCGGCCGCCTATGTCGGGGGCAATCTCAGGCTACACCAGTGCTATAAGACTTGGGGAGGGTGTCGGAGCCAAGCGTCTTCTCCGAGTCCATGGCCATCACACCGCCCCTCAGGGGCCTCCGTCAAGCTGTTTAGGAAGGTAACATATCACATTGTTTTCTAATGCAGTCAGGTCCACAAACGACATTCACTTACTTTGAGAATAGTGAAGCTGCAGTAGGTGGAAATAAGCTTCAGACAGTGTTACAAGCGCTGCTCAGAACTCTTAACTATGGCACCCAACATCCAGAACTTATGCTATTTGAGAATGGCAGTGACATCGAAGCATCTCAGGGACCAAAACCATTAACGTACTTTCACGTATGAAAATCTTACTTGGGGAGGGGGCAGGAGCGAAGCGCCCCCTCCCAGTCAGCGCCACCACACCGTATGTTGAAAATTTGAAGCCATCGTTCTACAAAGTCAACCAAACTTGGATTAAAAATCTAGAAAAATGTACAAACTGAAAACCAGTTTTGGTCTGCATAGCATCAGTAGCAACGCTTGAGTCAGCTTTGTGTCAAGCCGCAAATTTGATTCAACAAAGCACAGACATTCAAAAAGGCTCAAATTCAGAACTCTAAACTATGGCACCCAACATCCAGGAGCTTGCCATCCGGATCTTGGAGCCTTGTGCTGCTTTCGATCTATTCACACATCGGTCCACTACTGACATCATCTTATAAACCAACGTTATGTAAATAGTTTTTTAATAAAATGTTTTATCCTGTTTCTTTGCTGGTGTGTTGTCTATATTTTTAATATTTGCATACGGTTTGTCGTTATTTTGTGCGGGATGGGTGATGGAGCCGAGCTGTCTTGCAGCCCTCATGGTGTGGAGCTCAGTTCATCTCACTATTTTCGTATTTCTCATGAAGGGTTGTTCCTAATATTTCTATTTTAGCGAGGTCAAAAAGAGATCCAATTAGTGGCCTACTGATTTTGCTCGATTACTTTTATTTTTTTTACACGATTTTTCACTATCTGCAAAGACTAAACAGAGTATTGCGACTTTGTGCTTGTTTGTAAATAGAGAATGATCCAAAGAGAACCAATTCTAAAACAGTAAATGCTTGGACAACAATCAATCAAATGGAGAGACAAGCAGCCACGACGGATTACAACGGGGGTAAAGGCCTGCGTTAACTACCCTTCAGTATCTGCAAAGAGAGAGTACTACTAAGACAAAAGAGGGGAGGGGGGGGGTGCAGCGTTCAAAGCACATCAGCGTGCATAAATACGAAAATGTTTTTATTTATCACGTACTTGACATTTTTAAGCTTTTCATATTTGCTATTAAAAAACCAATGAAATTCACAGAAAAAACCATAGGTTATAGTGGATATATAGTTAGGAATTTGCATTTACAAAACCTTGAAAATTCAATGAAAAAACCATTGGTTTTAGGCCATATATAGTTAGGGATTTGCATTTACAAAACCTTATTTTACTCGCATAAAACCATTGAAATTCCATATATAGTTATAAGCGCTAACTATATATCGCGCACCCGCAATCCACTGCTGATGATGTCACATATTACATCATTCATGACATGGTTAGTGACATCACTGATGACATCACTGATGACATCTCAAATGACATCACTGATGACATCACTGAAAACATCTCATTTGACATGACTGATAACATCACTGATGATATCATTCATGTGATAATACGATGAACCTCTTCAGACTCTAATATAACCTTAGATACAATCAGTGTAAACAGACACTCACAGACTGTCACTCATCCATGGAGTTACTCACACACCTAGTCAGTCATGCAAAGAATCAATCACACCTCCATTTCCTCAAATATACAGTTATACAAACTTTACTTATTCAAACATATACTAACACATATTTACTCTCTTATACAATCCCTGATACAAGTTCACAATGATCCATACAGCCACTCACACATTCACTGGCTCTTATGCACAGTTATTTATATATGTCAACTCTCACATGTACTGTGTTTTACATATGTACTTACTTTGACATGTAGCACTGAGATATCCATTCACTCACCAATACACTCATGCACACAGTCAACTGCCCATACAGCTGTTTCCACATGCACTTTTGAAACCATACATCTAGTGAATCAACTGCTCACACATCTATGCACAGAGTCACACACCTCCCAGCTACCCACACACACTCACTCAGTATCCCATACAAATACTTGGGCAACCAATCAATAACCCATATAGTTACTCATATAGCTACTTATCAACACATGGAACAGTTTACAGAACAACAGACATAATGATGCACAAATTGAGACAGTTTAGTCATTAACCCATGCACTCAGTGAGACACATTTAATCACTCACTCATATAGTCAGTCATGCACCTACTAAATCCTTCATCCAGACACTTATATATCCACTCATTCTACAATATGTAAGAGATATTTTAACTTTACAGAAACATACAGTCACTGGATGATGTAATTTGAGATGTCATCAGTGATGTCATCAGTGATGTCACTAACCATGTCATGAATGATGTAATATGTGACATCATCAGCAGTGGATTGCGGGTGCGCGATATATAGTTAGCGCTTATAACTATATATGGAATTTCAATGGTTTTATGCGAGTAAAATAAGGTTTTGTAAATGCAAATCCCTAACTATATATGGCCTAAAACCAATGGTTTTTTCATTGAATTTTCAAGGTTTTGTAAATGCAAATTCCTAACTATATATCCACTATAACCTATGGTTTTTTCTGTGAATATATATATATATATATATATATATATATATATATATATACACATATATATACATATATATATATATATATATATATATATATATATATATATATATATATATATATATATATATTACCTACTGGCGATAGCCAGTAGGTATATATAGTTAGGATTTTTTCTCTATGGAACTTTTGAAAATTCTATGTCTAATAACTTTGGCGTTTGTGGACGGAATCGGCTGACATTTTCAGGAAAATGGCACATTTCGTTTCTGAGCAGCCCCTGAAAATTTGGGGGGGTTCCGTCGAGGGGGGGCCGAGAAAAAAGGGGGGTCCTAAAACGTGTTTTTCCCATTCATTTTTCCATAGGGCCTTTGGCCTCACTTTTAGCTCGAACGGCTGAATGGATTTGCACGAAACTTGGCAAAATTGTAGGGACTGTTAGCCCGATGTGCCTTTGCTGGGTCTCAATATATGTGCTCCAGTGGATTTTGAGAAATTAACGTTTAAAAAAGCAGATATATCTGTGACAGCGTACCCGATAGCGTACCAGTACACGTACTTTTCGCGTAACAGAGCTTTGCGAAGCGAAGCTGATTGGCTCTCCGGTGTCTGTCAACATTCTAAACAGTCCGGAGCGGCCGCCATCTTGTCTCTCGGTAGAATCGAGAGACAAGAGGAGGCCAAAACGAAGGGGGAAATGAAGGAAAGGGGGCAAGGTAGACCTCTTCTGACCCCCTAGGATTGATGAGGGGGATATTAAAGTACCCCGCGGGGCCAAAAAAAAAAAAAAGCGATTTTTTGTCGTAGAGGCGCAAATCGGTACGTGAACCGGGCAGCTAACCGGGCAGCTAACCGGCAGCGTAACGGGAGTCTGAGGAGAAGCTGATTGGCTGTCAACATTGTAAACAGTCTGGAGCGGCCGCCATCTTGTCTCTCAGTAGGATCGAGAGACAAGAGGTGGTGAAAAACGAAGGGGGAAATGAAGGAAAGGGGGCAAGGTAGACCCCTCCTGACCCCCTAGGATTGATGAGGGGGATATTAAAGTGGCCCGCGGGGCAAAAAAAAAAAATTTGCGATTTTTCGCCGTAGAGGCCCGTCCCGGTACGCGAACCGGGCAGCTAACTGGGCAGCTAACCGGCAGCGTAACGGGAGTCTGAGGAGAAGCTGATTGGCTGTCAACATTGTAAACAGTCCAGAGCGGCCGCCATCTTGTCTCTCGGTAGGATCGAGTGACAAGAGGTGGGGAAAAACGAAGGGGGAAATGAAGGAAAGGGGGCAAGGTAGACCCCTCCTGACCCCCTAGGATTAATGATGGGGTTATTAAAGTGCCCCGCGGGGCAAAAGAAAGAAAAAGAAAATTGCGATTTTTCGCGGTAGAGGCGCTTCCCGGTACGCCAACCGGGCAGCTAACCGGCAGCGTAACGGGAGTCCGACATCTTGTGTTTTTGGAGCGTCCGGTTTGCGTACCGGGTAGCGTTCCGGTAAGCGTAACAAGGGGAAAACCAAGAGAAACAGTAAAATAAAATTTAAAGGAATAGATTTCCACCAAACTTGGCAAAATTGTAGGGACTGTTTGTTTGTTGTGCCTTTGCAAGGCCTCAAGATATGTGCACGTGTGGATTTTGTCTAATTAAGGTTAAAAAAAAAAATATATATCTGTAAGCGTGCTCTGGTGCGCTTACGTTACGGGTTTTGTTTGCGCTGCAGAGACGATACGTCACGTTTATGCGACGCGTCATGAGGCGTCTCACGTGGCTACGTGATACGTCACTTAATAAAGAATATATTTTACAGCTATAGATATTAGCTTTTAAAAAACCAATGAAATTCACTGAAAAAACCATAGGTTATAGACCATATATAGTTAGGGATTTGCATTTACAAAACCATGAAAATTCACTGAAAAAACCATTGGTTATAGACCATATATAGTTAGGGATTAGCATTTACAAAACCTTAATTTACTCGCACAAAACCATAGAAATTCGCATATATAGTTAGTTGCAATAACTATATATCGCGCACCCGCAATCCACTGCTGATGATGTCACATATTACATCATTCATGACATGGTCAGTGACATCACTGATGACATCACTGATAACATCTCAAATGACATCACTGATGACATCTCAAATGACATCACTGATGACATCACTGATGACATCTCAAATGACATCACTGATGAAATCACTGATAACATCTCATTTGACATTACTGATCACATCATTGATGATATCATTCATGTGATAATACGATGAACCTCTTCAGACTCTAATATAACCTTAGATACAATCAGTGTAAACAGACACTCACAGACTGTCACTCATCCATGGAGTTACTCACACACCTAGTCAGTCATGCAAAGAATCAATCACACCTCCATTTCCTCAACTATACAGTTATACACACCTTACTTAATCAAACATATACTAACACATATTTACTCTCTTATACAATCACTGATACAAGTTCACAATGATCCATACAGCCACTCACACATTCACTGGCTCTTATGCACAGTTATTTATATATGTCAACTCTTACATGTACTGTGTTTTACATATCTACTTACTTTGACATGTAGCACTGAGAAATCCAATCACTCACCAATGCACTCATGCAGATAGTCAACCACCCATACAGCTGTTTCCACATGCTCTTTTGAACCCATACATCTACTGAATCAACTGCTCACACATCTATGCACAGAGTCACACACACACTCACTCTCCCATACAAATATTTGGGCAACCAATCAATAACCCATATAGTTACTCATATAGCTACTGATCAACACATGCAGCAGTTTACAGAACTACAGAAATAATGATGCACAAATTAAGACAGTTTAGTCACTAACCCATGCACTCAGTGAGACACATTTAATCATTCTCTCCTACATTCAGTCATGCACATACTGAATCCTTCATCCAAACACTTATACATCCACTCATTCTTCAATATGTAAGACATATTTTAGCTTTACAGAAACATACAGTCACTGGATGTTGTCATCAGTGATGTCATCAGTGATGTCATTTGAGATGTCATCAGTGATGTCATTTGAGATGTTATCAGTGATGTCATCAGTGATGTCACTGACCATGTCATGAATGATGTAATATGTGACATCATCAGCAGTGGATTGCGGGTGCGCGATATATAGTTATTGCAACTAACTATATATGCGAATTTCTATGGTTTTGTGCGAGTAAATTAAGGTTTTTGTAAATGCTAATCCCTAACTATATATGGTCTATAACCAATGGTTTTTTCAGTGAATTTTCATGGTTTTGTAAATGCAAATTCCTAACTATATATGGTCTATAACCTATGGTTTTTTCAGTGAATATATATATATATATATAGATATATATATCTATATATATATATATATTACCTACTGGCGGGCGCCAGTAGGTAGTTATAGTTAGGATTATTTTCAATAGAAAATCTCAACATTCTATTGTGAATAACTTTGGTGCCGGTTGAGGAATCTGCCTGAAAGTTTCCTCAAATTTGCCTCGCGGCACCCCGGTCCTTCCCTAAAAGTTTGGGGGGGATTTGTCAAGCGGAGGCCGAGGAAAAAGGGGGTCCCAAAACGTGTTTTCCCCATGTTAATTTCCATAGGGCGGTCAACCTCACTTTTAGCCCGAACGGCTGAATGGATTTTCACCAAACTTGGCAAAATTGTAGGGACTGGTAGCCCGATGTGCCTTTGCTATGTCTCAAGATATGTGCTCCAGTGGATTTTAAGTAATTTAGGTTCAAAAAATTATATATATCTATAAGCGCGCTCCGGTACCCGCACCGGGATGCGAACCAGCGCGCTACGCGAGTTCGCGCGCGGAAAGCTGATTGGCTCTCGGGTGTCTGTAAACATTCCAAACAGTCCGGAGCGGCCGCCATCTTGTGTCTCGGTAGGATCGAGATACAAGAGGTGGCAAAAACAATGGGGGAAATGACCAAAAGGGGGCAGGGTAGACCCCCCTGACCCCCTAGGTTTGATGTGGGGGCCATAAAAGAGCCCCGCGGGGCAAAACATTTTTTTTTTTTTCGATTTTCGCGGGGGGGAGCGCCCGGGACGCGCACCGGGGAACGTACCGGGGAGCGTACCATGGGGAAAAAGAATGACATTTTTTTTAAAAAGTCGCTGTTTTATTAAAAAAATCTTTTTGTTGTTTTTTTTTTTTTTTATTTAAGTACCTACATGTAGATACCAATGTAGAGACTAAAATGTAATGTACACCGTCTTCTCTGTAGATATCTTGCATGTAGTTACAGAAGTTATTGTGGTATATGGAATCCATACCATAGTCTGTCAGGAAAGTAGAAACAGATACTTTAAGCACTCCCTGAGAAGTCCTAGGGGATCATGGGTAGTCTATCCTGCTCCCTTATGATGAAAAAGAGATGTAAAATACACATTGGAGATAATATAGTGGGAGAAAGGTAGTAACTATGAGCAAACTTACTATGTACCACAAACAAGTTGCACAGTATACTATAAGTCTCACTTTATATTATAATCATTTTGGTACTATTTCAAGAATTACATATAATAATGAATAATGTCTCAAATAATTTTTAATTATTAAATATAAATTTATTGTTGTGATTTTTCAAAATTTAAAAGAACTTCTAACATTAGATCATCTGGAATGTCCTCATTTTGATTCAATGATTGTATTGTTTCAACAATGTCAAGTAATTGTTGGTCCAGAGACTGATTAATAAAGTCCAAGTCATCCATATCTTCCTCAGGATTGTTCTCAACAACAACTTCGAAAGAAATATTAATTTTGTCTTGTTTTCCTTCCATTTTCTTGCTGTAAATTGCATAAAAAATAACTATATCAGTAGAGTTAGGGTACGGTTGGGTTTAAGTTCAGACAGGTACTTCTGAGTTTTTAACAGTGAAGTAATTTTTGGGCAGTGTATGGTTTCAGGCAGGAAGTAGAATTAGTAAAAAGTGCATGTGATGAAGCCTAAGAAAATTCATAATTATACCAGAGAAGCCTAACTCAATCCATAATTATAACAGAGAAGTCTATCTCAATCTCTAACTCTTACAGAGAGACAGTATATAACTATCAGAAAACGTTTTCCCAAATTAACTTAAAGTGCACAGCATAGTTCCCCTTCCAAATTAACAACTTACCTTTTTCAAAGTAGTTGAAGTTTTCTGTGAAAATTCTTTCAATATGTACCTCAGGTAGTATTAGTCTTAGTTCATTTTGTCTTTATTTCGAATAAAATTCATAAAAGACAGCATACATGATATAGCAATAAAAACATTTTAAAATAAGTACCCAATATAAAAGGAGTGTGACACAATCAATATACAGTCATTCCAAAGTGATTAAAAAGGAGTTTTCAATTTCTTTGCACGGATCAGCCACGCCCACCCCAAAAATTTGGCTACACAGATCACAGAGATTTCAACACGTAAATGGCGTAATTTCAACAGGGCTTCACGGTTTCCCCCACAATTCAAGGTTTTACAAATAGGTTTCAACCATTTCAGTCGAGGCAATCGATATGCTGGGCATGCAAAAAACAGATGACCAATACTTTCAACTTGGTCAGGACAAAAAATACATTTATTATTACTTGCCTTCTTCGCCCACTTCTCAGTGAAGGAGTTGGTCGGCAAAGTACCCACCCGAAACTGGTGATACAGCTTGCGGTCGAGGGTTTTGCAGATCAAGTCCCAATAGGGCTCAAGGGACGGTGTTACCTTATGTATTAAAAAGAGTCCCGTTAAGCTATTTTCTGACGACTGAGAGACCAGAGCAAATTTCTTTGCAGCCCAGAACTGATCTTTAAATTCTTGTTTGGACGGGAACCCAGAGCATTCTGGATGTAACCATAATTCGGGGAGGCCCATTGAATACAAGATTTCTTTAACTTCCCGGAGCCATTGGATTTTATGAGCGCCCCACAACAATTTGACCTCACCCAATTCATGAGCAAAAAGGCTAAGCTCTGGGGTCGTCCAAAGGCGACGCCAGAGAGCTACAAGACGATACTGCGCCATCTCGTTCAGAGGTCTACAGCCTAGATCTAAAAGCAATGGTTTTATAGGTGAGGATTGTGGAAGCCCCACCAGGTTCCGCAAGAACCTATTCTGTGCTGTGGTAAATGCTGACAGATCTTTGTAGCCCCATATGTCCGCTCCATACAGGGTAGCAGCATTGGCCTTGGCCTCATAAATTTTAACCGCTGGTGTAATGCTTTTGGTCAAGGTTTTTTTTTGTTCCTGCAGTAGACATCCTGTAAGGCGAACAAATTTAAGTTTTAAAACCTCCAACTGGGGGCTCCAAGTGAATTGGTGATCGAGAGTCACACCCAAATAGGTCATGACTTTGACCTGTTCAATTGGGGCACCATTTAATGTTACCGAACTTTTGATTGGTTTGTTTTTATTAAAAACCATAAATTTGGTTTTGTCGACATTGATCTGTAAGTAATTAATTGTACAAAACTCAGCAAATTTATTCAGGGCTACCTGCAACCCGCTCCGGGTTTTAGAAAGGAGCAGGGTGTCGTCGGCGAATATTAACATGGGATACTTTGAACCCCCCAGGGTAGGTGCGTCTGTTTGCAGATCCCTAAAAAAGGCAACCACCTGGTTGATAAACAGGAGAAACAGGGTAGGGGCCAACACACAGCCCTGTCACACTCCTCGTTGAACTGGGAAGCTGTTGGTCACCTGACCCTGCTTCCCCCATCTTACCTGGGCAAAAGTATCCTCATGTAGACGCCTGACTAGCTCTAAAAGTTCAAGCGGGAGACCCATAAGTCTAAGGGCTTCCCATAGTTTTGCCCTAGGAACCAAGTCGAATGCCGACCTAAGATCTACAAAGGCGGCATAGATGACCCCACCGCCTAAAAAAACCACCTTCCAATACAGCATGGTCAGTCGGAAGACCTGATCTAAGGTGCTGGTGCCTGATCTAAACCCTGCCTGCATGGGGGAGAGTATGTTATTCTGCTCGATCCACCCCTGTATTCTTGCCAGGGCCATTCTTGATACAACTTTTTGAATAGTATCGATCAGGCTAATGGGGCGATAGTTTTTCGGTAATGACCGATCCCCTTTCTTATAAACTGGAAGTATCTCAGCACCTTTCCAGGAATGTGGTACCCTAGCCCCTGCTGCAATAGAATTTGCTAGGATTGTAATATATGGGACCCACAGATCAAGGTTCAATTTAAAAAGATCCGCTGGTATGGCGTCTAAGCCTGGGGCTTTACCAGATTGGATAGAGCCAAGGGCGAGTATAGTGTCTGAGGTGCTAAAAGTAAGTCTTTCCCCAGGCAATATTGGTATTAACTCCTCTATCGGCTCAATTGCCAGCTCCAAGTCAATATTTGTATCTTTAAACTGGTCAGCAAAAAATTTCACCCAATCCGTAGCCGAAACATGATTTACCGGGCTTTGGGAATCCGAATCCCTGCCCCATCTAACTATCTCCCAGAATTTTACTTGGTTAGGCGACTCACAGGCTTTAAGGAGATCTAGCCAATACGAGTTGTCCCAGTCCCTCTTAGCTTGCCAAAGGGTGTGTTTGTAAAACTGTCTAGCTTCCCTAATGTCAGGGGTTATTCTGGTTTTAACAGCTGCTATTAGTTTGCTGTGGGCTTCTCTGCAGTTTTTATTATACCATCCTTTATGTGGGTTGGTTTTCTGGTTTTTGGATGGCCTAGTAAGAAGTTTTTTGAGGGCCACAAAACATTTCTCGTGGAGGTCAACAGTAGTGGACTCCACCCCATCATTGGGAGATAATGCAGTCATCCTATTTCTTGTATCTAAGACCAACTTCTCTATTTGACAGATAAGCTCTGAGTCCTCAATGACCCTTGACCATTTGACCCGCCTTCTGTTGTCACACAGGACTAGGTCTGATGTTACACATGCTGTCTCTGCTTGGGGGACACCTAATCCAGGAACCCTGAGCCCCAGAGAGAGAGGATTGTGGTCACTCTCTGGCCTGGTCTCTATTGTCATATCAATTACGTATGACCAGGATTCTATATTGACCAATATATAGTCAATACGACTTGCACTAATCCCATTATCAAAGGTTGGTCTCCCTGCCTTGTCAGACGGACAGCGGCCATTCGCTGCCCTTAGCCCCCATTCCAAACAAAACCCCAGCCAAGGCAGGGCTGCCTCTGTTCCCCTAACACCCTTAGTTATAGCTAGCGGGGGATATTCCATGCGGTGTCTTCATCAATCCCCACATCCTCAGCAAGACTCAGGATGGGTTCGAATGAGCAATTCAGATCACCAGCCACTAAGACAAGATGATCGGTTTTATACTCATTCAAGAGGTGTTCCAGGTCGTTAAGAATGGGTTGCTTCCTCCCGCCCTGACAACCACGGGCATAGATGTTAATTAAGACAATGTCCTTGCAATTGTCCTTACTCAGGGAGATACAAAGGAGGTCAGCATTCTCTACCAGGATCTCCTTAACATTGAAGCCCAGGGAATTTCTAAGCCATATAGTGAGACCTCCCGAAGCCCTACCCCTAGGGCCTTGTATAGCTGGTTTAAAATAATTTAGGAAGCCTACCCTAAATAGTGGGACTATTGACCAAGTTTCCTGGAAGACGACGATATCATGTGTAGAAATGAAATCTACCCAATCGTCGTTATCCAGACGACCCCTCAATCCTGCTATATTCCATGAGGCCAGCTTGATTGCATTAGCCGGGCTACTGATGATAAAAGGCTCTGGTTGTCCCTGAACCCCTGCATCAGTCGAGGAGGGAGGCAAAACATGGTCCAGTGTTATTTTAGGGCCTATTTGCGGTGATGAACAATCCCCTCTGGATACTGGCAAGGTATTCGGAACAGTCGAGATTGGTTCCACTGACTGTATGGAGGCATCAATCCCCTCAAGTCAGTCAACGTCATCCAGGCAGCCAAACATATTGGTGGTAGGAACCCCTTGCCACCAGTTACTTGGGTTTTGCCAACCATTCCTACGTCCCCTCTGTCTAGATTTTTGAACTGTTGACCAAGGCCCCTCCATTTCAAACTGTTGTTGTCGAGGAGGATAGAAAAAAGTGAGGGGTCTAACAACAACAACAGAGGGGTCTTCTTCACAAGGGGCCCATGAGCAAAGATACTGTGCTGTATGGGGGTCAGCAAATGACACCACAATACAATCTCCAGCAATGGATTTGCGCGTGGGCCCAACCCATGGTACTCTGCGCACCATTAATACCGGACTTCTTAAGTGGTTAGGGAGCTGTCTGTTGGTGTTAAGCCAATGTATGACCTTATTTTTTAAAGACCAATGATTCTCTTTAATTTGGGGGTCGAGAATCGGTACACCAGCTAAAACAATGACATAAGGACTAGCCTAGGGCGGTAGATCAATATACCCACCACGAAAGTTTGGGCGGCTAGAATCATAAGATGGTAATTTCTTGTTTGCCAATTGATTAGACCGGTGTACGACAGCTTGTGGTCTGGGTTTAGATGGTGCTACATTCTGTGGGGGACAAGCTTGTGACCCGGGTTTAGGTGGTACTACATGCTGAGGGGGACAAACACTGGGGATAATAAGATTTGAAATGGCAGCAGTATCACCAACTTTGGTACGGGGTTTAGGTATAGGTTTAAGTCTTGGGGGAATAGGGGCCGGGGGTTCTGACTCCTGTATCTGATGGGTAAGACCCTCTCCCTGGGAAAGCCTAGCTTCCATTTGTTTAAGACTAAAGCTAGCCAATGTAACTATGGTCCTATCCATTTCTAACAAATGGTTTTCCATTCGAGATAATCTCAGTTCTAGGGGGGTAAGTAACTGTTTTAGTGTGTCCCAGACAGTTTTAAGGAATTCCTCATCCCCCCTCCTATCCCCCTCCACCACACACAGCCCACCCTCTGTTAGCCCCTCCTTACTCAAGTCTGAGATGATAACCACCGAGGGATCAGGTTCAACACAGTTTAGATCAAGGGCGGTATCATTGTCAAAAGGTGCAGTTTTAGATTTAACTGTTCCAACCCCAGCCCCAAATTCGGCCAAAGGACGTCTACTATTGAAAAACTGAGATCTCGCAATTTTTGCCTTTTTGCGAGCATAAGTGGATCTAGCGAGGCATTTCTTCTTTTGTAAGGCAGCTTTTTTGTCATTAGCCACAGTTTTAGGCAAAGCTTTTTTAGAGGGGGGGCTTATACCAGCTACAAGGATAGGCGGTACCAGCTCCTCCGAGGGATTGAAGAGTGGTAATGTTGGTTTCGGAGTAGGCTCAGGTAGAGATGTGGCTGGTGGGTGGTGGATGTCAGCTGATGTTAGTAAGGGGCGAGGACCTGATGTTCGTTCGGGAATCACAGCTAGGGCAAGGTTACCCAGAGATGATTTCTTGGAGGAAGCTAAGTTAAGTGAGAGTTTCCGTGCAGCTTCTAATTCAAGGGAGACCCTATGTTGCATTTTGCTGATTTCTGCATCAATGGCCAGATTGGTCTTTGTGAGGAAATCATCTAGGGTCCCATTGGATTTGTTAAGGCCCTTTGCAGTTTTACTGTGACTTCCCCGCGTACACATAATGAAAATTTAACTAAATAATGTGACACAAGTAATGTTTATCGCAAATAGTCACCAACTAAGGGATGTGGCCCAGCCCAGACCTCTTAGACCTCGAACGGCCTCAAACGGCCCGCTCTTTGCCGGGTCTTCGCCCCGGTCGCTCGCTCCCGCGCGCTACCGCGCAGCGGTTACTCCGCCCGATGATATAGGGCCTAGACAGAGCAGTGGGCGTGGCCAGCAGGGAGAGCGGCCACAGGTGTACAACGCAGGGACTCCTGGGCAATGGAGTCCCTGCTAGGCTGCTCGCAGCCCTGCCGATACACAAGGGTGCCCCAAGAAGCACAACACCCCTCCCAGTGCCTCACAGGGTCCTCTGGTGCGGCAGGACCCGCGCAGCGGGTCCGGCAAGCTGTTGGGTGATTCCTCAATAAACCTCCGATGTCAGGCAGCAAGAGAGCTTCCCAGCAGTGCTCTGTTCAATCCGGTAACAAGGTGTCCCGCTGGATGGAGAAAGCGAAGCACTTTTCAAACAACAGTCAGGGGGCGTGGCCGGCAGGGAGAGCGGCCACAGGTGTACAACGCAGGGACTCCTGGGCAATGGAGTCCCTGCTAGGCTGCTCGCAGCCATGCCGATACACAAGGGTGCCCCAAGAAGCACAACACCCCTCCCAGCGCCTCGCAGTGTCCTCTGGCGCAGCGGGACCCGCGCAGCGGGTCCGGCAAGCTGCTGGGTGATTCCTCAATAAACCTCCGATGTCAGGCAGCAAGAGAGCTTCCCAGCAGTGCTCTGTTCAATCCGGTAACAAGGTGTCCCGCTGGATGGAGAAAGCGAAGCACTTTTCAAACAACAGTCAGGGGGCGTGGCCGGCAGGGAGAGCGGCCACAGGTGTACAACGCAGGGACTCCGGGGCAATGGAATCCCTGCTAGGCTGCTCGCAGCCCTGCCGATACACAAGGGTGCCCCAAGAAGCACAACACCCCTCCCAGCGCCTAGCAGGGTCCTCTGGCGCAGCGGGACCCGCGCAGCGGGTCCGGCAAGCTGTTGGGTGATTCCTCAATAAACCTCCGATGTCAGGCAGCAAGAGAGCTTCCCAGCAGTGCTCTGTTCAATCCGGTAACAAGGTAGTATTAGTCAAAATGGCTGGGTTTCCCTCTCATTTTTCATATATATTCATGTACTTAACCAATCAAATGTCAGCACATAAAAGTACAAAATGTAAGTAACATTTTAATTGGTTGTAAATTCCAACACTTTCATATGTGTTTTTGTCATGTAATTTACCTCAGGATATTTAGACAGGGCTACAGCCTAAATGGCTCAATGGAATACCACCAGATTTGGGAAAATGGTAGGGACTGCTATGTAGTAGGGCCTATTCTATATTTGGTGAAAGTGTCTCCTGTGGTTTTTATGTAAATTAACTTCCCACATTTTTCAGGGAGTGCTTACCGGCGCGCGCTCCGGTACGCGCTCCGGTACGCGCACCGGGAGCGCTACAGGAGTCCACCATCTTGTGTTTCGGTACGATTGAGACACAAGATGGAGGAAAAACAACGTTGGGAATGGGTAGAAGGGGCATGGTAGACAGCCCCTGACCCCCTAGGTTTTCTGAGGGGAGTTTAGGAGGCCCATATAGGCCACAATTTTTTTTTTTTTTTCGCGGGGAGCGCCCGGTACGCACACCGGGGAATGTACCCGGGTGCGTACTTTGGTGAAAAATAGTGAAAAAAGTTAGAGTAAGACAATTATTTTGAGTGATCAGAGGTAGTTTAGCCCTGAAAAGAGCTTTTGGGTTCTGTGGCTGATTTAGGTACCTACAAGTAGGTTCCAATGCACAGTTTTAAGTTCAGGAGGAATATTCTATTCCCCTCATCTGAGAAGTGCACACCATCTCATCTGTAGATATCTTGCATGTTGTAACGCAAGTTATTGTTGTATATTGAACCCATTCTATAGTCTCTCATGTAAGCAGAAACAGATTTATTCACATGTTTCCGTGCTTTCTCAAATTGTGGACAAAATTGGTTGGACCAGTTCTGTAGGAAGGTGGCTACCTGACTATGGTTACCCCAGATTTTTTGCCTTGTGTTTAGCTGGTTTTCGACGTAGTTGGCCTGGTTCCCTGCTAATCAGGGCCCCAGGCTATCTGCTCTCTCTGTAAAATGGATTCCATGTACCCTAGGTGCATAACTAAATTGGCTTGGGTCATCTTATCAGCCCCTGTACAGAGCACTATAGGTGCCCAGGGCATAGGTGCATCCAAGGCCTACCAGGGGCTGCAGCATATCTTTTGCCACCCCTGGCTGGCTATCCAAAATTGACACAACTGGCTGATCACTCAGCTGGGGCAAGGTGGTGTAATCACCCCTTGCTTAGATATAGTATGCCTATATCTAAACCTATCTGGACACATATAAACCTATAAGCCACTCCTATGGCAGGCCTTAACAATCCTGGAGGCAGAGTGCTTGGTTTTATGTGAGATGGTGCTCTAGCATGAGCTGAGCCTGTCTGCAGCTGTCGGGACCAATTCCCTAAGCTGTTCCGGGATAATGCCATACCATATACTATTAAGTGCATTATAATCCTTGCGGTTATATGTTAACTTTGGTTTGGCTTTATCAAAACATGTAGTGTAAGGTGTCATACGATTTGGAATACTACCCCCTCGCCAGTCCTGGCTACGGGGGTAGCATTCCACCCCTCTAGAGGGAGACGACATGTTACTTTGCTAAAACGCGGTTGATTTTAAAAGAGCCTCAGATCCACAAAATGGATGCTTCTGCCACAGACACAAATCTGGCCTCCTGCAGCTGACCGAAACTCAGCCAAGGAGGCCTGGACAAAGGATTTCCTGTCACAGGGAGGTGTTACACCACCCCAGACAGGAGATAGTGGATTGTAGCAGGGAGGTTTGAAAGAAACCAGACACTTCCTGGGGAGCACAAGGCTTCCCCTTGCATAATCCAGCCAAACCAGTTCTGGGGCATGCCAGCCCCAATCCCAGCACGGCCTGGATCAAAGGGAAAGGGGTGTATCCACCCCCTTCCTGGGTACCACCCATAGGAGGGGACCTAGCAGGTAATCCACCCCCCTAGATTGGTATAAGAATGAGAGCAGTGCCAACGCACTCAGATTATCCTGATGAAACATTTGAAACAAAACTCTGGACCCTTCGACATCCTACTCGACGTAGAAGACTGAAGAATCTCCCTTGTGGTCAAGGAGTGACCACCCTGTGCAAACAGGCACCATTCAGCACCTCAATGTCTGCTTTGTTGCAGTTCCCGCCAGAACTCGAGCGACAGAGATCAACGAGATCAAGCTTGCCTGCCTTCTGCCAGCCTGATCCACAGTCCCTGCAGAGCTGAGACCCGTGGAGGTGACCGGAAGCGTGGGGCATGCCATCTTGAAAAGACCATGAGATGCTGACCGTGCAGCCCACGAGTGACCCTCGAAGCTGTACACCGGTGTTTGAGAAGCCCAAGCCCTGAGCCACTTTTGCACCGAAGCTCACCCCTCTACACTTGACGAGTGCTGCGTGGGGCCCTTCTGCTTCTTTTGGCTCAACGCGTTGGCCCGGTCACTTGCCAGCTGACTTGTGGCCCCTGTGCCGATGAAACTTGAAATACGACTTGTGATTCTGCTTGCTCCAGACTTGCACCCGCTCCTCTGAAAAGGAGCACCCGCTCTGACCCTCCTGGTCCGAGAGAGAAGCAATCTTCCAGTCCTGCGTGGATTGCTCTTGCCAAGTGTTGTTTGCTCCGATCTTGAAGCCGACCATGCCGACGGTGAGAGCCTTTGTGAGACAGCTTGTGACCCGCTCCTGGACGTTGCAGATGCCCCAGAGCCCACGTGGCAGCGGAGAGAAGCTCCTCAACAACCACCTGATTGCGCCCGACATTGCCTGGTTCCGTCCTGGTTCCACCCTGGTCACTGCTGAGTGACCCAGACTCTGTCCCCTCTGCTTTCAGGTACTTTACAACTCTGATCCACCCTTGGAGCACACCGGACACTTCTCCTTCACATCGCCTGCAGCATCTTCAGCTTCAAGCACCAACAACCTGCGTGATGAAACCCGACGCCACTTCGACCCTATGCACCCGCTTCCTGTGGGTGAGGTAACTCAGCAACGCCAGTGTTCCCACACTGGTACACACCTCTAGGGTCTGTGTCTAAAGTTTTATCTTTCTAGGTTAAGCGGAAGTATCCTTAAACTCTAACTGTGTAACTTTTACGCACCATTGACTTTGCATTGGTGCATGCGTGTGCTTTAAGCGCTGCACCCGAATCCCGCGGGCTTTTCCTGACTTCAGCATTGCTTGTCCCGACTGCTCCCAGTGATTCCCTAGGCCCTAGGCCTAACCACTGTTCGATTGGTATCTCTTATACCACTTTCTTAATATATGGTTTGAGTGACCACCCGCCCTCATCCATAATTGTGCAACTTTCATATGTTATACTGTGCTTTGATTTAACGCTTGTGCCCCTTTGCTCATAAAGAGTACTGGGGATTATTTTAGTAATAAACACATATATTTTTATAATATATACTTGTGTGGTGTCCTTTCATTTGATATTACAGGATTGTGATTGGTAAAACAGCTCTTGAGTTTAGCCTTTCAGGCTGCTTAGTCCATGCTACCCCTAGGATAGCTTGTCTATAAGGTTGACTTACAACCAGACACCATAAGGGATTGTTTGGACTGATACAAGGTGGTTCCAGAATTGGAAACATCATATATCAGGCCAACTTCTCACAAGTTCCATTTCTGTCGTTGACATATATTGGAATATACCAAGGCAGTTTGTGGAAAAAGTGTCATCAATTGACCAAAGGTGTCCTTTAAAAGCATTTCCAGACCTACCCCAGTCAAAGTGCGCAAGTCATTTCCACCACAGTGCACTATTAAGAGGTCAGTGTTTGGCAGATGCAAAAAGGTTTTCACCAATGGTATCAATTGGTGACATCTCAATCCTCTCTGGCCAATCCACTTGATTTCCACATTTGGTAAATCAAGGTTGTGAAAATTTCTGCTAGCTGCATACCTTTGAGCCCAGTGGATGATGCTATGTCCAATAATCCAGACAGAATACATGGTGAGAATTAAAAACTACATGTTGTAAACACACTTACCATATAATTAATGAAAACTTGTATCTGTGAAAGACGAAAGAAAAAACATGTTATAATTAGTAAAAAATATATATTAAAATAGAAGAAACAGTTCAAGAGGTTTAAAAATCTAAAAAAGTTTACTAAGAAATGAAGCAATAGTGAAGGATACAAAAGCAGAAATAAAGTAATGTAGAAAGAGAAAAAAAGAAGGAAAAAGAAATAGAAAGAGAACAATTTACTAAAGGTAAGTAAGATACTAAAAGAATGTAAGATACCAAAACAAAATCAGGAAAGATAAGAAAGTAAAAGGAAAATGAGTGAAAAGGAGAGGAGTCTGAATGAGGAACTATTAATAAAAAAGAGGAATAGAAGATGACTGAGAGTGAGTGAAGGGGAGTCACAGAGTGAAGGGATGAAAGGAATGAGGTTAATATAGAACGATGGATGAAACAGGAGTGAGAGAGTAAGTACACAGAAAAACAAAGGGAAGAACTAAGTGAACTACAGTACAATGAGTGCGAAAGAAAAAAAAAAGGAGAAAAAGAAAGAGAGGGTAAGAAAACTAAAGCAGTGGTACTGAGAGAATGTGAAAAAGATAAAAAGTGGTGGAAGGAAGAGAGGAAATGCAGACAGTTCAAATTAGATTGAGAAGTTGTGAATGAAGTGCAGTAAAGGAACAGCGATGAAAAAAGAGAGTGTAAATTAGTAAAGAGAGGTAAAGAAGGGTGAAAAAGGAAAATGAGTGTGAGACAATGTGAACACAATATAAATTACACAATGCAAACTACACAATAACTTCTACAATATGTTACATTATTTATTTTTGCTGTTCTCAGAATATATTGAATTTCACTTAAATTAGTGAGTTCAAAGTCTTCATCATATAACAGCGGGAAAAAAAACACAATCTAAAAGATTGTGTTTAAAAAAAACCATTCAAACATACATCTCATATATGTACACTAATCTTTGATTCACTTACTTTTCCGTGAGGCCAAATAGAAGATAGTGAAGGTCCTTTTGGTGGAAAAAAAGTCTGCTGTACTCTATAACTTCCATTTCATCGACTTCCTATGAAAAAAGATCTAAGAACATCGGGGCTGATTCACAGAACTAACTTAAGACAAAATCCTAAACTTACTACTTTTGGTATTCACAGAAGTTAGGACTTTATCTTAAGACAGACTTAAGACAGACTTAAGACAGAAACCTAACTTAAGTCTGTCTTAAGTCTGTCTTAAGACAAAATCCTAACTTCTGTGAATACCAAAAGTAGTAAGTTTAGGATTTTGTCTTAAGTTAGTTCTGTGAATCGGGCCCATCATACCTTACACTTTCCTCACGGCCAATTTGTGTCAGATATATCAGTATTTTTTACTTTCAGATCCACTTAAAGTATCTACATGAGATAAATAATTTAAAACATTAGATTAACTAACTAACTAACTAACTTTTAGTATCTATTCCCGTCTTCAGAGGCCAATTCCCTTTACTAAAACTTTGGTTTTAAAAACACTAGATAAGAATTTGTAGAGTTATAAGGCAAACGTTGTTTATAAGTTAAATGAGAATCATTGCAGTAACTCCATCCTTTTTCACATTTTAAGTAGCATGTATAATGTCCTGAGGTTGTCGAAGAACCATCATGATAAATAATAGCTTCAGTTGTAAAGGTTTTTCCTGAAATTGATAACTGAGAAGCCACAAAATGTTTGATAGAAGTTGTCAATTTAGTTCCATCAGGTCTACATCGTTGGAAAACTAAAATGATATACTGCCCATAAATTTGTATAAATAATGTGGACAGCATTGTACAGTTACATTGGGTACACACCATATTATGATCTGCTGCTTTAACTAGATTTTTAAATGACACTGATTTACAGTCAGGTAAAGTCAAATATATAAATCTTTCAGTGTCTATTCTGTAGTACTTGATGAACTACAATTGTGGCAGTCATGCTGCCATTGATAAGAAAGGCTGAAAAGATTATCTACATCTACACCTTCATCTTCCAAAACACCAAACATATACATTAAAAATTCCTGACAATCCTGCTGAATGTTCTGTGAAACATTTTCTTGACCAGAACACATATCTAAAATATTTCAAATTTCTGTTACACTTTCTATTTTTGCTGTATCACTGCTACATTTCTCAAACACAGAATTCAATAAACCACACAATCTTTGATCCCGATTTTCAACAATCTGTTCTTGTAAAGTTTTAAGAAAAAAAACAACATTAACCACTACATTAGCATAGCAGTTGACACCAGAACTATTTTCAAACTGAAATCCAACAACATTTTCTTCACAATTCTTTTTCTTCCTGTTTTCAATTACAGTTTTCTCTACTTTTTGTCTTTTTGCCACTACCTCACTGCAATTACTCTCATTTCTTCTTTTTTAGCCTACCATACGTTTTTCAAACAGAGGATATTGAGGCAAATGTGGAGCATATTCTCTTCTTAATCTATTGTATTCTTTAACACAATCTAGATCTGAACAAATTTTTGTCTCATCACACTCAATCAAGTACAATCCTGATAAAGTTCTGCCACATATGCCATACCCTCTTTAAACACAGATCTTCCAATGTTCACTAAAGCATTATCTACACTTAAACCTTGAGATTTATGAATTGTTACTGCATATGCCAAACAAACAGGAAACTTTTCGGCGAACATATAAGTCTTTTACAAGCAAAAATCTAGCAGAACAACGACTGATTTGTTGTACTTGCTCAATGCCATCAAATTTTATTTTTTAAAATTCAATTCCATCTCTATTTCTATAATTCACAAAATCAACAACCTAACCCATTGCTCCATTTACCAGACCTCTTTCAACATTTAAATTCCTTCTCAAAATGATACGACAATTTAAACACACATTCAGAGTCTTTTCAAAACCAGCTGTTTTAGAAATACTTTTCTCTAATGAATCCAATTTAGTTTTCAAATTTTCAGACAAAACAATTGTTGCACCCATATGCTCTATTTTATCTATTGCTTCCAGTTTCACAATCTCTTCATTTTCTAACTCTAACATTTTGTTGTTGAAGATGGAACATTCTTGCAGAGTTGGCATCAAACATATCCCAGATTTCTTCCCAGTCATTTTTTTAAAAATATTCTCTGGAAGAATGTTTTCATTTGGATACAAATTTGAAATTAATCGACCATGTAAAGCTTTTTTCCCAAGCTCGCTTACTTTTCCAATTCTTACATCTTGTAAAATATTTTTATAATCTTCATCCTTTGCCTGTCGCATATTTTGAAGCAGTTCAGCATATTTAAAATTTAACCATATATTAACGTTTCCAATGCTTCCAAGGGACTTCCTGGTATCTTCATGTGTGAGCATTTTAAACACTGGTTGTCCTTTTACTGGAGTCAACTGCAATAGATCTCCAAAAACAATAATGTGTTTTCCTCCAAATAACACATCATACTCTGTTCTAAGAATTTCTTGCATTCTCAAATGCACAAAAGCAAGCATTAGATTTGAGACCATGCTTACTTCAGCAATAATAAGAAGTTTCATTTTCTTCAAGACTCTTGAAACTTCAGAACACGCATCTCCAGATAACTTGTTGTAATGCAATTTATTATCATGCTCAACTGGCAGCATCAGTAAATGATGTAGAGTAATCCCTTTAATATTATGTGCTGCCAGACTAGTTGGAGCAGTTACAACACAAGACAGTGGTGAATCAGTCCTTTTCTGCAGATAACTTGCAATGGCTTTAAGTAGAAAACTTTTTCCTGTCCCCGCTTCTCCACTTACGTACAGTCGGACAGGGTCAAATGATGTACATGAGCACTCTTTTTTCTCATGTCTGAATCCATGTTCAATCTGCTCTGTGACTTCATCATATATCTTTTTCTGCTCAACGTTTAGTTGCTTTACCAAATCTTCTAAGTTAACTCCATCCTCTTGAGCTTGTTCCATAGCTCTTTCCACCTCATCCATGGCAGTGGCAGCTTCATTTTGGATAATAGGTCCTCCTAGTGGATCCTGACTCAATGAAGTAGAACTCTGACTATCTTGAGAACTGTCTCTAGCTATCTCTTCAGCAATTGTGGTTTCTTGCTCTATTTCTTCATTCAACATTTGCAGATAATTTAGAAAAATAGGACATTCTATGGTATCCTTAGTTGCATTAAAGGAGTCTTCATAACAGAGAAAATCTCCAAGTAGTTCCTCTTCTGTACGCCATGGCTTAAAGAGGTGCAAAAGAGCTAAATAGTAAAATTCTCTTTTGTCTGGAGCTTCACAACTCAATTTTCGATGATTAATCAAATGGCCTTTTTTCTGCTTCACTAGACATCCTTCATAGCCAAGGACTGCATATTTTCCATTATTGATATCTTCTGTGATGTTCCTCTTATAACTGTAGTTTTGCAGAACTTCATACAAACAAGTGTTCTCAAGGTGAGTACTTCTATTTGGATAGTATGTATCCAACATATTTGTCTTCAAAATATCTGTACTGTTTGGTTCTTTCTCCGCCAAATAATCAATTTCTTGTACAGATTTCAAAACTCGGTTTCGTGTTGCAGCAAGACCTAGACTCACCCAAATGATTGTTCTTGATTTGGCATAGAGATTTGCTGATGATAACCGATCAGAACATTCATATGCTCCAATTTCTCGATGCGACAACATCTTCAAACTGAAACTATATAATTTTTTGCTTAGACTCTTTTCATGTGAAATGTCCTCCCACATTTCCTTCAGTTCTGTCTTTTCTTTTTTGGTGATGTAAGATATCACATATCGAGCCACAGCAATTGAATTGTCAGCAACAAACTGAATATCCATGTTAGCATTCCACATGGACAAAATCACTGAGTTGTAATTGTTGATGTACTTAGATTCTTCATTTCTTTTCAAATTGTATGTATTTTTGGGAGATTTGCTCGTCACAGTATGTCGTAGAGATGACATCAAATTATTTACTCTTCCCTTAGAAATCACTGGTCGTGGAAATGCAAAACGACATTTCGTGTAGTACTTTTCCTTGTTTTTAAATTTTCGACGACAGTACTTTCCACAACGATGAGATAAAACTTGTTGCCTTAAACTGTTTTCTTCAGTAGATTTTGGAACAGCACATGTTGAATACTCTTCAATGAAACTCATCACTGTTTCATCCGAATCTGATCCAAATTTGGGTGCATCTTTAATCCATAACAACATATGTATATGAGGAGCACCTCTCGCTTGATATTCCTTACTCCAAAAGAAATCCAAAACCTCTCCAAGGGGAGGATTTTTTTGTTGGTAATAAAAGACATCATAGCTTCAAATCTATGATTAAAATATCTTCAAACATTTACTGGATCCAAAGAACACAGTTCTCCAGGTGTTTTCAATTCTATATTTGGTATGTTTCCATTTGCCTCTCGTATAAATTCAAGTAAGTCGTCCCATGCATACTCAGCACAGCTAAGAGTGAGGAACCATGTAGGAGTTCCTAAGTTTCTTAGCATACATTTCAATTCTCCATGACGACGGAACCAATACTCATTGGTTCCACGTTGACATGCCATGAGATTGATTAGCTGAGATTCCAAAATACTATCTTGCAGATTAACTTTCTCCATAAAGTCCCTTGCAGAAACATTTTGCAGATGAGCTCCACTTATCAGTATATGATTAACTGCATAAAAAAGTCCAGACAAATCACTTTCAAACAGTAGATGAAACAAATATGGAATGCATTGACGAAACCTTGGATCTTCAGCATATAATCTTAGAGTCCGGTATTCAGCTGCAGGAATTTGAACTGGTCGATCATCATATCGTCCACCACGACCTGTTGGAAATAATTGTGGAAAACAACGAGCTTCCAAACTTTCTTCCCATACACTAATAGGACTTCCTTTTGCTGCTTTCATTTGAAACAAGTCAATTGCATTTCCCATTACTTCTTTGGAATGCAAAGGATGAACAGTATAATGTTCATATATTTCTTCACTTCTAGACACATCAACTTTTTCAATTTGACCAACTGAACAATCACTGTCTTCTTCTGTAGCTGTTTCCTCTGCTCCAACACTTACATCTTTGTAGTACTCATTGTTTTAGACCAAATACAACGTTGCCTTTTTGACTTTCCTAACATCCACTAAATCTTGCCAGATTTTCTTACTCTTTGTCGGAACCCCATTAACTAGAATAACTAGAGGATCCTCTTCTACTCTTTCTACACCAATTGTATCAATATTTTTCTTTACATCTAGAGGCAAATAAACAACTCTTCCCTTTAATCCTCTCTGTAAATCTGATGCAGGCAATTTCCCTGTCTTAGGCTCCATGCGAACAATAGCCTGAAAAGGATGGGCACATTGAATCAAAATAGATTCATAAGTATTTAAATCCATCAATTCAGAAGGAATATCTATCAACTGAAGATTATTATGAACTGCTCTAGCAGGCATTCTATTTTCATTTAATTTTTTTAAACAATAATTACAAATACGCTGATCAAAACTCAACTCAAAAGAATTCTCCACCAACAAATAACTTACAAAATCCTTCCATTCACTATTATTTTCCAATTCACTTTTTGCATATAAATCAACTAACCTAGCCTGAATCTTATAATGAGTCCGTCGACAACACACACAAGTTAAATTAGGCCTTTTACTTGATTTCACCTTAAACTTGGTAATTTCCTCGTCAAACTTTTCTGTACTTGAAATCTGTCCATTATCTTCCACATTACCATCCATTACTATATCCATTTCTACACTGTCCTCTTTGTTCCCAAAATAACAAAACTCAATTTCTTCACAAATAGTCTTCATATCCACTTCAGATCCATGCAAAAGAGCACTGTTTAACTGTTTAAGCTTAAGTGCTGGACTTTTTGCATAATACAACTTTCTCACTAACTTCCTCACCTTATTATGATGCACTGCTAACATCCTAAAATGATGAAAAACACTCATACTTTTCTAGAAAGACAAGCTAGTGAATGCCCATGCAAACCTGTGCTTTCTCTCACTCTGCAAGGATCTAACTCTTGCAAGATCTTCATTTTTTGTTTGAGACTTTTCTTACTATATGTACGTAAGAAATTTCGAAGCAAATCGATTGAATCCTGTCGCACACTACAAATACTACTGCACTTCCATGTGTACACTGGACCCTTAGTACGTCTCCCTAAAACTTCATCAGCTAACACCTCTTCTGCATCTCTAGACACAAGTTTCTCTTTTTCCATCACACAACCATCTTTCACCTCATATGCTCGACCACTGGTGTCAACTGCATGCACCAAATCATTTTCCTGAAAGTAACTCTCCTCATTGAAAAATGGCTCAGAACTTGAACTATGCATCCATTCACCAGAAAATACTTCACAAAAATTACTCCGATTAATAATTCGTTTCCATCTACTGTTCGATTTGAAAACATCAATTGCCTTATTAAGTATCCTAATTCTATTGATTACTAAAATAAATATTTTTTCTTAACTTCAAAAGCCTGATCAACAATCTTCTCTACACTTTTCTTTTTCTTGTAAAAAGCAGTTCTCAGTTTACCTTTCTTATCATTTTTTAGCAAATTTAAAACTACCCTATTGCGAAACATTCGCCTACGAATGTCCCTAAATTGATTTACCCTTCTATTGCTATCCATTCTCTTCTCTCCTGCTCCAATCGAGACATTTTTTGTGGGCCTCTCCTTCCTTTTTAGATTTGCTGTCTCTTTCTGAATATTCACATTAGCAATATCATTTCTTTTTGTACGACATATGTTGCAAAGAAAAGACTTAATTGGCTTACCAGAAGCTTTTCTGGTGTTTTCTGAAGTAGTTGTTGTAGAGGATTCCATAAATTCTGTTGTTGATGTTCTCCTTTTACGTATGGTATTTTTGATAATTCTTTGCCTTGAAGGCATTTTTGCTTGCTTTTCAGAAGTTGATTTGAATCTGTTGTTCTGAAAAAAAAAACACATGAAAGACCACTATTAGCAAACAACAAAGTAATGTCAAAAAGCAAACAATATAAACAATAAATTGCAACATATTTAAGTTTATACAACAGCAACTCAGGGCCTTATTTATGAAGGCCTTGCACCACCAGTGCAACCCATATTAAAAGTGACATACCGGCGCCACAAGACAATCATAAATAAGACCCAAATAAAAATACCATTGATTGGCACCAAAAATCGTTTTTTGAATAACATTTAAAAAACACAGGGCAAAACCTATCTATAAGCAGTCAATATCACTTTTGAAACCTCACTGTTTCCTAAAATACAAATCCTTTACCTTGCAAATGTTAATATCAAGCATTATCAAATAGCAGAGAACAAACCAAGAGCAAATAATCTCAGGGCCTTATTTATGAAGGCCTTGCGCCACCAGTGCGTCACTTTCTTTCCATGTTTAAAGTGATGCACCGGCTGCACAAGGCAATCATAAATTAGACCCAAATATAAATTCCATTGATTTGCACTAAAAATCGTTTTTTTATTAACATTTTAAAAACACTGCCCAGAACCTATGTACAAGCACAGAATTTCACTTTTGAAACATCACTGTTTCCCAAAATACAAATCCTCTACCTTGCAAATGTTGATATCAAGCATTATCAAATAGCAGAGCACAAACCAAGAGCAAAGAAACTCAGAGCCTTATTTATGAAGACCTTGCACCAGAAAAGCGTCACTTATTTCACATGTATAAAGTGATGCACCGGCTGCACAAGGCAATCATAAATAAGGGCCAAATGAAAATACCATTCATTTGCCCCAAAAATCGTTTTTTGAATAACATTTCAGAAACACTGCTTTGAACCTATGTACACGCACAGAATTTCACTTTTGAAACATCACTGTTTCCCAAAATACAAATCCTCTATCTTGCAAATATTGAAATCAAGCATTATCAAAAAGCCAAAAACAAACCAAAAGCAAATAAACTCAGGGCCTTATTTATGAAGGCCTTGCGCCACCAGTGCGTCACTTATTACCCATGTTTAAAGTGATGCATCAGCTGCACAAGGCAATCATAAATAAGGGCCAAATGAAAATACCAATCAATTGCACCCAAAAATCGTTTTTTGAATAACATTTAAGAAACACTGCGCAGAACCTATGTACAATCACTCAATATCACTTTTGAAACGTCACTATTTCCCAAAATGCAAATCCTCTACCTTGTAAATGTTGATATCAAGCATTATCAAAAAGCGGAACACAAATCAACAGCCAACAAACTCTGGGCCTTATTTATGAAGGCCTTGCGCCACAAGAGCGTCACTTATTTCCCATGTATAAAATGATGCACCAGTTGCATAAGGCAATCATAAATAAGGGCCAAATGAAAATTCCAATGAATTGCACCCAAAATCGTTTTTTGAATAACATTTAAGAAACACTGCACAGAACCTATGTACAACCACTCAATATCAGTTTTGAAACATCACTGTGTCCCAAAATACAAATCCACTATCTTGCATATGCTCATAATAAGTATTATCAAAAAGCAAATAACAAATCAACAGCCAACAAACTCAGGGCCTTATTTATGAAGGCCTTGCGCCACAAGAGTGTCACTTATTTCCCATGTATAAAGTGATGCACCGGTTGCACAAGGCAATCATATATAAGGGCCAAATAAAAATACCATTCATTTGCACCCAAAATCGTTTTTTGAATAACATTTAAAAAACACTGCCCAGAACCTATGTATAAGCACTCAATATCACTTGTGGAACGTCGCTGTTTCCCAAAATACAAATCCTCTACCTTGCAAATGTTGATATCAAGCATTATCAAAAAGCGGAACACAAACCAAAAGCAAACAAACTCAGGGCCTTATTTATGAAGTTCTTGTGCCACCAGTGCGTCACTTATTACCCATGTTTAAAGTGATGCATCGGCTGCACAAGGCAATCATAAATAAGGGCCAAATGAAAATACCAATGAATTTATTTATTTATGAAGGCCTTGCGCCACAAGAGCGTCATTTATTTCCCATGTATAAAGTGATGCACAGGTTGCACAAGGTAATCATAAATTAGACCCAAATATAAATACCATTCATTTTCACCCAAAATCGTTTTTTGATTAACATTTAAGAAACACTGCGCAGAACCTATGTACAACCACTCAATATCAGCTTTGAAACATCACTGTGTCCCAATATACTAATCCACTATCTTGCATATGTTCATAAAAAATATTATCAAAAAGCAAATAACAAATCAACAGCCAACAAACTCAGGGCCTTATTTATAAAGGCCTTGCACCACAAGAGCGTCACTTATTTCCCATATATAAAGTGATGCACCGGTTGCACAAGGCAATCATAAATAAGGGCCAAATGAAAATACCATTCATTTGCACCCAAAATCGTTTTTTGAATAACATTTAAAAAACACTGCCCAGAACCTATGTATAAGCACTCAATATCACTTTTGAAACGTCACTGTTTCCCAAAATACAAATCCTCTACCTTACAAATGTTGATATCAAGCATTATCAAAAAGCCAAAAACAAACTAAAAGCAAATAAACTCAGGGCCTTATTTATGAAGGCCTTGCGCCACCAGTGCGTCACTTTCTTCCCATGTTAAAAGTGACATACCTACGCCACAAGACAATCATAAATTAGACCCAAATATAAATTCCATTGATTTGCACTAAAAATCGTTTTTTGATTAACATTTTAAAAACACTGCCCAGAACCTATATATAAGCACAGAATTTCACTTTTGAAACATCACTGTTTCCCAAAAAACAAATCCTCTATCTTGCAAATGTTGATATCAAGCATTATCAAATAGCAGAGCACAAACCAAGAGCAAAGAAACTCAGAGCCTTATTTATGAAGACCTTGCACCAGAAAAGCGTCACTTATTTCACATGTATAAAGTGATGCACCGGCTGCACAAGGCAATCATAAATAAGGGCCAAATGAAAATACCATTGATGTGCACCCAAAATCGTTTTTTGATTAACATTTTAAAAACACTGCCCAGAACCTGTATATAAGCACAGAATTTCACTTTTGAAACATCACTGTTTCCCAAAAAACAAATCCTCTATCTTGCAAATGTTGATATCAAGCATTATCAAATAGCAGAGCACAAACCAAGAGTAAAGAAACTCAGAGCCTTATTTATGAAGACCTTGCACCAGAAAAGCGTCACTTATTTCACATGTATAAAGTGATGCACCGGCTGCACAAGGCAATCATAAATAAGGGCCAAATGAAAATACCATTGATTTGCACCCAAAATCGTTTTTTGAATAACATTTTAGAAACACTGCTCAGAACCTATGTACAAGCACAGAATTTCACTTTTGAAAGATCACTGTTTCCCAAAATACAAATCCTCTATCTTGCAAATGTTGATATCAAGCATTATCAAAAATCCAAAAACAAACCAAAAGCAAATAAACTCAGGGCCTTATTTATGAAGGCCTTGCGCCACCAGTGCGTCACTTATTACCCATGTTTAAAGTGATGCATCAGCTGGCGCTTCCCCCGCGGAAAATTAAAGATTTTTTTTTTTTTTACCTTTATGCGCCTTCTAAACCACCCTCAGAAAACCTAGAGGGTCAAGAAGTCTCTACCGTGCCCCCTTCTAGCCATACCGAACATTGTTTGCCCTCCATCTTGTGTCTCGATTGTACCGAAACACAAAATGGAGGACTCCCGTTACGCTGTCGGTGCGCGTACCGGAGCGCGCACCGGTAAGCGCTCCATAAAAAAAGGTGGGAAAGTAATTTTCAGAAAAACCACTGGAGACACTTTCATCAAATATAGAATAGGCCCTACTACATAGCAGTCCCTACCATTTGCCCAAATTTGGTGGAATTCCATTGAGACATTTAGGCTACAGGCCTGTCTAAATATCCTGAGGTATATTACATGACAAAAACACATATGAAATGTTAGAATTTACAACCAATTAAAAAGTTTCTTTCATTTTCTACGATTATTTCCTGACATTTGATTGGTTATGTACATGAATATATATAAAAGAAGAGAGGGAAACACAGCCATTTTGACTACTGCTTCCTGAAGTACATTTGAAAAGAAATAACACTGACAACTTCAACTGATTTTTCAAAGGTAAGTTGTTATTTTGGAAAGTGAAGTACGTTGTGAACTTTAAGTTAATTTGAGAAAAAATATTCTGTTAGTTATATACTATCCCTCTGTAATAGTTATAGATTGAGATAGACTTCTCTGTAATAGTTATGGATTGAGTTAGGCTTCTCACATGCACTTTTTAATAGTTCTACTTCCTGCCTGAAACCATACACTGCCCAAAAATTACTTCACTGTTAAAAACTCAAAAGTACCTGTCTAAACTTAAACCCAACAGTACCCTAACTCTACTAATATAGTTAATTTTTATGCAATTTTTAGAAAGAAAATGGAAGGAGAAAAACAAGCAAATGTTACTTCTATTGAAGTAAAGGTGGAAAATCCAGAAGAGCAAAAAGATAAAGTTGATTTCATGGATGACTCTTTGGACCAACAGTTTATAGAATGTGTGGAACAAATGGAATCACGTACTTATAATTATGAGGAAATACCGGACAATATTATGTTACAAGTTTTATTAAATTATGAAAAAGAATCAGAGGAATACATTTATATTTAATAATTTTAAATTGTTTGAGACAATATTCATTTTTATATGTAATTCATGAAGTATTACCAAAATAATTATATTATAAAATGAGACTTATAGTATGCTGTGCAACTTTTTTTCTGTTACATAGTAAGTTTACTCATAGTTACTACCTTTCTCCCACTATAGTATCTCCTATGTGTATTTTACACCTCTTTTTCATCATAAGGGATCAGGATAGACTACCCATGATCCCCTAGGACTTCTCAGGGAGTGCTTAAAAGATCTGTTTCTGCTTTCCTGACAGATTATGTTATGGAGTCCATATACCACAATAACTTCGATAACAACATGCAAGATATCTACAGAGGAGATGGTGTACATTAAATTTAAGTCTCTTATTGGTACCTACATGTAGGTACTTAAATAAAATAAAAAAACAACAAAAAAAACAATTAATAAACATACAATTTTTTTAAGTGATTTTTTTTTCCCATAGTACGCTCCCCGGTGCGCGTACCGGGCGCTTCCCCCGCGTTAGTTAGGAATTAGCATTTAAAAAACCTAAGAAATTCACTGAAAAAACCATAGGTTTCACACCAGTTATAGTTAGCTGGAAATTTTACTGACATAAAACCATTGAAATTCCCACGTTATAGTTAGTTGGACTCACTATAACTTGCGCGTGTAATGCACTGCTGATGACATCACATATTACATCACTCATGACATGGTCAGTTACATCACTCGTCACTTCGGCGCGCAACGTTAGTCCCCTCGGAAGCGCCTACGTTCGCGCCACGTAAACGCACCCGGAAGCGCCTACGTTCGCGCCACGTTTGCGCCCCGGAAGCGCCTACCTTTGCGCCGCGTAAACGCACCCGGGAGCGCTCCGGAGCACGCAGCGTAAGCGCGTCGGGTCATGTGACCTTAAAATAACACTTTTCATTGGTTGCTAACAGTTTTTTTTTACAAAGAATGAAATCCCCACCCATTTCCTTCACTTCTTCTTTCACTTTTGTGACTGAAAGACCTGCCTTTTTGCTCCAGGATATTTCTTGGTTTTTCAATGGCTGCCAGACAATCCAGCAGTGAGGATGACTCCAATGAATTCATCAATGAAGAGCCTCCTCAACGAAAAGTTAAGGAACATTTCATTTGGAAATTTTTTATAATCCCACCTGGACTAAAAAAGGTAAATGCTCCAAAAGTGCAGTGCAAGATCTGCAAAGAAGAGCTGTCACGAGGAAACCCTTTGAAAAAGTACTCTTTTGGGAACTTCACAATGATCCGGCATGTGGAGAGGAAGCACCCCCAGAATTTTGCCCGGGAAAGTGTCAGGGCTCTGGCACAAGAGGTTCCCAGAGATGGGGCCTCTACATCAACCGGAGGAGCAACTTCTTCTGGGAGGGGGCAATCACAGGAGCAGGTGCCAAACATTCAACCTGCATTTAACCATGGTGTCCTCAGATGCAGATACTGCAATCAACTCCTCACCTTTGGGGAGCAAAGTGTCCAGCTCATGGTTCGAGCATTGGAGAACCATCGCTGCCCTTCCCACCCCTAATTTTTTTTGTTTTATTTTGCTCCTGTTGAGCAGTTTCCATTCCCTGTTTTTGTTCCTATTTTGAAGAAAACCAAAAGTTCTTTTCAGAATTACCTCCAATTCTCATCAAAGAGCTATATTCTTAAAAAAAATGAAAAAGAGTAAGTGAAATAGAGTGCATTGATAATTGAAAGGAGAATGAGTAAGAAAGAACAGAAAGGTATGAGAGGAAAAAAGAAGTGAAGTAGGAGGACTGAAAGAAGGTGAGTGTTAGGAAATAAAGTTATAAGAAGAAGAGTGAATATGGGGAATATTGTTATTCAATGAAAATGTTGAAAAAGAACAGGAGTGTTGAAGGATAAGAAAAGATGCATTGCTGGAGTTGAAGGTAGAAGGCCTCATTTATGAAGCCATGCGTCACTTTAACGCCACCAAAGCATCACTTTTTGTGACACAACATTCCAATAAAAAATGCACCTTATTTATTCATATTTACAAAGTGGCGTTTCTTGGTAAATACATTACTTTGTAAACCCCTGTGCCACATTATTCCTACGTTAGGTGTAATGTATGCAAAAGGGACGTATTGATGCAAGAAAGGGTTGTAGAGGTGACACAGTGAATAAACTGGAGGCCTCATTTCTGAAAAGTGACGCATCGCTACGTGAAAACAGCAATGCATCACTTTTCTGGGCGCACTCCTTATGACATTCCAGATATGTCATATTTAATTTATGACTAATCAATTCGCAAGGAGTTACAGATACGTCAGTATTTCTGACGTATCTGTAAACACAAAAGTAACGCATTACTGGAGTGCGTCACAAAAGTGACGCAACTCCAGTAATGCGTCCTTTCACATGGGAAAAGCACCATGTGAAAGGTCTTGCGTCAGTCTTACACCTGCTGTGAGACAGGCGCAAGATTTTGACGCAACAGCATCCTAAAAGTGACGCAGTGAAATCTCATAGATTTCACTGCGTCGTTATTGCAAAGCTTTTTGCAGGGGAACACCCCCTCTGCATACATTATACCTGACGCAGATATATTGTGGCGCAGGATTTTAAAAAGTGACCCATCTACCTAGATGCGTCGCTTTTTAAATATAGCGCAACGAGGCGCATTTTTTTACACCGCTGGTGCGATGCGTCACTTTTCTGTGCGCACTCCTTACGACATTCCAGATGTCACAAAAGTGATGCATTGCTGGAGTGCGTCACAAAAGTGACACAACTCCAGTAATGCGTCCTTTCACATGGGGAAAGCACCATGTGAAAGATCTTGCGTCAGTCTTACACCGGCTGTGAGGCAGGCGCAAGATTTTGACGCAACAGCATCCTAAAAGTGACGCAGTGAAATCTCATGTAATCTATGAGATTTCACTGCGTCACTTTTAGGATGCTGTTGCGTCAAAATCTTGCACCTGCCTCGCGTCACTTTTATGTTTACAGATATGTCAGAAATACTGACGTATCTGTAACTCCTTGCGACATGATTCGTCACACATTAAATATGACACATCTGGAATGTCATAAGGAGTGCGCACAGAAAAGTGACGCATCGCACCAGCGGTGTAAAAAAATGCGCCTCGTTGCGCTATATTTTAAAAGTGACGCATCTAGGTAGATGCGTCACTTTTTAAATATAGCGTAACAAGGCGCATTTTTTTACACCGCTGGTGCGTCACAAAAAGTGACGCACAGGCGGCGCAAAACTGGCAGCACAAGGCCTTCATAAATATGGTCCTGGATTTTCCCCGTGCTTCGCTCCCCGGTGCGCTTCCCGGTGCGCGTACCGGGTGCTCCCCCCGCGCAAATCGTTTTTTTTTTTTTTTTAAATGCTCCGCAGGACCCTATTTTAGCCCCCACATCAAACCTAGGGGGTCAGAGGGGGTCTACTCTGCCCCCTTATGGTCATTTGCCCCTTTGTTTTTGCCACCTCTTGTGTCTCGATTTTACCGAGACACAAGATGGCAGCCGCTCCAGACTGTTTAGAATGTTTACAGACACCCAAGAGCCAATCAGCTTTCTGCGCGCAAGTCGCGTGGCGCGCCCGGTGTGCTCCCCGGAGCGCGTACCGGAGCCTATAGATATATATATTTTTTTGAACCTAAATTACTCAAAATCCACTGGAGCACATATCTTGAGACATAGCAAAGGCACATCGGGCTACCAGTCCCTACAATTTTGCCAAGTTTGGTGTATTTCCATTCAGCCGTTCGGGCTAAAAGTGAAATCGACCGCCCTATGGAAATTAACATGGAGAAAACGCGTTTTGGGACCCCCTTTTATCTCGGCCCCCGCTTGACAAATCCCCCCCAAACTTTCAGGGAAGGACCGGGGCGCCGCGAGGCCATTTTCAGGAACTTTTCAGGCAGATTTGTCAACCGGCGCCAAAGTTATTCCAAATAGAATTTTGAGATTTAACATTGAAAAAAATCCTAACTATAACTACCTACTGGCGACCGCCAGTAGGTAATATATATAAATATATATATATATTCACAGAAAAAACCATAGGTTATAGTGGATATATAGTTAGGAATTTGCATTTACAAAACCTTGAAAATTCAATGAAAAAACCATTGGTTTTAGGCCATATATAGTTAGGAATTAGCATTTACAAAACCTTATTTTACTCGCATAAAACCATTGAAATTCCATATATAGTTAGAAGCGCTAACTATATATCGCGCACCCGCAATCCACTGCTGATGATGTCACATATTACATCATTCATGACATGGTCAGTGACATCACTGATGACATCACTGATGACATCTCAAATGACATCACTGATGACATCACTGATCACAACATCCAGTGATTGTATGTGTCTGTAAAGTTTAAATATGTTTTACATATTGAAGAATGAGTGGATGTATAAGTGTCTGGATGAAGAATTTAGTAGGTGCATGACTGACTGTATGAAAGAGTGATTAAATGTGTCTCACTGAGTGCATGGGTTAGTGACTAAACTGTCTTAATTTGTGCATCAGTATGTTTGTTGTTGTGTAAGCTGCTGCATGTGTTGATCAGTAGCTATAAGAGTGGCCATATGGGTTATTGATTGGTTGCCCAAGTATTTGAATGGGAGGCTGAGTGTGTGTGTGGGTGGCTGGGAGGTGCGTGACTCTGTGCATAGATGTGTAAGCAGTTGATTCACTAGGAGTATGAGTTCAAGAGTGCATGTGGAAACAGCTATATGGGCGGTTGACTGTGCATGGGTGTGTTGGTGAGTGAATGGATTTCTCATTGCTACATGCGCAAGTAAGTACGTATGTAAAACACAATACATGTGAGAGTTGACATATATAAATAACTGAACATAAGAGCCAGTGAATGTGTGAGTGGCTGTATCAATCACTGTGAGCTTGTATCAGGGATTATATAAGAGAGTAAATATGTGTTATTATATGTTTGAATAAGTAAGATGTGTATAACTGTATAGTTGAGGAAATGGAGGTGTGATTGATTCTTTGCATGACTGACTAGGTGTGTGAGTAACTCCATGGATGAGTGACAGTCTGTGAGTGTCTGTTTATACTGAGTGTATGTAAGGTTATATTAGAGTCTGAAGAGGTTCATTGTATTATCACATGAGTGATGTGATCAGTGATGACAAATGAGATGTCATCAGTGATGTCATTTGAGTTGTCATCAGTGATGTCATCAGTGATGTCATTTGAGATGTCATCAGTGATGTCATTTGAGTTGTCATCAGTGATGTCATCAGTGATGTCATTTGAGATGTCATCAGTGATGTCATCAGTGATGTCACTGACCATGTCATGAATGATGTAATATGTGACATCATCAGCAGTGGATTGCGGGTGCGCGATATATAGTTAGCGCTTCTAACTATATATGGAATTTCAATGGTTTTATGCGAGTAAAATAAGGTTTTGTAAATGCTAATTCCTAACTATATATGGCCTAAAACCAATGGTTTTTTCATTGAATTTTCAAGGTTTTGTAAATGCAAATTCCTAACTATATATCCACTATAACCTATCGTTTTTTCTGTGAATTTCATTGGTTTTTTAATAGCAAATATGAAAAGCTTTAAAATGTAAAGTACGTGATAGATAAAAACATTTTCGTATTTATGCACGCTGATGTGCTTTGAACGCTGCCCCCCTCCCCTCTTTTCTCTTAGTAGTACTCTCTCTTTGCAGATAGTGAAGAGTAGTTAACGCAGGCCTTTACCCCCGTTGTAATCCGTCCTGCCTGCTTGTCTCTCCATTTGATTGATTATTATCCAAGCATTTACTGTTTTTCAATTGATTCTCTTTGGTTCATTCTCTATTTACAAACAAGCACAAAGTCGCAATACTCTGTTTAGTCTTTGCAGATCGTGAAAAATCGTGTAAAAAAATAAAAGTAATCGAGCAAAATCAGTAGGCCACTAATTGGATCTCTTTTTGACCTCGCTAAAATAGAAATATTATAAACAACCCTTCATGAGAAATACGAAAATAGTGAGATGAACTGAGCTCCACACCATGAGGGCTGCAAGACAGCTCGGCTCCGTCACCCACCCCGCCCAAAATAACGACAAACCCTATGCAAATATTAAAAATATAGACAACACACCAGCAAAGAAACAGGGTAAAACATTTTATTAAATAACTATTTACATAACGTTGGTTTATAAGATGATGTCAGTAGTGGACCGATGTGTGAATAGGTCGGAAGCAGCACAAGGCGCCAAGATCCGGATGGAAAGTCCTGGATATTGGGTGCCATAGTTCAGAGTTCTGAGTTTGAGCCTTTTTCAATGCCTGTGCTTTGTTGTTTCCCCTCCATCAAAAACAAAAAAAATATATAAAACTGTGCAAAAATACAAAAAAAACAAAAAATGTTTACAAAAGCAGTGCTTGTAAGACTGTCTGAAGCTTATTTCCACCTACTGCAGCTTCACTATTCCAAAGTAAGTGAGGGTCGTTTGTGGACCTGACTGCATTTGAAAACAATGTTATATGGTACCTCCCTAAACCGCTTGACGGAGGCCCCCGAGGGGCGGTGTGATGACACGGACTCGGAGAAGACGCTTGGCTCCGACCCCCTCCCCAAGTCTTATAGCACTGGTGTAGCCTGAGATCGCCCCCGACATAGGCGGCCGGCTCCCGGGGTCCGGCGGAACTTTTTGCCTTTTGATGACTCTTCTATTCTGGACTTTGTCCCACAATCCGTTTGACCTGAAGACACGCTGTAGTGGGGCGCCCCTTTACCGTTTTAGTTGCCATTCCGCCCGCTTTTGCTACACTGTGCCTCTTCCGCCATTCAGCTGTTTACCGCCCGTTCTTGCGACTACAGCGTCTCGCTCACCATGTAGTTAAGTTGCTCCCGCTCTTGCGGTGCAGCGATAGGCGGCTGCCACAGGACTCTCAAAATGGCGGCCGGCTCTTCGGTTTTGGGCCTGGTCCACTAAAATGGCCCTGGGACACCTTGGAACTCGGACGCTTCCCTGATAGGGCTTGGGTCCCATTCTCGAAAAGCGTCCCCTCAGCCGTGAAGATTCTACAAAAGTCTTGGGGGCCTCCGACTCCCGCAGGCTTCTGGTGGGGAGCGGCTGCCATGATTGCTCGTGGAATGGCCACGACGGAGCTACGAGATGGTAGTGGTCTCATGCTGACGCCAGCTTTAGTCTGAAACATCCAGAAACACTATAGACTACCAATTCGATCAGTTCCGGTAGCGCCCCAACATGACCCGGAAGAGAAGAATTTGCCCTCCCCTCTTTGACTGATGGTTCTTGTTGCCTGTCCCCTCTGTTGTCATTTAACAGAACTTTTTGGACTGCTGAAAGGGGTTGTGTTCTGAACGCTGGTTGGTGGAGACATTTAGACTATATTCTTGACCTACGTTGTCGCGTAATGCGTTTTATGACACGCCGCGTTAGCGCACCCGGAAGTGATCCGAGGCGCGGCGCGCAGCGCGTAACGTAAGCATAACAGGTCATGTGACTTGTTAATAAAACTTTTCATTGGTTCATTTTACTTTTGTTAATTTAATGATGAAAAGCTTGGTCATATGACCTAAAAATTACGCTTTTTATTTTTTTCGAACATTATTTTTTTTTCAAACATATGTTATAATATTCCAGGCTAATGTACTTTCCCGGAAAATTTACAACTGTCCTGCAAGTAAAATATATTCCTTTTTCGAGAAAAAGGGCGTTTCTTCGTTCCATGACGGAGCCGTTGAGTAAGAGAGACTCGGCCTGCTGTCTTAGTCGCCGATACGCCTGATTATCAGATTCTTATCGATCACTTTATGTTGCAGAAATGAAAAACACAACTGCCCTTGACCATTTATCTTTACTGCGTTCCTACATATTATACCTTTTATCCGTCATGTAATTGGACTGCTTTATTTCACTTGCCTTTTACTGATTCGAAAACAGTGACTAAAAGTAAAAACTTTACCAATGTAAATACTACTACCGTGTTTTGTTTTAAAAACCTTTATTGTGAAAATATCAGTATACAAATACGGGCCTATAACCACGTGGGCCGGCCACGGAGCAAACTGAAATCGTATATGATGAGGAGACATTTACACTGTAGAGGAACGTAACGAGCGGGCCATTAGGTTGCAAGAACTAAGGTGTCTAACAGTTGCGGAATCGGTGGACGTACATTTTGTAATTAAAATAAGACAGGGCCACTTACAATAACATTTTCTAGATATACATTTGCGGGCAAGGAGTTACGAGTCCCATTTATACCGGCGCCATTTTGGGCGAGGCCGGGCAGGTCCAAGATATAGTCAAAATGTCTTCACCAACAATCGGCCAGACCAGAACCCCTTTCGGCCCTTTATGCTACAAGATGGTGTCTTCCATTCAGAAAATATTGTTGGCAGCATTTTGAAAGGAAAGATAATCAGCCGTTCTCCTAGTGAGTCTCACATTGTTACATTTAGGAAGAATGTTGAAGAGTAATATGTGGAAAATCTGAAGCCATTTTTCTACAAACTCTCAATCAGCCTAAGTCATGGGCGATCTTTGACAACACCAGGGCAATAGTGAAGCTGCAGCAGGTGCAAAGGAGCTTCAGACAGTCTTACAAGCACTGCTTTTCTAAACATTTTTTTGTATTTTTGCACAGTTTTATATATTTTTTTTGTTGTTGATGGAGGGGAAACAACAAAAAACAGGCATTGAAAAAAGCTCAACAGTGCAGGGCGCCTTGTGCTGCTTCCGACCTATTCACACATCGGTCCACTACTGACATCACCTCATAAGCCAACGGGGCACCCCACACTGACTTTCGGCGCAGCATTGTAGGATGGCCACACCAGTGCGGCAACTTGCTGGACACCACCTCGGTGCCATCCGGATCTCGGAGCGTTCGAGTCACTGTACCGCAAGAGTGACCGGAACTCAGCTGGTCACGCCGTCTTTCGGCGCAGCATTGTAGGATGGCCACACCAGTGCGGCAACTTGCTGGACACAACCTCGGTGCCATCCGGATCTCGGCGCGTTCGACTCACTGTACCGCAAGAGTGACCGGAACTCAGCTGGACACGCCGTCTTTCGGCGCAGCATTGTAGGATGGCCACACCACTGCAGCAATTTGCTGGACACCACCTTGGGCAACAGTGAAACTGCAGCAGGTGCAAATAAGCTTCAGATAGTCTTACAAGCACAGCTCAGAACTCTCAACTATGGCACTCAATATCCAGGACTTGCCATTCGGATCTTGGCGCCTTGTGCTGGTTCCGACCTATTCACACATCGGTCCACTACTGACATCACCTCATAAGCCAACGGGGCACCCCACGCCGACTTTCGGCACAGCATTGTAGGATGGCCACACCAGTGCAGCAACTTGCTGGACACAACCTCGGTGCCATCCGGATCTCGGCGCGTTCGACTCACTGTACCGCAAGAGTGACCGGAACTCAGCTGGACACGCCGTCTTTCGGCGCAGCATTGTAGGATGGCCACACCAGTACGGCAATTTGCTTGACACCACCTCGGTGCCATCCGGATCTCAGCGCGTTGTGCTGCCTTCGGCCTATTCGCACATCGGTCCGCTACTGACGCCGCCTCACGTGCCAACGGATTTTCTACGGTTTTTGTAGCCCTATGCCGCATAACAGGTCATGTGACTTCTTTATAAAACTTTTCATTGGTTCATTTTACTTTTGGTTTCCTAAAGATGGAAGGCTTGGTCATATGACCTAAAAATAACACTTTTCATTGGTTTAGAACATTTTTTTTTCCCAAACGATGAAAGCCCCACCTTGTTTCTGGATCATTCAGACTGAAGCTGGCGTCAGCATGAGAGCACCACCATCTCGTGGCTCCGTCGTGGTCATTCCGCGAGCAATCATGGCAGCCGCTCCCCACCGGAAGCCTGCGGGAGTCGGGGGCCCCCAAGACTTTTGTACAATCTTCACGGCTGAGGGGACGCTTTTCGAGAATGGAGCCCAAGCCCTAGCAGGCAAGCGTCCGAGTTCCAAAGTGTCCCAGGGCCATTTCAGTGGACCAGGCCCAAAACCGAGGAGCCGTCCGCCATTTTAAGAGCCATGTGGCAGCCGCCTATCGCTGCACTGCAAGAGTGGGAGCAACTCATCAACATGGTGAGCGAGACGCTGTAGCCGCAAGAGCGGGCGCAACTCAGCTAGATGGCCGCCACCTGGGGAGGCCCGTTCACGCCGCCTCCCCCACGCCCCCCCCCGGGCCGCCGCACGCCAATTTTCGGAGTAGCATTGTAGGATACCAAAACCAGTGCGGCAGTTTACTGGACATCACCTGGGTGCCTGTCGTACAACATGTTGTGTCAGCCATGTGACACTGGACACAGACCGCTACTGACGAGGCCTCCCCCCGCACCACCCGGGACGCCCCACGCTGTTTTTCTGTGCTGCATTGTAGGATCCCTAAACCAGTGCGGCACCCAGGCGACATCACCTGGGTGCCGTCCAGAACTCTGCACGTTGTGCTGCCTTGGGACTATTCGCACAAAAGACAGCTTCTAACCATTGTTGCTTTTTGTGTTGAGAAATGTTTAAATGTTTTTAGTTTTTGTTCCGTTCGTTAAAGTTAATAGTTAATAAAGTTTTATAACCTTACTTTGTTGGAGTGTTATCTATTTTTTTAAAAACGGGTGAATGGGGCCTTGAATCGGGTTATTGTCATGTGTGGGCTTTGGAAGTGTGCTGCTGCAGGATCGGACATTTCAAACTCAAATGCACGTTCTTTTTCTTACCTTTCCGAAGCATGGAGCGCAATAGCAAGCAGAGAAAGGGTGATGCACGTGTTGAACACTACCTGACCTAGCAAGTTGCTGGCAGTGCCCCCCCGCCCGCTCCTGAAAGAGGAAACACACACACCGCCGCTCCGAGTACTTCACAAATCTTTAAAAGACCATGCGCTTGTTCATGAGGCTTAAATGGTTTATCACCTCTTCTAGAACCCCTGCATCGACCCTCTGACGTTTCCTGGAAAAATTACCATGTAACACAATACCAAGCCCTGTCAGCTGAAACCCCCAAGGAATCGTGGGCATATTATCAAGGGGGTTTATCTCCGCTTTTTTGGCTTTAAAAGCCTTGAAAGCGGAGATAAAATTATCTCCCTATTACCAAGCTGTCGCTAACACCAGTTAGTGACAGCTAAAAGGAGATAGCGACCATCTTGGGCCCCGCTTTGCATGTCAGTGATACTTATCACTAATGACATGCAAAGTGGCGTGCCAAGATGTTAGCGACTGGAAACAGTCCCTAACATCGCTACCTTCTATTACCAACTTTTGGAGATATTCGCGCTAAGCGCGAATATCTCCAAAATCTAACACCTGCCCTGAGCAGTTCTTAGCCATGTTATCCAATGGGAGGTGGATAACATGGCTAAGAGCATTTGCTCGATAATACATGAATATCGCTGACTTTTCTGCGATAATAGCAAGGTTTATCTGCGATAAAAATCGCCGATGTACGGCGATAATTTTTGTCTCTAAACAAGTTAGAGACAAAAATTATCGCTAGTTGTTCGTAATATGCCCCCGGGTTTTTGCTTGCAGAAATCGGGAGGCGGGAGACTAGCACTGAAATCAGTAGTCACACGCCTGAATCGGGAGGATTGGCATGTCTGAATTCTCTACAGCTGGGGCCATAAACTACATCCGCAGGGTTAGGTGATAGCCTGGGACCAGCCTGGCATCTAAAATGGCTGCCGTGCACGACAAAATTGTGGCATTGGAAAAAAGGCAAGATGGCGCAGCCGCTGGAAGAGATGTATCAACATATATCAGCCTCCTCAGCCACCCTCAGGAAACATAGGGGATTAGGATACGTCTCCCGCACCCCCTTATACCTAGTACTTTAATTAACGAAGCACAAAATGGCGAATTCCCGTTTCGCTACCAGTTTGCGGCCCAGTTCGCGGCCCGTGAAGCGCTTCTACCGTGAAAAATCATTTTTTTTTATTTTCCCCACGGGACCCTTTAATAACCCCAACAACATTCCTAGGGGGTCAAGAGGGGGATACCTTGCCCCCTTTCATTAAATTCCCCCTTAGTTTTTCACCTTTTCTTCTCTCTCGATCCTACCGAGAGACAAGATGGCGGCCGCTCCGGACTGTCACGCAGCAAAAAAAAAAAAAAGCTCACGCACAGCCGCTGGAAGAGATGTATCAACATATATCAGCCTCCTCAGCCACCCTCAGGAAACATAGGGGATTAGGATACGTCTCCCGCACCCACTTATACCTAGTAATTTAATTAACGAAGCACAAAATGGCGAATTCCCGTTTCGCTACCAGTTTGCGGCCCAGTTCGCGGCCCGTGAAGCGCTTCTACCGTGAAAAATCTTTTTTTTTTTTTTTCCCCCACGGGACCCTTTAATAACCCCAACAACATTCCTAGGGGGTCAAGAGGGGGATAACCTGCCCCCTTTCATTAAATTCCCCTTTCGTTTTCCACCTCTTCTTCTCTCTCGATCCTACCGAGAGACAAGATGGCGGCCGCTCCGGACTGTTTAGAATGTTGACAGACACCGGAGAGCCAATCAGCTTTCTGCGCGCAAAGTTCCGATAAGCGAAAAGTAAGCGGACCGGATCGCTGCCCAGAGCGCTGTTACAGATATATATCTTGGTTTGAACGTTAATTTCTCAAAAACTACTGGAGCACATATATTGAGACCTAGCAAAGGCACATCGGGCTAACAGTCCCTACAATTTTGCCAAGTTTCGTGCAAATCCATTCAGCCGTTCGAGCTAAAAGTGAGTCCAACCGCCCTATGGAAAAATGAATGGAAAAAACGCGTTTTGGGACCCCCCTTTTTTCTCAGCCCCCCCTTGACGAAACTCCACCAGATTTTCAGGGGCTGCTCAGAATCAAAATGTGCCATTTTCCTGAAAATTTCAGCCGATTCCGTCCACAAACGCCAAAGTTATTAGACATAGAACTTTCAAAAGTCCCATAGAGAAAAAATTCTAACTATATATACCTACTGGCTATCGCCAGTAGGTAATAAAATCCTAACTATAACTACCTACTGGCGACCGCCAGTAGGTAATATATATATATATATATATATATATATATATATATATATATATCCCAGCTCCAAACTTCCCTCTTATCCTTCAGGAAAGTAGTAGGTAGTTATAGTTAGGATTTTTTTCAATGTTAAATCTCAAAATTCTATTTGGAATAACTTTGGCACCGGTTGACGAATCTGCCTGAAAATTTCCTGAAAATGGCCTCGTCGAGCTCCGGTCCTTCCCTGAAAGTTTGGGGGGGATACGTCAAGCGGGGGCCGAGATAAAAGGGGGGTCCCAAAACGCATTTTCCCCATGTTAATTTCCATAGGGCGGTCAATTTCACTTTTAGCCCGAACGGCTGAATGGATTTACACCAAACTTGGCAAAATTGTAGGGACTGGTAGCCCGATGTGCCTTTGCTATGTCTCAAGATATGTGCTCCAGTGGATTTTGAGTAATTTAGGTGCCAAAAAATATATATATCTATATCTATAGGCGCTCTCCGGTGCGCGCACCGGAGTGCGCTCCTGGCGCAACACGCGACTTGCGCGCAGAAAGCTGATTGGCTCTTGGGTGTCTGTAAACATTCTAAACAGTCTGGAGCGGCCGCCATCTTGTGTCTCGGTAAAATCGAGACACAAGGGGTTTGGAAAAAAAAAGGGGCAAATGACCATAAGGGGGAAGAGTAGACCCCCTCTGACCCCCTAGGTTTGATGTAGGGACTAAAATAGGGTCCTGCAGGGCATTACATTTTTTTTTTCGTTTTGCGCGGGGGAAGCGCATGGTACGCGCACCGGCGAAGCACGGGGAAAATCCAGGACCATATTTATGAAGGCCTTGCGCTGTTAGTTTTGCGCCTCCTGTGCGTCAATTTTTGTGACGCACCAGCGGTGTAAAAAAATGCGCATTGTTATGCAATATTTAAAAAGTGACGCATCTATCTAGATGCGTCACTTTTTAAATATAGTGCAACGAGGCACATTTTATTACACTGCTGGTGTTATGCGTCACTTTTCTGTGCGCACTCCTTATGACATTCCAGATGTGTCATATTTAATGTATGACGAATCATGTTGCAAGGAGTTACAGATACGTCAGTATTTCTGACATATCTGTAAACATAAAAGTGATGCGAGGCAGGTGCAAGATTTTGACGCAACAGCATCCTAAAAGTGACGCAGAGAAATCTTATAGATTTCAGTACGTCGTTATTACCAAGCTTTTTGCGGGGGAATGCCCCCTTTGCATACATTATACCTGACGCAGATATAATGTGGCGCAGAGTTTTAAAAAGTGACCCATGTACCTAGATGCGTCACTTTTTAAAAATAGCGTCAGGTATAATGCATGCAGAGGGGGTGTTCTCCCGCAAAAAGCTTTGTAATAGCGACGCAGTGAAATCTTTGAGATTTCACTGCGTCAGTTTTAGGATGCTGTTGCGTCAAAATCTTGTGCCTGCTTTACAGCAGGTGTTAGACTGAGGCAAGACCTTTCACATGCTGCTTTCCCCATTTGAAAGGACGCATTACTGGAGTTGCGTCACTTTTGTGACGCACTCCAGCAATGCGTTACTTGGAATGTCATAAGGAGTGCGCACAGAAAAGTGACGCATCGCACCAGTGGTGTAAAAAAATGTGCCTCGTTGCGTTATATTTAAAAAGTGACGTATCTAGGTAGATGGGTCACTTTTTAAAATCAAGCGCCACATTATATCTGCGTGAGGTATAATGCATGCAGAGGGGGTGTTCCCCCACAAAAAGCTTTGTAATAGCGACGCAGTGAAATGTTTGAGATTTCACTGCGTCACTTTTAGGATGCTGTTGCATCCTTTAAATATAGTGCAACGAGGCACATTTTATTACACTGCTGGTGTGATGCGTCACTTTTCTGTCCACAGTCCTTATGACATTCCAGATGTGTCATATTTAATGTATGACGAATCATGTTGCAAGGAGTTACAGATACGTCAGTATTTCTCACATATCTGTAAACATGAAAGTGACGCGAGGCAGGCGCAAGATTTTGACGCAACAGCATCCTAAAAGTGACGCAGAGAAATCTCATAGATTTCAGTACGTCGTTATTACCAAGCTTTTTGCGAGGGATTGCCCCCTCTGCATACATTATACCTGATGCAGATACAATGTGGCGCAGAGTTTTAAAAAGTGACCCATGTACCTAGATGCGTCACTTTTTAAAAAATAGTGTCAGGTATAATGCATGCAGAGGGGGTGTTCCTTGCAAAAAGCTTGGTAATAATGACGCAGTGCGTCACTTTTAGGATGCTGTTGCGCCAAAATCTTGCGCCTGCTTCACAGCAAACCTTTCACATGGTGCTTTTTCCATGTGAAAGGACACATTACTGGAGTTGCGTCACTTTTGTGACGCACTCCTGCAATGCGTTACTTTTGTGTTTTCAGATATGTCAGAAATACTGACATATCTGTAACTCCTTGCGAATTGATTAGTCATATATTAAATATGACATATCTGGAATGTCATAAGGAGTGCGTCCAGAAAAGTGACGCATCGCTGTTTTCACGTAGCGATGCGTCACTTTTCAGAAATGAGGCCTCCAGTTTATTCACTGTGTCATATCTTTCTTTTCTAACACTCACCTTCTTTCATTCCTCCTACTTCACTTCCTTTCACCTCTCATACCTTTCTGTTCTTTCTTACTCATTCTCCTTTCAATTATCAATGCACTATATTTCACTTACTCTTCATTTTTTAAGAATATAGCTCTTTGATGAGAATTGGAGGTAGTTCTGAAAAGAACTTTTGGTTTTCTTCTTTTAACTGAACAGGAACAAAAACAGGGAATGGAAACTGCTCAACAGGAGCAAAAAGAAAAGAAAAAAATTAGGGGTGGGAAGGGCAGCGATGGTTCTCCAATGCTCGAACCATGAGCAGGACACTTTGCTCCCCATAGGTGAGGAGTTGATTGCAGTATCTGCATTTGACGACCCCATGGTTAAATGCAGGTTGTATGTTTGCTACCTGCTCCTGTGATTGTTCTCTTCCAGAAGAAGTTGCTCCTCCTGTTGATGTAGAGGCCCCATCTCTGGGAACCTCTTGTGCCAGAGCCCTGACACTTTCCCGGGCAAAATTCTGGGGGTGCCTCCTCTCCACATGGCGAATCATGGTGAAGTTGCCAAAAGAGTATTTTTTTGGGGGGTTACCCCGTGACAGGACCTGTTTGCAGATCCTGCACTCTACTTTTGGTGCATTCACCTTCTTCTGGTCTGCTGGAAACTTAAAAAATTTCCAGATGAAATGTTCTTTGACCTTCGGCTGAGGAGGCTCTTCATCAATGAAATCATTGGAGTCATCTTCACTGCTGGATGGTCTGGCAGCCATGATTAATCAAGGAATATGGAACAGCAAAAAAGGCAGGTCTTTCAGTCACAAAAGTGAAAGAAGAAGTGAAGGAAATGGGTGGGGATTTCATTCATTGTAAAAAAAAACTGTTAGCAACCAATGAAAAGTGTTATTTTAGGGTCACATGACCCGACGCGTTTACGCTGCGCGCTCCGGAGCACTTCCGGTGCGTTTACGCAGCGCGATCGTAGGCGCTTCCGGGGCGCAAACGTGGCACGATCGTAGGCGCTTTTGCGTGCGTTTATGCGCCGCGAACGTAGGCGCTTCCGAGGGCACTTACGTTGCGCGCCGAAGTGACGTCATCAATCTTTTATAGAAATGCATAATCATTTTCCTTATTAAAAAAAACTAATTTTATTTGTATGGTACGAAATGTTTTGCATTATTATTAACTTTTCATTCATATTTTTTTTCACGAACGACAGTTGCGCTCTGGGTGCGCTTTCAGATGAGCTCTCGGAAAAGCTTACCGGAGAGCGCACCCAGAGCGCAAAAGAAAAAAATTATATAAAAAAAATGAATAATTAAAAAAAAACAGCAAATTGTAAAAAAAAAAAAAGGTTAGAAACTCGATATACAAAGGAATTAGCATTTAAAAAACCTATGAAATTCACTGAAAAAACCATAGGTTTCACACCAGTTATACTTAGGAATTAGCATTTAAAAAACCTATTAAATTCACTGAAAAAACCATAGGTTTCACACCAGTTATAGTTAGCTGGAAATTTTACTGATATAAAACCATTGAAATTCCCACGTTATAGTTAGATGGACTCACTATAACTTGCGCGTGCAATGCACTGCTGATGATGTCTTATTAAGCCAGTTAACCAATCAATTTTTAAAAACCATCCATTTAGACACTTATTTAAACATTTATTCTTCCATCAACTTTTACATATACATATATAAAATATATTTATTTTTCAGAAAGACACACATTCACTGGATGGTGTCATCAGTGATGTCATGAGTGATGTCACTGACCATGTCATGAGTGATGTAATATGTGATGTCATCAGCAGTGCATTGCACGCGCAAGTTATAGTGAGTCCATCTAACTATAACGTGGGAATTTCAATGGTTTTATATCAGTAAAATTTCCAGCTAACTATAACTGGTGTGAAACCTATGGTTTTTTCAGTGAATTTAATAGGTTTTTTAAATGCTAATTCCTAACTATAACTGGTGTGAAACCTATGGTTTTTTCAGTGAATATATATATATATATATATATATATATATATATATATATATATATATTACCTACTGGCGTCTCGCCAGTAGGTATATATAGTTAGGATTAATTCCCTATGGGATTTTTGAAAATTCTATGTCTAATAACTTTGGCGTTTGAGGACGGAATCGGCTGAAATTTTCAGGAAAATGGCACATTTTGTTTCTGAGCAGCCCCTGAAAATTTGGGGGGGTTTCGTCAAGGGGGGGCTGAGAAAAAAGGGGGGTCCCAAAACGCGTTTTTCCCATTCATTTTTCCATAGGGCGGTTGGACTCACTTTTAGCTCGAACGGCTGAATGGATTTGCACGAAACTTGGCAAAATTGTAGGGACTGTTAGCCCGATGTGCCTTTGCTAGGTCTCAATATATGTGCTCCAGTAGTTTTTGAGAAATTAACGTTCAAAACAAGATATATATCTGTAACAGCGCTCTGGGCAGCGATCCGGTCCGCTTACTTTTCGCGAAACGGAACTTTGCGCGCAGAAAGCTGATTGGCTCTCCGGTGTCTGTCAACATTCTAAACAGTCCGGAGCAGCCGCCATCTTATCTCTCGGTAGGATCGAGAGAGAAGAAGAGGTGAAAAACGAAGGGGGAATTTATTGAAAGGGGGCAAGGTATACCCCTCTTGACCCCCGAGGAATGTTGTTGGGGTTATTAAAGGGTCGCGTGGGGAAAATAAAAAAAAATGATTTTTCACGGTAGAAGCGCTTCACGGGCCGCGAACTGGGCCGCAAACTGGTAGCGAAACGGGAATTCGCCATTTTGTGCTTCGTTTTAATTGTTTAGAGACAAAAATTATCGCCGCACATCGGCCACAATGCATGAATATCGCTGAAAAGTCAGCGATATTCATGCATTATCCAGCAAATGCTCTTAGCCATGTTATCCACCTTCCATTGGATAACATGGCTAAAAACTGCTGTGCGTGATTTTTTTTTTTTTTTTTGCTGCGTGACGTTTGTTAACGTTCGATTCAATGGAAATCAGGAAGTGTTGACCACCATTTTGTCACTGCGAGTAAATATTGTGTTATAAATGAATCCTTATTGATAAACATTGTCTGCGCCATCTTGCGTTTTTGTCCAATGCCACAATTTTGTCGTGCACGGCAGCCATTTTAGATGCCTTGACCAGGGCCACTCTCTGCACGCCGCCGATCCTCAGCATGGCTCCCCACCCTCGCAAGCATCTTCCCCACGCACTGGTCACCCCCGCTCTCTCTCTCATGCATGGGACATATACTTCCCCCCATCTGCGCTGCTCTTCTCTGAGAATCACACCCTGTGCCCGCCCGACACCTCCCTTTCACCCTATTCACTACCGCACCCTCTGACACTCCTCTTCCTCTGTGTCCGATTGTCCAGGCCGGACCTAGGCTATCACCTAGCCCTGCGGATGTAGTTTATGGCCCCAGCTGTAGAGTATCCAGACATGCCAACCCTCCCGATTCAGGCGTGAGACTACTGATTTCAGTGCTAGTCTTTCGCTTCCCGATTCCTGCAAGGAAAAACCCGGGGGCATATTACCAACAACTAGCGGTAATTTTTGTCTCTAACTTGTTTAGAGACAAAAATTATCGCCGCACTTCGGCGAATTTTATCGCACATAAACCTTGCTATTAGCAAGGTTTATCGCAAATGCGTTAAAAAACGGCCGCAATGCATGAATATCGTTGAAAAGTCAGCGATATTCATGCATCATCCAGCAAATGCTTTTAGCCATGTTATCCACTTCCCATTGGATAACATGGCTAAAACTGCTCAGGGCAGGTGTTAGGTTTTGGAGATATTCGCGCTTAGCGTGAATATCTCCAAAAGTTGGTAATAGGAGATAGCGATGGTTAGGGACTGTTTCCAGTCGCTAAAATCTTGTCACGCCCACTTTGCATGTCATTAGTGATAAATATCACTGATATGCAAAGCGGGGCCCAAGATGGTCGCTATCTCCTTTTAGCTGTCACTAACTGGTGTTAGCGACAGCTTGGTAATAGGGAGATAATTTTATCTCTTTTTTTTTGGCTTTTAAAGCCAAAAAAGCGGAAATAAACCCCCTTGATAATATGCCCCATGATTTCTCGGGGGTTTCAGCTGACAGGGCTTGGTATTGTGTTACGTGCTAATTCTTCCAGGAAACGTCAGAGGGTCGATGCAGGGGTTCTAGAAGGGGTGATAAACCATTTAAGCCTCATGAACAAGCGCATGGTCTTTTAAAGATTTGTGAAGTACTCGGGGCGGCGGTGTGTGTGTGCCCTCTTTCAGGAGCGGGCGGGGGGGCACTGCCAGCAACTTGCCAGGCCAGGCAGTGTTCAACACGTGCATCACCCTTTCTCTGCCTGCTATTGCGCTCCATGCTTCGGAAAGGTAAGAAAAAGAACGTGCATTTGAGTTTGAAATGTCCGATCTTGTAGCAGTACACTTGCAAAGCCCACACATGACAATAACCCGATTCAAGGCCCCATTCACCCGATTTTTTAAACATATATAGCACTCCAACAAAGTTAGATTTTAAAACTTTATTAACATTTAAATATAACGAACGCAACAAAAACTGTAAATATATTTAACCATTTTTTGAAATTAACCAGAACTATAACTATAACAACAACAACAACAATAATATAACTTTTATGCGTAAATTACGCAAACATTTAGCTAATCTGCTAAAGGGGGGAGTCGCCATTTCTTTACAATAATCAATAATGAAAAATCCACATCAATAGGGTTGTCCGTTTTCTCGATGCAGCACTATAGTGCAATATACACAGCACCTGGGGTGTCAAGAGTGAACAGGTCTTTCTTTGTTCCTTAAGATGTTATCTGTGTCAACCTCTTCCGAGAATGCTGATGCGTTAGGATTTCCTTGTGTTTCTTAATAGCATTGGTGTCTGTACACTTCTTTGTCAATTCTGTCAAGATGATAACTGCTTCATAAACAGACGATATCTTTGTTTAGTCATTAGTGTTAAGTGTGTCTGAAACTACAGTGCCCTTCTGTTTTTTTTTCTTCAGGCTCCACAGAGTTGTGTGTGTTGTTCTTTTGAGCGACAATTATTCCAGAGGTTTCAGGTTCACTTGTTTTGTCCTGCAGTGAGTTAACAGCTTTAGAGAGTTCATGTTTATTTGCTATGTCCTGCTGTTCGTCAACTGCTTCAGAGACGTCAGCCTCATTTGTTATGTTTCAGTAGATCCTGGACCTGCCCGGCCGCGCCCTAAATGGCGCCGGTGTAAATGGGACTCGTAACTGCTTGTTGTGTACTGGTTGCACAACCTTGATATCACGAGATACATATGCAGTTTTGAAGCACATGGCGGAGGCTTGTCTGCTGTAGTGGGGCGCCCCTTTATCGTTTCAGTCGCCATTCCGCCCGCTTTTGCTACACTGTGCCTTTTCCGCCATTCAGCTGTTTAGCGCCCGCTCTTACGGCTACAGCGTCTCGCTCACCATGTAGTTGAGTTGCTCCCACTCTTGCGGTGCAGCGATAGGCGGCTTCCACAGGACTCCTAAAATGGCGGTCGGCTCTTCGGATTTGGGCCTGGTCCAGTAAAATGGCCCTGGGACACCTTGGAACTCGGACGCTTGTCTGCCAGGGCTTGGGTTCCATTCTCGAAAGCGTCCCCTCAGCCTTGAAGATTGTACAAAAGTCTTGGGGGCCGTCGACTCCCGCAGGCTTCCGGTGGGGAGCGGCTGCCATGATTGCTTGCTGAATGGCCACGACGGAGCTACGAGATGGTGGTGCTCTCATGGTGACGCCAGCTTCAGTCTGAAACATCCAGAAACAAGGTGGGGCTTTCATCATTTGGGAAAAAAAATGTTTTAATCCAATGAAAAGTGTTATTTTTAGGTCACATGACCTAGTCTTACATCATTAGGAAAAGAAAAGTAAAATGAACCAATGAAAAGTTTTATTAACAAGTCACATGACCTGTTATGCTTACGTTACGCGCTGCGCGGCGCGCTCTGGATCGTTTCCGGGAAGCTGCGCCTTGCGCACCGGAGCACTTCCGGGTGCGCTAACGCGTCGCGTCATATGACGCATTACGCGACAACGCAGGTCCAGAATATAGTCAAAATGTCTTCACCAACCAGCGGTCGGAATGATTTTGCTCGATTACTTTTATTTTTTTACACGATTTTTCACTATCTGCAAAGACTAAACAGAGTATTGCGACTTTGTGCTTGTTTGTAAATAGAGAATGATCCAAAGAGAACCAATTCTAAAACAGTAAATGCTTGGATAACAATCAATCAAATGGAGAGACAAGCAGGCACGACGGATTACAACGGGGGCAAAGGCCTGCGTTAACTACCGTTCACTATCTGCAAAGAGAGAGTACTACTAAGAGAAAAGAGGGGAGGGGGGGGCAGCGTTCAAAGCACATCAGCGTGCATAAATACGAAAATGTTTTTATCTATCACGTACTTGACATTTTAAAGCTTTTCATATTTGCTATTAAAAAACCAATGAAATTCACAGAAAAAACCATAGGTTATAGTGGATATATAGTTAGGAATTTGCATTTACAAAACCTTGAAAATTCAATGAAAAAACCATTGGTTTTAGGCCATATATAGTTAGGGATTTGCATTTACAAAACCTTATTTTACTCGCATAAAACCATTGAAATTCCATATATAGTTATAAGCGCTAACTATATATCGCGCACCCGCAATCCACTGCTGATGATGTCACATATTACATCATTCATGACATGGTTAGTGACATCACTGATGACATCACTGATGACATCTCAAATGACATCACTGATGACATCACTGAAAACATCTCATTTGACATGACTGATAACATCACTGATGATATCATTCATGTGATAATACCATGAACCTCTTCAGACTCTAATATAACCTTAGATACAATCAGTGTAAACAGACAGTCACAGACTGTCACTCATCCATGGAGTTACTCACACACCTAGTCAGTTATGCCAAAAATCAATCACACCTCCATTTTCTCAACTATACAGTTATACACACCTTACTTATTCAAACATATACTAACACATATTTACTTTACTCTCTTATACAATCTCTGATACATGTTCACAATGATCCATGCAGCCACTCACACATTCATTGGCTCTTATGCACAGTTATTTATAGATGTCAACTCTCACATGTACTGTGTTTTACATATGTACTTAATTTGACATGTAGCACTGAGATATCCATTCACTCACTAATACACTCATGCACAGTCAAGCGCCCATACAGCTGTTTCCACATACACTTTTGAATCCATACATATAGTGAATCAACTACTCACACATCTATGTACAGAGTCACACACCTCCCAGCCACCCATACACACACACTCAGTTTCCCATACAAATACTTGGACAACCAATGAATAACCCATACAGTTACTCATATAGCTACTGATCAACATATGCAGCAGTTTGTAGAACAACAGATATAATGATGCACAAATTAAAACAGTTTAGTCACTAACCCATGCACTCAGTGAGACACATTTAATCACTCACTCATACAGTCAGTCTTGCACCTACTAAATCCTTCATCCAGACACTTATACATCCACTCATTCTTCAATATGTAAAACATATTTTAACTTTACAGAAACATACAGTCACTGGATGTTGTAATCAGTGATGTCATCAGTGATGTCATTTGAGATGTCATCAGTGATGTCATCAGTGATGTCACTAACCATGTCATGAATGATGTAATATGTGACATCATCAGCAGTGGATTGCGGGTGCGCGATATATAGTTAGCGCTTATAACTATATATGGAATTTCAATGGTTTTATGCGAGTAAAATAAGGTTTTGTAAATGCAAATCCCTAACTATATATGGCCTAAAACCAATGGTTTTTTCATTGAATTTTCAAGGTTTTGTAAATGCAAATTCCTAACTATATATCCACTATAACCTATGGTTTTTTCTGTGAATATATATATATATATATATATATGTATATGTATATATATATATATATATATATATATATATATATATATATATATATATATATTTATATATATATATATATTACCTACTGGCGGTCGCCAGTAGGTATATATAGTTAGGATTAATTCCCTATGGCATTTCTGAAAATTCTATGTCTAATAACTTTGGCGTTTGTGGACGGAATCGGCTGAAATTTTCAGGAAAATGGCACATTTTGTTTCTGAGCAGCCCCTAAAAATTTGGGGGGGTTTCGTCAAGGGGGGGCCGAGAAAAAAGGGGGGTCCCAAAACGCGTTTTTCCCATGTTAATTTCCATAGGGCGGTTGGACTCACTTTTAGCTCGAACGGCTGAATGGATTTGCACGAAACTTGGCAAAATTGTAGGGACTGTTAGCCCGATGTGCCTTTGCTAGGTCTCAATATATGTGCTTCAGTGGATTTTGAGAAATTAACGTTCAAATCAAGATATATATCTGTAACAGCGCTCTGGGCAGCGATCCGGTCCGCTTACTTTTCGTGAAACGGAACTTTGCGCGCAGAAAGCTGATTGGCTCTCCGGTGTCTGTCAACATTCTAAACAGTCCGGAGCGGCCGCCATCTTGTCTCTCGGTAGGATCGAGAGAGAAGAAGAGGTGAAAAACGAAAGGGGAATTTAATGAAAGGGGGCAAGGTATCCCCCTCTTGACCCCCTAGGAATGTTGTTGGGGTTATTAAAGGGTCCCGTGGGGAAAAAAAAAAAATGATTTTTCACGGTAGAAGCGCTTCACGGGCCGCGAACTGGGCCGCAAACTGGTAGCGAAACGGGAATTCGCCATTTTGTGCTTCGTTAATTAAATTACTAGGTATAAGTGGGTGCGGGAGACGTATCCTAATCCCCTATGTTTCCTGAGGGTGGCTGAGGAGGCTGATATATGTTGATACATCTCTTCCAGCGGCTGTGCGTGAGCTTTTTTTTTTTTTTGCTGCGTGACAGTCCGGAGCGGCCGCCATCTTGTCTCTCGGTAGGATCGAGAGAGAAGAAAAGGTGAAAAACTAAGGGGGAATTTAATGAAAGGGGGCAAGGTATCCCCCTCTTGACCCCCTAGGAATGTTGTTGGGGTTATTAAAGGGTCCCGTGGGGAAAATAAAAAAAATGATTTTTCACGGTAGAAGCGCTTCACGGGCCGCGAACTGGGCCGCAAACTGGTAGCGAAACCAGAGCCGGTCCTAGGCCTTCTGAGGCCTTCTGAGGCCCCGGGCGAAAGGGAAGCTGTGAGGCCCCTCTAAGTGCCTTACTGCCTGCGCGAGTGCGCTTTTCCCTACTCTGCGGGGCCGGCAGGGGGCCCCCTGAGCGCGAGGCCCTGGGCAGCTGCCCATACCGCCCATGCCTAGGACCGGCCCTGAGCGAAACGGGAATTCGCCATTTTGTTCTTCGTTAATTAAATTACTAGGTATAAGTGGGTGCGGGAGACGTATCCTAATCCCCTATGTTTCCTGAGGGTGGCTGAGGAGGCTGATATATGTTGATACATCTCTTCCAGCGGCTGTGCGTGAGCTTTTTTTTTTTTTTGCTGCGTGACAGTCCGGAGCGGCCGCCATCTTGTCTCTCGGTAGGATCGAGAGAGAAGAAAAGGTGAAAAACTAAGGGGGAATTTAATGAAAGGGGGCAAGGTATCCCCCTCTTGACCCCCTAGGAATGTTGTTGGGGTTATTAAAGGGTCCCGTGGGGAAAATAAAAAAAATGATTTTTCACGGTAGAAGCGCTTCACGGGCCGCGAACTGGGCCGCAAACTGGTAGCGAAACCAGAGCCGGTCCTAGGCCTTCTGAGGCCTTCTGAGGCCCCGGGCGAAAGGGAAGCTGTGAGGCCCCTCTAAGTGCCTTACTGCCTGCGCGAGTGCGCTTTTCCCTACTCTGCGGGGCCGGCAGGGGGCCCCCTGAGCGCGAGGCCCTGGGCAGCTGCCCATACCGCCCATGCCTAGGACCGGCCCTGAGCGAAACGGGAATTCGCCATTTTGTTCTTCGTTAATTAAAGTACTAGGTATAAGGGGGTGCGGGAGACGTATCCTAATCCCCTATGTTTCCTGAGGGTGGCTGAGGAGGCTGATATATGTTGATACATCTCTTCCAGCGGCTGCGCCATCTTGCCTTTTTTCCAATGCCACAATTTTGTCGTGCACGGCAGCCATTTTAGATGCCAGGCTGGTCCCAGGCTATCACCTAACCCTGCGGATGTAGTTCATGGCCCCAGCTGTAGAGAATTCAGACATGCCAATCCTCCCGATTCAGGCGTGTGACTACTGATTTCAGTGCTAGTCTCCCGCCTCCCGATTTCTGCAAGCAAAAACCCGGGGGCATATTACGAACAACTAGCGATAATTTTTGTCTCTAACTTGTTTAGAGACAAAAATTATCGCCGTACATCGGCGATTTTTATCGCAGATAAACCTTGCTATTATCGCAGAAAAGTCAGCGATATTCATGTATTATCGAGCAAATGCTCTTAGCCATGTTATCCACCTCCCATTGGATAACATGGCTAAGAACTGCTCAGGGCAGGTGTTAGATTTTGGAGATATTCGCGCTTAGCGCGAATATCTCCAAAAGTTGGTAATAGAAGGTAGCGATGTTAGGGACTGTTTCCAGTCGCTAACATCTTGGCACGCCACTTTGCATGTCATTAGTGATAAGTATCACTGACATGCAAAGCGGGGCCCAAGATGGTCGCTATCTCCTTTTAGCTGTCACTAACTGGTGTTAGCGACAGCTTGGTAATAGGGAGATAATTTTATCTCCGCTTTCAAGGCTTTTAAAGCCAAAAAAGCGGAGATAAACCCCCTTGATAATATGCCCCACGATTCCTTGGGGGTTTCAGCTGACAGGGCTTGGTATTGTGTTACATGGTAATTTTTCCAGGAAACGTCAGAGGGTCGATGCAGGGGTTCTAGAAGAGGTGATAAACCATTTAAGCCTCATGAACAAGCGCATGGTCTTTTAAAGATTTGTGAAGTACTCGGAGCGGCGGTGTGTGTGTTTCCTCTTTCAGGAGCGGGCGGGGGGGCACTGCCAGCAACTTGCCAGGTCAGGTAGTGTTCAACACGTGCATCACCCTTTCTCTGCTTGCTATTGCGCTCCATGCTTCGGAAAGGTAAGAAAAAGAACGTGCATTTGAGTTTGAAATGTCCGATCCTGCAGCAGCACACTTCCAAAGCCCACACATGACAATAACCCGATTCAAGGCCCCATTCACCCGTTTTTAAAAAAATAGATAACACTCCAACAAAGTAAGGTTATAAAACTTTATTAACTATTAACTTTAACGAACGGAACAAAAACTAAAAACATTTAAACATTTCTCAACACAAAAAGCAACAATGGTTAGAAGCTGTCTTTTGTGCGAATAGTCCCAAGGCAGCACAACGTGCACAGTTCTGGACGGCACCCAGGTGATGTCGCCTGGGTGCCGCACTGGTTTAGGGATCCTACAATGCAGCACAGAAAAACAGCGTGGGGCGTCCCGGGTGGTGCGGGGGGAGGCCTCGTCAGTAGCGGTCTGTGTCCAGTGTCACATGGCTGACACAGCATGTACGACAGGCACCCAGGTGATGTCCAGTAAACTGCCGCACTGGTTTTGGTATCCTACAATGCTGCTCCGAAAATTGGCGTGCGGCGGCCCGGGGGGGGGCGTGGGGGAGGCGGCGTGAACGGGCCTCCCCAGGTGCCGGCCATCTAGCTGAGTTGCGCCCGCTCTTGCGGCTACAGCGTCTCGCTCACCATGTTGTTGAGTTGCTCCCACTCTTGCAGTGCAGCGATAGGCGGCTGCCACATGGCTCTTAAAATGGCGGACGGCTCCTCGGTTTTGGGCCTGGTCCACTGAAATGGCCCTGGGACACTTTGGAACTCGGACGCTTGCCTGCTAGGGCTTGGGCTCCATTCTCGAAAAGCGTCCCCTCAGCCGTGAAGATTGTATAAAAGTCTTGGGGGCCCCCGACTCCCGCAGGCTTCCGGTGGGGAGCGGCTGCCATGATTGCTCGCGGAATGACCACGACGGAGCCACGAGATGGTGGTGCTCTCATGCTGACGCCAGCTTCAGTCTGAATGATCCAGAAACAAGGTGGGGCTTTCATCGTTTGGGAAAAAAAAATGTTCTAAACCAATGAAAAGTGTTATTTTTAGGTCATATGACCAAGCCTTCCATCTTTAGGAAACCAAAAGTAAAATGAACCAATGAAAAGTTTTATAAAGAAGTCACATGACCTGTTATGCGGCATAGGGCTACAAAAACCGTAGAAAATCCGTTGGCACGTGAGGCGGCGTCAGTAGCGGACCGATGTGCGAATAGGCCGAAGGCAGCACAACGCGCTGAGATCCGGATGGCACCGAGGTGGTGTCAAGCAAATTGCCGTACTGGTGTGGCCATCCTACAATGCTGCGCTGAAAGACGGCGTGTCCAGCTGAGTTCCGGTCACTCTTGCGGTACAGTGAGTCGAACGCGCCGAGATCCGGATGGCACCGAGGTTGTGTCCAGCAAGTTGCTGCACTGGTGTGGCCATCCTACAATGCTGTGCCGAAAGTCGGCGTGGGGTGCCCCGTTGGCTTATGAGGTGATGTCAGTAGTGGACCGATGTGTGAATAGGTCGGAACCAGCACAAGGCGCCAAGATCCGAATGGCAAGTCCTGGATATTGAGTGCCATAGTTGAGAGTTCTGAGCTGTGCTTGTAAGACTATCTGAAGCTTATTTGCACCTGCTGCAGCTTCACTGTTGCCCAAGGTGGTGTCCAGCAAATTGCTGCAGTGGTGTGGCCATCCTACAATGCTGCGCCGAAAGACGGCGTGTCCAGCTGAGTTCCGGTCACTCTTGCGGTACAGTGAGTCGAACGCGCCGAGATCCGGATGGCACCGAGGTTGTGTCCAGCAAGTTGCCGCACTGGTGTGGCCATCCTACAATGCTGCGCCGAAAGACGGCGTGACCAGCTGAGTTCCGGTCACTCTTGCGGTACAGTGACTCGAACGCTCCGAGATCCGGATGGCACCGAGGTGGTGTCCAGCAAGTTGCTGCACTGGTGTGGCCATCCTACAATGCTGCGCCGAACGTCAGTGTGGGGTGCCCCGTTGGCTTATGAGGTGATGTCAGTAGTGGACCGATGTGTGAATAGGTCGGAAGCAGCACAAGGCGCCCTGCACTGTTGAGCTTTTTTCAATGCCTGTTTTTTGTTGTTTCCCCTCCATCAAAAACAAAAAAAAATATATAAAACTGTGCAAAAATACAAAAAAATGTTTAGAAAAGCAGTGCTTGTAAGACTGTCTGAAGCTCTTTTGCACCTGCTGCAGCTTCACTATTGCCCTGGTGTGGACAAAGATCGCCCATGACTTAGGCTGATTGAGAGTTTGTAGAAAAATGGCTTCAGATTTTCCACATATTACTCTTCAACATTCATCCTAAATGTAACAATGTGAGACTCACTAGGAGAACGGCTTTTTATCTTTCCTTTCAAAATGCTGCCAACAATATTTTCTGAATGGAAGACACCATCTTGTAGCATAAAGGGCCGAAAGGGGTTCTGGTCTGGCCGATTGTTGGTGAAGACATTTTGACTATATCTTGGACCTGCCCGGCCTCGGCCAAAATGGCGCCGGTATAAATGGGACTCGTAACTCCTTGCCCGCAAATGTATATCTAGAAAATGTTATTGTAAGTGGCCCTGTCTTATTTTAATTACAAAATGTACGTCCACCGATTCCGCAACTGTTAGACACCTTAGTTCTTGCAACCTAATGGCCCGCTCGTTACGTTCCTCTACAGTGTAAATGTCTCCTCATCATATACGATTTCAGTTTGCTCCGTGGCCGGCCCACGTGGTTATAGGCCCGTATTTGTATACTGATATTTTCACAATAAAGGTTTTTAAAACAAAACACGGTAGTAGTATTTACATTGGTAAAGTTTTTACTTTTAGTCACTGTTTTCGAATCAGTAAAAGGCAAGTGAAATAAAGCAGTCCAATTACATGACGGATAAAAGGTATAATATGTAGGAACGCAGTAAAGATAAATGGTCAAGGGCAGTTGTGTTTTTCATTTCTGCAACATAAAGTGATCGATAAGAATCTGATAATCAGGCGTATCGGCGACTAAGACAGCAGGCCGAGTCTCTCTTACTCAACGGCTCCGTCATGGAACGAAGAAACGCCCTTTTTCTCGAAAAAGGAATATATTTTACTTGCAGGACAGTTGTAAATTTTCCGGGAAAGTACATTAGCCTGGAATATTATAACATATATGTTTTAAAAAAAATAATGTTCGAAAAAAATAAAAAGCGTAATTTTTAGGTCATATGACCAAGCTTTTCATCATTAAAATAACAAAAGTAAAATGAACCAATGAAAAGTTTTATTAACAAGTCACATGACCTGTTATGCTTACGTTACGCGCTGCCCGCCGCGCCCCGGATCACTTCCGGGTGCGCTAACGCGGCGTGTCATATAACGCATTACGCGACAACGTAGGTCAAGAATATAGTCAAAATGTCTCCACCAACCAGCGTTCGGAACACAACCCCTTTCAGCAGTCCAAAAAGTTCTGTTAAATGACAACAGAGGGGACAGGCAACAAGAACCATCAGTCAAAGAGGGGAGGGCAAGTTCTTCTCTTCCGGGTCATGTTGGGGCGCTACCGGAACTGATCGAATTGGTAGTCTACAGTGTTTCTGGATGTTTCAGACTAAAGCTGGCGTCAGCATGAGAGCACTACCATCTCGTAGCTCCGTCGTGGCCATTCCACGAGCAATCATGGCAGCCGCTCCCCACCAGAAGCCTGCGGGAGTCGGGGGCCCCCAAGACTTTTGTAGAATCTTCACGGCTGAGGGGACGCTTTCGAGAATGGGACCCAAGCCCTATCAGGGAAGCGTCCGAGTTCCAAGGTGTCCCAGGGCCATTTTAGTGGACCAGGCCCAAAACCGAAGAGCCGGCCGCCATTTTGAGAGTCCTGTGGCAGCCACCTATCGCTGCACCGCAAGAGCGGGAGCAACTCAACTACATGGTGAGCGAGACGCTGTAGTCGCAAGAGCGGGCGGTAAACAGCTGAATGGCGGAAGAGGCACAGTGTAGCAAAAGCGGGCGGAATGGCAACTAAAACGGTAAAGGGGCGCCCCACTACAGCGTGTCTTCAGGTCAAACGGATTGTGGGACAAAGTCCAGAATAGAAGAGTCATCAAAAGGCAAAAAGTTCCGCCGGACCCCGGGAGCCGGCCGCCTATGTCGGGGGCGATCTCAGGCTACACCAGTGCTATAAGACTTGGGGAGGGGGTCGGAGCCAAGCGTCTTCTCCGAGTCCGTGTCATCACACCGCCCCTCGGGGGCCTCCGTCAAGCGGTTTAGGGAGGTACCATATAACATTGTTTTCAAATGCAGTCAGGTCCACAAACGACCCTCACTTACTTTGGAATAGTGAAGCTGCAGTAGGTGGAAATAAGCTTCAGACAGTCTTACAAGCACTGCTTTTGTAAACATTTTTTGTTTTTTTTGTATTTTTGCACAGTTTTATATTTTTTTTTGTTTTTGATGGAGGGGAAACAACAAAGCACAGGCATTGAAAAAGGCTCAAACTCAGAACTCTGAACTATGGCACCCAATATCCAGGACTTTCCATCCGGATCTTGGCGCCTTGTGCTGCTTCCGACCTATTCACACATCGGTCCACTACTGACATCATCTTATAAACCAACGTTATGTAAATAGTTATTTAATTAAATGTTTTACCCTGTTTCTTTGCTGGTGTGTTGTCTATATTTTTAATATTTGCATAGGGTTTGTCGTTATTTTGGGCGGGGTGGGTGACGGAGCCGAGCTGTCTTGCAGCCCTCATGGTGTGGAGCTCAGTTCATCTCACTATTTTCGTATTTCTCATGAAGGGTTGTTTATAATATTTCTATTTTAGCGAGGTCAAAAAGAGATCCAATTAGTGGCCTACTGATTTTGCTCGATTACTTTTATTTTTTTACACGATTTTTCACGATCTGCAAAGACTAAACAGAGTATTGCGACTTTGTGCTTGTTTGTAAATAGAGAATGAACCAAAGAGAATCAATTGAAAAACAGTAAATGCTTGGATAATAATCAATCAAATGGAGAGACAAGCAGGCAGGACGGATTACAACGGGGGTAAAGGCCTGCGTTAACTACTCTTCACTATCTGCAAAGAGAGAGTACTACTAAGAGAAAAGAGGGGAGGGGGGCAGCGTTCAAAGCACATCAGCGTGCATAAATACGAAAATGTTTTTATCTATCACGTACTTGACATTTTAAAGCTTTTCATATTTGATATTAAAAAACCAATGAAATTCACAGAAAAAACCATAGGTTATAGTGGATATATAGTTAGGAATTTGCATTTACAAAACCTTGAAAATTCAATGAAAAAACCATTGGTTTTAGGCCATATATAGTTAGGGATTTGCATTTACAAAACCTTATTTTACTCGCATAAAACCATTGAAATTCCATATATAGTTATAAGCGCTAACTATATATCGCGCACCCGCAATCCACTGCTGATGATGTCACATATTACATCATTCATGACATGGTTAGTGACATCACTGATGACATCACTGATGACATCTCAAATGACATCACTGATGACATCACTGAAAACATCTCATTTGACATGACTGATAACATCACTGATGATATCATTCATGTGATAATACCATGAACCTCTTCAGACTCTAATATAACCTTAGATACAATCAGTGTAAACAGACAGTCACAGACTGTCACTCATCCATGGAGTTACTCACACACCTAGTCAGTTATGCCAAAAATCAATCACACCTCCATTTTCTCAACTATACAGTTATACACACCTTACTTATTCAAACATATACTAACACATATTTACTTTACTCTCTTATACAATCTCTGATACATGTTCACAATGATCCATACAGCCACTCACACATTCACTGGCTCTTATGCACAGTTATTTATAGATGTCAACTCTCACATGTACTGTGTTTTACATATGTACTTACTTTGACATGTAGCACTGAGATATCCATTCACTCACTAATACACTCATGCACAGTCAACCGCCCATACAGCTGTTTGCACATGCACTTTTGAATCTATACATATAGTGAATCAACTACTCACACATCTATGTACAGAGTCACACACCTTCCAGCCACCCATACACACACTCAGTTTCCCATACAAATACTTGGACAACCAATCAATAACCCATACAGTTACTCATATAGCTACTGATCAACATATGCAGCAGTTTGTAGAACAACAGATATAATGATGCACAAATTAAAACAGTTTAGTCACTAACCCATGCACTCAGTGAGACACATTTAATCACTCACTCAATCAGTCAGTCAGTCATGCACCTAGTAAATCCTTCATCCAGACACTTATATATCCACTTATTCTTCAATATGTAAAACATATTTTAACTTTACAGAAACATACAGTCACTGGATGTTGTAATCAGTGATGTCATCAGTGATGTCATTTGAGATGTCATCAGTGATGTCATCAGTGATGTCACTAACCATGTCATGAATGATGTAATATGTGACATCATCAGCAGTGGATTGCGGGTGCGCGATATATAGTTAGCGCTTATAACTATATATGGAATTTCAATGGTTTTATGCGAGTAAAATAAGGTTTTGTAAATGCAAATCCCTAACTATATATGGCCTAAAACCAATGGTTTTTTCATTGAATATATATATATATATGAAACAACAGACTTCCAGTAAGTTCAACAGAATCCAGACGAGCCCGTAATCCTTTTTTAGGTGTTTATTTCGGCACAGCAAGCGATCGAGGATAACGCGTTTCGAACACACCCTGGTTGTTTTTGGTCACATGACCCGCGTTCCTCACACACCACCTTTTAAAGGAGTATTCACGTTTTTTTCTCATCAATTTGTGCTTTATTATTTCATGGCACAAACAAAAAATATACATGGTACAAATTAATGGTCCTAATTTCTCTGATGGAAATACGTGAAATAATAATATAATCAATTATAATCATTGATCATTCGTGCAATTACAGTGATGAAGTGCATAAAAAACCAGCTCTTATTTTAGATATCATCTTTTTCAATACAGTGGGCTGTCTGTAATTTCAAATTAAGGTTTAGTACCAGAAAATTCATATTTCTTAAAAACAAACCTCTTTCAACAGTAAATCATGGAAAAATATTGGTGTAGTACCCTTGTATTTTCCCTCCCTCCTCTTAACTCCTTGGGTCTTATCTGATCTTACACATGGGTATTTTATGTAGAAAGTTCATATTGTTTAATTCTGATTTCCATAATCAATCTTCTGAGATTACTTCCCACAAAGTCTATAACAGACAGGAGAAGAAAAAGGTTTTGATATACTGTAAAATTCACAGTTTGTGCATTACTGTTTCAATAAGAGGTATAACATTTGGTCTTAAATACAGAAATACACAGTTAATGGCCCTACATTGATTTGCTGGTATATGTCGTGAAAGTGTGAGGGTGTGCGGGGTGGAAAATTAAAAACAAAGATGTTAAAAATATCTAATGGGTAGTCAGTCATATTATTTACAACGGGGTATTTCAGTTCTCCTATTGGTGAGAATGTAGTTCTTCGTCCATATTCATACCTCCTGGAAATCGGGTTCCTGCCAATAAGATCAATCTTGACTCCAGTTTACGTAATGCAGCTAACCTGTCCCCACCCCTGATGTTACTTTGGACAGTGGCAATTCCTACGTATTTTGCTGCCGATGTTTTACTCTGATGGAACTGATTAAAGTGTCTTGCGGTACTATATGAGAGGTCTTTATTGGTAATTGCGTGTCAGTGTTCAAGAATTCGTTTTTTCACTGGTGCAGTTGTTGACCCTATTTACCATAGGTCACACGGGCAGCGTATGAGGTATACCATATACTCGGTGGAACATGTTATACTGGGTTTGATTTCCCATTTCTTCTTGGTTTTAGGGAGAAAGCTCTCATTGCAATTTACACTATCTCTACAGGCTTTACAGTTGCCACATTTCCTGAATCCTTTGCTTGTTTGCAACCAGTTTGTTTCTTATGGTGCTAAGTGGCTCTGTACCAGACAATCTTTTAAAGATTGTCCTAGTCTGTAGGAAATGCCTGGGATAGTTCCAATGGAATTTCTCAAGATAGGATCTTGTCTTAAGATATCCCATCTACTTTTCAAGATTTTTATTATTTGATAAGATTGGCCACAGTATTTGGTTATGAATCTGATCTCAGGTGTTTTGGTCTTAGAGATCTCTTTTTTAGATGCCAATGCCTCTTCTCTGGTCACTTTGTTTACTCTCTCTTCAGCCTCTTTCAATGATTTCTTGGAGTATCCTCGGGCTAAAAATCTATCTTTCATATCTTCTTTCGTTTGTTGGAACTGAACATCTATTGAACAGTTCCGTTTTGCCCTTAGGAACTCACTGAATGGAATTCCCCACCTAAAACTGGGGGGGATGTGCGCTAGAAGAGTGGAGTAATGAGTTACCTGCTGTGTCTTTCCTGAATAGAGTTGTTGTCAAGTGGATATGTACTCTGGTAATTTTGACGTCTAAGAAGTCTACTGTGTGCTGGCTGTAGTGTCTTGTAAATTTAAGATTGACTTCATTTATATTCAAACAATCAATGAAAAGATTCAAATCTCCTTCTGACCCCCTCCACACAAAAAAGACGTCGTCAATATATCGCGTCCACTTTCTCACATTTAAAACCCACTTTTCCGTAAGGTCATTCCAGAGCACCTGCTTCTCCCACCAGCCAACCAACAAGTTGGCATAGCTGCCGGCGAAGCAGGTGCCTATGGAAATAACCCTGTGGCTGTCTGTAATAGACTTTGTCAAATAAAAAAATATTTTCATTCAGACACAATTGAATCATTTCAAGTAACATACATGTATGTTCCCAGTATTCCATTTCACGTTGCTTCAGGAAAAATTGGCACGCCCTAATGCCGTCTTTATGTCTTATACTAGAATACAAAGACTCGACATCGAGGCATACCAGCCAGCATTGATCATATACTTCCAGTTTGGAGATTTTGTGTATAAAATCGGTGGTGTCTCTTGTGTACGATGTTAGTTCTTGTACATAAGGGAAGAGAAAATAGTCAATGTAGACACTAGTGTGTTCAAAGAGACTGTTTATGGACGAGACTATTGGTCTCCCTGGTGGTCTAGTCAAGCTTTTGTGCACTTTCGGCAATAAGTAAAATGTGGGAGTTCAGTTCAGTTATAAACTTTATTCGAATGTTGTAAAAACATCATAAAAGTATACAGTAAACAATCATGTAATATTATTGCACAGGGAAAGTACATATCATGTCATTACTTGGTATCAAAAAACACAACTACCAGCAAATGTTAAAAGAGGGAATATAATTAGAAAACCATACTTTTTCTTGCAGTAATCGATTTTAGAATGAAGGTTGCGGTTAAAAAAAATAAGTCCGGACTAGCCAGTGAGAATAAAAGTTTCATAGCATTTGTCGTAGAAGACACAGAGTATATTTTAAACAGCGGTTTTAGATAAAAAATATGTAGGGATTTATACAAAGGGCAAATTAACAGGAAATGCAGGGTACTTTGCTTAGTAAGTCCAGCACATGGACAAGGAGTGGAAGAATGGTTTTTCATCTTTGGAAATGCTACCAGGTTATGGACGATACCGAGTCTAAGTCTAGAGAGGACAAATTGATGCGATCGCCTACAGATAACTTTAAGATAAGTGGGTAGCCCAAAACCCTCATTTGTATTGGAGGAATAAAAAGCATGGGTTGAATAGTCACTTGTATCAGCTTTACGCTTATTAGATTTTACCCTCAAAAATACTTCTTTCACCTCCTGTTTGGAAAAAGTGGTTACAATTGCAGGATCATTACATATATCCATTTCAAAAAGTTCATTATAAGTAGTAATCACATACTTCAACCAAGGGATATTATGGGCTTTTTCCAAATGTAGACAGTCTTTAATAATTCCTTTTGGTAAAGCTTGTTTCGTCCTTCTTCCATATAGATCTCCATGCCAATAGAGGTCTCAGTCCAATTAAATCGGCTATATAGTCCAGCCCTAGTTCCTTGTGAGTAAGGTCGGTAGATGCAGAGGATGGAAGGCAAAGTAATCGTTTTAAAAATAAATTTTCCAAAATTTGCAAGTCTCTTGGGGACCAATGCCCCCATACCCCTGAACCGTAAAGGGCTATTGAAGCGCATCTGTGTCTATAAATATTTAACATCTCTGGGATCCGTCGGCAACCCAATTTGGTGGCAAAACGGAAAACACCTAGGGAAGCCTTCCCCATCTTTGCTTTTACATTGATCTGCTCCGGGGTCCATGACCCCCCTTTATTAAAGGTGATGCCCAGATAACAGAAATTATCCACAACCTCAATTCGGTTTTCTTTAAAATAGAAAGGCTTAAGATGGTTTACCTTTTTCCCACATGCCATAATAAATGTTTTGGAGTTGTTAATTTTAAGTTTCTTTCCCTGTATAAAATCATAAAAACAGTTCATGAGCCTCTGGAGGCCAATCGGGGTTCTAGATAATAGAACAGTATCGTCTGCGTAAAGCAGCACTGGGATAGGTTGGCCTCCTGCCTGCGATACATCTGCTTGGATATTTATTAGTTCCTGCTCCATGGAGTTAATAAAAAGGGAAAAGAGCAGTGGAGCCAGGACACACCCCTGCCTGATGCCTGATTTAACCTTGATCTTTTTTGTGCATTCCCCTTCTGGACCATATCGAATCTGGGCTGATAGGTTAGAATATAGTCTTGCTAGAAAGTGAATAATAGCAGGAGGTGCGCCCATGGCGAGTAGGGTTGTCCACAACAGAGAGTGGTTCACCAGGTCAAAAGCACTGGAGAGGTCCGCAAAACAAAGAAACAGAGAAAATTGCTTAGCCTTGGTGTATTTTCCTATTAGAAGGTTAAGGTTAATACACTGGTCAATTGTGCTGAGACCCTTTCTAAAGCCATATTGGGATCGAGCAAGAATGTTGTTATTTTCAGCCCATTCCTCCAAGCGTGATAGTAGGACCCTACTCGTGATTTTAAGGGAGGAATCTAGAAGGGAGATAGGGCGGTAGTTTTTTGCCTCTCCTCTATCTCCCTTCTTATAGATAGGAATGATAATAGATTCACTCCACGTTGCCGGGGTAGAATAGTCCGCAGCGGCATTAAAAACTAGGGTCAATAATGGACTCCATAGGGCCAGGTCGTATTTATAAAGATCTATCGGGACCCCATCGGGTCCTGGGGCTTTTCCTCCTTTGCTGGAATTAATTGCCATGTCAACTTCATGGAGGGTAATTCCCAGTGGCTGAGATGGCAAAAAGGGATTAATACAGGTGTTATCATGAGTCTCCCTATTTGGATCGAAGATTCCAGTAAAGTGAAGAACCCAGCTGTCTTCACTTACTTGGGCAGTAAGGACTGGGAATTCTTCCTTTTGAAGGAATGGGCCATTAATTGTACTCCAAAACAGTTTTTTATCCCGCAGGGCTGCGGCTTTATCCAAGTTGTCCCAGGCTTGTTCTCTGAGTTCATTTTTCCTACGTTTTAATTCAGTGTTATATTTGGCCCTCAGTGTTTTGACCACTTCCCTATTTCTTGGGAGATTAGATAACGCCTTCTTAAGGATTTTTAGTACCTTGGTAAATGCTTGGTCGAACTGGGTTGTCTTTATGCAAATATTGTTCCTCATCCCATGTTAACAACCCACTCCCTTGCCAGTGCTCTAGTTTCTTGTAATATGTCTCTTGTAGATTAATCAGATATTTTTTATCCACCTTGCAGTAACATGTTGTGTCCGATAATTGTCTTTCTGCCTCATCCATATACATCTCCCTGGGCATAAGCACAATATTTCCACCCTTATCGGAGGGTTTGATTATTGTGTTTGTATCTTGTTTCAGGTTTTGGATCACCTTCCATTGCTCCTTGTTGAAATTCTTACTTGGGGAGCGTAGCGTGATCAGTTTGTCCAAATTTCCTTTTACTAGATCACTAAATACCTGTGGTTTGTTTTTACCCGCATGTATCTTACATAGCTTTAATTTTCTCTCAAATTTATAAAGATCAGCTCGCACATCAGCATAATCAAAGTTAGAGTCTGGGCAAAAAGACAGTCCTAATTGCAATACTTTGATCTCATTCACAGTAAATACTTTATCAGTAAGGTTAATTACCTTAAGTTCTTTGTGGTCCTCCATCTTTGTGTTTCTTGTTTGTTTGGCCTCTCGTTCCCATGCCGGCCTTCTCTTCTGGTTTTTCTCCGGATATTCCTTTTTTGATTGAGTCTCCGTCTCCTTGTTTCTTTGTTTTTAGACGACCTCTGCTTTAATGTTCTCTCTCTTTCTGCAGAGGTAATAGTTCCTTGGAAAAAACCTGTTGTGGAGTGGTTATTGAGGAACCGCTTGCCACGGAATCAGTGTCAGAACTTAGGTCTGTTAGTCCTGATTGAGATCCACTTTGTTGTCTATCAAAGGTACTTAACGTTTGTTGTTTTTGGAAGTCTCTGCGGGGTTTGTCATATTTTCTAGCGAATGTTAAAATCCTGCCAGCCGCATAATCCCTTTCATATCGCACAAATGTTCTTGTTTTCTTTGGATTATTTCTTTCTCATACCTTTTTAATCTTTCCTCCATGTTTTTCAATATGGATTCAATTGCTGTCTGTTCTGATTCCTTTCCCAAGTCTGCCATGATGTCTTCTATTTGTTTAGTCGTCTCAGTGTGTTCCTCCCATGCGCTCTCAATGAGGATTTGATTCATCACTCTAGAACAGTTGTTTGTGTTCTCTGTCCATTTTTGCAAGATATGGAGTTTGGGTATTGACAGTGTTGGGATAATAAATATCTGTAAGCCCCTTGGGATGCAGTTAACTTCCAGGTACTTGCCAAGCGAGGTAGCCTTCCACCATCAATTAATTTCTTTCCTTTTCAGTCTCTCCAGTTGGTTTATTTTACTCTTCCAGCCCTGTAGTGTGTCAGATTGTGTTGTGGCTGTCACCGCGGTTCCCAGTGCTCCGCCGTGCTTCGTGGACTGAAAGATGGCTTGGACTGACTTTTCCCGTTCTTTCATCAGTTCGCTCGTCATCTTGGTAGTGCCGTCTATCAGCATCTTGGTGGGAAAAATCCTGGTGCCTTGTTACTAACGGATTCGCGTGTTAACGTTAGTTAGTTAACACACGCGCACTCAGACTTTCGGGAAGGATATCCGATGTTGTTGCGGAATGCTGACCCGGAAGTCAGCCCGTTCCTGTAATGCCGGTCCGTGGGTCCTGGTGCGTCGACTTCCGAGGGAGAGGCAGCCGTTACCGGGTTCTCTCTACCAACGTTCGTCGACGGTCGAACCTTCACGTACCTTTCTTCCTCATTTGTCTCAATCTGTGAGAGACGTTTCTTTTGGATATCCCTCTGCGTGTCGGCGGGTGTCTCAGAGGGCAAGACAACCGGTAATCCTTAGGGTGGCGGAAAGACACCCAGCCAGCGAGTGAGGGCTTTGTCAGATGGACGCCGCCGTCTTAACATGAAACAACAGAATTCCAGTACGTTCAACAGAATCCAGACGAGCCCATAATCCTTTTTTAGGTGTTTATTTCGGCACAGCAAGCGATCGAGGATAACCCGTTTCGAACAACCCTGGTTGTTCTTGGTCACATGACCCGCGTTCCTCACACACCACCTTTTAAAGGTGTATTCACGTTTTTTCTCATCAATTTGTGCTTTATTATTTCATGGCACAAACAAAAAATATACATGGTACAAATTAATGGTCCTAATTTCTCTGATGGAAATACGTGAAATAATAATATAATCAATTATAATCATTGATCATTCGTGCAATTGTAGTGATGAAGTGCATAAAAAAACAGCTCTTATTTCAGATATCAACTTTTTCAATACAGTGGACTGTCTGTAATTTCAAATTATATATATATATCCACGTCTCACCTCCTCCGATGTGTCGGGACTCTTTCCGTCTCAGTGCACTACAGGGTCAGAGGTTGCCCTGTGTCAAAATCCACTTTTCACCAAGCGCGAGGCTGCACGAGTGCACTCCTTCCAGCAAAAATCACACCACCATAATTCCAGTTGGAGACGTAGTTCATTCATTAGGCATATGGGCCAGGACAAAACACCCCACGCGTTTCAGCAATAAACGCCTTGCTCACGGGTAAATAAAGTTCATTCAAAATGTGCATATGTACAAACAGTGAAAAACCATGTGACATGAAGTGCATCAAAATAAAAAATTGACTATTGTTCAAACAATCTTGTAATGGCAAAATGGTACATTCCAATGAAGTCTAATACATCAAATACCCCTTAGCTGGCTGCCTCTTACGCTGTACATGAACGAAGCTTCAAACATAACATCAGTATTTTTTGCTATCGTTATTATATGATCACTCTCAAAAATCCAGCGTAATCCACTTCTCGGGTGTATTGCGCTAACGCTGGAACAAAGTTTAACTAATTAACATTTTATTTCCTAGCGACACTCCAGGAGACAGCAAAAAAAGTGTCTATTGCTGCCCATCTTGGCAGCATAATTCTACATATAAATTCAAAAAAGCCTGCCAAACAGTCTGCACTTTGGTCTCGAACTCCCAAATGGGTAAATACATGCTCGCTGTTCATCTCGCAGGCTATACCTACTGTTACTCTGCTAGGTGTCATAACTCACCCAACCCTTTGTGTCACCTACGTTACGTGATACAGGGCCTCCACCCATACAATAATTCATGGCAGTTCCAAGTGGGTAATTTCAAACTCCTAAGAAAGAAAAGATTTGTGTCCTTTGCACAATTCCAAAACATCCTATTGCCCCAGTGGACCTCTACTGCATCTTCTCATTTGGACTACAGAAGTGGGGTCACTATCCAGAATCAGACATCACCTATACAGAGAAAAGCAGAAAATGGAAGGGCTATGAATAAGTAATAAGGTGTCAGGCAAAGGTCAAACGCAAACTGGGAACATATAAAAGTTCATGTGTGTGTGAATAACGAAAAAATAGGTTAAAACTGTCACAGAGTCATTCAACAGGAGCCATCTCATGGAACATTACATATTACAACTCTACTTTTTGTACAACCTAGCTCAAAAGCAAGAGCAGAAGACGAAAGACATGACTTCTAGAAAGATGTCAAAACATGCCACCTCATCTGTAAGAACAACTACCTAGTAACCCGCAGATAGCATCAGACACAAATTGCACAGGGCAACACTGGAGGGGAATCTACTCTCCTAAGTGCCAGGAGAGTTCTTCTTTAGAATTCAACCCCCCTGGGATCTTAGTATCTAGGTCCAGAATATATCTAGACTCTAGTTGACGCATTATATATATATTGTTACATACACTGCCAAATTTACACCTTAAGTCTCCAGTCTAGGCCTTGAGTATTTCTTAGTGCTGATAACCATAATGAAACTGCGTTAGTAGATAGCATTCAATGCACATTCTTGCTTTTTTTCAAACTGAGGACTAGCGCTTGTAGGGGGAAAAAACGAAAATACTAATGCAGGTGCTGCCTGTTTATAGAACGGACTCTGCTAGAATGCATCAATAATAATATATGTCCCACAAAGAACTCCAAAAACTGCTAAATTGCCTTGGCAAAGAGCTAACTGAAAATAATGCTCTTATAAAAGGTCAGAGCCAAAACTAAGAAGTGCGCTAACTCAAACATGCTGAGAAAACTCTAATGAAGATAGAAAATGAGGGCGCGCTGGATTCTTGGCGAAATGCACTTTATTGTGAAAGGGGTAAGAATCTCTCTCACTTAAAGTACTCACAAGTATGCCAGAGAGTACTGGGTAGGACTCACGTAACAAGTGAAGAACCACTTGTTCTTGCTTCAAAATAATACTGCAGCTGGAGGAGTCAGGCGGAGACACGAATCTTATCCTCCCTTGACTGAATCTCGGTGGTAACTTGAAACGTGAACACAGACACATCTGAGCGCTCCAAAACAACTGTTGAAGACACTGTGCTAATAGTGCACGAGCGCGAACACCTGCCCTCCAACTACCAACTGCCCAACCACTAGTACACTAACTCCCTGAGAAAATAACCTGAAACGGCAACCATTACAGACTGCGGGAGAGGAAGCTGAAAACATTTAAAATGAGAATTGGCGCAGCAGATTCCATGGGTAGCTTAGAACTTTCTTCCTAGGCCAAGAACCAAACAGAGAGGGACTTGGGAGTTTTGATTGGCCAATCATGACACCTCCACACAGACAAAGTAAATTCCCCTGTGAGCTATCTCCCCAAAATTGTCTTGTATACAGAGGAACTAGGCTCATGCTTTTATGCAAGTCTGATCGTCAACGGGGGTCGTGAGAACCTTACTTGATTCCAGCTGCCGCCAATCGGTTATACAAAGAGCCCTGGTAGAACAAGAGCAAATCCTAAAGGACCAACAGGTACCTATGAGGTGTGTACACAGTGACATCAAGACATACCCCATAGCCTCTGTTCTCGTACAGTTACCAGATGGAAAAGAATGCAAGTCAGAGTAGGCGTATTACCTACCCTTCCAGAGAAACTCATAATAGGACTAGATAACCCCTAGTTATTAGGGCTGCTTAGATGGAGAATCGCTACGACTCCGAATCAAGCCCCGGTTCTCATTACTCAGCCGTCCTGGCTTAGTGATAAAACGTTCGATATGCACAAGCTCACAATCCCACCCTCCAGACTGCATGGCAGCAGGCTACTTCATACCCCTCCACCAATCCTCCTATCCCTCCTTCATTGTGAAGAATGGCCTATTGTATAGAGTGGGGAACCCCACTAGCCCTCCTCAGTTGTTTATTCCCTTCAGTTTTTGAGATCAGGTACTTTTTTTTCCCATTCCCATTTGATGGCAGGACATAGCGGAGAGTAAACAAATGGAGGGAACTAAACAGGGCAATTTTTAACGGGGTCCAGTGTATACGCCCATGAACTATAGCAACAAAAAGAAATACACTGTTCCCCAAAAAAGGGAGTAGGGAAACTAAGTAACCAAGCTAAAGGAGCAGCATAAAGAGGAAGGGGGTGGGGGGATTCCCCTTTCGGAACTGAAACCCTCACACACCCAGCAAGCTAGGTGTCATGCTTCATCATATGGGTTTTGCTCCTCGTTAGACTGGCACTGCAATGTCTAACGGGCACCCATAAAGGGGTTCTTTGTCGGAGATCTTCTGTTCCTGCTAGTTGGTGCATGTGGTTATGAGGGCTTCAGGAGATGTGTAGACGTGTGTGAAAATGGTGAAATTTAAAAAAGGCTGGTGGGTCCACGGCAAACTTTATTGGTGTGGTTCCCCACCTTACTAAAAACAGTGAGGTGAAAATACACTCTGGTGCAATGATCCAGCAGTGTGTGATCTACCTAAAGGTCAACATGTTTCATGCTGTAAAAGCAATTCGTCAGGACCTACAGTGAATAAGTGCTACACAGTGAGGAAGGGGCAAATACTACCTTCCACTAGAAGTAGGAATGCAGGCCGGGGGGTCCTGCTCAATCTGGGTGGGACCTAAGAGAGTGCGACATGAAGGGGTAAGGGTTAACCTTCTGAGTTCTCTAAGGATAATGGAGGTCACCAAAGCTTGGTTACAGTGTCATATACAGTGAGCAAGGGGCAGTAATCTACCTGCTCTGTTCAATTCAGTAGATTTAGCAAGAGATTAAAAGGAATAAAATTAATTAAAAAATGAATTAAAAATCATCGAGGCAAGAAGTGCGACTGACTATGGGTCTATTTGTTAATGGTGACACTAGTAGTGGTGATAGTCTTGTAGCTCAAAAGGTCTCACCCTACTACGACCCAGGTGGGCTTCACCGGTCTTCTTTAGTGTGCTGGCACCAGGATGATAGGTACCCTAATGGGAAGGGAAGATAAGTGCATAACAGTAAGAGGATATGTTTCATCTTAGCCGTGTGCACACCAAACCAATGGGGAGGTCCGTTGTTACCCCCCACCCCCCTTCTCCTTTACACTGCTGGAGCACTTTTATTAGTCAGGTATATTTGTCCAGATAACCAAGTACTGCCAAGATTGTGAAATATGCATGAAAAAGAACTCCTATAGACCTCCTGCTGTTCCACCACAACCACTTCCAATCATTGGAAAGCTCTTTGAGAGGGTAGGGATGGACCTTATTGGCCGTGTTCCAGAATTCAGGAAGGGTAACCAATATGCTTTGGTGGTGATAGATGAAGCCGCACGATACCCAGAAGCCTTTCCACTCAGGGCTCCTACCACTAAAAACATCACTGACAAACTGCTAGAACTGTCTTCCTAGGTAAGTTTTCCCTGGGAGATGCTGACAGACCAAGGGACACCTTTTCTCTCTCGCCTAATGGCCCTAGTCTGTAAGTCTCTGTTGATATCCCACATAAAGACCTTGTGGTGTACCATCCACAAACAGACAGTTTGTGGTAGAGGTACAATGGCACGCTCAAGCTAACAATGAAAAAAATTATGACATAGAGGGAAAGGACTGGGATATGCTTCTCCCCTTAGCCCTCCTTGTCCTCAGGTGCCAGAAACAGAGTAGCCTTGGTTGTTCCCCCTTTGCGCACCTCTATGGGAGGAAGCTTCCTACCCTGTTGGAGATGACAAAAGAAGCCTGTGAGCAAGAAAAACCAGATGAAAGCAAAACACTTCTTGCCTGCACCCAGAGCCTAAGATCCCGTATCCACAAGCTGAGGGAATTTGCCCAAGCCAACCTTGAGAAAGCACAGCTCCATTAACGATACTTTTATGACAAGGGAAAGAAATGGAGTCACCTTAATGTACATAACTGGATAATAGTCCTCCTCCCCTCCACCCTCCCCAAACCTCCTAAACAAATGGCTGGGACCCCCTCCTTAGAACTACCATCTGGTTATGCCAGAACCAAAAGAAGTATTTTCCACACTGACCCAATCAATGATCAACGAGACCCTTTCAGACTCCCAGAGGACATCCCTCTATGAGATGCTGGGTCCATTTTTCCCCCTCTTTTCAGACCAGCCAGGGAGAACCATGACGGTGGAGAATTCAATCCCAACCATTCAAGGGAAGGTGGTAAAGCAGCGCCCCATTACATACCAGTAGCTCGTCAAAAGGCCATAGAAGTCGAAATAGATAGCATGTTGAAGTTGGGAGTCATCAAGCCCTGCCGTAGTAATTGTTCCTCTCCCGTTGTTCTCGTGCCAAAACCAGGTGGAACGATTCGGTTTTGTATTGACTTCAGGGCGGTCACGCAATTTCAAAATTCGATTCTTATCCCCTTCCCCGGATAGACGAGTTGATTAAAAACTAGGTGAACCTCAATAAATCACCAAAATAGACCTCACAAAGGCCTATTGGCAGGTCCCCCTGTGGTCCCAAGATCAGGAAAAAACTGCTTTTTCCACCCCCTCAGGACTGTATGAATTCACTGTGTTACCCTTTGGCTTACATGAGGCACCCGCTACATTTCAGTGGCTTATGAATACAGTGCTCCAGGACCATCAAGCCTATTTCTTGGTTTACTTAGATGACATAGTGATGTGTTGCCCTAGCTGGAAACTACATCTTCTACATTGCCAACATGTTTTTCAAGCCCTTGAGAAGGCAGGGCTCCACATAAACACCCAGAAGTCTAGAGTAGGGTTTCAGAAGGTCAGATATCTGGGATACCTGTTAGAGAACGAGGTCAAATGTGCTTAAGAACTTGGATGAGGCCAAAGTGTCAATAAGCTCATCTGCCCTTAGAATTGGATGAGCATCGGTCCTAGAGACTGCATTTTATGACCCCTGTAGTCAATACAAACCCTCATCTCTCTTTTACCACACTGGGTGTGAGGTTTTGGCCGCATGAACACTGGACTAGCCCAAGGGTTATCTGAGGGATTAATAACTCCCAACTCCAGCATCTTTTGTACCTCAGTCCTTATGCAATGTCTGACATGGTCAGGCTGCCTGCAAATCTTATTTTTAACAGGTAGACTCTCACCTGTGTCCACTTCATGGGTACACCAGATGTCTGACTAGGAGTCAAAGAAAACGTGTGACGTGTGCCTTTATTGATTGAGCGGTACAAAAGGGGGTGGTGATGGACGGAGCATCTGAATCAATCAAACACTCACACCCAGTCAAAAGATCTGGGTTTAATCCATCACCGTTTTTTAGCCCACTCTGTCACCCCAGTTCAGACATGGCTATATGCAAATCAGTCTGACCCTGTGTCTCATGGGAACAGTCCAGCCCGAACTGCCAAGCCATGTCTTCCCTGGACCAGAAACAAGCTTCCGAGGACCGGTTTCTGGCATTCCAGCCTTCTTCAGCCCGGCTTGCTTGAATCCAGTGGCAAAGTGAGCAAGGGACATCACTGGAGTCAAGCTAGCCAGGCTGAAGAAGGCTGATAGCCAGAAACCGGTCCTTGGATGCTTGATTCCGGTCTAGGAAAGACATGGCTTGGTAGTTCGGGTTGGACTGTTCCCATGAGGCATAGGGTCAAGGCTGATTTGCATATAGCCAGTGTCTGACCTAGGGTGGTGTGGAGTGCAAAAAAACGATGGATTTAGGCCCAGATCTTTGTACTGGGGTGAATGTAAGACATTGTTCTGCATTCTGTCCATCAACTGTTTTTTTGCAATTTTCACCCCGAGTGGGCTGGGTATGCTCAGACGTGAGTCCCAGGCTCTCCACAACACTGGAGTCAAGCTATCCAGGCTGAAGAAGGCTGATAGCCAGAAACCGGTCCTTGGATGCTTGATACTGGTCTAGGAAAGACATGGCTTGGTAGTTGGGGCTGGACTGTTCCCATGAGGCATAGAGTCAAGGCTGATTTGCATATAGCCAGTGTCTGACCTTGGGTGGTGTGGAGTGCAAAAAAACGATGGTTTTAGGCCCAGATCTTTGTACTGGGGTGAATGTAAGACATTGTTCTGCATTCTGTCCATCAACTGTGTTTTTTGCAATTTTCACCCCGAGTGTGCTGGGTATGCTCAGACGTGAGTCCCAGGCTCTCCACATCACTGGAGTCAAGCTATCCAGGCTGAAGAAGGCTGATAGCCAGAAACCGGTCCTTGGATGCTTGATTCCGGTCTAGGGAAGACATGGCTTGGTAGTTCGGGCTGGACTGTTCCCATGAGGCACAGGGTCAAGGCTGATTTGCATATATCCAGTGTCTGACCTAGGGTGGTGTGGAGTGCAAAAAAACGATGTATTTAGGCCCAGATCTTTGTACTGGGGTGAATGTAAGACATTGTACTGCATTCTGTCCATCAACTGTGTTTTTTGCAATTTATTGATTGAGGACCTTCCTGAAATCAATCTGCTGTTGGTCAGTGAGGCTTCCTGTCAAGGGTACACCATCAGCTGACCCATCATCAGGATTTTGAGAGAGGAGATCAGGGAGAGGGTCACTTTTTTCTTCCTGTCCCTTGTCAGTTGCCATGAGCAAGCCCATGTCAGCCCTGTCTACAAATGGTTGGAGCCTGTTCACATAGAGCATAGTGGAGTGTCAGTCAGTCAGTCAAAATACTTTTATTCGATTTTAAGGAAAAATCATAAAAAGACATTACATACAAAAAATTCATAAATACATTTACAGTTACTTCAACTACGATCATGTTTAAAAAGATTAAAATGCATATCCAAAGGCATTATAATACATCCTTAAAAAAGCAGTTGAATAAGAAAATTTCTGCAAAGGCAGAAGGCAGTGCAAATAGACAATATGATCTACAGTAGGGGATATCATTGAATACTGTCGATGGGTACATGTTTAGCTTTGATACGCACTGCTGCGGCCAAGAAACTTCCCATACAGAATATTATACGAATGGTACTCATAGACTGTAAATAAAGGAGTGCCGGTTTAACTTGTTTAAAGCCCGCCTCCCTTAAAATTGGGAGCAGGTAATTCTTTCGGGGCACTGAGAACAGTGTGCAAAACAAGACAAAATGCGTGGTATCCTGAATTGAGTGATTGTCACAAGAGCAAGGAGGGGCTGACTCTGGCTTGGCCCAGGATGGATAATTTCCCAGTTGGTATGGAATCAGATTTAATCTAAATTTTGTCAAGAGGAACCTATGGAAAGGTTTTATGACTATAGTGAGATAAGGTTCCATGGCAATAGAGCATTTTGTTAAATAATGAGACCTCACCGAGGGCTTCTGAAGTTCTTTTTCCTCTCGGTTAGATCTTGCCAGGGACAGAAACTGCCTATTGATCAAAACTACATCCTTATTTCTTATACTTTGAGGGGATTCAAAAAGTTCCAATCTTCCTAGCCGATGAAAAGACTTCCTCAGATAGTCCAACCAAGGGATCTTTTTGTAGTGCTCCAGTGACATAACATCCTCCATGATAGAGTGGTCCAGGGTTGCCTCCCTGTTAAGCCACGTCTTTAGCCAATAAATCAGCGGAGCCAGGTTAAGCCTGTCAGTTATATAATCCATGCCCACCTCCGTGTGGATGGAGTAAGTTGGGGTTGATGGGGGGACTGACAGTAATGAGCGTAAGAACCTGTTTTCGGCTCTCTGAATAGGTTCCAGCTGTGCATAACCCCAAATTGGGGCACCATACATGGCAATTGACAAACATTTTGAGCTGTAAACCTTCAGTAGGGCCTCCATTGGCCTGGCCCCCAATCTTTTGGAAAAGGCCATGAGGGCTGCCGATGACCTGGTCACCGATAGGCTTTTTGCCCTAACCTGTGGGCCCCACGACCCCCTTTCGTCGAAGAGCACCCCCAGGTAGGGAAAAACTGCCATTCTTGAGACCTCCTGACCCTTACATCTGAAGGTTGTAATCATACTTTTACGCCTATGTGCTCCTACTATCATTGTGTGCGATTTGCCCGCATTAACCTTCATATCCAGGTCATCCATGAAGGTACCAAATGCGTCAAGCAAACTCTGCAGGGCGTTACCTGTGCGGGCAATAAGGACTGCATCGTCCGCATATAGGAGTGCGGGGATCTTAGCTTCTCCTATACGCGTGACGTCACCCCCAGTCTTCTCCAGGCACTTCCCCAGGTCATTGATGTATATGGTGAACAAAAAAGGGGGCTAATATGCAGCCCTGCCTTACCCCACGGCTGGACTTAAAATGGGCACTGCATCTTCCCTCCCTGGTGACCCTAACCTTAGCAGAGAGATCCTGATGTAAAGAGGCCATGAATCTAACCAGGGCCCCATCTATCCCAATCTTCAGTAACATGGCCCAGAGCTTAGTTCTGTTCATCAAATCGAAAGCTGAGGAGAGGTCCATAAATGCTAGAAATAGGGACCCCTCCTTGGCGACCGTATATTTGGCGATCAGAAGATGTAAGTTGGAACACTGCTCCAATGTGCCCCTCTTTTCTCTGAACCCGTATTGTATTTCGGCTAGCCCACCGCATTTCTCTATACTCTCCCTCAACTTGGTTAACAAGACTCTGCCTAAGATTTTAACAGCAGTCCAGGAGAGATATGGGCCTATGACAGCCTGGGTCGTCCTGGTTACCTTTCTTAAAGATTGGGACAATGATGGAGGTTGCCCAGGAAGATGGATAAAAGCTGCTGGTGGCCGCATTAAATACATTGGTCAGAACGCCTGCCCAAACACCGGGGGAAGTTTTATAAAAATCGGCCGGCACCCCATCGGGGCCTGGTGCTTTGTTCTTTGAAGTTTCATGGATGGCTTTTTCCACTTCTCCTATATTGAAGCTCAGGGGGATAGACTCTGGGGCGGCAGATGGATTGGGGGTACTATCCATGCACTCTCCACCATATACTGCGCTAAAGTGACTGATCCATTTTTCATCCGGAATCACACAATCCATAACTGAGTTGGGTGTATCCGTGAAAAAGGGCTGGTTTATTATGTTCCAAAATTCTTTATGTCCCTTAAAATGTCTACATTTAATAGGTTATCCCAGGCTATTTTCTTGATCGACTCTTTCCTGGGTTTGATAGCCAACTTATATTGCTTCCTACGATGAGCTATATTCCTCTTGTCCCTTGGAAGTGCTTTAAAGCAAACATCACCAATCTGTGAGCTTTGGAGCAACTTGCATCGAACCAGCGATGGAGTTTGCTGGTTCCCCACCTCGTGCTGGCCGAAAGATCCCTCACGATTTGGTTGCAAATTGCTTCAAAGGCCCCCTTAATTTCATTGGCCCGGGACATAGTGTTTTGGCAGACCTCTAGGTGGCTATTGATTTTGGGTAGAAGCTCTGCATGAAAAGTGTTTGGCACTACGTTAGCCCACTTGAGCCTTCTCCCCTGGTCCACTGGACGTACTGTGGTGTGGACCTCTTGTGGTAGGGGCTTAGGGCCCATATGCTGCCCCCAGGCTACCTCCCCTACTACCGGATTGTGGTCGCTATGTACAGACACCAGCGTTTTATATGACGTTACCCTATTCAAGATCCCTGGGGTCATAAATATGTAGTCAATAGTGGACCCCGGGATAGTACCTTTATAGGTATGGGATCTAATAGTGCCTTCGGGTGAGTTAGGTTCATAGAAATTATGGTAAGCCAGTAGATCTTCTAACTCAACCCCCTCAGTAGAATGTTCAAAATGGGGCCCTACTGGCCCTGCAGGGTCAGCCCCAGTCGTTAAACCACAAAGACCGTTGCATGGGTGAATATTAAAATCTCCTAAAAGGATAATTTCATGGCTAAAACGTGTGTTTTGACTTACTGAAACTAAAAAGGAATCTAGACTGGCAATACTATTATTTCTAGTATCCTTATTCATTGAATTATAAAAATGAATGTAAAAAGTACTCATAGAAGGGGAAACTAACCTTTCAACTATTAACAGATTTGGGCAGGGATTATTGACCAGTTTCAAGGAGCCTTTGAGTTTTAGGGAAAAAAGGGTTATAAGGCCACCCCTAGCTCTACCTGAACTACTTGGGGATGCAGCACTGAAAAAGCTGGTAAAGCCGTCCAGCCAAAAACTATCTGCTGTATCCCAAGTCTCCTGCAGGGCAATAACTTCGTATCCACGGACCATACCCACCCAATCCTCGTTTGTTACCTTACTTTTGATACCTGCCACATTCCAGCTCACGGGTTTGCATACCATGGCCTCCCCCGCTCGCCAGATCCTGTTGGGAGGGGCTGCCCAGGAGCTAGTGGTCAATCGACATCTTCCATACCCTCCAAGCCCTCCTGACCTGATAGGGGTGCAAAGCGGTTACTGATGACTATCGCGCTGGCTGATGGTACATCACCCACCCCTTGGACTGGCAATGACAGTGATGTGGATTCTGAACTTTGAACATGGCTTTGGGAGGAACCCGTGGTGGTGCCCGCTGCGGTACCCGCCCTTGGACATGAGATCAGGGTTGAACTCGTGGTACAATGACGGTATCCAGCGTAGACTCTCTTCAAGGGAGGATAAAAGAACCCCAGTGGTACAGGTCTCACATGGTCTTTAACAGTTATGGCAGAACCGTCCCAAAAAAGTTTATCTGCCACATTGGGCCTGTCGAAATTTATTACCACACAGTCCCCCTTAGTGATTTTGTTTTTTTTCCCAACCCACCCCACCATCCTTGCGAAAATAAGCGAGTCTGAGGGGTCCTCCCCACTGGAAGAATCAGCACACCAAGTTTTTGCTTTATGTAGAAGGTTCGTAGTGGATTCAAATTCACCCTCTTTAAGCGGTGGCACTCCTATAAACACTGCCACCAAAGGGGCAGCAGCCGTCGGTAAGTTTAAGTTGAACTTGCTTGGTAGTAGTTTCCTGTTTGGGGACATGGCTGATAACAATCGTGGGGGGGCAATAGATGTAAGACCCGCCTGGGTTGCAGGTGTGATGACTTGGGGGCACTGTCCTCTGAGCGCTATGCCCTCTCCCACCTGGGGCGGGACTGTGGAGCTGAGACTTGACCCTCCTGACACACCAAGGTCTTGGGGCAGCGTACCCCTCTTAGGCAGCTCCATGGATGCTGGATGGGAGGTAATGATTTTGTCCAACTGAGCACATTTCTTAAGGAGATCGGACAGGCAAGAATTCAATGTATCAACAATGTCTTTTGCGATCCCTACTAACAATGGCTCAATTCTGGCAACAAAAAGAGCCTCCAGTTGGTCCCCAAGGGGCCCGGGTGGTTTGGTGACTGTGCCCGCCACTTTGTTTTTTTTTCCTCTAACCCCCTTTAACGGTTGGGCTGCCTGTTGTCGAGGCTGCGATAGCTCAACAGGAGTGCTGGACATTGTTACTGTTGTGGCCAGGGGAGTGGAATTAGTATTGATAGTAACCACGGGATCCAGAGGTATAGGGGGAACCACTGTCTTTGTGCCCGCTGAGCTGATGGAATGCAGCTCGGGAGTGGGAGACTCCACTACCACAGGCAGTGTCAGGCCCAGTTCTTGTTCAGCGCTAGCAATTTCTTTAGTGAGGGCCCCCACTGCAGATGAAAGATATGACAATATGGGCTTAGAGTGTCTGGGCATTTTAGCGTTTTTTCCCTCATCCTCATAAGTCGGTGTTTTCTTGCGCTTACCCATTGCTCGTGGATGAAATGATGTTAAGGGGGTGGCCCCGCCCCGCCCCGCCTCCTTCTGCCTCGGACTGCCAAAGATTGCCCCGCCCTTGTCCCGGGCTTCTCCCGGGCAGCTCCCGCGCGCGACTCACGGGGCGAGTGGGGGACGCGAGCTATGAAGGGCCTCCGGGCGCGCTGTTGATGCCTGAGGTGTGCGCCGGTCCCGGGGCTGCTGGGTAATGTAGTTCCCGGGTGGGAACTTCCGCCGTTACCCTCGCGGCTCTCCCGGTCTGCGAGGCCGTTCACCTCACGGCGCTGAGGTCAGTGTTTTAGCGTGCTGCCCCTGGCACAGGCTGTGCAAGGCAAGTTGGATTCCCCAGAGCTCGTCGGGGACGCGAGCTATGAAGCGCCTCCCGGCGCGCTGTTGATGCCTGAGGTGTGCGCCAGTCCTGGGGCTGCTGGGTAATGTAGTTCCCGGGTGGGAACTACCGCCGTTTCCCTCACGGCTCTCCCGGTCAGCGAGGCCGTTCACCTCACGGCGCTGAGGTGAGTGTTGCAGCGTGCTGCCCCTGCCACAGGCTGTGCAAGGCAAGTTGGATTTCCCCAGAGCTCGTCGGGGACGCGAGCTATGAAGCGCCTCCGGGCGCGCTGTTGATGCCTAAGGTGTGCGCCGGTCCCGGGGTTGCTGGGTAATGTAGTTCCCGGATGGGAACTACATTACCGTTTCCCTCATGGCTCTCCCGGTCTGCGAGACCGTTCACCTCACAGCGCTGAGGTCAGTGTTGCAGCGTGCTGCCCCTGCCACGGGCTGTGCAAGGCAAGTTGGAGTGGTGTGGCTCACTGGTTAGAGGCGGCAGACCCAGAAGCAGAAGACGGCCCGGGACCAGGGTTCAATTCCCGACGTGGCAGGGTCGTGGACCAGGGTCAGCGGACTCGATAATTCTCGCCTCGGTGCCTACTCTAACCAGAGATCACACTCGGCAACTCTCGGCATTAGCTTGCCTCATCTCCACAAAGGCCCCCCACATACGCCGGGGATGCCTGGTTTCACCTTGGAGATAACCAGTAGGGACCATCTCACAGGGAAAGCCAGGACGGGTTCCCCAGCGGTCTACAGCGCAGAGATACCCCATGTGGGATGATTCAGGCGCTTTACAAGACATCATTACATTACATTACATTACACTACAGCACACTTTGGGGCTCCTAGGAGTGCCAAGGTCCAACAAGTAGGTGATCTCACCTCTCTGCTCAATTATAGTATGGGGTCCACTCCATTTGTCTTGGAGAGCTGCTGGGGCCACAGGCTCCAATACACACACCTTTGGCCCTCGTTGATAAACATCCAGAACAGCCTTTTGGTTATGTGAAGCTTTCTGTAATTCTTGACTTTCCTCAATGTCTTTGCTGGCCGTATTAATGTATTCAGCCATCCTGGAGTGAAGACAAAGTACCTAGCCCACAAAGTCTTGTTTATGAGGTTTGGAGGTAACTTCAATCCCTCCTTCACCAAAAACAGGGGGTCCCTAACTGGACGCCTAAACAGAAGTTCAAAAGGGCTGTAGCCAACCACCTTCTGTAGGACCTCTCTGAAGGCAAGGAGAAGACAGAGCAACAGAACATTTCATTTTCACCTAAGCTTTTCTGGGAGGTCCATGATCATGCCCTTGAGGTTTTTTTTTAACCTTTCAACTAACCTATTGCCTTTTGGGTGATACAGTGTGGTGAACTTATAGTTCACTCAACACTCCTTCCACATTGCAGTGATATAACTTGATATGAAGTTTGTACCACTGACAGTTAAGACCTCCTTGGGGGAACTCAATCTGGAAAAGATTCCATCGAGGCCCTGGCCACCAAAGGGGCTATGGTGGTTCTAAGGGGTATTGCTTCTTAAAGGCAGCTTTCTATCACCCCGGAGCTTTGTTGCCCCTCATCAGTCTCCCCTACTAAACTTAATTAATCTGGTACCCCAACACCATCTGCAGTTGACACATTGTTACCCCCAGTACTTGTGGATTCTGACTTAAATGTAATAATATCACCCAACAAGGGTATGGTCATACGCGAAAAGGGGAAGCACAAACTGGCAGTTGGGAGGGTGACCTCAAATAAGAAGGCAAGGATAAGGTGCGAACAGGGAGAGGAAGCTCTCACTGTTCGGGATTTTGGAGCAGAGCCAACTCCACCTGTGGGCACTGCACCTAAATACCCAGTTTGGGCCCAGTCTCTGATTGCTGACCTCTTGACCCAACTTGGTGATTTGATTAGGCAAGAGGTTGCCCCGCTAACTGACCAACTGAGATTGCTAACAGATATGGTATTAGCAAGACAGATACAACCCATCACTTCTGGTAAAGTTAACAGCCTAAGAAGGGAGGGCCCTTCTAATAGATCTAATAGTTCTAGCTCTTGCCCTGGGAACCCTACTAACAACCAAACGAGCAATAGTAGACCAAGTTCTATTAATAGACAGTCTGCCACCCAAGGCTCTAATAATAACTTACAGCCGCTCCCCACACAATCCGAACACGTGCAGTGTACAAATAGTCTACAGACTCCAGCACCTGAAGCGACAGGAAGCATCTATCCATCGGTCTCTTCCCCTGTCAATCCTGTTATTCAGGGGGAGAAACGGGATGCAAGGAACACGGAAACAAGGGGTGAGGGTGATGTTGTGTTGCCAACCATAGATCTCCCCCCTCAATCACTGCCTTATGTGGTGGTTTTAACAGGGGTTCCACCTCTAAAGGCCTCCCAGAGAGAGTCACAGCTGAATCTCAGGAATAAGAGCCTGTTTTGGCTGGCAACACACAGGCACTTACCCTATCAGAGGGAAGGGGATGTTTTGATGGTAAGGAGGGTAGATTGGGTGGGACCCAACAAGAAAAATACCCGGGGTGGTTGTGTGATTATCAACTTTAAAACCCCTAGACGGTAAGCTCCTAAATCAAAGAAGTCCCTCTAATGAGTCCAACAAAGGAATGAAAATGCTCCCCCTTGATTACTTTTTTTACAACTAAGCGGATCAGGAGCGGAAAAGGTCGCTCTTAGGTTATAATAACCAGAGGGTGGAGGGACAACAGATGACCCGTAACCACTTCACCAAGAGGCCGCTGTTCTATAACTTGCCAGTTACTAATCGGTATGGCCCTTTAGAAGAAGTGGATTGACTAATAACTACAGGAGCCATGAGTTGTGGTGAGAGTGGCAGGGACAGACAGGAAAGGAATGTGATGAAAAATTCAGGGAACCTCCAGGGGTTATCCATGCCTGTTGCGAAATCAGAATTGGATATATCTGATGGGAATACGCCTGGGGAGGGGGAAGGGGTATCTTCATATCTCATGTTGCCATTGGTTAGAGCAACAACTACCCCATTAACTCTCCCACGGATGCCCTAAATTCCTCTACCCCCAAATGTCATCTAAAATTGCTCTTAGTCACCTTGATGAAACTCAAGGCAATGTGGAGATCTTAAGATTCTAGCATGGAACTTGGCAGGCATTAAGGCTAAGTTATCTTCCCCCGAATGGGGTGTGTTTGTTGACCAGTTTGATGTCTGCCTGTTCCAGGAGACATGGGCTAGAGATGATTGTGCAAGGGTGGGTTTTGCTATTTACAATATACCTGCTAGTACAGGGGGGAGTGGAAGGCCGTCGGGTGGACTATCTATATGGGTAGCTTCCCATGTGGGTTGCTATCCTACCCCCGTAAATGCCCACTCCTTAGATATCCAAACTGTCCTGCTCACCTTTCCATCCAAATTGAAACTAGCAATTATCAATATCTATTCCCGCCCAGTACCACTTGCTGAGGAATCAAAAACCTTGGAGGAATTAAATCTTCTTATCCTGAGGGTGTCATCTAACTCAGGTCTGATACTTGGTGGAGATCTAAATTGTCACTTCGAACCCCTCTTAGGCACAGACAAGGGCATTATCAATGAGGAGGACCTCCAGTGGGCTATACCTGACCCCCAACCGTATCCAGCAAAATCCTGGTCACCTCTAGTTTTACAAATTAATGCCATTGCACTAACCCACTCTTTAAGGGCCTAAAACGGCCGTACCCCTTCGAATAGAACCAGTAGGCACACATTTAAAAGATCTGGTCAGGCCTCCCAAATAGATTATATTATGGTTGAGTGCAGATCTTGGCATCGGGTGAAGGACTTTGAGGTTATCCCACGGATGGATAGTGACCATAATGCTCTGTCTCTATCCTTCGGGGTGCCAGACTCAAGATTATCCCCTCCTAGTGAGACTCCGATTGATGACAGATAAACCCTGACCAACGATAGGAGAAGGATAAAATGGGGGACAATGAAACAGTCCCCGGCGAAATTGTCAGAGCTCTATGGAATGGTTATTCCGATATTGCAGGAACTATGTATGTTCGGGGCTGATGGAACTAACCCATTCCATTTTCTCTTGGTTGCATCACTCCATAATCAGCTTATTGATAACTTAGCTGACATTTTGTATCCCATTAGTCGCTCAAGGAGAACCAATGATCTACCACATTTGTGGTATAATGATAAATGCCGTAAGGCCAAGACAGCGTTGCTGGAGGCTATTACAGGGGATGAAAAGTTATTGATAAAAAGCAGACTGGCTGACTATAAAGATGTTGTTTCTAGTGCAAAACTAGCCTGGGAAGAAAACAAATGGCTAAATATTAAAACTGCCCTACTGACCCGGGATATGAAAATATTCTGGTCAATAATAAGAACGGATGTAAGGAGGATACTCTAGTCCGTGAACCTAACCTGCCTGCTGAAGTGTGGACTGAGCACTTTTCAGCTCTGTTTGTGAACGATCCAGAACAGGACCCCCAGATAGATTTGAGAGGTATGCTTTGCTTGGGTAATGCATGTGCAGATGTCCAACCGGCACCATTGGTTAGTCAGATAAATGCTATTCACGAAGGAATAACGCTTCGAGAGGTTACCTTAGCACTAGAAAGACTACCAGCCGGAAAAGCACCTGGGTTAGACAAACTCCCTGGGGATATGTTCTGGGATGAACCGTCAATTTGGGTCCCTTATTTTCTAGTCTTATTCAATGCCATCATGAATGGCATGCCCATTCCTGACACCTGGGCCGGGCCAAAATTGTCCCAATCTTTAAAAAGGGTTCCCCGTTGTACCCAGAAAACTATAGACTGATCAGTTTGATCGATGAAACACAAAAACTGTTTGCTCGGGTAATACTGGACCGAATCCAGGGCTGGCTGGAAATGAACAACATCATCAGCCCATACCAAGCAGGATTCAGGAAAAACACCTCCACACCCGACCAAGTGTTTAAATTCCAACTAATCACTTGGAAGACAGTATCAATGGAGGGTGGCAGCCTCTACTTGATATTCGTGGACCTGAAAACTGCTTTTGATCTCGTCCCCAGACCTAAACTGTGGGGGGTTTTAAGAGATATGGGGATCCCTCCCTATCTACTTGATATCTTGATTAAGTTGCATGATGACACCTATGCTAAAGTTAGATGTGGAAGGGGAGGAGATTTAACCAGCAGGCTTTCAGTTGGCAGAGGTGTAAGACAGGGCTGTGTGCTCGCACCGACCCTGTTTTGCCTTTATGTCAACGCATTGATTCCACTTCTAGCTGAGGTAGTAAATAATGATGCCCCAAAGTTAGCAAACACCAAGGAGGCAGCATTGATGTTTGCTGACAATACCCTCCTCCTATCAAAAACACCAATGGGTATTCAGAGATTACTGGACAGTTTCGCCTCATTTTGTAACAGTAGGGGTTTGGTGATTAATACTACTAAAACCAAATTCATGATTGTCAACCCCCTAGGATAACACGTCCCAACCCACAACTGAACGGCTGTTGTTTGGAAAGGGTGCCTGTCTTTGAATATCTTGGCATCACCCTTTCAGAAGATATGCAGTGGGCTCCCCAAATAGCCAAAGCTAAGCTCAAGCTATCCCAGATTGCCGGGAGTATAGCCAAATTAGCCAGGGAATCATCTTTTAAACCCATTGCTCCCGCGCTAGAAATGTATAGGGCGCAAGCGTGTGGAGCCACCCTTTATGGGGCAGAACTATGGGGGCACAGTTCGTCTTCTACCCTAGCTGTAGTCGAGAACAGATTTTTAAGACAAATAACGGGTCTCTCAGCATGTACTCCATTAATTCCTCTACGACTAGACCTGGGTATTTCGCCGATTGAAGTTGAGATTGCCCTAAAACCTTTAACCTTCTGGCGAAGACTCTGGGCAACTCCCGAATTAGCATCATATCAGGCAGAAACAATTGAGCTTTTATCCTACCCGGGTTTGTTGAAAAGGGTTCCCTGGTTTGCCCATGTGAAGCATGAGTGAGAAAAGTTTGGTCAACTCTCCCTGTGGAGCACTCCAGACATTACTAGCTCTTTAGTTCCCCGAGCCTTATTACCTAAGACCTATCGCACCCTAAAGCTCGAAACCAAGCATACAAATTCCAAACTGGGTTCCCTCACGACACAGTTTCTTGTAGTGAAGGATAATTACGAGTTAGACATTTTCCTGGATGATATCCTTCCCCAGGTTGCATAAAAACTGTATCTTCAGTTCAGATACAGTACTCTACCCTTACGTGCGTTTACTAATAAATGGGCTGGGCAGAAAAAGGAGGGTTGGCCTGTATGTATTATACAAGAGGAAACAGAAACGCATGTTCTAGTCTTTTGCCCTGGTTACCAAAAAGTGAGGTGCTAATGGCTTATACAGCTTTGTCGGAATCTCGGTTATGAGCATTGTAGGGAGGCTCTTTGGGTCTTAAAATATGATACATCTAAACCCATTGTGTTTTCTGTCTCACAATATTTAAACACAATGTGGCGAAGGGGATGGGCTTTTATACAAAAGGGTTAAAAATTATAAAATGTGTATCAGCAGTATATTTGTATATCTGACCCCCATAGCTTCGGTCAAGATAATTATTTTAGTTTTATACTATTATGTACATAGGCGTATTCTCGACGAATTGGATTTTAATGTTAATAGCGCAATTTTCTTTTCTTAGATTATTTATTGGAATATGGTTGCTACCTTTTTAGTTACATGCCGATTGTACCACATTCATTGATATAATCCCCTCCCGCTGCTCTAACTCATTGCCCCCCTTCATTCCTCCCTAGCTGTCTGGCAAAATCTTTGAATTTGATTTAAAATGGAATTGTTTACCTATGGAGTGTCTTTTAAACATGTATGCATTGATTAATAATGTATGTTATTTTATTTCTATGTTTACTTTTTATGGTCCTAGCAACCGAAATAAAAGTTTTTTAAACGAAACAGTATTGCTTCTGTATACCTAGTGGCATGGTCCACCACCACTAGAATATAACTGTGTCCAGATACTGTTGGAGGGTTCATGGGACCAATGATCTCAATCCCAACCCTCTCAAAGGGAACCCCCACCACTGGTAGTGGTATGATGGGGGCCTTTGTGGTACCACCTGACTTACCACTGGATTGACAGGTGGTACAGGACCGACAAAAACTCCTTTGTGTCCTCAGACCTCCAAGGCGTGGGGCCCAGCGTTGATGTCATTAAACCAGTAATTAAGGTCGCCGAAAAGGGCAAATCTGGGATGAGAAGTGAGGAGGTTGATCAACTGATCGGACAAGGTGGACGCGACGGAAGGTATCGGTTGAGGGGGGCGGTAAAGAAGAAGAACAGTTAAGGCCCCGCTATCCGTTTTTAGGCTGAAGATAAGACTATCTACTCCCAGGAGTGAGATGGATGGAGTAGAGTTGGAATTAAGGCGTTTGGAGATTATGGCCGCTACCCCGCCCCCAGGGCGGTTTTCTGGCCGATCGGCGCGGAGGATGTAATAGTCTGGGGGGAGGGTGGCCAGAATGTCAGGGAGTGAGTCCGCAGTCAGCCAAGTTTCAGTGAGCAGGAGGTCGTCAGGTTTTTCGTTGGAGAGAAGGATGAAAATATCAGCGTGATGTTTAGCCAAGGAGCGGGTGTTTAGATAGAGAACTCGGATGGTGGTATTGCTCTTGATAGGCTGGGTAGGGGGTGCGACCAGATTGGTGGAGTGCCGACCAGGTGGGGCGATACCGGTCATGAAGATGCGTCTGATAGTAGAGGGGGATGGTGTGAGGTTGGGGAGCTGTAGATCCCTCAGGGAGTCGGCCGAATAAGTGATGGTATGGCCGGCCTGGCTGGCCCCTGGGCCCGGTCTGGCGCGGACGGGCGCAGACGGGCTTCCCTTTGGCGCGCATTCAGCGTGCTGACGGCGCGCCCGCTGCGCGTTGGGAGAATGCACGTTGATATAGTGTGTGATGGGCGTGGCCTCGTGAGAGTGGGCGTGGCCATGGTCTTGGCGCGAGGATGGCGTCAATGTCGATCTCAACCCGCAGCAGCGCTAATATCTGCTGCGCGGGGGAATTTGACAGAGTGCAGCAATGAAAAGTGCCCAGAAGTAAGTTGCTTGTGAGTAAAGTTACACAGAATACAATGATTTTAAAAACAAATTAGCAAGCGTTTTCTCCCGGCTGTGCCTCAGGAGTGGTCAGAGTCCTATGACGCGCTAGTTGTCAGCGCGGTTTAAATAGGTAGGCGGAGTGGGCATGGCCTCGTGAGAGTGGGCGTGGCCAAGGTCTTGGCGCGAGGATGGCATCAATGTCGATCTTAACCCGCAGCAGCGCTAATATCTGCTGCGCGGGGGATTTTGTCAGAGTGCAGCAATGAAAAGTGCCCAGAAGTAAGTTGCTTGTGAGTAAAATTACACAGAATACAATGATTTTAAAAACAAATTAGCAAGCGTTTTCTCCCGGCTGTGCCTCAGGAGTGGTCAGAGTCCTATCTGTGGTAGGAGGATTTTCCTTGGCTTTTAGACAATCAGCATCTTTTGTCCAATGGCTCTTTACCTTACAAAAGTAACACCAAGGTTTATTTTTGCCTTTACCTTTGTTGGATTGTGAGTCTGCCCCAGAGGTAGGTTTTTGGGGCCCCGATGAAGACTGTGATGAAGACTGTTTTTGATCTTTACCCTTGTCCCCACCCTTATCGGGAATGTTAGAATCTTGTTTCGTTTGGTCACCACCATTGTTCTGGTTTTTCAGCTTCACCCTGGTTCTGACCCACTTATCTGCCTTCTTTCCTAATTCTTGGGGAGAAGTCAGAGCAGAGTCATCCAGGTATTGATGCAATAACTGAGTTTGACAATTATTATGGATCTGCTCCTTCATAATCAAATAATCCCTTGAAATCATTCACTTTGCTGCCAAGCAACCAGCTTTCCAGAGCCTTAATGGCACTATCAACAAAGTCTACCCAATCCTGATTCTGTGCTTCCTGGGTGTCTCTGAACTTAATCCTAAACGGTTCAGTGGTTAAGCCAAACCCAACAATGAGAACACTCTTCAAGATTAAGTAGTTGTCAGCATCCTCTAGAGAAGAGGATGCTGACAACTACTTAATCTTGAAGAGTGTTCTCATTGTTATCAATCTCAAGGTAGAGATAAGCTCCTCACTGTTAGAGAAACAGTGAGGAGCTTATCTCTACCTTTGTCAGCATATAAGAGCCACACAATAGCTGTTCACTGCTCTTGAGGGACCCTCTGAACTTTACATGCCCTTTCTAAAGCAGTAATCCATTTGTGGGTGTCATCCCCAACATGGTAGGGAGGAAAATCTTGCTCAGGTTCTTATTACCAAAGGAATGTTCCTTAACTCTAGGGACACTTTTGCTGCCACCATGGGACTCTAGCCCCAACTTTTTTCCAGCTCCGTCGACTTCTAGGGACTCTTTATCAAGGGCCAGTTGCTCTTGCCGGCTTTAATCCCAACCGCTGCACACCAATGTGAGAAGTTGGCCTGGTATATGCTGTCCACTAATTAAAGTGGGCACCTTGCACCAGTCCAAACAACCCTTATGGTGATTTAAGAGGTCAAAGATAACCTAAGAACGCTGTCCAAGTGGTAGCTGTGGAGAACAGCCTTTAGGCTTAGTCTTGAAGGAATGTTAAGCTGCTTGTTTTACCAGAATGCAATCTTATAGTATTGGTTAAATGAAAGGAGAACCACACAGTAGTTATAAAAATATGTATTTATTAATATGACTCTCTCTAGTACGTCCCAGTATCTCCTACATGGAGATAATCATACAGCACACAATACTTAAGCACAGAAATGACAGTAAATAGCACGAATACACGGTGGGCCCATGGGGGGCACCACACCATATACTAAAATGGTGAACAGTCAAAATATCCAATTTTTAATATTGACCTACACTAAAATCGAGTTTTCAATATCGTAGGGACACAATATCGAACTCAAGAATATCGTTGACCAGAATATCGACTGCATGGTAAGTAATATCGAGTTTTTTTAATATCGAAGTAAGTAATATCGAAGTAAATAATATCATTAGCGAAAATGTTGTTGTAAATAATATAAAAAAATTAAGTGATATGTATTTTAGTATGTATTTTATATGTATGTTCAACATTTTTTTATGTTTTTTTTTCATTATTTTTAAATATGTGTATTAAATGTTTAGAAAATAATATTTCTTTTTAAATAAAATGTGCGTTTTAGTATCAGAGCAGGTTGTGGGTTTATAGTGGAATAGGATGGGAAGTTATTTAATTATAATTAATTAATATGTTTTTGTTTATTGTTATTGATTGGTAATTTATTGTTAATTAATTCTTAATTAGTAATACATTTTTATTAATTGATTAATTGATAATTAAATTAAATATGTTATTTTTAATGTGTAGTGGGTTGTGGGTTTATAGGGGAATAGGGTGGAAAGTAATTTAATTATAATTAATGATGTTTTTATTGATTATTATTGCTTGCAGGTCAGGCTACTCCCCACGCCACACAGCTCCACCTGTGCGTCCGTGCCTCTGGTGCCCCGCTGCTGCCGCTCCGTAGTTTCACCGCTCCTCCTCTGCCTTCCGCTTGCCTGGGTCTGCCATTGTTTGCCCTGCTAACTGTGTTTCTGCTTATGGTAAAAAACGGTATTTGTATTTTAATGTGCCTCCTTTACTCTCTGTAACTTAGCTTTTAGCCCTGTTTCCCCTTCTTGCCTCCGTACCCAGTTCCCACTGATGCATCCCAGCGGCCCCGCCCCCCTGAACACCTATTGGCCGCCCTGTTACGGCCTCCCAACTTCTCCTCCCTCCCACCTACCCTTATATGGTGGCCGCCCAGCGGTGAAGGAGCGACCCTTGACCCTGCTTGCAGGTCAGGCTGCTCCCCACGCCGCACAGTCCACCTGTGCGTCTGTGCCTCTGGTACCCAGCTGCTGCCGCTCCGTAGGTTCGCCACTCCTCCTCTGCCCTCCGCTTGCCTGCATCTGCCATTGTTTGCCCTGCTAACTGTGTTTCTGCTTCTGGTAAAAAAACTGTATTTGTATTTTAATTTGCATCTTTTGCTCTCTGTAACTTAGCCTTTAGCCCCGTTTCCATATCCCCTTCTTACCTCCGTACCCAGTTCCCACCCCTGCATCCCAGCGACCCTGCCCCCCTGAACACCTATTGGCTGCCCTGCTCCCGCCTCCCAGCTGCTCCTCCCTCCCACCTACCCTTATATGGTAAGCCCATCTGTGCCCGTCCGCGCCTGGACAGCGCCCAGCCCCAGAAACCCTGGCCCCTGCAAACACCACAAAACCGGACTCCGCTACAACTCCAGCACCCTCCACGCACTCAACACCGGACGATCACACATCTGTTTCTTGGCCGCCCTGAAGCGCACCCACGGACTTTTCACCTGCCGGAACTGCAGCTTCATCAGCATCCACCCGCCAAGCCACCGACCATGAAAGAACCCAACTACCTCAGATACATCCTACTCAACCCCTACTCCGCCCGCAAACACACCGTCTAACTCTGGGACCTACTCGACTCAACCTCCCCAGACATCGTCTTCCTGACTGAGACCTGACTGAACCCCGCCTTGGCACCCGACATAGACATACCCATCCCGGAAGGCTACAAGATCACCCGCAGGGACCGCACCAACAGAGTAGGAGGAGGAATCGCCATTGTCCACAGGAACACTCTCAGAGTCTGGACTAACACTGACGACACCCTCAGCACCGCCGAACACATGCACTTCCAGATCCACACCCACATTAACACCACCCTCAGAGGAACCCTTATCTACAGACCCCCCAGACCCCGTCCAAAGTTCAGCGACTCCATCGCCGACTTCGGCAGCATGCACGCCCTCACCTCCACGGACTACATCCGTCTCAGGGACCTGTACTTCCACCTCGCGAACAACAACGACACCAACTCCACCGCCCTGATCGACAACCTAGCCAACTTTGGACTCAGACACTTATCACAACACCCACCCACGCCGCTGGCCACACGCACAACCCCATCTTCTCCGCAAGCCCCCACGTCTCCTACAACCACACCATCTAAATCCACTGGACCAATCACCGCTGCATCTATTTCACCTTCAAGAAGCCCTCCACACACCACCTTACCCAACAGATGCCTCGCCGCTGCTGGAGTAAAATCACCGTTGACCATCTAGCCACCACCCTTGCCCACAGCGGACCCGCCGACCCCACTGACCCCTACACTGCCGCCCGCAACCTCAGACAGTGGATCAATGACTGCGCCAACACCCTAACCCCGCTCAACAAACCCTCCATCAGTCACATCAGCAAGAAAGCCAGCTGGTTCACAGAAGACCTCCAGGCCTCCAAGCAAACCTGCCGTAAAAATGGAGAAGAACTGGCTCCGCGAACGAACACCGGACAGCTACGCAGCCCACAAGAACGCCACCCGCAGACACCATCACCTCATCAGATCCTCTAAAAGGGCCTGCTTCAAAGATCGCCTAGACAACAATGCACACAACAGCAAAGAGCTCTTCAACATCTTGAAGGAACTCTCCAACCCCAGCTCCAACATCAACGACATCCCACCCTTGCAAGATCTGTTCGAATCGCTGGCCACCTTCTTCCACCACAAGATGGCAGACATCCACAACAGCTGCAACGCCATGACCGCCCCGACAACCACGAAGACCTCTGCCCCCATGACCACCACCCGCACCAACGGCATACTCTCCTGGACCAACATCAACGACGACAACACCATCAAGTTAATGAACACCATCCACGCCAGATCTCCATCAGACCAATGCCCACACCACATCTTCAACAAAGCCAGCACTGCCATTTCACCCCATCTCCGTAAAGTCATCAACATCTCCTTTGAGACAGCAACCTTTCCAGAGAGCTGGAAGCCCGCCGAAATAAACGCCTTACTCAAGAAACCCAAAGCGGACCCCAAGGACCTCAAGAACTTCTGGCCCATCTCCCTGCTCCTGTTCCCGGTGAAGGTCATCGAGGAGACCGTCAACAAACAACTGACCCGATACCTCGAGGAGAACAGCATCCTGTACCCTTCCCAATCCGGGTTCCGCAGCAACCACAGCACCGAAACTGCCCTCATCGCCACCACCAATGACATCAGGACCCTACTAGACACCGGGGAAACAGCGGCCCTCATCCTCCTGGACCTGTCAGCCGCCTTCAACACGGTCTGCCACCGCACACTACGAACACGCCTCCACGATGCCGGGATCCAAGAGAAGGCCCTGGGGTGGACCTCCTCCCTCCTGCTGTGGAGCCACCGAGATCATCTGTGGCGTACCCCAGGGCTCATCCCCATGCTGTTTAACATCTACATGGCACCGCTCGCCCATGTCGCCCGACTACAGGAACTCAACATCATCTCCTACACCGATGACACCCAACTGATCCTCTCCCTCACCAAGGACCCCCTCACTGCCAAAACCAACCTACACAAAGGAATGAATGCCATAGCCAAATGGATGAGAAACAGCCGACTGAAGCTGAATTTGGACAAGACGGAGGTCCTCATCCTTGGATCCACCCCATCAACCTGGGACAACTCCTGGTGGCCGACTGGGAACAGCTCCAATACCCACTGACCACGCACCCAACCTAGGGGTCATCCTCGACTCCACCCTCTCCATGACTAAGCAGGTCAACGCCGTCTCTCCCTACTGTTTCAACACCCTCCGCATGCTCCGCAGGATCTACAATTGTATCCCCATAGAAACGAGAAGAACGGTCACCGAGGCCCTCGTCAGCAGCAGGTTGGACTACAGAAAGGCCCTCTACTCAGGAGCCACGTCCAAACTTCTGAAACGGCTTCAACGCATCCAGAACGCCCCTGCACGCCTGATCCTCGACATCCTTCGCCTCAGCCACATTACATCTCACCTAAGAGACCTGCACTGGCCCCTTGTCAACAAGATGATAACCTTCAAGCTCCTCACCCACGCACACAAGGCACTCCACAACACAGGACCAACGTACCTCAACAGACTACTCAGCTTCTACACCCCCAAACACCAGCTCCGCTTTGCCGACCTCGCCCTCGCCACAGTCCCCCGCATCCGATGAGCGACCAACGGGGGCAGATCGTTCTCCCACCTCACCGCCAAGACCTGGAACACCCTCCCCACTCACCTACTGCAGACCCAAGACCTGCTGACCTTCAGAAGACTCCTCATGGCCTGGCTCTTCGAGCAGTAGCAGCATCCTCTGCCCCCCAGTGCCTTGAGACCCTCAAGGGTAAGGACTGCGCTTTATAAATGATATGATATGATTGATTGATTGATTGGTTACTGATTATTAATTTATTGTTAATTCATAATTCATTGGTAATTCTTTTTTATTATTGGTTAATTTTAAATTATATTAATAATAATGAATGTATTATAAATGTTAAATTGTTGTTATTGTTAATTAATTTATTGTTAATTACTTATTAATTGGTAATACATTTTAATTAATTAATTAATTGATAATTCAATTAATTGTGTTCTTTTGTTATGTGTAGTATGTTGTGTGTTTATAGGGGAATAGGGTGGAAAGTAATTTAATGGTATTTATGTAAATATTATTTTAATTTAATTTAATAAGTCTTTATTAATAATTTTTTGTTAAATAATTATTAATATGTTATTTATTTTATAAAAAATATTTAATTGATAAGTATGTTAATTTAACCTATACGCTATCATACATTTTCCACACTGTTACACTCACTGGAGTTGGAATAGTAATTTTAGCCCCTCCGCTATCCAACACTTTCCCTACTGTTGCACTCACTGGAGTGGGAATTTTAATGTTTACCCCTAGGCTATCTAACACTTTCCCTACTTTTGCACTAATTGGAGTGGGAATAGTAATTTTTACCCCTATGCTATCCAACTTTTTACGTACAGTTGCAGTCGCTGGAGTTGGAATAGTAATGTTATTACCTCTGTTATCTAATAGTTTTTGTATTATTGTAGCTAATGTAGTGTATAATACATTTTAAAAAAATATATATATTTGTTACATATTTTTATTTCATATTTATTTATATTATTGTTTTATATGTGTAGATGTATTTAAAATGTATTTTAAAAATTAAACAATTTATAAGGTATTAAAATAAATATTCAAACATATGAATAAATAAGTATATATTATATATTATATATTATATGTATATGTTTAATGTCTTTTTTAATTATATATATTACTTATAATTTTTAAGCATTTTAAAATATTTTTAACTATGTTCATTTTAATTATATGTCCAATCCAATCCAAAAATTCTTTATTTCGGCCATATAGGCCATAAAAGAGCATAAGAAAAAAAAAAACATACATACATTTAAAATTCGGGCAATAAAGTGCATACAAGAAACAAGTAGCAATAATTCATGACATTTAAAACCCGGCCATTTAAAGTGCATACAGGGAACCAGCAACAACATTGCATATCATTGGGAATGAGGGTAGGGCAAAATGTAATGGGAAACAAAGTCGGTGAAAGGTGAGGGTTACAATGGCACGGAGGGGCAGGCATACAATCCTATGGTGGTTTTACCTTGAGCAGCTTGGACCTAATGCGCCACATAGCCAAAAGGTATTTTGCAACTGCGAAAACAATGTGAGGGGAGGAGTCAGTTTTCAATATTCTGAATGATGTTACGCAGTTCCTTATGCCCATATTCCTACATAGAGACACTAGCCAGTATTTCCTAGGTGACTTGTAGGAAGGGCAGAAAAACACAACATGGATTTCCTCCTCATCGCAGGTATTGCAGCCAGGGCATGTTTTATCCCCTCCATTGGTCCATTTGCTAGTAAAGGATTTAATGGGTAGGGTGTCAAACCGCCACTGTATGAATAGCTTCCTTGCCATGATTGGGTAAATAAAATCCATAAAAATTTCAAACTTGTAAGAGTTTTTGGATTCAGTAAAACGCTGAGTTAAAGTGCCAGTGCGGGGTGCAAGCAACTGGGAGGCCAGACTATGTTCCTTGTAAGCTTCCACAAGTCTTTTCCGGGGGACCCTATTACAGCCTGATTCCGGGTCCTCCCACAGCTCGTTGAAGCCGAGCCGGAACAGTTCTTGCTTAACAAAGGATAGCCAAGGGATCTTGTCGCTGTGATTTAAATTCATAACATGCACAAGATCTTGCCTGTAGTGTCTGAGCTCATTTGTTGACCAAAGTCTGTGCCAGAATCTTAGTGGTTTGGATTCAAGGTCCTCTCTGATGGACGGTAGACCCAAATCTAGGCGTAAGGGAAGCAGAGGAGTTGCATTTGGGAGGGCCAGAAGACGCCTCAGAAAGTTGTTTTCGACACACATCAACTCATTTGCAGCTTGATGTCCCCATAGCTCACTGCCGTAAAGTGCAGCTGACTTCGCTTGTGTTTTGTACATCTCAACTGCAGGAGCTATGGGTTTGTAGGTTGAGGTGTTCTTAACCTTTAAAATAGCCCCAGACAGTTGAGAAAGCCTTATTCGTGAACTCGCAATCTGTGGTCCCCAAGATAGGTTCTCGTGCAGGGTTACGCCCAGGTACTGAAATGTTTTAACCCTCTCCAATACCGTGGAATTCAGGGATGGGTTGGGTCTAGTTGTGGGGGAGGGGTTGAGGATCATGAACTTGGTCTTCCCTGTGTTGATCTCGAGGCCATACTGCCTACAGAAAAGACCAAAGCCATCTAGGATTCGTTGAATTCCCATGGGCGATTTGTAGAGCAGGAGGGTGTCGTCAGCAAACATAATTGCCGGCACCCTCCTGCCAGCCAAAACCGGGGCGTCACTGTCCCTAACGTTAACTAAGTGTGTAATGACACTATTAACGTAAAGACAGAAGAGAGTAGGGGCGAGGACGCATCCCTGCCTAGCCCCCCTGGAAACAGGAAACCTTTTTGACAGGACTCCACCCCTCCCACATCGTACCTGGGCAAAATTGCCCTGATGGAGTCTTATTATGGCCTGTAGTAGGTTAGTGGGAACTCCCATCTCCTTAAGGACCTCCCAGAGTTTTTTCCGTGGTACCAGGTCAAATGCTGATTTCAGGTCTACGAACACCATGTACAATCTCCCTCCCTCAATGCTCACCGATTTCCAGTAAAGGAGGACGAGGCGGAAGATTTGGTCCATGGTGGACGTATTCTTCCTGAAGCCAGCCTGGAGGGGACTCAAGATTTCATTTTCCTCCATCCAGTCCAGGAGTTGGTCCAATAGGAGTCGAGAATAGAGCTTTTGGGGGACATCTATGAGGCTAATCGGCCTGTAGTTGGATGGGAGCAGAGGACAGCCCTTCTTAAAGATTGGGACTATCTCTGCCCCCAACCAAGTACAGGGGATCGCCATTCCATGTGCTATTGAATTGAAGAGGATATGAAGGTAGGGCGCCCAGATCTCTGGTTGGGACCTAAAAAGGTCGCCTGGTAATTTATCGAGGCCCGGGGCCTTTCCAGTCGCAAGACCATCTATTGCACTGACCACTTCCCCTAGGGTGAACTCCAAGGTGTCTCCAGGAAGGGATAGGACTGCTGCAACAACGCCATCAGAATTCTCCAGGGTGTCTGCATAAAGTTTACTGAAGTGATATTCCCATATAGAAGCTGCAATATTGGGTTCAACTGCAGCTTTGGGTTCTCCTGAGCCAGTATTAACTAGTGACCAGAATCTTCTTGAGTCCTTGGTTCTTAGGGCTGCTGAAAGATCTTGATATGTATCCCAGTCCCAATCTGACCTCACACGGGCCATTGTGGCCTTGTACTGGCGCCTCAGGTTGGCCACCCTGGTCCGAGCGACACCTCCTTTAACTGCGGTGATAAGGTCAGATTTGGCCTTTCTGCATTCGGAGTTGTACCAGGAGGAGGTTCTGGTCTTTTGCTTGGGCTTGCGGACCTCTGGGTAGAGAACCTCACCTAGAGCTCCCACTAGGTCATCATGTATAAGAGCTAGAGTTTTGTTAAAATCCTGGGAACTGGATTGGCTAACTAGCCCACCCAGAGCCTCGAATTTTGGCAGCACGAGATCGTAGATTTTCCCAATGTTTTCTTCAGACTTAGAAAATTTCTCCCATCTAACCCTTCGCCTATTGGAGGTTAATACCAGGTTACCCCGATCATCTCTATCCTCAAGGGGTAGTGGTCCGGGATATGCTGGGTGATGGGCCAGGGAAAGTAGGAGGGCATTGTGGTCACTGTCTGTACAGGGGATTATTTTAAAATCCTCTACCTTTGGCCAGAGACTGGTATCTACAAGGATGTAGTCTAGTCATGACTCATGATTTTTCCTATTAAACGTACATTTTGAGGGAGTGTCTGAGGGTGTACCTCCATTGCAAGCTGATTATATGTATTATTTACTTTATTTTACATTATTTTTTTCAACTTAAATAAAAACGATATTTTTGACATCAATATTTTTTTCCCAATATTTTTGTACTTACCATAATGTTGATAGGATGTCGATATTCTTGTCTGCGATATTTTTGTAGGTCGATATTGGGACCTTCGATATTTTGTCAGTGATCGTACTAAAATAGTGGTATAAGAACCACGACTCGAGTCAAGATAGTGTTGAGAGGTTGTAGAACTGCTGGGACCCCAAGGAACTACTCAAGGTGACTAAGTACGGACCCCATGGAGGACGGGTGCAGTGTGGGAACACGACCGTGTGCTCCATATAATTCTATAGGAAAGTCGCGGTTGAATTTTTAGAGTTTGAGGATCCTTCCCAGTGGACTTCGAAGAAACCCAATGGAAGATAAGAGGTTGGAGAGCCACCCCACCCGTGGATATCGAGGTACCCGAGTTAACTATCCCAGGGAAGCCGGCTGCATAGGTCTGAAGTGGCTTCGGAGACCGCAGTTGCACCCAATGGTGGAATTCAAAGAAGAGCCGCTGCTGGAAGGAGGAAAAGTGTCAGTTGGAATTTAATGGTGGATTCTTGTCAAAAGTACCTGAAAGCAGAGGTGATTGAGTCTGGGTCACTCAGGGGGGGACCAGGGGATTGGCAGACTAATGCCCAACGATGTCAGGTGCTTCAGGTGCATTGATGGAGTTCTTGACTCTGCAGCTGTGGGGACCAGGAGACATCAAAGACAACCAGGAACCAGATACTTGTTGTCCCACGAAGGATGTTGAGTGCTGAGGAGTCGGTGTCTGGCGGGAGCACCAACAAGCCTCAGCAATGGCAAACTATGCAGAAGTACAAGGATGGATATGGTTCATACCAACATGGTCCAGGAGACTCACCACAGCAAGGGGACTCAGGGCAAGCCTGGAGCAACCAGGGAACCCAGGAAAAGTACAATTGACCCTCAAGTGGACCCACAGTCCGGAGGCACAGGAGTCGCGATGGGCCCTGGGGCAATTTCTCTAAACAGCAGCTCACAGAGCCCTCGGTGTGAGGAGGCCAGAGTTCTTGGTAGGAAATGGTGCCAGAGGTTGGGACTACTGGGAGCCCAATGCACTTGTTCAGGAAATGCCAACAAGCATACGCACTTGCAAATGTACGCAGTGCACAGGGGTTCGGGCATTGCTGCCCCCACAATAGAGTCGTTGTAAAGACACGGGTTAACCCAGCAAGTCCCTGGGACCTGGGTGAATGGTTGGTGCAGGCAAGATTGTCCCAGAAAGTAAGTTAATCAAAAACACTTGAATGAATTCGATACAAATTATAGCAACATTGTTTTTAATCACAACGTGTCATATAAAATTATTCATAAAAATAAATACAAAATTCAATCATACACAATGCCCCTAAAGGGTAGGACAGGGAAGGGTAATGTGAGGATGGTGAAGGTATAGGAATTATAACACAAGTCAATTGGATCTAAGTAAACCAAACATCATAATTGGTAAACACAATAGAGAAAAATTCATCAGTCAATTAAATAAACATGCCTCAAAAACAATAAAATCACAAATGATATGTCTGGGAAGAGGCTGAACAGAAGAGGGAGTGTCGACGTTTCGACCCAAGTTGATGCAGGTGTGATTTGGACCTTGCTAGAGGGTCTTCATCAGGACGGTGGAACGAGGAGAGTGGGGCAAAGAATCTGTATAAAAACGGAATTCATAAAATTATTATTATTGAGGGTCCATTAGAGATCCCTAATGCTTCTGAATTTATAGAAGGACGAGAGTGGGAATTACATTACATTATCAATGGAGGAATACAGAGAAGGCATATCCGGTAATATTAAGGCGAAAGAAGGACTCAACCAACAAAAGAGCGTTATATATTGGGAGCCCTAGCAGGGTACTTTTAATGCCAAAATTAGATGTGAAAACAGCAAGTGGCATGAAAGCCATTGGAAAGGGCTGATTTCAGTGTGGCAACTGGAGTGACATAGACACTTAAGTAGAGGCTGGTACGCACATATACTGCCAGACCAAGTGCCTACCTGTAGTTGTGAAAAGAAGCACGGTAGGGTACACAGACACTCTCTGCAGAATTCAAAATGTGACTGCGTCTAAAAGGATATAGAATATCATCATCAATGCATCAAGAGGTAGGTGTCAAAATAATAAGCCATATACAATTACAGGGGGGGGGGGGAAATAATTTCTATTTAATGTCAAAACAGAACCGCCATGGAGTAACGTGGTAACACAGACGCCAGAAGGATACAGGCAATGGAAAAATATACTTTGAGGCGAAACTGTGTCTCTGGATGTAAAAATACATCCTAGTTTTAAAGTGCACACTACATCGGGAAAAGATACATTTATTTAGTCAAAGGGACATTCGCAAGGTACGTTTGATAAATACCCTGTATATAGCAGCCCATACCTGTGGTCCACTGAGTGGACACCTTGATAAAGTGGGGTTCGGTGTAGTAATGCTCTGTCGACAGAGGGTGGCTTTAATCAGAAGCGGAACATGCAAAGTGAATGCCGGCTGAGTCTGAAAAATACATATAATATAGCCCTTTAAGTACTCAAGTTTTCAAGAGAGTGCGGGAGATTAGGTGGAAAAATTGGCACAGCACCTACTTAGGCGTGGTATTGTCAAACGATATGGTGTCACTGAAATTGGACAGAATGTCCCAGTTGATCAGTCGGACACTGTACAAGAAAGGAGGTGCAGATATTAGAGTGTCTGATCACCTAATAAAGAAGCATGGTGTAACGATTGCCGCTGAACATTATACCGGTCGTGAGCACATACCTGAGATCAAGTGAACAGGCGTCTAGATCGAGTGGGGTTCCGGTGCAAGAGTCACTGGCGATACAGCGTTGCCGTGGCAAAATTAATCAGCAAACGCATTGCCCTTACCTGTATTTACTCTAGTACATAGAAGAGCTGAGAGCGGGAGTCCTCAGTAAGGGGAGACGCCACACAATATTATGTTGTGAGTTTCGGAAAACGTCACGTTCACGTGATCTACGTGGGGTCATAGAAATAAAAAACGGACTGATTACCAAGTAGTATGTATAAGTGGCGGATCACTCGTTATGGTGCTACCACGGGAGCCTATGAATTCTAAATGCCGATGGTCGCAAAAGTGAAACCCTATAGACTTTTAGAACAAGTCACTAAGATTTCAGGATTTGTAACAGGCCAACTGTAATATAAGCCACCCGGGTGTATTCCAATCAATGGAGATATAGCCTGTATCAGACGCTGGATGGCATTATTCTGTGTGATGGGTCAAAATTGATGCCAGACACTTCAAATAATAAAGGCTAAATCCTCAATAAGACCAGAACACAATCATTAATGCAACATTGGTGCTACAACGCAAACAGTGACCATCAGTATGAAAAGCAATCAAGGGTCGGTCATAGCGATTCTAGGTAGAGCAAAGCATGAAAAGCACTCAAGGGTCGGTCATAGCAGTTCTAGGTAGAACCAGTCACCTACTTAATAAACATGTTCAACCACACTACGGAACAATTACGGCGTACCTATCAGACACGATGGTAAAGGCCGTTTAGGATACAGATTGTAACACATTCATAAATGTTTAAATGGTACACTCTAAAATGGATACTCCAAGGGCAAGACCGGCGTACCTTTCAAACATGATGGTAAAAAGCCGTCTGGAAAATAAATTACAGATACCAGAAACGTACATTCTAAACTGAATTGTAGAAATCACAAATTGGCCATTTGTGCAAAAGTACTTTCTGTTTCGTTGAGTCCTGACCTCACAGAATCAAAAAGGAACATCCATTTCGCCTCACGGATGTTAAGGATATTGGAAAGGTTGCCACCACAATAGAGTCGGACCTCAAACTTTGTGAGAGGGTACCTCAGACCTCGAGAGTTGTAGAAACCCAACTCCTGAGTTGCTGAAGCTTTTACAGCCTTTAGGAGCTCCGGGTCAGCAGACCGGGCAGTAGTTTTGGGTCCTTGCGAATGCAGTGGAGTGATTCCTTCATTCCAAGGGAGATATCTTCGGTTGTCCTTGATGCTCCACAGGTCCTGCATGTATCCTGTATGGTGAACGGGCACAGACAATGCTTCAGACTGAGAGGGAGATAAAGTTGGGCCCAAACGAATTCCAGCGAAGTCCAGAGTGTCCAGGTGGTCAAAGTTCAGTGGTTTCTAGTTCATAATCTTGTCCACATCGAATCTAAGGTCCTACAGCCAGGTAAGCCCTTTTGTACCCACGGGAGAGGGTTGGACAGATTCAGGGGACCCTTCCAGAGGATGGTCTGGACAGTGGGGAGGTTACTCCCATGTCCTTTGTCCAGTTTCGCGCCAGAGATGGAGCCAATGGCTTCCAGGACTGGTTTGAAGTAGAATATGCAGAGGGACACCAAATGTTCCCCTCATGCAGACTTTTGGTAGCTGGCAAGTGCACCCACACAGCCCTAATACATTAAATCCAGTCTGGGAGGTGGTCCCAACTCCATGTGACAGGATGCCTATTGTTCTGCCTTTCCCTGCTTGAGCTTGGCTTAGCAGCAGAGGGGCAGAAATGGGTCTTTGGTTGGCAGCAAACATTTTGTGCTGCTCGAGGCTAGAAGGTTGGTACCGGGAACACCAGGGGCCCAACAAAGCTCGCTTGTGAGTCGTGGAATCATACCCCCACACCGGTGTGGGAGTATGATTCTAACATGTTTGACACCAAACACGATAGGGTTAGGGTGAGCCGTTTTAGAGTTCATCCTCCAGCTGTCGCATAATGTCACTCTATATGTCATAAATGGCTGTCTCACTTATAGCCCCGAAGAATGGACTGCTGGGGTGTTCTGCTATGCAATGGCACCCTCTCACTTAGAACCAAGCACCCTGTCCTAAGGATTATAAAGGCATGCTAAAGGGGTGACTTATAGGTTTTAAGTGCAGTGACCCTTAGATATAGTAAACCTATATCCTAAGTAAGTGGTGCATGCACAAATTACACAGGCTGTAATGGCAGGCATGTCGTTCCATTCTGCATAGCCTCTCATGGGTGGCATAATGCATGCTGCAGTCCAAGGGAGGCCTCTTTGTGGTACCTATGCCCTGGATACATGGGTACCATATACTAGAGACTGAGAAGGGTATCCCAGTATCCAATCTGGAGTGTACCTAAGTATATTGCATAACAGTTTAGGGAGAAAGCAGATAGACTGGGGTCCTGATTAGCAGTATCCCAGTCAGACTGGTCAAAAACAGAATTGCATTTAGCAAAAATTTGGGGTAACCATAAGAAGCAGATCCTACTTTCCTGCAATGGTGGATAAGTTGGTTGCACTCGATGCTAGGTGCTTTCCACCCAATAATTCAACTATGCACTTCAACAAATATAATAGTCCAGGAAGTGATCTGCCCACTGGAATCTATCAAGGTGAATGACAAGTATCTCCACTGAGGGATGTGGACTGACTTGTGAAATGTTTCAGAACCCCTTCCTTCCTGACTTTTGTAACATCTGAGGGATCAGTCCATCAAGCTAGGCCTGGGTCCACTAGTACTTTACTCACATATAATATTTTGAATAAGCTAGCCGATGCACTTGACTATGGTAAATCTGCGGTAACCTCCAGTTGTAGTGATAATAGAGTGGCTGTATTTATTTCCCCGTCTATGGTGAATGTTAACAAGCAAGATATCAATCCTGATATTGGGCATTCGCACATCATGGGGTCGTTAAACAATGCTAAGCGGGGAGTATGTACCACTGATTTTAACTATGTGGTTTCTGACAAATCTGAAGTGGAAACCCCTGTTGGTACCAAGGAGGAATACTCTTCTTTGGGTTCTAGTTTGTCAATTATATCTTGAAATATAGCGGAGATTTACCCTAAACTCTCCGATACTGGGTGGCTTAAATTATAAATGAAAATGATATCTGTATTTTTCAGGAGGCCTGGGCTACTGATAGGGTATTTATTAGTGGATATACTACATATAGCATTGAGGTGCTAGCCCCAAGGAATACTGGGAGGACAAGCAGTGGTCTAGCTTGTCTCTCATCCATGGAGTTACTCACACACCTAGTCAGTCATGCAAAGAATCAATCACACCTCAATTTCCTCAACTATACAGTTATAGAAACTTTACTTATTCAAACATATACTAACACATATTTACTCTCTTATACAATCCCTGATACAAGTTCACAATGATCCATACAGCCACTCACACATTCACTGGCTCTTATGCACAGTTATTTATATATGTCAACTCTCACATGTACTGTGTTTTACATATGTACTTACTTTGACATGTAGCACTGAGATATCCATTCCCTCACCAATACACTCATGCACACAGTCAACCGCCCATACAGCTGTTTCCACATGCACTTTTGAAACCATACATCTAGTGAATCAACTGCTCACACATCTATGCACAGGGTCATACACCTCCCAGCCACCCACACACACACTCAGTCTCCCATACAAATACTTGGGCAACCAATCATTAACCCATATAGTTACTCATATAGCTACTTATCAACACATGCAACAGTTTACAGAACAACAGACATAATGATGCACAAATTAAGACAGTTTAGTCACTAACCCATGCACTCAGTGAGACACATTTAATCACTCACTCATACAGTCAGTCATGCACCTACTAAATCCTTCATCCAGACACTTATACATCCACTCATTCTTCAATATGTAAGACATATTTTAACTTTACAGAAACATACAGTCACTGGATGTTGTCATCAGTGATGTCATCAGTGATGTCATTTGAGATGTCATCAGTGATGTCATTTGAGATGTCATCAGTGATGTCATCAGTGATGTCACTGACCATGTCATGAATGATGTAATGTGTGACATCATCGGCAGTGGATTGCGGGTGCGCGATATATAGTTAGTGCAACTAACTATATATGGAATTTCAATGGTTTTATGCGAGTAAAATAAGGTTTTGTAAATGCTAATCCCTAACTATATATGGTTTATAACCTATGGTTTTTTCAGTGAATTTTTAAGGTTTTGTAAATGCTAATTCCTAACTATATATTCTCTATAACCTATGGTTTTTTCATTGAATTTCAATGGTTTTTTGAAAGCTAATATCTGTATCTGTAAAATGTATTCTTCTTTAAATCTTAAAATATATTTTACATGTTTTTTATACATTTTTTTTAAAAAAAAAATTTTGTTGCGCTCCTAGTCCGCGAACCGGTCAGCTTCCCGTTAGCTCAATTTAAAGCCGCGACTTGGTGCGCGAACCGGTAATCGTTCCTTTAGCGTAACTGTTACGTTATCATGACGTTTTGCGTTGTCGCGTAATACGTCATCGGACGCGCCAAGTTAGCGGACCCGGAAGCGGACCGGAAAGCGGCGCAAAGCGCGAAACGTAAAGACAGCAGGTCATGTGACTCGGTAATAACACTTTTCATTGGTTCATTTCACTTTTGGTTTCCTAATGATGTAATACTAGGTCATGTGATCTAAAATTAACACTTTTCATTGGTTTAGAACTTTTGCTTTTCCCAAATGATGAAAACCCCTCCTTCTTTCCTCACTCTGACTTTCATCTTGGTGAGAGAAAGACCCTTTTACATTCTAGAGAAATGGCTTCAGTTGTTGCTTCTGGTAGTGTTCCCCCACCACCACCTCCACCTCCTCATGGAAAGAAAGGACCACCTACTCAACCAATCTTTGAAGAAGAGGAAGATCAGGAAGAGGAGGAAGAGCCTGAATTTTTGCCTGAGGAGCCCAGGAGGTACAACAAAAAGGAAAACTTCATCTGGCAATTTTTTAAATTTCCACCAGGGCAAAAGAAAGTCAATGCAAGATATGTCTTTTGCCGTATCTGTGATGATCGCCTTTCAAGGGGGACGGACAAAAAATATAGTTTTGGAAATTTTACAATGCACAGGCACATGAGTAGGTGGCACCCAAATAATTATAGTGCTGCTCAGCTTCGCAACGAACAACAAAATCCCCCGGCAATAGCAAGAAGATCTGTCGTGCCAGAAATATCGGGACCAGAGGCAAGGGAGTTGATCCCGAATATTCAAATGGACATGGGGGAAGTGAAACAAGTGTGCGTGTGGTGCAATCAAATATTATGCTACCGAGAAAGTAGCATTACTCTTATAATAAGAGCAATCAAAAATCATGTATGTCCAAAACGCCCCAAAAAATAAATTCTTCTTTTTTTTGTTGCTCCTGTTGAGCCCTCTTCAATGAATCATTTTTGTTTCCCCCCTCCCTCCAAAAAATAAAAAAATTACAAAATGTTCAGAAAAAAACAAAAAAATATAAAAAATGTTCAGAAAAATAATAAAAAAAATGTTAAACAACAAAAACCAAAAAAAAGTTCTTTTCAGAACTACCTCCCCATTATAAAAAAAATTGGTAGAATTTTTGGAACTCTGCCAAGCTCTATTTCTTTTAGTTCGCTCCCAGTTCGCACTCCTGTACGCGAACCAGGAGCGAACCCAAATTTTTTTTTTTTTAAAAAAACAGTAAGTATAAGGAAAGGAAACAGACAGTTATGTTACAAGAAAGACAGCTATAGGGAGTAAAGAAAAGATACTGTTACCCGCAATTCACTTCTGATCATGTCATATATTACATCATTTTTGACATGGTCAGTGACATCATCAGCAGTGGATTGCGAGTAACAGTATCTTTTGTTTACTTCCTATAGCTGTCTTTCTTGTAACATAAATGTCTGTTTCCTATCCTTATACTTACTGTTCTTGTTTTAAAATTTTTTTGAGATCATTCAGAAACAGTAACATTAATAGAGACAGAATGAGTGAATAATAATGAAGAATTATGAGAAGAGAGGGAGTGAGAAAAATACTGGAAGGAGTAGAAGAATTAAGTAATAGAGAAAGGAATGAGAGAAGTAGCAAACACAGGAAAGTAAAGATTAAAGAAATGAAGCAGTAGAACTAATAGATGTTAAATGTGATAGAGTAAATGATTGATTGAGGGTGACGATAAGGTGTGTCCTCTCTAAAAGTTTGTTTAAGGTGAAGCGTACTCAGGGTTGCATATCAAATGTATGCTTGTTGAAGAATACAGAGGAGATAATACATGTGAAGACCTACCATTGTAGTAAAACATGCCCACTTATTACATCATTCATAACATAGTCAGTGACATCATCAGCAGTGGAATGCGGGTTAAAAAAGTAGAAAACATTTACCTTATAATTCTTGTTAACTTTTAAAGAAAATTTTTCATACTTTCAATCTGTAAAAGAGAGAACAAACATTTCCAAAAATATTAAAACATGTATTTAAAAATTAGAAAAAAGAAGGGAAAAGGTTCAAGAAGAAACAGTTTTTAAACAACTTTGACACTTACAGAAGCCTCTGCTTCTCTACGACCCCTACACAATCCTAAAGATATTTATTTTAAACAAACAGTATCTTCATGCTGATGAAATGAGGCCTATCTTGGAACATGGTGCTTCTTTTGCATTGCTGATGTCTCACAATAGTGATGCAATAGCAGCGCAAAAGACATGTAAAGCCATCATAAAATTGTGTGTAACATTGTAAATGATTGTTTCAGGATGCAAATAAGATGTGTCCTTTCAAGAGGTTTCTTTAATGTGAGGTCTATTCAGTTTTCAAAAAAAAAAACAGTACCCAGAAGTACTGCACTGTAAGCATAAAAATTGACACTTACAGAAGACTCAGTTTCTCCATATCTACCTCACATTTCTAAATGTATATCATAAGTACAAAAAGGAGAACATTAATTATACATGTTAAATGGTTTATTTTTGCTGTTCTCAGAATGTCGCAAATTTCGCTTAAATCAGTGACTTGAAGATATTCATCATGTAACAGCGGGGAAAAAAAACACAATCAAAATGATTGTGTTTAAAAAACCCATACAACCTAAGAAATCTGAATTCAAAACTCCTTAAAATTAACTTACTTTCAATGACGTCGAAGGATGTCCTATGAACAGCGTCCACTCTGTTGTGTTATAAATATTTTCAGCCCGCCACTTTCTGAAAGAAAACCTCCATCGTTTTGAAAAATATGTTACATACAAGAAAAGACTTCTCACATTCTACCACATGTTTCCACTTGGCCAAATCATGTTGCAGCGATTCACAAGTCTTGTAATTCTTCCAATCAAATCCCGTCATTTTCTATTTTCGCAACTTTCAAAAAGAAAACATTTGAGATTATTTTCACAATCCTGGACTTCTAATATCTTACTCTTCTTTGTCACTCATGTTCTCCTTTTCCTATGACACTGATACTGCTTACTATGAAGCAGACTTACTTGCATCAGGTTTATATAGTTGGATTTTTAAATTGACATTATAATTAAAAGTTTTGGACCAATAATCTAGACAGCATTGCAGACTTACATTCCCTCTACTTGATGAACCTTTTGCAATTCCTCACAGGAAATCCCAAAATTCTTTCTTTAAAATTTTGGTTTTAAAAACACCAGGTAAGAATTTTTAAGGTCAAACGGCAATTTTTTTTTGAAAGTTACAGCGGAATCATTGCAGAATGACCAGCCGTCTTGAGACTTTAAATAAGCTGTATAATGTCCTGATGTTGTTGAAGGACCATCGTGATAGATAATTGCTACAGTTACAAAAGTCCTTCCTGATATTGACAGCTGAGAAGCCACAATTTTTTTTATTAAAGTTGACAATTTTGATCCATCAGGCCTACATCGTTGGATCATTAAAATGACATACTGGCCATATCTACGTATAAATAATGTTGACATCATTTCAGATTTACATTGGCTACACTCCATGTTGTGATCCGCTGCATTTACTAGCTTATTAAAGGACACTGATTTACTGTCTGGCAAAGTTAAATATATAAATCTTTCTGAGTCTACACTAGTAGTACTTGATACCATACAGTTCTCGCAGTCATGCTGCCATTGATAAGAAAGCCCAAACAGGTGATCTACATCTACACCCTCATCTTGCAATACATCACGCATATACATTAAAAACTCCTGACAATCTTGCTGATTATTTTCAGAGAAGTCTGTTTGACCTGAACATTCATCTAACAGATAACGAACTTCAGACACACTTTCTACTTTTGTTCGATCAGTGCTACATTTCTCGAAAACAGAATTCAACAAACAGCATAAAATTTGTTCTGAATTCAACAGAATCTGTTCTTTTAAACTCTCTAGTGAAAAGAGAACATTAACCACTACATTTGCATAGCAGTTGACACCAGAACTGTTTTCAAATTGAAAACCGACAACATCTTCAACAGAATCCACTTTCTTTCTGCTAACAATTTTCGGTTCATCGACTTTTGGTCTTTTTGCTACAACCTCCCTACTATTACTGATATTTCTACGTTTCCGGCCTACCACACGTTTCTCAAACAAAGGATATTGAGGCAAATGTGGCGCATACTCTCTTCTTAACCTATTGTATTTCTTAACACAATCTAGATCCGCACAAATGTTTGTGACATCACAGTCAATCAAGTACAATCCCGATAAAGTTCTAACTCGTGACAATGCCACATATGCCATACCCTCCTTGAACACAGAACTGCCAATATTCACCAATGCACTGTCTACACTTAAACCTTGCAATTTATGGATTGTCACCGCATATGCCAAGCAAACAGGAAACTGTTTACGGCGAACATATAAGTCTTTAACAAGCAAAAACCTAGCAGAACAACGACCAATTAGCTGTACTTCCTCAATGCCATCAAATTTAATTTTTAAAAATTCTATTCCATCTCTATTTCTGTATTTCTCAAAATCAACAACATTACCCATTGATCCATTTACCAGACCTCTTTCAACATGTAAATTCCTTCTCAAAATAATTCGGCAATTTAAACACACATTCAAAGTCTTTTCAAAACCTGCTGTTTTAGATAGAGTCTTCTCTAATGAATCCAATTTTGATTTCAAATTCTCTGACAAAATAATTGTTGATCCCATATGCTCTATTTTGTCAATAGCTTCAAGTTTCACAATCTCTTGCTTTTCTAAATTCAACATTTTGTTGTTGAAGATGGCACATTCTGCAAGAGTTGGCATCAAACATATTCCGGATTTCTTCTCAGTAATTTTCTGAAAAATATTCTCAGCCACAATCTCTTGTTCGGGATATAAATTTGAAAGTAATCGTGCATTTAAAGCTTCTTTTCCATGCTTGGTCACTTTTCCAATTCTAATATCTTGTAGAATATTCTTGTAATCTTCATCCTTCGCCTGACGCATATTTTCATGCAGTTCAGCATAATTGAAGTTTAACCATATATTGACGTTGCCAATGCTCCCTAGGCACTTCCTGGTATCTTCATGCGTGAGTATTTTGAACACAGGTTGTCCTTTTACTGGTGTCAGCTGCAGAAGATCTCCGAAAACAATGATGTGTTTGCCACCAAATAGCACATCATATTCAGTTTTAAGTACTTCTTGCATTCTCAAATGCACAAAGGCAAGCATGACATTGGAAACCATGCTTACTTCGTCAATGATAAGTAGTTTCATTTTCCTCAAGACTCTTGAAACTTCACAGCAAGCATCCCCAGATAACTTGTGGTATTGTAATTTGTTGTCATGCTCCACCGGCAGCATCAGTAGACGATGCAAAGTAATACCTTTAATGTTATGTGCTGCAAGTCCAGTAGGAGCGGTGACAACACAAGACAGCGATGACTCAGTCCTTTCCTGCAAATAACAAGAAATTGCTTTAATGAGGAAACTTTTTCCAGTTCCCGCTTCTCCACTCACGTACAGTCGGACAGGCTTCAACGATGCACATGAGCACTCTTTCTTCTCATGACTTAATCCATGCTCAATTTGCTTGGTAACTTCATCATATATTTTCCTCTGCTCAACGTTGAGTTGTTTTTCCAAGTCTTCTAAGTTAACTGAATCCTCCTGAGCATGTGCCATGGCTCTTTCCACTTCATTCATAGCAGTGGCAGCTTCATTTTCGATAATAGGTCCTCCAAGTGGATCTTGACTCAATGAAACAGAACTCTGACTGTCCTGAGAACTGTCTCTGGCAATCTCGGCTGCAATCGTTGCTTCCTGTTCAATTCCAAAGTTAGCATTTCTTGATATTTGGGAAAAGCAGGACATTCTATGGTCTCCTTAGCAGAAGTGAAAGAGTCTTCGTAAGAGAGGAAATCTCCAAGCAGTTCCTCTTCTGCACGCCAAGGCTTGAAAAGTTGCAAAAGTGCTAAATAGAAAAACTCCTTTTTTTCTGGAGATTCGCCACTCAATTTTCGATGGTTTACTAATTGGCATTTTCTTTGCTTGACCAGGCATCCCTCACTTCCAATTACAGCATACACTCCTTTCTCAATATCTTCTTTGATGTTCCTCTTGAATATATAATTTTGTAGAACCTCATATAGACAAACATTCTCAAGGTGACTGCTTCGATTTGGATAATATGTATCCAACATGTTGGTCTTCAAAATGTCGGTACTGTTTGGTTCCTTTTCTGCCAAATATTCAATTTCCCGGACAGGTTTTAGAACTCGATTTCGCGTTGCAGCAAGACCAAGACTCGCCCAAACAATACTCCTGGATTTGGCATAGAGACTTGCTGAAGACAATCGATCCGAACATTCGTAAGCTCCGATTTCTCGATGCGACAACATCTTCAGACTGAAACTGTACAACTTCTTGCTGAGGCTCTTTTCATGGGAAATGTCCTCCCACATATCCTTCAGTTCTGAGTTTTCTTTTTTGGTGATGTAAGATGTCACATACCGAGCCACAGCCATACAGTTGTCAGCCACAAACTGTATATCCATGTTAGCATTCCACATGGACAAAATCACTGGGTTGTAGTCGTTGATGTACTTGGACTCTTCGTTCCTTTTCAAATTGTATGTATTTTTGGGTGATTTCCTCGTCACATTATGTCGCAGTGAAGACATCAAACTGTTCACTCTTCCTTTAGAAATCACCGGTCGTGGAAAGTTGAAACGACATTTGGTGTAGAACTTGTCCTTGTTTCTGAATTTACAACGACAGTACTTTCCACAACGATGGCTTTGGAAACGTAGAACTTGTTCTCTTAGGCTTTTCTTCTCCGTTGCGTTTGGAACAGCACACGTAGAATACTGTTCTATGAAATTCATCACTAAGTCATCCGGATCTGTTCCAAATTTAGGTGCATCCTTGATCCACAACAACATATGTATATGAGGAGCACCTCTTGCTTGGTACTCCTTTCTCCAGAAGAAATCCAACACCTCTCCAAGAGGTGGATTCTTCTTATTTGTGATGAAAGACATCATAGCTTCAAATCTATGATTGAAGTACCTGCATACATTCACTGGATCCAAAGAACACAGTTCTCCAGGTGTCTTGAATTCAATGTTTTCAATATTTCCATTTGCCTCTCGTAGAAATTCAAGTAAGTCTTCCCAGCCATACTCGGCACAGCTCAGAGTGAGGAACCATGTCGGAGTTCCTAAGTTCCTCAGCATACATTTTAAATCACCATGACGACGGTACCAGTACTCATTAGTACCACGCTGACACGCCATGAGATTAATTAAGTGAGAATCCAAAATACTGTCTTGGACATTGACTTTATGCATAAAGTCCCTTGCCGAGATATTTCGCATCTGTATATCACTTTTTAAGATGTGGTTCACTGCATATGACAGTCCAGACAGATTGCTTTCAAACAGGAGATGAAACAAATAGGGAATGCATTGACGAAACCTAGGATCTTCTGCATACAAACGTAAAGTTCGGTATTCAGACGCAGGAATTTGATGAGATCGCTCATCATATCTTCCTCCTCGACCTGTGGGAAATAACTGTGGGAAACACCGAGCTTCCAAACTTTCCTCCCAAACACTAATGGGACTCCCTTTGGCTTGTTTCATTTGAAACAACTCAATAGCATTCCCCATGACTTCCTTGGAATGCAAAGGATGAACACTATAATGTTCATATATTTCTTCACTTTTAGAGGCCTCTACTTTCTCAATTTGGCCAGCACACAAATTGCTATCCTCTTCATCACTTACTTCCTCTTCTGCAACATATACATTCTTATAGTACTTATTATTTTTCTTCAAATACACTGTTGCCTTTTTGACTTTCCTAACATCCACTAAATCTTGCCATATTTTCTTATTCTTTGTCGGAACCCCATTAACCAAGATAACCAGAGGTTCCTCTTCCACTTTTTCTACTCCAATTGTGTTAATGTTTTTGTTCAAATCTAGAGGCAAATAAACAACTCTTCCCTTTAATCCTCTCTGTAAATCTGCTGGAGGCAACTTCCCTGTCTTTGGCTCCATTCTTACAATAGCCTGAAAGGGATGGATACTTTGAATCAAAATAGATTCATAAGTATTTAAATCCTTAAATTCAGAAGGAATCTCAACCAATTCCAGATTATTATGAACTGCCCTAGCAGGCATCTGGTTTTGGTTTAATTTATTACAACAATAAGTACACACACGTTGATCCGATCCCAAATCAAAATAATTTTCTACCATCAAGTATGTGGCAAAATCCTTCCATTCACTATTATTTTCCCTTTCACTTTTTGCATATAAATCAACTACCTTAGTCTGATTCTTATAATAAGTGCGTCGACAACATACACAAGTGAAATTAGGCCTCTCACTTGATTTCATCTGAAACGTGGCAATTTCCTTCTGAAAATTATCTGTACTGGAAACCTGTACATTATCTTCAACATTACCCTCTACTTCAGGGTCAATTTGAACATTCTCATCTTTACTACCAAAGTAACAAAACTCAATTTCTTCACAAATATTCTTCACATCTATTTCAGAACCATGCAAAAGAGCAGCACATAATTGTTTAAGCATAATTGCTGGACTCTTAGCATAATACAACATTCTCACTAATTTTCTCACTTTATTATGATGCACTGCTAGCATCCTGAAATGATGAAAAACACTCTGGCATACTCTCCTGGAAAGACAAGCCAATGAATGACCACGCAAACCTGTCATTTGTCTCACTCTGCAAGGATCTAAATCTTGCAACAACTTCATTTTCTGCTTCAAACTTTTCTTATTAAATGTCCGTATAAAATCACGAAGCAAATTGATGGAAACCTGTCGCACACTGCAAATAGAACTACACTTCCAAATGTACACAGGACCCTTAGGACGTCTTCCTAAAACCTCATCACTTAGCGCCTCTTCTGTCTCTGTTGTCACAAGTTTTTCTTTTTCAACTGGACAACCATCCTTCACTTGATAAGCTCGACCACTGGTGTCAACTGCAAACACCAAATCATTATCCTGAAAATAACTCTCCTCATTAAAAAATGCCTCACAACTTGAACTATGCATCCATTCTCCGGAAAAAACTTCACAAAAGTTAGTACGATTTACTACTCTCTTCCATCTACTTTTTGTTTTCAAATCAGAAATGACCTTGCTTAGTTTCCTAATTCTATTGATTACCAAAATAAACAACTTTCGCTTAATTTCAAAAGCATGATCAATAATTTTCTCTACATTTTTCTTCTTCTTATAAAATGCCGCTTTCTGTTGGCCTTTCTTAATATTTTTTAATAAATTAACTATTATCCTGTTACGGAACATTCGATTTCGAATGTCCCTAAACTGTTGTTTCCTTCTACTATCATGCACAGAGTTATCTCTTCCTCTACCAGTAACATTTTTGATGGGTCTTTCCTTTCCATTTAAATTGCTTTTCTTTTTCTGAACTGAAACATTTTTTCGATAAATACTTTTTTTACTAAAAATATTTCTTAAGAATGATTTTGTGCTCTTACCCGGAGCTTTCTTGGTGTTTTGATAAGTATTTGGGGAAGAGGACTGCTGCAATAAAAGATCATCCTGCTGTCTTTGACGTTTTCTAGCCTTTCTAATTCTATTTTTCGTAGGCATTTTTCAAAATATGAAAAGATCTGCAGTTGAATCTGTGGTAAAATATAATAAAAAATGTTATTAACCACTATTACCAAACAGTAAATGAATAACAGACATCAAAAACTTAATGCCCTGCTTATTATTTAACATAGCAAATCTTTTGCACCAGCACTGCATCACAAAAATGACACACAGTGGTACAAAACAGGCATACAACAATCATAAATCTCTCCCTAATATTTTAAATGATTAATTCAGGATGACGATAAGGTGTGGCCTATCTAAAGGTTTGTTTAGGCCCAGATCTTTGGACTGGGGTGAATGTGTGTCATTGATCCACATTCGGTCAATCGCCTGTTTTGTTTATTTGAGGTGAGGCCAACACATGGTTGCAGATAAGATTTTCACTGAAGAAAACAAAGGAGATAATACATGTGAAGGCCTACCAATGAAGTAAGTCATTATTTGAAATCAATTACATTTCTGGATATGTACTGCTAAAGCTTCATAGGTTGTTTTGGGTCATATTTATAAGGCATATGAGTGTGTATGATGTTATTTTTCCTTTTTAAATGGAAAGCGTTCTTCATGGTGCAAGTTTCTTGTAAATACGCTCCCACTTGCGCTTGGCAAATTTAGATTTTGATTATGGGAGTTACATAGCCATGTTAATAATGTCAAAAAAATGGTGCTAGGGCATTCCAAAAAACGCTTTCATGTGTCTCAAGGACATTTTCAGTCATTTCCTCTTGAATGCAGGTATACAATTGATTTATATGCTGTGTTTAAAAACGATTATTAGAAATCAATTACATTTCTGGATATGTCCTGCTAGAGCTTCATAGGTTGTTTTGGGTCATATTTATAAGGCATATGAGTGTCTATGATGTTATTTCTCCTTTTTAAATGGAAAGCGTTCTTCATGGTGCAAGTTTCTTGTAAATACGCTCCCACTTGCGTTTGGCAAATTTAGATTTTGATTATGGAAGTTACATAGCCATGTTAATAATGTCCAAAAAATGGTGCTAGGGCATTCCAGAAAACGCTTTCATGTGTCTCAAGGACATTTTCAGTCATTTCCTCTTGAAAACAGGTATACAATTGATTTATATGCTGTGTTTAAAAACGATTATTTGAAATCAATTACATTTCTGGATATGTACTGCTAGAGCTTCATAGGTTGTTTTGGGTCATATTTATAAGGCATATGAGTGTCTATGATGTTATTTTTCCTTTTTAAATGGAAAGCGTTCTTCATGGTGCAAGTTTCTTGTAAATACGCTCCCACCTGCAGTTGGCAAATTTAGATTTTGATTATGCCGTTACACCATTTTTGGAACAATATTAACATGCCTATGTAACTCCCATAATCAAAATCTAAATTTGCCAAGCACAGGTGGGAGCGTATTTACAAGAAACTTGCACCATGAAGAACGCTTTCCATTTAAAAAGGAAAAATAACATCATAGACACTCATATGCCTTATAAATATGACCCAAAACAACCTATGAAGCTCTAGCAGTACATATCCAGAAATGTAATTGATTTCAAAAAATCGTTTTTAAACACAGCATATAAATCAATTGTATACCTGCATTCAAGAGGAAATGACTGAAAATGTCCTTGAGACACATGAAAGCGTTTTCTGGAATGCCCTAGCACCATTTTTTGGACATTATTAACATGGCTATGTAACTCCCATAATCAAAATCTAAATTTGCCAAGCGCAGGTGGGAGCGTATTTACAAGAAACTTGCACCATGAAGAACGCTTTCCATTTAAAAAGGAAAAATAACATCATAGACACTCATATGCCTTATAAATATGACCCAAAACAACCTATGAAGCTCTAGCAGTACATATCCAGAAATGTAATTGATTTCAAAAAATCGTTTTTAAACACAGCATATAAATCAATTGTATACCTGCATTCAAGAGGAAATGACTGAAAATGTCCTTGAGACACATGAAAGCGTTTTCTGGAATGCCCTAGCACCATTTTTTGGACATTATTAACATGGCTATGTAACTCCCATAATCAAAATCTAAATTTGCCAACCGCAAGTGGGAGCGTATTTACAAGAAACTTGCACCATGAAGAACACTTTCCATTTAAAAAGGACAAATAACATCATAGAAAAGAATTGTTTTTAAACACAGCATATAAATCAATTGTATACCTGCATTCAAGAGGAAATGACTGAAAATGTCCTTGAGACACATGAAAGCGTTTTCTGGAATGCCCTAGCACCATTGTTTGGAAATTATTTACATGGCTATGTAACTCCCATAATCAAAATCTAAATTTGCCAAGCGCAAGTGGGAGCGTATTTACAAGAAACTTGCCCCATGAAGAACGCTTTCCATTTGAAAAGAAAAAAAATAACATCAAAGACACTCAAATGCCTTATAAATATGACCCAAAACAACCTATGAAGCTCTAGCAATCAGCGACGGCTCGTGGAGGGAGTTACGGTGGGGCAGGAGGGTGGGGAGGGGGCGGGGCAGGACGGAGGTTGCTAAAAACCGGCATATGGATAATTGCAGGTAAGTAAACAATTTAATTAATAAAACGAATTTCGTAGCTCGCACTGCATTGCATTTTGCGATGCAAGGCGCACTACGAAATTCGTTTTATTAATTAAATTGTTTACTTACCTGCAATTAACCATATGCCGGTTTTTAGGAACCTCCACCCTGCCCCTTCCCACCCTCCTGCCCCACTGTAACTCCCTCCACGAGCCGTCGCTGCTAGCAGTACATATCCAGAAATGTAATTGATTTCAAAAATCGTTTTTAAAAACAACATATCTGTTTCAGCTTACATAAGAGACCATGGAATGGGCTTCATGTACAACAATAACTTGTGTTACTGCATGCCAGAATGCTACACCGAATATGCAATTACAATTTCTCAAAGAAACAAAATCTACATGTATATCACTAGAGACAAAGCCACATTTTAAGAACACAGCTTTCTTCATCATTTTCTCCTTAAATCATACTATTCTCTATCTAAATTAAATAAATCTTTTCTCACCTTAGCAAATACTTTTTGAGTTTTGAAAACAGTCTCAGAAATACACCAAATTGTCTTCAGCAGAAGAAAAAGGATGCACTCCAGAGGCTGCAGCTATTGAAAGCACAGAAATACAGATATTCATTTCACATATCTCTCATATTAGCCAATCATAACTCTTCCCTCACTTTTTTCAAATCAAAACCCTTCCCCCCTCTGCCCTCTCTGCCTTTTTTTCCATAGCAACCACCTCCTGGAAGACCTCTCATGTTTGCAAATTCACACAACAATGTTTCAATTGAACTCTGAACTCTCAGTGCACCTGCGTATCCAGTGCAATCTTTCATTAAATGTTTCTTCGTTGACCATTCAAATTACATCTTTCAAAGAACACATCCATGCACCCTAACTTTCTGTTTTCAGAAATGGAAATGCACCAATCACTGCTAATGAATCATTAGCATTGGAAATCCACAGTTTTTTTTCTTTACAAACTCCTACTGTTTCAACTGCCCTTTCATTACCACACTTCATCTGACTGCAGCACAACCTTCTCCCACCATGTTTAATGTCTGGATTGTTGGACATAGTTACATCCACTGGGCTCAAAGGTATGCTGAGAACAGAAATTTACCTAACCTCAATTTACAAGATGTGGAAATTAAGTGGTTGGGCCAAAGAGGATTAAAATGTCACCAATTGATACCATTGGTGAAAACCTTTATGCATTTGCCAAAACCTGACCTGTTAATTGTGCACTGTGGAGGTAATGATTTGGGCACTTTGACTGGGGTAGGTCTGGAAATGCTTTTAAAGGACACCTTTGAGCAATTAATGGCACTTTTTCCTCAAACTGCCTTGGTATATTCCAATATATGCCAAAGACAGAAATGGAGGTGGTCCAACCAATTTTGTCCACAAATTGAGAAAGCGAGGAAGCATGTAAACAAATCTGTTTCAGCTTACATGAGAGACCATGGAATGGGCTCCTTGTACAACAATAACTTGCATTACTACATGCAAGATATCTACAGAGGAGATGGAGTTCACTTCTCAGATGAGGGCAACAGAATTTTCATTCTGAATTTAAGACTGTGCATTGGTACCTACTTATAAGTACCTAAATGTACCATAAACCCAAAAGCTCTTCTCAGAGCTACCCTTCATCTGATCACTCACAATTATTATTTTTCTCTAACTTTTTTCTGTAATTTTCAACAAACTACGCTCAAAGAGCGCTACCCGGTACGCGAACTGGAAGCTAACCGCGCAAAATTTAAAAAAAAAAGTTTTTTCTTCGCACATATGGTCCTCCTCAGCCACCCTCAGAAAACCTAGGGGGTCAAAATACTTGTACCGTGCCCCCTTCTACCCATTCTGAACACTCTTTACCCTCCATTTGATATCTTAATTCGACCAAAACTTAAATTGTGGACTCCCGTTACGCTCCTAGTTCGCGGACCGGACCGCTTCCCGGGAAACGGTCCAAAAAAAGGTGGGAAAGTAATTCACAGAAAAAAGACTGGAGACACTCTCACCAAATATAGATTCGCTTATACTACATAACAATCCCTTTCTTTTTCACAAATTTGATTGAAATTCCATTTAGCCATTAAGTCTATAGACCTCTCTAAATACCGTGAGGTAAATTACTTCACAAAACACATCTGAAGTGTTGGAATTGACAACCAATGAAAATGTTACTTTCATTTTCTACTTTTATAACCTGACATTTGATTGGTTAAATACCTGAATATATATAAAGGAAGAGAAGAAAACACAGCCATTTTGACTACTACTTCTTGTTGTACATCACATTTCAATAGCTTCCAAAAACTTCAACTTCTTTGTGAAGGTAAGTTATAATTTTTAAAAATGAAATATATTGTGCACTATAACTTAATATAGTAGACTTTTTCTGATAGATATACACTATCCCTCTGTAGTAGTTATGGATTTAGATAGACTTCTCTGTTATAGTTATGAATGGAGTTAGGCTTCTCTTGGTTAAATCACATACACTTTTTTATAGTCCTATTTCCACTCTGATACTATACACTACCAAAAGAAGAATTCACAGATAAAAACTGCCTATCTAACATTAATCCCAACAGTGCCCTATCTCTACTAATATATATTTTTTTATTCAAAATTTCAGGCAAAATGGAAGGCGAGCAACAAGTTACATTTTCAATTGAACTGAAGGAGAGCAGCCAAGACAAAATTGATGATTTTATGGATCAAAGTAGAGACCACGAACTTCTACAATGTGTTGAAGCAGTGGATAACCTGCTTCAAAATGAAAAAAAGTTACACCCTATATTCAATTTTGACATTTCTGACACTGAAATGTTAGAAAGTTTAATAAAGTATGAAACACAATCAAAATAAAAAAAAAATTAAAAATAAAGAAAACAAAAAAAAAACAAAAATAAAAACAACAAACAATTAACATTCAGTATTAAAAAAGTCTATCATTCTATTATCCTTATAGTACGCTGTCCAGAACGCTTTCCGGTTCGCGTACAAGGCGCTCACCACGCAAAAAAAAAATTTTTTTTTTGCCCTGCTGGAACCTTTTACAACCTCCACATAAAACCTAGGGGGTCAGGGAGGATCTACTATGCCCCCTTATGGAAATTTCCCCCTTTGTTTTGGCCTCCTCTGTCTCTCGATCCTACCGAGAGACAAGATGGCGGCCGCACCGGACTGTTTAGAATGTTGACAGACCGAAGAGCCAATCAGCTTTCCGTGCGCAAAGTTCCGTTACGCGAAAAGTACGCGAACCGGATCGCTGCCCGGACCGCTGTTACAGATATATATCTTGTTTTAAACGTTAATTTCTCAAAATCCACTGGAGCACATATATTGAGACCTAGCAAAGGCACATCGGGATAACAGTCCCTACAATTTTGCCAAGTTTCGTGCAAATCCATTCAGCCGTTCGGGCTAAAAGTGAGGCCAACCGCCCTATGGAAATTAACATGGGAAAAACGTGTTTTGGGACCCCCCTTTTTTCTCGGCCCCCCCTTGCCGAACACCCCCCAAATTTTCAGGGGCTGCTCAGAAACAAAATGTGCCATTTTCCTGAAAATTTCAGCCGATTCCGTCCACAAACGCCAAAGTTATTCGACATAGAATTTTCAGAAATCCCATAGGTAAAAATCCTAACTATATATACCTACTGGCGACCGCCAGTAGGTAATATATATATATATATCGCCGGTAGGTAATATATATATATATATATATATATATATATATATATATATATATATATATATATGTATATATATGTGTATATATATATATATATATATATATATATATATATATATATATATATATATATATACACATATATATACACATATATATACATATATATATATATATATATATATATATATATATATATATATATATATATATTACCTACTGGCGATATATATATATATTACCTACTGGCGGTTGGCAGTAGGTATATATAGTTACCAGTAGGTAATATATATATATATATATATATATATATATATATATATATGTATGTATATGTGTATATATATATATATATATATATATATATATATATATATTACCTACTGGCGGTCGCCAGTAGGTATATATAGTTAGGATTTTTTCCCTATGGGATTTCTGAAAATTCTATGTCTAATAACTTTGGCGTTTGTGGACCGAATCGGCTGAAATTTTCAGGAAAATGGCACATTTTGTTTCTGAGCAGCTCCTGGAAATTTGGGGGGGGTTCGTCAAGGGGGGGCCGAGAAAAAAGGGGGGTCCCAAAACGCGTTTTTCCCATGTTAATTTCCATAGGGCGGTTGGACTCACTTTTAGCTCGAACGGCTGAATGGATTTGCACGAAACTTGGCAAAATTGTAGGGACTGTTAGCCCGATGTGCCTTTGCTAGGTCTCAATATATGTGCTCCAGTAGTTTTTGAGAAATTAACGTTCAAACCAAGATATATATCTGTAACAGCGCTCTGGGCAGCGATCCGGTCCGCTTACTTTTCGCTTATCGGAACTTTGCGCGCAGAAAGCTGATTGGCTCTCCGGTGTCTGTCAACATTCTAAACAGTCCGGAGCGGACGCCATCTTGTCTCTCGGTAGGATCGAGAGAGAAGAAGAGGTGGAAAACGAAAGGGGAATTTAATGAAAGGGGGCAAGGTATCCCCCTCTTGACCCCCTAGGAATGTTGTTGGGGTTATTAAAGGGTCCCGTGGGGAAAATAAAAAAAAATGATTTTTCACGGTAGAAGCGCGGCCGCGAACTGGTAGCGAAACGGGAATTCGCCATTTTGTGCTTCGTTAATTAAATTACTAGTTATAAGTGGGTGCGGGAGACGTATCCTAATCCCCTATGTTTTCTGAGGGTGGCTGAGGAGGCTGATATATGTTGATACATCTCTTCCAGCGGCTGTGCGTGAGCTTTTTTTTTTTTTGCTGCGTGACAGTCCGGAGCGGCCGCCATCTTGTCTCTCGGTAGGATCGAGAGAGAAGAAAAGGTGAAAAACTAAGGGGGAATTTAATGAAAGGGGGCAAGGTATCCCCCTCTTGACCCCCTAGGAATGTTGTTGGGGTTATTAAAGGGTCCCGTGGGGAAAATAAAAAAAAAATGATTTTTCACGGTAGAAGCGCTTCACGGGCCGCGAACTGGGCCGCAAACTGGTAGCGAAACGGGAATTCGCCATTTTGTGCTTCGTTAATTAAAGTACTAGGTATAAGGGGGTGCGGGAGACGTATCCTAATCCCTTATGTTTCCTGAGGGTGGCTGAGGAGGCTGATATATGTTGATACATCTCTTCCAGCGGCTGCGCCATCTTGCCTTTTTTCGAATGCCACAATTTTGTCGTGCACGGCAGCCATTTTAGATGCCAGGCTGGTCCCAGGCTATCACCTAACCCTGCGGATGTAGTTTATGGCCCCAGCTGTAGAGAATTCAGACATGCCAATCCTCCCGATTCAGGCGTGTGACTACTGATTTCAGTGCTAGTCTCCCGCCTCCCGATTTCTGCAAGCAAAAACCCGGGGGCATATTACGAACAACTAGCGATAATTTTTGTCTCTAACTTGTGTAGAGACAAAAATTATCGCCGCACATCGGCGATTTTTATCGCAGATAAACCTTGCTATTATCGCAGAGAAGTCAGCGATATTCATGTATTATCGACCTAATGCTCTTAGCCATGTTATCCACCTCCCATTGGATAACATGGCTAAGAACTGCTCAGGGCAGGTGTTAGATTTTGGAGATATTCGCGCTTAGCGCGAATATCTCCAAAAGTTGGTAATAGAAGGTAGCGATGTTAGGGACTGTTTCCAGTCGCTAACATCTTGGCACGCCACTTTGCATGTCATTAGTGATAAGTATCACTGACATGCAAAGCGGGGCCCAAGATGGTCGCTATCTCCTTTTAGCTGTCACTAACTGGTGTTAGCGACAGCTTGGTAATAGGGAAATAATTTTATCTCCGCTTTCATGGCTTTTAAAGCCAAAAAAGCGGAGATAAACCCCCTTGATAATATGCCCCACGATTCCTTGGGGTTTCAGCTGACAGGGCTTGGTATTGTGTTACATGGTAATTTTTCCATGAAACGTCAGAGGGTCGATGCAGGGGTTCTAGAAGAGGTGATAAACCATTTAAGCCTCATGAACAAGCGCATGGTCTTTTAAAGATTTGTGAAGTACTCGGGGCGGCGGTGTGTGTGTGCCCTCTTTCAGGAGCGGGCGGGGGGGCACTGCCAGCAACTTGCCAGGTCAGGTAGTGTTCAACACGTGCATCACCCTTTCTCTGCCTGCTATTGCGCTCCATGCTTCGGAAAGGTAAGAAAAAGAACGTGCATTTGAGTTTGAAATGTCCGATCCTGCAGCAGCACACTTCCAAAGCCCACACATGACAATAACCCGATTCAAGGCCCCATTCACCCGTTTTTAAAAAAATAGATAACACTCCAACAAAGTAAGGTTATAAAACTTTATTAACTACTAACTTTAACGAACGGAACAAAAACTAAAAACATTTAAACATTTCTCAACACAAAAAGCAACAATGGTTAGAAGCTGTCTTTTGTGCGAATAGTCCCAAGGCAGCACAACGTGCAGAGTTCTGGACGGCACCCAGGTGATGTCGCCTGGGTGCCGCACTGGTTTAGGGATCCTACAATGCTGCTCCGAAAATTGGCGTGGGGCGTCCCGGGTGGGGCGGGGGGAGGCCTCGTCAGTAGCGGTCTGTTGTGCGAATAGTCCCAAGGCAGCACAACGTGCAGAGTTCTGGACGGCACCCAGGTGATGTCGCCTGGGTGCCGCACTGGTTTAGGGATCCTACAATGCAGCACAGAAAAACAGCGTGGGGCGTCCCGGGTGGTGCGGGGGGAGGCCTCGTCAGTAGCGGTCTGTGTCCAGTGTCACATGGCTGACACAACATGTACGACAGGCACCCAGGTGATGTCCAGTAAACTGCCGCACTGGTTTTGGTATCCTACAATGCTGCTCCGAAAATTGGCGTGCGGCGGCCCGGGGGGGGCGTGGGGGAGGCGGCGTGAACGGGCCTCCACAGGTGGCGGCCATCTAGCTGAGTTGCGCCCTCTCTTGCGGCTACAGCGTCTCGCTCACCATGTTGTTGAGTTGCTTCCACTCTTGCAGTGCAGCGATAGGCGGCTGCCACATGGCTCTTAAAATGGCGGACGGCTCCTCGGTTTTGGGCCTGGTCCACTGAAATGGCCCTGGGACACTTTGGAACTCGGACGCTTGCCTGCTAGGGCTTGGGCTCCATTCTCGAAAAGCGTCCCCTCAGCCGTGAAGATTGTACAAAAGTCTTGGGGGCCCCCGACTCCCGCAGGCTTCCGGTGGGGAGCGGCTGCCATGATTGCTCGCGGAATGACCACGACGGAGCCACGAGATGGTGGTGCTCTCATGCTGACGCCAGCTTCAGTCTGAATGATCCAGAAACAAGGTGGGGCTTTCATCGTTTGGGAAAAAAAAATGTTCTAAACCAATGAAAAGTGTTATTTTTAGGTCATATGACCAAGCCTTCCATCTTTAGGAAACCAAAAGTAAAATGAACCAATGAAAAGTTTTATAAAGAAGTCACATGACCTGTTATGCGGCATAGGGCTACAAAAACCGTAGAAAATCCGTTGGCACGTGAGGCGGCGTCAGTAGCGGACCGATGTGCGAATAGGCCGAAGGCAGCACAACGCGCTGAGATCCGGATGGCACCGAGGTGGTGTCAAGCAAATTGCCGTACTGGTGTGGCCATCCTACAATGCTGCGCCGAAAGACGGCGTGTCCAGCTGAGTTCCGGTCACTCTTGCGGTACAGTGAGTCGAACGCGCCGAGATCCGGATGGCACCGAGGTTGTGTCCAGCAAGTTGCTGCACTGGTGTGGCCATCCTACAATGCTGTGCCGAAAGTCGGCGTGGGGTGCCCCGTTGGCTTATGAGGTGATGTCAGTAGTGGACCGATGTGTGAATAGGTCGGAACCAGCACAAGGCGCCAAGATCCGAATGGCAAGTCCTGGATATTGAGTGCCATAGTTGAGAGTTCTGAGCTGTGCTTGTAAGACTATCTGAAGCTTATTTGCACCTGCTGCAGTTTCACTGTTGCCCAAGGTGGTGTCCAGCAAATTGCTGCAGTGGTGTGGCCATCCTACAATGCTGCGCCGAAAGACGGCGTGTCCAGCTGAGTTCCGGTCACTCTTGCGGTACAGTGAGTCGAACGCGCCGAGATCCGGATGGCACCGAGGTTGTGTCCAGCAAGTTGCCGCACTGGTGTGGCCATCCTACAATGCTGCGCCGAAAGACGGTGTGACCAGCTGAGTTCCGGTCACTCTTGCGGTACAGTGACTCGAACGCTCCGAGATCCGGATGGCACCGAGGTGGTGTCCAGCAAGTTGCCGCACTGGTGTGGCCATCCTACAATGCTGCGCCGAAAGTCAGTGTGGGGTGCCCCGTTGGCCTATGAGGTGATGTCAGTAGTGGACCGATGTGTGAATAGGTCGGAAGCAGCACAAGGCGCCCTGCACTGTTGAGCTTTTTTCAATGCCTGTTTTTTGTTGTTTCCCCTCCATCAAAAACAAAAAAATATATATAAAACTGTGCAAAAATACAAAAAAATGTTTAGAAAAGCAGTGCTTGTAAGACTGTCTGAAGCTCCTTTGCACCTGCTGCAGCTTCACTATTGCCCTGGTGTGGACAAAGATCGCCCATGACTTAGGCTGATTGAGAGTTTGTAGAAAAATGGCTTCAGATTTTCCACATATTACTCTTCAACATTCTTCCTAAATGTAACAATGTGAGACTCACTAGGAGAACGGCTGTTTATCTTTCCTTTCAAAATGCTGCCAACAATATTTTCTGAATGGAAGACACCATCTTGTAGCATAAAGGGCCGAAAGGGGTTCTGGTCTGGCCGATTGTTGGTGAAGACATTTTGACTATATCTTGGACCTGCCCGGCCTCGCCCAAAATGGCGCCGGTATAAATGGGACTCGTAACTCCTTGCCCGCAAATGTATATCTAGAAAATGTTATTGTAAGTGGCCCTGTCTTATTTTAATTACAAAATGTACGTCCACCGATTCCGCAACTGTTAGACACCTTAGTTCTTGCAACCTAATGGCCCGCTCGTTACGTTCCTCTACAGTGTAAATGTCTCCTCATCATATACGATTTCAGTTTGCTCCGTGGCCGGCCCACGTGGTTATAGGCCCGTATTTGTATACTGATATTTTCACAATAAAGGTTTTTAAAACAAAACACGGTAGTAGTATTTACATTGGTAAAGTTTTTACTTTTAGTCACTGTTTTCGAATCAGTAAAAGGCAAGTGAAATAAAGCAGTCCAATTACATGACGGATAAAAGGTATAATATGTAGGAACGCAGTAAAGATAAATGGTCAAGGGCAGTTGTGTTTTTCATTTCTGCAACATAAAGTGATCGATAAGAATCTGATAATCAGGCGTATCGGCGACTAAGACAGCAGGCCGAGTCTCTCTTACTCAACGGCTCCGTCATGGAACGAAGAAACGCCCTTTTTGTCGAAAAAGGAATATATTTTACTTGCAGGACAGTTGTAAATTTTCCGGGAAAGTACATTAGCCTGGAATATTATAACATATGTTTGAAAAAAAAATAATGTTCGAAAAAAATAAAAAGCGTAATTTTTAGGTCATATGACCAAGCTTTTCATCATTAAATTAACAAAAGTAAAATGAACCAATGAAAAGTTTTATTAACAAGTCACATGACCTGTTATGCTTACGTTACGCGCTGCGCGCCGCGCCTCGGATCACTTCCGGGTGCGCTAACGCGGCGTGTCATAAAACGCATTACGCGACAACGTAGGTCAAGAATATAGTCTAAATGTCTCCACCAACCAGCGTTCAGAACACAACCCCTTTCAGCAGTCCAAAAAGTTCTGTTAAATGACAACAGAGGGGACAGGCAACAAGAACCATCAGTCAAAGAGGGGAGGGCAAGTTCTTCTCTTCCGGTTCATGTTGGGGCGCTACCGGAACTGATCGAATTGGTAGTCTATAGTGTTTCTGAATGTTTCAGACTAAAGCTGGCGTCAGCATGAGACCACTACCATCTCGTAGCTCCGTCGTGGCCATTCCACGAGCAATCATGGCAGCCGCTCCCCACCAGAAGCCTGCGGGAGTCGGAGGCCCCCAAGACTTTTGTAGAATCTTCACGGCTGAGGGGACGCTTTTCGAGAATGGGACCCAAGCCCTAGCAGACAAGCGTCCGAGTTCCAAGGTGTCCCAGGGCCATTTTAGTGGACCAGGCCCAAAACCGAAGAGCCGGCCGCCATTTTGAGAGTCCTGTGGCAGCCGTCTATCGCTGCACCGCAAGAGCGGGCGCATCTCAACTACATGGTGAGCGAGACGCTGTAGTCGCAAGAGCGGGCGGTAAACAGCTGAATGGCGGAAGAGGCACAGTGTAGCAAAAGCGGGCGGAATGGCAACTAAAACGATAAAGGGGCGCCCCACTACAGCTTGTCTTCAGGTCAAACGGATTGTGGGACAAGGTCCAGAATTGAAGAGTCATCAAAAGGCAAAAAGTTCCGCCGGACCCCGGGAGCCGGCCGCCTATGTCGGGGGCGATCTCAGGCTACACCAGTGCTATAAGACTTGGGGAGGGTGTCGGAGCCAAGCGTCTTCTCCGAGTCCATGGCCATCACACCGCCCCTCGGGGGCCTCCGTCAAGCGGTTTAGGGAGGTACCATATAACATTGTTTTCAAATGCAGTCAGGTCCACAAACGACCCTCACTTACTTTGGAATAGTGAAGCTGCAGTAGGTGGAAATAAGCTTCAGACAGTCTTACAAGCACTGCTTTTGTAAACATTTTTTTTTTTTTGTATTTTTGCACAGTTTTATATATTTTTTTTTGTTTTTGATGGAGGGGAAACAACAAAGCACAGGCATTGAAAAAGGCTCAAACTCAGAACTCTGAACTATGGCACCCAATATCCAGGACTTTCCATCCGGATCTTGGCGCCTTGTGCTGCTTCCGACCTATTCACACATCGGTCCACTACTGACATCATCTTATAAACCAACGTTATGTAAATAGTTATTTAATAAAATGTTTTACCCTGTTTCTTTGCTGGTGTGTTGTCTATATTTTTAATATTTGCATAGGGTTTGTCGTTATTTTGGGCGGGGTGGGTGACGGAGCCGAGCTGTCTTGCAGCCCTCATGGTGTGGAGCTCAGTTCATCTCACTATTTTCGTATTTCTCATGAAGGGTTGTTTATAATATTTCTATTTTAGCGAGGTCAAAAAGAGATCCAATTAGTGGCCTACTGATTTTGCTCGATTACTTTTATTTTTTTACACGATTTTTCACGATCTGCAAAGACTAAACAGAGTATTGCGACTTTGTGCTTGTTTGTAAATAGAGAATGAACCAAAGAGAATCAATTGAAAAACAGTAAATGCTTGGATAATAATCAATCAAATGGAGAGACAAGCAGGCAGGACGGATTACAACGGGGGTAAAGGCCTGCGTTAACTACTCTTCACTATCTGCAAAGAGAGAGTACTACTAAGAGAAAAGAGGGGAGGGGGGCAGCGTTCAAAGCACATCAGCGTGCATAAATACGAAAATGTTTTTATCTATCACGTACTTTACATTTTAATGCTTTTCATATTTGCTATTAAAAAACCAATGAAATTCACAGAAAAAACCATAGGTTATAGTGGATATATAGTTAGGAATTTGCATTTACAAAACCTTGAAAATTCAATGAAAAAACCATTGGTTTTAGGCCATATATAGTTAGAAATTAGCATTTACAAAACCTTATTTTACTCGCATAAAACCATTGAAATTCCATATATAGTTAGAAGCGCTAACTATATATCGCGCACCCGCAATCCACTGCTGATGATGTCACATATTACATCATTCATGACATGGTCAGTGACATCACTGATGACATCACTGATGACATCTCAAATGACATCACTGATGACATCACTGATGACAACTCAAATGACATCACTGATGACATCTCAAATGACATCACTGATGACATCACTGATGACAACTCAAATGACATCACTGATGACATCTCATTTGTCATCACTGATCACATCACTCATGTGATAATACAATGAACCTCTTCAGACTCTAATATAACCTTACATACACTCAGTATAAACAGACACTCACAGACTGTCACTCATCCATGGAGTTACTCACACACCTAGTCAGTCATGCAAAGAATCAATCACACCTCCATTTCCTCAACTATACAGTTATACACATCTTACTTATTCAAACATATAATAACACATATTTACTCTCTTATATAATCCCTGATACAAGCTCACAGTGATCGATACAGCCACTCACACATTCACTGGCTCTTATGTTCAGTTATTTATATATGTCAACTCTCACATGTATTGTGTTTTACATACGTACTTACTTGCACATGTAGCAATGAGAAATCCATTCACTCACCAACACACCCATGCACAGTCAACCGCCCATATAGCTGTTTCCACATGCACTCTTGAACTCATACTCCTAGTGAATCAACTGCTTACACATCTATGCACAGAGTCACGCACCTCCCAGCCACCCACACACACACTCAGCCTCCCATTCAAATACTTGGGCAACCAATCAATAACCCATATGGCCACTCTTATAGCTACTGATCAACACATGCAGCAGCTTACACAACAACAAACATACTGATGCACAAATTAAGACAGTTTAGTCACTAACCCATGCACTCAGTGAGACACATTTAATCACTCTTTCATACAGTCAGTCATGCACCTACTAAATTCTTCATCCAGACACTTATACATCCACTCATTCTTCAATATGTAAAACATATTTAAACTTTACAGACACATACAATCACTGGATGTTGTGATCAGTGATGTCATCAGTGATGTCATTTGAGATGTCATCAGTGATGTCATCAGTGATGTCACTGACCATGTCATGAATGATGTAATATGTGACATCATCAGCAGTGGATTGCGGGTGCGCGATATATAGTTAGCGCTTCTAACTATATATGGAATTTCAATGGTTTTATGCGAGTAAAATAAGGTTTTGTAAATGCTAATTTCTAACTATATATGGCCTAAAACCAATGGTTTTTTCATTGAATATATATATATATATATATATATATATATATATATATATATATATACACATATATATACATATATATATATATATATATATATATATATATATATATATATATATATATATATATATATATATATATATATATATTACCTACTGGCGATAGCCAGTAGGTATATATAGTTAGGATTTTTTCTCTATGGAACTTTTGAAAATTCTATGTCTAATAACTTTGGCGTTTGTGGACGGAATCGGCTGACATTTTCAGGAAAATGGCACATTTTGTTTCTGAGCAGCCCCTGAAAATTTGGGGGGGTTCCGTCGAGGGGGGGCTGAGAAAAAAGGGGGGTCCTAAAACGTGTTTTTCCCATTCATTTTTCCATAGGGCCTTTGGCCTCACTTTTAGCTCGAACGGCTGAATGGATTTGCACGAAACTTGGCAAAATTGTAGGGACTGTTAGCCCGATGTGCCTTTGCTGGGTCTCAATATATGTGCTCCAGTGGATTTTGAGAAATTAACGTTTAAAAAAGCAGATATATCTGTGACAGCGTACCCGATAGCGTACCAGTACGCGTACTTTTCGCGTAACAGAGCTTTGCGAAGCGAAGCTGATTGGCTCTCCGGTGTCTGTCAACATTCTAAACAGTCCGGAGCGGCCGCCATCTTGTCTCTCGGTAGAAACGAGAGACAAGAGGAGGCCAAAACGAAGGGGGAAATGAAGGAAAGGGGGCAAGGTAGACCTCTTCTGACCCCCTAGGATTGATGAGGGGGATATTAAAGTGCCCCGCGGGGCCAAAAAAAAAAAAAAAGCGATTTTTTGTCGTAGAGGCGCAAATCGGTACGTGAACCGGGCAGCTACCCGGGCAGCTAACCGGCAGCGTAACGGGAGTCTGAGGAGAAGCTGATTGGCTGTCAACATTGTAAACAGTCTGGAGCGGCCGCCATCTTGTCTCTCAGTAGGATCGAGAGACAAGAGGTGGTGAAAAACGAAGGGGGAAATGAAGGAAAGGGGGCAAGGTAGACCCCTCCTGACCCCCTAGGATTGATGAGGGGGATATTAAAGTGGCCCGCGGGGCAAAAAAAAAAAATTTGCGATTTTTCGCCGTAGAGGCCCGTCCCGGTACGCGAACCGGGCAGCTAACTGGGCAGCTAACCGGCAGCGTAACGGGAGTCTGAGGAGAAGCTGATTGGCTGTCAACATTGTAAACAGTCCAGAGCGGCCGCCATCTTGTCTCTCGGTAGGATCGAGTGACAAGAGGTGGGGAAAAACGAAGGGGGAAATGAAGGAAAGGGGGCAAGGTAGACCCCTCCTGACCCCCTAAGATTAATGATGGGGTTATTAAAGTGCCCCGCGGGGCAAAAGAAAGAAAAAGAAAATTGCGATTTTTCGCGGTAGAGGCGCTTCCCGGTACGCCAACCGGGCAGCTAACCGGCAGCGTAACGGGAGTCCGACATCTTGTGTTTTTGGAGCGTCCGGTTTGCGTACCGGGTAGCGTTCCGGTAAGCGTAACAAGGGGAAAACCAAGAGAAACAGTAAAATAAAATTTAAAGGAATAGATTTCCACCAAACTTGGCAAAATTGTAGGGACTGTTTGTTTGTTGTGCCTTTGCAAGGCCTCAAGATATGTGCACGTGTGGATTTTGTCTAATTAAGGTTAAAAAAAAATATATATATCTGTAAGCGTGCTCTGGTGCGCTTACGTTACGGGTTTTGTTTGCGCTGCAGAGACGATACGTCACGTTTATGCGACGCGTCATGAGGCGTCTCACGTGGCTACGTGATACGTCACTTAATAAAGAATATATTTTACAGCTATAGATATTAGCTTTTAAAAAACCAATGAAATTCACTGAAAAAACCATAGGTTATAGACCATATATAGTTAGGGATTTGCATTTACAAAACCATGAAAATTCACTGAAAAAACCATTGGTTATAGACCATATATAGTTAGGGATTAGCATTTACAAAACCTTAATTTACTCGCACAAAACCATAGAAATTCGCATATATAGTTAGTTGCAATAACTATATACCGCGCACCCGCAATCCACTGCTGATGATGTCACATATTACATCATTCATGACATGGTCAGTGACATCACTGATGACATCACTGATAACATCTCAAATGACATCACTGATGACATCTCAAATGACATCACTGATGACATCACTGATGACATCTCAAATGACATCACTGATGAAATCACTGATAACATCTCATTTGACATTACTGATCACATCATTGATGATATCATTCATGTGATAATACGATGAACCTCTTCAGACTCTAATATAACCTTAGATACAATCAGTGTAAACAGACACTCACAGACTGTCACTCATCCATGGAGTTACTCACACACCTAGTCAGTCATGCAAAGAATCAATCACACCTCCATTTCCTCAACTATACAGTTATACACACCTTACTTAATCAAACATATACTAACACATATTTACTCTCTTATACAATCACTGATACAAGTTCACAATGATCCATACAGCCACTCACACATTCACTGGCTCTTATGCACAGTTATTTATATATGTCAACTCTTACATGTACTGTGTTTTACATATGTACTTACTTTGACATGTAGCACTGAGAAATCCAATCACTCACCAATGCACTCATGCAGATAGTCAACCACCCATACAGCTGTTTCCACATGCTCTTTTGAACCCATACATCTACTGAATCAACTGCTCACACATCTATGCACAGAGTCACACACACACTCACTCTCCCATACAAATATTTGGGCAACCAATCAATAACCCATATAGTTACTCATATAGCTACTGATCAACACATGCAGCAGTTTACAGAACTACAGAAATAATGATGCACAAATTAAGACAGTTTAGTCACTAACCCATGCACTCAGTGAGACACATTTAATCATTCTCTCATACAGTCAGTCATGCACCTACTGAATCCTTCATCCAAACACTTATACATCCACTCATTCTTCAATATGTAAGACATATTTTAGCTTTACAGAAACATACAGTCACTGGATGTTGTCATCAGTGATGTCATCAGTGATGTCATTTGAGATGTCATCAGTGATGTCATTTGAGATGTTATCAGTGATGTCATCAGTGATGTCACTGACCATGTCATGAATGATGTAATATGTGACATCATCAGCAGTGGATTGCGGGTGCGCGATATATAGTTATTGCAACTAACTATATATGCGAATTTCTATGGTTTTGTGCGAGTAAATTAAGGTTTTTGTAAATGCTAATCCCTAACTATATATGGTCTATAACCAATGGTTTTTTCAGTGAATTTTCATGGTTTTGTAAATGCAAATTCCTAACTATATATGGTCTATAACCTATGGTTTTTTCAGTGAATATATATATATATATATATATAGATATATATATCTATATATATATATATTACCTACTGGCGGGCGCCAGTAGGTAGTTATAGTTAGGATTATTTTCAATAGAAAATCTCAACATTCTATTGTGAATAACTTTGGTGCCGGTTGAGGAATCTGCCTGAAAGTTTCCTCAAATTTGCCTCGCGGCACCCCGGTCCTTCCCTAAAAGTTTGGGGGGGATTTGTCAAGCGGAGGCCGAGGAAAAAGGGGGTCCCAAAACGTGTTTTCCCCATGTTAATTTCCATAGGGCGGTCAACCTCACTTTTAGCCCGAACGGCTGAATGGATTTTCACCAAACTTGGCAAAATTGTAGGGACTGGTAGCCCGATGTGCCTTTGCTATGTCTCAAGATATGTGCTCCAGTGGATTTTAAGTAATTTAGGTTCAAAAAATTATATATATCTATAAGCGCGCTCCGGTACCCGCACCGGGATGCGAACCAGCGCGCTACGCGAGTTCGCGCGCGGAAAGCTGATTGGCTCTCGGGTGTCTGTAAACATTCCAAACAGTCCGGAGCGGCCGCCATCTTGTGTCTCGGTAGGATCGAGATACAAGAGGTGGCAAAAACAATGGGGGAAATGACCAAAAGGGGGCAGGGTAGACCCCCCTGACCCCCTAGGTTTGATGTGGGGGCCATAAAAGAGCCCCGCGGGGCAAAACATTTTTTTTTTTTCGATATTCGCGGGGGGAGCGCCCGGTACGCGCACCGGGGGACGTACCGGGGAGCGTACCATGGGGAAAAAGAATGACAGTTTTAAAAAAAAGTCGCTGTTTTATAAAAAAAATCTTTTTGTTGTTTTTTTTATTTTTTATTTAAGTACCTACATGTAGATACCAATGTAGAGACTAAAATTTAATGTACACCGTCTTCTCTGTAGATATCTTGCATGTAGTTACAGAAGTTATTGTGGTATATGGAATCCATACCATAGTCTGTCAGGAAAGTAGAAACAGATACTTTAAGCACTCCCTGAGAAGTCCTAGGGGATCATGGGTAGTCTATCCTGCTCCCTTATGATGAAAAAGAGATGTAAAATACACATTGGAGATAATATAGTGGGAGAAAGGTAGTAACTATGAGCAAACTTACTATGTACCACAAACAAGTTGCACAGTATACTATAAGTCTCACTTTATATTATAATCATTTTGGTACTATTTCAAGAATTACATATAATAATGAATAATGTCTCAAATAATTTTTAATTATTAAATATAAATTTATTGTTGTGATTTTTCAAAATTTAAAAGAACTTCTAACATTAGATCATCTGGAATGTCCTCATTTTGATTCAATGATTGTATTGTTTCAACAATGTCAAGTAATTGTTGGTCCAGAGACTGATTAATAAAGTCCAAGTCATCCATATCTTCCTCAGGATTGTTCTCAACAACAACTTCGAAAGAAATATTAATTTTGTCTTGTTTTCCTTCCATTTTCTTGCTGTAAATTGCATAAAAAATAACTATATCAGTAGAGTTAGGGTACGGTTGGGTTTAAGTTCAGACAGGTACTTCTGAGTTTTTAACAGTGAAGTAATTTTTGGGCAGTGTATGGTTTCAGGCAGGAAGTAGAATTAGTAAAAAGTGCATGTGATGAAGCCTAAGAAAATTCATAATTATACCAGAGAAGCCTAACTCAATCCATAATTATAACAGAGAAGTCTATCTCAATCTCTAACTCTTACAGAGAGACAGTATATAACTATCAGAAAACGTTTTCCCAAATTAACTTAAAGTGCACAGCATAGTTCCCCTTCCAAATTAACAACTTACCTTTTTCAAAGTAGTTGAAGTTTTCTGTGAAAATTCTTTCAATATGTACCTCAGGTAGTATTAGTCTTAGTTCATTTTGTCTTTATTTCGAATAAAATTCATAAAAGACAGCATACATGATATAGCAATAAAAACATTTTAAAATAAGTACCCAATATAAAAGGAGTGTGACACAATCAATATACAGTCATTCCAAAGTGATTAAAAAGGAGTTTTCAATTTCTTTGCACGGATCAGCCACGCCCACCCCAAAAATTTGGCTACACAGATCACAGAGATTTCAACACGTAAATGGCGTAATTTCAACAGGGCTTCACGGTTTCCCCCACAATTCAAGGTTTTACAAATAGGTTTCAACCATTTCAGTCGAGGCAATCGATATGCTGGGCATGCAAAAAACAGATGACCAATACTTTCAACTTGGTCAGGACAAAAAATACATTTATTATTACTTGCCTTCTTCGCCCACTTCTCAGTGAAGGAGTTGGTCGGCAAAGTACCCACCCGAAACTGGTGATACAGCTTGCGGTCGAGGGTTTTGCAGATCAAGTCCCAATAGGGCTCAAGGGACGGTGTTACCTTATGTATTAAAAAGAGTCCCGTTAAGCTATTTTCTGACGACTGAGAGACCAGAGCAAATTTCTTTGCAGCCCAGAACTGATCTTTAAATTCTTGTTTGGACGGGAACCCAGAGCATTCTGGATGTAACCATAATTCGGGGAGGCCCATTGAATACAAGATTTCTTTAACTTCCCGGAGCCATTGGATTTTATGAGCGCCCCACAACAATTTGACCTCACCCAATTCATGAGCAAAAAGGCTAAGCTCTGGGGTCGTCCAAAGGCGACGCCAGAGAGCTACAAGACGATACTGTGTTGAGGGAGAATGGAAGCCCTCTGGGGTGTGGTCACGAGTCACAACGCACAAACCACCCTGCTGTGGTCAGGAGCCGTGGTCACAGGTCACCGACGCACACTTCACTGAGGAACAAGGAGCAATGATATGAGATGACAAAGATCACATTTAAAGTGGCATTTTATTTGTTAAGTCTTAAGTACATCAGAAAATGCATTTATTAATTGATCAGCCTGAGCAATGAAATGTTTCAAAGTCTGACTTTTAATCTGTCAGGATAAAAACAAAACGCAAGTTCACATTCATTATGTGCAAGAGCCTAGAAAACAGGCTGGAATGAGGACCTGTAAACCGGTATAATCGAAATCAGTAGGCGATTCAAAAAGGCTCAGAATACATTCAAAGAAAACATAGCGCCTACAAAGGTGCTTTTCTGAAGACATTACCCAAGCAAGTTTAACATTCTAAAGAGATTCAAGGTGCAAAAGGACTGGGATCTTTCAAAAGGCACAATAGAAATTAGTTAGGGAAAGCAGAACACTTTATAAAGTCTAGTGCCTTGAAGCACTTTAACTATGGAGACTATCCCAGCAGGGCCTAATAGTTTAAGGGAACCTAAAAATGCAAGGAATTGGGTGTGAATGGAAAATACAGAGCAAGGACAGAGATTTAAAAAGACAAAAGTATTATCTGGCTTAGGAAGTCTACCACCTGAGAGAGAGGATTTGAAGTCCCAAGTCAGACAATCGGCTAGCCGGAGAGCTTGCATGCAAAGGTCGCATCAGCAGAGCTCTGGCTTTAGATTTGACGGGCTGAATCTAATATACCTGAAAAATGCAGAACTAACACTGTTCTGACGCCTTTTCTGACGCAGGTGGCTTTGACCTCATTGTCCTAGGACAGTGGGGGCGGTCAGGTGTCCCAATGGTTGGTTGGCCCTGCTTGACCCCAGAACATAGACAAAGACTTCTTGTCCTGTACATTTCTAAAAATATATGTGCGAGCGGAACTTACGTGTTTCAGTGGAAAGTCCCTGAAATGTGTCAATCTGCCTCTGCACCAGCTGAGTCTCGTGTACGTGTGAGAGTGGGGTGTCTTGAAATGGCGCTTGTGAAAGGCTACTGTACTTTTCCAAAGTTGCTCAAGTTACCTCGCTGTGTCCTGCACACTAGAAAGGCACGTTTTAAAAATGATTTAGGCCCAGTGGATTTTGCTAACATAAGGTGTGACCTTTGGCCTTTTGCTCGGGCCCATAAACCTGAAATTCAGGGAATCTGTGGGATCCCATTTGCTGATTATACATAGCAAAAATTGTGGGATTTCAAGCATATTTTCAGATTTACTCTAGCAGGGCCAGTTAGGGCCTTCAAGCTACCAGGGTTGATAAAAAGGCCCCTCTATCATCTCCCTGCTCTTGTTCATTCAATGAACATTCTTTTAACTTATTATCTCTGCGACCCTTCATCCAGTTGCTGTATCCAGGGTATGTCATTAACATAACACTTAAAGCTACCTTGTTGTTGATCTATTTCGTTGGCTTTGTCTTCATTTGGCCTAATGAGTATTTTCGCATACTCTGCATCTTGCTCATTACGCAGGCGTTCATATTGGGCTGCTGTTGGGCTCTTACTCAGACGGTCTCTACCTGGGAGAAGTGGAGGAGCTATTTGTATTCCATAGTGGGTGCTAGGTGCTGCTAACTCGCTCATCTCCATTCGTATTCCAGTCCCATCCCAATGAACACGATCTTTGTCCTCATACTCAGCTACCTGTAAATACCTATGCTAGTGTAGTTTGTCCCCACTATCTTGGTGCTAACTTTCTTTTCCTACAATGACACTCATCTGCGGGATGCAACACAAAAAGAAACAGCAAAAAATAAAAACGTTTTAGAACTGCCACAAAGGTATCCAGTCAAAGTTCAACAAATCTGTGGCTCTCTGCTATGGCATCTCCTCTGGCAATCCATTTCTTTTCTATCTTGTTCAAGTTGTTGATGGCATTGGTCAGTTGAGCCATGTTCTTCGTTGTTAGTAATGTACAGCTCACTCCTTATCCAAAGGCATACTCTCCTCTTGGTATTTCGAAGCCAGAGTCCTTCAGCCTTAGTCTGGAGCATCACAATGATGGTAAAGGGAAAAGAACTGGACTCTGCTCAACCAGCAAACCTCCTTTGGTGGGACTTTGAACACTGTCCACCCTTAGAACTGAGCACACTGCTCTTGTCCGTGGAGCCAGATAACAGAGCCAGAGATGGGCATCGATGTTGGAGATATTTGCTGGTGGAACCATCATGGAGACTTGGTGCAATGTTCTCTTGAGCTCAGGCTGCTTCTTCGTTAGGGCTGTTGGAGATAGAGCCATTTTCTGCAGGCCCAGAAAAAGTCAATTCGGTCAGAGATGCCATATTTATTGTCTGAAAAAACTGCTGTTTTCAATTTGAGTGTCGCCCCACAGGTAACATGCCATTCTAGAAAAGAGAGAAGAGGTGTCTTTTAGTTTGAAATCAGTTCATGCTTTTGGACATTTTTATTTTATACACCCTAAGTGGACAACCTGTCTATCTTATTTTATAATCCTAGTCTACCCTATGTTGCCCTAAGAGCGCTTCTTTATACCTTAACTGACCTCGGGCACTGAATTTTGCCATGGGCGTAACATTTTGCGAATAACAACAGCGCCGTTCTAATCTGTTATGGGCAATGTAGGGTGTGGGAGACGGAGCAATGTTAGTCTAACATAGAACCCGCTATCATAAACCCATTGATGCTGCAAAAAACTACACTATGGGCCATATCATGAACAGTCATCTGAAATAGCCTTGTTGTCTTCACTTCCATTCTGCATGTGTCAGTGATGACCTCATGCATCAGTGAGGTGGAGGGGTTGTCCCTTCCTGTTCTATGTATAAACACTTTAGAGACAGTGGTCTCAATAATCTGACATTAGTTTGTGTATCCTGCAGGAGGTGTTCTATAGCCTGTGGTCGTATCTTCCTAGGTGAGAAAATCTATCTGTTCTCCCTGCATGGGGAGTGTATGAGTCATGTAACAGTGCCTTAGTCTTCTGTCTACCTATTGTTGTCATCTGACTGTACCTCATACTCTGCAGAGAAATGTGAGCAGGATGCTGTCTAGCTGCTTGGGCACTATTTCTTATTATTGCATTATTACTTCCATCAGAGGAGGGCGATGAGGACACATGTTGCAAACCCAATTAATCTGGGGTGCTAACTGTGCTGGTAGAGGGGGTGTTGAACCTTTCTGCATGCTTGCAAGGGCTATTTACTCCATGTGCTAACAGATATATTGGAAGTGACTTTGTTGCTATTGGCAACTTCAAAGATATGAGCAATACAAGTCTTCCTATTAACAAAATGAGACAAAAGCAATTCAATTTTCCTAATGCCACTTCTGTCAGTATTGCAAAATATTATAATAGAAAATACATAACTTTAGATAAGACACTTCTGTGCGGCAGGTGTTGTGGCTACGTCTGAATCCATAAACAACCAAGCTGTCACCGCCTTCTTCCTTTTGGACAGTCAAATGGAAACAAGTTAATCTTCTATAGTTTGCAGAGTTGACCTTGAAGTCTGTTCTGTTATTTCTTTCCTCTTGGCAATAGGGACAGCTGCTGGTTAGTAGTCTATTATTTCCAAAAGTCTTTGGGCCAAGATCTGTGTTCCATTATTCATATGTCGAAGCCCAGAACTGATGTGGCCCCACCTCCTGGAAACCTGACTTTGAAAGAAACTTCGCAGTGCATGTTAGTGTATACAAACTTTTTTTATTTTTAATATTTTTCATTATTTCAGAAGATTTTTCACTTGTGTTGATGCATTCATAATAATTTTGTGAAACCTTGGAACATCCATTACTTTAAAAAAATACACTAAACACCTAAAACATGATACTGTCATAATTCCAGGGTATTTATACTTTTAAAGCAGGTAAAAAATATGTACAACCATCTGAAGTCTGCAACTGTACTTCAACCGGCCTGGCAATAGTAGTGCTATTCACTGCTGTATGTTGTGTGTTGGCTAGCTGGGGTATGGAGGGAACTCCAAATGAAGGAAAGAATCTGGGAATTATATTGCCTTTTTGTGTAAGATACTTTAAAGAAAAATCCATTATCTAAAAAAGGAACTTAAAAAATGTTGGGCTATAGCTTGTCTCAACGTCAAACATGTTTGAAAATCTCTGTCACAGTGACACCTGTTCATAACCTGCCCCAGGCTCATAAACCGAAATTCTAAAACATTTCACTAAACTACTTGAATCAGGAACGTACCATTTCTTTGCAGCATAAAAATAAACAAGCCTTGCCAAATCCAGTAGGCCTCAAACATTTTGTTAACCTTTTGGCTTTGTCAATGCACAATCAGTATTTCAGTCCCTGGCTTATGTACTGCTTAAAAAAGCATTTTAGCACAGTCGCCTTACAGTATTTCCTGCAATTTTGAAGAACCTAGAAAAAAAATTATTAATATACCTACATATTACTTCTGTTATGCACATATATATATATATTTGTACATATACATATGTATATATTTCTCATTTTGTGTGATCCTGCGATCATCGACGTTCCAACTGCCTCGTTACAGACCACAGGAAATGTATTTCCTGCCTGGCTCAATGCCCAGAATCTTGTGGTTGGTTACTTCCAACGGCAGAGAAAGCCTGTTAACTCTTTTGTCACCTTGTAACATCTAAAAACATGTGCTTTTTAATTGTAGGCTATGCTGACCAGAATATTTAACATCACATTAAACACAGGCTCATGTTCTCTGTATGTCGTGCACGCTGAGTAAACGCCGTATATTCCATTCCATCATTTTATCCCCCTATCTTCTCACTATTTCTGTGCATAAGAAATTGTGGGAGATTCTTTTATTTTATTATTATCTGCTCCGACATCTACTTTGCTCTAAGGCCAGTGGCATCATTCAACTTGAACGCAAGCCAAAATTTCACAAACCCTATTTTGTAATGGCGAACATCAACTGTCAGTGCCCTGTTGTAACACCCTCCCCGATCTGTTCCCGCATTCAGACCATTGCTTGCCTACTTAAACTGGGACTGAATTCGGATGCTGGTAAGAATACATTTATTTTGTACTTAGTACCTGGGTGCTGCAGGATTTTTTTCTTTTTGGGGCATCATTTTGTGTATAGGTGTCTATTGTTGCTGTTGCATGGGAACGTGCATTCACAGGAACTATTGTTGGACTTGGGCCACATTCATAGGGGCCATAGGGGCTTAGTCCTTGTTGGGCTGGACTCATAAGTTGCTGGCCTTGGTCTCGAAGCCTAGTGCGGCACTGTCTTTGCATGTCACCTATTCTGTGGCAATAATAACAAGTGCGCTGTGTTGGCTGTGATTGGAACCTCAGTTGTACCATTCCATTTACTCTTCCCTGTATACCCGATTTTCTGGTGGCATTCTTTCTGTTATTTATATAATAATTTTGTTGGTCATTTCTGTAGGCATGCTGTGCTGCTATGTATGGTACTGGGGGCTGTGGCTGTATGTACTGATCAGCTGGCTGTCGTTGGGCCTGAACGTATTGTGCATATTGTTGTGGCTGGGTCGCTACGTATAATATGGCAGGCTGTAATGGGGCCTGGATGTATTGCATGGTGAGCTGTTGTAGCAGCGCAGGCGGTATATTGACTGCAGTCATTTGACTGACAGGTGCAGCTATCATGACAACTTATTAGTTCAGAATGACTATTTAAAAGTTCAATAGCAATCAATCAGAAATCCCTAAATGCGGAAATTTTAAGCGTGCATGAATTTACAACTTTAAAGCACATACAAATGCAATGAAAGGGTGAACTGTCATGGTCCTGTGGCACTAAACCAAGTCGGCTTTTATTTGAGGGGGTGCTTTGCAAATTTATGACATAAATAGATGTGCACGTTATAGAGAAAATACCTCATTTATATAGTAGAAGAACTGTTTTCAACATTACACTGGGCATTTGGCAGTCTTGGCATTTACATGCACATTCTAGAGTGGAAATCAGACTCATTCAAATGCAAACAATAATATTTTAAATCAATGGAACTACTTAAAAATGTAACCTACAATGAAAAACACACTACATGCTCATGTCAACCACTACTGCTTTGTAATTGCAACAAGCTTTTCCAACCAGTAGCTCTTGAGCTACTGGTAGCTCTCCAGTATGTAGTTCAATTTACGAAATTAAAACCTATTTAGTGTTTTGTTAAATTAATGTATGTATATCAAAATTGAAACGCATATATTTGATATGAAAGATTGGTATATTCTAAACGCGTAATGTTATTTTTGAAGAAACAATTTTTGAATTTGCCAATATTTGTAAAGCTTCTTTTGGAGTAATAAATCATGCAGCATTGGGAGTCTTATTCCTCATACTATTTCCTTGGTGCTAGGGTCATTGAAGCTTTAGCTGCTATTTATTGCCCATCTAGAAGCATTCCATGTTAAACGCCCCCCAGTTAAATGTATAAATGCAGGATAATCTTTTAATGGGGGTCTATGGTGTGACACTCTCTGCCTATACTCTTCCTTCTTAGTTGCTGTAATTGAGATCTTGTATAGGTCCCTCTTCTATACCCTTAATGACACAGAGGTATATACCGTCTTGTAATTCTTGATTCTGTGCAGCGGCGCAACCAGGGTAGTGGAGCTGGCTGCCACAACTGGCACAGGCAATCTTAGACTGACATGGGTATTTTGTTCAAAAGCTTGATAGAACTAGCAGTCTTTCCCAATTTTCAATTTTAAGATAAAATATATGTCAAAGTCAGTAGGTATTCTTATATTTAGTAGAACTCAGTATCTTAATCATAGGGACACTAGTATCTATGTTGTTCACTGTGAGCCTGTGAGGAGAAATGTTATTTGCTTGCTTGGGTGTGCCCTGCTTGTATCTTTATCCTAGATGTTGGGAAAGTTGGGGAATCGATCTAGTGTTCCTTTCTCAAACACTGCCTGAAGCGTCCGCATGGGGCTATTTGTCTTGGTGGTGACGAATGGGTGGACTTACAACAGACTGCGTAGAATCTGATGAATCTGAGTCTTCCCCATCAATGATGACAATGGAGTTTGAGCCGTCTGAGAGACCGGAATGGATCGAATGAGTGGAGTGGGACGTGGATAGGGCGTCAGAGGTAGACGAGTTGGCTGAGTTGCCAGGCCAAAGTAGGGCAGGGCAAATGGTGTCTGGAGATAATGGGCCGAATAATGTATGTGTAGCAGCAAATATGTCAGTCAAGGAAAGTGTATAGATGTGAACCTGGGTGTTGGAGTGAAGATGAACCCCAGAAGTTCCCAAGCGGTGGCTAGGCTCTCTCGGCGCTTGTTATCAAGGTCTGTTACCGTGTTAAAAGTGGTGACTGAGATAGGGATGTCATGAACCAGATGGATAGAGCAATTGATAGTATGTGGGGTGGTGTTGGACATCTCGGATATAGAGGATGTGATGAGGAGGTCAAGGGGCTAGGAGGAATACTTGGATACTCGTCCCCCCTTTTTGGCCAGCAGTAGCTTGGCTAATGATAGACAAAAAACACTGCGGGAGGAGGTGCAACTAGGACTGAGGCGCTACGTCACTGGACGCACAGGGAAGCAACTTCAAAGCACATCCACTTACACAGAGCAAGGCAATGGACAGATGACATTGAACAAAACAAATATCAACCATTACAAAACTTTCAAAGACAAATCAAAAACATATGAAGATGCATCATAAAAAACTGAAAGCACAGTAAAAAAGACCTAGATATTAAATCTCACTAAACACGGTGGAGCACCATGGTGCGCAAGAATGGGCGAGGAAGGAGGGGGGAATCTGAAATTACCACAAGTGACTTCCTCTTTCTGTACCTTCGTGGAACGAGAGAACAAGGCAGCAACTGACAAAGCCAGTCAGTAAAGCAGACTAAAAGTGGAACTGAACAAAAGATATGGACACCCAAACCTTGCTAAAATAGATCGTAAGGAGAAGAAAGTAAACAATGGAAGGGCGTGAAGGCCGCACTCATGGATGAGAACGTAGGGGCACAAGTGGCAGAGGAAGGGCGCAGGAGAGAAGAATGGGCAACAAGGAAGTGCGAAGATGAGAACTGAACAGACCAGAACAGAGGAAGAGCACAAAATGCTATGTAAATAGGCAATAAACAGTTTTGAGAGAAAAAATAATAATAAAAAGAAAATACTATATGCAAAGTAGTAATGTGTTATCAACCCAGAACATGGCAAAGAACAAAATGCAATTGCACATCAAACCATAATGCAACAATGGAGAACTAGGGGAGCCTTCAACTCCGACCCCGGACACAGAGGCTCCGGGGGACACCCTGCACACAGACTTGAACTGGAGAGGGATCATAAACCTGCCCACAGATTTGAACTGTAGAAGGGGAGACTCAAACTCCGACCCCGGACACAGAGGCTCCGGGGGACACCCTGCGCACAGACCTTAACTGTCGAGGGATCAAAAACCTAGAACCATTGATGCTATAATCATTCCCTCCGGACCGGAACCGGCAGGGCAAACAAGAGTGCAAAACAGGAAAACCCCCAACCTCGAAGGCACAACTGTTATGAACCAATATGCAGCAGAAAAGCCTATACTGGCCTCTGACAAGAAAGTGACAAATCGTGACCTCACAAAGACAGAGAGAGCGAGGGTTCAAATCGTGACTAGAGATAGTGCTGCAGGGGACAGGTGGCAGCCAGAGACCGTCCAAAAAGAGTCAGTCGCACCCTCAGGCAGCAGAGACCCAGGAGATTCAAGGGAAAAAAAAACCTTGTCTTACCCGTGGTCTCTGCCGCAATGGAGCGGAGCCCGGACCCCTCAGGGACCTGTCGTGGATGTGCACCGGATCCGCTGCAAACAGTACGTAGTACGATTTTACGTTGGGCGCCAGCTGTTGAGGGAGAATGGAAGCCCTCTGGGGTGTGGTCACGAGTCACAACGCACAAACCACCCTGCTGTGGTCAGGAGCCGTGGTCACAGGTCACCGACGCACACTTCACTGAGGAACAAGGAGCAATGATATGAGATGACAAAGATCACATTTAAAGTGGCATTTTATTTGTTAAGTCTTAAGTACATCAGAAAATGCATTTATTAATTGATCAGCCTGAGCAATGAAATGTTTGAAAGTCTGACTTTTAATCTGTCAGGATAAAAACAAAACGCAAGTTCACATTCATTATGTGCAAGAGCCTAGAAAACAGGCTGGAATGAGGACCTGTAAACCGGTATAATCGAAATCAGTAGGCGATTCAAAAAGGCTCAGAATACATTCAAAGAAAACATAGCGCCTACAAAGGTGCTTTTCTGAAGACATTACCCAAGCAAGTTTAACATTCTAAAGAGATTCAAGGTGCAAAAGGACTGGGATCTTTCAAAAGGCACAATAGAAATTAGTTAGGGAAAGCAGAACACTTTATAAAGTCTAGTGCCTTGAAGCACTTTAACTATGGAGACTATCCCAGCAGGGCCTAATAGTTTAAGGGAACCTAAAAATGCAAGGAATTGGGTGTGAATGGAAAATACATAGCAAGGACAGAGATTTAAAAAGACAAAAGTATTATCTGGCTTAGGAAGTCTACCACCTGAGAGAGAGGATTTGAAGTCCCAAGTCAGACAATCGGCTAGCCGGAGAGCTTGCATGCAAAGGTCGCATCAGCAGAGCTCTGGCTTTAGATTTGACGGGCTGAATCTAATATACCTGAAAAATGCAGAACTAACACTGTTCTGACGCCTTTTCTGACGCAGGTGGCTTTGACCTCATTGTCCTAGGACAGTGGGGGCGGTCAGGTGTCCCAATGGTTGGTTGGCCCTGCTTGACCCCAGAACATAGACAAAGACTTCTTGTCCTGTACATTTCTAAAAATATATGTGCGAGCGGAACTTACGTGTTTCAGTGGAAAGTCCCTGAAATGTGTCAATCTGCCTCTGCACCAGCTGAGTCTCGTGTACGTGTGAGAGTGGGGTGTCTTGAAATGGCGCTTGTGAAAGGCTACTGTACTTTTCCAAAGTTGCTCAAGTTACCTCGCTGTGTCCTGCACACTAGAAAGGCACGTTTTAAAAATGATTTAGGCCCAGTGGATTTTGCTAACATAAGGTGTGACCTTTGGCCTTTTGCTCGGGCCCATAAACCTGAAATTCAGGGAATCTGTGGGATCCCATTTGCTGATTATACATAGCAAAAATTGTGGGATTTCAAGCATATTTTCAGATTTACTCTAGCAGGGCCAGTTAGGGCCTTCAAGCTACCAGGGTTGATAAAAAGGCCCCTCTATCAACTGCGCCATCTCGTTCAGAGGTCTACAGCCTAGATCTAAAAGCAATGGTTTTATAGGTGAGGATTGTGGAAGCCCCACCAGGTTCCGCAAGAACCTATTCTGTGCTGTGGTAAATGCTGACAGATCTTTGTAGCCCCATATGTCCGCTCCATACAGGGTAGCAGCATTGGCCTTGGCCTCATAAATTTTAACCGCTGGTGTAATGCTTTTGGTCAAGGTTTTTTTTTGTTCCTGCAGTAGACATCCTGTAAGGCGAACAAATTTAAGTTTTAAAACCTCCAACTGGGGGCTCCAAGTGAATTGGTGATCGAGAGTCACACCCAAATAGGTCATGACTTTGACCTGTTCAATTGGGGCACCATTTAATGTTACCGAACTTTTGATTGGTTTGTTTTTATTAAAAACCATAAATTTGGTTTTGTCGACATTGATCTGTAAGTAATTAATTGTACAAAACTCAGCAAATTTATTCAGGGCTACCTGCAACCCGCTCCGGGTTTTAGAAAGGAGCAGGGTGTCGTCGGCGAATATTAATATGGGATACTTTGAACCCCCCAGGGTAGGTGCGTCTGTTTGCAGATCCCTAAAAAAGGCAACCACCTGGTTGATAAACAGGAGAAACAGGGTAGGGGCCAACACACAGCCCTGTCACACTCCTCGTTGAACTGGGAAGCTGTTGGTCACCTGACCCTGCTTCCCCCATCTTACCTGGGCAAAAGTATCCTCATGTAGACGCCTGACTAGCTCTAAAAGTTCAAGCGGGAGACCCATAAGTCTAAGGGCTTCCCATAGTTTTGCCCTAGGGACCAAGTCGAATGCCGACCTAAGATCTACAAAGGCGGCATAGATGACCCCACCGCCTAAAAAAACCACCTTCCAATACAGCATGGTCAGTCGGAAGACCTGATCTAAGGTGCTGGTGCCTGATCTAAACCCTGCCTGCATGGGGGAGAGTATGTTATTCTGCTCGATCCACCCCTGTATTCTTGCCAGGGCCATTCTTGATACAACTTTTTGAATAGTATCGATCAGGCTAATGGGGCGATAGTTTTTCGGTAATGACCGATCCCCTTTCTTATAAGCTGGAAGTATCTCAGCACCTTTCCAGGAATGTGGTACCCTAGCCCCTGCTGCAATAGAATTTGCTAGGATTGTAATATATGGGACCCACAGATCAAGGTTCAATTTAAAAAGATCCGCTGGTATGGCGTCTAAGCCTGGGGCTTTACCAGATTGGATAGAGCCAAGGGCGAGTATAGTGTCTGAGGTGCTAAAAGTAAGTCTTTCCCCAGGCAATATTGGTATTAAGTCCTCTATCGGCTCAATTGCCAGCTCCAAGTCAATATTTGTATCTTTAAACTGGTCAGCAAAAAATTTCACCCAATCCGTAGCCGAAACATGATTTACCGGGCTTTGGGAATCCGAATCCCTGCCCCATCTAACTATCTCCCAGAATTTTACTTGGTTAGGCGACTCACAGGCTTTAAGGAGATCTAGCCAATACGAGTCGTCCCAGTCCCTCTTAGCTTGCCAAAGGGTGTGTTTGTAAAACTGTCTAGCTTCCCTAATGTCAGGGGTTATTCTGGTTTTAACAGCTGCTATTAGTTTGCTGTGGGCTTCTCTGCAGTTTTTATTATACCATCCTTTATGTGGGTTGGTTTTCTGGTTTTTGGATGGCCTAGTAAGAAGTTTTTTGAGGGCCACAAAACATTTCTCGTGGAGGTCAACAGTAGTGGACTCCACCCCATCATTGGGAGATAATGCAGTCATCCTATTTCTTGTATCTAAGACCAACTTCTCTATTTGACAGATAAGCTCTGAGTCCTCAATGACCCTTGACCATTTGACCCGCCTTCTGTTGTCACACAGGACTAGGTCTGATGTTACACATGCTGTCTCTGCTTGGGGGACACCTAATCCAGGAACCCTGAGCCCCAGAGAGAGAGGATTGTGGTCACTCTCTGGCCTGGTCTCTATTGTCATATCAATTACGTATGACCAGGATTCTATATTGACCAATATATAGTCAATACGACTTGCACTAATCCCATTATCAAAGGTTGGTCTCCCTGCCTTGTCAGACGGACAGCGGCCATTCGCTGCCCTTAGCCCCCATTCCAAACAAAACCCCAGCCAAGGCAGGGCTGCCTCTGTTCCCCTAACACCCTTAGTTATAGCTAGCGGGGGATATTCCATGCGGTGTCTTCATCAATCCCCACATCCTCAGCAAGACTCAGGATGGGTTCGAATGAGCAATTCAGATCACCAGCCACTAAGACAAGATGATCGGTTTTATACTCATTCAAGAGGTGTTCCAGGTCGTTAAGAATGGGTTGCTTCCTCCCGCCCTGACAACCACGGGCATAGATGTTAATTAAGACAATGTCCTTGCAATTGTCCTTACTCAGGGAGATACAAAGGAGGTCAGCATTCTCTACCAGGATCTCCTTAACATTGAAGCCCAGGGAATTTCTAAGCCATATAGTGAGACCTCCCGAAGCCCTACCCCTAGGGCCTTGTATAGCTGGTTTAAAATAATTTAGGAAGCCTACCCTAAATAGTGGGACTATTGACCAAGTTTCCTGGAAGACGACGATATCATGTGTAGAAATGAAATCTACCCAATCGTCGTTATCCAGACGACCCCTCAATCCTGCTATATTCCATGAGGCCAGCTTGATTGCATTAGCCGGGCTACTGATGATAAAAGGCTCTGGTTGTCCCTGAACCCCTGCATCAGTCGAGGAGGGAGGCAAAACATGGTCCAGTGTTATTTTAGGGCCTATTTGCGGTGATGAACAATCCCCTCTGGATACTGGCAAGGTATTCGGAACAGTCGAGATTGGTTCCACTGACTGTATGGAGGCATCAATCCCCTCAAGTCAGTCAACGTCATCCAGGCAGCCAAACATATTGGTGGTAGGAACCCCTTGCCACCAGTTACTTGAGTTTTGCCAACCATTCCTACGTCCCCTCTGTCTAGATTTTTGAACTGTTGACCAAGGCCCCTCCATTTCAAACTGTTGTTGTCGAGGAGGATAGAAAAAAGTGAGGGGTCTAACAACAACAACAGAGGGGTCTTCTTCACAAGGGGCCCATGAGCAAAGATACTGTGCTGTATGGGGGTCAGCAAATGACACCACAATACAATCTCCAGCAATGGATTTGCGCGTGGGCCCAACCCATGGTACTCTGCGCACCATTAATACCGGACTTCTTAAGTGGTTAGGGAGCTGTCTGTTGGTGTTAAGCCAATGTATGACCTTATTTTTTAAAGACCAATGATTCTCTTTAATTTGGGGGTCGAGAATCGGTACACCAGCTAAAACAATGACATAAGGACTAGCCTCGGGCGGTAGATCAATATACCCACCACGAAAGTTTGGGCGGCTAGAATCATAAGATGGTAATTTCTTGTTTGCCAATTGATTAGACCGGTGTACGACAGCTTGTGGTCTGGGTTTAGATGGTGCTACATTCTGTGGGGGACAAGCTTGTGACCCGGGTTTAGGTGGTACTACATGCTGAGGGGGACAAACACTGGGGATAATAAGATTTGAAATGGCAGCAGTATCACCAACTTTGGTACGGGGTTTAGGTATAGGTTTAAGTCTTGGGGGAATAGGGGCCGGGGGTTCTGACTCCTGTATCTGATGGGTAAGACCCTCTCCCTGGGAAAGCCTAGCTTCCATTTGTTTAAGACTAAAGCTAGCCAATGTAACTATGGTCCTATCCATTTCTAACAAATGGTTTTCCATTCGAGATAATCTCAGTTCTAGGGGGGTAAGTAACTGTTTTAGTGTGTCCCAGACAGTTTTAAGGAATTCCTCATCCCCCCTCCTATCCCCCTCCACCACACACAGCCCACCCTCTGTTAGCCCCTCCTTACTCAAGTCTGAGATGATAACCACCGAGGGATCAGGTTCAACACAGTTTAGATCAAGGGCGGTATCATTGTCAAAAGGTGCAGTTTTAGATTTAACTGTTCCAACCCCAGCCCCAAATTCGGCCAAAGGACGTCTACTATTGAAAAACTGAGATCTCGCAATTTTTGCCTTTTTGCGAGCATAAGTAGATCTAGCGAGGCATTTCTTCTTTTGTAAGGCAGCTTTTTTGTCATTAGCCACAGTTTTAGGCAAAGCTTTTTTAGAGGGGGGGCTTATACCAGCTACAAGGATAGGCGGTACCAGCTCCTCCGAGGGATTGAAGAGTGGTAATGTTGGTTTCGGAGTAGGCTCAGGTAGAGATGTGGCTGGTGGGTGGTGGATGTCAGCTGATGTTAGTAAGGGGCGAGGACCTGATGTTCGTTCGGGAATCACAGCTAGGGCAAGGTTACCCGGAGATGATTTCTTGGAGGAAGCTAAGTTAAGTGAGAGTTTCCGTGCAGCTTCTAATTCAAGGGAGACCCTATGTTGCATTTTGCTGATTTCCGCACCAATGGCCAGATTGGTCTTTGTGAGGAAATCATCTAGGGTCCCATTGGATTTGTTAAGGCCCTTTGCAGTTTTACTGTGACTTCCCCGCGTACACATAATGAAAATTTAACTAAATAATGTGACACAAGTAATGTTTATCGCAAATAGTCACCAACTAAGGGATGTGGCCCAGCCCAGACCTCTTAGACCTCGAACGGCCTCAAACGGCCCGCTCTTTGCCGGGTCTTCGCCCCGGTCGCTCGCTCCCGCGCGCTACCGCGCAGCGGTTACTCCGCCCGATGATATAGGGCCTAGACAGAGCAGTGGGCGTGGCCAGCAGGGAGAGCGGCCACAGGTGTACAACGCAGGGACTCCTGGGCAATGGAGTCCCTGCTAGGCTGCTCGCAGCCCTGCCGATACACAAGGGTGCCCCAAGAAGCACAACACCCCTCCCAGTGCCTCACAGGGTCCTCTGGTGCGGCAGGACCCGCGCAGCGGGTCCGGCAAGCTGTTGGGTGATTCCTCAATAAACCTCCGATGTCAGGCAGCAAGAGAGCTTCCCAGCAGTGCTCTGTTCAATCCGGTAACAAGGTGTCCCGCTGGATGGAGAAAGCGAAGCACTTTTCAAACAACAGTCAGGGGGCGTGGCCGGCAGGGAGAGCGGCCACAGGTGTACAACGCAGGGACTCCTGGGCAATGGAGTCCCTGCTAGGCTGCTCGCAGCCATGCCGATACACAAGGGTGCCCCAAGAAGCACAACACCCCTCCCAGCGCCTCGCAGTGTCCTCTGGCGCAGCGGGACCCGCGCAGCGGGTCCGGCAAGCTGCTGGGTGATTCCTCAATAAACCTCCGATGTCAGGCAGCAAGAGAGCTTCCCAGCAGTGCTCTGTTCAATCCGGTAACAAGGTGTCCCGCTGGATGGAGAAAGCGAAGCACTTTTCAAACAACAGTCAGGGGGCGTGGCCGGCAGGGAGAGCGGCCACAGGTGTACAACGCAGGGACTCCGGGGCAATGGAATCCCTGCTAGGCTGCTCGCAGCCCTGCCGATACACAAGGGTGCCCCAAGAAGCACAACACCCCTCCCAGCGCCTAGCAGGGTCCTCTGGCGCAGCGGGACCCGCGCAGCGGGTCCGGCAAGCTGTTGGGTGATTCCTCAATAAACCTCCGATGTCAGGCAGCAAGAGAGCTTCCCAGCAGTGCTCTGTTCAATCCGGTAACAAGGTAGTATTAGTCAAAATGGCTGGGTTTCCCTCTCATTTTTCATATATATTCATGTACTTAACCAATCAAATGTCAGCACATAAAAGTACAAAATGTAAGTAACATTTTAATTGGTTGTAAATTCCAACACTTTCATATGTGTTTTTGTCATGTAATTTACCTCAGGATATTTAGACAGGGCTACAGCCTAAATGGCTCAATGGAATACCACCAGATTTGGGAAAATGGTAGGGACTGCTATGTAGTAGGGCCTATTCTATATTTGGTGAAAGTGTCTCCTGTGGTTTTTATGTAAATTAACTTCCCACATTTTTCAGGGAGTGCTTACCGGCGCGCGCTCCGGTACGCGCTCCGGTACGCGCACCGGGAGCGCTACGGGAGTCCACCATCTTGTGTTTCGGTACAATTGAGACACAAGATGGAGGAAAAACAACGTTGGGAATGGGTAGAAGGGGCATGGTAGACAGCCCCTGACCCCCTAGGTTTTCTGAGGGGAGTTTAGGAGGCCCATATAGGCCACAATTTTTTTTTTTTTTTCGCGGGGAGCGCCCGGTACGCACACCGGGGAATGTACCCGGGTGCGTACTTTGGTGAAAAATAGTGAAAAAAGTTAGAGTAAGACAATTATTTTGAGTGATCAGAGGTAGTTTAGCCCTGAAAAGAGCTTTTGGGTTCTGTGGCTGATTTAGGTACCTACAAGTAGGTTCCAATGCACAGTTTTAAGTTCAGGAGGAATATTCTATTCCCCTCATCTGAGAAGTGCACACCATCTCCTCTGTAGATATCTTGCATGTTGTAACGCAAGTTATTGTTGTATATTGAACCCATTCCATAGTCTCTCATGTAAGTAGAAACAGATTTATTCACATGTTTCCGTGCTTTCTCAAATTGTGGACAAAATTGGTTGGACCAGTTCTGTAGGAAGGTGGCTACCTGACTATGGTTACCCCAGATTTTTTGCCTTGTGTTTAGCTGGTTTTCGACGTAGTTGGCCTGGTTCCCTGCTAATCAGGGCCCCAGGCTATCTGCTCTCTCTGTAAAATGGATTCCATGTACCCTAGGTGCATAACTAAATTGGCTTGGGTCATCTTATCAGCCCCTGTACAGAGCACTATAGGTGCCCAGGGCATAGGTGCATCCAAGGCCTACCAGGGGCTGCAGCATATCTTTTGCCACCCCTGGCTGGCTATCCAAAATTGACACAACTGGCTGATCACTCAGCTGGGGCAAGGTGGTGTAATCACCCCTTGCTTAGATATAGTATGCCTATATCTAAACCTATCTGGACACATATAAACCTATAAGCCACTCCTATGGCAGGCCTTAACAATCCTGGAGGCAGAGTGCTTGGTTTTATGTGAGATGGTGCTCTAGCATGAGCTGAGCCTGTCTGCAGCTGTCGGGACCAATTCCCTAAGCTGTTCCGGGATAATGCCATACCATATACTATTAAGTGCATTATAATCCTTGCGGTTATATGTTAACTTTGGTTTGGCTTTATCAAAACATGTAGTGTAAGGTGTCATACGATTTGGAATACTACCCCCTCGCCAGTCCTGGCGACGGGGGTAGCATTCCACCCCTCTAGAGGGAGACGACATGTTACTTTGCTAAAACGCGGTTGATTTTAAAAGAGCCTCAGATCCACAAAATGGATGCTTCTGCCACAGACACAAATCTGGCCTCCTGCAGCTGACCGAAACTCAGCCAAGGAGGCCTGGACAAAGGATTTCCTGTCACAGGGAGGTGTTACACCACCCCAGACAGGAGATAGTGGATTGTAGCAGGGAGGTTTGAAAGAAACCAGACACTTCCTGGGGAGCACAAGGCTTCCCCTTGCATAATCCAGCCAAACCAGTTCTGGGGCATGCCAGCCCCAATCCCAGCACGGCCTGGATCAAAGGGAAAGGGGTGTATCCACCCCCTTCCTGGGTACCACCCATAGGAGGGGACCTAGCAGGTAATCCAGCCCCCTAGATTGGTATAAGAATGAGAGCAGTGCCAACGCACTCAGATTATCCTGATGAAACATTTGAAACAAAACTCTGGACCCTTCGACATCCTACTCGACGTAGAAGACTGAAGAATCTCCCTTGTGGTCAAGGAGTGACCACCCTGTGCAAACAGGCACCATTCAGCACCTCAATGTCTGCTTTGTTGCAGTTCCCGCCAGAACTCGAGCGACAGAGATCAACGAGATCAAGCTTGCCTGCCTTCTGCCAGCCTGATCCACAGTCCCTGCAGAGCTGAGACCCGTGGAGGTGACCGGAAGCGTGGGGCATGCCATCTTGAAAAGACCATGAGATGCTGACCGTGCAGCCCACGAGTGACCCTCGAAGCTGTACACCGGTGTTTGAGAAGCCCAAGCCCTGAGCCACTTTTGCACCGAAGCTCACCCCTCTACACTTGACGAGTGCTGCGTGGGGCCCTTCTGCTTCTTTTGGCTCAACGCGTTGGCCCGGTCACTTGCCAGCTGACTTGTGGCCCCTGTGCCGATGAAACTTGAAATACGACTTGTGATTCTGCTTGCTCCAGACTTGCACCCGCTCCTCTGAAAAGGAGCACCCGCTCTGACCCTCCTGGTCCGAGAGAGAAGCAATCTTCCAGTCCTGCGTGGATTGCTCTTGCCAAGTGTTGTTTGCTCCGATCTTGAAGCCGACCATGCCGACGGTGAGAGCCTTTGTGAGACAGCTCGTGACTCGCTCCTGGACGTTGCAGATGCCCCAGAGCCCACGTGGCAGCGGAGAGAAGCTCCTCAACAACCACCTGATTGCGCCCGACATTGCCTGGTTCCGTCCTGGTTCCACCCTGGTCACTGCTGAGTGACCCAGACTCTGTCCCCTCTGCTTTCAGGTACTTTACAACTCTGATCCACCCTTGGAGCACACCGGACACTTCTCCTTCACATCGCCTGCAGCATCTTCAGCTTCAAGCACCAACAACCTGCGTGATGAAACCCGACGCCACTTCGACCCTATGCACCCGCTTCCTGTGGGTGAGGTAACTCAGCAACGCCAGTGTTCCCACACTGGTACACACCTCTAGGGTCTGTGTCTAAAGTTTTATCTTTCTAGGTTAAGCGGAAGTATCCTTAAACTCTAACTGTGTAACTTTTACGCACCATTGACTTTGCATTGGTGCATGCGTGTGCTTTAAGCGCTGCACCCGAATCCCGCGGGCTTTTCCTGACTTCAGCATTGCTTGTCCCGACTGCTCCCAGTGATTCCCTAGGCCCTAGGCCTAACCACTGTTCGATTGGTATCTCTTATACCACTTTCTTAATATATGGTTTGAGTGACCACCCGCCCTCATCCATAATTGTGCAACTTTCATATGTTATACTGTGCTTTGATTTAACGCTTGTGCCCCTTTGCTCATAAAGAGTACTGGGGATTATTTTAGTAATAAACACATATATTTTTATAATATATACTTGTGTGGTGTCCTTTCATTTGATATTACAGGATTGTGATTGGTAAAACAGCTCTTGAGTTTAGCCTTTCAGGCTGCTTAGTCCATGCTACCCCTAGGATAGCTTGTCTATAAGGTTGACTTACAACCAGACACCATAAGGGATTGTTTGGACTGATACAAGGTGGTTCCAGAATTGGAAACATCATATATCAGGCCAACTTCTCACAAGTTCCATTTCTGTCGTTGACATATATTGGAATATACCAAGGCAGTTTGTGGAAAAAGTGTCATCAATTGACCAAAGGTGTCCTTTAAAAGCATTTCCAGACCTACCCCAGTCAAAGTGCGCAAGTCATTTCCACCACAGTGCACTATTAAGAGGTCAGTGTTTGGCAGATGCAAAAAGGTTTTCACCAATGGTATCAATTGGTGACATCTCAATCCTCTCTGGCCAATCCACTTGATTTCCACATTTGGTAAATCAAGGTTGTGAAAATTTCTGCTAGCTGCATACCTTTGAGCCCAGTGGATGATGCTATGTCCAATAATCCAGACAGAATACATGGTGAGAATTAAAAACTACATGTTGTAAACACACTTACCATATAATTAATGAAAACTTGTATCTGTGAAAGACGAAAGAAAAAACATGTTATAATTAGTAAAAAATATATATTAAAATAGAAGAAACAGTTCAAGAGGTTTAAAAATCTAAAAAAGTTTACTAAGAAATGAAGCAATAGTGAAGGATACAAAAGCAGAAATAAAGTAATGTAGAAAGAGAAAAAAAGAAGGAAAAAGAAATAGAAAGAGAACAATTTACTAAAGGTAAGTAAGATACTAAAAGAATGTAAGATACCAAAACAAAATCAGGAAAGATAAGAAAGTAAAAGGAAAATGAGTGAAAAGGAGAGGAGTCTGAATGAGGAACTATTAATAAAAAAGAGGAATAGAAGATGACTGAGAGTGAGTGAAGGGGAGTCACAGAGTGAAGGGATGAAAGGAATGAGGTTAATATAGAACGATGGATGAAACAGGAGTGAGAGAGTAAGTACACAGAAAAACAAAGGGAAGAACTAAGTGAACTACAGTACAATGAGTGCGAAAGAAAAAAAAAAGGAGAAAAAGAAAGAGAGGGTAAGAAAACTAAAGCAGTGGTACTGAGAGAATGTGAAAAAGATAAAAAGTGGTGGAAGGAAGAGAGGAAATGCAGACAGTTCAAATTAGATTGAGAAGTTGTGAATGAAGTGCAGTAAAGGAACAGCGATGAAAAAAGAGAGTGTAAATTAGTAAAGAGAGGTAAAGAAGGGTGAAAAAGGAAAATGAGTGTGAGACAATGTGAACACAATATAAATTACACAATGCAAACTACACAATAACTTCTACAATATGTTACAATATTTATTTTTGCTGTTCTCAGAATATATTGAATTTCACTTAAATTAGTGAGTTCAAAGTCTTCATCATATAACAGCGGGAAAAAAAACACAATCTAAAAGATTGTGTTTAAAAAAACCCATTCAAACATACATCTCATATATGTACACTAATCTTTGATTCACTTACTTTTCCGTGAGGCCAAATAGAAGATAGTGAAGGTCCTTTTGGTGGAAAAAAAGTCTGCTGTACTCTATAACTTCCATTTCATCGACTTCCTATGAAAAAAGATCTAAGAACATCGGGGCTGATTCACAGAACTAACTTAAGACAAAATCCTAAACTTACTACTTTTGGTATTCACAGAAGTTAGGACTTTGTCTTAAGACAGACTTAAGACAGACTTAAGACAGAAACCTAACTTAAGTCTGTCTTAAGTCTGTCTTAAGACAAAATCCTAACTTCTGTGAATACCAAAAGTAGTAAGTTTAGGATTTTGTCTTAAGTTAGTTCTGTGAATCGGGCCCATCATACCTTACACTTTCCTCACGGCCAATTTGTGTCAGATATATCAGTATTTTTTACTTTCAGATCCACTTAAAGTATCTACATGAGATAAATAATTTAAAACATTAGATTAACTAACTAACTAACTAACTTTTAGTATCTATTCCCGTCTTCAGAGGCCAATTCCCTTTACTAAAACTTTGGTTTTAAAAACACTAGATAAGAATTTGTAGAGTCATAAGGCAAACGTTGTTTATAAGTTAAATGAGAATCATTGCAGTAACTCCATCCTTTTTCACATTTTAAGTAGCATGTATAATGTCCTGAGGTTGTCGAAGAACCATCATGATAAATAATAGCTTCAGTTGTAAAGGTTTTTCCTGAAATTGATAACTGAGAAGCCACAAAATGTTTGTTAGAAGTTGTCAATTTAGTTCCATCAGGTCTACATCGTTGGAAAACTAAAATGATATACTGCCCATAAATTTGTATAAATAATGTGGACAGCATTGTACAGTTACATTGGGTACACACCATATTATGATCTGCTGCTTTAACTAGATTTTTAAATGACACTGATTTACAGTCAGGTAAAGTCAAATATATACATCTTTCAGTGTCTATTCTGTAGTACTTGATGAACTACAATTGTGGCAGTCATGCTGCCATTGATAAGAAAGGCTGAAAAGATTATCTACATCTACACCTTCATCTTCCAAAACACCAAACATATACATTAAAAATTCCTGACAATCCTGCTGAATGTTCTGTGAAACATTTTCCTGACCAGAACACATATCTAAAATATTTCAAATTTCTGTTACACTTTCTATTTTTGCTGTATCACTGCTACATTTCTCAAACACAGAATTCAATAAACCACACAATCTTTGATCCCGATTTTCAACAATCTGTTCTTGTAAAGTTTTAAGAAAAAAAACAACATTAACCACTACATTAGCATAGCAGTTGACACCAGAACTATTTTCAAACTGAAATCCAACAACATTTTCTTCACAATTCTTTTTCTTCCTGTTTTCAATTACAGTTTTCTCTACTTTTTGTCTTTTTGCCACTACCTCACTGCAATTACTCTCATTTCTTCTTTTTTAGCCTACCATACGTTTTTCAAACAGAGGATATTGAGGCAAATGTGGAGCATATTCTCTTCTTAATCTATTGTATTCTTTAACACAATCTAGATCTGAACAAATTTTTGTCTCATCACACTCAATCAAGTACAATCCTGATAAAGTTCTGCCACATATGCCATACCCTCTTTAAACACAGATCTTCCAATGTTCACTAAAGCATTATCTACACTTAAACCTTGAGATTTATGAATTGTTACTGCATATGCCAAACAAACAGGAAACTTTTCGGCGAACATATAAGTCTTTTACAAGCAAAAATCTAGCAGAACAACGACTGATTTGTTGTACTTGCTCAATGCCATCAAATTTTATTTTTTAAAATTCAATTCCATCTCTATTTCTATAATTCACAAAATCAACAACCTAACCCATTGCTCCATTTACCAGACCTCTTTCAACATTTAAATTCCTTCTCAAAATGATACGACAATTTAAACACACATTCAGAGTCTTTTCAAAACCAGCTGTTTTAGAAATACTTTTCTCTAATGAATCCAATTTAGTTTTCAAATTTTCAGACAAAACAATTGTTGCACCCATATGCTCTATTTTATCTATTGCTTCCAGTTTCACAATCTCTTCATTTTCTAACTCTAACATTTTGTTGTTGAAGATGGAACATTCTTGCAGAGTTGGCATCAAACATATCCCAGATTTCTTCCCAGTCATTTTTTTAAAAATATTCTCTGGAAGAATGTTTTCATTTGGATACAAATTTGAAATTAATCGACCATGTAAAGCTTTTTTCCCAAGCTCGCTTACTTTTCCAATTCTTACATCTTGTAAAATATTTTTATAATCTTCATCCTTCGCCTGTCGCATATTTTGAAGCAGTTCAGCATATTTAAAATTTAACCATATATTAACGTTTCCAATGCTTCCAAGGGACTTCCTGGTATCTTCATGTGTGAGCATTTTAAACACTGGTTGTCCTTTTACTGGAGTCAACTGCAATAGATCTCCAAAAACAATAATGTGTTTTCCTCCAAATAACACATCATACTCTGTTCTAAGAATTTCTTGCATTCTCAAATGCACAAAAGCAAGCATTAGATTTGAGACCATGCTTACTTCAGCAATAATAAGAAGTTTCATTTTCTTCAAGACTCTTGAAACTTCAGAACACGCATCTCCAGATAACTTGTTGTAATGCAATTTATTATCATGCTCAACTGGCAGCATCAGTAAATGATGTAGAGTAATCCCTTTAATATTATGTGCTGCCAGACTAGTTGGAGCAGTTACAACACAAGACAGTGGTGAATCAGTCCTTTTCTGCAGATAACTTGCAATGGCTTTAAGTAGAAAACTTTTTCCTGTCCCCGCTTCTCCACTTACGTACAGTCGGACAGGGTCAAATGATGTACATGAGCACTCTTTTTTCTCATGTCTGAATCCATGTTCAATCTGCTCTGTGACTTCATCATATATCTTTTTCTGCTCAACGTTTAGTTGCTTTACCAAATCTTCTAAGTTAACTCCATCCTCTTGAGCTTGTTCCATAGCTCTTTCCACCTCATCCATGGCAGTGGCAGCTTCATTTTGGATAATAGGTCCTCCTAGTGGATCCTGACTCAATGAAGTAGAACTCTGACTATCTTGAGAACTGTCTCTAGCTATCTCTTCAGCAATTGTGGTTTCTTGCTCTATTTCTTCATTCAACATTTGCAGATAATTTAGAAAAATAGGACATTCTATGGTATCCTTAGTTGCATTAAAGGAGTCTTCATAACAGAGAAAATCTCCAAGTAGTTCCTCTTCTGTACGCTATGGCTTAAAGAGGTGCAAAAGAGCTAAATAGTAAAATTCTCTTTTGTCTGGAGCTTCACAACTCAATTTTCGATGATTAATCAAATGGCCTTTTTCTGCTTCACTAGACATCCTTCATAGCCAAGGACTGCATATTTTCCATTATTGATATCTTCTATGATGTTCCTCTATAACTGTAGTTTTGCAGAACTTCATACAAACAAGTGTTCTCAAGGTGAGTACTTCTATTTGGATAGTATGTATCCAACATATTTGTCTTCAAAATATCTGTACTGTTTGGTTCTTTCTCCGCCAAATAATCAATTTCTTGTACAGATTTCAAAACTCGGTTTCGTGTTGCAGCAAGACCTAGACTCACCCAAATGATTGTTCTTGATTTGGCATAGAGATTTGCTGATGATAACCGATCAGAACATTCATATGCTCCAATTTCTCGATGCGACAACATCTTCAAACTGAAACTATATAATTTTTTGCTTAGACTCTTTTCATGTGAAATGTCCTCCCACATTTCCTTCAGTTCTGTCTTTTCTTTTTTGGTGATGTAAGATATCACATATCGAGCCACAGCAATAGAATTGTCAGCAACAAACTGAATATCCATGTTAGCATTCCACATGGACAAAATCACTGAGTTGTAATTGTTGATGTACTTAGATTCTTCATTTCTTTTCAAATTGTATGTATTTTTGGGAGATTTCCTCGTCACAGTATGTCGTAGAGATGACATCAAATTATTTACTCTTCCCTTAGAAATCACTGGTCGTGGAAATGCAAAACGACATTTCGTGTAGTACTTTTCCTTGTTTTTAAATTTTCGACGACAGTACTTTCCACAACAATGAGATAAAACTTGTTGCCTTAAACTGTTTTCTTCAGTAGATTTTGGAACAGCACATGTTGAATACTCTTCAATGAAACTCATCACTGTTTCATCCAAATCTGATCCAAATTTGGGTGCATCTTTAATCCATAACAACATATGTATATGAGGAGCACCTCTCGCTTGATATTCCTTACTCCAAAAGAAATCCAAAACCTCTCCAAGGGGAGGATTTTTTTGTTGGTAATAAAAGACATCATAGCTTCAAATCTATGATTAAAATATCTTCAAACATTTACTGGATCCAAAGAACACAGTTCTCCAGGTGTTTTCAATTCTATATTTGGTATGTTTCCATTTGCCTCTCGTATAAATTCAAGTAAGTCGTCCCATGCATACTCAGCACAGCTAAGAGTGAGGAACCATGTAGGAGTTCCTAAGTTTCTTAGCATACATTTCAATTCTCCATGACGACGGAACCAATACTCATTGGTTCCACGTTGACATGCCATGAGATTGATTAGCTGAGATTCCAAAATACTATCTTGCAGATTAACTTTCTCCATAAAGTCCCTTGCGGAAACATTTTGCAGATGAGCTCCACTTATCAGTATATGATTAACTGCATAAAAAAGTCCAGACAAATCACTTTCAAACAGTAGATGAAACAAATATGGAATGCATTGACGAAACCTTGGATCTTCAGCATATAATCTTAGAGTCCGGTATTCAGCTGCAGGAATTTGAACTGGTCGATCATCATATCGTCCACCACGACCTGTTGGAAATAATTGTGGAAAACAACGAGCTTCCAAACTTTCTTCCCATACACTAATAGGACTTCCTTTTGCTGCTTTCATTTGAAATAAGTCAATTGCATTTCCCATTACTTCTTTGGAATGCAAAGGATGAACAGTATAATGTTCATATATTTCTTCACTTCTAGACACATCAACTTTTTCAATTTGACCAACTGAACAATCACTGTCTTCTTCTGTAGCTGTTTCCTCTGCTCCAACACTTACATCTTTGTAGTACTCATTGTTTTAGACCAAATACAACGTTGCCTTTTTGACTTTCCTAACATCCACTAAATCTTGCCAGATTTTCTTACTCTTTGTCGGAACCCCATTAACTAGAATAACTAGAGGATCCTCTTCTACTCTTTCTACACCAATTGTATCAATATTTTTCTTTACATCTAGAGGCAAATAAACAACTCTTCCCTTTAATCCTCTCTGTAAATCTGATGCAGGCAATTTCCCTGTCTTAGGCTCCATGCGAACAATAGCCTGAAAAGGATGGGCACATTGAATCAAAATAGATTCATAAGTATTTAAATCCATCAATTCAGAAGGAATATCTATCAACTGAAGATTATTATGAACTGCTCTAGCAGGCATTCTATTTTCATTTAATTTTTTTAAACAATAATTACAAATACGCTGATCAAAACTCAACTCAAAAGAATTCTCCACCAACAAATAACTTACAAAATCCTTCCATTCACTATTATTTTCCAATTCACTTTTTGCATATAAATCAACTAACCTAGCCTGAATCTTATAATGAGTCCGTCGACAACACACACAAGTTAAATTAGGCCTTTCACTTGATTTCACCTTAAACTTGGTAATTTCCTCGTCAAACTTTTCTGTACTTGAAATCTGTCCATTATCTTCCACATTACCATCCATTACTATATCCATTTCTACACTGTCCTCTTTGTTCCCAAAATAACAAAACTCAATTTCTTCACAAATAGTCTTCATATCCACTTCAGATCCATGCAAAAGAGCACTGTTTAACTGTTTAAGCTTAAGTGCTGGACTTTTTGCATAATACAACTTTCTCACTAACTTCCTCACCTTATTATGATGCACTGCTAACATCCTAAAATGATGAAAAACACTCATACTTTTCTAGAAAGACAAGCTAGTGAATGCCCATGCAAACCTGTGCTTTCTCTCACTCTGCAAGGATCTAACTCTTGCAAGATCTTCATTTTTTGTTTGAGACTTTTCTTACTATATGTACGTAAGAAATTTCGAAGCAAATCGATTGAATCCTGTCGCACACTACAAATACTACTGCACTTCCATGTGTACACTGGACCCTTAGTACGTCTCCCTAAAACTTCATCAGCTAACACCTCTTCTGCATCTCTAGACACAAGTTTCTCTTTTTCCATCACACAACCATCTTTCACCTCATATGCTCGACCACTGGTGTCAACTGCATGCACCAAATCATTTTCCTGAAAGTAACTCTCCTCATTGAAAAATGGCTCAGAACTTGAACTATGCATCCATTCACCAGAAAATACTTCACAAAAATTACTCCGATTAATAATTCGTTTCCATCTACTGTTCGATTTGAAAACATCAATTGCCTTATTAAGTATCCTAATTCTATTGATTACTAAAATAAATATTTTTTCTTAACTTCAAAAGCCTGATCAACAATCTTCTCTACACTTTTCTTTTTCTTGTAAAAAGCAGTTCTCAGTTTACCTTTCTTATCATTTATTAGCAAATTTAAAACTACCCTATTGCGAAACATTCGCCTACGAATGTCCCTAAATTGATTTACCCTTCTATTGCTATCCATTCTCTTCTCTCCTGCTCCAATCGAGACATTTTTTGTGGGCCTCTCCTTCCTTTTTAGATTTGCTGTCTCTTTCTGAATATTCACATTAGCAATATCATTTCTTTTTGTACGACATATGTTGCGAAGAAAAGACTTAATTGGCTTACCAGAAGCTTTTCTGGTGTTTTCTGAAGTAGTTGTTGTAGAGGATTCCATAAATTCTGTTGTTGATGTTCTCCTTTTACGTATGGTATTTTTGATAATTCTTTGCCTTGAAGGCATTTTTGCTTGCTTTTCAGAAGTTGATTTGAATCTGTTGTTCTGAAAAAAAAACACATGAAAGACCACTATTAGCAAACAACAAAGTAATGTCAAAAAGCAAACAATATAAACAATAAATTGCAACATATTTAAGTTTATACAACAGCAACTCAGGGCCTTATTTATGAAGGCCTTGCACCACCAGTGCAACCCATATTAAAAGTGACATACCGGCGCCACAAGACAATCATAAATAAGACCCAAATAAAAATACCATTGATTGGCACCAAAAATCGTTTTTTGAATAACATTTAAAAAACACAGGGCAAAACCTATCTATAAGCAGTCAATATCACTTTTGAAACCTCACTGTTTCCTAAAATACAAATCCTTTACCTTGCAAATGTTAATATCAAGCATTATCAAATAGCAGAGAACAAACCAAGAGCAAATAATCTCAGGGCCTTATTTATGAAGGCCTTGCGCCACCAGTGCGTCACTTTCTTTCCATGTTTAAAGTGATGCACCGGCTGCACAAGGCAATCATAAATTAGACCCAAATATAAATTCCATTGATTTGCACTAAAAATCGTTTTTTTATTAACATTTTAAAAACACTGCCCAGAACCTATGTACAAGCACAGAATTTCACTTTTGAAACATCACTGTTTCCCAAAATACAAATCCTCTACCTTGCAAATGTTGATATCAAGCATTATCAAATAGCAGAGCACAAACCAAGAGCAAAGAAACTCAGAGCCTTATTTATGAAGACCTTGCACCAGAAAAGCGTCACTTATTTCACATGTATAAAGTGATGCACCGGCTGCACAAGGCAATCATAAATAAGGGCCAAATGAAAATACCATTCATTTGCCCCAAAAATCGTTTTTTGAATAACATTTCAGAAACACTGCTTTGAACCTATGTACACGCACAGAATTTCACTTTTGAAACATCACTGTTTCCCAAAATACAAATCCTCTATCTTGCAAATATTGAAATCAAGCATTATCAAAAAGCCAAAAACAAACCAAAAGCAAATAAACTCAGGGCCTTATTTATGAAGGCCTTGCGCCACCAGTGCGTCACTTATTACCCATGTTTAAAGTGATGCATCAGCTGCACAAGGCAATCATAAATAAGGGCCAAATGAAAATACCAATCAATTGCACCCAAAAATCGTTTTTTGAATAACATTTAAGAAACACTGCGCAGAACCTATGTACAATCACTCAATATCACTTTTGAAACGTCACTATTTCCCAAAATGCAAATCCTCTACCTTGTAAATGTTGATATCAAGCATTATCAAAAAGCGGAACACAAATCAACAGCCAACAAACTCTGGGCCTTATTTATGAAGGCCTTGCGCCACAAGAGCGTCACTTATTTCCCATGTATAAAATGATGCACCAGTTGCATAAGGCAATCATAAATAAGGGCCAAATGAAAATTCCAATGAATTGCACCCAAAATCGTTTTTTGAATAACATTTAAGAAACACTGAGCAGAACCTATGTACAACCACTCAATATCAGTTTTGAAACATCACTGTGTCCCAAAATACAAATCCACTATCTTGCATATGCTCATAATAAGTATTATCAAAAAGCAAATAACAAATCAACAGCCAACAAACTCAGGGCCTTATTTATGAAGGCCTTGCGCCACAAGAGTGTCACTTATTTCCCATGTATAAAGTGATGCACCGGTTGCACAAGGCAATCATATATAAGGGCCAAATAAAAATACCATTCATTTGCACCCAAAATCCATTTTTGAATAACATTTAAAAAACACTGCCCAGAACCTATGTATAAGCACTCAATATCACTTTTGAAACGTCACTGTTTCCCAAAATACAAATCCTCTATCTTACAAATGTTGATATCAAGCATTATCAAAAAGCCAAAAACAAACTAAAAGCAAATAAACTCAGGGCCTAATTTATGAAGGCCTTGCACCACCAGTGCTTCACTTTCTTCCCATGTTAAAAGTAACATACCTACGCCACAAGACAATCATAAATTAGACCCAAATATAAATTCCATTGATTTGCACTAAAAATCGTTTTTTGATTAACATTTTAAAAACACTGCCCAGAACCTATATATAAGCACAGAATTTCACTTTTGAAACATCACTGTTTCCCAAAATACAAATCCTCTATCTTGCAAATGTTGATATCAAGCATTATCAAATAGCGGAGCACAAACCAAGAGCAAAGAAACTCAGAGTCTTATTTATGAAGACCTTGCACCAGAAAAGCGTCACTTATTTCACATGTATAAAGTGATGCACCGACTGCACAAGACAATCATAAATAAGGGCCAAATGAAAATACCATTGATTTGCACCCAAAATCGTTTTTTGAATAACATTTTAGAAACACTGCTCAGAACCTATGTACAAGCACAGAATTTCACTTTTGAAAGATCACTGTTTTCAAAAATACAAATCCTCTATCTTGCAAATGTTGATATCAAGCATTATCAAAAAGCCAAAAACAAACCAAAAGCAAATAAACTCAGGGCCTTATTTATGAAGGCCTTGCGCCACCAGTGCGTCACTTATTACCCATGTTTAAAGTGATGCATCAGCTGCACAAGGCAATCATAAAAAAGGGCCAATTGAAAATACCAATGAATTGCACCCAAAATCGTGTTTTGAATAACATTTAAGAAACACTGCGCAGAACCTATGTACAACCACTCAATATCAGCTTTGAAACATCACTGTGTCCCAAAATACAAATCCACTATCTTGCATATGTTCATAATAAGTATTATCAAAACGAAAATAACAAATCAACAGCCAACAAACTCAGAGCCTTATTTATGAAGGCCTTGCGCCACAAGAGCGTCATTTATGGGGGAGGAGCCAAGATGGTGGACGGAACGGACGGGTGAAATCCCGGCTCCGCAAGCCGTCTCTTTCTACATCGAAAATCCTGATATTTGTCCTCGACTATACCGATCTGAATCGGAGCCATGAACGCGCTGGTGATTATCGCGTTCTTTTGAGGTCTCCGCCGGCTGTTTTGGTCGAGACTCCGGTGCGTTTGCCGACCTCCGACGCTGCCTCTGCAGTCTGCCCCGAGAGCCGCCGCCGGACGCGGCTGGGTGTACCCGACAGGACGAGCTGGGACAGTGCTGATGCTTGCGGGAGAAAGGCCGATCGCGGAGGTGGGTGGAATTGACCTTCCTCATCGTGTCGAGACTCCCCTTGACGGCGGAGTGCGAACCTGCGAGGCTGGAGCCGTACATGCTACGCTTTCTTTGTTCTGTGACCTGAACCCTGAGCAGACTCCATCTTGGAGCGCCCTCTCTGCCGTGGACCACCCGTAACAACGGTAAGCGAAGGGGCTCCCACCTTGTGCAGCCCCCGGACTGTGGGCGGCGTTTCCGTCATGGCTCTCACTGCAGTTTCCCTCTACAATGGAGTTGCCTCCCTCCCTTCATCGTGGGCTAACTAAAGGGGTGATGATGGCGCCTATATGTCATACTGCAGAAGTGACTGCTCCTCTATCCCCAGTTCTCACTGCCCTGCCTATCCTTGAACTGGAGGCTGCTCCTAGGGCACCGCTGTGCGGAGTGGTCCGGCCAGTGTTGCGGAGGAATCTGACTTGCGGAGACATCCTGGTAGCCCTGGCAGACCTACGGGTGGCATGGCGGCGAAACGCTCGAGAGCTGGGACGGAGGATTGAGGGAGCTGAGTCTACCACGGAGCGGACGTGGCGGGCTGATCCCCTATTGACTCTCATTACTCCTGAGGCGGATACACTGTTGCAACGTGAGTGTGCGGAGGAACGGAACGTTCCTGGCTACAGTGTTGCGTGTTCCCTGCTGGATGAGGCTACAGTTGCAGATTCCCCTTCAACTCCGAACACTGAGACTTTGCCTACACGTGTGTTATCATGGCCCTTTTCTCATTGTTGGAGTGTTTGTCATCCTGCGATAAAGGGGGTGCTCGGCACATTCTACACTGAACTGGCCGATGGCGGGGGACACTCGTTTCCTCTTCCTCCGCTCCTTTCCTGTCGTGAGCGGCCATCTTGCTCCTTTGTCCTGCCTGCAGTGCGTTCGCGGTGGTGGCCATATTTGGAGAGATTTCGGCGCTCAGGCCAGGGCTGATGCTGTTTCCTTCGTTGACTTTGACTGATCGGCTGGCTGTGACCCGGACTGGAACGTTTGTTGCTATATTGGTTGTGCTGTATGTGCTGCTTTCCCCCATTTTCGACTGCAACCGCTATTATTTGCTATGCTTCCTTCCACTCTAGGTAGCAAATGCTGTGTTTGAATCTTTTTGCTCCCTTTACGGGGTGAATGTTTTTGCGGGCGGGGGGTCAATGGTACTATTGATGGTCGCGAGGCTAGTACCTGGATGGCTGGCGGAGACCCGGACTGGAACGCTGTTTTGGTATACTTAGGGGCTCCATCTGAGATATTTTCTTCACTTGCGGATGCAATGTTTGTAATTTCTTTACCTTGTGGATGCGCTGAGGGCTTATGCGGGGAGTGGAGCCCGGGATTCGTGATTGTGGCCCTCCTCCGGGGTTAGGGGTTTCCTGGGAGTTTTGATTAGATTACTCTTTTCTTGCTCCCTGTATCTTATGTGATGCGACATTTTTCTTTATCTTTCTCTTACTCTATACTACTATATTTCGGGTTTATTGGGCGACAGACACACTGCTGGGGGGGGTAGGCCGTAGCCTTTGCATGCGTGTAGGGTGGGGGGTGGGGGAGGGGTCCTTCGTTCCTTTCTGTTACTATGGTGCCTTGTTTTTCTTATTTATTTGTTCTTCTTCTTTCCCACCTCGGGTCCGTGTTGACGTTTGGGTTGCCGGGCGGTGTGTGATTCGGTCGCTACTGCTGTATTACACCTACATGGACCTTGCCTTTTATTTGTATTTTTTATTTTCAGCTAAAATGGAACAGTTTGGACTTTAATAGTTGCTATGGAAAACCTTTAAAATTAACCTTCACTGCTCCTGAGGCGGGATAGCACGTGATCTCCAGTGTAACTGCCGCATGCCCAATTATTGATACCGATGTGCTATCGCGTCACCGTATGCATGCAATTGTGCCTAAACAGTATTCGTGGCCGGCCTGAGGGTTGTGGGCCCGTATTTGTACTTTTGTGGATGCACCAATAAAGGTTTTCAAAAATTAAAAAAAAAAAAAAAAAGAGCGTCATTTATTTCCCGTGTATAAAGTGATACACCGGTTGCACAAGGCAATCATAAATAAGGGCCAAATGAAAATACCATTCATTTGCACCCAAAATCGTTTTTTGAATAACATTTAAAAAACACTGCCCAGAACCTATGTATAAGCACTCAATATCACTTGTGGAACGTCGCTGTTTCCCAAAATACAAATCCTCTACCTTGCAAATGTTGATATCAAGCATTATCAAAAAGCGGAACACAAACCAAAAGCAAACAAACTCAGGGCCTTATTTATGAAGTTCTTGTGCCACCAGTGCGTCACTTATTACCCATGTTTAAAGTGATGCATCGGCTGCACAAGGCAATCATAAATAAGGGCCAAATGAAAATACCAATGAATTTATTTATTTATGAAGGCCTTGCGCCACAAGAGCGTCATTTATTTCCCATGTATAAAGTGATGCACCGGTTGCACAAGGTAATCATAAATTAGACCCAAATATAAATACCATTCATTTTCACCCAAAATCGTTTTTTGATTAACATTTAAGAAACACTGCGCAGAACCTATGTACAACCACTCAATATCAGCTTTGAAACATCACTGTGTCCCAATATACTAATCCACTATCTTGCATATGTTCATAAAAAATATTATCAAAAAGCAAATAACAAATCAACAGCCAACAAACTCAGGGCCTTATTTATAAAGGCCTTGCACCACAAGAGCGTCACTTATTTCCCATATATAAAGTGATGCACCGGTTGCACAAGGCAATCATAAATAAGGGCCAAATGAAAATACCATTCATTTGCACCCAAAATCGTTTTTTGAATAACATTTAAAAAACACTGCCCAGAACCTATGTATAAGCACTCAATATCACTTTTGAAACGTCACTGTTTCCCAAAATACAAATCCTCTACCTTACAAATGTTGATATCAAGCATTATCAAAAAGCCAAAAACAAACTAAAAGCAAATAAACTCAGGGCCTTATTTATGAAGGCCTTGCGCCACCAGTGCGTCACTTTCTTCCCATGTTAAAAGTGACATACCTACGCCACAAGACAATCATAAATTAGACCCAAATATAAATTCCATTGATTTGCACTAAAAATCGTTTTTTGATTAACATTTTAAAAACACTGCCCAGAACCTATATATAAGCACAGAATTTCACTTTTGAAACATCACTGTTTCCCAAAAAACAAATCCTCTATCTTGCAAATGTTGATATCAAGCATTATCAAATAGCAGAGCACAAACCAAGAGCAAAGAAACTCAGAGCCTTATTTATGAAGACCTTGCACCAGAAAAGCGTCACTTATTTCACATGTATAAAGTGATGCACCGGCTGCACAAGGCAATCATAAATAAGGGCCAAATGAAAATACCATTGATTTGCACCCAAAATCGTTTTTTGATTAACATTTTAAAAACACTGCCCAGAACCTATATATAAGCACAGAATTTCACTTTTGAAACATCACTGTTTCCCAAAAAACAAATCCTCTATCTTGCAAATGTTGATATCAAGCATTATCAAATAGCAGAGCACAAACCAAGAGTAAAGAAACTCAGAGCCTTATTTATGAAGACCTTGCACCAGAAAAGCGTCACTTATTTCACATGTATAAAGTGATGCACCGGCTGCACAAGGCAATCATAAATAAGGGCCAAATGAAAATACCATTGATTTGCACCCAAAATCGTTTTTTGAATAACATTTTAGAAACACTGCTCAGAACCTATGTACAAGCACAGAATTTCACTTTTGAAAGATCACTGTTTCCCAAAATACAAATCCTCTATCTTGCAAATGTTGATATCAAGCATTATCAAAAATCCAAAAGCAAATAAACTCAGGGCCTTATTTATGAAGGCCTTGCGCCACCAGTGCGTCACTTATTACCCATGTTTAAAGTGATGCATCAGCTGGCGCTTCCCCCGCGGAAAATTAAAGATTTTTTTTTACCTTTATGCGCCTTCTAAACCACCCTCAGAAAACCTAGAGGGTCAAGAAGTCTCTACCGTGCCCCCTTCTAGCCATACCGAACATTGTTTGCCCTCCATCTTGTGTCTCGATTGTACCGAAACACAAAATGGAGGACTCCCGTTACGCTGTCGGTGCGCGTACCGGAGCGCGCACCGGTAAGCGCTCCATAAAAAAAGGTGGGAAAGTAATTTTCAGAAAAACCACTGGAGACACTTTCATCAAATATAGAATAGGCCCTACTACATAGCAGTCCCTACCATTTGCCCAAATTTGGTGGAATTCCATTGAGACATTTAGGCTACAGGCCTGTCTAAATATCCTGAGGTATATTACATGACAAAAACACATATGAAATGTTAGAATTTACAACCAATTAAAAAGTTTCTTTCATTTTCTACGATTATTTCCTGACATTTGATTGGTTATGTACATGAATATATATAAAAGAAGAGAGGGAAACACAGCCATTTTGACTACTGCTTCCTGAAGTACATTTGAAAAGAAATAACACTGACAACTTCAACTGATTTTTCAAAGGTAAGTTGTTATTTTGGAAAGTGAAGTACGTTGTGAACTTTAAGTTAATTTGAGAAAAAATATTCTGTTAGTTATATACTATCCCTCTGTAATAGTTATAGATTGAGATAGACTTCTCTGTAATAGTTATGGATTGAGTTAGGCTTCTCACATGCACTTTTTAATAGTTCTACTTCCTGCCTGAAACCATACACTGCCCAAAAATTACTTCACTGTTAAAAACTCAAAAGTACCTGTCTAAACTTAAACCCAACAGTACCCTAACTCTACTAATATAGTTAATTTTTATGCAATTTTCAGAAAGAAAATGGAAGGAGAAAAACAAGCAAATGTTACTTCTATTGAAGTAAAGGTGGAAAATCCAGAAGAGCAAAAAGATAAAGTTGATTTCATGGATGACTCTTTGGACCAACAGTTTATAGAATGTGTGGAACAAATGGAATCACGTACTTATAATTATGAGGAAATACCGGACAATATTATGTTACAAGTTTTATTAAATTATGAAAAAGAATCAGAGGAATACATTTATATTTAATAATTTTAAATTGTTTGAGACAATATTCATTTTTATATGTAATTCATGAAGTATTACCAAAATAATTATATTATAAAATGAGACTTATAGTATGCTGTGCAACTTTTTTTCTGTTACATAGTAAGTTTACTCATAGTTACTACCTTTCTCCCACTATAGTATCTCCTATGTGTATTTTACACCTCTTTTTCATCATAAGGGATCAGGATAGACTACCCATGATCCCCTAGGACTTCTCAGGGAGTGCTTAAAAGATCTGTTTCTGCTTTCCTGACAGATTATGTTATGGAGTCCATATACCACAATAACTTCGATAACAACATGCAAGATATCTACAGAGGAGATGGTGTACATTAAATTTAAGTCTCTTATTGGTACCTACATGTAGGTACTTAAATAAAATAAAAAAACAACAAAAAAAACAATTAATAAACATACAATTTTTTTAAGTGATTTTTTTTTCCCATAGTACGCTCCCCGGTGCGCGTACCGGGCGCTTCCCCCGCGTTAGTTAGGAATTAGCATTTAAAAAACCTAAGAAATTCACTGAAAAAACCATAGGTTTCACACCAGTTATAGTTAGCTGGAAATTTTACTGACATAAAACCATTGAAATTCCCACGTTATAGTTAGTTGGACTCACTATAACTTGCGCGTGTAATGCACTGCTGATGACATCACATATTACATCACTCATGACATGGTCAGTTACATCACTCGTCACTTCGGCGCGCAACGTTAGTCCCCTCGGAAGCGCCTACGTTCGCGCCACGTAAACGCACCCGGAAGCGCCTACGTTCGCGCCACGTTTGCGCCCCGGAAGCGCCTACCTTTGCGCCGCGTAAACGCACCCGGGAGCGCTCCGGAGCACGCAGCGTAAGCGCGTCGGGTCATGTGACCTTAAAATAACACTTTTCATTGGTTGCTAACAGTTTTTTTTACAAAGAATGAAATCCCCACCCATTTCCTTCACTTCTTCTTTCACTTTTGTGACTGAAAGACCTGCCTTTTTGCTCCAGGATATTTCTTGGTTTTTCAATGGCTGCCAGACAATCCAGCAGTGAGGATGACTCCAATGAATTCATCAATGAAGAGCCTCCTCAACGAAAAGTTAAGGAACATTTCATTTGGAAATTTTTTATAATCCCACCTGGACTAAAAAAGGTAAATGCTCCAAAAGTGCAGTGCAAGATCTGCAAAGAAGAGCTGTCACGAGGAAACCCTTTGAAAAAGTACTCTTTTGGGAACTTCACAATGATCCGGCATGTGGAGAGGAAGCACCCCCAGAATTTTGCCCGGGAAAGTGTCAGGGCTCTGGCACAAGAGGTTCCCAGAGATGGGGCCTCTACATCAACCGGAGGAGCAACTTCTTCTGGGAGGGGGCAATCACAGGAGCAGGTGCCAAACATTCAACCTGCATTTAACCATGGTGTCCTCAGATGCAGATACTGCAATCAACTCCTCACCTTTGGGGAGCAAAGTGTCCAGCTCATGGTTCGAGCATTGGAGAACCATCGCTGCCCTTCCCACCCCTAATTTTTTTTGTTTTATTTTGCTCCTGTTGAGCAGTTTCCATTCCCTGTTTTTGTTCCTATTTTGAAGAAAACCAAAAGTTCTTTTCAGAATTACCTCCAATTCTCATCAAAGAGCTATATTCTTAAAAAAAATGAAAAAGAGTAAGTGAAATAGAGTGCATTGATAATTGAAAGGAGAATGAGTAAGAAAGAACAGAAAGGTATGAGAGGAAAAAAGAAGTGAAGTAGGAGGACTGAAAGAAGGTGAGTGTTAGGAAATAAAGTTATAAGAAGAAGAGTGAATATGGGGAATATTGTTATTCAATGAAAATGTTGAAAAAGAACAGGAGTGTTGAAGGATAAGAAAAGATGCATTGCTGGAGTTGAAGGTAGAAGGCCTCATTTATGAAGCCATGCGTCACTTTAACGCCACCAAAGCATCACTTTTTGTGACACAACATTCCAATAAAAAATGCACCTTATTTATTCATATTTACAAAGTGGCGTTTCTTGGTAAATACATTACTTTGTAAACCCCTGTGCCACATTATTCCTACGTTAGGTGTAATGTATGCAAAAGGGACGTATTGATGCAAGAAAGGGTTGTAGAGGTGACACAGTGAATAAACTGGAGGCCTCATTTCTGAAAAGTGACGCATCGCTACGTGAAAACAGCAATGCATCACTTTTCTGGGCGCACTCCTTATGACATTCCAGATATGTCATATTTAATTTATGACTAATCAATTCGCAAGGAGTTACAGATACGTCAGTATTTCTGACGTATCTGTAAACACAAAAGTAACGCATTGCTGGAGTGCGTCACAAAAGTGACGCAACTCCAGTAATGCGTCCTTTCACATGGGAAAAGCACCATGTGAAAGGTCTTGCGTCAGTCTTACACCTGCTGTGAGACAGGCGCAAGATTTTGACGCAACAGCATCCTAAAAGTGACGCAGTGAAATCTCATAGATTTCACTGCGTCGTTATTGCAAAGCTTTTTGCAGGGGAACACCCCCTCTGCATACATTATACCTGACGCAGATATATTGTGGCGCAGGATTTTAAAAAGTGACCCATCTACTTAGATGCGTCGCTTTTTAAATATAGCGCAACGAGGCGCATTTTTTTACACCGCTGGTGCGATGCGTCACTTTTCTGTGCGCACTCCTTACGACATTCCAGATGTCACAAAAGTGATGCATTGCTGGAGTGCGTCACAAAAGTGACACAACTGCAGTAATGCGTCCTTTCACATGGGGAAAGCACCATGTGAAAGATCTTGCGTCAGTCTTACACCGGCTGTGAGGCAGGCGCAAGATTTTGACGCAACAGCATCCTAAAAGTGACGCAGTGAAATCTCATGTAATCTATGAGATTTCACTGCGTCACTTTTAGGATGCTGTTGCGTCAAAATCTTGCACCTGCCTCGCGTCACTTTTATGTTTACAGATATGTCAGAAATACTGACGTATCTGTAACTCCTTGCGACATGATTCGTCACACATTAAATATGACACATCTGGAATGTCATAAGGAGTGCGCACAGAAAAGTGACGCATCGCACCAGCGGTGTAAAAAAATGCGCCTCGTTGCGCTATATTTTAAAAGTGACGCATCTAGGTAGATGCGTCACTTTTTAAATATAGCGTAACAAGGCGCATTTTTTTACACCGCTGGTGAGTCACAAAAAGTGACGCACAGGCGGCGCAAAACTGGCAGCACAAGGCCTTCATAAATATGGTCCTGGATTTTCCCCGTGCTTCGCTCCCCGGTGCGCTTCCCGGTGCGCGTACCGGGTGCTCCCCCCGCGCAAATCGAATTTTTTTTTTTTTAAATGCTCCGCAGGACCCTATTTTAGCCCCCACATCAAACCTAGGGGGTCAGAGGGGGTCTACTCTGCCCCCTTATGGTCATTTGCCCCTTTGTTTTTGCCACCTCTTGTGTCTCGATTTTACCGAGACACAAGATGGCAGCCGCTCCAGACTGTTTAGAATGTTTACAGACACCCAAGAGCCAATCAGCTTTCTGTGCGCAAGTCGCGTGGCGCGCCCGGTGTGCTCCCCGGAGCGCGTACCGGAGCCTATAGATATATATATTTTTTTGAACCTAAATTACTCAAAATCCACTGGAGCACATATCTTGAGACATAGCAAAGGCACATCGGGCTACCAGTCCCTACAATTTTGCCAAGTTTGGTGTAAATCCATTCAGCCGTTCGGGCTAAAAGTGAAATCGACCGCCCTATGGAAATTAACATGGAGAAAACGCGTTTTGGGACCCCCTTTTATCTCGGCCCCCGCTTGACAAATCCCCCCCAAACTTTCAGGGAAGGACCGGGGCGCCGCGAGGCCATTTTCAGGAACTTTTCAGGCAGATTCGTCAACCGGCGCCAAAGTTATTCCAAATAGAATTTTGAGATTTAACATTGAAAAAAATCCTAACTATAACTACCTACTGGCGACCGCCAGTAGGTAATATATATATATATATATTACCTACTGGCGGTCGCCAGTAGGTATATATAGTTAGGATTTTTTCTCTATGGGATTTTTGAAAATTCTATGTCTAATAACTTTGGCGTTTGTGGACGGAATTGGCTGAAATTTTCAGGAAAATGGAACATTTTGTTTCTGAGCAGCCCCTGACAATTTGGGGGGGGTTTCATCAAGGGGGGGCCGAGAAAAAAGGGGGGTCCCAAAACGCATTTTTCCCATGTTAATTTCCATAGGGCGGTTGGCCTCACTTTTAGCTCGAACGGCTGAATGGATTTGCACGAAACTTGGCAGAATTGTAGGGACTGTTAGCCTGATGTGCCTTTGCTAGGTCTCAATATATGTGCTCCAGTGGATTTTGAGTAATTTAGGTTCAAAAAAATATATATATCTGGGCGGAGCCTAACCACACATCTGATCTGATTGGCTGTCAGCACTTCATCCAAGAAGTGTTGGCAGCCATCTTGGGACCAATATACATGATAGCACCTCATTTAAAAGCATTGTAGTTAATAGAGGGTTTTAGGACTTTAGTTACATTATAAATCATTTGATGATGGTACCATACTCGTTTTAGGAATTGTGGTGGGTTCTAAGGTGATTTTACCATGTGAAAAAACCTTCTGCTGTGATATCATGAATATTGTTTGAAAGAAAACTAATATCTCATGATTTTCCCACAGTGGTTTTGAAGGGGATCTATAAGCTAAACTGAAAGCATATTTTCTGTAAATTCACATTATCTTTCTCAGTCATGTGAAAATGAAGTCTGACATTCTCAGTAAAACATGTACATCCAACAAGGACAGAGACTGTCAGTTGATTCCTTTGTGTTCTACTGCAGCCTCCTAGAGTGTTCTAAAGAACAACTAGAGCGCTAACAGTCCTACTTATTACAAAGGTATGGCACACCTGAAGCCATCTTGATTGGAATAAAGTGGTAACTCTTAAAACATTTAATTTAAAAAGAAACAACATGAAGGGGTATATTTTGCCATAGAAAGTATGATTAGTGCTGCAGAATGAAAAATTAGGGCACATTTTGAGTGACTTCTCAAATCCTTTTCTATTTCATTAAAACATTCTGACATGCAGTCTCCCAAAATGGCCACCAGAGACAAAAGAGCCCAAATGTAGCCCAAATATCACCCAGATGTAGCCCAAGTATAGCCCAATGACAGAATGTCCCAGAGTGTTCTAAAGAACAACTAGAGCGCTAACAGTCCTACTTATTACAAAGGTATGGCACACCTGAAGCCATCTTGATTGGAATAAAGTGGTAACTCTTAAAACATTTAATTTAAAAAGAAACAACATGAGGGGGTATATTTTGCCATAGAAAGTATGATTAGTGCTGCAGAATGAAAAATTAGGGCACATTTTGAGTGACTTCTCAAATCCTTTTCTATTTCATTAAAACATTCTGACATGCAGTCTCCCAAAATGGCCACCAGAGACAAAAGAGCCCAAATGTAGCCCAAATATCACCCAGATGTAGCCCAAGTATAGCCCAATGACAGAATGTCCCAGAGTGTTCTAAAGAACAACTAGAGCGCTAACAGTCCTACTTATTACAAAGGTATAGCACACCTGGAGCCATCGTGATGGGAATAAAGTGGTAACTCTTAAGACATTTAATTTAAAAAGGAACAAAATGAGGGGGTATATTATGCAATAGAAGGTATTATTAGTGCTGCAGAAAGAAAAATTAGGGCACATTTTGAGTGACTTTTCAAATCCTCTTCTATTTCATTAAAAAATTCTGACATGCAGTCTCCCAAAATGGCCACCAGAGACAAAAGAGCCCAAATGTAGCCCAAATATCACCCAGATGTAGCCCAAGTATAGCCCAATGACAGAATGTCCCAGAGTGTTCTAAAGAACAACTAGAGCGCTAACAGTCCTACTTATTACAAAGGTATGGCACACCTGAAGCCATCTTGATTGGAATAAAGTGGTAACTCTTAAAACATTTAATTTAAAAAGGAACAAAATGAGGGGGTATATTTTGCCATATGAATTATGATTAGTGCTGCAGAAAGAAAAATTAGGGCACATTTTGAGTGACTTCTCAAACCCTCTTCAATTTCATTAAAAAATTCTGACATAGTCTCGCAAGATGGCCACCAGAGACAAAAGAGCCTAAATGTAGCCCAAATATCACCCAGATGTACCCCAAGTATAGCCCAATGACAGAATGTCCCAGAGTGTTCTAAAGAACAACTAGAGCGCTAACAGTCTTACTTATGACAAAAGTATGGCACACCAGAAGCCATCTTGATTGGAATGAAGTGGTAAGTCTGAAAACACTCAATTTAAAAAGGAACAACATGAGGGGGTTAATTTTGCCATAGAAAGTATGATTAGTGCTTCAGAAAGAAAAATTAGGGATCATTTTGAGTGACTTCTCAAATCCTCTTCTATTTCATTAAAAAAATTCTGACATGCAGACTGAAACATGCACTTTGAATACCAGCAGCAGACGTCCCTGGTGAGCAGTAGCTTTACTACAGTGATCTAATGTGCAACTAGAGTGCTAACATTCAGAATTTATGGCAAATGTGTGACACATCTGAATGCCTTCTTGATGGAACCAAAGTAAACAAGCATTGAAAATGCAATAGATCTCGCCCTCGTTTAAGTTAAAGCCATTCTGTTTGTAATGAGGTGGCTTTTTAGCTTTGCTTTTATTAGTGTTTTTTCAACTTTCATGTAAATAACGCACCGTTTTCACCAAATCGACTTTGCCCAAGCACACCCTTCCCTTCGGCCAACAAATCCCAAAAATTCGGCACACCTGCCGATCCACTCTCCCTACAGCTCACCCAAGCCCCGTCCCTCTAGCGCAACTGGAACATCCCAAATTCACCTTCTCCATGCGCACCAAAAACTCCCATTGAATAACATGACAATTCGCTACTCCGCACAAAAATTGCTCTTTAAAGCACTTCCACTGCTCCGATCCGCTTCAAACTTGGCTGGACACTAGTTCCAGCGATTCCCTAACATCTCACCAAAAATCAGCTCAATCCATCCACTGGAACGGGGACGAATTTCAACCCGAATACGCGCCCCCCGCAAACACAAAAAAAAGCCATAAAACGGCCAAATCTCGACCAAAAACCGCCAAAATCCCTCAAAACCTTGCCAACACCAATACGCACGAAACTGAACCGGCCCCTCAGCCCTAGGCTCCGGGAACCCTACTTAATTGACCCAAAAGCCCTAAAAAAGCAACATAATACACACGAAAACGCCCTAACAACCCTAAAATGCATATAAGTATATGTATGCATGCATTTATGTTTGTATTTATATGTAGATATACAGATGATATATGTTTATATATGTATGTATATATATATATTCACTGAAAAAACCATAGGCTATAGACCATATATAGTTAGGAATTAGCATTTACAAAACCTTGAAAATTCACTGAAAAAAACGTAGGTTATAGACCATATATAGTTAGGAATTAGCATTTACAAAACCTTGAAAATTCACTGAAAAAACCATAGGTTATAGACCATATATAGTTAGGAGATCGCATTTACAAAACCTTATTTTACTCACACAAAACCATTGAAATTCCATATATAGTTAGTTGCACTAACTATATATCGCGCACCCGCAATCCACTGCTGATGATGTCACATATTACATCATTCATGACATGGTCAGTGACATCACTGATGACATCACTGATGACATCTCAAATGACATCACTGATGACATCACTGATGACAACATCCAGTGACTGTATGTTTCTGTAAAGTTAAAATATGTCTTACATATTGAAGAATGAGTGGATGTATAAGTGTCTGGATGAAGGATTTAGTAGGTGCATGACTGACTGTATGAGTGAGTGATTAAATGTGTCTCACTGAGTGCATGGGTTAGTGACTAAACTGTCTTAATTTGTGCATCATTATGTCTGTTGTTCTGTAAACTGTTGCATGTGTTGATAAGTAGCTATATGAGTAACTATATGGGTTATTGATTGGTTGCCCAAGTATTTGTATGGGATACTGAGTGTGTGTGTGGGTGGCTGGGAGGTGTATGACTCTGTGCATAGATGTGTGAGCAGTTGATTCACTAGATGTATGGTTTCAAAAGTGCATGTGGAAACAGCTGTATGGGCGGTTGACTGTGTGCATGAGTGTATTGGTGAGTGAATGGATATCTCAGTGCTACATGTCAAAGTAAGTACATATGTAAAACACAGTACATGTGAGAGTTGACATATATAAATAACTGTGCATAAGAGCCAGTGAATGTGTGAGTGGCTGTATGGATCATTGTGAACTTGTATCAGGGATTGTATAAGAGAGTTAATATGTGTTAGTATATGTTTGAATAAGTAAAGTTTGTATAACTGTATAGTTGAGGAAATGGAGGTGTGATTGATTCTTTGATTGACTGACTAGGTGTGTGAGTAACTCCATGGATGAGTGACAGTCTGTGAGTGTCTGTTTACACTGATTGTATCTAAGGTTATATTAGAGTCTGAAGAGGTTCATCGTATTATCACATGAATGATATCATCAGTGATGTGATCAGTAATGTCAAATGAGATGTCATCAGTGATGTCATCAGTGATGTCATTTGAGATGTCATCAGTGATGTCATTTGAGATGTCATCAGTGATGTCATCAGTGATGTCACTGACCATGTCATGAATGATGTAATATGTGACATCATCAGCAGTGGATTGCGGGTGCGCGATATATAGTTAGTGCAACTAACTATATATGGAATTTCAATGGTTTTGTGTGAGTAAAATAAGGTTTTGTAAATGCGAATTCCTAACTATATATGGTCTATAACCTATGGTTTTTTCAGTGAATATATATATATATATATATTACCTACTGGCGGTCGGTAGGTAATATATATATATATATTACCTACTGGCTATCGCCAGTAGGTATATATAGTTAGAATTTTTTCCCTATGGGACTTTTGAAAATTCTATGTCTAATAACTTTGGCGTTTGTGGACGGAATCGGCTGAAATTTTCAGGAAAATGGCACATTTTGTTTCTGAGCAGCCCCTGAAAATTTGGTGGGGTTTCGTCAAGGGGGGGCTGAGAAAAAAGGGGGGTCCCAAAACGCGTTTTTCCCATTCATTTTTCCATAGGGCGGTTGGACTCACTTTTAGCTCGAACGGCTGAATGGATTTGCACGAAACTTGGCAAAATTGTAGGGACTGTTAGCCCGATGTGCCTTTGCTAGGTCTCAATATATGTGCTCCAGTAGTTTTTGAGAAATTAACGTTCAAACCAAGATATATATCTGTAACAGCGCTCTGGGCAGCGATCCGGTCCGCTTACTTTTCGCTTATCGGAACTTTGCGCGCAGAAAGCTGATTGGCTCTCCGGTGTCTGTCAACATTCTAAACAGTCCGGAGCGGACGCCATCTTGTCTCTCGGTAGGATCGAGAGAGAAGAAGAGGGGGAAAACGAAGGGGGAATTTAATGAAAGGGGGCAAGGTATCCCCCTCTTGACCCCCTAGGAATGTTGTTGGGGTTATTAAAGGGTCCCGTGGGGAAAATAAAAAAAAAATGATTTTTCACGGTAGAAGCGCGGCCGCGAACTGGTAGCGAAACGGGAATTCGCCATTTTGTGCTTCGTAAATTAAATTACTAGTTATAAGTGGGTGCGGGAGACGTATCCTAATCCCCTATGTTTCCTGAGGGTGGGTGAGGAGGCTGATATATGTTGATACATCTCTTCCAGCGGCTGTGCGTGAGCTTTTTTTTTTTTTTTGCTGCGTGACAGTCCGGAGCGGCCGCCATCTTGTCTCTCGGTAGGATCGAGAGAGAAGAAAAGGTGAAAAACTAAGGGGGAATTTAATGAAAGGGGGCAAGGTATCCCCCTCTTGACCCCCTAGGAATGTTGTTGGGGTTATTAAAGGGTCCCGTGGGGAAAATAAAAAAAAAATGATTTTTCACGGTAGAAGCGCTTCACGGGCCGCGAACTGGGCCGCAAACTGGTAGCGAAACGGGAATTCGCCATTTTGTGCTTCGTTAATTAAAGTACTAGGTATAAGGGGGTGCGGGAGACATATCCTAATCCCCTATGTTTTCTGAGGGTGGCTGAGGAGGCTGATATATGTTGATATATCTCTTCCAGCGGCTGCGCCATCTTGCCTTTTTTCGAATGCCACAATTTTGTCGTGCACGGCAGCCATTTTAGATGCCAGGCTGGTCCCAGGCTATCACCTACCCCTGCGGATGTAGTTTATGGCCCCAGCTGTAGAGAATTCAGACATGCCAATCCTCCTGATTCAGGCGTGTGAGTACTGATTTCAGTGCTAGTCTCCCGCCTCCCGATTTCTGCAAGCAAAAACCCGGGGGCATATTACGAACAACTAGCGATAATTTTTTGTCTATAACTTGTTTAGAGACAAAAATTATCGCCGCACATCGGCGATTTTTATCGCAGATAAACCTTGCTATTATCGCAGAAAAGTCAGCGATATTCATGTATTATCGACCTAATGCTCTTAGCCATGTTATCCACCTCCCATTGGATAACATGGCTAAGAACTGCTCAGGGCAGGTGTTAGATTTTGGAGATATTCGCGCTTAGCGCGAATATCTCCAAAAGTTGGTAATAGAAGGTAGCGATGTTAGGGACTGTTTCCAGTCGCTAACATCTTGGCACGCCACTTTGCATGTCATTAGTGATAAGTATCACTGACATGCAAAGCCGGGCCCAAGATGGTCGCTATCTCCTTTTAGGTGTCACTAACTGGTGTTAGCGACAGTTTGATAATAGGGAAATAATTTTATCTCCGCTTTCATGGTTTTTAAAGCCAAAAAAGCGGAGATAAACCCCCTTGATAATATGCCCCACGATTCCTTGGGGGTTTCAGCTGACAGGGCTTGGTATTGTGTTACATGGTAATTTTTCCATGAAACGTCAGAGGGTCGATGTAGGGGTTCTAGAAGAGGTGATAAACCATTTAAGCCTCATGAACAAGCGCATGGTCTTTTAAAGATTTGTGAAGTACTCGGGGCGGCGGTGTGTGTGTGCCCTCTTTCAGGAGCGGGCGGGGGGGCACTGCCAGCAACTTGCCAGGTCAGGTAGTGTTCAACACGTGCATCACCCTTTCTCTGCCTGCTATTGCGCTCCATGCTTCGGAAAGGTAAGAAAAAGAACGTGCATTTGAGTTTGAAATGTCCGATCCTGCAGCAGCACACTTCCAAAGCCCACACATGACAATAACCCGATTCAAGGCCCCATTCACCCGTTTTTCAAAAAATAGATAACACTCCAACAAATTAAGGTTATAAAACTTTATTAACTTTTAACGATAATGAACAGAACAAAAACTAAAAACATTTAAACATTTATTAACACAAAAAGCAACAATGGTTAGAAGCTGTCTTTTGTGCGAATAGTCCCAAGGCAGCACAACGTGCAGAGTTCTGGACGGCACCCAGGTGATGTCGCCTGGGTGCCGCACTGGTTTAGGGATCCTACAATGCTGCTCCGAAAATTGGCGTGGGGCGTCCCGGGTGGGGCGGGGGGAGGCCTCGTCAGTAGCGGTCTGTTGTGCGAATAGTCCCAAGGCAGCACAACGTGCAGAGTTCTGGACGGCACCCAGGTGATGTCGCCTGGGTGCCGCACTGGTTTAGGGATCCTACAATGCAGCACAGAAAAACAGCGTGGGGCGTCCCGGGTGGTGCGGGGGGAGGCCTCGTCAGTAGCGGTCTGTGTCCAGTGTCACATGGCTGACACAACATGTACGACAGGCACCCAGGTGATGTCCAGTAAACTGCCGCCCTGGTTTTGGTATCCTACAATGCTGCTCCGAAAATTGGCGTGCGGCGGCCCGGGGGGGGGGGGGGGGGAGGCGGCGTGAACGGGCCTCCCCAGGTGGCGGCCATCTAGCTGAGTTGCGCTCGCTCTTGCGGCCACAGCGTCTCGCTCACCATGTTGTGGAGTTGCTCCCACTCTTGCAGTGCAGCGATAGGCGGCTGCCACATGGCTGTCAAAATGGCGGACGGCTCTTCGGTTTTGGGCCTGGTCCACTGAAATGGCCCTGGGACACCTTGGAAGTCGGACGCTTGCCTGCTAGGGCTTGGGCTCCATTCTCGAAAAGCGTCCCCTCAGCCGTGAAGATTGTGTAAAAGTCTTGGGGGCCCCCGACTCCCGCAGGCTTCCGGTGGGGAGCGGCTGACATGATTGCTCGCGGAATGACCACGACGGAGCCAAGAGATGGTGGTGCTCTCATGCTGACGCCAGCTTCAGTCTGAATGATCCAGAAACAAGGTGGGGCTTTCATCGTTTGGGAAAAAAAAATGTTCTAAACCAATGAAAAGTGTTATTTTTAGGTCATATGACCAAGCCTTCCATCTTTAGGAAACCAAAAGTAAAATGAACCAATGAAAAGTTTTATAAACAAGTCACATGACCTGTTATGCGACATAGGGCTACAAAAAGCGTAGAAAATCCGTTGGCACGTGAGGCGGCGTCAGTAGCGGACCGATGTGCGAATAGGCCGAAGGCAGCACAACGCGCCGAGATCCGGATGGCACCGAGGTGGTGTCCAGCAAATTGCCGCACTGGTGTGGCCATCCTACAATGCTGCGCCGAAAGACGGCGTGTCCAGCTGAATTGCGGTCACTGTTGCGGTACAGTGACTCGAACGCGCCGAGATCCGGATGGCGCCGAGGTGGTGTCCAGCAAATTGCCGTACTGGTGTGGCCATCCTACAATGCTGCGCCGAAAGACGGCGTGTTCAGCTGAGTTCCGGTCACTCTTCCGGCACAGTGACTCGAACGCGCTGAGATCCGGATGGCACCGAGGTGGTGTCCAGCAAGTGGCTGCACTGGTGTGGCCATCCTACAATGCTGCGCCGGAAGTCGGCGTGGGGTGCCCCGTTGGCTTATGAGGTGATGTCAGTAGTGGACTGATGTGTGAATAGGTCGGAACCAGCACAAGGCGCCAAGATCCGAATGGCAAGTCCTGGATGTTGAGTGCCTCAGTTGAGATTTCTGAGCAGTGCTTGTAGAACTGTCTGAAGCTTATTTGCACCTGCTGCAGCTTCACTAGGTCCGGCGGAACTTGTTGCCTTTTCCTTTCTGCTTCTTTTCCTACAATGCGTTTCTTCTGAAGACACGACCAGGTCCCTGAATGTGTGCAGGGGGACGCTATTGAATGAATGAACGCGTCGAGATCTGGATGGCACCGAGGTGGTGTCCAGCAAATTGCCGCACTGGTGTGGCCATCCTACAATGCTGCGCCGAAAGTCGGCGTGGGGTGCCCCGTTGGTTTATGAGGTGATGTCAGTAGCGGACCGATGTGTGAATAGGTCGGAACCAGCACAAGGCGCCCTGCACTGTTGAGCCTTTTTCAATGTCTGTTTTTTGTTCTTTCCCCTCCATCAAAAACAAAACAAAAATACAAGGCGCCAAGATCCGAATGGCAAGTCCTGGATGTTGAGTGCCTCAGTTGAGAGTTCTGAGCAGTGCTTGTAAGACTGTCTGAAGCTTATTTGCACCTGCTGCAGCTTCACTAGGTCCGGCGGAACTTTTTTCCTTTTCCTTTCTGCTTCTTTTCCTACAATGCGTTTCATCTGAAGACACGACCAGGTCCCTGAATGTGTGCAGGGGGACGCTATTGATTGAATGAAAATGGCGGCTTGACACAAAGCTGACTCAAGCGTTACTGTTGGTGCTATACAGACAAAAATTGGTTTTCAGTTTGTACATTCTTCAGGTTTTTTTTTCCATCCAAGTCTGATTGAGAGTTTGTAGAAAAATGGCTTCAGATTTTCCACATACTACTCTTCAACATTCTTCCTAAATGTAACAATGTGAAACTCACTAGGAGAACGGCTGTTTCTGTTTCCTTTCAAAATGCTGCCACCAATATTTTCTGAATGGAAGACACCATCTTGTAACATAAAGGGCCGAAAGGGGTTCTGGTCTGGCCGATGGTTGGTGGAGACATTTTGACTATATCTTGGACCTGCCCGGCCTCGCCCAAAATGGCGCCGGTATAAATGGGACTCGTAACTCTTTGCCCGCAAATGTATATCTAGAAAATGTTATTGTAAGTGGCCCTGTCATATTTTAATTACAAAATGTACGTCCACCGATTCCGCAACTGTTAGACACCTTTGTTCTTGTCACCTAATGGCCCGCTCGTTACGTTCTTCTACAGTGTAAATGTCTCCTCATCATATACGATTTGAGTTTGCTCCGTGGCCGGCCCACGTGGTTATAGGCCCGTATTTGTATACTGACATTTTCACAATAAAGGTTTTTAAAACAAAACACGGTAGTAGTATTTTCATTTGTAAAGTTTTTACTTTTAGTGACTGTTTTCGAATCAGTAAAAGGCAAGTGAAATAAAGCAGTCCAATTACATGACGGATAAAAGGTATAATATGTAGGAACGCAGTAAAGATAAATGGTCAAGGGCAGTTGTGTTTTTCATGTCTGCAACATAAAGTGATCGATAAGAATCTGATAATCAGGCGTATCGGCGACTAAGACAGCAGGCCGAATCTCTTTTACTCAACGGCTCCGTCATGGAAGGAAGAAACGCCCTTTTTCTCGAAAAAGGAATATATTTTACTTGCAAGACAGTTGTAAATTTTCCGGGAAAGTACATTAGCCTGGAATATTATAACATATGTTTGAAAAAAAAATATTGTTCGAAAATAATAAAAAGCGTAATTTTTAGGTCATATGACCAAGCTTTTCATCATTAAATTAACAAAAGTAAAATGAACCAATGAAAAGTTTTATTAACAAGTCACATGACCTGTTATGCTTACGTTACGCGCTGCGCGCCGCGCCTCGGATCACTTCCGGGTGCGCTAACGCGGCGTGTCATAAAACGCATTACGCGACAACGTAGGTCAAGAATATAGTCTAAATGTCTCCACCAACCAGCGTTCAGAACACAACCCCTTTCAGCAGTCCAAAAAGTTCTGTTAAATGACAACAGAGGGGACAGGCAACAAGAACCATCAGTCAAAGAGGGGAGGGCAAGTTCTTCTCTTCCGGGTCATGTTGGGGCGCTACCGGAACTGATCGAATTGGTAGTCTACAGTGTTTCTGGATGTTTCAGACTAAAGCTGGCGTCAGCATGAGACCACTACCATCTCGTAGCTCCGTCGTGGCCATTCCACGAGCAATCATGGCAGCCGCTCCCCACCAGAAGCCTGCGGGAGTCGGAGGCCCCCAAGACTTTTGTAGAATCTTCACGGCTGAGGGGACGCTTTTCGAGAATGGGACCCAAGCCCTAGCAGACAAGCGTCCGAGTTCCAAGGTGTCCCAGGGCCATTTTAGTGGACCAGGCCCAAAACCGAAGAGCCGGCCGCCATTTTGAGAGTCCTGTGGCAGCCGCCTATCGCTGCACCGCAAGAGCGGGCGCATCTCAACTACATGGTGAGCGAGACGCTGTAGTCGCAAGAGCGGGCGGAAAACAGCTGAATGGCGGAAGAGGCACAGTGTAGCAAAAGCGGGCGGAATGGCAACTAAAACGATAAAGGGGCGCCTCACTACAGCTTGTCTTCAGGTCAAACGGATTGTGGGACAAGGTCCAGAATTGAAGAGTCATCAAAAGGCAAAAAGTACCGCCGGACCCCGGGAGCCGGCCGCCTATGTCGGGGGCGATCTCAGGCTACACCAGTGCTATAAGACTTGGGGAGGGTGTCGGAGCCAAGCGTCTTCTCCGAGTCCATGGCCATCACAGCGCCCCTCAGGGGCCTCCGTCAAGCTGTTTAGGAAGGTAACATATCACATTGTTTTCTAATGCAGTCAGGTCCACAAACGACACTCACTTACTTTGAGAATAGTGAAGCTGCAGTAGGTGGAAATAAGCTTCAGACAGTGTTACAAGCGCTGCTCAGAACTCTTAACTATGGCACCCAACATCTAGAACTTATGCTATTTGAGAATGGTAGTGACATCGAAGCATCTCAGGGACCAAAACCATTAACGTACTTTCACGTATGAAAATCTTACTTGGGGAGGGGGCAGGAGCGAAGCGCCCCCTCCCAGTCAGCGCCACCACACCGTATGTTGAAAATCTGAAGCCATCGTTCTACAAAGTCAACCAAACTTGGATTGAAAAATCTAGAAAAATGTACAAACTGAAAACCAGTTTTGGTCTGCATAGCATCAGTAACAACGCTTGAGTCAGCTTTGTGTCAAGCCGCCATTTTGATTCAACAAAGCACAGGCATTGAAAAAGGCTGAAATTCAGAACTCTAAACTATGGCACCCAACATCCAGGAGCTTGCTATCCGGATCTTGGAGCCTTGTGCTGTTTTCGATCTATTCACACATCGGTCCACTACTGACATCATCTTATAAACCAACGTTATGTAAATAGTTTTTTAATAAAATGTTTTACCCTGTTTCTTTGCTGGTGTGTTGTCTATATTTTTAATATTTGCATAGGGTTTGTCATTATTTTGTGCGGGATGGGTGATGGAGCCGAGCTGTCTTGCAGCCCTCATGGTGTGGAGCTCAGTTCATCTCACTATTTTCGTATTTCTCAAGAAGGGTTGTTCCTAATATTTCTATTTTAGCGAGGTCAAAAAGAGATCCAATTAGTGGCCTACTGATTTTGCTCGATTACTTTTATTTTTTTACACGATTTTTCACTATCTGCAAAGACTAAACAGAGTATTGCGACTTTGTGCTTGTTTGTAAATAGAGAATGATCCAAAGAGAACCAATTCTAAAACAGTAAATGCTTGGACAACAATCAATCAAATGGAGAGACAAGGAGGTACGACGGATTACAACGGGGGTAAAGGCCTGCGTTAACTACCCTTCTGTATCTGCAAAGAGAGAGTACTACTAAGGCAAAAGAGGGGAGGGGGGGGGCAGCGTTCAAAGCACATCAGCGTGCATAAATACGAAAATGTTTTTATCTATCACGTACTTGACATTTTAAAGCTTTTCATATTTGCTATTAAAAAACCAATGAAATTCACAGAAAAAACCATAGGTTATAGTGGATATATAGTTAGGAATTTGCATTTACAAAACCTTGAAAATTCAATGAAAAAACCATAGGTTATAGGCCATATATAGTTAGGAATTAGCATTTACAAAACCTTATTTTACTCGCATAAAACCATTGAAATTCCATATATAGTTAGCTAACTATAAGCGCTAACTATATATCGCGCACCCGCAATCCACTGCTGATGATGTCACATATTACATCATTCATGACATGGTCAGTGACATCACTGATGACATCACTGATGACATCTCAAATGACATCACTGATGACAACTCAAATGATATCAATGATGACATCTCAAATGACATCACTGATGACATCACTGATGACAACTCAAATGACATCACTGATGACATCTCATTTGTCATCACTGATCACATCACTCATGTGATAATACAATGAACCTCTTCAGACTCTAATATAACCTTACATACACTCAGTATAAACAGACACTCACAGACTGTCACTCATCCATGGAGTTACTCACACACCTAGTCAGTCATGCAAAGAATCAATCACACCTCCATTTCCTCAACTATACAGTTATACACATCTTACTTATTCAAACATATAATAACACATATTTACTCTCTTATATAATCCCTGATACAAGCTCACAGTGATCGATACAGCCACTCACACATTCACTGGGTCTTATGTTCAGTTATTTATATATCTCAACTCTCACATGTATTGTGTTTTACATACGTACTTACTTGCACATGTAGCAATGAGAAATCCATTCACTCACCAACACACCCATGCACAGTCAACCGCCCATATAGCTGTTTCCACATGCACTCTTGAACTCATACTCCTAGTGAATCAACTGCTTACACATCTATGCACAGAGTCACGCACCTCCCAGCCACCCACACACACACTCAGCCTCCCATTCAAATATTTGGGCAACCAATCAATAACCCATATGGCCACTCTTATAGCTACTGATCAACACATGCAGCAGCTTACACAACAACAAACATACTGATGCACGAATTAAGACAGTTTAGTCACTAACCCATGTACTCAGTGAGACACATTTAATCACTCACTCATACAGTCAGTCATGCACCTACTAAATTCTTCATCCAGACACTTATACATCCACTCATTCTTCAATATGTGAAACATATTTAAACTTTACAGACACATACAATCACTGGTTGTTTTGATCAGTGATGTCATCAGTGATGTCACTGACCATGTCATGAATGATGTAATATGTGACATCATCAGCAGTGGATTGCGGGTGCGCGATATATAGTTAGCGCTTATAGTTAGCTAACTATATATGGAATTTCAATGGTTTTATGCGAGTAAAATAAGGTTTTGTAAATGCTAATTCCTAACTATATATGGCCTATAACCTATGGTTTTTTCATTGAATATATATATATATATATATATATATATATATATATATATATATTACCTACTGGCGGTCGCCAGTAGGTATATATAGTTAGGATTTTTTCTCTATGGGATTTTTGAAAATTCTATGTCTAATAACTTTGGCGTTTGTGGATGGAATTGGCTGAAATTTTCAGGAAAATGGAACATTTTGTTTCTGAGCAGCCCCTGACAATTTGGGGGGGTTTCATCAAGGGGGGGCTGAGAAAAAAGGGGGGTCCCAAAACGCGTTTTTCCCATGTTAATTTCCATAGGGCGGTTGGCCTCACTTTTAGCTCGAACGGCTGAATGGATTTGCACGAAACTTGGCAAAATTGTAGGGACTGTTAGCCCGATGTGCCTTTGCTAGGTCTCAATATATGTGCTCCAGTGGATTTTGAGTAATTTAGGTTCAAAAAAAGATATATATCTGGGCGGAGCCTAACCACACATCTGATCTGATTGGCTGTCAGCACTTCATCCAAGAAGTGTTGGCAGCCATCTTGGGACCAATATACATGATAGCACCTCATTAAAAAGCATTGTAGTTAATAGAGGGTTTTAGGACTTTAGTTACATTATAAATCATTTGTTGATGGTACCATACTCGTTTTAGGAATTGTGGTGGGTTCTAAGGTGATTTTACCATGTGAAAAAACCTTCTGCTGTGATATCATGAATATTGTTTGAAAGAAAACTAATATCTCATGATTTTCCCACAGTGGTTTGGAAGGGGATCTATAAGCTAAACTGAAAGCATATTTTCTGTAAATTCACATTATCTTTCTCAGTCATGTGAAAATGAAGTCTGACATTCTCAGTAAAACATGTACATCCAACAAGGACAGAGACTGTCAGTTGATTCCTTTGTGTTCTACTGCAGCCTCCTAGAGTGTTCTAAAGAACAACTAGAGCGCTAACAGTCCTACTTATTACAAAGGTATGGCACACCTGAAGCCATCTTGATTGGAATAAAGTGGTAACTCTTAAAACATTTAATTTAAAAAGAAACAACATGAGGGGGTATATTTTACCATAGAAAGTATGATTAGTGCTGCAGAATGAAAAATTAGGGCACATTTTGAGTGACTTCTCAAATCCTTTTCTATTTCATTAAAACATTCTGACATGCAGTCTCCCAAAATGGCCACCAGAGACAAAAGAGCCCAAATGTAGCCCAAATATCACCCAGATGTAGCCCAAGTATAGCCCAATGACAGAATGTCCCAGAGTGTTCTAAAGAACAACTAGAGCGCTAACAGTCCTACTTATTACAAAGGTATAGCACACCTGGAGCCATCGTGATGGGAATAAAGTGGTAACTCTTAAGACATTTAATTTAAAAAGGAACAAAATGAGGGGGTATATTATGCAATAGAACGTATTATTAGTGCTGCAGAAAGAAAAATTAGGGCACATTTTGAGTGACTTTTCAAATCCTCTTCTATTTCATTAAAAAATTCTGACATGCAGTCTCCCAAAATGGCCACCAGAGACAAAAGAGCCCAAATGTAGCCCAAATATCACCTAGATGTAGCCCAAGTATAGCCCAATGACAGAATGTCCCAGAGTGTTCTAAAGAACAACTAGAGCGCTAACAGTCCTACTTATTACAAAGGTATGGCACACCTGAAGCCATCTTGATTGGAATAAAGTGGTAACTCTTAAAACATTTAATTTAAAAAGGAACAAAATGAGGGGGTATATTTTGCCATATGAATTATGATTAGTGCTGCAGAAAGAAAAATTCGGGCACATTTTGAGTGACTTCTCAAACCCTCTTCAATTTCATTAAAAAATTCTGACATAGTCTCCCAAGATGGCCACCAGAGACAAAAGAGCCTAAATGTAGCCCAAATATCACCCAGATGTACCCCAAGTATAGCCCAATGACAGAATGTCCCAGAGTGTTCTAAAGAACAACTAGAGCGCTAACAGTCTTACTTATGACAAAAGTATGGCACACCAGAAGCCATCTTGATTGGAATGAAGTGGTAAGTCTGAAAACACTCAATTTAAAAAGGAACAACATGAGGAGGTTAATTTTGCCATAGAAAGTATGATTAGTGCTTCAGAAAGAAAAATTAGGGATCATTTTGAGTGACTTCTCAAATCCTCTTCTATTTCATTAAAAAAATTCTGACATGCAGACTGAAACATGCACTTTGAATACCAGCAGCAGACGTCCCTGGTGAGCAGTAGCATTACTACAGTGATCTAATGTGCAACTAGAGTGCTAACATTCAGAATTTATGGCAAATGTGTGACACATCTGAATGCCTTCTTGATGGAACCAAAGTAAACAAGCATTGAAAATAAAAAAGATCTCGCCCTCGTTTAAGTTAAAGCCATTCTGTTTGTAATGAGGTGGCTTTTTAGCTTTGCTTTTATTAGTGTTTTTTCAACTTTCATGTAAATAACGCACCGTTTTCACCAAATCGACTTTGCCCAAGCACACCCTTCCCTTCGGCCAACAAATCCCAAAAATTCGGCACACCTGCCGATCCACTCTCCCTACAGCTCACCCAAGCCCCGTCCCTCTAGCGCAACTGGAACACCCCAAATTCACCTTCTCCATGCGCACCAAAAACTCCCATTGAATAACATGGCAATTCGCTACTCCGCACAAAAATTGCTCTTTAAAGCATTTCCACTGCTCCGATCCGCTTCAAACTTGGCTGGACACTAGTTCCAGCGATTCCCTAACATCTCACCAAAAATCAGCCCAATCCATCCACTGGAACGGGGACGAATTTCAACCCGAATACGCGCCCCCCGCAAACACAAAAAAAAGCCATAAAACGGCCAAATCTCGACCAAAAACCGCCAAAATCCCTCAAAACCTTGCCAACACCAATACGCACGAAACTGAACCGGCCCCTCAGCCCTAGGCTCCGGTAACCCTACTTAATTGACCCAAAAGCCCTAAAAAAGCAACATAATACACACGAAAACGCCCTAACAACCCTAAAATGCATATAAGTATATGTATGCATGCATTTATGTTTGTATTTATATAGATATACCGATGATATATGTTTATATATGTATGTATATATATATATTCACTGAAAAAACCATAGGCTATAGACCATATATAGTTAGGAATTAGCATTTACAAAACCTTGAAAATTCACTGAAAAAACCATAGGTTATAGACCATAGATAGTTAGGAATTAGCATTTACAAAACCTTGAAAATTCACTGAAAAAACCATAGGTTATAGACCATATATAGTTAGGAATTCGCATTTACAAAACCTTATTTTACTCACACAAAACCATTGAAATTCCATATATAGTTAGTTGCACTAACTATATATCGCGCACCCGCAATCCACTGCTGATGATGTCACATATTACATCATTCATGACATGGTCAGTGACATCACTGATGACATCACTGATGACATCTCAAATGACATCACTGATGACATCACTGATGACAACATCCAGTGACTGTATGTTTCTGTAAAGTTAAAATATGTCTTACATATTGAAGAATGAGTGGATGTATAAGTGTCTGGATGAAGGATTTAGTAGGTGCATGACTGACTGTATGAGTGAGTGATTAAATGTGTCTCACTGAGTGCATGGGTTAGTGACTAAACTGTCTTAATTTGTGCATCATTATGTCTGTTGTTCTGTAAACTGTTGCATGTGTTGATAAGTAGCTATATGATTAACTATATGGGTTATTGATTGGTTGCCCAAGTATTTGTATGGGAGACTGAGTGTGTGTGTGAGTGGCTGGGAGGTGTATGACTCTGTGCATAGATGTGTGAGCAGTTGATTCACTAGATGTATGGTTTCAAAAGTGCATGTGGAAACAGCTGTATGGGCGGTTGACTGTGTGCATGAGTGTATTGGTGAGTGAATGGATATCTCAGTGCTACATGTCAAAGTAAGTACATATGTAAAACACAGTACATGTGAGAGTTGACATATATAAATAACTGTGCATAAGAGCCAGTGAATGTGTGAGTTGCTGTATGGATCATTGTGAACTTGTATCAGGGAATGTATAAGAGAGTAAATATGTGTTAGTATATGTTTGAATAAGTAAAGTTTGTATAACTGTATAGTTGAGGAAATGGAGGTGTGATTGATTCTTTGCATGACTGACTAGGTGTGTGAGTAACTCCATGGATGAGTGAGTCTGTGAGTGTCTGTTTACACTGATTGTATCTAAGGTTATATTAGAGTCTGAAGAGGTTCATCGTATTATCACATGAATGATATCATCAGTGATGTGATCAGTAATGTCAAATGAGATGTCATCAGTGATGTCATCAGTGATGTCATTTGAGATGTCATCAGTGATGTCATTTGAGATGTCATCAGTGATGTCATCAGTGATGTCACTGACCATGTCATGAATGATGTAATATGTGACATCATCAGCAGTGGATTGCGGGTGCGCGATATATAGTTAGTGCAACTAACTATATATGGAATTTCAATGGTTTTGTGTGAGTAAAATAAGGTTTTGTAAATGCGAATTCCTAACTATATATGGTCTATAACCTATGGTTTTTTCAGTGAATATATATATATATATATATATTACCTACTGGCGGTCGCCAGTAGGTAGTTATAGTTAGGATTTTTTTCAATGTTAAATCTCAAAATTCTATTTGGAATAACTTTGGCACCGGTTGACGAATCTGCCTGAAAATTTCCTGAAAATGGCCTCGTCGAGCTCCGGTCCTTCCCTGAAAGTTTGGGGGGGATACGTCAAGCGGGGGCCGAGATAAAAGGGGGGTCCCAAAACGCATTTTCCCCATGTTAATTTCCATAGGGCGGTCAATTTCACTTTTAGCCCGAACGGCTGAATGGATTTACACCAAACTTGGCAAAATTGTAGGGACTGGTAGCCCGATGTGCCTTTGCTATGTCTCAAGATATGTGCTCCAGTGGATTTTGAGTAATTTAGGTGCCAAAAAATATATATATCTATAGGCGCTCTCCGGTGCGCGCACCGGAGTGCGCTCCTGGCGCGACACGCGACTTGCGCGCAGAAAGCTGATTGGCTCTTGGGTGTCTGTAAACATTCTAAACAGTCTGGAGCGGCCGCCATCTTGTGTCTCGGTAAAATCGAGACACAAGGGGTTTGAAAAAAAAAGGGGCAAATGACCATAAGGGGGAAGAGTAGACCCCCTCTGACCCCCTAGGTTTGATGTAGGGACTAAAATAGGGTCCTGCAGGGCATTACATTTTTTTTTTCGTTTTGCGCGGGGGAAGCGCATGGTACGCGCACCGGCGAAGCACGGGGAAAATCCAGGACCATATTTATGAAGGCCTTGCGCTGTTAGTTTTGCGCCTCCTGTGCGTCAATTTTTGTGACGCACCAGCGGTGTAAAAAAATGCGCATTGTTATGCAATATTTAAAAAGTGACGCATCTATCTAGATGCGTCACTTTTTAAATATAGTGCAACGAGGCACATTTTATTACACTGCTGGTGTTATGCGTCACTTTTCTGTGCGCACTCCTTATGACATTCCAGATGTGTCATATTTAATGTATGACGAATCATGTTGCAAGGAGTTACAGATACGTCAGTATTTCTGACATATCTGTAAACATAAAAGTGATGCGAGGCAGGTGCAAGATTTTGACGCAACAGCATCCTAAAAGTGACGCAGAGAAATCTTATAGATTTCAGTACGTCGTTATTACCAAGCTTTTTGCGGGGGAATGCCCCCTTTGCATACATTATACCTGACGCAGATATAATGTGGCGCAGAGTTTTAAAAAGTGACCCATGTACCTAGATGCGTCACTTTTTAAAAATAGCGTCAGGTATAATGCATGCAGAGGGGGTGTTCTCCCGCAAAAAGCTTTGTAATAGCGACGCAGTGAAATCTTTGAGATTTCACTGCGTCAGTTTTAGGATGCTGTTGCGTCAAAATCTTGTGCCTGCTTTACAGCAGGTGTTAGACTGAGGCAAGACCTTTCACATGCTGCTTTCCCCATTTGAAAGGACGCATTACTGGAGTTGCGTCACTTTTGTGACGCACTCCAGCAATGCGTTACTTGGAATGTCATAAGGAGTGCGCACAGAAAAGTGACGCATCGCACCAGTGGTGTAAAAAAATGTGCCTCGTTGCGTTATATTTAAAAAGTGACGTATCTAGGTAGATGGGTCACTTTTTAAAATCAAGCGCCACATTATATCTGCGTGAGGTATAATGCATGCAGAGGGGGTGTTCCCCCACAAAAAGCTTTGTAATAGCGACGCAGTGAAATGTTTGAGATTTCACTGCGTCACTTTTAGGATGCTGTTGCATCCTTTAAATATAGTGCAACGAGGCACATTTTATTACACTGCTGGTGTGATGCGTCACTTTTCTGTCCACAGTCCTTATGACATTCCAGATGTGTCATATTTAATGTATGACGAATCATGTTGCAAGGAGTTACAGATACGTCAGTATTTCTCACATATCTGTAAACATGAAAGTGACGCGAGGCAGGCGCAAGATTTTGACGCAACAGCATCCTAAAAGTGACGCAGAGAAATCTCATAGATTTCAGTACGTCGTTATTACCAAGCTTTTTGCGAGGGATTGCCCCCTCTGCATACATTATACCTGATGCAGATACAATGTGGCGCAGAGTTTTAAAAAGTGACCCATGTACCTAGATGCGTCACTTTTTAAAAAATAGTGTCAGGTATAATGCATGCAGAGGGGGTGTTCCTTGCAAAAAGCTTGGTAATAATGACGCAGTGCGTAACTTTTAGGATGCTGTTGCGCCAAAATCTTGCGCCTGCTTCACAGCAAACCTTTCACATGGTGCTTTTTCCATGTGAAAGGACACATTACTGGAGTTGCGTCACTTTTGTGACGCACTCCTGCAATGTGTTACTTTTGTGTTTACAGATATGTCAGAAATACTGACATATCTGTAACTCCTTGCGAATTGATTAGTCATATATTAAATATGACATATCTGGAATGTCATAAGGAGTGCGTCCAGAAAAGTGACGCATCGCTGTTTTCACGTAGCGATGCGTCACTTTTCAGAAATGAGGCCTCCAGTTTATTCACTGTGTCATAACTTTCTTTTCTAACACTCACCTTCTTTCATTCCTCCTACTTCACTTCCTTTCACCTCTCATACCTTTCTGTTCTTTCTTACTCATTCTCCTTTCAATTATCAATGCACTATATTTCACTTACTCTTCATTTTTTAAGAATATAGCTCTTTGATGAGAATTGGAGGTAGTTCTGAAAAGAACTTTTGGTTTTCTTCTTTTAACTGAACAGGAACAAAAACAGGGAATGGAAACTGCTCAACAGGAGCAAAAAGAAAAGAAAAAAATTAGGGGTGGGAAGGGCAGCGATGGTTCTCCAATGCTCGAACCATGAGCAGGACACTTTGCTCCCCATAGGTGAGGAGTTGATTGCAGTATCTGCATTTGACGACCCCATGGTTAAATGCAGGTTGTATGTTTGCTACCTGCTCCTGTGATTGTTCTCTTCCAGAAGAAGTTGCTCCTCCTGTTGATGTAGAGGCCCCATCTCTGGGAACCTCTTGTGCCAGAGCCCTGACACTTTCCCGGGCAAGATTCTGGGGGTGCCTCCTCTCCACATGGCGAATCATGGTGAAGTTGCCAAAAGAGTATTTTTTTGGGGGGTTACCCCGTGACAGGACCTGTTTGCAGATCCTGCACTCTACTTTTGGTGCATTCACCTTCTTCTGGTCTGCTGGAAACTTAAAAAATTTCCAGATGAAATGTTCTTTGACCTTCGGCTGAGGAGGCTCTTCATCAATGAAATCATTGGAGTCATCTTCACTGCTGGATGGTCTGGCAGCCATGATTAATCAAGGAATATGGAACAGCAAAAAAGGCAGGTCTTTCAGTCACAAAAGTGAAAGAAGAAGTGAAGGAAATGGGTGGGGATTTCATTCATTGTAAAAAAAAACTGTTAGCAACCAATGAAAAGTGTTATTTTAGGGTCACATGACCCGACGCGTTTACGCTGCGCGCTCCGGAGCACTTCCGGTGCGTTTACGCAGCGCGATCGTAGGCGCTTCCGGGGCGCAAACGTGGCGCGATCGTAGGCGCTTTTGCGTGCGTTTATGCGCCGCGAACGTAGGCGCTTCCGAGGGCACTTACGTTGCGCGCCGAAGTGACGTCATCAATCTTTTATAGAAATGCATAATCATTTTCCTTATTAAAAAAAACTAATTTTATTTGTATGGTACGAAATGTTTTGCATTATTATTAACTTTTCATTCATATTTTTTTTCACGAACGACAGTTGCGCTCTGGGTGCGCTTTCAGATGAGCTCTCGGAAAAGCTTACCGGAGAGCTTAGCTGAAAGCTTCCCGGAGCGCGCACCCAGAGCGCAAAAGAAAAAAATTATATAAAAAAAATGAATACTTAAAAAAAAACAGCAAATTGTAAAAAAAAAAAAGGTTAGAAACTCGATATACAAAGGAATTAGCATTTAAAAAACCTATGAAATTCACTGAAAAAACCATAGGTTTCACACCAGTTATAGTTAGGAATTAGCATTTAAAAAACCTATTAAATTCACTGAAAAAACCATAGGTTTCACACCAGTTATAGTTAGCTGGAAATTTTACTGATATAAAACCATTGAAATTCCCACGTTATAGTTAGATGGACTCACTATAACTTGCGCGTGCAATGCACTGCTGATGATGTCTTATTAAGCCAGTTAACCAATCAATTTTTAAAAACCATCCATTTAGACACTTATTTAAACATTTATTCTTCCATCAACTTTTACATATACATATATAAAATATATTTATTTTTCAGAAAGACACACATTCACTGGATGGTGTCATCAGTGATGTCATGAGTGATGTCACTGACCATGTCATGAGTGATGTAATATGTGATGTCATCAGCAGTGCATTGCACGCGCAAGTTATAGTGAGTCCATCTAACTATAACATGGGAATTTCAATGGTTTTATATCAGTAAAATTTCCAGCTAACTATAACTGGTGTGAAACCTATGGTTTTTTCAGTGAATTTAATAGGTTTTTTAAATGCTAATTCCTAACTATAACTGGTGTGAAACCTATGGTTTTTTCAGTGAATATATATATATATATATATATATATATATATATATATATATATATATATATATTACCTACTGGCGTCTCGCCAGTAGGTATATATAGTTAGGATTAATTCCCTATGGGATTTTTGAAAATTCTATGTCTAATAACTTTGGCGTTTGAGGACGGAATCGGCTGAAATTTTCAGGAAAATGGCACATTTCGTTTCTGAGCAGCCCCTGAAAATTTGGGGGGGTTTCGTCAAGGGGGGGCTGAGAAAAAAGGGGGGTCCCAAAACGCGTTTTTCCCATTCATTTTTCCATAGGGCGGTTGGACTCACTTTTAGCTCGAACGGCTGAATGGATTTGCACGAAACTTGGCAAAATTGTATGGACTGTTAGCCCGATGTGCCTTTGCTAGGTCTCAATATATGTGCTCCAGTAGTTTTTGAGAAATTAACGTTCAAAACAAGATATATATCTGTAACAGCGCTCTGGGCAGCGATCCGGTCCGCTTACTTTTCGCGAAACGGAACTTTGCGCGCAGAAAGCTGATTGGCTCTCCGGTGTCTGTCAACATTCTAAACAGTCCGGAGCGGCCGCCATCTTATCTCTCGGTAGGATCGAGAGAGAAGAAGAGGTGAAAAACGAAGGGGGAATTTATTGAAAGGGGGCAAGGTATACCCCTCTTGACCCCCGAGGAATGTTGTTGGGGTTATTAAAGGGTCGCGTGGGGAAAATAAAAAAAAATGATTTTTCACGGTAGAAGCGCTTCACGGGCCGCGAACTGGGCCGCAAACTGGTAGCGAAACGGGAATTCGCCATTTTGTGCTTCGTTTTAATTGTTTAGAGACAAAAATTATCGCCGCACATCGGCCACAATGCATGAATATCGCTGAAAAGTCAGCGATATTCATGCATTATCCAGCAAATGCTCTTAGCCATGTTATCCACCTTCCATTGGATAACATGGCTAAAAACTGCTGTGCGTGATTTTTTTTTTTTTTTTTTGCTGCGTGACGTTTGTTAACGTTCGATTCAATGGAAATCAGGAAGTGTTGACCACCATTTTGTCACTGCGAGTAAATATTGTGTTATAAATGAATCCTTATTGATAAACATTGTCTGCGCCATCTTGCGTTTTTGTCCAATGCCACAATTTTGTCGTGCACGGCAGCCATTTTAGATGCCTTGACCAGGGCCACTCTCTGCACGCCGCCGATCCTCAGCATGGCTCCCCACCCTCGCAAGCATCTTCCCCACGCACTGGTCACCCCCGCTCTCTCTCTCATGCATGGGACATATACTTCCCCCCATCTGCGCTGCTCTTCTCTGAGAATCACACCCTGTGCCCGCCCGACACCTCCCTTTCACCCTATTCACTACCGCACCCTCTGACACTCCTCTTCCTCTGTGTCCGATTGTCCAGGCCGGACCTAGGCTATCACCTAGCCCTGCGGATGTAGTTTATGGCCCCAGCTGTAGAGTATCCAGACATGCCAACCCTCCCGATTCAGGCGTGAGACTACTGATTTCAGTGCTAGTCTTTCGCTTCCCGATTCCTGCAAGGAAAAACCCGGGGGCATATTACCAACAACTAGCGGTAATTTTTGTCTCTAACTTGTTTAGAGACAAAAATTATCGCCGCACTTCGGCGAATTTTATCGCACATAAACCTTGCTATTAGCAAGGTTTATCGCAAATGCGTTAAAAAACGGCCGCAATGCATGAATATCGTTGAAAAGTCAGCGATATTCATGCATTATCCAGCAAATGCTTTTAGCCATGTTATCCACTTCCCATTGGATAACATGGCTAAAACTGCTCAGGGCAGGTGTTAGGTTTTGGAGATATTCGCGCTTAGCGTGAATATCTCCAAAAGTTGGTAATAGGAGATAGCGATGGTTAGGGACTGTTTCCAGTCGCTAAAATCTTGTCACGCCCACTTTGCATGTCATTAGTGATAAATATCACTGATATGCAAAGCGGGGCCCAAGATGGTCGCTATCTCCTTTTAGCTGTCACTAACTGGTGTTAGCGACAGCTTGGTAATAGGGAGATAATTTTATCTCTTTTTTTTTGGCTTTTAAAGCCAAAAAAGCGGAAATAAACCCCCTTGATAATATGCCCCATGATTTCTCGGGGGTTTCAGCTGACAGGGCTTGGTATTGTGTTACGTGCTAATTCTTCCAGGAAACGTCAGAGGGTCGATGCAGGGGTTCTAGAAGGGGTGATAAACCATTTAAGCCTCATGAACAAGCGCATGGTCTTTTAAAGATTTGTGAAGTACTCGGGGCGGCGGTGTGTGTGTGCCCTCTTTCAACGAGCGGGCGGGGGGGCACTGCCAGCAACTTGCCAGGCCAGGCAGTGTTCAACACGTGCATCACCCTTTCTCTGCCTGCTATTGCGCTCCATGCTTCGGAAAGGTAAGAAAAAGAACGTGCATTTGAGTTTGAAATGTCCGATCTTGTAGCAGTACACTTGCAAAGCCCACACATGACAATAACCCGATTCAAGGCCCCATTCACCCGATTTTTTAAACATATATAGCACTCCAACAAAGTTAGATTTTAAAACTTTATTAACATTTAAATATAACGAACGCAACAAAAACTGTAAATATATTTAACCATTTTTTGAAATTAACCAGAACTATAACGATAACAACAACAACAACAATAATATAACTTTTATGCGTAAATTACGCAAACATTTAGCTAATCTGCTAAAGGGGGGAGTCGCCATTTCTTTACAATAATCAATAATGAAAAATCCACATCAATAGGGTTGTCCGTTTTCTCGATGCAGCACTATAGTGCAATATACACAGCACCTGGGGTGTCAAGAGTGAACAGGTCTTTCTTTGTTCCTTAAGATGTTATCTGTGTCAACCTCTTCCGAGAATGCTGATGCGTTAGGATTTCCTTGTGTTTCTTAATAGCATTGGTGTCTGTACACTTCTTTGTCAATTCTGTCAAGATGATAACTGCTTCATAAACAGACGATATCTTTGTTTAGTCATTAGTGTTAAGTGTGTCTGAAACTACAGTGCCCTTCTGTTTTTTTTTCTTCAGGCTCCACAGAGTTTTGTGTGTTGTTCTTTTGAGCGACAATTATTCCAGAGGTTTCAGGTTCACTTGTTTTGTCCTGCAGTGAGTTAACAGCTTTAGAGAGTTCATGTTTATTTGCTATGTCCTGCTGTTCGTCAACTGCTTCAGAGACGTCAGCCTCATTTGTTATGTTTCAGTAGATCCTGGACCTGCCCGGCCGCGCCCTAAATGGCGCCGGTGTAAATGGGACTCGTAACTGCTTGTTGTGTACTGGTTGCACAACCTTGATATCACGAGATACATATGCAGTTTTGAAGCACATGGCGGAGGCTTGTCTGCTGTAGTGGGGCGCCCCTTTATCGTTTCAGTCGCCATTCTGCCCGCTTTTGCTACACTGTGCCTTTTCCGCCATTCAGCTGTTTAGCGCCCGCTCTTACGGCTACAGCGTCTCGCTCACCATGTAGTTGAGTTGCTCCCACTCTTGCGGTGCAGCGATAGGCGGCTTCCACAGGACTCCTAAAATGGCGGTCGGCTCTTCGGATTTGGGCCTGGTCCAGTAAAATGGCCCTGGGACACCTTGGAACTCGGACGCTTGTCTGCCAGGGCTTGGGTTCCATTCTCGAAAGCGTCCCCTCAGCCTTGAAGATTGTACAAAAGTCTTGGGGGCCGTCGACTCCCGCAGGCTTCCGGTGGGGAGCGGCTGCCATGATTGCTTGCTGAATGGCCACGACGGAGCTACGAGATGGTGGTGCTCTCATGGTGACGCCAGCTTCAGTCTGAAACATCCAGAAACAAGGTGGGGCTTTCATCGTTTGGGAAAAAAAATGTTTTAATCCAATGAAAAGTGTTATTTTTAGGTCACATGACCTAGTCTTACATCATTAGGAAAAGAAAAGTAAAATGAACCAATGAAAAGTTTTATTAACAAGTCACATGACCTGTTATGCTTACGTTACGCGCTGCGCGGCGCGCTCTGGATCGTTTCCGGGAAGCTGCGCCTTGCGCACCAGAGCACTTCCGGGTGCGCTAACGCGTCGCGTCATATGACGCATTACGCGACAACGCAGGTCCAGAATATAGTCAAAATGTCTTCACCAACCAGCGGTCGGAATGATTTTGCTCGATTACTTTTATTTTTTTACACGATTTTTCACTATCTGCAAAGACTAAACAGAGTATTGCGACTTTGTGCTTGTTTGTAAATAGAGAATGATCCAAAGAGAACCAATTCTAAAACAGTAAATGCTTGGATAACAATCAATCAAATGGAGAGACAAGCAGGCACGACGGATTACAACGGGGGCAAAGGCCTGCGTTAACTACCGTTCACTATCTGCAAAGAGAGAGTACTACTAAGAGAAAAGAGGGGAGGGGGGGCAGCGTTCAAAGCACATCAGCGTGCATAAATACGAAAATGTTTTTATCTATCACGTACTTGACATTTTAAAGCTTTTCATATTTGCTATTAAAAAACCAATGAAATTCACAGAAAAAACCATAGGTTATAGTGGATATATAGTTAGGAATTTGCATTTACAAAACCTTGAAAATTCAATGAAAAAACCATTGGTTTTAGGCCATATATAGTTAGGGATTTGCATTTACAAAACCTTATTTTACTCGCATAAAACCATTGAAATTCCATATATAGTTATAAGCGCTAACTATATATCGCGCACCCGCAATCCACTGCTGATGATGTCACATATTACATCATTCATGACATGGTTAGTGACATCACTGATGACATCACTGATGACATCTCAAATGACATCACTGATGACATCACTGAAAACATCTCATTTGACATGACTGATAACATCACTGATGATATCATTCATGTGATAATACCATGAACCTCTTCAGACTCTAATATAACCTTAGATACAATCAGTGTAAACAGACAGTCACAGACTGTCACTCATCCATGGAGTTACTCACACACCTAGTCAGTTATGCCAAAAATCAATCACACCTCCATTTTCTCAACTATACAGTTATACACACCTTACTTATTCAAACATATACTAACACATATTTACTTTACTCTCTTATACAATCTCTGATACATGTTCACAATGATCCATACAGCCACTCACACATTCATTGGCTCTTATGCACAGTTATTTATAGATGTCAACTCTCACATGTACTGTGTTTTACATATGTACTTAATTTGACATGTAGCACTGAGATATCCATTCACTCACTAATACACTCATGCACAGTCAAGCGCCCATACAGCTGTTTCCACATACACTTTTGAATCCATACATATAGTGAATCAACTACTCACACATCTATGTACAGAGTCACACACCTCCCAGCCACCCATACACACACACTCAGTTTCCCATACAAATACTTGGACAACCAATGAATAACCCATACAGTTACTCATATAGCTACTGATCAACATATGCAGCAGTTTGTAGAACAACAGATATAATGATGCACAAATTAAAACAGTTTAGTCACTAACCCATGCACTCAGTGAGACACATTTAATCACTCACTCATACAGTCAGTCTTGCACCTACTAAATCCTTCATCCAGACACTTATACATCCACTCATTCTTCAATATGTAAAACATATTTTAACTTTACAGAAACATACAGTCACTGGATGTTGTAATCAGTGATGTCATCAGTGATGTCATTTGAGATGTCATCAGTGATGTCATCAGTGATGTCACTAACCATGTCATGAATGATGTAATATGTGACATCATCAGCAGTGGATTGCGGGTGCGCGATATATAGTTAGCGCTTATAACTATATATGGAATTTCAATGGTTTTATGCGAGTAAAATAAGGTTTTGTAAATGCAAATCCCTAACTATATATGGCCTAAAACCAATGGTTTTTTCATTGAATTTTCAAGGTTTTGTAAATGCAAATTCCTAACTATATATCCACTATAACCTATGGTTTTTTCTGTGAATATATATATATATATATATATATGTATATGTATATATATATATATATATATATATATATATATATATATATATATATATATATATATATTCAATGAAAAAACCATAGGTTATAGACCATATATAGTTAGGAATTCGCATTTACAAAACCTTATTTTACTCGCACAAAACCATTGAAATTCCATATATAGTTAGTTGCACTAACTATATATCGCGCACCCGCAATCCACTGCTGATGATGTCACATATTACATCATTCATGACATGGTCAGTGACATCACTGATGACATCACTGATGACATCTCAAATGACATCACTGATGACATCTCAAATGACATCACTGATGACATCACTGATGACATCTCATTTGACATTACTGATCACATCACTGATGATATCATTCATGTGATAATACGATGAACCTCTTCAGACTCTAATATAACCTTAGATACAATCAGTGTAAACAGACACTCACAGACTGTCACTCATCCATGGAGTTACTCACACACCTAGTCAGTCATGCAAAGAATCAATCACACCTCCATTTCCTCAACTATACAGTTATACAAACTTTACTTATTCAAACATATACTAACACATATTTACTCTCTTATACAATCCCTGATACAAGTTCACAATGATCCATACAGCCACTCACACATTCACTGGCTCTTATGCACAGTTATTTATATATGTCAACTCTCACATGTACTGTGTTTTACATATGTACTTACTTTGACATGTAGCACTGAGATATCCATTCACTCACCAACCACTCATGCACACAGTCAACCGCCCATACAGCTGTTTCCACATGCACTTTTGAAACCATACATCTAGTGAATCAACTGCTCACACATCTATGCACAGAGTCATACACCTCCCAGCCACCCACACACACACTCAGTCTCCCATACAAATACTTGGGCAACCAATCAATAACCCATATAGTTACTCATATAGCTACTTATCAACACATGCAACAGTTTACAGAACAACAGACATAATGATGCACAAATTAAGACAGTTTAGTCACTAACCCATGCACTCAGTGAGACACATTTAATCACTCACTCATACAGTCAGTCATGCACCTACTAAATCCTTCATCCAGACACTTATACATCCACTCATTCTTCAATATGTAAGACATATTTTAACTTTACAGAAACATACAGTCACTGGATGTTGTCATCAGTGATGTCATCAGTGATGTCATTTGAGATGTCATCAGTGATGTCATCAGTGATGTCACTGACCATGTCATGAATGATGTAATATGTGACATCATCAGCAGTGGATTGCGGGTGCGCGATATATAGTTAGTGCAACTAACTATATATGGAATTTCAATGGTTTTGTGCGAGTAAAATAAGGTTTTGTAAATGCGAATTCCTAACTATATATGGTCTATAACCTATGGTTTTTTCATTGAATTTCAATGGTTTTTTAAATGCAAATTTCTAACTATATATGGTCTATAACCTATGGTTTTTTCAGTGAATTTCATTGGTTTTTTAAAAGCTAACATCTGTAGCTGTAAAATGTATTATTCTTTAAATCCCAAAATATATATAGATATTTATTGATAATTTTTTTTTAATATTTTTTTCTTCGCTTCTAGTTCGCGAACCGGGAAGCTTTCCGTTAGCTCATCTTGATGCCGCGATCTAGTCCGCGAACCGGTCAACGTTACGTTAGCGGAACAGTGACGCGTCGCGGAAGCGCGACGTATCACGTTATCGCGTAATGCGTCTAATGACGCGTCGCGTTAGCGCTCCCGGAAGTGCTCCGGACCGCGAACCGGAAGCGATCTGGGACGCGGCGCGCGCCGCGTAACGTAAGCGGAACAGGTCATGTGACTTGTTTATCAAACTTCTCATTGGTTCATTTCACTTTTGGTTTCCAAATGATGTATGACTAGGTCATGTGACCTAAAAATAACACTTTTCATTGGCTCAGAACTTTTGTTTTCCCCAAATCATGTAAACCCCTCCTTATTTCCTCACTCTGACTTTCATCTTGGTGAGAGAAAGACCATTTATCTGAAGTTCCACAATGGCTTCCATTCTTGCTGCAGCTGGTGCACCCCCACCACCACCTCCACCTCCTCATAAGAAGAGAGGACCACCTAGTCAAATTATGACTAACAGAGAGGAGGAAGATGAGGAAGAAGAAGAAGAGGAGAGAGAGGAACAACAATTTGTCGATGAGTTGCCCCGGGTTTCTAAACGAAAAACCAGTTTCATCTGGCAGTTTTTCACCATCCCTCCTGGAACAAAGAAAGTGAATGCAAAATATGCCACCTGCCTCATCTGTGATTACAGATTGTCGAGAGGCACAGAAAAGAAGTACAGTATGGGGAACTATACAATGCATCGTCACATGAGCAGGTGGCATCCCTTGAACTACAGCCGGGCTGAGTTAAGGGATCTTGAAGACAATCCGACGGCAACTCCTGTGGCAAGATCTACATCCACATTGTCTTTGACGGGAAGAGAGGCACAAGAGACTGTGCCAAACATCCAACCCAACTTCCAGCATATGAAGTTATCTTGTATTTACTGTGGTGCTATGCTGTCATATGGCAACATGAGTGTCAACCTCATGAACATTGCATATGAAAATCATAAATGCCCTAATGCACCCAAAAAGTAATTTTTTTTTTTTGCTCCAGTTGAGCCGTTTTGAAAGCCTGTTTTTTGTTGTCTCCCCTCCATAAAAAACACAAAAAAAACATAAAACAGTTCTAAAAATACAAAAAAATCAAAAAATGTTCAAAAAATAAAAAAAATATATAAAACAACAAAAACAAAAAAAAACAGTTCTTTTCAGAACTACCTCCCCTTTCAAACAAAATTGCTAGAATGTTTATCACTCTGGCAAGCTCTATTTCTTTTGGTTCGCTTCAAGTTCGCTGACCGGTTCGCGAACTTTAAGCGAACTAAAAAAATATTTTTTTAAAAAAAAGAAGAGTTAGTATAAGGGAAGTAAACAGAGAATAATGTAAAAAGAAAGACAGCTAGAGAGAGTAAATGAGAGATAGTGTCAATGACATCATCAGCAGTGCATTGCGGGTAAAAAGAGTGGAAAACATTTACCTTATAATTCTTGTTACCTTTTTTAAATATTTTTTCATACTTTCAATCTGTAAAACAAAGAACAAACATTTCAAAAAATATTAAAACATGTATTTAAAAATTAGAAAAGACAAGGGAAAAGGTTCAAAAACAAACAGTTTTTCAACAACTTTGACATTTACAGAAGTCTCTGCTTCTCTACGTCCCCTACACAATCCTAAAGATATATATTCGAAAGAAACTGTATCTTGATATTGCTGAACTGAGGCCTATTTTGGAACATGATGTTTTTCTTGCACTGCTAATGTCTCACAATAGTGATGCAATAGCAGCGCAAAAAAGATGTAAAGCCATAATAAAATTGTGTCTAACATTGTAAATGATTGTTTTAGGATGCAAATAAGATGTGTGCTTTCAAGAGCTTTCTTTGAGGTGAGGCCTCTTTTTTTTAAAAAAAAAAAAAACACTACCCAGAAGTACAGCACTCTAAGCATTAAAATTGATATTTACAGAACTCAGCTTACCCATATGTACCACACATTTCTAAATGTATATCATAAGCACAAAAAGCATAACATTAATTATACATGTTAAATGGTTTATTTTTGCTGTTCTCAGAATGTATCAAATTTCACTTAAATCAGTGACTTGAAGGTATTCATCATGTAACAGCGGGGAAAAAAAAACACAATCAAAATGACTGTGTTTAAAAAACCCATACAACCTAAGAAATCTGATTTCAAAACTTCTTAAAATTAACTTACTTTCAATGACGTCAAACGATCTCCTATAAACAGCATCCACTCTGTTGTGCTTTAAATATTTTCAGCCCGCCACTTTCTGAAAGAAAACCTCCATCGATACGTGAAATATGTTACATAGAAAAAAAACTTCTCTCATTATATCACATGTTTCCACTAGGCCAAATCATGTTGCCGCGATTCGCAAGTCTTGTAATTCTTCCAATCAAATCCCGACATTTTCTATTTTCGCAACTTTCAAAAATAAAATATTTGAGATTATTTTCACAATCCTGGACTACTAATATCTTACTCTTCTTTGTCACTCATGTTCTCCTTTTCCTATGACACTGATACTGCTTACTATGAAGCAGACTTACTTGCATCAGGTTTATATAGTTGGATTTTTAATCGAGACAGCATTGCAGACTTACATTCCCTCTACTTAAAATTTTGGTTTTAAAAACACCAGGTAAGAATTTTTAAGGTCAAACGGCAATTTTTTTTTGAAAGTTACAACAGAATCATTACAGAATGACCAGCCGTTTCCAGACTTTAAGTAAGCTGTATAATGTCCTGATGTTGTTGATGGACCATCGTGATAGATAATTGCTACAGTAACAAAAGTCCTCCCTGATATTGACAGCTGAGAAGCCACAACATTTTTTATTAAAGTTGACAATTTTGATCCATCAGGCCTACATCGTTGCATCATTAAAATGACATACTGGCCATATCTACGTATAAATAATGTTGACATCATATCACATTTACATTGGCTACACTCCATGTTGTGATCCGCTGCATTTACTAGCTTATTAAAGGACACTGATTTACTGTCTGGCAAAGTTAAATATATAAATCTTTCTGAGTCTACACTAGTAGTACTTGATACCATACAGTTCTCGCAGTCATGCTGCCATTGATAAGAAAGCCCAAACAGGTGATCTACATCTACACCCTCATCTTGCAATATATCAAGCATATACATTAAAAACTCCTGACAATCTTGCTGATTATTTTCAGAGAAGTCTGTTTGACCTGAACATTCATCTAACAGATAACGAACTTCAGACACACTTTCTACTTTTGTTCGATCAGTGCTACATTTCTCTAACACAGAATTCAACAAGCAGCATAAACTTTGTTCTGAATTGAACACAATCTGTTGTTTTAAACTCTCTAGTGAAAAGAGAACATTAACAACGACATTTGCATAGCAGTTGACACCAGAACTGTTTTCAAATTGAAAACCAACAATCTCTTCAACAGTATCCACTTTCTTTCTGCTAACAACTTTCGGTTCATTGACTTTTAGTCTTTTTGCAACAACCTCCCTACTATTACTGCTATTTCTACGTTTCCGGCCTACCACACGTTTCTCAAACAAAGGATATTGAGGCAAATGTGGCGCATACTCTCTTCTTAACCTATTGTATTCCTTAACACAATCTAGATCTGCACAAATGTTTGTGACATCACAGTCAATCAAGTACAATCCCGATAAAGTTCTAACTCGTGACAATGCCACATATGCCATACCCTCCTTGAACACAGAACTGCCAATATTCACCAATGCACAGTCTACACTTAAACCTTGCGATTTATGGATTGTCACCGCATATGCCAAGCAAACAGGAAACTGTTTACGGCGAACATATAAATCTTTAACAAGCAAAAACCTAGCAGAACAACGACCAATTTGCTGTACTTCCTCAATGCCATCAAATTTAATTCTTAAAAATTCTATTCCATCTCTATTTCTGTATTTCTCAAAATCAACAACATTACCCATTGATCCATTTACCAGACCTCTTTCTACATGTAAATTCCGTCTCAAAATGATTCGGCAATTTAAACACACATTCAGAGTCTTTTCAAAACCCGCTGTCTTAGATATAGTCTTCTCTAATGAATCCAATTTTGATTTCAAATTATCTGACAAAATAATTGTTGATCCCATATGCTCTAATTTGTCGATAGCTTCCAGTTTCACAATGTCTTGCTTTTCTAAATTCAACATTTTGTTGTTGAAGATGGCACATTCTGCAAGAGTTGGCATGAGACATATCCCGGATTTCTTCTCAGTAATTTTCTGAAAAATATTCTCAGGCACAATCTCTTGTTTGGGATACAAATTTGACAGTAACCGTGCATTTAAAGCTTCTTTCCCATGCTCGGTCACTTTTCCAATTCTAATATCTTGTAGAATATTCTTGTAATCTTCATCCTTTGCCTGACGCATATTTTGATGCAGTTCTGCATAATTGAAGTTTAACCATATATTGACGTTGCCAATGCTCCCTAGGCACTTCCTGGTATCTTCATGCGTGAGTATTTTGAACACAGGTTGACCTTTTACTGGTGTCAGCTGTAGAAGATCTCCGAAAACAATAATGTGTTTCCCACCAAATAAGACATCATATTCAGTTTTAAGTACTTCTTGCATTCTCAAATGCACAAAGGCAAGCATGACATTGGAAACCATGCTTACTTCGTCAATGATAAGTAGTTTCATTTTCCTCAAAACTCTTGAAACTTCACAGCAAGCATCTCCAGATAACTTGTTGTATTGTAATTTGTTGTCATGCTCCACCGGCAGCATCAGTAGACGATGCAAAGTAATACCTTTAATATTATGTGCTGCCAGTCCAGTAGGAGCGGTGACAACACAAGACAGCGATGACTCAGTCCTTTCCTGCAAATAACAAGAGATTGCTTTAATGAGGAAACTTTTTCCAGTTCCCGCTTCTCCACTCACGTACAGTCGGACAGGCTTCAACGACGTACACGAGCACTCTTTCTTCTCATGACTTAATCCGTGCTCAATTTCCTTGGTAACTTCATCATATATTTTCCTCTGCTCAACGTTGAGTTGTTTTTCCAAGTCTTGTAAGTTAACTGAATCCTCCTGAGCATGTGCCATGGCTCTTTCTACTTCATTCATAGCAGTGGCAGCTTCATTTTCGATAATAGGTCCTCCAAGTGGATCTTGACTCAATGAAACAGAACTCTGACTGTCCTGAGAACTGTCTCTGGCAATCTCGGCTGCAATCGTTGCTTCCTGCTCAATTTCCAAAGTTAGCATTTCTTGATATTTAGAAAAAGCAGGACATTCTATGGACTCCTTGGCTGCATTGAAAGAGTCTTCGTAACAGAGGAAATCTCCAAGCAGTTCCTCTTCTGCACGCCAAGGCTTGAAAAGTTGCAAAAGTGCTAAATAGAAAAACTCCTTTTTTTCTGGAGATTCGCCACTTAATTTTCGATGGTTTACTAATTGGCATTTTCTTTGCTTGACCAGGCATCCCTCACTTCCAATTACAGCATACACTCCTTTCTCAATATCTTCTTTGATGTTCCTCTTGAATATATAATTTTGGAGAACCTCATATAGACAAACATTCTCAAGGTGACTGCTTCGATTTGGATAATATGTATCCAACATGTTGGTCTTCAAAATGTCGGTACTGTTTGGTTCCTTTTCTGCCAAATACTCAATTTCCCGAACAGGTTTTAGAACTCGATTTCGCGTTGCAGCAAGACCAAGACTCGCCCAAACGAGACTCCTGGATTTGGCATAGAGACTTGCTGAAGACAATCGATCAGAACATTCGTAAGCTCCGATTTCTCGATGCGACAACATCTTCAGACTGAAACTGTACAACTTCTTGCTGAGGCTCTTTTCATGGGAAATGTCCTCCCACATATCCTTCAGTTCGGTCTTTTCTTTTTTGGTGATGTAAGATGTCACATACCGAGCCACAGCCATACAGTTGTCAGCCACAAACTGTATATCCATGTTGGCATTCCACATGGACAAAATCACTGGGTTGTAGTCATTGATGTACTTGGACTCTTCGTTCCTTTTCAAATTGTATGTATTCTTGGGTGATTTCCTCGTCACATTATGTCGCAGCGAAGACATCAAACTGTTCACTCTTCCTTTAGAAATCACCGGTCGTGGAAAGTTGAAACGACATTTGGTGTAGAACTTGTCCTTGTTTCTGAATTTACGACGACAGTACTTTCCACAACGATGGCTTTGGAAACGTAGAACTTGTTCTCTTAGACTTTTCTTCTCCGTTGCGTTTGGAACAGCACACGTAGAATACTGTTCGATGAAATTCATCACTAAGTCATCCGGATCTGTTCCAAATTTAGGTGCATCCTTGATCCACAGCAACATATGTATATGAGGGGCACCTCTTGCTTGATACTCCTTTCTCCAGAAGAAATCCAACACCTCTCCAAGAGGTGGATTCTTTTTATTTGTGATGAAAGACATCATAGCTTCAAATCTATGATTGAAGTACCTGCATACATTCACAGGATCCAAAGAACACAGTTCTCCAGGTGTCTTGAATTCAATGTTTTCAATATTTCCATTTGCCTCTCGTAGAAATTCAAGTAAGTCATCCCAGCCATACTCGGCACAGCTCAGAGTGAGGAACCATGTCGGAGTTCCTAAGTTCCTCAGCATACATTTTAAATCACCATGACGACGGTACCAGTACTCATTAGTACCACGCTGACACGCCATGAGATTAATTAAGTGAGAATCCAAAATACTGTCTTGGACATTGACTTTATGCATAAAGTCACTTGCCAAGATGTTTCGCATCTGTATACCACTTTTTAAGATGTGGTTCACTGCATATGACAGTCCAGACAGATCGCTTTCAAACAGGAGATGAAACAAATAGGGAATGCATTGCCGAAACCTAGGATCTTCTGCATACAATCGTAAAGTCCGGTATTCAGACGCAGGAATTTCACGAGGTCGCTCATCATATCTTCCTCCTTGACCTGTGGGAAATAGCTGTGGGAAACACCGAGCTTCCAAACTTTCCTCCCAAACACTAATGGGACTCCCTTTGGCTTGTTTCATTTGAAACAACTCAATAGCATTCCCCATGACTTCCTTGGAATGCAAAGGATGAACACTATAATGTTCATATATTTCTTCACTTTTAGAGGCCTCTACTTTCTCAATTTGGCCAGCACACAAATCGCTATCCTCTTCATCACTTACTTCCTCTTCTGCAACATATACATTCTTATAGTACTTATTATTTTTCTTCAAATACACTGTTGCCTTTTTGACTTTCCTAACATCCACTAAATCTTGCCATATTTTCTTATTCTTTGTCGGAACCCCATTAACCAAGATAACCAGAGGTTCCTCTTCCACTTTTTCTATTCCAATTGTGTTAATGTTTTTGTTCAAATCTAGAGGCAAATAAACAACTCTTCCCTTTAATCCTCTCTGTAAATCTGCTGGAGGCAACTTCCCTGTCTTTGGCTCCATTCTTACAATAGCCTGAAAGGGATGGATACTTTGAATCAAAATAGATTCATAAGTATTTAAATCCTTCAATTCAGAAGGAATCTCAACCAATTCCAGATTATTATGAACTGCCCTAGCAGGCATCTGGTTTTGGTTTAATTTATTACAACAATAAGTACACACACGTTGATCCGATCCCAAATCAGAATAATTTTCTACCATCAAGTATGTGGCTAAATCCTTCCATTCACTATTATTTTCCCTTTCACTTTTTGCATATAAATCCACTACCTTAGTCTGATTCTTATAATAAGTGCGTCGACAACATACACAAGTGAAATTAGGCCTCTCACTTGATTTCATCTGAAACGTGGCAATTTCCTTCTGAAAATTATCTGTACTGGAAACCTGTACATTATCTTCCACATTACCCTCTACTTCAGGGTCAATTTGAACATTCTCATCTTTACTACCAAAGTAACAAAACTCAATTTCTTCACAAAGATTCTTCACATCTATTTCAGAACCATGCAAAAGAGCAGCACATAACTGTTTAAGCATAATTGCTGGACTCTTAGCATAATACAACATTCTCACTAATTTTCTCACTTTATTATGATGCACTGCTAGCATCCTGAAATGATGAAAAACACTCTGGCATACTCTCCTGGAAAGACAAGCCAGTGAATGACCACGCAAACAAACCTGTCATTTGTCTCACTCTGCAAGGATCTAAATCTTGCAACAACTTCATTTTCTGCTTCAAACTTTTCTTATTAAATGTCCGTATAAAATCACAAAGCAAATTGATGGAAACCTGTCGCACACTGCAAATAGAACTACACTTCCAAATGTACACAGGACCCTTAGGACGTCTTCCTAAAACCTCATCACTTAGCGCCTCTTCTGTCTCTGTTGTCACAAGTTGTTCTTTTTCAACTGGACAACCATCCTTCACTTCATAAGCTCGACCACTGATGTCAACTGCATGCACCAAATCATTATCCTGAAAATAAGTCTCCTCATTAAAAAATGCCTCAGAACTTGAACTATGCATCCATTCTCCAGAAAAAACTTCACAAAAGTTAGTACGATTTACTACTCTCTTCCATCTACTTTTTGTTTTGAAATCAGAAATTACCTTGCTTAGTTTCCTAATTCTATTGATTACCAAAATAAACAACTTTCGCTTGATTTCAAAAGCATGATCAATAATTTTCTCTACATTTTTCTTCTTCCTATAAAATGCCGCTTTCTGTTGGCCTTTCTTTTTAATATTTTTCAATAAATTAACTAATATCCTATTACGGAACATTCGTTGTCGAATGTCCCTAAACTGTTGTTTCCTTCTACTATCATGCACAGAGTTATCTCTTCCTCTACCAGTAACATTTGTGATGGGTCTCTCCTTTCCATTTAAATTACTTTTCTTTTTGTGAACAGACACATTTTTTTGAGCAAAATTTTTTTTACTACAAATATTTCTTAAGAATGATTTCGTGCTCTTACCCGGACCTTTCTTGGTGTTTTGACAAGTATTTGGGGAAGAGGACTGCTGCAATAAAACATCATCCTGCTGTCTTTGACGTTTTCTAGCCTTTCGTATTCGACTTCTGGAAGGCATTTTCCAAACTATGAAAGAATCTGCAGTTGAATCTGTGAAAAAATATAATATAAAATGTTATTAACCACTATTACCAAACAGTAAATAAATAACAGTCATCTAAAACTTAATGCCGTACTAATTATTTAACATAGCAAATATTTTCCACCAGCACTGCATCACAAAAATGACACTCAATGGTACAAAACAGGCATACAACACTCATAAATCACTCCCTAATATTTTAAATCATTAATTCAGGATGACGATAAGATGTAGCCTATCTAAAGGTTTGTTTAGGCCCAGATCTTTGGACTGGGGTGAATGTGTGTCATTGATCCACATTCAGTCCATCACCTGTTTTGTTTATTTGAGGTGAGGCCAACACATGGTTGCAGATAAGATTTTCACTGAAAAAAACCAAGGTAAAAAAACATGTGAAGGCCTACCAATGAAGTAAATCATTAAATGAAAACCAATACATTTCTGGAAATATGCACTACTAGTGCTTCATAAGATGTTTTGGGTCATATTTATAAGTTATTTGAGTATCTAGTATGCTATTTTACATTCTTCATGGTGCAAATTTATTGTAAATACGCTCCCACCTGCGGTTGGCAAATTTAGATTTTGATTATGGGAGTTAGATAGGCATGTTAATAATTTCCCAAAAATGGTATATAACCCCAAACAACCTTTGAAGCAAATGCTCTTAGCCATGTTATCCACCTCCCATTGGATAACATGGCTAAGAAGTGCTTGCAAATGTGATAAAAAAAGGCCTGCAATGCATGAATATCGCAGAAAAATCAGCGATATTCATGCATTTTCCAACAAATGCTCTTAGCCATGTTATCCACTTCCTATTAAATAACATGGCTAAGAACTGCTCAGGGCACCATGAGGAACGCTTTCCATTTAAAAAGGGAAAAATAACATCAAAGACACTAAAATGCCTTCTAAATATGAACCCAAACAACCTATGAAGCAATGTGGAAAAAACTGCCGCAATGCATGAATATAGCAGAAAAATCAGCGATATTCATGCATTTTCCAGCAAATGCTCTTAGCCATGTTATCCACTTCCAATTAAATAACATGGCTAAGAACTGCTCAGGGCCCCATGAGGAACGCTTTCCATTTAAAAAGGGAAAAATAACATCAAAGACACTAAAATGCCTTCTAAATATGAACCCAAACAACCTATGAAGCAATGTGAAAAAAAACGGCCACAATGCATGAATATAGCAGAAAAATCAGCGATATTCATGCATTTTCCAGCAAATGCTCTTAGCCATGTTATCCACTTCCTATTAAATAACATGGCTAAGAACTGCTCAGGGCCCCATGAGGAACGCTTTCCATTTAAAAAGGGAAAAATAACATCAAAGACACTAAAATGCCTTCTAAATATGAACCCAAACAACCTATGAAGCAATGTGAAAAAAAACGGCCACAATGCATGAATATAGCAAAAAAATCAGCGATATTCATGCATTTTCCAGCAAATGCTCTTAGCCATGTTATCCACTTCCTATTAAATAACATGGCTAAGAACTGCTCAGGGCCCCATGAGGAACGCTTTCCATTTAAAAAGGGAAAAATAACATCAAAGACACTAAAATGCCTTCTAAATATGAACCCAAACAACCTATGAAGCAATGTGAAAAAAAACGGCCACAATGCATGAATATAGCAGAAAAATCAGCGATATTCATGCATTTTCCAGCAAATGCTCTTAGCCATGTTATCCACTTCCTATTAAATAACATGGCTAAGAACTGCTCAGGGCCCCATGAGGAACGCTTTCCATTTAAAAAGGGAAAAATAACTTCAAAGACACTAAAATGCCTTCTAAATATGACCCCAAACAACCTATGAAGCTCTAACAGTACATATCCTGAAATTTAATTCATTTCAAAATTCGTTTTTAAACACAGCATATAAATCAATTGTATACCTGCATTCATGAAGAAATGACTAAAAATGTCCTTGAGACACATGAAAGTGTTTTCTGGAATGCCCTAGCACCATTTTTGGGACACTATTAACATGGCTAGGTAACTCCCATAATGAAAATCTAAATTTGCCAAGCACAAGTGGGAGCGTATTTACAAGACACTTGCCCCATGAGGAACACTTTACATTTTAAAAGGCGAACATAACATCTTAGACACTCAAATACCTTATAAATATGGCCCAAAACAACCTATGAAGCTCTAGCAGTACATATCCAGAAATGTAATTGATTTCTTAAATCGTTTTTAAAAGCAACATATCTGTTTCAGCTTACATAACAGACCATGAAATGGGCTCCATGTATCACAATATCTTGTGTTACTGCATGCCAGAATGTTACACCAAATATGCAATTATAATTTCTCTATAAAACTAATTCTATTAGTATATCACTAGAGACAAAACCACATTTTAAAAACACAGCTTTCTTCATCATTTTCTCCTTAAATCATACTATTCTCTATCTAAATTAAATAAATCTTTTCTCACCTTAGCAAATATTTTTTGAGTTTTGAAAACAGTCTCAGAAATACACCAAATTGTCTTCAGCAGAAGAAAAAGGATGCACTCCAAAGGCTGCAGCTATTGAAAGCACAGAAATACAGATATTCTTTTCACATATCTCTCATATTAGCCAATCATACCTCTTCCCTCACTTTTTTCAAATCAAAACCCTTCCCCCCTCTGCCCTGTCTGCCTTGTTTCCATAGCAACCACCTCCTGGAAGACCTCTCATGTTTAAAAATTCACACAACAATGTTTCAATTGAACTCTGAACTCTCAGTGCACCTGCGTATCCAGTGCAATCTTTCATTAAATGTTTCTTCCTTGACCATTCAAATTACATCTTTCAAAGAACACATCCATGCACCCTAACTTTCTGTTTTCAGAAATGGAAATGCACCAATCACTGCTAATGAATCATTAGCATTGTAAATCCACAGTTTTTTTTCTTTAGAAACTCCTACTGTTTCAACTGCCCTTTCATTACCACACTTCATCTGACTGCAGAACAACCTTCTTCCACCATGTTTAACGTCTGGATTGTTGGACATAGTTACATCCACTGGGCTCAAAGGTATGCTGAGAGCAGAAATTTACACAACCTCAATTTACAAGATGTGGAAATTAAGTGGTTGGGCCAAAGAGGATTAAAATGTCACCAATTGATACCATTGGTGAAAACCTTTATGCATTTGCCAAAACCTGACCTGTTAATAGTGCACTGTGGAGGTAATGATTTGGGCACTTTGACAGGGGTAGGTCTGGAAATGCTTTTAAAGGACACCTTGGAGCAATTAATGGCACTTTTTCCTCAAACTGCCTTGGTATATTCCAATATATGCCAAAGACAGAAATGGAGGTGGTCCAACCAATTTTGTCCACAAATTGAGAAAGCGAGGAAGCATGTAAACAAATCTGTTTCAGCTTACATGAGAGACCATGGAATGGGCTCTCTTTACAACAATAACTTGCGTTACTACATGCAAGATATCTACAGAGGAGATGGAGTTCACTTCTCAGATGAGGGCAACAGAATTTTCATTCTGAATTTAAGACTGTGCATTGGTACCTACTTATAAGTACCTAAATGTACCATAAACCCAAAAGCTCTTCTCAGAGCTACCCTACATCTGATCACTCACAATTATTATTTTTCTCTAACTTTTTTCACTAATTTTCCACAAAATTCGCTCCCCGGAGCGCTACCCGGTTCGCTAACCGAAAGCTAACCTCGCGGAATTTTTTTAAAAAAAGTTTTTTTTTCGCACATATAAGCCTCCTCAGCCACGCTCAGAAAACCTAGGGGGTCAAGATAAGTCTACCATGACCCCTTCTACCCATTCTAAACATTATTTGCCCTCCATCTTGTATCTTAATGCGACCGATACACAAAATGGTGGACTCCCGTGACGCTTAAGGTTCGCTAACCGGGCCGCTTCCCGGAAAGCGGTCCAAAAAAAAAGTGGGAAAGTAATTTACAGAAAAACGACTAGAGACACTCTCACCAAATATACATTGGCTCATACTACATAACAATCCCTTCCATTCTCACAAATTTCATTGAAATTTCATTTAGCCATTTAGCCTGTAGACCTCTCCAAGTACCGTGAGGTAAATTACTTCACAAAACACATCTGAAGTGTTGGAATTGACAACCAATGAAAATGTTACTTTCATTTTCTACTTTTATTACCTGACATTTGATTGGTTATATACCTGTATATATATAAAGGGAGAGAAGGAAACACAGCCATTTTGACTACTACTTGTTGTTGTATATATCATTTAGAATATCAATAATAACATCAACTTGTTTCTAAAGGTAAGTTGTTATTTTTAAAACTGAAGTATATTGTGCACTATAAGTAAATATGGTAAACTTTTTCGGATAGTTATATACTATCCCTCTGTAAGAGTTAGACATTGAGAAAAGCTTCTTTATTATAATTATGGACTGATTTAGGTTTCTGTGGTATAATTATAAATTTACTTAGGCTTCTTCACAGGCACTTTTTAATAGTACTAATTCACGCCTGAAACGATACAGTGCCCATAGATTACTTCTCTGGTATAAACTCACAAGTGCCTGTCTGAACTTAAACCCAACAGTGCCCTATCTCTACTTATATATTTATTTTTTATGCAAATTACAGCAAAAAAATGGAAGGTGAGCAGAATGTTTCCTTCGAAATTGTTCTGGAGACCAACACACAAAAAGAAATTGAGGACAATGAAGACTCTGATTTCATGGATCAATCACGGGACCATGAATTAGTTCAATGTGTGGAATCAGTGGATCATTTACTTCATTATGATGACGGTCAAATGTTTGAACTTATGTTCACTGAACAAGAACACATATCAGACAGTGAAATGCTAGACGTTCTATTAAATTTCGAAAAACAATCCGAAAAATAAAATTATATGTAATATTAAAAAATTGTTTGAGTCTTTAATCATTTTTATATGTAATTCATAAAGTAGTTAAATGTAAGAAATGTTATTAAATTTTGAAACACAATCACAACAATAAAAAATTGCTGAAAAAATAATAATATTAAAAAAAAATCAACAAAACCAACAAATAATTAACATACAGTATTAGAAAAGTCTTTCATTCTTTTATCCATAAAGTTCGCTGCCCAGAACGCTTTCCGGTTCGCGAACTTGGCGCTTACCACGCAAAAAAAAAATTTTTAATTTATTTTTTTTTGGACCCTCCTAGGCCCTTTTAAAACCTCCACATAAAACCTAGGGGGTCAACGAGGATCTACTATGCCCCCTTATGGTAATTTCCCCCTTTGTTTTGGCCTCCTCTTGTCTCTCGATCCTACCGAGAGACAAGATGGCGGCCGCTCCGGACTGTTTAGAATGTTGACAGACACCGGAGGGCCAATCAGCTTCGCATCGCAAAGTTCCGATACGCGAAAGGTTCGCTAACCGGATCGCTGCCCGGAGCGCTGTTACAGATATATATCTTGATTTAAACGTTAATTTCTCAAAATCCACTGAAGCACATATATTGAGACCTAGCAAAGGCACATCGGGCTAACAGTCCCTACAATTTTGCCAAGTTTCGTGAAAATCCATTCAGCCGTTCGGGCTAAAAGTGAGTCCAACCGCCCTATGGAAATTAACATGGGAAAAAGGCGTTTTGGGACCCCCCTTTTTTCTCGGCCCCCCCTCCACAAACCCCCCCCAAATTTTCAAGGGCTGCTCAGAAACAAAATGTGCCATTTTCCTGAAAATTTCAGCCAATTCCGTCCACAAACGCAAACGTTATTAGGCATAGAATTTTCAGAAATCCCATAGGGAAAAAATCCTAACTATATATACCTACTGGCGACCGCCAGTAGGTAATATATATATATATATATATATATATATATATATATATATATGAAAAAACTCCTCCCAGAACTGAAGAAGCAGAGGCCACAGCAGGGGATTCGTAGGAGACACCTTTAATAGCAGAATCGGCATAATGCATTTCGGCCTGGACCGGCCTTCCTCAGATGCCTTGGAAATGATCCTGTAGACTTGTTCACACTAAGTACTGCCCCCGTCACTGTCCCATTGGTGTAGGGTCGCCACACCCCTTTCCATTAATTACTGCTCACTACTTGCAGACCGTCGCGACTACAAGCCCCAGAAACCATTGTTCAGGTAAGTGCTGCCATGGGGGTGTTTCAAGTGAAATGGCGATATGTGGCAGAGTCAAAAAGCGCAAACACAGTCAAAATACAGGAGAATTAAATGCTAGGCGCCTCCTCCGGTCCCCTTAACGTTCCAGCCTCGCATTCACAGCATACATCCGGGCAGGGATTGAAATGTCAATGCTAATTTCCATCCGTCGTGAAGTCACGGCCCGCAAAGCAGCCGCCCTGGATATCACTGAGTTTGGAGGCGAGCCCGGGCTATTGCAATACCTTGCAGGAAAAGAAACTGCCGTAGCAGGACACCAGTTAAGCCCGGGCCACTTGGTAGAACGGAGCCCCTGTAGCGCGTTACTGGACACCGCGCGAAACATGAAAAAACTCCTCCCAGAACTGAAGAAGCAGAGGCCACAGCAGGGGATTCGTAGGAGACACCTTTAATAGCAGAATCGGCATAATGCATTTTGGCCTGGACCGGCCTTCCTATATATATATATGAAACAACAGACTTCCAGTAAGTTCAACAGAATCCAGACGAGCCCGTAATCCTTTTTTAGGTGTTTATTTCGGCACAGCAAGCGATCGAGGATAACGCGTTTCGAACACACCCTGGTTGTTTTTGGTCACATGACCCGCGTTCCTCACACACCACCTTTTAAAGGAGTATTCACGTTTTTTTCTCATCAATTTGTGCTTTATTATTTCATGGCACAAACAAAAAATATACATGGTACAAATTAATGGTCCTAATTTCTCTGATGGAAATACGTGAAATAATAATATAATCAATTATAATCATTGATCATTCGTGCAATTACAGTGATGAAGTGCATAAAAAACCAGCTCTTATTTTAGATATCATCTTTTTCAATACAGTGGGCTGTCTGTAATTTCAAATTAAGGTTTAGTACCAGAAAATTCATATTTCTTAAAAACAAACCTCTTTCAACAGTAAATCATGGAAAAATATTGGTGTAGTACCCTTGTATTTTCCCTCCCTCCTCTTAACTCCTTGGGTCTTATCTGATCTTACACATGGGTATTTTATGTAGAAAGTTCATATTGTTTAATTCTGATTTCCATAATCAATCTTCTGAGATTACTTCCCACAAAGTCTATAACAGACAGGAGAAGAAAAAGGTTTTGATATACTGTAAAATTCACAGTTTGTGCATTACTGTTTAAATAAGAGGTATAACATTTGGTCTTAAATACAGAAATACACAGTTAATGGCCCTACATTGATTTGCTGGTATATGTCGTGAAAGTGTGAGGGTGTGCGGGGTGGGAAATTAAAAACAAAGATGTTAAAAATATCTAATGGGTAGTCAGTCATATTATTTACAACGGGGTATTTCAGTTCTCCTATTGGTGAGAATGTAGTTCTTCGTCCATATTCATACCTCCTGGAAATCGGGTTCCTGCCAATAAGATCAATCTTGACTCCAGTTTACGTAATGCAGCTAACCTGTCCCCACCCCTGATGTTACTTTGGACAGTGGCAATTCCTACGTATTTTGCTGCCGATGTTTTACTCTGATGGAACTGATTAAAGTGTCTTGCGGTACTATATGAGAGGTCTTTATTGGTAATTGCGTGTCAGTGTTCAAGAATTCGTTTTTTCACTGGTGCAGTTGTTGACCCTATGTACCATAGGTCACACGGGCAGCGTATGAGGTATACCATATACTCGGTGGAACATGTTATACTGGGTTTGATTTCCCATTTCTTCTTGGTTTTAGGGAGAAAGCTCTCATTGCAATTTACACTATCTCTACAGGCTTTACAGTTGCCACATTTCCTGAATCCTTTGCTTGTTTGCAACCAGTTTGTTTCTTATGGTGCTAAGTGGCTCTGTACCAGACAATCTTTTAAAGATTGTCCTAGTCTGTAGGAAATGCCTGGGATAGTTCCAATGGAATTTCTCAAGATAGGATCTTGTCTTAAGATATCCCATCTACTTTTCAAGATTTTTCTTATTTGATAAGATTGGCCACAGTATTTGGTTATGAATCTGATCTCAGGTGTTTTGGTCTTAGAGATCTCTTTTTTAGATGCCAATGCCTCTTCTCTGGTCACTTTGTTTACTCTCTCTTCAGCCTCTTTCAATGATTTCTTGGAGTATCCTCGGGCTAAAAATCTATCTTTCATATCTTCTTTCGTTTGTTGGAACTGAACATCTATTGAACAGTTCCGTTTTGCCCTTAGGAACTCACTGAATGGAATTCCCCACCTAAAACTGGGGGGGATGTGCGCTAGAAGAGTGGAGTAATGAGTTACCTGCTGTGTCTTTCCTGAATAGAGTTGTTGTCAAGTGGATATGTACTCTGGTAATTTTGACGTCTAAGAAGTCTACTGTGTGCTGGCTGTAGTGTCTTGTAAATTTAAGATTGACTTCATTTATATTCAAACAATCAATGAAAAGATTCAAATCTCCTTCTGACCCCCTCCACACAAAAAAGACGTCGTCAATATATCGCGTCCACTTTCTCACATTTAAAACCCACTTTTCCGTAAGGTCATTCCAGAGCACCTGCTTCTCCCACCAGCCAACCAACAAGTTGGCATAGCTGCCGGCGAAGCAGGTGCCTATGGAAATAACCCTGTGGCTGTCTGTAATAGACTTTGTCAAATAAAAAAATATTTTCATTCAGACACAATTGAATCATTTCAAGTAACATACATGTATGTTCCCAGTATTCCATTTCACGTTGCTTCAGGAAAAATTGGCACGCCCTAATGCCGTCTTTATGTCTTATACTAGAATACAAAGACTCGACATCGAGGCATACCAGCCAGCATTGATCATATACTTCCAGTTTGGAGATTTTGTGTATAAAATCGGTGGTGTCTCTTGTGTACGATGTTAGTTCTTGTACATAAGGGAAGAGAAAATAGTCAATGTAGACACTAGTGTGTTCAAAGAGACTGTTTATGGACGAGACTATTGGTCTCCCTGGTGGTCTAGTCAAGCTTTTGTGCACTTTCGGCAATAAGTAAAATGTGGGAGTTCAGTTCAGTTATAAACTTTATTCGAATGTTGTAAAAACATCATAAAAGTATACAGTAAACAATCATGTAATATTATTGCACAGGGAAAGTACATATCATGTCATTACTTGGTATCAAAAAACACAACTACCAGCAAATGTTAAAAGAGGGAATATAATTAGAAAACCATACTTTTTCTTGCAGTAATCGATTTTAGAATGAAGGTTGCGGTTAAAAAAAATAAGTCCGGACTAGCCAGTGAGAATAAAAGTTTCATAGCATTTGTCGTAGAAGACACAGAGTATATTTTAAACAGCGGTTTTAGATAAAAAATATGTAGGGATTTATACAAAGGGCAAATTAACAGGAAATGCAGGGTACTTTGCTTAGTAAGTCCAGCACATGGACAAGGAGTGGAAGAATGGTTTTTCATCTTTGGAAATGCTACCAGGTTATGGACGATACCGAGTCTAAGTCTAGAGAGGACAAATTGATGTGATCGCCTACAGATAACTTTAAGATAAGTGGGTAGCCCAAAACCCTCATTTGTATTGGAGGAATAAAAAGCATGGGTTGAATAGTCACTTGTATCAGCTTTACGCTTATTAGATTTTACCCTCAAAAATACTTCTTTCACCTCCTGTTTGGAAAAAGTGGTTACAATTGCAGGATCATTACATATATCCATTTCAAAAAGTTCATTATAAGTAGTAATCACATACTTCAACCAAGGGATATTATGGGCTTTTTCCAAATGTAGACAGTCTTTAATAATTCCTTTTGGTAAAGCTTGTTTCGTCCTTCTTCCATATAGATCTCCATGCCAATAGAGGTCTCAGTCCAATTAAATCGGCTATATAGTCCAGCCCTAGTTCCTTGTGAGTAAGGTCGGTAGATGCAGAGGATGGAAGGCAAAGTAATCGTTTTAAAAATAAATTTTCCAAAATTTGCAAGTCTCTTGGGGACCAATGCCCCCATACCCCTGAACCGTAAAGGGCTATTGAAGCGCATCTGTGTCTATAAATATTTAACATCTCTGGGATCCGTCGGCAACCCAATTTGGTGGCAAAACGGAAAACACCTAGGGAAGCCTTCCCCATCTTTGCTTTTACATTGATCTGCTCCGGGGTCCATGACCCCCCTTTATTAAAGGTGATGCCCAGATAACAGAAATTATCCACAACCTCAATTCGGTTTTCTTTAAAATAGAAAGGCTTAAGATGGTTTACCTTTTTCCCACATGCCATAATAAATGTTTTGGAGTTGTTAATTTTAAGTTTCTTTCCCTGTATAAAATCATAAAAACAGTTCATGAGCCTCTGGAGGCCAATCGGGGTTCTAGATAATAGAACAGTATCGTCTGCGTAAAGCAGCACTGGGATAGGTTGGCCTCCTGCCTGCGATACATCTGCTTGGATATTTATTAGTTCCTGCTCCATGGAGTTAATAAAAAGGGAAAAGAGCAGTGGAGCCAGGACACACCCCTGCCTGATGCCTGATTTAACCTTGATCTTTTTTGTGCATTCCCCTTCTGGACCATATCGAATCTGGGCTGATAGGTTAGAATATAGTCTTGCTAGAAAGTGAATAATAGCAGGAGGTGCGCCCATGGCGAGTAGGGTTGTCCACAACAGAGAGTGGTTCACCAGGTCAAAAGCACTGGAGAGGTCCGCAAAACAAAGAAACAGAGAAAATTGCTTAGCCTTGGTGTATTTTCCTATTAGAAGGTTAAGGTTAATACACTGGTCAATTGTGCTGAGACCCTTTCTAAAGCCATATTGGGATCGAGCAAGAATGTTGTTATTTTCGGCCCATTCCTCCAAGCGTGATAGTAGGACCCTACTCGTGATTTTAAGGGAGGAATCTAGAAGGGAGATAGGGCGGTAGTTTTTTGCCTCTCCTCTATCTCCCTTCTTATAGATAGGAATGATAATAGATTCACTCCACGTTGCCGGGGTAGAATAGTCCGCAGCGGCATTAAAAACTAGGGTCAATAATGGACTCCATAGGGCCAGGTCGTATTTATAAAGATCTATCGGGACCCCATCGGGTCCTGGGGCTTTTCCTCCTTTGCTGGAATTAATTGCCATGTCAACTTCATGGAGGGTAATTCCCAGTGGCTGAGATGGCAAAAAGGGATTAATACAGGTGTTATCATGAGTCTCCCTATTTGGATCGAAGATTCCAGTAAAGTGAAGAACCCAGCTGTCTTCACTTACTTGGGCAGTAAGGACTGGGAATTCTTCCTTTTGAAGGAATGGGCCATTAATTGTACTCCAAAACAGTTTTTTATCCCGCAGGGCTGCGGCTTTATCCAAGTTGTCCCAGGCTTGTTCTCTGAGTTCATTTTTCCTACGTTTTAATTCAGTGTTATATTTGGCCCTCAGTGTTTTGACCACTTCCCTATTTCTTGGGAGATTAGATAACGCCTTCTTAAGGATTTTTAGTACCTTGGTAAATGCTTGGTCGAACTGGGTTGTCTTTATGCAAATATTGTTCCTCATCCCATGTTAACAACCCACTCCCTTGCCAGTGCTCTAGTTTCTTGTAATATGTCTCTTGTAGATTAATCAGATATTTTTTATCCACCTTGCAGTAACATGTTGTGTCCGATAATTGTCTTTCTGCCTCATCCATATACATCTCCCTGGGCATAAGCACAATATTTCCACCCTTATCGGAGGGTTTGATTATTGTGTTTGTATCTTGTTTCAGGTTTTGGATCACCTTCCATTGCTCCTTGTTGAAATTCTTACTTGGGGAGCGTAGCGTGATCAGTTTGTCCAAATTTCCTTTTACTAGATCACTAAATACCTGTGGTTTGTTTTTACCCGCATGTATCTTACATAGCTTTAATTTTCTCTCAAATTTATAAAGATCAGCTCGCACATCAGCATAATCAAAGTTAGAGTCTGGGCAAAAAGACAGTCCTAATTGCAATACTTTGATCTCATTCACAGTAAATACTTTATCAGTAAGGTTAATTACCTTAAGTTCTTTGTGGTCCTCCATCTTTGTGTTTCTTGTTTGTTTGGCCTCTCGTTCCCATGCCGGCCTTCTCTGCTGGTTTTTCTCCGGATATTCCTTTTTTGATTGAGTCTCCGTCTCCTTGTTTCTTTGTTTTTAGACGACCTCTGCTTTAATGTTCTCTCTCTTTCTGCAGAGTTAATAGTTCCTTGGAAAAAACCTGTTGTGGAGTGGTTATTGAGGAACCGCTTGCCACGGAATCAGTGTCAGAACTTAGGTCTGTTAGTCCTGATTGAGATCCACTTTGTTGTCTATCAAAGGTACTTAACGTTTGTTGTTTTTGGAAGTCTCTGCGGGGTTTGTCATATTTTCTAGCGAATGTTAAAATCCTGCCAGCCGCATAATCCCTTTCGTATCGCACAAATGTTCTTGTTTTCTTTGGATTATTTCTTTCTCATACCTTTTTAATCTTTCCTCCATGTTTTTCAATATGGATTCAATTGCTGTCTGTTCTGATTCCTTTCCCAAGTCTGCCATGATGTCTTCTATTTGTTTAGTCGTCTCAGTGTGTTCCTCCCATGCGCTCTCAATGAGGATTTGATTCATCACTCTAGAACAGTTGTTTGTGTTCTCTGTCCATTTTTGCAAGATATGGAGTTTGGGTATTGACAGTGTTGGGATAATAAATATCTGTAAGCCCCTTGGGATGCAGTTAACTTCCAGGTACTTGCCAAGCGAGGTAGCCTCCCACCATCAATTAATTTCTTTCCTTTTCAGTCTCTCCAGTTGGTTTATTTTACTCTTCCAGCCCTGTAGTGTGTCAGATTGTGTTGTGGCTGTCACCGCGGTTCCCAGTGCTCCGCCGTGCTTCGTGGACTGAAAGATGGCTTGGACTGACTTTTCCCGTTCTTTCATCAGTTCGCTCGTCATCTTGGTAGTGCCGTCTATCAGCATCTTGGTGGGAAAAATCCTGGTGCCTTGTTACTAACGGATTCGCGTGTTAACGTTAGTTAGTTAACACACGCGCACTCAGACTTTCGGGAAGGATATCCGATGTTGTTGCGGAATGCTGACCCGGAAGTCAGCCCGTTCCTGTAATGCCGGTCCGTGGGTCCTGGTGCGTCGACTTCCGAGGGAGAGGCAGCCGTTACCGGGTTCTCTCTACCAACGTTCGTCGACGGTCGAACCTTCACGTACCTTTCTTCCTCATTTGTCTCAATCTGTGAGAGACGTTTCTTCTGGATATCCCTCTGCGTGTCGGCGGGTGTCTCAGAGGGCAAGACAACCGGTAATCCTTAGGGTGGCGGAAAGACACCCAGCCAGCGAGTGAGGGCTTCGTCAGATGGACGCCGCCGTCTTAACATGAAACAACAGAATTCCAGTACGTTCAACAGAATCCAGACGAGCCCATAATCCTTTTTTAGGTGTTTATTTCGGCACAGCAAGCGATCGAGGATAACCCGTTTCGAACAACCCTGGTTGTTCTTGGTCACATGACCCGCGTTCCTCACACACCACCTTTTAAAGGTGTATTCACGTTTTTTCTCATCAATTTGTGCTTTATTATTTCATGGCACAAACAAAAAATATACATGGTACAAATTAATGGTCCTAATTTCTCTGATGGAAATACGTGAAATAATAATATAATCAATTATAATCATTGATCATTCGTGCAATTGTAGTGATGAAGTGCATAAAAAAACAGCTCTTATTTCAGATATCAACTTTTTCAATACAGTGGACTGTCTGTAATTTCAAATTATATATATATATCCACGTCTCACCTCCTCCGATGTGTCGGGACTCTTTCCGTCTCAGTGCACTACAGGGTCAGAGGTTGCCCTGTGTCAAAATCCACTTTTCATCAAGCGCGAGGCTGCACGAGTGCACTCCTTCCAGCAAAAATCACACCACCATAATTCCAGTTGGAGACGTAGTTCATTCATTAGGCATATGGGCCAGGACAAAACACCCCACGCGTTTCAGCAATAAACGCCTTGCTCACGGGTAAATAAAGTTCATTCAAAATGTGCATATGTACAAACAGTGAAAAACCATGTGACATGAAGTGCATCAAAATAAAAAATTGACTATTGTTCAAACAATCTTGTAATGGCAAAATGGTACATTCCAATGAAGTCTAATACATCAAATACCCCTTAGCTGGCTGCCTCTTACGCTGTACATGAACGAAGCTTCAAACATAACATCAGTATTTTTTGCTATCGTTATTATATGATCACTCTCAAAAATCCAGCGTAATCCACTTCTCGGGTGTATTGCGCTAACGCTGGAACAAAGTTTAACTAATTAACATTTTATTTCCTAGCGACACTCCAGGAGACAGCAAAAAAAGTGTCTATTGCTGCCCATCTTGGCAGCATAATTCTACATATAAATTCAAAAAAGCCTGCCAAACAGTCTGCACTTTGGTCTCGAACTCCCAAATGGGTAAATACATGCTCGCTGTTCATCTCGCAGGCTATACCTACTGTTACTCTGCTAGGTGTCATAACTCACCCAACCCTTTGTGTCACCTACGTTACGTGATACAGGGCCTCCACCCATACAATAATTCATGGCAGTTCCAAGTGGGTAATTTCAAACTCCTAAGAAAGAAAAGATCTGTGTCCTTTGCACAATTCCAAAACATCCTATTGCCCCAGTGGACCTCTACTGCATCTTCTCATTTGGACTACAGAAGTGGGGTCACTATCCAGAATCAGACATCACCTATACAGAGAAAAGCAGAAAATGGAAGGGCTATGAATAAGTAATAAGGTGTCAGGCAAAGGTCAAACGCAAACTGGGAACATATAAAAGTTCATGTGTGTGTGAATAACGAAAAAATAGGTTAAAACTGTCACAGAGTCATTCAACAGGAGCCATCTCATGGAACATTACATATTACAACTCTACTTTTTGTACAACCTAGCTCAAAAGCAAGAGCAGAAGACGAAAGACATGACTTCTAGAAAGATGTCAAAACATGCCACCTCATCTGTAAGAACAACTACCTAGTAACCCGCAGATAGCATCAGACACAAATTGCACAGGGCAACACTGGAGGGGAATCTACTCTCCTAAGTGCCAGGAGAGTTCTTCTTTAGAATTCAACCCCCCTGGGATCTTAGTATCTAGGTCCAGAATATATCTAGACTCTAGTTGACGCATTATATATATATTGTTACATACATTGTAGTGATGAGAGATGAGACTACTGCCAAATTTACACCTTAAGTCTCCAGTCTAGGCCTTGAGTATTTCTTAGTGCTGATAACCATAATGAAACTGCGTTAGTAGATAGCATTCAATGCACATTCTTGCTTTTTTTCAAACTGAGGACTAGCGCTTGTAGGGGGAAAAAACGAAAATACTAATGCAGGTGCTGCCTGTTTATAGAACGGACTCTGCTAGAATGCATCAATAATAATATATGTCCCACAAAGAACTCCAAAAACTGCTAAATTGCCTTGGCAAAGAGCTAACTGAAAATAATGCTCTTATAAAAGGTCAGAGCCAAAACTAAGAAGTGCGCTAACTCAAACATGCTGAGAAAACTCTAATGAAGATAGAAAATGAGGGCGCGCTGGATTCTTGGCGAAATGCACTTTATTGTGAAAGGGGTAAGAATCTCTCTCACTTAAAGTACTCACAAGTATGCCAGAGAGTACTGGGTAGGACTCACGTAACAAGTGAAGAACCACTTGTTCTTGCTTCAAAATAATACTGCAGCTGGAGGAGTCAGGCGGAGACACGAATCTTATCCTCCCTTGACTGAATCTCGGTGGTAACTTGAAACGTGAACACAGACACATCTGAGCGCTCCAAAACAACTGTTGAAGACACTGTGCTAATAGTGCACGAGCGCGAACACCTGCCCTCCAACTACCAACTGCCCAACCACTAGTACACTAACTCCCTGAGAAAATAACCTGAAACGGCAACCATTACAGACTGCGGGAGAGGAAGCTGAAAACATTTAAAATGAGAATTGGCGCAGCAGATTCCATGGGTAGCTTAGAACTTTTTTCCTAGGCCAAGAACCAAACAGAGAGGGACTTGGGAGTTTTGATTGGCCAATCATGACACCTCCACACAGACAAAGTAAATTCCCCTGTGAGCTATCTCCCCAAAATTGTCTTGTATACAGAGGAACTAGGCTCATGCTTTTATGCAAGTCTGATCGTCAACGGGGGTCGTGAGAACCTTACTTGATTCCAGCTGCCGCCAATCGGTTATACAAAGAGCCCTGGTAGAACAAGAGCAAATCCTAAAGGACCAACAGGTACCTATGAGGTGTGTACACAGTGACATCAAGACATACCCCATAGCCTCTGTTCTCGTACAGTTACCAGATGGAAAAGAATGCAAGTCAGAGTAGGCGTATTACCTACCCTTCCAGAGAAACTCATAATAGGACTAGATAACCCCTAGTTATTAGGGCTGCTTAGATGGAGAATCGCTACGACTCCGAATCAAGCCCCGGTTCTCATTACTCAGCCGTCCTGGCTTAGTGATAAAACGTTCGATATGCACAAGCTCACAATCCCACCCTCCAGACTGCATGGCAGCAGGCTACTTCATACCCCTCCACCAATCCTCCTATCCCTCCTTCATTGTGAAGAATGGCCTATTGTATAGAGTGGGGAACCCCACTAGCCCTCCTCAGTTGTTTATTCCCTTCAGTTTTTGAGATCAGGTACTTTTTTTTCCCATTCCCATTTGATGGCAGGACATAGCGGAGAGTAAACAAATGGAGGGAACTAAACAGGGCAATTTTTAACGGGGTCCAGTGTATACGCCCATGAACTATAGCAACAAAAAGAAATACACTGTTCCCCAAAAAAGGGAGTAGGGAAACTAAGTAACCAAGCTAAAGGAGCAGCATAAAGAGGAAGGGGGTGGGGGGATTCCCCTTTTGGAACTGAAACCCTCACACACCCAGCAAGCTAGGTGTCATGCTTCATCATATGGGTTTTGCTCCTCGTTAGACTGGCACTGCAATGTCTAACGGGCACCCATAAAGGGGTTCTTTGTCGGAGATCTTCTGTTCCTGCTAGTTGGTGCATGTGGTTATGAGGGCTTCAGGAGATGTGTAGACGTGTGTGAAAATGGTGAAATTTAAAAAAGGCTGGTGGGTCCACGGCAAACTTTATTGGTGTGGTTCCCCACCTTACTAAAAACAGTGAGGTGAAAATACACTCTGGTGCAATGATCCAGCAGTGTGTGATCTACCTAAAGGTCAACATGTTTCATGCTGTAAAAGCAATTCGTCAGGACCTACAGTGAATAAGTGCTACACAGTGAGGAAGGGGCAAATACTACCTTCCACTAGAAGTAGGAATGCAGGCCGGGGGGTCCTGCTCAATCTGGGTGGGACCTAAGAGAGTGCGACATGAAGGGGTAAGGGTTAACCTTCTGAGTTCTCTAAGGATAATGGAGGTCACCAAAGCTTGGTTACAGTGTCATATACAGTGAGCAAGGGGCAGTAATCTACCTGCTCTGTTCAATTCAGTAGATTTAGCAAGAGATTAAAAGGAATAAAATTAATTAAAAAATGAATTAAAAATCATCGAGGCAAGAAGTGCGACTGACTATGGGTCTATTTGTTAATGGTGACACTAGTAGTGGTGATAGTCTTGTAGCTCAAAAGGTCTCACCCTACTACGACCCAGGTGGGCTTCACCGGTCTTCTTTAGTGTGCTGGCACCAGGATGATAGGTACCCTAATGGGAAGGGAAGATAAGTGCATAACAGTAAGAGGATATGTTTCATCTTAGCCGTGTGCACACCAAACCAATGGGGAGGTCCGTTGTTACCCCCCACCCCCCTTCCCCTTTACACTGCTGGAGCACTTTTATTAGTCAGGTATATTTGTCCAGATAACCAAGTACTGCCAAGATTGTGAAATATGCATGAAAAAGAACTCCTATAGACCTCCTTCTGTTCCACCACAACCACTTCCAATCATTGGAAAGCTCTTTGAGAGGGTAGGGATGGACCTTATTGGCCGTGTTCCAGAATTCAGGAAGGGTAACCAATATGCTTTGGTGGTGATAGATGAAGCCGCACGATACCCAGAAGCCTTTCCACTCAGGGCTCCTACCACTAAAAACATCACTGACAAACTGCTAGAACTGTCTTCCTAGGTAAGTTTTCCCTGGGAGATGCTGACAGACCAAGGGACACCTTTTCTCTCTCGCCTAATGGCCCTAGTCTGTAAGTCTCTGTTGATATCCCACATAAAGACCTTGTGGTGTACCATCCACAAACAGACAGTTTGTGGTAGAGGTACAATGGCACGCTCAAGCTAACAATGAAAAAAATTATGACATAGAGGGAAAGGACTGGGATATGCTTCTCCCCTTAGCCCTCCTTGTCCTCAGGTGCCAGAAACAGAGTAGCCTTGGTTGTTCCCCCTTTGCGCACCTCTATGGGAGGAAGCTTCCTACCCTGTTGGAGATGACAAAAGAAGCCTGTGAGCAAGAAAAACCAGATGAAAGCAAAACACTTCTTGCCTGCACCCAGAGCCTAAGATCCCGTATCCACAAGCTGAGGGAATTTGCCCAAGCCAACCTTGAGAAAGCACAGCTCCATTAACGATACTTTTATGACAAGGGAAAGAAATGGAGTCACCTTAATGTACATAACTGGATAATAGTCCTCCTCCCCTCCACCCTCCCCAAACCTCCTAAACAAATGGCTGGGACCCCCTCCTTAGAACTACCATCTGGTTATGCCAGAACCAAAAGAAGTATTTTCCACACTGACCCAATCAATGATCAACGAGACCCTCTCAGACTCCCAGAGGACATCCCTCTATGAGATGCTGGGTCCATTTTTCCCCCTCTTTTCAGACCAGCCAGGGAGAACCATGACGGTGGAGAATTCAATCCCAACCATTCAAGGGAAGGTGGTAAAGCAGCGCCCCATTACATACCAGTAGCTCGTCAAAAGGCCATAGAAGTCGAAATAGATAGCATGTTGAAGTTGGGAGTCATCAAGCCCTGCCGTAGTAATCGTTCCTCTCCCGTTGTTCTCGTGCCAAAACCAGGTGGAACGATTCGGTTTTGTATTGACTTCAGGGCGGTCACGCAATTTCAAAATTCGATTCTTATCCCCTTCCCCGGATAGACGAGTTGATTAAAAACTAGGTGAACCTCAATAAATCACCAAAATAGACCTCACAAAGGCCTATTGGCAGGTCCCCCTGTGGTCCCAAGATCAGGAAAAAACTGCTTTTTCCACCCCCTCAGGACTGTATGAATTCACTGTGTTACCCTTTGGCTTACATGAGGCACCCGCTACATTTCAGTGGCTTATGAATACAGTGCTCCAGGACCATCAAGCCTATTTCTTGGTTTACTTAGATGACATAGTGATGTGCTGCCCTAGCTGGAAACTACATCTTCTACATTGCCAACATGTTTTTCAAGCCCTTGAGAAGGCAGGGCTCCACATAAACACCCAGAAGTCTAGAGTAGGGTTTCAGAAGGTCAGATATCTGGGATACCTGTTAGAGAACGAGGTCAAATGTGCTTAAGAACTTGGATGAGGCCAAAGTGTCAATAAGCTCATCTGCCCTTAGATTTGGATGAGCATCGGTCCTAGAGACTGCATTTTATGACCCCTGTAGTCAATACAAACCCTCATCTCTCTTTTACCACACTGGGTGTGAGGTTTTGGCCGCATGAACACTGGACTAGCCCAAGGGTTATCTGAGGGATTAATAACTCCCAACTCCAGCATCTTTTGTACCTCAGTCCTTATGCAATGTCTGACATGGTCAGGCTGCCTGCAAATCTTATTTTTAACAGGTAGACTCTCACCTGTGTCCACTTCATGGGTACACCAGATGGTCTGACTAGGAGTCAAAGAAAACGTGTGACGTGTGCCTTTATTGATTGAGCGGTACAAAAGGGGGTGGTGATGGACGGAGCATCTGAATCAATCAAACACTCACACCCAGTCAAAAGATCTGGGTTTAATCCATCACCGTTTTTTAGCCCACTCTGTCACCCCAGTTCAGACATGGCTATATGCAAATCAGTCTGACCCTGTGTCTCATGGGAACAGTCCAGCCCGAACTGCCAAGCCATGTCTTCCCTGGACCAGAAACAAGCTTCCGAGGACCGGTTTCTGGCATTCCAGCCTTCTTCAGCCTGGCTTGCTTGAATCCAGTGGCAAAGTGAGCAAGGGACATCACTGGAGTCAAGCTATCCAGGCTGAAGAAGGCTGATAGCCAGAAACCGGTCCTTGGATGCTTGATTCCGGTCTAGGAAAGACATGGCTTGGTAGTTCGGGTTGGACTGTTCCCATGAGGCATAGGGTCAAGGCTGATTTGCATATAGCCAGTGTCTGACCTAGGGTGGTGTGGAGTGCAAAAAAACGATGGATTTAGGCCCAGATCTTTGTACTGGGGTGAATGTAAGACATTGTTCTGCATTCTGTCCATCAACTGTTTTTTTGCAATTTTCACCCCGAGTGGGCTGGGTATGCTCAGACGTGAGTCCCAGGCTCTCCACATCACTGGAGTCAAGCTATCCAGGCTGAAGAAGGCTGATAGCCAGAAACCGGTCCTTGGATGCTTGATTCCGGTCTAGGGAAGACATGGCTTGGTAGTTCGGGCTGGACTGTTCCCATGAGGCACAGGGTCAAGGCTGATTTGCATATATCCAGTGTCTGACCTAGGGTGGTGTGGAGTGCAAAAAAACGATGTATTTAGGCCCAGATCTTTGTACTGGGGTGAATGTAAGACATTGTACTGCATTCTGTCCATCAACTGTGTTTTTTGCAATTTATTGATTGAGGACCTTCCTGAAATCAATCTGCTGTTGGTCAGTGAGGCTTCCTGTCAAGGGTACACCATCAGCTGACCCATCATCAGGATTTTGAGAGAGGAGATCAGGGAGAGGGTCACTTTTTTCTTCCTGTCCCTTGTCAGTTGCCATGAGCAAGCCCATGTCAGCCCTGTCTACAAATGGTTGGAGCCTGTTCACATAGAGCATAGTGGAGTGTCAGTCAGTCAGTCAAAATACTTTTATTCGATTTTAAGGAAAAATCATAAAAAGACATTACATACAAAAAATTCATAAATACATTTACAGTTACTTCAACTACGATCATGTTTAAAAAGATTAAAATGCATATCCAAAGGCATTATAATACATCCTTAAAAAAGCAGTTGAATAAGAAAATTTCTGCAAAGGCAGAAGGCAGTGCAAATAGACAATATGATCTACAGTAGGGGATATCATTGAATACTGTCGATGGGTACATGTTTAGCTTTGATACGCACTGCTGCGGCCAAGAAACTTCCCATACAGAATATTATACGAATGGTACTCATAGACTGTAAATAAAGGAGTGCCGGTTTAACTTGTTTAAAGCCCGCCTCCCTTAAAATTGGGAGCAGGTAATTATTTCGGGGCACTGAGAACAGTGTGCAAAACAAGACAAAATGCGTGGTATCCTGAATTGAGTGATTGTCACAAGAGCAAGGGGGGGCTGACTCTGGCTTGGCCCAGGATGGATAATTTCCCAGTTGGTATGGAATCAGATTTAATCTAAATTTTGTCAAGAGGAACCTATGGAAAGGTTTTATGACTATAGTGAGATAAGGTTCCATGGCAATAGAGCATTTTGTTAAATAATGAGACCTCACCGAGGGCTTCTGAAGTTCTTTTTCCTCTCGGTTAGATCTTGCCAGGGACAGAAACTGCCTATTGATCAAAACTACATCCTTATTTCTTATACTTTGAGGGGATTCAAAAAGTTCCAATCTTCCTAGCCGATGAAAAGACTTCCTCAGATAGTCCAACCAAGGGATCTTTTTGTAGTGCTCCAGTGACATAACATCCTCCATGATAGAGTGGTCCAGGGTTGCCTCCCTGTTAAGCCACGTCTTTAGCCAATAAATCAGCGGAGCCAGGTTAAGCCTGTCAGTTATATAATCCATGCCCACCTCCGTGTGGATGGAGTAAGTTGGGGTTGATGGGGGGACTGACAGTAATGAGCGTAAGAACCTGTTTTCGGCTCTCTGAATAGGTTCCAGCTGTGCATAACCCCAAATTGGGGCACCATACATGGCAATTGACAAACATTTTGAGCTGTAAACCTTCAGTAGGGCCTCCATTGGCCTGGCCCCCAATCTTTTGGAAAAGGCCATGAGGGCTGCCGATGACCTGGTCACCGATAGGCTTTTTGCCCTAACCTGTGGGCCCCACGACCCCCTTTCGTCGAAGAGCACCCCCAGGTAGGGAAAAACTGCCGTTCTGGAGACCTCCTGACCCTTACATCTGAAGGTTGTAATCATACTTTTACGCCTATGTGCTCCTACTATCATTGTGTGCGATTTGCCCGCATTAACCTTCATATCCAGGTCATCCATGAAGGTACCAAATGCGTCAAGCAAACTCTGCAGGGCGTTACCTGTGCGGGCAATAAGGACTGCATCGTCCGCATATAGGAGTGCGGGGATCTTAGCTTCTCCTATACGCGTGACGTCACCCCCAGTCTTCTCCAGGCACTTCCCCAGGTCATTGATGTATATGGTGAACAAAAAAGGGGGCTAATATGCAGCCCTGCCTTACCCCACGCCTGGACTTAAAATGGGCACTGCATCTTCCCTCCCTGGTGACCCTAACCTTAGCAGAGAGATCCTGATGTAAAGAGGCCATGAATCTAACCAGGGCCCCATCTATCCCAATCTTCAGTAACATGGCCCAGAGCTTAGTTCTGTTCACCAAATCGAAAGCTGAGGAGAGGTCCATAAATGCTAGAAATAGGGACCCCTCCTTGGCAACCGTATATTTGGCGATCAGAAGATGTAAGTTGGAACACTGCTCCAATGTGCCCCTCTTTTCTCTGAACCCGTATTGTATTTCGGCTAGCCCACCGCATTTCTCTATACTCTCCCTCAACTTGGTTAACAAGACTCTGCCTAAGATTTTAACAGCAGAGTCCAGGAGAGATATGGGCCTATGACAGCCTGGGTCGTCCTGGTTACCTTTCTTAAAGATTGGGACGATGATGGAGGTTGCCCAGGAAGATGGATAAAAGCTGCTGGTGGCCGCATTAAATACATTGGTCAGAACGCCTGCCCAAACACCGGGGGAAGATTTATAAAAATCGGCCGGCACCCCATCGGGGCCTGGTGCTTTGTTCTTTGAAGTTTCATGGATGGCTTTTTCCACTTCTCCTATATTGAAGCTCAGGGGGATAGACTCTGGGGCGGCAGATGGATTGGGGGTACTATCCATGCACTCTCCACCATATACTGCGCTAAAGTGACTGATCCATTTTTCATCCGGAATCACACAATCCATAACTGAGTTGGGTGTATCCGTGAAAAAGGGCTGGTTTATTATGTTCCAAAATTCTTTATGTCCCTTAAAATGTCTACATTTAATAGGTTATCCCAGGCTATTTTCTTGATCGTCTCTTTCCTGGGTTTGATAGCCAACTTATATTGCTTCCTACGATGAGCTATATTCCTCTTGTCCCTTGGAAGTGCTTTAAAGCAAACATCACCAATCTGTGAGCTTTGGAGCAACTTGCATCGAACCAGCGATGGAGTTTGCTGGTTCCCCACCTCGTGCTGGCCGAAAGATCCCTCACGATTTGGTTGCAAATTGCTTCAAAGGCCCCCTTAATTTCATTGGCCCGGGACATAGTGTTTTGGCAGACCTCTAGGTGGCTATTGATTTTGGGTAGAAGCTCTGCATGAAAAGTGTTTGGCACTACGTTAGCCCACTTGAGCCTTCTCCCCTGGTCCACTGGACGTACTGTGGTGTGGACCTCTTGTGGTAGGGGCTTAGGGCCCATATGCTGCCCCCAGGCTACCTCCCCTACTACCGGATTGTGGTCGCTATGTACAGACACCAGCGTTTTATATGACGTTACCCTATTCAAGATCCCTGGGGTCATAAATATGTAGTCAATAGTGGACCCCGGGATAGTACCTTTATAGGTATGGGATCTAATAGTGCCTTCGGGTGAGTTAGGTTCATAGAAATTATGGTAAGCCAGTAGATCTTCTAACTCAACCCCCTCAGTAGAATGTTCAAAATGGGGCCCTACTGGCCCTGCAGGGTCAGCCCCAGTCGTTAAACCACAAAGACCGTTGCATGGGTGAATATTAAAATCTCCTAAAAGGATAATTTCATGGCTAAAACGTGTGTTTTGACTTACTGAAACTAAAAAGGAATCTAGACTGGCAATACTATTATTTCTAGTATCCTTATTCATTGAATTATAAAAATGAATGTAAAAAGTACTCATAGAAGGGGAAACTAACCTTTCAACTATTAACAGATTTGGGCAGGGATTATTGACCAGTTTCAAGGAGCCTTTGAGTTTTAGGGAAAAAAGGGTTATAAGGCCACCCCTAGCTCTACCTGAACTACTTGGGGATGCAGCACTGAAAAAGCTGGTAAAGCCGTCCAGCCAAAAACTATCTGCTGTATCCCAAGTCTCCTGCAGGGCAATAACTTCGTATCCACGGACCATACCCACCCAATCCTCGTTTGTTACCTTACTTTTGATACCTGCCACATTCCAGCTCACGGGTTTGCATACCATGGCCTCCCCCGCTCGCCAGATCCTGTTGGGAGGGGCTGCCCAGGAGCTAGTGGTCAATCGACATCTTCCATACCCTCCAAGCCCTCCTGACCTGATAGGGGTGCAAAGCGGTTACTGATGACTATCGCGCTGGCTGATGGTACATCACCCACCCCTTGGACTGGCAATGACAGTGATGTGGATTCTGAACTTTGAACATGGCTTTGGGAGGAACCCGTGGTGGTGCCCGCTGCGGTACCCGCCCTTGGACATGAGATCAGGGTTGAACTCGTGGTACAATGACGGTATCCAGCGTAGACTCTCTTCAAGGGAGGATAAAAGAACCCCAGTGGTACAGGTCTCACATGGTCTTTAACAGTTATGGCAGAACCGTCCCAAAAAAGTTTATCTGCCACATTGGGCCTGTCGAAATTTATTACCACACAGTCCCCCTTAGTGATTTTGTTTTTTTTCCCAACCCACCCCACCATCCTTGCGAAAATAAGCGAGTCTGAGGGGTCCTCCCCACTGGAAGAATCAGCACACCAAGTTTTTGCTTTATGTAGAAGGTTCGTGGTGGATTCAAATTCACCCTCTTTAAGCGGTGGCACTCCTATAAACACTGCCACCAAAGGGGCAGCAGCCGTCGGTAAGTTTAAGTTGAACTTGCTTGGTAGTAGTTTCCTGTTTGGGGACATGGCTGATAACAATCGTGGGGGGGCAATAGATGTAAGACCCGCCTGGGTTGCAGGTGTGATGACTTGGGGGCACTGTCCTCTGAGCGCTATGCCCTCTCCCACCTGGGGCGGGACTGTGGAGCTGAGACTTGACCCTCCTGACACACCAAGGTCTTGGGGCAGCGTACCCCTCTTAGGCAGCTCCATGGACGCTGGATGGGAGGTAATGATTTTGTCCAACTGAGCACATTTCTTAAGGAGATCGGACAGGCAAGAATTCAATGTATCAACAATGTCTTTTGCGATCCCTACTAACAATGGCTCAATTCTGGCAACAAAAAGAGCCTCCAGTTGGTCCCCAAGGGGCCCGGGTGGTTTGGTGACTGTGCCCGCCACTTTGTTTTTTTTTCCTCTAACCCCCTTTAACGGTTGGGCTGCCTGTTGTCGAGGCTGCGATAGCTCAACAGGAGTGCTGGACATTGTTACTGTTGTGGCCAGGGGAGTGGAATTAGTATTGATAGTAACCACGGGATCCAGAGGTATAGGGGGAACCACTGTCTTTGTGCCCGCTGAGCTGATGGAATGCAGCTCGGGAGTGGGAGACTCCACTACCACAGGCAGTGTCAGGCCCAGTTCTTGTTCAGCGCTAGCAATTTCTTTAGTGAGGGCCCCCACTGCAGATGAAAGATATGACAATATGGGCTTAGAGTGTCTGGGCATTTTAGCGTTTTTTCCCTCATCCTCATAAGTCGGTGTTTTCTTGCGCTTACCCATTGCTCGTGGATGAAATGATGTTAAGGGGGTGGCCCCGCCCCGCCCCGCCTCCTTCTGCCTCAGACTGCCAAAGATTGCCCCGCCCTTGTCCCGGGCTTCTCCTGGGCAGCTCCCGCGCGCGACTCACGGGGCGAGTGGGGGACGCGAGCTATGAAGGGCCTCCGGGCGCGCTGTTGATGCCTGAGGTGTGCGCCGGTCCCGGGGCTGCTGGGTAATGTAGTTCCCGGGTGGGAACTTCCGCCGTTACCCTCGCGGCTCTCCCGGTCTGCGAGGCCGTTCACCTCACGGCGCTGAGGTCAGTGTTTTAGCGTGCTGCCCCTGGCACAGGCTGTGCAAGGCAAGTTGGATTCCCCAGAGCTCGTCGGGGACGCGAGCTATGAAGCGCCTCCCGGCGCGCTGTTGATGCCTGAGGTGTGCGCCAGTCCTGGGGCTGCTGGGTAATGTAGTTCCCGGGTGGGAACTACCGCCGTTTCCCTCACGGCTCTCCCGGTCAGCGAGGCCGTTCACCTCACGGCGCTGAGGTGAGTGTTGCAGCGTGCTGCCCCTGCCACAGGCTGTGCAAGGCAAGTTGGATTTCCCCAGAGCTCGTCGGGGACGCGAGCTATGAAGCGCCTCCGGGCGCGCTGTTGATGCCTAAGGTGTGCGCCGGTCCCGGGGTTGCTGGGTAATGTAGTTCCCGGATGGGAACTACATTACCGTTTCCCTCATGGCTCTCCCGGTCTGCGAGACCGTTCACCTCACAGCGCTGAGGTCAGTGTTGCAGCGTGCTGCCCCTGCCACGGGCTGTGCAAGGCAAGTTGGAGTGGTGTGGCTCACTGGTTAGAGGCGGCAGACCCAGAAGCAGAAGACGGCCCGGGACCAGGGTTCAATTCCCGACGTGGCAGGGTCGTGGACCAGGGTCAGCGGACTCGATAATTCTCACCTCGGTGCCTACTCTAACCAGAGATCACACTCGGCAACTCTCGGCATTAGCTTGCCTCATCTCCACAAAGGCCCCCCACATACGCCGGGGATGCCTGGTTTCACCTTGGAGATAACCAGTAGGGACCATCTCACAGGGAAAGCCAGGACGGGTTCCCCAGCGGTCTACAGCGCGGAGATACCCCATGTGGGATGATTCAGGCGCTTTACAAGACATCATTACATTACATTACATTACACTACAGCACACTTTGGGGCTCCTAGGAGTGCCAAGGTCCAACAAGTAGGTGATCTCACCTCTCTGCTCAATTATAGTATGGGGTCCACTCCATTTGTCTTGGAGAGCTGCTGGGGCCACAGGCTCCAATACACACACCTTTGGCCCTCGTTGATAAACATCCAGAACAGCCTTTTGGTTATGTGAAGCTTTCTGTAATTCTTGACTTTCCTCAATGTCTTTGCTGGCCGTATTAATGTATTCAGCCATCCTGGAGTGAAGACAAAGTACCTAGCCCACAAAGTCTTGTTTATGAGGTTTGGAGGTAACTTCAATCCCTCCTTCACCAAAAACAGGGGGTCCCTAACTGGACGCCTAAACAGAAGTTCAAAAGGGCTGTAGCCAACCACCTTCTGTAGGACCTCTCTGAAGGCAAGGAGAAGACAGAGCAACAGAACATTCCATTTTCACCTAAGCTTTTCTGGGAGGTCCATGATCATGCCCTTGAGGTTTTTTTTTAACCTTTCAACTAACCTATTGCCTTTTGGGTGATACAGTGTGGTGAACTTATAGTTCACTCAACACTCCTTCCACATTGCAGTGATATAACTTGATATGAAGTTTGTACCTCTGACAGTTAAGACCTCCTTGGGGGAACTCAATCTGGAAAAGATTCCATCGAGGCCCTGGCCACCAAAGGGGCTATGGTGGTTCTAAGGGGTATTGCTTCTTAAAGGCAGCTTTCTATCACCCCGGAGCTTTGTTGCCCCTCATCAGTCTCCCCTACTAAACTTAATTAATCTGGTACCCCAACACCATCTGCAGTTGACACATTGTTACCCCCAGTACTTGTGGATTCTGACTTAAATGTAATAATATCACCCAACAAGGGTATGGTCATACGCGAAAAGGGGAAGCACAAACTGGCAGTTGGGAGGGTGACCTCAAATAAGAAGGCAAGGATAAGGTGCGAACAGGGAGAGGAAGCTCTCACTGTTCGGGATTTTGGAGCAGAGCCAACTCCACCTGTGGGCACTGCACCTAAATACCCAGTTTGGGCCCAGTCTCTGATTGCTGACCTCTTGACCCAACTTGGTGATTTGATTAGGCAAGAGGTTGCCCCGCTAACTGACCAACTGAGATTGCTAACAGATATGGTATTAGCAAGACAGATACAACCCATCACTTCTGGTAAAGTTAACAGCCTAAGAAGGGAGGGCCCTTCTAATAGATCTAATAGTTCTAGCTCTTGCCCTGGGAACACTACTAACAACCAAACGAGCAATAGTAGACCAAGTTCTATTAATAGACAGTCTGCCACCCAAGGCTCTAATAATAACTTACAGCCGCTCCCCACACAATCCGAACACGTGCAGTGTACAAATAGTCTACAGACTCCAGCACCTGAAGCGACAGGAAGCATCTATCCATCGGTCTCTTCCCCTGTCAATCCTGTTATTCAGGGGGAGAAACGGGATGCAAGGAACACGGAAACAAGGGGTGAGGGTGATGTTGTGTTGCCAACCATAGATCTCCCCCCTCAATCACTGCCTTATGTGGTGGTTTTAACAGGGGTTCCACCTCTAAAGGCCTCCCAGAGAGAGTCACAGCTGAATCTCAGGAATAAGAGCCTGTTTTGGCTGGCAACACACAGGCACTTACCCTATCAGAGGGAAGGGGATGTTTTGATGGTAAGGAGGGTAGATTGGGTGGGACCCAACAAGATAAATACCCGGGGTGATTGTGTGATTATCAACTTTAAAACCCCTAGACGGTAAGCTCCTAAATCAAAGAAGTCCCTCTAATGAGTCCAACAAAGGAATGAAAATGCTCCCCCTTGATTACTTTTTTTACAACTAAGCGGATCAGGAGCGGAAAAGGTCGCTCTTAGGTTATAATAACCAGAGGGTGGAGGGACAACAGATGACCCGTAACCACTTCACCAAGAGGCCGCTGTTCTATAACTTGCCAGTTACTAATCGGTATGGCCCTTTAGAAGAAGTGGATTGACTAATAACTACAGGAGCCATGAGTTGTGGTGAGAGTGGCAGGGACAGACAGGAAGGGAATGTGATGAAAAATTCAGGGAACCTCCAGGGGTTATCCATGCCTGTTGCGAAATCAGAATTGGATATATCTGATGGGAATACGCCTGGGGAGGGGGAAGGGGTATCTTCATATCTCATGTTGCCATTGGTTAGAGCAACAACTACCCCATTAACTCTCCCACGGATGCCCTAAATTCCTCTACCCCCAAATGTCATCTAAAATTGCTCTTAGTCACCTTGATGAAACTCAAGGCAATGTGGAGATCTTAAGATTCTAGCATGGAACTTGGCAGGCATTAAGGCTAAGTTATCTTCCCCCGAATGGGGTGTGTTTGTTGACCAGTTTGATGTCTGCCTGTTCCAGGAGACATGGGCTAGAGATGATTGTGCAAGGGTGGGTTTTGCTATTTACAATATACCTGCTAGTACAGGGGGGAGTGGAAGGCCGTCGGGTGGACTATCTATATGGGTAGCTTCCCATGTGGGTTGCTATCCTACCCCCGTGAATGCCCACTCCTTAGATATCCAAACTGTCCTGCTCACCTTTCCATCTAAATTGAAACTAGCAATTATCAATATCTATTCCCGCCCAGTACCACTTGCTGAGGAATCAAAAACCTTGGAGGAATTAAATCTTCTTATCCTGAGGGTGTCATCTAACTCAGGTCTGATACTTGGTGGAGATCTAAATTGTCACTTCGAACCCCTCTTAGGCACAGACAAGGGCATTATCAATGAGGAGGACCTCCAGTGGGCTATACCTGACCCCCAACCGTATCCAGCAAAATCCTGGTCACCTCTAGTTTTACAAATTAATGCCATTGCACTAACCCACTCTTTAAGGGCCTAAAACGGCCGTACCCCTTCGAATAGAACCAGTAGGCACACATTTAAAAGATCTGGTCAGGCCTCCCAAATAGATTATATTATGGTTGAGTGCAGATCTTGGCATCGGGTGAAGGACTTTGAGGTTATCCCACGGATGGATAGTGACCATAATGCTCTGTCTCTATCCTTCGGGGTGCCAGACTCAAGATTATCCCCTCCTAGTGAGACTCCGATTGATGACAGATAAACCCTGACCAACGATAGGAGAAGGATAAAATGGGGGACAATGAAACAGTCCCCGGCGAAATTGTCAGAGCTCTATGGAATGGTTATTCCGATATTGCAGGAACTATGTATGTTCGGGGCTGATGGAACTAACCCATTCCATTTTCTCTTGGTTGCATCACTCCATAATCAGCTTATTGATAACTTAGCTGACATTTTGTATCCCATTAGTCGCTCAAGGAGAACCAATGATCTACCACATTTGTGGTATAATGATAAATGCCGTAAGGCCAAGACAGCGTTGCTGGAGGCTATTACAGGGGATGAAAAGTTATTGATAAAAAGCAGACTGGCTGACTATAAAGATGTTGTTTCTAGTGCAAAACTAGCCTGGGAAGAAAACAAATGGCTAAATATTAAAACTGCCCTACTGACCCGGGATATGAAAATATTCTGGTCAATAATAAGAACGGATGTAAGGAGGATACTCTAGTCCGTGAACCTAACCTGCCTGCTGAAGTGTGGACTGAGCACTTTTCAGCTCTGTTTGTGAACGATCCAGAACAGGACCCCCAGATAGATTTGAGAGGTATGCTTTGCTTGGGTAATGCATGTGCAGATGTCCAACCGGCACCATTGGTTAGTCAGATAAATGCTATTCACGAAGGAATAACGCTTCGAGAGGTTACCTTAGCACTAGAAAGACTACCAGCCGGAAAAGCACCTGGGTTAGACAAACTCCCTGGGGATATGTTCTGGGATGAACCGTCAATTTGGGTCCCTTATTTTCTAGTCTTATTCAATGCCATCATGAATGGCATGCCCATTCCTGACACCTGGGCCGGGCCAAAATTGTCCCAATCTTTAAAAAGGGTTCCCCGTTGTACCCAGAAAACTATAGACTGATCAGTTTGATCGATGAAACACAAAAACTGTTTGCTCGGGTAATACTGGACCGAATCCAGGGCTGGCTGGAAATGAACAACATCATCAGCCCATACCAAGCAGGATTCAGGAAAAACACCTCCACACCCGACCAAGTGTTTAAATTCCAACTAATCACTTGGAAGACAGTATCAATGGAGGGTGGCAGCCTCTACTTGATATTCGTGGACCTGAAAACTGCTTTTGATCTCGTCCCCAGACCTAAACTGTGGGGGGTTTTAAGAGATATGGGGATCCCTCCCTATCTACTTGATATCTTGATTAAGTTGCATGATGACACCTATGCTAAAGTTAGATGTGGAAGGGGAGGAGATTTAACCAGCAGGCTTTCAGTTGGCAGAGGTGTAAGACAGGGCTGTGTGCTCGCACCGACCCTGTTTTGCCTTTATGTCAACGCATTGATTCCACTTCTAGCTGAGGTAGTAAATAATGATGCCCCAAAGTTAGCAAACACCAAGGAGGCAGCATTGATGTTTGCTGACGATACCCTCCTCCTATCAAAAACACCAATGGGTATTCAGAGATTACTGGACAGTTTCGCCTCATTTTGTAACAGTAGGGGTTTGGTGATTAATACTACTAAAACCAAATTCATGATTGTCAACCCCCTAGGATAACACGTCCCAACCCACAACTGAACCGCTGTTGTTTGGAAAGGGTGCCTGTCTTTGAATATCTTGGCATCACCCTTTCAGAAGATATGCAGTGGGCTCCCCAAATAGCCAAAGCTAAGCTCAAGCTATCCCAGATTGCCGGGAGTATAGCCAAATTAGCCAGGGAATCATCTTTTAAACCCATTGCTCCCGCGCTAGAAATGTATAGGGCGCAAGCGTGTGGAGCCACCCTTTATGGGGCAGAACTATGGGGGCACAGTTCGTCTTCTACCCTAGCTGTAGTCGAGAACAGATTTTTAAGACAAATAACGGGTCTCTCAGCATGTACTCCGTTAATTCCTCTACGACTAGACCTGGGTATTTCGCCGATTGAAGTTGAGATTGCCCTAAAACCTTTAACCTTCTGGCGAAGACTCTGGGCAACTCCCGAATTAGCATCATATCAGGCAGAAACAATTGAGCTTTTATCCTACCCGGGTTTGTTGAAAAGGGTTCCCTGGTTTGCCCATGTGAAGCATGAGTGAGAAAAGTTTGGTCAACTCTCCCTGTGGAGCACTCCAGACATTACTAGCTCTTTAGTTCCCCGAGCCTTATTACCTAAGACCTATCGCACCCTAAAGCTCGAAACCATGCATACAAATTCCAAACTGGGTTCCCTCACGACACAGTTTCTTGTAGTGAAGGATAATTACGAGTTAGAAATTTTCCTGGATGATATCCTTCCCCAGGTTGCATAAAAACTGTATCTTCAGTTCAGATACAGTACTCTACCCTTACGTGCGTTTACTAATAAATGGGCTGGGCAGAAAAAGGAGGGTTGGCCTGTATGTATTATACAAGAGGAAACAGAAACGCATGTTCTAGTCTTTTGCTCTGGTTACCAAAAAGTGAGGTGCTAATGGCTTATACAGCTTTGTCGGAATCTCGGTTATGAGCATTGTAGGGAGGCTCTTTGGGTCTTAAAATATGATACATCTAAACCCATTGTGTTTTCTGTCTCACAATATTTAAACACAATGTGGCGAAGGGGATGGGCTTTTATACAAAAGGGTTAAAAATTATAAAATGTGTATCAGCAGTATATTTGTATATCTGACCCCCATAGCTTCGGTCAAGATAATGATTTTAGTTTTATACTATTATGTACATAGGCGTATTCTCGACGAATTGGATTTTAATGTTAATAGCGCAATTTTCTTTTCTTAGATTATTTATTGGAATATGGTTGCTACCTTTTTAGTTACATGCCGATTGTACCACATTCATTGATATAATCCCCTCCCGCTGCTCTAACTCATTGCCCCCCTTCATTCCTCCCTAGCTGTCTGGCAAAATCTTTGAATTTGATTTAAAATGGAATTGTTTACCTATGAAGTGTCTTTTAAACATGTATGCATTGATTAATAATGTATGTTATTTTATTTCTATGTTTACTTTTTATGGTCCTAGCAACCGAAATAAAAGTTTTTTAAACGAAACGGTATTGCTTCTGTATACCTAGTGGCATGGTCCACCACCACTAGAATATAACTGTGTCCAGATACTGTTGGAGGGTTCATGGGACCAATGATCTCAATCCCAACCCTCTCAAAGGGAACCCCCACCACTGGTAGTGGTATGATGGGGGCCTTTGTGGTACCACCTGACTTACCACTGGATTGACAGGTGGTACAGGACCGACAAAAACTCCTTTGTGTCCTCAGACCTCCAAGGCGTGGGGCCCAGCGTTGATGTCATTAAACCAGTAATTAAGGTCGCCGAAAAGGGCAAATCTGGGATGAGAAGTGAGGAGGTTGATCAACTGATCGGACAAGGTGGACGCGACGGAAGGTATCGGTTGAGGGGGGCGGTAAAGAAGAAGAACAGTTAAGGCCCCGCTATCCGTTTTTAGGCTGAAGATAAGATTATCTACTCCCAGGAGTGAGATGGATGGAGTAGAGTTGGAATTAAGGCGTTTGGAGATTATGGCCGCTACCCCGCCCCAGGGCGGTTTTCTGGCCGATCGGCGCGGAGGATGTAATAGTCTGGGGGGAGGGTGGCCAGAATGTCAGGGAGTGAGTCCGCAGTCAGCCAAGTTTCAGTGAGCAGGAGGTCGTCAGGTTTTTCGTTGGAGAGAAGGATGAAAATATCAGCGTGATGTTTAGCCAAGGAGCGGGTGTTTAGATAGAGAACTCGGATGGTGGTATTGCTCTTGATAGGCTGGGTAGGGGGTGCGACCAGATTGGTGGAGTGCCGACCAGGTGGGGCGATACCGGTCATGAAGATGCGTCTGATAGTAGAGGGGGATGGTGTGAGGTTGGGGAGCTGTAGATCCCTCAGGGAGTCGGCCGAATAAGTGATGGTATGGCCGGCCTGGCTGGCCCCTGGGCCCGGTCTGGCGCGGACGGGCGCAGACGGGCTTCCCTTTGGCGCGCATTCAGCGTGCTGACGGCGCGCCCGCTGCGCGTTGGGAGAATGCACATTGATATAGTGTGTGATGGGCGTGGCCTCGTGAGAGTGGGCGTGGCCATGGTCTTGGCGCGAGGATGGCGTCAATGTCGATCTCAACCCGCAGCAGCGCTAATATCTGCTGCGCGGGGGAATTTGACAGAGTGCAGCAATGAAAAGTGCCCAGAAGTAAGTTGCTTGTGAGTAAAGTTACACAGAATACAATGATTTTAAAAACAAATTAGCAAGCGTTTTCTCCCGGCTGTGCCTCAGGAGTGGTCAGAGTCCTATGACGCGCTAGTTGTCAGCGCGGTTTAAATAGGTAGGCGGAGTGGGCATGGCCTCGTGAGAGTGGGCGTGGCCAAGGTCTTGGCGCGAGGATGGCATCAATGTCGATCTTAACCCGCAGCAGCGCTAATATCTGCTGCGCGGGGGATTTTGTCAGAGTGCAGCAATGAAAAGTGCCCAGAAGTAAGTTGCTTGTGAGTAAAATTACACAGAATACAATGATTTTAAAAACAAATTAGCAAGCGTTTTCTCCCGGCTGTGCCTCAGGAGTGGTCAGAGTCCTATCTGTGGTAGGAGGATTTTCCTTGGCTTTTAGACAATCAGCATCTTTTGTCCAATGGCTCTTTACCTTACAAAAGTAACACCAAGGTTTATTTTTGCCTTTACCTTTGTTGGATTGTGAGTCTGCCCCAGAGGTAGGTTTTTGGGGCCCCGATGAAGACTGTGATGAAGACTGTTTTTGATCTTTACCCTTGTCCCCACCCTTATCGGGAATTTTAGAATCTTGTTTCGTTTGGTCACCACCATTGTTCTGGTTTTTCAGCTTCACCCTGGTTCTGACCCACTTATCTGCCTTCTTTCCTAATTCTTGGGGAGAAGTCAGAGCAGAGTCATCCAGGTATTGATGCAATAACTGAGTTTGACAATTATTATGGATCTGCTCCTTCATAATCAAATAATCCCTTGAAATCATTCACTTTGCTGCCAAGCAACCAGCTTTCCAGAGCCTTAATGGCACTATCAACAAAGTCTACCCAATCCTGATTCTGTGCTTCCTGGGTGTCTCTGAACTTAATCCTAAACGGTTCAGTGGTTAAGCCAAACCCAACAATGAGAACACTCTTCAAGATTAAGTAGTTGTCAGCATCCTCTAGAGAAGAGGATGCTGACAACTACTTAATCTTGAAGAGTGTTCTCATTGTTATCAATCTCAAGGTAGAGATAAGCTCCTCACTGTTAGAGAAACAGTGAGGAGCTTATCTCTACCTTTGTCAGCATATAAGAGCCACACAATAGCTGTTCACTGCTCTTGAGGGACCCTCTGAACTTTACATGCCCTTTCTAAAGCAGTGATCCATTTGTGGGTGTCATCCCCAACATGGTAGGGAGGAAAATCTTGCTCAGGTTCTTATTACCAAAGGAATGTTCCTTAACTCTAGGGACACTTTTGCTGCCACCATGGGACTCTAGCCCCAACATTTTTCCAGCTCCGTCGACTTCTAGGGACTCTTTATCAAGGGCCAGTTGCTCTTGCCGGCTTTAATCCCAACCGCTGCACACCAATGTGAGAAGTTGGCCTGGTATATGCTGTCCACTAATTAAAGTGGGCACCTTGCACCAGTCCAAACAACCCTTATGGTGATTTAAGAGGTCAAAGATAACCTAAGAACGCTGTCCAAGTGGTAGCTGTGGAGAACAGCCTTTAGGCTTAGTCTTGAAGGAATGTTAAGCTGCTTGTTTTACCAGAATGCAATCTTATAGTATTGGTTAAATGAAAGGAGAACCACACAGTAGTTATAAAAATATGTATTTATTAATATGACTCTCTCTAGTACGTCCCAGTATCTCCTACATGGAGATAATCATACAGCACACAATACTTAAGCACAGAAATGACAGTAAATAGCACGAATACACGGTGGGCCCATGGGGGGCACCACACCATATACTAAAATGGTGAACAGTCAAAATATCCAATTTTTAATATTGACCTACACTAAAATCGAGTTTTCAATATCGTAGGGACACAATATCGAACTCAAGAATATCGTTGACCAGAATATCGACTGCATGGTAAGTAATATCGAGTTTTTTTAATATCGAAGTAAGTAATATCGAAGTAAATAATATCATTAGCGAAAATATTGTTGTAAATAATATAAAAAAATTAAGTGATATGTATTTTAGTATGTATTTTATATGTATGTTCAACATTTTTTTATGTTTTTTTTCCATTATTTTTAAATATGTGTATTAAATGTTTAGAAAATAATATTTCTTTTTAAATAAAATGTGCGTTTTAGTATCAGAGCAGGTTGTGGGTTTATAGTGGAATAGGATGGGAAGTTATTTAATTATAATTAATTAATATGTTTTTGTTTATTGTTATTGATTGGTAATTTATTGTTAATTAATTATTAATTAGTAATACATTTTTATTAATTGATTAATTGATAATTAAATTAAATATGTTATTTTTAATGTGTAGTGGGTTGTGGGTTTATAGGGGAATAGGGTGGAAAGTAATTTAATTATAATTAATGATGTTTTTATTGATTATTATTGCTTGCAGGTCAGGCTACTCCCCACGCCACACAGCTCCACCTGTGCGTCCGTGCCTCTGGTGCCCCGCTGCTGCCGCTCCGTAGTTTCACCGCTCCTCCTCTGCCTTCCGCTTGCCTGGGTCTGCCATTGTTTGCCCTGCTAACTGTGTTTCTGCTTATGGTAAAAAACGGTATTTGTATTTTAATGTGCCTCCTTTACTCTCTGTAACTTAGCTTTTAGCCCTGTTTCCCCTTCTTGCCTCCGTACCCAGTTCCCACTGATGCATCCCAGCGGCCCCGCCCCCCTGAACACCTATTGGCCGCCCTGTTACGGCCTCCCAACTTCTCCTCCCTCCCACCTACCCTTATATGGTGGCCGCCCAGCGGTGAAGGAGCGACCCTTGACCCTGCTTGCAGGTCAGGCTTCTCCCCACGCCGCACAGTCCACCTGTGCGTCTGTGCCTCTGGTACCCAGCTGCTGCCGCTCCGTAGGTTCGCCACTCCTCCTCTGCCCTCCGCTTGCCTGCATCTGCCATTGTTTGCCCTGCTAACTGTGTTTCTGCTTCTGGTAAAAAAACTGTATTTGTATTTTAATTTGCATCTTTTGGTCTCTGTAACTTAGCCTTTAGCCCCGTTTCCATATCCCCTTCTTACCTCCGTACCCAGTTCCCACCCCTGCATCCCAGCGACCCTGCCCCCCTGAACACCTATTGGCTGCCCTGCTCCCGCCTCCCAGCTGCTCCTTCCTCCCACCTACCCTTATATGGTAAGCCCATCTGTGCCCGTCCGCGCCTGGACAGCGCCCAGCCCCAGAAACCCTGGCCCCTGCAAACACCACAAAACCCGACTCCGCTACAACTCCAGCACCCTCCACGCACTCAACACCGGACGATCACACATCTGTTTCTTGGCCGCCCTGAAGCGCACCCACGGACTTTTCACCTGCCGGAACTGCAGCTTCATCAGCATCCACCCGCCAAGCCGCCGACCATGAAAGAACCCAACTACCTCAGATACATCCTACTCAACCCCTACTCCGCCCGCAAACACACCGTCTAACTCTGGGACCTACTCGACTCAACCTCCCCAGACATCGTCTTCCTGACTGAGACCTGACTGAACCCCGCCTTGGCACCCGACATAGACATACCCATCCCGGAAGGCTACAAGATCACCCGCAGGGACCGCACCAACAGAGTAGGAGGAGGAATCGCCATTGTCCACAGGAACACTCTCAGAGTCTGGACTAACACTGACGACACCCTCAGCACCGCCGAACACATGCACTTCCAGATCCACACCCACATTAACACCACCCTCAGAGGAACCCTTATCTACAGACCCCCCAGACCCCGTCCAAAGTTCAGCGACTCCATCGCCGACTTCGGCAGCATGCACGCCCTCACCTCCACGGACTACATCCGTCTCAGGGACCTGTACTCCCACCTCGCGAACAACAACGACACCAACTCCACCGCCCTGATCGACAACCTAGCCAACTTTGGACTCAGACACTTATCACAACACCCACCCACGCCGCTGGCCACACGCACAACCCCATCTTCTCCGCAAGCCCCCACGTCTCCTACAACCACACCATCTAAATCCACTGGACCAATCACCGCTGCATCTATTTCACCTTCAAGAAGCCCTCCACACACCACCTTACCCAACAGATGCCTCGCCGCTGCTGGAGTAAAATCACCGTTGACCATCTAGCCACCACCCTTGCCCACAGCCGACCCGCCGACCCCACTGACCCCTACACTGCCGCCCGCAACCTCAGACAGTGGATCAATGACTGCGCCAACACCCTAACCCCGCTCAACAAACCCTCCAACAGTCACATCAGCAAGAAAGCCAGCTGGTTCACAGAAGACCTCCAGGCCTCCAAGCAAACCTGCCGTAAAAATGGAGAAGAACTGGCTCCGCGAACGAACACCGGACAGCTACGCAGCCCACAAGAACGCCACCCGCAGACACCATCACCTCATCAGATCCTCTAAAAGGGCCTGCTTCAAAGATCGCCTAGACAACAATGCACACAACAGCAAAGAGCTCTTCAACATCTTGAAGGAACTCTCCAACCCCAGCTCCAACATCAACGACATCCCACCCTTGCAAGATCTGTTCGACTCGCTGGCCACCTTCTTCCACCACAAGATGGCAGACATCCACAACAGCTGCAACGCCATGACCGCCCCGACAACCACGAAGACCTCTGCCCCCATGACCACCACCCGCACCAACGGCATACTCTCCTGGACCAACATCAACGACGACAACACCATCAAGTTAATGAACACCATCCACGCCAGATCTCCATCAGACCCATGCCCACACCACATCTTCAACAAAGCCAGCACTGCCATTTCACCCCATCTCCGTAAAGTCATCAACATCTCCTTTGAGACAGCAACCTTTCCAGAGAGCTGGAAGCCCGCCGAAATAAACGCCTTACTCAAGAAACCCAAAGCGGACCCCAAGGACCTCAAGAACTTCTGGCCCATCTCCCTGCTCCTGTTCCCGGTGAAGGTCATCGAGGAGACCGTCAACAAACAACTGACCCGATACCTCGAGGAGAACAGCATCCTGTACCCTTCCCAATCCCGGGTTCCGCAGCAACCACAGCACCGAAACTGCCCTCATCGCCACCACCAATGACATCAGGACCCTACTAGACACCGGGGAAACAGCGGCCCTCATCCTCCTGGACCTGTCAGCCGCCTTCAACACGGTCTGCCACCGCACACTACGAACACGCCTCCACGATGCCGGGATCCAAGAGAAGGCCCTGGGGTGGACCTCCTCCCTCCTGCTGTGGAGCCACCGAGATCATCTGTGGCGTACCCCAGGGCTCATCCCCATGCTGTTTAACATCTACATGGCACCGCTCGCCCATGTCGCCCGACTACAGGAACTCAACATCATCTCCTACACCGATGACACCCAACTGATCCTCTCCCTCACCAAGGACCCCCTCACTGCCAAAACCAACCTACACAAAGGAATGAATGCCATAGCCAAATGGATGAGAAACAGCCGACTGAAGCTGAATTTGGACAAGACGGAGGTCCTCATCCTTGGATCCACCCCATCGACCTGGGACAACTCCTGGTGGCCGACTGGGAACAGCTCCAATACCCACTGACCACGCACCCAACCTAGGGGTCATCCTCGACTCCACACTCTCCATGACTAAGCAGGTCAACGCCGTCTCTCCCTACTGTTTCAACACCCTCCGCATGCTCCGCAGGATCTACAATTGTATCCCCATAGAAACGAGAAGAACGGTCACCGAGGCCCTCGTCAGCAGCAGGTTGGACTACAGAAAGGCCCTCTACTCAGGAGCCACGTCCAAACTCCTGAAACGGCTTCAACGCATCCAGAACGCCCCTGCACGCCTGATCCTCGACATCCGTCGCCTCAGCCACATTACATCTCACCTAAGAGACCTGCACTGGCCCCTTGTCAACAAGATGATAACCTTCAAGCTCCTCACCCACGCACACAAGGCACTCCACAACACAGGACCAACGTACCTCAACAGACTACTCAGCTTCTACACCCCCAAACACCAGCTCCGCTTTGCCGACCTCGCCCTCGCCACAGTCCCCCGCATCCGATGAGCGACCAACGGGGGCAGATCGTTCTCCCACCTCACCGCCAAGACCTGGAACACCCTCCCCACTCACCTACTGCAGACCCAAGACCTGCTGACCTTCAGAAGACTCCTCATGGCCTGGCTCTTCGAGCAGTAGCAGCATCCTCTGCCCCCCAGTGCCTTGAGACCCTCAAGGGTAAGGACTGCGCTTTATAAATGATATGATATGATTGATTGATTGATTGGTTACTGATTATTAATTTATTGTTAATTCATAATTCATTGGTAATTCTTTTTTATTATTGGTTAATTTTAAATTATATTAATAATAATGAATGTATTATAAATGTTAAATTGTTGTTATTGTTAATTAATTTATTGTTAATTACTTATTAATTGGTAATACATTTTAATTAATTAATTAATTGATAATTCAATTAATTGTGTTCTTTTGTTATGTGTAGTATGTTGTGTGTTTATAGGGGAATAGGGTGGAAAGTAATTTAATGGTATTTATGTAAATATTATTTTAATTTAATTTAATAAGTCTTTATTAATAATTTTTTGTTAAATAATTATTAATATGTTATTTATTTTATAAAAAATATTTAATTGATAAGTATGTTAATTTAACCTATACGCTATCATACATTTTCCACACTGTTACACTCACTGGAGTTGGAATAGTAATTTTAGCCCCTCCGCTATCCAACACTTTCCCTACTGTTGCACTCACTGGAGTGGGAATTTTAATGTTTACCCCTAGGCTATCTAACACTTTCCCTACTTTTGCACTAATTGGAGTGGGAATAGTAATTTTTACCCCTATGCTATCCAACTTTTTACGTACAGTTGCAGTCGCTGGAGTTGGAATAGTAATGTTATTACCTCTGTTATCTAATAGTTTTTGTATTATTGTAGCTAATGTAGTGTATAATACATTTAAAAAAAATATATATATTTGTTACATATTTTTATTTCATATTTATTTATATTATTGTTTTATATGTGTAGATGTATTTAAAATGTATTTTAAAAATTAAACAATTTATAAGGTATTAAAATAAATATTCAAACATATGAATAAATAAGTATATATTATATATTATATATTATATGTATATGTTTAATGTCTTTTTTAATTATATATATTACTTATAATTTTTAAGCATTTTAAAATATTTTTAACTATGTTCATTTTAATTATATGTCCAATCCAATCCAAAAATTCTTTATTTCGGCCATATAGGCCATAAAAGAGCATAAGAAAAAAAAAAACATACATACATTTAAAATTCGGGCAATAAAGTGCATACAAGAAACAAGTAGCAATAATTCATGACATTTAAAACCCGGCCATTTAAAGTGCATACAGGGAACCAGCAACAACATTGCATATCATTGGGAATGAGGGTAGGGCAAAATGTAATGGGAAACAAAGTCGGTGAAAGGTGAGGGTTACAATGGCACGGAGGGGCAGGCATACAATCCTATGGTGGTTTTGCCTTGAGCAGCTTGGACCTAATGCGCCACATAGCCAAAAGGTATTTTGCAACTGCGAAAACAATGTGAGGGGAGGAGTCAGTTTTCAATATTCTGAATGATGTTACGCAGTTCCTTATGCCCATATTCCTACATAGAGGCACTAGCCAGTATTTCCTAGGTGACTTGTAGGAAGGGCAGAAAAACACAACATGGATTTCCTCCTCATCGCAGGTATTGCAGCCAGGGCATGTTTTATCCCCTCCATTGGTCCATTTGCTAGTAAAGGATTTAATGGGTAGGGTGTCAAACCGCCACTGTATGAATAGCTTCCTTGCCATGATTGGGTAAATAAAATCCATAAAAATTTCAAACTTGTAAGAGTTTTTGGATTCAGTAAAACGCTGAGTTAAAGTGCCAGTGCGGGGTGCAAGCAACTGGGAGGCCAGACTATGTTCCTTGTAAGCTTCCACAAGTCTTTTCCGGGGGACCCTATTACAGCCTGATTCCGGGTCCTCCCACAGCTCGTTGAAGCCGAGCCGGAACAGTTCTTGCTTAACAAAGGATAGCCAAGGGATCTTGTCGCTGTGATTTAAATTCATAACATGCACAAGATCTTGCCTGTAGTGTCTGAGCTCATTTGTTGACCAAAGTCTGTGCCAGAATCTTAGTGGTTTGGATTCAAGGTCCTCTCTGATGGATGGTAGACCCAAATCTAGGCGTAAGGGAAGCAGAGGAGTTGCATTTGGGAGGGCCAGAAGACGCCTCAGAAAGTTGTTTTCGACACACATCAACTCATTTGCAGCTTGATGTCCCCATAGCTCACTGCCGTAAAGTGCAGCTGACTTCGCTTGTGTTTTGTACATCTCAACTGCAGGAGCTATGGGTTTGTAGGTTGAGGTGTTCTTAACCTTTAAAATAGCCCCAGACAGTTGAGAAAGCCTTATTCGTGAACTCGCAATCTGTGGTCCCCAAGATAGGTTCTCGTGCAGGGTTACGCCCAGGTACTGAAATGTTTTAACCCTCTCCAATACCGTGGAATTCAGGGATGGGTTGGGTCTAGTTGTGGGGGAGGGGTTGAGGATCATGAATTTGGTCTTCCCTGTGTTGATCTCGAGGCCATACTGCCTACAGAAAAGACCAAAGCCATCTAGGATTCGTTGAATTCCCATGGGCGATTTGGAGAGCAGGAGGGTGTCGTCAGCAAACATAATTGCCGGCACCCTCCTGCCAGCCAAAACCGGGGCGTCACTGTCCCTAACGTTAACTAAGTGTGTAATGACACTATTAACGTAAAGACAGAAGAGAGTAGGGGCGAGGACGCATCCCTGCCTAGCCCCCCTGGAAACAGGAAACCTTTTTGACAGGACTCCACCCCTCCCACATCGTACCTGGGCAAAATTGCCCTGATGGAGTCTTATTATGGCCTGTAGTAGGTTAGTGGGAACTCCCATCTCCTTAAGGACCTCCCAGAGTTTTTTCCGTGGTACCAGGTCAAATGCTGATTTCAGGTCTACGAACACCATGTACAATCTCCCTCCCTCAATGCTCACCGATTTCCAGTAAAGGAGGACGAGGCGGAAGATTTGGTCCATGGTGGACGTATTCTTCCTGAAGCCAGCCTGGAGGGGACTCAAGATTTCATTTTCCTCCATCCAGTCCAGGAGTTGGTCCAATAGGAGTCGAGAATAGAGCTTTTGGGGGACATCTATGAGGGTAATCGGCCTGTAGTTGGATGGGAGCAGAGGACAGCCCTTCTTAAAGATTGGGACTATCTCTGCCCCCAACCAAGTACAGGGGATCGCCATTCCATGTGCTATTGAATTGAAGAGGATATGAAGGTAGGGCGCCCAGATCTCTGGTTGGGACCTAAAAAGGTTGCCTGGTAATTTATCGAGGCCCGGGGCCTTTCCAGTCGCAAGACCATCTATTGCACTGACCACTTCCCCTAGGGTGAACTCCAAGGTGTCTCCAGGAAGGGATAGGACTGCTGCAACAACGCCATCAGAATTCTCCAGGGTGTCTGCATAAAGTTTACTGAAGTGATATTCCCATATAGAAGCTGCAATATTGGGTTCAACTGCAGCTTTGGGTTCTCCTGAGCCAGTATTAACTAGTGACCAGAATCTTCTTGAGTCCTTGGTTCTTAGGGCTGCTGAAAGATCTTGATATGTATCCCAGTCCCAATCTGACCTCACACGGGCCATTGTGGCCTTGTACTGGCGCCTCAGGTTGGCCACCCTGGTCCGAGCGACACCTCCTTTAACTGCGGTGATAAGGTCAGATTTGGCCTTTCTGCATTCGGAGTTGTACCAGGAGGAGGTTCTGGTCTTTTGCTTGGGCTTGCGGACCTCTGGGTAGAGAACCTCACCTAGAGCTCCCACTAGGTCATCATGTATAAGAGCTAGAGTTTTGTTAAAATCCTGGGAACTGGATTGGCTAACTAGCCCACCCAGAGCCTCGAATTTTGGCAGCACGAGATCGTAGATTTTCCCAATGTTTTCTTCAGACTTAGAAAATTTCTCCCATCTAACCCTTCGCCTATTGGAGGTTAATACCAGGTTACCCCGATCATCTCTATCCTCAAGGGGTAGTGGTCCGGGATATGCTGGGTGATGGGCCAGGGAAAGTAGGAGGGCATTGTGGTCACTGTCTGTACAGGGGATTATTTTAAAATCCTCTACCTTTGGCCAGAGACTGGTATCTACAAGGATGTAGTCTAGTCATGACTCATGATTTTTCCTATTAAACGTACATTTTGAGGGAGTGTCTGAGGGTGTACCTCCATTGCAAGCTGATTATATGTATTATTTACTTTATTTTACATTATTTTTTTCAACTTAAATAAAAACGATATTTTTGACATCAATATTTTTTTCCCAATATTTTTGTACTTACCATAATGTTGATAGGATGTCGATATTCTTGTCTGCGATATTTTTGTAGGTCGATATTGGGACCTTCGATATTTTGTCAGTGATCGTACTAAAATAGTGGTATAAGAACCACGACTCGAGTCAAGATAGTGTTGAGAGGTTGTAGAACTGCTGGGACCCCAAGGAACTACTCAAGGTGACTAAGTACGGACCCCATGGAGGACGGGTGCAGTGTGGGAACACGACCGTGTGCTCCATATAATTCTTTAGGAAAGTCGCGGTTGAATTTTTAGAGTTTGAGGATCCTTCCCAGTGGACTTCGAAGAAACCCAATGGAAGATAAGAGGTTGGAGAGCCACCCCACCCGTGGATATCGAGGTACCCGAGTTAACTATCCCAGGGAAGCCGGCTGCATAGGTCTGAAGTGGCTTCGGAGACCGCAGTTGCACCCAATGGTGGAATTCAAAGAAGAGCCGCTGCTGGAAGGAGGAAAAGTGTCAGTTGGAATTTAATGGTGGATTCTTGTCAAAAGTACCTGAAAGCAGAGGTGATTGAGTCTGGGTCACTCAGGGGGGGACCAGGGGATTGGCAGACTAATGCCCAACGATGTCAGGTGCTTCAGGTGCATTGATGGAGTTCTTGACTCTGCAGCTGTGGGGACCAGGAGACATCAAAGACAACCAGGAACCAGATACTTGTTGTCCCACGAAGGATGTTGAGTGCTGAGGAGTCGGTGTCTGGCGGGAGCACCAACAAGCCTCAGCAACGGCAAACTATGCAGAAGTACAAGGATGGATATGGTTCATACCAACATGGTCCAGGAGACTCACCACAGCAAGGGGACTCAGGGCAAGCCGGGAGCAACCAGGGAACCCAGGAAAAGTACAATTGACCCTCAAGTGGACCCACAGGCCGGAGGCACAGGAGTCGCGACGGGCCCTGGGGCAATTTCTCTAAACAGCAGCTCACAGAGCCCTCGGTGTGAGGAGGCCAGAGTTCTTGGTAGGAAATGGTGCCAGAGGTTGGGACTACTGGGAGCCCAATGCACTTGTTCAGGAAATGCCAACAAGCATACGCACTTGCAAATGTACGCAGTGCACAGGGGTTCGGGCATTGCTGCCCCCACAATAGAGTCGTTGTAAAGACACGGGTTAACCCAGCAAGTCCCTGGGACCTGGGTGAATGGTTGGTGCAGGCAAGATTGTCCCAGAAAGTAAGTTAATCAAAAACACTTGAATGAATTCGATACAAATTATAGCAACATTGTTTTTAATCACAACGTGTCATATAAAATTATTCATAAAAATAAATACAAAATTCAATCATACACAATGCCCCTAAAGGGTAGGACAGGGAAGGGTAATGTGAGGATGGTGAAGGTATAGGAATTATAACACAAGTCAATTGGATCTAAGTAAACCAAACATCATAATTGGTAAACACAATAGAGAAAAATTCATCAGTCAATTAAATAAACATGCCTCAAAAACAATAAAATCACAAATGATATGTCTGGGAAGAGGCTGAACAGAAGAGGGAGTGTCGACGTTTCGACCCAAGTTGATGCAGGTGTGATTTGGACCTTGCTAGAGGGTCTTCATCAGGACGGTGGAACGAGGAGAGTGGGGCAAAGAATCTGTATAAAAACGGAATTCATAAAATTATTATTATTGAGGGTCCATTAGAGATCCCTAATGCTTCTGAATTTATAGAAGGACGAGAGTGGGAATTACATTACATTATCAATGGAGGAATACAGAGAAGGCATATCCGGTAATATTAAGGCGAAAGAAGGACTCAACCAACAAAAGAGCGTTATATATTGGGAGCCCTAGCAGGGTACTTTTAATGCCAAAATTAGATGTGAAAACAGCAAGTGGCATGAAAGCCATTGGAAAGGGCTGATTTCAGTGTGGCAACTGGAGTGACATAGACACTTAAGTAGAGGCTGGTACGCACATATACTGCCAGACCAAGTGCCTACCTGTAGTTGTGAAAAGAAGCACGGTAGGGTACACAGACACTCTCTGCAGAATTCAAAATGTGACTGCGTCTAAAAGGATATAGAATATCATCATCAATGCATCAAGAGGTAGGTGTCAAAATAATAAGCCATATACAATTACAGGGGGGGGGGGGGGAAATAATTTCTATTTAATGTCAAAACAGAACCGCCATGGAGTAACGTGGTAACACAGACGCCAGAAGGATACAGGCAATGGAAAAATATACTTTGAGGCGAAACTGTGTCTCTGGATGTAAAAATACATCCTAGTTTTAAAGTGCACACTACATCGGGAAAAGATACATTTATTTAGTCAAAGGGACATTCGCAAGGTACGTTTGATAAATACCCTGTATATAGCAGCCCATACCTGTGGTCCACTGAGTGGACACCTTGATAAAGTGGGGTTCGGTGTAGTAATGCTCTGTCGACAGAGGGTGGCTTTAATCAGAAGCGGAACATGCAAAGTGAATGCCAGCTGAGTCTGAAAAATACATATAATATAGCCCTTTAAGTACTCAAGTTTTCAAGAGAGTGCGGGAGATTAGGTGGAAAAATTGGCACAGCACCTACCTAGGCGTGGTATTGTCAAACGATATGGTGTCACTGAAATTGGACAGAATGTCCCAGTTGATCAGTCGGACACTGTACAAGAAAGGAGGTGCAGATATTAGAGTGTCTGATCACCTAATAAAGAAGCATGGTGTAACGATTGCCGCTGAACATTATACCGGTCGTGAGCACATACCTGAGATCAAGTGAACAGGCGTCTAGATCGAGTGGGGTTCCGGTGCAAGAGTCACTGGCGATACAGCGTTGCCGTGGCGAAATTAATCAGCAAACGCATTGCCCTTACCTGTATTTACTCTAGTACATAGAAGAGCTGAGAGCGGGAGTCCTCAGTAAGGGGAGACGCCACACAATATTATGTTGTGAGTTCCGGAAAACGTCACGTTCACGTGATCTACGTGGGGTCATAGAAATAAAAAACGGACTGATTACCAAGTAGTATGTATAAGTGGCGGATCACTCGTTATGGTGCTACCACGGGAGCCTATGAATTCTAAATGCCGATGGTCGCAAAAGTGAAACCCTATAGACTTTTAGAACAAGTCACTAAGATTTCAGGATTTGTAACAGGCCAACTGTAATATAAGCCACCCGGGTGTATTCCAATCAATGGAGATATAGCCTGTATCAGACGCTGGATGGCATTATTCTGTGTGATGGGTCAAAATTGATGCCAGACACTTCAAATAATAAAGGCTAAATCCTCAATAAGACCAGAACACAATCATTAATGCAACATTGGTGCTACAACGCAAACAGTGACCATCAGTATGAAAAGCAATCAAGGGTCGGTCATAGCGATTCTAGGTAGAGCAAAGCATGAAAAGCACTCAAGGGTCGGTCATAGCAGTTCTAGGTAGAACCAGTCACCTACTTAATAAACATGTTCAACCACACTACGGAACAATTACGGCGTACCTATCAGACACGATGGTAAAGGCCGTTTAGGATACAGATTGTAACACATTCATAAATGTTTAAATGGTACACTCTAAAATGGATACTCCAAGGGCAAGACCGGCGTACCTTTCAAACATGATGGTAAAAAGCCGTCTGGAAAATAAATTACAGATACCAGAAACGTACATTCTAAACTGAATTGTAGAAATCACAAATTGGCCATTTGTGCAAAAGTACTTTCTGTTTCGTTGAGTCCTGACCTCACAGAATCAAAAAGGAACATCCATTTCGCCTCACGGATGTTAAGGATATTGGAAAGGTTGCCACCACAATAGAGTCGGACCTCAAACTTTGTGAGAGGGTACCTCAGACCTCGAGAGTTGTAGAAACCCAACTCCTGAGTTGCTGAAGCTTTTACAGCCTTTAGGAGCTCCGGGTCAGCAGACCGGGCAGTAGTTTTGGGTCCTTGCGAATGCAGTGGAGTGATTCCTTCATTCCAAGGGAGATATCTTCGGTTGTCCTTGATGCTCCACAGGTCCTGCATGTATCCTGTATGGTGAACGGGCACAGACAATGCTTCAGACTGAGAGGGAGATAAAGTTGGGCCCAAACGAATTCCAGCGAAGTCCAGAGTGTCCAGGTGGTCAAAGTTCAGTGGTTTCTAGTTCATAATCTTGTCCACATCGAATCTAAGGTCCTACAGCCAGGTAAGCCCTTTTGTACCCACGGGAGAGGGTTGGACAGATTCAGGGGACCCTTCCAGAGGATGGTCTGGACAGTGGGGAGGTTACTCCCATGTCCTTTGTCCAGTTTCGCGCCAGAGATGGAGCCAATGGCTTCCAGGACTGGTTTGAAGTAGAATATGCAGAGGGACACCAAATGTTCCCCTCATGCAGACTTTTGGTAGCTGGCAAGTGCACCCACACAGCCCTAATACATTAAATCCAGTCTGGGAGGTGGTCCCAACTCCATGTGACAGGATGCCTATTGTTCTGCCTTTCCCTGCTTGAGCTTGGCTTAGCAGCAGAGGGGCAGAAATGGGTCTTTGGTTGGCAGCAAACATTTTGTGCTGCTCGAGGCTAGAAGGTTGGTACCGGGAACACCAGGGGCCCAACAAAGCTCGCTTGTGAGTCGTGGAATCATACCCCCACACCGGTTACCGGTGTGGGAGTATGATTCTAACATGTTTGACACCAAACACGATAGGGTTAGGGTGAGCCGTTTTAGAGTTCATCCTCCAGCTGTCGCATAATGTCACTCTATATGTCATAAATGGCTGTCTCACTTATAGCCCCGAAGAATGGACTGCTGGGGTGTTCTGCTATGCAATGGCACCCTCTCACTTAGAACCAAGCACCCTGTCCTAAGGATTATAAAGGCATGCTAAAGGGGTGACTTATAGGTTTTAAGTGCAGTGACCCTTAGATATAGTAAACCTATATCCTAAGTAAGTGGTGCATGCACAAATTACACAGGCTGTAATGGCAGGCATGTCGTTCCATTCTGCATAGCCTCTCATGGGTGGCATAATGCATGCTGCAGTCCAAGGGAGGCCTCTTTGTGGTACCTATGCCCTGGATACATGGGTACCATATACTAGAGACTGAGAAGGGTATCCCAGTATCCAATCTGGAGTGTACCTAAGTATATTGCATAACAGTTTAGGGAGAAAGCAGATAGACTGGGGTCCTGATTAGCAGTATCCCAGTCAGACTGGTCAAAAACAGAATTGCATTTAGCAAAAATTTGGGGTAACCATAAGAAGCAGATCCTACTTTCCTGCAATGGTGGATAAGTTGGTGGCACTCGATGCTAGGTGCTTTCCACCCAATAATTCAAGTATGCACTTCAACAAATATAATAGTCCAGGAAGTGATCTGCCCACTGGAATCTATCAAGGTGAATGACAAGTATCTCCACTGAGGGATGTGGACTGACTTGTGAAATGTTTCAGAACCCCTTCCTTCCTGACTTTTGTAACATCTGAGGGATCAGTCCATCAAGCTAGGCCTGGGTCCACTAGTACTTTACTCACATATAATATTTTGAATAAGCTAGCCGATGCACTTGACTATGGTAAATCTGCGGTAACCTCCAGTTGTAGTGATAATAGAGTGGCTGTATTTATTTCCCCGTCTATGGTGAATGTTAACAAGCAAGATATCAATCCTGATATTGGGCATTCGCACATCATGGGGTCGTTAAACAATGCTAAGCGGGGAGTATGTACCACTGATTTTAACTATGTGGTTTCTGACAAATCTGAAGTGGAAACCCCTGTTGGTACCAAGGAGGAATACTCTTCTTTGGGTTCTAGTTTGTCAATTATATCTTGAAATATAGCAGAGATTTACCCTAAACTCTCCGATACTGGGTGGCTTAAATTATAAATGAAAATGATATCTGTATTTTTCAGGAGGCCTGGGCTACTGATAGGGTATTTATTAGTGGATATACTACATATAGCATTGAGGTGCTAGCCCCAAGGAATACTGGGAGGACAAGCAGTGGTCTAGCAATCTTTAAAAAAAATGTATTGCCGCACTCTGAAACTGCTGCAAATCAGCTCACCGGACCTAATGGGGATCCAAGCTACCTTACAGTCAGGGTTAGTCATACCTATTCTTATGGTCTATGTTAGGTATGCTTCCTCAGGGAATGACTTACCCACATTATCTGTGCAAGATGATCTGGTGGGTACCTACCAGCCACAGGGGAGGGTGCTAGTAGCTGGGGATTTTAATACCACGTTTGAGCTCTCCCAGTTACTTGATGCTCTGATTGAGGATGAAGATGGGTTTTGGAAAATTCCTAACACCGAATAAAGCAAGAGGCTCACATAACACCAAAGTAGCTTTCCAGCTTATTTCCCTGGTAGTGGGGAGGAGCCAATGGCATGTAATGGCAGGACCTATTCAGACCTTGACAGACAGGCCACATTCAAGAGAGGCTCTAGTTTTATTGTCATTGACTATATCCTGGTTGATATTAGATTGTGGCCCTTGGTTACTGAAATGATGATCACAGCTCGGCTCGACAGTGACCACAATCCTCTCCTTTTTTCCATGGCTGGTACTCCCGTTAGCAGGGGCTTGTCTGGTAGCCACAAAACACAACGAAAACCCTTAATTTCTACCAACCTCAGAAGAGTTTCTTGGCCTAGAATTCAGAATGATAGTAGACGTCAAGCAATAATCTATTAACTGTTTGTGCGTCATTCCTCCAATCTCAGTACAGTTGCATTATCTCCTGATCAATTAATAACTGTGCATGTGGGCTTCTTCAAGGAGTTGAAAGGTGTGTTATTATCACAATCCACCAAGAAGAATCCCAGGTAGGGGAAGAATGTGCATCCTTTAACCAGGAGTGCAAACAGGCAAAACTTAATTCAAAACTAGCGATCCAGGCGGGTGATCAAATAGCTGTTGCCCAATCAAGCAATGGGTATAAAATAGCCCTAACAAAGGCCAAGCGGGATTGGGCTGATAAGTACTGGCAGGATTTTCTGGCCACTGCCAAGTGTAATGATACCGGATTATTTTATTCAACCCGAGAGGTGGATTGGCCATTTCACCTTGCTATATGGGAAGCTGTCCTCCTTGTGGGTGGTATTGATAATTTGTCTAAAGCGGGGTGTTGTCAGTGAAGGATCTGTCTTTAGCCTGGACGATACTTTTAGGGCTATTGAAAGAATGAAATCTGCGAAACCCCTTGGGCCTGACAAGATACTGGGTGATTTGTTTAAGTCAGAACCGCTAGCTTAGGCTCCCTACCTAAGTCTTCTGTCTAATGCAGTTGGTGATGGGAGAGAATTACCTGAGACCTGGAGAGGGGCATAAAGAATAACTATACACAAGAAAGGTGTTGCTCCGTCCCATCAAATTATAGACCCATTAGACAATATCCAACAAGAGAGGGGGAACTATGGGGTTTTAGATAGGTCCAGCATACATGCCCTGGTTAAACTTCAAAAGAAATAGGTATGCAGTTCCTGTTGTGGGAAGGTTAAGGTGGCAGGACAGGGGACTGGCAAGGTCCCTGACTACAAAATGGTAGTGTTGATAGAAAGGGGGGGGGGGGCTGGGAAGTCCTTACTTTCAGAATGAGGGCCCTCACACACCCAGCCTGCTGGGTGTCATGCTTCATCAGGCATGCTGTTTGTTGGGTCGGCGCTGCAATACCAGACAGGCACCCTATGCAGGGGCTCTTTGGTGGAGATCTTTTATTCCTTGCCTTATGGTGCAGTGGGTGTAAGGGGCCTTGAAAGAGTAGGAGTGCAAGTTTGTGAATTAAAACGGGGAAATGGAAGAGTCAGGTAAATTAGACTTTAATGATCCTGCCATCCCCCTGATTAAAAATGGAGTTGTCGGCTCACTGCAATGATGCTGCAGGGTATTGCGCTCAGTCTTGTGCTGTCAAAATGTTTCTTACCTGTTTAGTCGGGAGTATCTAGCGGCAATTCCTAAGGACCTAGTGAAAATAGTAACTCTACACTAAAATGTGGTGGCACTGTGGTGTTCTAGCCTATTAATAACAAAGGTGGGAGTAAATTACCTGTTGATGCAGCAGCCAATCGGAAATGAAAAATAGAGAAATGAAAGCAATTCATATCAGAGAACAATAGTACTGTAAGAATCCTGCCCTCATATCCCTCAATAGTAATGTAATGTAATCTAAGCTGCCATTTATACCGTGCAACTATCGCTCCAGGGAGCATCTTGACGCCTATGCTGACCAGGAGAGATCTAAATACTGGTCAGGCTGCTTTCAATAGTCAAACCAGGATGTTCATACTAGTGCTCTAGTGTCAGGGAGATTACAAATCCAGGTTTTCAGTGCCTTTCGGAACTCAGATTCCCGTTCCATAGCACGGAGATGTGGGGGGAGTTTATTCCATGGCTTTAACCCTAGGACTGGCAAAGATTTGCCACCCCTAGAGCAGAGTCTAAAAGCCGAGACAGTTAGCAGGTTAGCATAGGAGGACCTCAGAGTGCGCGAAGGATGGTATCGGAAGAACCTCCTTTGTATATACTTTGGTCCTTGAGAGAGAAAGGCCCTAAAGGTAATTAATAGGACCTTGAACAGGACCCGTTTGACCACTGGTAGCCAGTGCAACGTATTTAATGCGGAGGACGCAGAGGATTTTTTTGTCCATTTCAACACCAGCCTAGCGGCTGCGTGTTGCACCGTCTGCAACCTGTGAGTGACCACCTTATTGGTTCCCGCATATAGGCTGTTACAGTAGTCGAGTCTCGAGGTTACGAGAGCAACCGCTACCGTTTTCCTGGCTGCCAGTGGGAGTAGGTCAAAGAATTTTCTTAGTCCTTTGATGACGTTAAAACAGGTGCCCGCTACCGATAGCGCCTGCTGTTTGAATGACAGAGCGGCATCAAACTTGATGCCTAGATTCCGTGCCTTATTAGTTGTATTTGGCGGTACCTCTGCGTTCTCCGGCCACCATAACCTGGGGAAAAAGTCCTTTTGCGGGCCCATTACATGATTTCTGTCTTGCCCGTATTACATTTCAAATGATTCTTTCCCATCCAATCAAATGTGGCCGTCAGGCAACATTTAAGATTTTCTTCCCAGTCCTTGGTGTCTTTATCAAGGACTAGGATAAGCTGTGCATCGTCCGCGTATGCAATAACATCTATTCTAAAGGATGATATCAGCCTGATCAGAGGGGTAGTGTAAACATTGAAAAGTGTCGTGCTTAGACTAGATCCCTGCGGCACTCCTGTCATCTGTATTTTTTCCTTTGAGCAGAAGTCACCCTAAGTGACCACTTGCCGCCTATCACTTAGTAAGTTCTTAATCCACTCCAATACTTTTCCTGTTATGGCAGATGTTGCTAGCCGGTGAATCAAGATGGTAAGTGAGACCATGTCGAAGGCTGCCGACAGGTCTAAAAGAATCAAGACAGCATTCTTACCCTGATCCAGAGCCATTCGGATGGTGTCAGTGGTAAACAGGAGAGCTGACTCTGTGAAGTGTTGAGCTCTGAAACCTGATTGGTTTGAGTGCCAGGCGTGATGGTCCTCAAGAAACGTAGTGACGTGTTTATTTACAAAGGATTCCGTTACTTTGCATAACACAGGGAGCAGCGAGATCGGTCGAAGATTAGGCAGCGTGGTGGGGTCGGCTAGTTGTTTTTTCTGCAATGGTTTGACTGCCACAAGTTTCCATTCGGAGGGAATGCTTGCCGTGGCCAATGATGCATTTACAATATTGTTAATTACAGGATTAACAGTATCTACAGGCATATGTAAAAGCATAGGGGGGCATGGATCAAACGGCGACCCTGATTTGGTCGCCAGTATGGCCTGGCGGGTTTCCTCCAGATTAATTGGCCGAAAGGTCGCCATACTGCCCGAAAGCATGCTCAACGTGCTTCTTTCTTCCCCTAATTCTTTATCGGGGATGACAAAATCCTTAGTGAGCCCCTGTACTTTTTGTTCAAAAAAGTCCGCTATTGTATTACAGAGGTTTTCAGATGGTGGAATTTCCTGCAACAGTATTTTAGGATTGTTAAAACCCTTTACTATCTTAAAAATGGATTTTTGTTTATTTTGGCCGCTTCTATTGCTGTTGTGTAGAATAGTGACACCAGATTGGGCAAACTAACAAATGCGATTAGTATTGCTAAAAATGGTCACGCTTGTCAACCAAATTAGCCCTGCAGTGGTTGATAAAATTGTATGTATAAATGTGAAGGTGCAGGTTTAAATCAGCAGGTTTGTGCAGGTTTAAATCATGCGGTGAGTAGGTGTGCGGTGAGTGTGGTGAGGTAGAAGCATCTCACCTAAAACTATATTTCGGTTGGCCCCATCAAATCACAGCAAGTGGTGGACACAGTAAGGTATTTGTGTCTTGGGGAGGGGGTCCAAAAGAAGTAAAAAGTAAAGCGTCTAGAGTGGACACGCTTTTGCTGGTAGACAGGGGTTGATAGCCTCTGGTGTAGCGAGAGGCAGAAGTGAGGTGGCTAGAAGTCGAGACTTCGCGTCAAGGATTGTTATTCATGATCAGATAGGCAAAGCACCCCCCCTGCCCGCCGACGAGGCGGGCTGCCACCCTCATAAGGGAGGCACCCGCTCCGTCTGCCAAACTGGCAGTGTACCGGAGACCGTCTTCTGAGCTGTAGACTCATAGGGTACGACCCATGGATCACGGTTGTGCTGCTGACGCCGAGACTCATACAGACAGAAATCTAACGGGGTTCCTCCAGTCCTAAGGAGAAGAAATGTACTCACCAAATAACTGCACCCAGGTGACGAGTGACCTACCCTGCACTGCCGGATCCGGGAGGTGATGATCCCATCCAGGCTGGGGTTTAAATGATAGTGGAAATGGCCCGCAGGGCGGGAACGTCTCCTAAAGGGAGCTGGAGAGTAGCGTGTACTTAGCCCCTAGTGGAGAGCACTGGACATATATGGCGCCCATCTTAGAAGAATGTCAAGAGTCACTTCAGGCGCCATCTTTGAATGAGCAAAAAAGAGCATGACTGTGGCAGAAGACGACTAGCCATGAATAGGTTTTAACACAGAGGTGTAGCTACGTTCTGTTAAGGCTACTCCAGGGGATATCTTCATTGAGCCCGTGTTTATAAGTTGCCAGACGGAAAATCCATCTCTGTTCAATCATAAAGAGTGCCCCTGGGGAGATAGAGTGTGTTTCAAAAATCACCCAACTCAAGCTGTCGCAGGTGTGTCAGCAAAACACACAAGATGAAACACATCGAAATGTGTGTAGAGTTTGGTAGTTACTCTGCGGCATCGTATGTTACTCTTGTGTTCGCCGATGCGTGTTTTTGCAGTCCTGGTGGTCAGACATCATTCCCAAAGGGACAAGGTGTTACTCACTTAAGTTCGTCTGCGAGCAGAGAGAAGCTTTTACCTTTACTTCACGTGCTCCGGCGGCGTGTCTGCCGTGTCCCGGATAGATTGTTTCCTTTCCCACTGTATTACATCCCTGAAAATCATTATGTAACTTAAATAAGGATTTTATGTGTCCGCTGCCCTAATGAGGCTGGTGTATAGAAAGAAATCTACGACTTACTCATTTTGGAATCAGCCAACATACTAATCAATTCAAACGCGTCATCTTAAAAAACTGGCATTTATTGGAAACGCTAGAGTACCCCTTACAAAAACCAATCTTCGCCATGCACACAGTGTCCACTCTGTTTCAGCTGACACCCACAGCATACACGACACCACAAAGCAAGCGCATCCTTGGGCAAGAATCATACAAGGTATGCCGCATCCTTGTGATGCATAGATTTTAAATTTTTGTTTGGATTGAGGACCCCCTGTTTTGATAAAACACTCCTTTTCTCTTTTTTGTAAATAGTACCCATGGACCTGACTCACACTGCCCTGATGAGAATCCTGTGAATCAGTTAGCGGGATTCGAAACGCGTCGGCATTTCTCCCTTTAGTAACATTCATTGTCAGTGTTATTGATGCAGGAATGGGCATTTCTTCCTGAATTGTAAAGATTTATACTGTTTCAGGAATTGGGGCGCTATTCTGAGAAGTATTTTTGCGCCTCTTGCTGTGTACTTATCATTGTGATTTTTTCAAGTTTGTGATCAAATTGTTCCATGTCTTAGCACAATCACGAGCACATTATTGTTGTATGCACATTTATATGTTTTCCACTGTGTTTTCTATTGTAAATATTCATGATTGTTTTTTTCAAAATATATGGCAATACATGAAGTTGATAACTATCTTTGTTCTGTGTTAAAAAACAATTCGATAACTGAGTAAAAAACAAATGACATAAATTATTGTCAGGGTAAACTAAAAAAGTTGTGTTTATCCTCTAGTTGACATTTATTGCTTGAATTTATAATTGAGGTTTAGGTAAAATTTCTGAGCTCACATTATATTGTGGCCCAACCTACCCTCTTTCCCACTGGGCCCAACCACCCCTTTCCTTTCACATACAAGAGATGGCATAGGCATGAAGACAAATAAATGCAATTAGTGGTGTTATAGTTGTGAGGCCCGATTCACAGAATGAACTTAAGACAAAATCCTAAACTTACTACCATTTTGGTATTCACAGAATGCACTTGCTACTTCTGGTATTCGCAGAATGCACTTTCTACTTTTGGCATTCACAGAATGAACTTACTACTTTTGACATTCGTAGAATAAACTTACTACTTTTGGCATTCACAGAATGAATTTACTACTTTTGGTATTCACAGAATAGACTTACGACTACTAACTTTACGACCGTACCCGGGCCAGAATTTCTGGTTCCGGGCTGGAATTTCCGGCACTGTGCCGGAATTCCCAGCACTGCACCGGAATTTCCAGTTCCGGGCCGGAATTTCTGATTCCAGGCGGAATTTCCAATTCCAGGCCAGAAGATACAAACTGTGACCGTTGATCATTTTAGCCAAGGGTAAACACCTGTCCAAGTGCTTACCATCCCCCACCATGTATCAGCTGACACACTGCAGCCAATCGCAGCCAATAGTTCCATTTTGCCATGATGAATGTTGCAAGTGCCTACCATCCACTACCACGCTCCAGCTGAAGCCAATTAACATTAATTGACCAGCACCACAAAACACATAAAAGCAGCACACATTGAAGTAACAGGTTTGGCCACAGAGAGTTAGTGTTCACAACGTTGACATTGCCAGAGAAAAATGGAACCAATAAGGAGAAAGAAGAACTTCACTGCGGAGGAGACCACCATGCTTGTGGAGTATATAGTGAGGCACCACAAACGCCTATATGGACTCCTACCCTACTGCACCAGTGGCAACCAGAAGGCAGTCCTATGGCATCAATTAGCCACTGCTGTTATGGCATTGGGAGAGGAGAGGCGCACAGTTCAGGACATCAAGAAGAAGTGGCAGTATGAAAGGCAGAGGGTGAAGGAGAAGTACTCCAGAATCGAATTAAACTTGATCCTCCCTGCTGCATACCCTGGACCCCGCATCCGTCTCACCCCACTGGAGGAGGATATCCTTACCACAATACACCCCCACTTGTTCCATGGGCTGCCTGTCAGTGACGTCTGCTACGTGGTACCAGGTAAGTGGGATGAAAAGAAAAAGTGCATGAAAATATTGTCTGTGTTGCACTGTCATTTGTGAGTAAGTAACTTGTCCAATGTGTATATGAAAATATAGTCAGTCAGAGACACATGTGCCACCTTCTGTATGTAGCACCACAAGTCCCAGAATCCTTTTCATTCGAAATGGCAAATCCTTCCCCCCTTTTGAAAACATGGGCACAGTACTGCTGTCGTAAATACACAACCCTGCTAAGTAGCAATGGACAAATATTTGCAGGGATGCGCCAGTACCAATGCGACACGCAATTCAACCCTTTCACAAGCACAGATGCTTTGCATTTACATTGCGGTGCACCTTGGTGCAGGGATAGACAGATGTATGTTGCATCTGATGGCATTAGGGGGGTGCTTTGCTGGAGTTGTGTCACAAGTGCGATGCAACTCCAACAATGTTCAGGGACAGCCCATTCATAACGTGCTGAGCCACTCCTTACATCTGCTTGAAGCAGGCGTAAGGTTGCGTCGCAGCGGCCTCTGAAAAGTGACTCCATGAAATCTTGTAGATTTCACTGCATCACATTTACGACGCAAAGCCCAAAGGATCGTCGACCCTGCCTACATTAAAGCTGACGCAGGTTCAATGTTACGCAGGGCTTCACAACATGACGCTTCACCATAGATGTGTCACGTTGTGAATACGTCGAACTGTGTTGTCTGTTGTACACTACCCCTGTGTCACAGAAGTGACGCAGAGTGTAAATCTTTTTCAAGGGGCTTGTTAACCTGCCACAAATTATCCAATAAGTAAATCACCCTGTGCCAGCCTAAATCACAAAGCAGAAGGTGAGAGAATCATCAGATCAAAATATGTCATATACATATTCTGTTGTTCATTTCCCACCCTGCCACGCCATTACATCCCAACACACCACTGCTCCTACCTGCCCCGTCTGCTGCACAACTTCACAACACTGTTAGCATGCAGAAGATACAGGGAAATCCCTGAAAAGTTCCACAAGCACATTTCCCATTTGGTTACTTTTCTCTCTTCTCACCCATTGACACATTCAGCTAGAGCACAGACAACTGCAGAAGCAGAGGTCCCTGCATCTACTGGGAGAAATCAACAACGTCCAGAGAGAGGCATTACAACCTCACTAACTGGTAAGTCAAACTGGCCAGGAGATGGTCAAAATGCGTGCATTGTCAGGAGATGACAGAGGGACATATAGTGCCCACTTATTAAAGTCAACCAGAGATGAAAAAATAGCTTCATTACAATTGGAGTTGTTAATGGACATTCACCTTTAGGATATGACATCTGTGAACAGCAAAATACAAAATATAACATGTCTTGGCTCATCATACCTTCGTAATTGTGGAACATAACATGTATTTCACCAACAGTCCCAGATCTGGGAATCCAATCCTGTAATCGAGTGCCACAACTAGTCAAAAGGGTGTCCCCACTATATTGTAATAGTGTCTGTAGACCTAATCAAGAAATCCAATTTGCACACATATGGTAATGATGAACAAGCAGTGAGATACCATTCTCAGTAGTATTGACAATGCATCCACTGTCCAACTTTGAATCTTTCTAATATACATTAAATTGCCCAGTCCACACAGCTGGTCATGTACTTATTACATTGGATGGATTTTTTGTTGGCCATCAACAAAACACGATAGTGGACCTTACCTCAGGATTGGTAGTCTTATCATTGTGATATATAGGTTGCACCTAGGTATTGGGCCCATTCTAAGTTAGATGTGGGATCACTCATGATATTATGTAGAAAACACTTCTGCAACGGTGGTGCCCACAACTGCGTGTGCTTGTCCTTTGTGCCAGAAATTGAGTGCATCACATGTGCCTGCAGAAATGTAAAGTTGCAAAACACACTTATCATTGTAGGTACAATGAGGTCCTCCTAGAATCAAAGACACACACTGACTTCTGCTACAAGGTTGGATGTGACATCTGTTCAGGGACCACACACTGTTCTGTTCTGGGCCAAGGTAAATAAACCCAAGAATAATTCTGGCAGAATGCTCATTAAATGTGCTTTTCACCTCTGCTGTATGTTGTATGTGTTGCACAAAACTGTTGTCCTGCATCACAATATGCTCAAGTATGGCATTTGAACACATGCCAGACCAGACCCTGGTGGCTAATGAAAGGATGACACAAAATGTATGCCAAGTGAGTGCAGAATGAATATACAATAGAACAATGTGTCATATGAAGTGGCCAAAACACAACATGCTTGCAATTCAGTGATAGGATGAATACCTAGCAAAATATATATGGTTAAATCTTAATGAAATTGGTTTGGCTGAGGCACACACTGATGCCAGTTGTGTACCTTTGAGATGGGTGTAGGGGCTGCTAAGGTGAATCGTCATGCAGTTACACCTGCATAATAACTTGACTAAAGAGCAACACAATAATCCAGTGCAGGCGGAAAGCATCAAAGCTCCTCAGCTTATTCGCAATGTGTGATCATAACCAAATGTGTATTCTGCTTGCCTCCTCTTCCACTGTATTCACATGTATAGGTGAGGGTTTGACATATGAGGTTTGGATGTCTGCTTGTTATATTCTGGTCTTCTCCTTCTCTGCTGCTCAGCCTGTGTGTGTGATGTCATTTGGAATGTTCGTGTATGCATGGTTTGAATGTGTGGTCAGTTTAAGTGAGTGGGGCTGAGCAGCTGGATCCTGCTCCCGGTGGGGCCTTCCTTATTACCAAGTATGCCTAATAAACTAACTTAAGAATACCTACTATTATTGGATTTACTTATTTTACAATGTACATTTAATATTGTAACAATGGCGACGATCGAGGAAGAACTACGCGTGCAGGAACTACATTTGAAACATGGAACTACAAAGATGAGAAGTAAAGCTTTTAAAAGAAGACAAGCAACGCTTTTGATGCCCCACCGGTGTCATGTTACATCTGACAGCCTACTGAAAACATCCATAAAGGTATGTTTCAGGCGTTTGACTTTGTGTGGTTTATTGAGTTTTAAAATAGCAGATTTATTATCGAGGGTGTCGGAATTTCAAAGTTAAGACTGAGCGTCAGTGTGAAGCAGTGGAAACCTTTAATGCCTTTTGTGCTATTTTGTGATCGGGTCCCAGTTTAAAGTGACTATTTATGTTGTCAGGGGCAAAGATCGGGCCCCGATGTTAAATTGGAAGGTATGAACCTTTCAGCAGTTTCTGTGAGGCGGCAAAGATTGTATATGTTAATTGCTGTTATCGGGGGTCAACATCGAGCCCCGGAGGGCTGACTACTGGCTTAGTGGAAGTTTTGACCCTGCACTCTGTTGCCGTATGTAAGATACTGTGTTTTGCTCACCGTCTTCTCCAACGGTCGTTTTGTTCAGCTGAGGACCTGTTTCTTTGCCAGCTGTGTGTTGAGTGATGACGCAGAAGAATGTCACCATGATATCGGCGATTCTGTGGAGCGCTTCGTCATCTATGAACACACCGCACCTCTCCTCATGTCACGTCAGCATCACGAAAGGTTAAGCATTGTTGACTGTCACGTCAGTGTCATGGAGCGGCGAGATTACGCATGACTGACTGAGTCTTTCCTTCATTGTGCTCCTGTCTCCTCAGCTTCATCGAGCTGATTTTCCAAGCGTTCTTCATGTGAAAGGTACGGTTTTATTTGACATTTTGACCGAGATTCCACAGATCGCTCACCGGGGATCTATGACAGAATTTCGACAGACAGAATTTCGACCTACACAAATATCGGCGTAATTATATCGATAGCAAAAATATCGACGCCCTATGTACAACATGGTAAGTACCAAAATATCGAAAAAATAATATCGATGTTAAAAATATCGTTGTAAAATATATCGATTTTTTTGGGATTTAAAATAACATAAAAAATACTGTAAATAATACCTATTAATTACTTAAACATATTTAAATATATGTAATAATGGTAAAAAAAATAATATTACATATTTAATTAAAAAAATAATAATTAAAAATCATATATAATATATACTTACTTAACAATAATTACTATTCCCACTCCAGTGGGTGCAACAGTAGGGAAAACTGACCCTGAACACTAAAAATACCCCTTTACACAAAAACCTAAAACTGACCCTGAACCCTAAAAATACCCCTTTACCCAAGAACTGAAAACTGACCCTGAACCCAAAAAATACCCCTTTACCCAAAAACTGAAAACTGACCCTGAACCCTAAAAATACCCCTTTACCCAAAAACTGAAAACTGACCCTAAACCCTAAAAATACCCCTTTACCCAAAAACTGAAAACTGACCCTGAACCCTAAAAATACCCCTTTACCCAAAAACTAAAAACTGACCCTGAACCCTAGAAATACCCCTTTACCCAAAAACTGAAAACTGACCCTGAACCCCAAAAATACCCCTTTACCCAAAAACTGAAAACTGACCCTGAACCCTAAAAATACCCCTTTACCCAAAAACTGAAAACTGACCCTGAACCCTAAAAATACCCCTTTACCCAAAAACTGAAAACTGACCCTGAACCCTAAAAATACTCCTTTACCCAAAATTAATTAATATTACAATTAAATTACTTCCCACCCTATTCCCCTATAAACCCACAACCCGCTCCAGTAGTAAAACATATAATTTACTTAAAAAAATACATAAATTATCAATTAATTAATCAATTAATCAATTAAAATAATTCATTGCCAATTATTATTGAATTGCAAAATAAATTAATCATAAAAAAATAATTATTTAATTACAAATAAATTACTTCCCACCCTATTCCCCTATAAACCCACAACCCGCTCTGGTAGTAAAACATATAATTTACTTAAAAATATACATAAATTATCAATTAATTAATCAATTAATCAATTAAAATAATTCATTGCCAATTAATATTTAATTGCAAAATAAATTAATCATTAAAAAATAATTATTTAATTACAAATAAATTACTTCCCACCCTATTCCCCTATAAACCCACAACCCGCTCCAGTAGTAAAACATATAATTTACTTAAAAATATACATAAATTATCAATTAATTAATCAATTAATCAATTAAAATAATTCATTGCCAATTAATATTTAATTGCAAAATAAATTAATCATTAAAAAATAATTATTTAATTACAAATAAATTACTTCCCACCCTATTCCCCTAAAAAACCACAACCCGCTCTGGTAGTAAAACATATTATTTACTTTTATATATTTTTTATTTATAAAAACATATTAAACACATATTATAACAATTAATTTAAATACTTAACTAAAATTTCTAACACATATTAGTAAATCGAAATTACTTACATCGATATATATGCTATCGATATAAGTAATTTCGATATTACTTACCTTAGGGTCGATATTCTGGCCATCGATATTCTGGACATCGATATTCTGTCCCATCGATATTAGCAACTCGATATAAGTGTAAGTCGAAATTAAAAAATCGATATTTTGACTGTTTACCGCTCACCGGAGCTGTTTTCATCGGAAACTTCCAACATTACGTACTGCATTTTTCAATTCTTTTCCATTTGCGCCATCTAGTGTCTATTTTTCATCATAGCAAGACTACATGAAAATATTATCCATTCGATTTAGACACTGTGGATTGAATTCTGTGAATGTCATTTACCTACCTTGCTGGAGAAGTTGGAGCTGTTTATCGTGACAACGGTGACTACTTTTATTGTTTTAGTTTCTTGTTTTGAATTATTTGCTAATCACATGTGTTTTTGTGATGATATGTTTACGCTTGTTTACATGTTATGTTCAGAGAGTCTGATTTGATTTACTGTTACTACATGAACTGTTTATAGGCTGAGGTCTTTGTTAATGTGCTCCTTTAATATCATTTAATGGATTAATTTATGTTCACTTAATTGAGCTACTTATGTACTGAAACCTTTGTTCAGGTGCTCATTTAATTTCTTTAAGTGTTGATTTTTAGTGGTTATGTTTCACTATGCTGAGTCGTGGAAGTGTTAGATTTTTCTTTTCTGTTAATGAACCACTTATGTGCTCAATTTATTTGAGGAGTTCATTCTTTGTTATATTTGCTTTAATTGGGTGAGCCATAGTAATGCGCAATTTGAGTTGGGATGCTCAATTTAATTTATTTCTAGTGATTCTTAGTAGGAGCGTGTTGATTCTACTATATATTTTGGAACTGCTATTGGTAGGTGTTGAGATTTATTTTGCTGTATGTTTTTGAAGAACCACTTTTCTTAGTGCTCTATTCTAATAGAGGATTTCACATTTTTACTGTGAGGAGTTGTGCAGGGGCAACATTTTTCTTCTATTGCATTGAACCACTTTTAGTGCTCAAAATGTTTTGAGGTGTTCAATCCTAGTGTGAATTTTCTGAAGGTTAGCTTTTCAAGTTTGGATTTTTAGTGTGTATCTTTTGCGGAGCCACATAGGTGCTCATTTATTGAGGTGCTCCATCTGTTTCAGGTTAAATTATATGGGGCTGCAGAGTCCTCAGTTCTGTTCATTCATGTTTTATATTGTTGAACCACGCAAGTGCTCTATTCAGTTAGAGGTGTTCAGTTTTACAGAGAGCCGCTGGGGAGTCATTTACCTAGTGCGGAATGTTGTAGTTTGAGTACATCAATTTGGGGCGTCATGTACCCCACGCACTAGGAGTTATGCGCCTTGTGCTGTGTGTTTTATTTTAAGTGTGTTTCGGGTAGCGTGTGGGGACTTCTGCGTCCTATTTTTGTTATTTTATTGGGACGCCTTTTTATCTAGTTTAGTTTTTTTTTTTTTTTTTTTTTAAATATTTCTATAGCGCGACGTTCACCAAACGGTTTCTTGGCGCTTTAGGAACATGGAAGGCAGAAGCCGAGAGATAAACAGAAATGGATTCAGAAGTGAATTCACTGTGGAAAGGCTTGGCTGAATAAAAAGGTCTTCAGGCCCTTCGAAGGAAAGAGTAATCCTTGGCCAATCGTAAATGGGCAGGGAGGGAGTTCCAAAAGGTAGGTGCCAAAACTGAAAATTTGGACCCACCCCATTTTTTTCTCTTAAAACGGGGTACCTGTAGGAGAGCTTGGGACGAGGACCGGAGCTCCCTAGAGGGAACATATTCCTTTAACAGGGCGGAGATGAAAGCAGGGGCAGTTCCCTGGCGTGACTGAAAGACCATACAGCCCATCTTAAAAAGAGAGCGTTGCCGAACAGGCAGCCAGTGTAGAGCCATTAGAAGTGGCGTGGAGTGATGAGAGCGGGAAAGGCCGTACACTAGCCGAGCCGCCTGATTTTGCACTAGCGGGAGTTTCCTTAGACTGTAGGCCGGGATGCCGTTGTATAGGGCATTGGCATAGTCCAGCCGGGAGATCACAAGGGCAGACATGATTAGTTTTAGTGCCAGAGGGGAAAAGAAGCGAGAGACGGTGCGGATAGTGCGGAGAGTGAAAAAGCAAGAAGAGACGACAGAGCTAACTTGTGAATGAAGGGTGAGGAGGTTATTAATTTTTATGCCTAGGGTCTTGACTGTAGGGGAGGGAGTGGGAGGGGGACCAAAGGAATAGGGCCAAAAGGAGGAAGTCCAGGGACTGGAGGAGCCACCCGTGAGAACCAGCTCGGTTTTATCTGGGTTCAACTTCAGATGGTTGTGGCTCATCCAATCCCTGATGAAAATCATAACAGTTTGAAAATTAGAGATAGAGTGAGGAGAGGAAGAAAGATTAAAGACGAGCTGGAGGTCCCTGTAGTTCCCTGTCTATTGCTTTTTGTGACAGTCTGGCCAACTGGCATGATTTGTGATATTTAGGGTTTCAGTTTGTGATGGGGGATGGGGGTTGTGTGAGGTCTATTTTGTCAGATTGTTTTGGTCTTTGGCATTTGTTTTATGCAAGGTGATTTTATGCCTCTTTTCATGTTTTGTGCAAGAATTCCTATATTATGCTTTTTTGCTATTTCAGAATTTTTATTTGTAGTCATTCATTTATTTGTGTTGACTGCTTATTTGATATCCTGACTTTGTCATCGTCAGGGCATATTGTATTTATTTCCTCTTGCTTTCTTTTCTTTTCTTTGTTTTAAAAGAGGGAGATGTGTTATATTCTGGTCTTCTCCTTCTCTGCTGCTCAGCCTGTGTGTGTGATGTCATTTGGAATGTTCGTGTATGCATGGTTTGAATGTGTGGTCAGTTTGAGTGAGTGGAGCTGAGCAGCTGGATCCTGCTCCCGGTGGGGCCTTTCTTACTACCAACTATGTCTAATAAACCAACTTAAGAATACCTACTATTATTGGATTTACTTATTTTACAATGTACATTTAACATTGTAACACTGCGGTACAAGACATCATCCGTTGTCAGCTAAGTAGTACCATGATGTTGGAAATAGAGTATGGGAACAGAGGACGCTCAAACGATGGACATAGGAAATTTGTGTTCTCTCATTCAAAAATGAGCTGTGTGACTTGGGTAGGGAGGCACAAATGAGCAACATCATGTCCCTGACTACTGCACATCTCACACATGAACTCCTTTCTTACTTGTAAACAGACAACATTACACTCATGAAAAATGTTAGTCTTAATGGTAAAGGTCAAATCAGTGTAATGTGGAGGAGTCTGGGTCATTTATCCCCTTCCTTGAAATCTCAGTAACCTTCTCATATAAGTTTGTCTGTTGATGTGTCATCTTATTGATGTCAGTGCTGCGTGGAGGTAACAGCTGGCAAATGCTGCATGTGAGCAGGTGCCCACATGTAAAGTTCATGAGGTAAACATGATGCACATTGTCCTGGATTACCCGCAAATGGTTATTGAGAATGACATGTTGGCTCATAGCTACCATCTGTTGTACTAAAATATGGACATGCATGTCTCATCACAGCTGCTGACAGGATGATACCACTGCAGCGGACACCATCCCAGGGGATGCATGACAACCTGCCTGCAGCAGTGAAACCCTCGCGGACCTGTCCTTCAGGTAATTCTGGGAACAAAATGGGTTGCTGAACCGTTCCTGGGTGAAGAAATTATATGTATTTGGAGTGACTGGGGGTGTAAATATGACACCCTTGGGCATCCATTTTGTTGGATATATTTGCCTCACACACCCGGATGGGTGTCATGCTTCATCATAGGCGTTGCTCCTCGTCGGGGAGGCGGTGCAATCCCCGACGGGCTCACCTCAAAGAGGGGCTCTTTAGCGGAGATCTTTTGAATCCAACTGCCTTATGGTGAAGTGCAGGTATGTGGGAAAATAGGACAGATAGCCTGGAGAGTGATTAAAATGTAGTAGGGAGTACCAAAGACACTCCTTTATTCTGGGGGTCTCCCGCTACGGTTAAAAACGTGGATCCAACTCACTGGGTATCACTATGTTAAGTACAGTGGCCCTAGATGAGATTGGAAAAGAGATTGGTCAACATGTTTCTCGCATCAGGAAATACCCCGCGATTCATCAGGACCTATCAGGTGTGGAGATTCTAAAAATTGCATTCATTCAACAGCATGCTAGTGTCATGTGCGAAAATACAAGTGTTATGTGTCTTGGTTACCTCTGTAGTGTTATCCTATGCCTAAACCAGGGAATTAGAATAATAGTACAGGGTTAATAACAATGAGTTTAAAGTCAAAACACATAATTGATCAAGCCAGAAATACACATAGTGTGTCATGCTAGTGTTGGTGAGGTAACAACCAGCTTCAGTGAGTCAACGCCGCATATTAGAAGCGTGTAGTAAACACAACGCACCAACCATATGTGCTCGAAAGATGCTCTGCGTTAAAAACAATTTTATAAAGACATCAAAGTAAGAAAGAATAGGGATAATAAAAATACAGCAGCATATTCATGAGAAACTCAGTTAACTTATTTCTTGGTGCACATCTATTGTTACAAGTGCTCACTCGATATGGAAAGTGACATAGCAGGCACACATCTGTCTCACCTTAGGGTCAAGAATTAAATACTACATGAGTGTTTGGCGGTTTATGAACATCAGGGGAGAGCCTTCAGATGTGGCTGCAAGAGGAAGAGGCATGTGTTTTAATAGAAGGGAAGCTAAGAGCAGGTGAATCACAGCCCACTGGTATTTTAGCGCCCAGCATGTATTATTGTCAAAGGACAGCAAAGTGCAAATGACTCCCAGCCCACTGGTATTGTAAGCTAGTAATGAGCAGGTGTATCACAGCCCACTGGTATTGTAGCGCCCAGCGTGTATTTACGTCAGAGGGCAGCAAATAGAAATTAAATCACAGCCCACTGGTATTGTCGCGCCGGGATTGCCGCCCACTGGTGTTATAGCGCCGAGCGAGTGTTTTAATCAAAGGAAGGCAAACGATGGTAAAGAGCGGGTGAAGCACAGCCCACTAGTATTGTGCCGCCGTGGTCGGTAAGCGAGTGTTTTAATCAAAGAAAGGCAAACGACGGTAAAGAGTGGGTGAAGCACAGCCCACTAGTATTGTTGTGCCATGGTCGTTTAAACACATAGCAGGAGTAGTGGTGGATTCCCCCGGTATGTGACTAAATACCTCCTTACCTCGAGTATCCCGTGTTCCAGCAGTACGACCTACCCATCGCCGCCGGGCTCGGATAGATAGAGGAGCTCGGCGGCGGGCGCCATATCTAGTCGTAGGCGCCCTTGGAAACGGCGTTAGGCCCGCCCCTTCGTGGAGGTCAGGTGGTGCGTCAGGGTATGACGGCCGCCATCTTATAATGGATATACTCCAGTTAATGTGCAACAACATAGTCTATCCGTGGCTTCGGATGAGCCAAAAGAGTGTAGTAAATTATATCTGGAGGGTTGGATGAGTGTTCCAGCATATCAAGAATATAGGTTAATGACGTATTATATGCATTGTGTGCATGGACTCAGGTCGGGAATAGCCAAAGTAAGTCAACCCATATAATGGCGGCCATTACAGAGTGGAGTATTAAATATAAACTATGCCTAGCGGGAGTGTAATGGCAGTGTAAACATACCCGCATACAATTGTATGGTCTGCCGTGTATTTGGTAATGGTCGCGAGTGGAAATGTCGGGGCAGCGGCTGTGAAATGGCATCACCTTGCGTCCACTATGTATTGTGATGTAATATTGTAAAGGGGCATCTTGGACAAAGGAAAAAGGAAAAACCAAGGAATGTGGATTGCCATTCCATGTATTCCATGACAGTGTCTGGTGTACAGAAGTGGCGGCAGGTTGTGTTAGAGAGAGTGCCAAGGGATATCCTCGTTGAGCCCCCCGCTGTCAGTGGTCAATTGGTGAACCCACCTTTGTTCTTTACGGAACAAAGCTTGTTTAGGACAATTGGGGCTGGATTCGAGCACTAGCCATTTTAGTGAGTCTGCAGTGTGGTTGGCATCCACAAAGTGTTTACACATTTTGGTGTGTGTCTTCCTACAGCGGAAATTGCTGCGGTGTTCAATTATCCGGGTTTTGATTGGACGAGTCGTCATCCCAATGTATTGTAGTCCACACGGGCATATTAGCATGTAGATACAGTGGGAGGTATTGCAGTTAGTGTGTCCCCTGATTTCCCAATTAAAGGTGTCACTTAGTTGGATTTTCTTATGTATAGCTGTGTAGGCGCACACTCCACAGGAGCCACATGGGTGGTGGCCTTTGACTGGGGGTAAGTTCCACGAGGTCTGTTGGACCCCCTTCTTGGATGCTTTAGGTCTTGTGCTTATCAAGATATCTTTTATATTCTGAGATCTTTTGAACGCAAACCTCGGGGTTGCAAGGTTGAGGTTGCCGGTGTTCAAAATGGCCCAGTGCCGCTTGATCACATTTTTGATTTTACTGGACCCGGGGGTAAAGGTTGTAACACAAGTTATGGGTTGATTCTCAATAGGTACCGCCTCTCGTGGTTCCAGAAGGGCCTCACGATGATTATTTCTGGCTCGTTTTTGAGCTCTGGTGACCTCTCTCTTGGGGTAACCTCTCTGCAATAGGTTCCTGGACAGGATTGCAGATTCTTGCTTGTAATCATTTAGTTCGCTGCAATTGCGGCGCACCCTGAGAAATTGTCCGAAGGGAGGTTTGACCGCAATTATTCTTATTCCCTGGTTTAGGCATAGGATAACACTACAGAGGTAACCAAGACACATAACACTTGTATTTTCGCACATGACACTACCATGCTGTTGAATGAATGCAATTTTTAGAATCCCCACACCTGATAGGTCCTGATGAATCGCGGGGTATTTCCTGATGCGAGAAACATGTTGACCAATCTCTTTTCCAATCTCATCTAGGGCCACTGTACTTAACATAGTGATACCCAGTGAGTTGGATCCACGTTTTTAACCGTAGCGGGAGACCCCCAGAATAAAGGAGTGTCTTTGGTACTCCCTACTACATTTTAATCACTCTCCAGGCTATCTGCCCTATTTTCCCACATACCCGCACTTCACCATAAGGCAGTTGGATTCAAAAGATCTCCGCTAAAGAGCCCCTCTTTGAGGTGAGCCCGTCGGGGATTGCACCGCCTCCCCGACGAGGAGCAACGCCTATGATGAAGCATGACACCCATCCGGGTGTGTGAGGCAAATATATCCAACAAAATGGATGCCCAAGGGTGTCATATTTACACCCCCGGTCACGCCAAATACATATAATTTCTTCACCCAGGAATGGTTCAGCAACCCATTTTGTTCCCAGGTACTTGCTGTGGGCACGAGCTGATACTGGACCTTCCACTTTTCTAAGTGGTAATAAGTGCCCCGTTGATCGATTGATCACCCTCCCCTCCTTTGAGTACTACTTCAGGTAATTCTGGCATGAGGTGTGTCACTAGCTTAGATTACTAAACCATGACACAGACCAAGATCCCCTTCTTCATGGAATCAACAGTTGTTGTTTACAAAGTGAAGTACAAATTAGGAGTGTCACGTATGCCTGTCTGTCAATGGGTGATGCAGATCATTGATAATGTTGTCTCCACCCTCTACAGCTATGTCTACAACATCTATGAGGAGACAGGTTCAGCAGGTTACACCAGGGGGGGAACGCGAAGGGACAGAAAGTTGTGGCTAGAGCTGGTGAGTTTGCTAGTATTATGTACATCTCCGTGTAACACCTCAGTGCTATGGTGTGAGCTGTCAATTGTGGTGGTACCGGGAGGCGCTAGGGGGCGCACAGCGGAATGGCTGTGTGAGACCGCAGCTCCGCCGGACGTCCGACATTCTTCCACATAATGCTCTGATAATCCGGGCCGAACCCGTCCACAAATAACCAAAACGGGTATCGGAACACAACGTACATCTGCTGTGAGTCTTTGCACCTGGATATTGTGGCAGTAGCGGGAGATATCAGCAAATTTATTCACGGGTGAGAGCGCTGGTCAAGATGGCGGCCGTCCTGTGATTCCAGGGTCTTTCTCCAGGACCCCTGCCGCAATCACAATCACGTCTGGACTCAGCAGTGTTGGGGACTTTGGACTGTGTATTACAGTGCCGATGCACGTCTATGCTGCTCATAATGGATGCGAATGGGGTTCGTCGCTGAGTGGAGCCCCTCGGGATTCGTCTAGACCCACCGGAGAGGTTATGACAAAGTGAGTTGCTGCGGTGGCTGTGGAGTTGGGGATCAGTGTGTCGCCCCTCGCGCCCTACAATCCCTGCGATAATTAAAGTGGTGTGCGCTGCCAGCGGCGGGGCTCTGTTTCACCGCCTGAGAGAGGGCGCCCTTTTCCGCAGCGTGAGGGAGCGCGAAAAACCTTCTTTGTGCCGCAAGCCCGCCTCACGGAGCTCGAGCTGAACCAGGACACCTTGCTGCAGCGTTGGCTTCCCACGGAGTGGTACGGTGGTGTACAAATGCGCGCGTACGAGGATATGTGGAGGAACCTCGCTACGTGGGGGGCGCTTTGATGGCGGCATGCACTGGGCTAATATCTATGGAGCTCCAGCTAGGAGAGATCACCGTTAGGCTGCTACTGCCTGGCTAAATGCGTGTCACCATAGCCCTGTCTGCCCACACAGTGTGCTAATCATATTGCTTGTGAACTGACCCCACACAGACTCGGATTGCGACCACACACAGGTGTCCCCGCTGGGCCTCCCTTTTGCCACCGCGAGGCTCCGCGACTACAGTTCACCATCCATACACTTAAGCGACGGCAGCGGGGGAGGTGAAGAGCCAGTGATTCGCCGAGTGTCTGGGCACGCACTCCTCAGTTCTACCCGACAATAACGTTCCTAGCCACGACGGGGTCGCTCACAAGATCAACGAGATCCACCCGGCAGACCACCAAGACCCAACCCACGCTACAAGGTATGATGGTGAGACCTGATAGGCAACAACCGAAGATAAGCTTTGAATCTAAGAAGCCCACTAAAAACGCAGAAGCCATGGCAGAGGGTGGTGGTCCGCCTGAAGTGTCTTCAAACAACAACATGGAGAAGATTCTTCTGGCCATCCAATCGAACCTACAGGATATCAATGGCAAGCTCGATCACCTGACTTGTAGGATGGATGGCATGGCAGACAAACTCGAAAAACATGGGGAGAGGCTTGATGCGGCCGAGGCGCGGATTTCAGAGGTGGAAGACGAGTCTAGAACCACCACAACGAAATGTAATGGATTGGACAGAGTGCTCGAAGTGATACGTGCGAAGGAGGAAGAGTTGGAAGTGCGTTCCAGGCGCAATAATGTGCGTATCACGGGAGTTCCGGAGACGACGAACACTGGGCGCAGAACTTTATGTTGAACAACTATGCACGGATTTATTCGGCTCAGAGGCCCTGTCTTCAGTTTTCATTGTTGAGAGAGCTCACAGGTCTCTCGCGCCGCGACCTCCCCCGGGCGCAATGCCCAGACCCATTGTTGCGCGCATTTTGAACTACCGTGATAGAGACACCATCCTCCGTCTTGCGCGTGAGAAGGGGCAAATAACGCACCAGGGGAACAAGCTGGAATTTTACCCCGATCACACAATTGCTGTTCAGCAAGCACGGAAGGAATTTGCTTCGGCGAAAGCGAAGTTACGTGAGTTGAATATTGTCTACGCCATGTTATATCCAGCCAGACTCAGGGTATCATGGGAAGGGAAAGCTGTCATTTTGTCGAACCCGAAGGCAGCAATGGAGTTTGTAAAAAACGTAAAGAAACAGGCGAAAAAGAAAGCCCGAGATGAACAGAATGCTGAATCTGATTGAGATGGTAATGTATCACATCGCTTACTCCCTACTGGACACCGCCAGTCTCATATTGTTTGTATCGGCACTGTAGAAGGTATATGTGTTATCTTCACCATAACTTGCCTTTTGGCGTTTACTTGGTCGGGACGCTGCCACAGCCGCGGTCGGCAGAGACTGGTGCAGTGCTGTGCTCACGTGCAACAATATCACAGACTATTATACTCTGTTGTGCCGTGGAGAATATGATTATTGACATTTTTTTTTGCTATCGTTCTTCCTGCACCCTATTGAGCACTGTACTGTAACAACAGGTGTATTACCCATGCAAGGTTCCGCCTGTGGAAGAGGCAGCAACCTAGGCCCCAACATCTCAATGTACTACCTATGTCCGGCCACACGTATGACGTCTAGTTGTTTAACACTGATTTGCTTCCAGATTTACCTGACGTACAATCGCCCTTTCAATGTCTATGAATAATTTATAGGTCCAGGTTTAGTTTGGTTGCCTTACTGGTTCGGGTCTGTACCTCCCGCATGCCCTATTTATGACTGCGTATACTAAAGAGGGTCCACCTCTGCCTCCACATATCTGGCCTCTGTCGCGATGAGTATGTACAACGCATGGGCGAGGTCGGGAGATCCAGATCTAACTTTAACTTCGTTGCTTTACATGTCTTTATATTATGTTGACCTATTCGCTCTTAGCATTGGGATCGCGGGGATGGGTGTGTTGGGATCTGGGGTCTGCCTTTGATTGTCGCTGGTGGGATCCGGGGTTGAGCCACATGTGAACTGCTACATTAACTGTTTTTTGAGATAATATAGTTGCATTAGAGACGTCCACGCCGGGGTCCTCGGGTGTTGAGTTGTGCCCCCTGCGGTCCTCCGAAAGGGTGTTCCCCACTAAGTTCGTTTGGGATGGGGAGGTCCTTATTTCCTCATTGTTACTGGGGTGGTTATTCCTGGGGTCAATGGCTTCGGCACATTTGGGTTGCTGGAGTGGGTGGGGGTAGGTGGGGGGGTGTTTTGTTACTGTTTTGAGAGCAATTGCTCCGAAACACATTTCTGATGTTATGCAATTTTTTACTGCACTCTTTGTGAACGTTCCGACACGTCCTTGGTATACCACGCTTCACTCTGTCACATCACACATACAGGACGTTGCCCGCTGTGTTGTCCATGACCTATGGCTGCTATGAACACTGACAGACGCAGAACACAGCTACACCTCCTCACCTGGAATGTTAGGGGATTCACACAACCTTAAAAGATTAGGCAGATATTCTCTTACTTGAACAGGTGGGAGGTGGATATCGCACTGCTGCAGGAAACCCACATCGCTCCTAACTCACGACATACCCTGGGTGTACGCTGGGCCGAATCCTCCTACACTTCGCACTATTCCTCCTACTCTAGAGGGGTGATTACCTTGATTCGGAAGGGTACGAACTTCGCACACTTGGAAACGACTCAGGACCCTGAGGGCAGAATCGTCATTGTCACTGGCATACTGCGTGGCCAAAAAATTGCTCTGCTTAATGTATATGGTCCTAATATTGATGCACCCGATTTCATTAGCGGTCTGTGGGGCCGCCTACAAGCTCTCCGGGGCACACACATCATATGTGGGGGGGACTGGAATATAGCCTTAAATGATGAGTTGGATAGATCACCACATTCCCACGAACCACACAAACACGCTAAGCTAACACTTCACCACTAAATGCGAGATCTTACGCTCACTGATCTCTGGAGGCATAAGCACCCAGACGCCGCCGGCGCTACGCACATCTCGGCTGTGCACAACAGCTGGTCACGCCTGGATTACTGGCTCGGCTCGGTAGACGTGGCACTTTGGGCCGCAGATATACGGGTCCTGCCCAGGACACTTTCCGATCACAACCCTGTGCTTCTTACACTGTCAGTCCCGAGCTACAATCCACCTCCTTTCCAGTGGAGATTTAACTCTAGAGCTTTGACGGATTCAATTTATGATCATACTATTCATACAGCCATCGTGGACTACTTCCAGCTAAACGAACCGACGGCGGATGACCCGTGCTTACTCTGGGAGGCCTTCAAGGCCACCCTCCGCGGGGTCTGTATGAGCACTACTGTGGGTATACTACGGGATATACGGCACCAGATCAGTAGCCGGGAGAAGTGAATGAGGGACCTAGAAAAGGCGTTTGAATCCACACAAGACGTCTCCTTGCTATGCGAACTGCGGCAATTGCACACAGAACATCTCGCTTACGTAGAGGATGAAATTAAATACTTAGACAAACGACACACTGCTAGAGCTTTCGGAGAGGGCGGGAGACCAGGGAGCATCTTAGCGTCCAAAATATGCGAGGGTAGGAAGCGGAACACCGTCCTGCGTGTCCAATCCGATGAGGGGGACTATAAAACACAGGCTGCCGACATATTGAATTGTTTCGTTGACACATACGGAGCGCTATATATCTCTCGGCCTATAGCATCCCCAGATGAAATATTCAACTACTTGGAGGATGTGGCCATCGCCTGGCTATCCGACTCTCAGAGGGAATTTCTAGCGGCTCCCATCACAGTCGAGGTGGTCACAGAAATCATCAAGTCCCTCCCCAACAATAAGGCGCCTGGGCCAGACGGCTACACAAATGAGTTTTATAAACATTATGTTGACATTCTAGCCCCTCATTTAGTGGAGATGTTCGGTGCCGCATTCGACAGGGGCGAGTTGCCGCCCACCCTAAGAGAAGCGGTAATCATTACATTGTTAAAACCCCATAAAGACCCTGAATTGTATGACTCCTACAGGCCACTGTCGCTCATTAATGTCGACTCCAAAATTCTGGCTAAAGTTCTGGCTGTTAGACTCACTCCCCTAATGACTAATTTGGTTCTTCCCGATCAGTCGGGATTTATCCCCACACATTCCACTGCACATAATACTAGGACGCTCTTTGCATTATCCCACTATCTACAGCCCTCCACGAGAGCTGTTGCTATTATGCTGGATGCTGCTAAGGCGTTCGATTCGGTCGAATGGAGCTACCTGATCACCGTTCGTCATAGAATGGGCTTCCCGAAAAGATTCGTGCAATGGGTACAGCTGCTCTACACCAACCCTTGCGCGAGGGTGCGAGTGAATGGTTATGTATCAAACGGCTTCCCCATAGGACGTGGCACAAGGCAGGGCTGCCCCCTTTCCCCCCTGCTATTTGCCCTCGCCCTCGAGCCGCTGGCCTGTAGGATCAGGCAGAAATATAAATCCTCGGCTCTGCGTTTTACCGAGAGACCCCTTCACATATCATTGTATGCGGATGATATGCTGTTGTACGTGCGTGATCCCGCCAATAATCTAAATCCGCTTCTGAGGGAATACGTCAAATTTGAGGGGCATTCCGGACTAGCCATTAACTGGACAAAGTCCTACGTTATTCCGCTGACTGACATGGCTGATCCTATACAAATGGATTACCCTTTGGTGTGGCAGACGGATCCTATCCGTTATTTAGGAGTGATGTTTCATAGAGATCCGGAGGTGGTGATAAGGGAGAATTATGGAACTGTCATTTCCACCCTGGAAGATAAAATTTGGCGCTGGATACAGCTTTCCCTGTCTCTGGCAGATCGCATTGCGATTGTTAAGATGAATGTCTTGCCCAAATTCCTATACCTGTTTAACAACATACCGATCCCCCCCCCCCGGCGAGGTATTCCGTCACATCAAAACACTGACACTACAACTCATATGGGCGGGCAAAAAAGCGCAAGTCGACCTCCAGACGCTGACACTCCCGTGTATCAGAGGGGGTTTTGTTGTACCGGATTTTCTGTTATATTATCTCTGCACTCAGGCTCAATTTGCTGCGTACTGGTTTCACGAGGTGCCCTACCTCACACATACAGCTATCGAGAAGGATGACGCAGCGCCGGTTCCACTAATGTCCATACTCACTCATAAACGTCCGCCCCTTCATTCACAGGATATTAATCCAGTGGACACTACCATTAAAGGGTGGAACAAACTGGGTCAACTAACACACAGGTCGCCATTGTTCGCCCCTTCCCTACCTCTAGCACATCACCAAGCACTGTCGGTTACTGGGGAATCGGTGGGCATGTCTTTGCTACAGCAGGTAGGCATAGCACGACTAGGTGACCTATTCTGTGAAGGGGAATTCATTGAAATGGATAACATGACGTACATACAGAATAAATCCCTGTTGTTCATTTTTACATACTACAGATGATTGAAACGGGCGTTGAGAGAACACTACCCCACCTTCCCTCTCGAACCGGAATGACTGAGTGCCTTACAACTAATAATTACATCCTCAAATACCTCCCATCTGGTCTCGAGGCTCTACTCCTCAGCTCAGGCGGATTTGCCTCACTCCACTGACAAAGCCAAGGGGCGCTGGGACGCAATCCTCGACGCCCGCTTTCTGAGCAGGAATGCCAGCAGGCGTGTGCACTGATTCAGATCCATACCCCCAATGGCAATCTCAGAATCATACACTTTAAATTGTTGCACCAAGCTTACTATACCCCGGCCCGCATGCACAAATACGGGTTATTGGATGTCGACCTATGTAAGCGATGCGGGAGGGAGGGTGCTGCCTTCATACACCTGGCATGGTCATGTTCAGCTGTTCAGAATTACTGGGTTGAGGTGTTCGCAACTTTGTCTGCCATGCTGGACTCTGACATTCTGTGTTCTATACGAGTGGGTCTACTGGGCATCACAGCCCAATTTAAATCCATCAAACGAAAATTCTGTGTTATTGCTCTGCTGCTGGCCAAGAGACAAGTGGCTCAGTGCTGGAATAGCTCTAAGAAACCAACTATCGTCAGGTGGCTGGGGGACATGGCCAGCTGCAGGGACAAGCTCATGACTTACGAGGAGGGACTCCAGGCGAAATCCAGACCCAAAGACTTTTGGTGTTATCTCACTGATTTCCTTAATGCACGGCAAGCAGAGGTAGGGGAACAAGAGGTACCGGAGGTGCCGCTTGGATAAAGTGTTTTAGCGATTGCCATTCATAATGTGAGCGTTGATGCTGGGATGTGAAGGTGATTTTTAATTGCACTAATCTCTTTCTTATAGGGGTACTGGTCTCAAGTTCAAGGTTGTACCTAGGTTTCCTTCTTTTGTTGCCTAAGTTCGTCATCAAAATACAAAAACCTTTACAAGACCCGTCTGTATGTTTTACACTGTCAATCCGACTGATTGTACCTTTGCACAATACACTGCAACTGCTGTTTCTATTTTCGCAGCCGGCCCCAGGGTTGTAGGCTTCTGTCCGTGTAATGTTATAACACTGCTGCAATAAAGGTCTTGGGAAAAAAAAAATTGTGGTGGTAATGGTATCCTAACCAGGTCACATGATCCTCATCTGTACAGTTAATACAACCCTGGTGTTGCACCACATTTAATGGTACAAAAGGGGGTGGTGATGGACGGAGCATCTGAATCAATCAAACACTCACACCCAGTCAAAAGATCTTGGTTTAATCCGTCACCGTTCTTTAGCCCACTCTGCCACCCCAGATCAGACATGGCTATATGCAAATCAGTCTGACCCTGTGCCTCATGGGAACAGTCCAGCCCGAACTGCCAAGCTATGTCTTCCCTGGACCGGAAACGAGCTTCCGAGGACCGGTTTCTGGCATTCCAGCCGTCTTCAGCCCAGCTTGCTTGAATCCAGTGGCAAAGTGAGCAAGGGACTCACGTCTGAGCATACCCTGCCACACTTATGGCGGCCAAAAGCTGTACAAAAGGGGGTGGTGATGGACGGAGCATCTGAATCAATCAAACACTCACACCCAGTCAAAAAATCTGGGTTTAATCCATCACCGTTCTTTAGCCCTCTCTGCCACCCCAGATCAGACATGGCTATATGCAAATCAGTCTGACCCTGTACCTCATGGGAACAGTACAGCCCGAACTGCCAAGCCATGTCTTCCCTGGACCGGAAACAAGCTTCCGAGGACCGGTTTCTGGCATTCCAGCCGTCTTCAGCCCAGCTTGCTTGAATCCAGTGGCAAAGTGAGCAAGGGACTCACGTCTGAGCATACCCTGCCACACTTATGGCGGCCAAAAGCGGTACTAAAGGGGGTGGTGATGGAAGGAGCATCTGAATCAATCAAACACTCACAACCAGTCAAAAGATCTGGGTTTAATCCATCACCGTTCTTTAGCCCTCTCTGCCACCCCAGACCAGACATGGCTATATGCAAATCAGTCTGACCCTGTGCCTCATGGGAGCAGTCCAGCCCGAACTGCCAAGCCATGTCTTCCCTGGACTGGAAACAAGCTTCCGAGGACCGGTTTCTGGCCCTCCTGTCAAAGGGGTGGCAACGCCGAAACATAACTGTATTGTGATATACGTGTGCTAAGGAGTTGTTTTTGTTAGAGGCTTATGCTCATTTTGGAAGGATACGTGGTTCCTTCTGCCTTATAGCACCGTAAGAGATAATACCTACACCAAATCAAACTGTGAGACTCTCTAAGTGGCGCCTAATTACCTATACTAAACCACTGCTTTGTGTTTTACTGATGCATGAACAGACACCACATGGGATCGTGACACACGAGGAGTACAGGAAGAAACAGTGTGGAGCAAAGGACAGTGGGAGACATTGACAGTGGTATTAGAAGGGATTTGGGAGACTGTGGCCATGGAATTGACGCTGGTGGTGAGGTTGGCCAGAGATCAGACAATGTCCTCTAGCATCGTGCGTATCTCCAGACACACTTGTAGCATGATACGAGCAGACATATCTGGTTGACCCTCATACTACCAGTTCAAGTCCCCTGGCACAGCCACAGGAGGAACAACACCGGGAGGGGCCTGGGGGGGACAGGAGGGATGTGGTGTCCCAGGTCCGGAGCAGATGTCGTGTTGGAGTTGGCTGCTATGAGGAGGGTGACAGGCTGCAGGGGATGCAGCTGGAGCCCTCGATAGCATGGGGGACTCTAAAGGTATTGAGGGGCTGATGACAGGCCCAGTTCAATTATATGTCTGCCCCAGGGACACCTCTTCAGGACCCTCAGGTGGAGAGTCTGGGGGAGAGTAGCTCTCCACCACGTCATGGGCAGAGGCGTCGGTCTTTCCCCCCACCTCTATGTCCACAGCCTCCACCCGGGACGTAGCACCAGAGTAGTGTTCCTCATCAGTCCGGGTGGGCACAATCCCCTTGCCTCCTGATGTTGCGGGTCCATCCTCATCCTTTTCTTCCTTGCTGGTGGAAAGAGGGTGTAGCCGCCAGCGCACTGATGGCCTCCTGCTCCGAACCTGCTCCTGCTGGTCTTCCATTTCGTCAGCTGTGCCTGCTGAAATGTAAGCAAAGCCCTGATGTGGTGGTTCTTTCATGCAGGACGAGACACATACATAGATGAGCCAAGGTCATACCTTGTTTTGCTCGGATCACACTCTACAGTTGTCAGTGTTTATGAACTTACATTAAATGTATGTTCACTGTCATTTAATGAATTGAGTCTGACATGGACATCTCACGTGAATTTTTGTGGCTTACACAACTGTCTTGGCTAACCCTCAACCTTGGCATTCTTGTGATCTGTGTGTCCTGTCACTGCTACATGTGCCAGTTCCAAAACCAATCCACCAAAGGAGAACATGAAGAGTCCAGATTTAATTGAAATTGGCCATTGAAATGGAGTTGCAGCTATTTAACGTCTGGACAAGTGTCATCTGCTTTGTAGCATTGTATGGGACAAGATAAATGCCGAATGTGGGTCACACATCCACATAGGGTCTGGGCTATTTCTCTAGCTACATTGTGAGTCTAGCCTTTTGCTGTCCCCACAAATGATCTGACAATCCAGTGCCACATATTGGCTTTGTTGACTTAAAAGATAGTGCAGTACACCGGTGAACAGTGGTGGGTCATTGTGACAGCTACCTGTACATGTGAAATGTCATACATGCCACTGAGGGTGGGACTTCTATCAGTGGACACACCTTGCAAATTTAGGAACACTTAAGAGTGATACAAGGATCTCAAAGTCTGTCTTGACTCCATGGCACATGATGATCTGTCTCAATTGGAACCCTAAGTCTACAAATGTAATGCAAGTCACAGCATCCAATATCCTTTGGCCTGCCATGCGCACACTGGACAGTGTCTGTACCATTGCTCCTCCAATTCACACATCAGTTATGATTTCCTTGGTTCAATGGTGGTGGTGCTGGCAGAGCAGATTTCAAAATGAATGCACAAGTGTGGCTCATTTACCCAGTTGTCATGAAGAAACGACAACTCCCAAAATGCACTCTGCCCTGTACAGTCCATATGCCACAGTGTGCCTTTGTAATCTTGGTGACTGCTACATGGACACGAAATTGGTGAATGGAGGCATGGGACATACAATGGTACAGCACTGTTTCACTCACATCATACTCCCAGACACATACTGCATATGATGCACTTACCAGGTCTCTGCTGCTCATGCTCCTCCAGCTGAACATTGAGGGTCGGCCAAGCTGCTCGCAGGACCCTCCTGTACAGTGGGGAGAGGCGAGGATGATGCACATGGTGCTGGGAAGACAGGCCCACCAGCTCCAGAGCCTTATGCCAGGACCAGCGTTTTAGGTCCTCCCAGCGCTTGCGGCATGCCCTAGCACTCCTGGTGTGGACTCCCACTGCACTTCAGCGCTGTTAGAACTGGGATTTCTAGTTGGCTAAGGCTTACGCCAAAGCCAGGCAGAAACCACCATTCTAGTCAGGGCAAGGGAGTCACACGCCAAGATAACCCCTGCTCACCCCCTTGGTAGCTTGGCACGAGCAGACAGGCTTATACCGGAGGCAATGTGTAAAGCATTTGCGCACGCACACAACAGCAACAACATCCTAGGCACACCACAAAAGGAACTCCACACAAGGTTATATAAAAATAACATTTGTATTGTCAAAACACATCAGTCAGTAATCACACAATATACATTGTGCCAACTGGCACGGGCAATATTCATAAGGGATTATTTACAGGACAGGGCCACATGGGCCACTATCAGAATCAACACTTTTAGAACTAGAAATACTGTTAGAAATAGCACTTTTGAACATATAACAATCAGAAGTTTCACACATGATGCATAGAACATTCAGAGGTGTAGGAAAGACACATGATGTATAAACATACATTCAGTGGTGTAAGAACAAGGCACATGACGCATCAAAACACATTCAGAGGTGCAGCACAGGAAAACACATGATGCATAAAAACATTCAGAGGTGTAGGTAAGACACATAATGCATAAAACACATTCAGAGGTGTCACAGGCATAATGGCATAGCACATTACGCATAACTCACATTTGGGCCTAACAGGTAAAAATACAGTAGGCAATCTCTCACTAGTCTAAACACATTAGACTCTCCACCTAAGCATAACTCGCATTTAGGGGCGTGACTCCAGGTAAACTCTCACTAACATAAACCCACACAGGTAAAGTAACCTCACAATCACAGTAACATCACATTGCGCAAAAATCACATTAGGAAATTACCATTATAACCATAGTAAAGTCATATTGTGCAGAAATCTTATACCAGCCCCCTGGCCAAGACTCAAAAGGCCCTGTGTCCAGAATGTCAGGGCGCGCTGCCAATGCAGCGCCAGTCAGGGGTGCGCCACTGGCGCAAACCTAAACGTTGCAGCTGCCCACTAATTGCTGGGCAGCTGGGAACAACAACCGGGCCTAAACGTTGCAGCTGCCCACTAATTGCTGGGCAGCTGTAGAAGGCCTGGCACCACGGTGCCATCTCTGTCCCTCCCAGGGACTCTCTCCATTGCGCCTAAATGGTGCAGCTGCCCACTAATTGCTGGGCAGCTGGGAGACAACATAAAACTGCGACAGGGCCCTCAAAGCTCTGGAACAGAACTGTGCCCACTGGGAGCCTTCTAGGCTCTAGGAACCATGCTGCTGCACAAATCACGTGGGAGCCTCGCAGGCTCTGGAAATACAATTATCACCCTAGAAGCACGCTGGCTCCTGAAAATAACACTGCGCAGGCTGGAGCCCTCTGGCTCTTACACTGAATGTACCCACAACAGGGGCAAGAACACAGGCACCTCTGGCCCTCGGGGCCCCCATGGGCCCTGCAAACACATATGGCCCAGTCAGAACCACACAGGCTCTCTAAACAGTTGCAGTGCTCCCAAAACTGGAGCCCCGCGTAGGCTCTTAGGAAATGCCCCAACTGCTGTGGGAGCGGCCCGCTGCAAACCGGGGCTGCCCTAAATACACCCCAGCCATTGTGCCATCCTCCGGCACCAACATTGGCCCCTACGGAGCCCCCCCAGCCCTTCTCACTCACCGGGCTTCCTTTCGGGCGGGGGTTCCTCCGGGCGGCGGTACGGGCGGGGCTCCCTCTCCATACGAGAGCCCCGCCTTCCTCTTTACCTGGGTCCCCTTTCGGGACCTGGGACGCGGCTGCAAGGCTTCGGAAGGCGGGGTGGGCTCCCGGCCTCCCTCGCGGTACACATTCCTGGGCTCCCATCGCTCACGGGAGCCCTGCATCGGTCCTCCACACTTCCTGCTCCGGCCGCCTCCTCATTCCCGCTTCCGTCCGGAGGCCCCGCCCACAACCAAGCGGGCCGCGGACGGCGGCGGCGGCCTCTCGGGACAGCACCGAGGGGTGGGCACCCTCAGTGCGAAAAACAAACACAAAAGCAGGGTGGGCACCCGCTAAGGACGCCATAAACGGGGTGGCACCCGTGATATAAAAGTATATCGAAACCCGGGCAAAATGTAGGGTGGGCACCTGCGAGGCACAAAGAGCAGGACAGAGAGCAGCTCCAAGCTGCAGAACCCAAATAAAGCACTCACGAAGCGCTAGTGAGCAGGCAGACCCCAAGCCCCCCAAGAAGTGCTCTCATAGCAAAGGGCCTCAGCTACCAAAGCAAAAGCCCAGCGCTCCCCTCTGGAAAAAAAAGGTCCTGGGAGAAAAGTGCAGCAAAGAGGACCCCAAGAAAACAAAGAACCTCCAGGCATCCAGGTCCATCAGGTATCCAGGGGCTGGGCAGGGCCCAGGGAGGCAAGCCTTCCCCTGGGCCCAAGCAGCAGCACGCCCCTGGCAGGATTCAAGTTGGGAACAAGAAGCTTTTGTAAGGGGACACTGCCCCTTTTTATACAGTAAAATTCTGTGTCTAGCAGGGTACAGGCAATGTGAGAACCACCTACAACTGGTTATAGGGAACTCCTTTCACTGGCCAGGCTAGGGACATCAGACACACCACAGGGTGTGGAGCCAGCATTGTGTGGGAAAAGCCCACCCCTATTCATGCCCAGGTGCACCCCTCCCCTCACATCAGCATGCTAATCACTCCATTCACCACCGGGACAGACCCACCCAGACTATTAGAGCCAGGCTCTAGCCAATCACACGCCAGACACAAATTACACAAATATGCCAACTTCTAGAAGTGGCACTTCTACACTAGACACATTCATGCCGCATACATCATTGCACAGTATTCAATCTCACGAGTTCGCACATACCAAACTCGAGCCTGCACTCCCCACACATCAGGAACTACCATGGGCATACATATTCCCCATTCATTCCTATGGGAGGGCAGGTCACGCTCACCACACACACAGAGAGCTCATGTACTTTACACTGTACCTCAGTGAAAAAGTGCGCAGAGACCTAAAATCACCAACACCAGGTTACAGAAACAGGCTAGGCAAGAGCAAAAAGTTTTAGGGTGAACCTGCCAAAAAGGGCCAGGTCCAACAAGCGCCCACCGATGTTGGCCCATAGCCTGCTCCGGGCTGCCGTGCTCAGCTGGTACTCAGGGTCCCCATATAGCTGAGGAAATTTGCCCGGCACCCCCTCTACCAATATGTCTAATTCCCTTTCAGTGAAAGAGGGTGCTTTTTCTTCATACTCCTCAGCCATTTTGTGGGATATAAGTGAGATGAGAGCAGCAGGATGTCAGAGGATCTGATCTGTGATAGAGGATGATCAGAATAAACACAAAATGGCTGCCTACTACTTCCTGTGATGTATTTCCTGTCTCCCACTTCATGTATAACATTGCCTCTATGAAAAAATGTTTTCCGGTTTATTTTCTGAAGTTACGGCCCGAAAACATAGTTTTCAGTTCCAGAGCGCCAGGTCCACACATGCTCATTACGCTCCGAAACCTGAAATTACGTTTTTGGGCCATAACCTCCGAAAATGACCCGGAAGACATGATTTCATACAGGAAATGTTTTACAGGAAGTGGGAGGCAGGAAATACATCACAGGAAACAGTTGGCAGCCATTTTGTATACATCCTGATCAATCCACAATCAGTAATCAAATCCACTGCCATCCTGATGTTCTGTTGTAGAAAAAACTGAAATGACAGTGCAGCTGAGATTCATGAATATGTAACAATAGGGGGAACCGACTGTGAGAGTGCAGGGTCTGCTTCCTATGGTTACCTCCACTTTTTGCTGTGTTTCACTGGTTTTTTGACTTTAGTCTGGCTGTGGCCCTGCTAATCAGGACCAAAGCCTAGCTGCTCTCTCTCTAAATTGATACCATGTACTTTAGGTACATACCAGATTGGTTACTGGGTCAGCCTTGTGAGTCCCTGTATATGGTACCTTAGGTACCCAGGGCATAGGTACCCCAGAGGTCTACCAGGGGCTAAAGCATGTATTATGCCACCCCTGGGCAGCCTTCCAAAATTACATCACAGGTCTCCACTTGCAGCCTGGGTAAGGTGGCGTAGATAGGTATCTACCTATATACATATATATATATACATATACATATACATATATATATATATATATATATATATATATATATATATATATATATATATATATATATATATATATATATATATATATATATATATATATATATATATATAGACACATAGTAACCTATAAGTCCCTCCTATGACAGGCCTTGACAATCCTGAAGGCAGAATGCTTGGTTTTGTGTGAGAGGGTGCCCTAACATGAGCTGAGCCCCTCTACAGCTTTCGGAAATATCTCCTTATAGCTGTTCTATGACATAGCCATACCACATACTCTTAAGTGCATTATAATCTTCGTGGTTAATGCTAACTTTGGTTTGGCTTTATCAAAACATGTCATGTTTAGTGTCAAATGATTTGGAATACTACCCCCCCACTCTGGCGGCGGGGGTAGCATTCCACCCTTCTAGAGGGAGAAGACATGTGCACACGGGTATACCAGGTTAAAGTTTAAAAGAGCCTCAGCATCACAAAATGGATGCTGCTGCCACAGACACAAGTCTGACCTCCTGCTGCTGGATGAAACTCCAGCAGGGGAGGCCTGGACAATAGGTTCCCTGTCCAGGGAGATACCAGCACCTGCCCAGACGGGTTTAGTGTATTGGGCAGGGTGGGTTGCAGTCAGTGAATGCTTTTCAGACACTGCCTGGGCCACACAAGGTGCTCCATGCATTTACCAGTTCAAACTGGTTGCTGGGGCACTCAGCCTCAGCTCTGGTGTGAAACTCAATCAATCAATCAATCGTGGAATTTGTATAGCGCGCTACTCACCCATGAGGGTCTCAAGGCGCTGAGGGGGGGGGGGGGGGGGGGCTGCTACTGCTCGAACAGCCAGGTCTTGAGTTGTTGTGATCCAGGGTCAGCCGTAGGTGAGTGGGGAGGGAGTTCCATGTCTTGGCTGCCAGGTAGGAGAAGGATCTTCCTCCGACTGTGGATTTCCGAATTCGTGGGACGGAGGCGAGGGCGAGGCTGGCTGATCGGAGCTGGCGGGTGGGTGTGTAGAAAGTGAGGCGGCTGTTGAGGTACTTCGGGCCCATGTCGTGGAGAGCCTTGTGTGCATGGGTGAGGAGTCTGAACGTGATCCTCTTGCTAACGGAGAGCCAGTGCAAGTCTTTCAGTTGGGCAGAGATGTGGCTGCAGCGAGGGATGTCCAGGATGAGTCGTGCTGGAGTCTTTTCTGGAGTTTGGCTGTGGTTCCAGCGTAGAGGGTGTTCCCGTAGTCCAGGCGTCTGGTGACGAGGGCCTGGGTGACTGTCTTCCTGGTTTCTGTGGGGATCCATCAGAAGATCTTTCGGAGCATGCACAGGGTGTTGAAGCAGGATGATGAGACTGCGATCACTTGCTTGGTCATCGTGAGGGAGGAGTCCAGGACGAAGCCCAGGTTGCGTGCGTGGTCCGTTGGTTTGGGCGCGCTGCCCAGGGCAGGGGGCCACCAGGAGTCGTCCCACGCGGAGGGAGATGGTCTGAGGATGAGGACTTCCGTCTTGTCTGAGTTCAGTTTCAGATGGCTGATCTTCATCCATTCTGCGACGTCTTTCATACCTTCCTGCAGGTTGGCTTTGGCGGTGGCGGGGTCGTTGGTGAGGGAGAGGATCAGTTGGGTGTCTTCGGCGTAGGAGATGATGTTGAGGTTGTGTTGGTGTGCGATGGCTGCGAGAGGGCTCATGTAGATGTTGAAGAGGGTGGGGCTGAGTGAGGATCCTTGCGTAACGCCGCAGATGACTTAGGTGGCCGTGGAACAGGACGAGGGGAGGCGGACTTTCTGGGTTCTTCCGGTGAGGAACGAGATGATCCACTCCAGGGCCGCTCCTTGGATTCCGGTGTTGCTGAGGCGCTGTATCAGGGTGCGGTGGCAGATGGTGTCGAAGGCTCCTGAGAGGTCCAGGAGGATGAGGGCAGCCGTTTCCCCGTTGTCGAGCAGGGACCTGATGTCGTCAGTGGCTGCGATGAGGGCAGTCTCGGGGCTGTGGTTTGCTCGGAAGCCGAACTGTGAGGGGTCGAGGGATCCGTTGGTCTCGAGGAAGGCGGAGAGTTGTCTGCTGATTGTCTTTTCGATGACTTTGGCTGGAAAGGGGAGGAGCGAGATGGGGCGGAAGTTCTTCAGGTCCGTGGGTTCCGCGGCGGGTTTCTTGAGGAGGGCGCTCAGCTCGGCATGTTTCCAGCTCTCCGGGAAGGTGGCGGTTGCGAAGGAGCTGTTGATGATGTTCCGGAGTTGGGGTGCGATGAAGGAGTCGGCTTTGTTGAAGATGTGGTATGGGCAGGGATCGTTGGGGGAGCCGGAGTTGATGGTGTTCATCATGTGGGTGGTGTCTTCGGTGCTGAAGGGGTCCAGGTGCAGAGGGTGGCGGTTGGGGGCGCTGGTTCGGCGGTTGGGTGCGTGGTTTGTGCGCCGAAGCTGTTGTGAATGTCGGCGATCTTGCGGTGGAAGAACGAGGTGAGAGAGTCGCAGAGGTCTTGCGAGGGAGTGATGTCGGTGTTGCAGGCGCTGGGATTTGAGAGCTCTTTGACGATGCTGAGGAGCTCCTTGCTGTTGTGGGTGTTGTTTTCCAGTCTTTCTGTGAACGCTGTCTTCTTGGTGGTGCGGATCAGCTGGTGGTGTTTGTGGGTGGCTTTCATGAGGGCAGTCATATTTTCTGTTGTCTGGTCTTGGCGCCAGGCTTTCTCGAGGGTGCAGCAGGTTTTCTTGGAGTTTTTGAGGTCTGTGGTAAACCACGAGGCTTTCCTGCTACCGGGTCTGCTAGGAGGGTTCTTCAGTGGTGCGAGTTCGTCGGCGCAGTCGGTGAGCCACTGTGTGAGGTTGCGGGCTGCTTTGTCGGGGTCCGTTGTGTTGGTGGGTGGGTTCTGGCTGAGGGCGGTGGTGAGCTGGTCGGCGGTGATCTTGGTCCAGCTTCTGCGGGGAGCCTGTTGGGGGTGGTGGTGGGTCATGGTTCTCCTGAAGTTGAAGTGGACACAGCTGTGGTCTGTCCAGTGTAGTCCGGTGGAGTGGCTGAAGGAGATTGGGTGTAACCACCCCCTCCCAAGGTCCTCCCATAGGTGGGACCCTAGAGTTAGTCCAACCCCTAAACTTAGTATAAGTATAGGAACCCAGTCCCTAGGACTTTAGATAACCCTGGACGAAACTCTGAAACATAATTCTTGGACCTTCGACATTCCATATTGACTGGAAGACGGAAGAAATCTCCCTTGAGGTCAAGGAGTGACCTCCCTGTTCAAACAGGCACCAAGAAGCTTTTTTGCCGGTCTGCATTTTCGAGGCTTCCGACGGATCCCGAAGAATCTACGACACAGGACATGGACTTCCAGACATCTCTGAAGCTGACACGAGTTCCCAGCAGAGCTGAGACCTGTAGCTGATACGAAAGACGTGGGACCGGAACTCCTGGACATCCTGCATTTTTGCAACTGCACCTACTTCCCGAAGTTTCCCGAAGTTGTGCATTGGGGTATTTGTAGCTCTGCCCGAGCACCTTTTGCACCGAAGCTCAGAGGCCTACACTGCATGAGTGTTCCGTGGGCCCGCTCTTTGCATTTTCTCTCGAGGCTCCTGGCGATCTTTAGTCCGATGGCTAGTGGGTCCCCAGGAAGGACAATCCTTTGTTCCTTGAGCTTTGCTGGTTGCGCCATATGTGCTCTGACTCCTCTCCAAAGAGTGAGTCCCTCAGACCTTGCTGGTCTGCACCGAAGCTATTCTTGTCATCTTGCTTGGGTTGCTGTTGCCAAGGCTGGTTGGGTCTGATCCGGATTCTTACACTGCAGCCCTCGATATCCTTTGTGGGACAGCTCGAATCCAGCTCCTGGTCATCGTCGACGCCTCCTGGTCCTTGTGGCTGAAGAGCCAAGCTTCACCTCTTTCACCTTAAAGCACCCGACATCAGCTGGCATTTTCCTGTCGCCATCCTGGTCACTAGATAGTGACCCAGACTCTGTCCCCTCTGCTTTCAGGTTCTTCAGATCTCTGATCCATCCATGGATCCACCTGGACACTTTTCCTCTGGTCGCCTGCAGCACTTCTTCGCAGCTCTCCATTGGAATCAACTACGAAACCTGACACCAAAAGACACCTATGCACCCGGCTTCCCTGGGTGAGGTAACACGGGTACTCCGGTGCTCCCACGGGTCTTGACTCTCGAAATATCTAAGTCTAAAAGGGTTCCATCGTAGTTCACCTCTAAGTGTCCTTAATCTTTAAAATTGTAACTTGTTTGTTTCCCATAGAAAATCAAAGGTGATTCGCGGCTGTGTTTAGACACTGCACGCATCCCCGTGGGTCTCCTGTGTCCCTACCTTGAGTGGTTCCTGGTTGCGCCAGCGGTTCTTCAGGCTCTAGGCCTGCTCTCTATCCCTCACATGGTTCTTATACCACTATTTTAGTATATGGTTTGTGAGGCCCCTAGGGCAAAACGTATACTGTGCTATTTACTATGTGCTATTTAAAGTTCTTGTATTGTACTTTTACTTCTAGCCTCATAAAGAGACTAGGGGGTTGTGTTTACAATAAATACATGTATATTTGATATATACCTTGTGTGGTGTACTTTCATTTGGTCATTCAAGAGATTATAACTGGTAAAACAAGCTGCTTTAAATTCCTTTGAAGACTTAGCCGGAACGCTGCTCTTCACAGCTACCACTAGGATAGCTTTCTATAAGGTTGACTTTAAACCTACCATCAATAAGGGTTGTTTGAACTGGTGCAAGGTGCCCAATAAAATAGTGGACATTATATGCCAGGCCAACTTCCCACACCGACCATTTGATGACATTTCTGCACGGACGGGGGGCTGACACAACATCAAACCCCAGTTTAATTTTCTCCTACTTTGCATTATGGTACATATAGTCCATATTGAGAGCTCATTACCAGAGTTGTGTGATGTGTTATGTAACATTGGGGTGGAGCAGTGTGGATATATCACAGACACATGGTGCCTGATTCACCCATGACATCATCACTCACGTTCTGGGCCCATCATTTGTGGGGGAGTCAAATCTGTTGAGGGCACAGGCCTGAGTATGCAATGGTTATGGCCTTTTGTGATTAAGTGACCCATCTTCATGAGGTCCAGGTAGGTCTCTCAGGACATGTATTGTTTGTCATCTGCGTGAATAGGTGCTTTTTAGGGACATCCACGCTGACATGGGCACACGACCTGAGGCACGCTCCACCTTTTGACTACAGTCAGCAGCTGTGCTTTACATGCAGTTAGAGTGGCTTGCAAAGTTGTCTCAGGATGGAATTTATTGACACAGTGGTGTCTATCCAAGTTTCATCATCGACAACAGACAGCAAACCACATTTTGTCCATGACACTACAGGTTGCTCATGTGAAAAACGTGGCAACGAGCTGATCACGAACTTGCATGCCCTGACCTCGGTTATGTGCAATGGCCCAGTTTCCCAGAATCAGAGCTAGCCGATGTTCCAGAGATATGTGTAAGCCATGCGCTAAAGCAATGTTGTGCAAAACACAACAGGCTAATATGATCTAATATGATGGGGAGTTCAGCAGCACACCCCCTGTATGGTCGAGACATCAGAATCGTGACGTCAACAGACCAAAAGTGCGCTCTATGATGGCTCGAGTCTGTATGTGTGCCCTATTGTACCTACGCTGAGGTACAGTGTTTGCACGCCTGTAAGGGGTGAGGAGATGTGGGGAGAGTGCATACCCAGCGTCGCCTGAGGAGTGAAGAAAGGGCAGTTGGTTACATTTCCCTCTTTCATTTTCACAGGACATGATCTATACTTTAGTACATGCAGTGTGTGTTGGGCCATGATTCTTATTGTACAATAGTTAATATTGGGGGGCATTCAGACATTTCAATGACACATATCACTCATTTTTTGTGCTTGGTACTTACCCAGTAGCCACATATTGCCAAATTCTCCTGCAGCCATCCTCCGGGCAAGAGGAAACATGCAGAATATGAGGCTGTCATGGGTACTGCCTGCATGCACATTACTGAACCTCCCACTGGCACCGCAGACAGCTTGCACATTGATGGAATACCATCGGTGTCTGTTGCAGAAGATGTGTGCAATGCGGCGGGGTGGCTGAAGGGCCACATGGATACAATCAATTGCACCCAGCACACATGGGAATTGTGCAAGGAGATAGAAATCTCTTGCTGCCCTTTGTCTCATGGCCAATGTATCTGGCATTTGTATGTAGTTGTGGGCTCTAGCAGTGATGCATCTCAGTAACTGATGCAGGCACCGCAACTGGCTTGCCTGGGACATGCCCACCTGGTCACTGGAGACCCTTTGGAAAGACCCAGTGGCAAAGAAATGGAGAGCAGAAAGGATCTTCAGATATGCTGGTATTGCATGTGAGCAGCAGGTCACAGAGTCAAGTTCCTGCTCCCACTCACATACCATGTCCAAGATGACTTCTGGAGGGAAACGGTACCTGGCCCTTACATCTTGGATGGACATCCCAAATAGGTTGATCCTCTGTCTGAAGACCTTTTATACATGCTGCAGGGCTAGGATTGGCTGCAGTGTGTCAGCTGCTCCACAGTGAGGGATGGTAGGCACTTGGACAGGTGTTTACCCTTGGCTAAAATGATCAACGGTCACAGTTCGTATTTTCCAAGGCCGGAATAGGAAATTTCGGCCAAGAATCAGAAATTCCGTCCCGAAATCGAAAATTCCGAGCCGCAACCGGAAATTCCGACGCAGTGCCGGGAATTCCGGAGCAGTGCTGGAAATTCCAGCCCGGAAGCGGAAATTCCGGCCCGGGTGCAAACGTAAAGTTAGTAGTCGTAAGTGCATTCTGTGATTACCAAAAGTTGTGACTTCATTCTGTGAATGCCAAAAGTAGTAAGTGCATTCTGTGAATACCAGAAGCAGTAAGTGCATTCTGTGAGTACCAAAATGGTACTAAGTTTAGGATTTTGTCTTAAGTTCATTCTGTGAATCGGGGCCGGTATGTTTTGTTAGTTTCCAAGTGAAGTTATTTGAAAAGGTTATTTTTTTGGTGGGTTTGGTCAATGAGCATGCAGCACAGGACCCACACGGGTAGTGTCCTGAGACTCGTGGAAGGTCCTATAGAGCTCTCTGTGTGGTTGCAGTTTTGGTTTTAGGTCTGGTGTGAATCAGTATGTCTTTGAGGTTGCTGGTGAATCAATATGTCTTTGAGGTTGCTGGTTCTTTTAAACACAAACCTTGGTGTGGGGAGTTGTAAGTCATCAGTATTGAGGATAACCCAATGCTTTCGAATGATGTTTCTGAACCTGTTTGAGTCTGATGTGAAGGATGTAACTCAAGTGAGTGTCTCCGTGGGTGCTTTGGGATTGTATTCCAATAAGGTCTCTCTGGGCCCTAGGATGGTGGCTGCTAAATAGAAGGAGGCTGTTGCTGTCTGTCGGTTTTTTGTACAGTTCGGTACTCAAGCGACCCTCAGTCAAAATGATGTTGAGGTCGAGGAAGGGGATCATGCAATATAAGATAGTGTGGGTAAATTTAAGGTAGGGGTTTAGAGTGTTGACCCATGCACAAAATTCATCACAGCATGTCCTATCTCCCTTCCAAAAGATAAGGATATTGTTGATATAACGCTTCCACAGTATAAGGTTATTTAAGTAGGGATTGCAAACATCTAAAGATAAGCCTAGTCTCAAAGGCAGCCACGTACAGGGAGACCACGCTTGGAGTGAATGTGCTACCCATAGAAGTGCCCTGTGTTTGGTGGTAGAGTTTGTTCTTATACTCAAAAAAGTTATTCTCGGTGAGGGCAAGGGTAGCACATTCCATGATAAAGGGAACCTGTGTAGGTGAGTTCCAATCGGAGGAGTTGAGAACATCCTCAGTCACCTCCAGAGTGGCACGTTGAGGGATGTTGGTATACAACGCCTCAACGTCCAGGGTTACCAACAGATTTATCTCGTCCTGGCATTGGAATCCCTCAATCAGGCGTAGTACATCAGTAGTGTCTAGAAGAAATGATGGTGTCTCCTTAACTAGTGGCTGTAGGAAATTATCACAGAACCTAAACAGGGGTTTCAGCATTGAGCCGATACCTGACACAATGGGCCTCCCTGGTACAGGTCTAACGCCCTTGTGTATTTTAGGTAGGATATAAAAGTATGGTGTTATGGGATCTTTTGTGACCAGGAATTCAGCCTCCTTTTTGCTTATCCAGCCTACTGTTTCTCCTGTGAAAACCATGGTTCGAGATTAAGGTAGTCAGTCTTTTGGTAGGGTTCACAGTAATCTGGGTGTAGTATTTTTCATTACGGAGTTGGTGTAGACATTTAGTGCAGTAGTCGCTGGTGGACAGGATTACAGTGGCACCCCCTTTGTCAGACTGCTTGATGGTTATGCTCAAGTCATCAGTGAGAGATCTAGCTGCTGACCATTCCTCATTGGAGAAATTGTGAAAGGGGAATTGGACCTGTCCTCTGTCAAGTCTTTAAGAACCTCTTGCTCAAAGGTTAGAATTTCATTGGGCACCATGCTGTTGTTTGGTGTAAAGGTTGAGGGATTTTGTAACCCCATGTTGTTTATGGTTGGTGGGGGTCTGTCTTTGAAAAATGCATTCAGCCTTGCCTTGCAGAAGAAGCTATGTATTTCGCACTGGTCTCTGAAACGGTAAATTTTAGGAGTGGGAAAATAGCCTAGACCTTTGTATAGGACTGTTAATTCCGTCTCCGTGAGATTCCTGGGGGAGAGATTCACTACTAGTTTTTCTTCCCACTGGTCATGCTCCTGGTTTCTACGGAGTTCTGGGTCTGTTCCTGCCAGTGTACTTGTTTGGCATTCCCTCTTCTTCGCCCTTTTCCTCTGACCAAGCCTCTTCCTAAAAAAGTCTGGTTGTCGCCAGCGAAGAACTGTGGTGGCCCCTGTGGGTAACATGGTGGTCCCTGAGGGTACCCTAGGAATTGCCACATAGGAGGACCTTGATAGGGTTGCATGGGTTAGTGGAGGTATCCCGGTCGTGTTGTACGTCTGGGATTGTTGTTACCCCAACTGCCTGTGCTGAAGTCGCTGCTCGAGGCGGATTCCCTCCCAGGTCTTTTGGACAATATGCAAAATAAATTACTAGACAGGTCCTGGCCAAATTACTAACCTGGATGGACGACAATGAGAGTCTGTCATCCTATCAAGCAGGCTTCTGCACTAAAACTAGCACATGCGACCAGGTGTTAAGGTTTATTTTACTTATTTGGAAATATCTACAACTAAAAAAGCAAAACGTTTACGTCGTTTTGGTCGACTTTCTTGCTGCCTTTCACCTGGTGCCTTGGGAAACGCTTTGGCTAGTTTTAACAGGGTTAGGGACCCCAGTACATTTGGTGAATTTGCTTGTGAGGTTGCATGAGGGTAAGGTGGGGAAATCCGGGTCATTAACTACTAAGATTCCTATCCGGCGAAGGGTACGCCAAGGCTGCGTGCTCGCACCTACACTGTTCTCCCTTTATATAAATGAGGTAGTAAATGAACTACAGGATTGTGAAAATGATTCCCAAAAGTTAAATGGTGAAAAACACCAATCCTGCGGTTAGCTGAAGACTCACTACTCGTATCCTCGAACCCAATGGGACTCCAGAAGTTAACTGACAAATTTCTGGCATTCTGTCAGACTAGGGGCCTAGAACTAAACATAGAGAAAACCGAATACATGGTATTTGGAAAGAACAAGGTGTGAGAAGATGGCCTGGTATATGCTGTCCACTAATTAAAGTGGGCACCTTGTACCAGTCCAAATGACCCTAATGGTGAATTATGAGGTCAAAGATAACTTTAGAAAGCTATCCAAGTAGTAGCTGTGGAGAGCAGCCTTAGTCTTGAAGGAATGTTAAGCAGCTTGTTTCACCAGAATGCAACCATATAGTATTGGTTCAATGAAAGGAGAACCACACAGTAGTTATAAAAAAATGTATTTATTAATATAACACTCTTTAGTACGTCACAGTATCTGCTACACACAGATAAACACAAATCACACAATACTGTAGCACAGAAACAGTAGTAAATAGCACTAATACACACTTTGCTCCAGGGGGAGACCAAACCATATACTAAAATAGCGGTGTAGGAACCACAACTCGAGTCAACACAGTGTCTAGAGGAAATGTAGAATCACTGGGGCCCCAGGGAACCCCCCCAAGGTGAGCAGAGTTTCAGGTGTGCGGAGACGCTGAGATGCTGAGCTGGGTCGCTGCAGGCTTTTCTTTTTGTCGCGGTAAAATATTCTGCTATTTGGTCCCGCTTTTCGATGAAATGGAGCCAAATGGAGCGGAGATCTGAGGAATTGTGACAACTTTTGGATAATGGGTAACTAAAGGCAGCTAAAGGGCAGTAAGGCTAAAAGTCTGCCTTTTTCACCCCAAACTCTGTCGGTCCCTTGTTTGCTGAGCAGGTGAAGGCTGTAAAAGTTCGAAGTCTCCCTCTTAATCGTTTGGTTGGACGTTTGAGCGGAAAACATAAGGAGGAATTGTATGAGGAATTGCAACATGAGATAGGAGACTTCAATGTGAGTACACTGCCAGTAATTGATGATGGTTTCCTCTTTAAGGAGAGTGGGGCGAGTGCGGGGCGAGAACTGTTGAGCTGCAGTACACTGCACCTTTAAAATTGAGTTGGTGAACATTCTGGTATTGGTCCTGCAAAGCGCAAAAAAAAAGTTAAAAAAAGGGGAGGAGATAGAAAAGGTTCTGTTACTTTTCACTGCTTGTGTACCTTGTGTGCCTTCGTGTAGCCTGCAGCGCAGGTCCAGTGGGAGGGAGATTCCCGCCACGTCGAATCACCAGAGGTCGCCAGAGACTCCAACTACCAGGCTGCCTCTCGGCCGTGGCGCCCAACAGCCACGCAATCCAAAAGCGCCTGGAGGCACTTTAAAAACTTCACTCGACTCCTGCAACACGCGCGTGGACGGTGCCATGACGAAGCCGTAGCCAGAAGGAGACTGGGCTGGGCCACCCCCCTTTCACTAAGCCTAGTGGATCTCACAAGGACTTGGTTAGTGACTGTTATTAAGTAAATCTCTGTTCAGCTGTGATTTTCCTTATTCAAATACCCTCTTTGATAGTAGGGATTTGTGATCGAGAGACAAGAATGAGCAAGACAAATCTTAAAGGAATGAGGGGGCTCGGGGGTAGTTGGAACACTTGACGCTTTCTTGGTTAGAGCCGAATCTGTTCTAATACACGAGATTGAACTCACCCAAAGGAGCCTTTCCGTAGATCCCCACAGAGTCTCTATTGGAGCTCCTCTAGCCTGTCCCCAGTTAAATTTGGTCAATCCAGGGGGCGTGGCCAAGTAGCCTGGCCGACAGGACATGAGCTCCCCTAGCTTCCGTCCTACAGACCCGAAAATCCTGTTTAAAGATCCTGTCTGGGCACTTTTTCTGTGTAAAACGTGAGCCAAGGACTCCCCCTGCATAGGCGATCCCCTGCCAGGCGGGCCGGGGTGGTGACCTGCGGTGATACCGGTGGAGGCGGACTGGCGCTGAGGGAGCCGGCTGACCGCCCACGAGAGGCCGGGGATTGAGGCCTGGTCCGGAGAGGAGCAGAGAGTGTGGTGCTGCCTCCCGGGGATCCCTGTGAGCTGCGGTGTCGCCTGACTGACGGTGGAGATCGATGCCATCAGAGGTACTGCCTGGCCGATGACCGTGGGTGACTGGAGGGCTCGTGGGCCTCACGAACTGCCTGAATCCTGCCCGGAGTTCCGGGAGTGCGAGGCCCCCCCCCTAGCGGCTCTTTTGTGCTCGGAGCAGGCCCTCCCGGACCGGATGGACCCCCCTGGCGGCGATACTCCTTACCTGGCTGGACTTGGGAGCTGGTGCATGAACTGCGACAGTGGGGGCTTGTGAGCCGCGGTGGGGCGCTGAGGCCGCCCGCAATCACAGCATCCGACAAGGCCTCCCAAGGCCCGGGGCTCTTCCGCTGCTGCCTTCCCGCGCCGAGCCGCCATCTTGCCCGTGGAGCGCTGCAGCCGCGGACATTGCCGACGGAGCCCATGAGTAGAGGGGGCTTCCTGCTCTGGGTGGCGGTGTTGCGGAACCGCCCGCCCCGCTGCGTGAGAGGTTCTTTGGAGCTCTGCTGGGCTGCAGCGGAAGAACCCCGGGCCTTGGGAGGCCTTGTCGGATGCTGTGATTGCGGGCAGCTGCTCGACTGCTGCGTAGAGCCCGCCTCTGGAGCCTGTCATCCTGATCTGGGTCCCTGCCGAAGTGGAGGATTGTGGACTTGCCGTCCGGGCGTCCCGTTGGGGCGGACCTCCCACCCTCCCTCCCTGATTGGGCGCTCCCTGGGTGACCGGTTGGGGGCGCCGCTTGGGCCCCGCTGACACTGAGGCCCCCGATCCCGGAGATTGACTGCCTGGCCCCAGGCCCCACCGTCGACCTGGCGTGGGGGGGGGAGCTGCGTGATATTGCTCCGTTTCTTCCTGGAGGCTGACGGCATGGTCTGGGGGGCCCCTGGAGGGGTTGGACTGGGGCCCTGACTTGCCCGGCGGGGGGGTGAATTGGTGGCGACCACTCTGTGGTGCTAGGAGACTGTGGTGACGAGACCGCGGGTGAGTGGCCAAATGTTCTACTGCTGGACCGCCGCGGTGTCCTGGGCCCTGGTCCTGACTTGGTTGCCCCGGGCCTTACCGCTTGCCTGGAGAGGGAGAGATATAGCCTGGGTTGGAGGCCCTGAATACTGTGAGTCCCACCTCGTTGTTGAGCGACGCTGGGGGAAGCGGTTTGCTGCTCCGGGCTGCCCCCTACAGACGCTGCTGCACTAGGGGTGACAGTGGCCCTAGAAGATCTTGGACGCGGATGAGTGGACCTGCCAAGTCGCGGCGGGGACGCGATTGGCTCTGGATTGACGTCCTCTCGATTCTGGGCGACCTTTGGTGTGACCTGGAGGAGTAGTCGAGTCCATTGAGCGTGAGGCCTGAGGAGGACAGTCGGTATGCGAGGCTTCTGCATTGTCCCTGAAGGGATCGTTGAGACTAATTTGCGCCCGGCAATGCGAAAGGACAGGATGTTGAAGTCCACTCAACCCAACACCATCACCCAATATACTACCCAAAGGCTCCCGTCTCAACGTATTACGCGACAGACTGGCCAGGAGGAGAGTGCGGATGGGCCTGCGGAGCCATCCAGAGCCGAGCTGCTGAAAGCTATCCAGGGATCCCACACTGCGCTGGAAAGACAGATTGAAACAATGTCCATTGATGTCAATCTTTTGCGAACGGACCTTCGAAAGGTGGCGGATAAGGTCTCGGACGCCGAGGGCAATATTACCCAATTACAAGGCGAGGTGGCCTCCCTCAAGAAGACGGTGACGCACCTCACGGCCGCGACGCAGGCCCTGGAACGAAGAGCTGAGAACGCGAAGGGTAGGGCGCATCGCAGTAACATCAGGGTCCTGGGAGTCCCAGAACGATTGGAGGCGGGGAATGCCGAACGCTTCCTGGAGACTTGGATTCGAACCCACCTGTGTCCCCAGGGCCTGTCGAGTGTCTTTGTTATCGAACGGGTACACCGGGCCTTGGTTCCGCCTCCATGCCCGAGGGACCCCCCGAGAGCGCTCATTGCCAAGATACTGAACTATAAGGACCGGGATTGCGTTTCAAGGGTGGCAAGGGAGGCGGCGAACCTCACTATTGAAAATAGCCGTGTCTCCATATATCCTGATTACACCCAACAAGTGCAGGAGCAGCGCAAGTCCTATATAGCCGTGAAACAAAAGCTCAGGGAGATGAAGCTTCAGTATATGTTATTATACCCGGCCAAGCTCAAGGTGCTCTCCCAAGGTAAGGCACACTTCTTTGAATCCCCGGCCGAAGTGTGGGAGTGGCTGGAGATCAGGGGCGATGATCTGCCACCGGGAGAGCGTGGAGGTCCCAGGGGGACGTGGGGAACCCGCCCTCAGAGGCGCCGCTGCGGGAGACGAAGACGACGCTCCGGTTCAGAAGATCCTGAGGGACCTTGGATTATGGTGGGTGAGGATGGTGCCCTGCTGCTGAGGCCTCCCGGGGGGGGGAGATTGACCCGGAGTCTCTGGGTCGCTGCGTCCCTGGGGACATTTTGGTCCCGGACACCCTACAGGATACAGTGCCTGGTACAGACACTGAGGCTCCGGTGGTTCCGGAGACCGGACTATCCGAGCCCTTAACGGAGCTGGCTGCATCTTGAGGTACTGTTTGGTCTCTGCTGTATTGTCCTCGATGTGGGAGTGACTTTGGATGTATTGATGGTTGCCTATGGTGCCTGGGGCCTTCACGGATTGTTCAGGGATACCGGGATGGTGCGGAGGTCTTGCAACCAGTTGAGGGTGGACTTCGGGCGGGGGATAGTGTGCTTCTAGATTGGACTTCCCCTAAGGACTACTAGATTAAGTTGGGTCTAGTGGGGAGCTGGGAAGGGGGAGGGTGGGAGGTACTGGTTGGGTGGTGTGTGTGTAAGTGTTGTGTGGAATGGATGGGGTGGCTTTGCACGTCCTGGCACCGGCAGGGGGAGGGCAGGATAGCATGTTTTGTTTTCTTTGTCTGTTTGCTCGTGGATGGGGGAGGCAGGGGATGGGCTAGAGGTTTTGTGGGGTTGGGGGTTCTTTGGGGATGGGGGGGTTGGAAGGGGGGATCGTAGTTGGCATTGAGATACCGCTCAGAGTCACGGGTAGGGGATCCTACAGCCCTGCAGCAATCGGCCCGGAAGGGCAGCAACAGAGGTCATGGGATGTAAGCTGATGACATGGAACGTGCGAGGGATAGGCACTTGCTCCAAGCGACACAGGGTTCTGTCCTTCCTCCGCCGCCACAGTGTTTCCATAGCGTGTCTGCAGGAAACGCATCTGACCGACGAGGGCGCCCACAAATTGGCCAAGAAATGGCGAGGCCAGGTGTTCCATTCCTCCTTCTCTACTTATGCCAGGGGGGTGTTGGTATGGGTGGCCCCCGGAGTACCCTTTGCCGTTCAGTATGTTGAGGCTGGCTGACATCGAGGGTAGATACCTGCTACTGCGGGTGAAGCTTGATGGGAGAGATTTCTCGATCTTGAACTCATATGCGCCAAATGTTGATGACCCTGATTTCTTCTCCCGACTCCAGGACGTCCTGCTGCCGAATCTTGATGCCCCCCTCCTCTGGCTGGGTGACTTTAATTGTGTCTTGGATTCGGAACTAGATAGACACCCCCCCCGGGTGGGCACGAAACCACGTATGACGGTGAGACTCCGTGAGGTGATGTCCAACCTGGGAGTGGTTGATGTATGTCGACATGGGCATCCCCTACAAAAACTGTATACATGTTACACTCCAACGCATAACACTCATAGCCGACTAGATCGGGTCCTTGCCGCAAATATCGATGCATCCATATCCTTGACGGTCACTCTCCAGGCCCGTTTTTTGTCAGACCACTCCCCAGTGGCGTGCGAAGCCCAATGGCTTCCCCGGCTTTCCCGTCCTCGGGCCTGGAGGATGCCAGTCGACCTATTACAGGACCAAGTGGGGAAAGCCCATGTGGAAACGGCCCTTAATGATTATTTGGATCTGAACTGGGGAGGAGTTGACTTGCCTTATTCGGTCAAATGGGATGCCATGAAAGTGGTGATGCGTGGCACGTGTTTTGGCTTGTCTTATGGAGTGCGGAAGCAGTTACTCCGTGATCTGAGTAAGGCGGAAGATCGCCTGAGGAGTTGCCAAACTATCTCGGATCCCGATAACTCGGATTTGGAGTCGGAGAGATCGGCCCGAGAGGAGGTCCATGATGTATTGGTCAGACTGGATAAATACACTTTAGGCCAGTACCGACAGCGCCTCCATCGAGAGGGAGACAAGACTGGGAGGTTGCTGGCCTGGATTCTTAGGAGGGAGTTCGCCCCGGAACGGATAGCGGCATTGCGCAATTCTGCAGGGGACTTAGTGCACTCAGAAGCGGATATACTTGGGGTCCTCCAGGCCCACCTGCAGGCGGTATACACTGCAGACCCTTCGGTCATGGAGTCCGCCTCTCAGTCCTACCTTCGGGATCTGCCTCTCCAGACTTTATCTGAGGAGACCGCAGAAGAGTTGGAGTTTGCCTTGTCGCTCCGGGAGGAGGTACATGATGTATTGGTCAGACTGGATAAATACACTTTAGACCAGTACCGTCAGCGCCTCCATTGAGAGGGAGACAAGACTGGGAGGTTGCTGGCCTGGATTCTTAGGAGGGAGTTCGCCCCGGTACGGATAGCGGCATTGCGCAATCCTGCAGGGGACTTAGTGCACTCAGAAGCGGATATACTTGGGGTCCTCCAGGCCCACCTGCAAGCGGTATACACTGCAGACCCTTCGGTCACGGAGTCCGCCTCTCAGTCCTACCTTCGAGATCTGCCTCTCCAGACTTTATCTGAGGAGACCGCAGAAGAGTTGGAGTTGGCCTTGTCGCTCCGGGAGGTCAGGGTGGTGCTGGCTAATCTACCGCGAGCCAAGGCCCCGGGAAGCGATGGGTTTCCACCGGAATTTTATCAGCGGTTTGAGGAAGTCCTGGCCCCACGTCTGTTACAGGTCTATGAGGAGGCGCTGGAGTGCGGCGCCCTCACGCATACTATGAATCAGGGTGAGGTGTGCATGATCCTCAAGCCTGGGGGGGACAGTTGCGACCCTGCGGCGTATCAGCCCATTACCCTCATCAATACAGATGCTAAAATCCTCACCAAAGTGCTGGCTACTCATCTGGTGCCTCACATGGCCCAGCTGGTGCATCAGGATCAGTGCAGATTTATTCCAGGCCGCAACACCGCGATGAATCTCAGACGCCTGAACCACATTCTGCACGAGGTCCGGGATGGACGGGACCCCCAGGTCCTGGTGTCCATAGACCTGGCCAAGGCATTCGACACGGTGAGCTGGGGGTATCAGATGGAGGTGCTTCGACGGGCGGGTCTGGGTCCTGTCTTTTATAACTAGTCCGGATCCTTTATGGGAACCCTCGAGCCAGAGTTAGGCTCGGAGCGGCGCAGTCGGAGGACTGGCCTTTGGGCAGAGGCATGCGGCAGGGGTGTCCCCTCTCGCCGATGCTCTTTGCCTTGGCAATTGAGCCTTTGGCGGTCCATGTGCGAACGGAAATGGCACTGTGGGGAATCAAAGTAGGCAATACCGTAAATGTGGTCTCCCTGTATGCGGATGATGCATTGTTTTATTTAACATCTCCGAGCGAGTCGCTGCCGCTTTTATTACGGTTGCTGGATCAATTCGGAGAGGCCTCGGGACTACGAATCAATCTTGAGAAGTCCCTCCTCTTCCCCTTGGCGGGGTATGATGCGGACCAGCGGATGGCCCTCCCGCAATTGGGATTGAGATGGGAGCTGGAGGCCTTTCGATATCTCGGCATCCAGGTGGCGTCATCGGATGAGCAGCTGCTGGCCCGTAATGCCGGGCGGGTGGTGCGCTCCCTTCAGAAGTCGGTATTGTTCTGGAACACACTTCCGCTCTCCCTCATGGGACGATTGGCAGTGGCGAAAATGGTGATGCTCCCGTGTCTACTGTACGTTCTGCAGAATTCTTTGTGCCCGATCCCGCCGGGACTGTTTCGTACGCTTAACTCGTTACTTACATCGCTGCTTTGGGCGGGTAAACGCAGTAGAGTCACCTTACGTACAATTGTCCGATGCTGGGAGGAGGGAGGTCTGGAAGCTCCCAGATTTGACTTATACTACTATGCGGCGCAGCTTCAACCAGCTGCACGTTGGTTCGCCGGCACGGAAAACTGGGAGTTGAGCCTCCTGGCGGGTAGGGCGAATGAGGGGACTCTCCAGGTAGCACTGATGCAAGGCCGGGGTGCGGATGCGTCTTTGCCTTATGTAGTGAGACATGCGGCAGGGATTTGGCAGAGGTTTGTAGAGAGAATTTTGCGGAGGGCCCCTTTTCATAGGGAATTACTGGTGTGGATTCTGGAGCTGGTGGTGCGGATGGAAGACCATATGTCCTTCCGGACTTGGAGGGAGGGGGGCTGCGAGTCCCTTGCAGACCTGTACCCGGATAACTCATTTGTGTCCTTTGAAAGGGCCACGGAGGCCTTTGGACTGACGGAGGGACACTACCTCCCTTACAGAGGACTCCAGGACATGGCGTGGGTGACTTGGCCACAGTTCCCAGAGGCGCCTCCGATGTCCCACGCCCTTGACATCCTCCTTTCCTGTGGCAGAGGAAAACGGCTGATAACACTGTTGTATTTTGCTATGCGGAAGGAATCGGACCCACCAGTGTCTCCGGCTTGGGCGGCGTGGGAGGCGGACCTCGGGGCTGCCCTGGAGCCTGGCCAGCGCAAAAGAATTGGGACATTGACCCGTAAGGTGTCCTGTAATGCGAGGTTCAGGCTCATCCATTTCAACTTTGTACACCGCACGTATATGACCCCGGTCTCCTTACACCGTATTTCTGACGATAGACGGGATGACTGCCCTAGATCTGGAATGGGTGGAGCGGGATTTCTCCATTTGGCCTGGGAGTGTCCGCCGGTTGCTGCCTTCTGGCGACAGGTAGTAGAGCGTATCCGGAGTGTCACAGGGCTTCGGATGGACTTAGTCCCTCTATATTGCTTGTTGGCCATGGTCCCCAAGCCTAAAAAGAGGAATCTATCCTTTAAGTTGTTGCACCTACTCTTGGTATTGGCACGGCGCAGGGTGGCCATCACTTGGATGGGCAGTAGAGCCCCGGAGATGTCACTATGGCTTAGGGACTTCAGGGAATGGTCCTTAGCGGAGGAGATACATATGCAACATACACGGAGGGACGAGAAGTTGCAAGAGGACCTGCTTGCGTGGAGAGTGATGTGTGAGCTGGGGAATACTGATAGTGACTCGAACGCCACCAGTATGGAGCTGTTTACCCCGAAGGGGTCGGAGTCCGAGGGAGAGAGGGTAGGGGCGGGAGTAGGGAGGAGGGGGCAGTCAGGGAGTAGAGCCTGGCCATCGACGCATGTATAATCTCGCTAATTATGGTAATTTGCTCTGATTTCCCAATAAGATTTGTGTTGCAATTGATACTTGTGCCCGGATGGGCCCTGTTGACCTGAGCTGGATACATGTATGCCTGGTTTTTACTGATGCCGAGTTGGGGGGGGAATGTTTGGCTGTTCTTGCATTAAGTTGAAGTTTTCCTTTCAAATTAAAGAAAAAAAAAAGTGATGATGTACTTACACCTGGCTGTTTACACAGCGTGTTTGGCGACTTACAAGGACTACGGAGCCCATGCTACTATTATCACATTGCCGCCCGGCCTCCGGGATGTGGGCTGAATGGCTGTGTTCTATTGGTTAATGCCCAGGTCCTTGGATCAGGGATGAGCTCCATTGTGATTTCCTCCGATGTCTACCATTTCATCACAATAAAAATAAAGTGTTTAAAAAAAAATTTGGTCAATCCAGCTGAACCGTTGTCACAATCTATTTCTGCTCTTTCCACACACAGCCATTGATCCAATTGACACTACCTTGTCACCTGAGAAAGTTCTTACCCGTCAGCAGCGTCAAATCAAGGCAAACTAGGGGGGGGGGGTTGAGGCTACAGTCTTTCGCAAGAAAAGAAAGGAGGGGGCGTGCCACTTACCACGCACCAGGTTATCAAAGACGCGAAAACTAGAGGGGTTACTTGTGGAAAGAAAGGCTGTTCATTTTTGGGCATTACTCCCAAGGCTCCCAATTCTGCAACCAGTTGTTCCCAGGTTAGCTCTAATCAGCTGCCCAGTGATTTGGAGAATAGGCTCCTTACTAAACTCGAGGCTAAGCTACTGGCGGCACTGGAACCCTTAGCTGTGAAACTTGAAGCCATTACCCTGAGACTGAGTAACATCGAGCACCAACTAACATTGTTAACATGTAGTTCGGTTGACGGTATGTCTAGTGGCGCTGTCGCACCAGTTGATAAGGCAGTGTCAGTCCCAATTCCGTCTAACCCTCTCCCTAATCACACCTGCGTGGCTGCTACAAATCCAACCCAAGTACCGCTATCAAGATTTAGTAACGAATCAGTCCATGAAGTGACAGCCCAACCGAGGATAGATTGATCAGGGGTCCCCAGTAGGAGGTTGTCGCAGGGTGCCCGGGATGTGCACACCCGGAACGACAGTCTCGACTTACCCCGAGAGGCCACACCATATACTATTATACTCACAAATGTACCCCCCTCCAACCAGGATATGTAGAAAATTGGGTCTCTCTTAGGGATAAGGCCCTTCATCTCGTAAATGCTAAAACCGGGTTGGGGGTACACCTCTTTAGGGGTTTTAAAATGGCACGCTGAGTGTCTTGGGTTGGTAAATCTAGGAAATCCAGTAGCGGAGACTGCGTGGTGGTGAACTTTGGGACCCCTCATTTAGTTAAAACTATCTTAGATCGTGCTGGATCAAGGTATCTTAAGAGGGAAGGCATTAACATCTTGCCCCTAGGGTTCTTTTATCAAAATTCCACTCAATCAATAAGGGGTGGGGTTGATTGCAGTTTACTGACACTCACTCAGGGAATGTATGAGTATTCCGTTCCAACCTGCAACAGGTTCGATTGTTTTGTGAATTTGGAGGATATAGATTGACTCGATTTGACATCTCCTGATGATAATTTCTGTTCTGCATTGGGTGGACATTGTGGGGACCTGCAAGAAGTGGGTGATTGCAGTAGATGTGAAGATGTTTTAAATGTACCCAGTGTCATCTTCTAACAACTAACCTGGCCCCTTCCGTTATGGGTAGGGCACTGGAAAATGGCAAGGCCTCTCTGCAAAACACCAACGATGAGGTCCCAGCACCCAGTATGTTGAACCCTGTTCAAGGAACCCCAAGTAACAGTGTAGCTTTTACTGAACCTAGTACTAGTATAAAGCTTGCTTCGTGGAATATTGCAGGGCTTGTCAGCAAAGTTGCATCTACTGAATGGATTTCCTTCATTGAGAACCTTGACATAATTTGTTTTTAAGAGACGTGGGCAGTGGACAGGGTATTTTGTGAGGGCTATATCAATATATCCAAACCAGCTGCACAGGGTGAACGGGGCAGACCGATGGGGGGTCTGACATTTTGGGTTAGGCAGACCCAGGTTATTAGGATAGAGGGGATCGTCATTGATTCTCAGGATATTCTTATTGTTAAGCTAAAATTGGGTAAATCCAGGGATGTCTTGATTATCAATGTCTATTCTAGGGGTCATCCAGGTGGGAAGGCCTCAGAAACTGTAGCCAAATTAGATGATGTTTTAACGAACCACAGAGGTCATGCGAACATTGTTATAGCCGGGGATTTTAATTGTACCTACGAACCTCTTGACTGTGAGGACATGAATTTTAGCACAGAGGAAGATGACCAGTGGCTGATTCCACGCCTGGAACTTCCTCCCATAAAAAAGTGGACCAATGCAGTACTTCAAATGAAAGTACTCTGTCTGGAGCATGGGCTGAGGGCAGCTAATCGCCGTACAGTATCAGACAAATCAGGGTCGCCAACATATAACTGCGGGCTCCGTTCTAGTTGAATTGACTATGTCATCATAAATAAGGAGCTCTGGTCGAAATTGGTAGACATGGTGGTAGAAGCTCGGCCTGAAAGCGACCACAACCCACTTTTAGTCACTATGCGGCTTCTAGACATTAAGCCTGCCAATGGGATGCCACCACGTGTAGATTTTGTACAAGGTCACTTGTCCAATGATACGAAACACTTAAAACGGGCTAAGGTCGTTTCAAAACCTGGAGACTCTGCTAGTCATCAGTAACTTAGCAGTGAAGACCATCGCAGTGCTGCAGACAGATGCTGTAGATGGGGTCCACGCAGACAGAGTCGGCCAGCAACTTGAGAATCTTTTTAATCAACTCAGAGGTTGTTTCATAACTCTAAACAATAAAGGACGTGTATCAACCGCCAATAAGACAGCAGTTTGGTATAATTCAAACTGCCGCAAGGCCTATCGATCCCTGGCAGGGGCCATCAGGAGTCAAGATAGGGATGCCATAAAGGAGAAAACATTACAGAGGGGGGTAAAACCCATGCAGTCGCGGGGACCTGGGCGTTGTGTGGTAAATGTATAAGGGGGGTCCCCGTGGGAAAAAGTTATGAACAATAACAATTTAAAAATTTCAAAAGACTAAGGTGGTGGTTCAAAAAGGAAGGAATGTTGTCATTTATTCAACAACACATCATTATAATTGATGAAACATTGTTGCAATCATTACAAGAGAAATGAAAATCCGAAAATTGAAATGGCCCCAATATGGGAAGAAGGGAAGGGAAAGGGTGTGCTCAAAGGTTGTGAGAAAGGTTAAGAATAGTACACAGACTTGAACATAATGTACATCAATACATAAGTCAACAAGGAATTAGGAGTTGTTCCAAAAACCAAACGAGCCTATATCAATTAAGGCCAATCTTGCAAATGTACTTCAACTACGGACATTCTACGGTCACATGTGTGGTTCAGTGTGATACAGGGGATGTGCCGGCCGTCCAAAAATGAAGAGGCGTCAACGTTTCGACCCCTTTGTATAGGCTAGATTCAGTCCTTTGCCGGGGTCTTCATCAGGACCGTTACAGTGGGGGAAGGAACGGAAGGGGGCCGTCCTGTCTGAAAAATTAAAAACCAATATCAGAAATGGGGTATGAAGTTTAAAAGTTGCACAGTCACTGTCCTGTACACCATAAGGGTGGCTTATTTGAAAACAAACTAATACCATGGAGTCCGGGTCATAAGGACCTCTGGACTGGAGGAACCAAGAGTTGAGTAGGCGATAAATCAAACTCAAACTCAGTAGTGTACATCTGAAATTATCACAATGCACTACTTGATTGAACGAGGGAAACATTAGCCAACAGAAGATTAATGTCCACTTAGAGTAGGTAGGTCACTAATGCACTCAGTTCAAGAAACACAATGTGTCACCATCTCACGGTGACTCACCAGTACACGAACATGGTGAACAGATACAATGAATTATAAGTGATTACCTTGAGTCAAGTTAACCACACTCCGTCAAGATAAACATCAGCAAAAACAATTGGCAGCGTGCTGGTGTAGTAAAAACCGCTGGGCAAATCTAGATCAAACCAGATACTTTTGGTTATTGATTATTAAGACACTGGTGTTATAACGTACCAAGTCTCAGAGGGTTTAAAATTACCTAAGTTGCAGTTAAACACCTTGCAATAGGAGGAACATCAGCGAAAGTGATTGCTGTCAACAATGGTGGGCGGCGCACTCGTTAGTTGGCAAAATGACTGGTAAATCTAAATCAAGCCAAATGTGTCAAGACGTTAATTGAGGGAAAGCGTCTTTCTAATACACAACATAGTGATGTATCCGAAATGAGCCACATATGCATAGGTCCATACCTTTTAAAAGTCCACGCAATGTCTATGTGAACCAGGAGAATCAGGATATACGCGGTGGTCATCAAATGACTGTTAAATCTAAATCAAGCCAAATGTTTCGAGATATTAATTAAGGAGAAGCGTCTCTATAATACACAACATAGTGATATATTACACGTGAACCGCATATGCGTAGGTCCATACCTTTTAAAAGTCCACGCGATGTCTATGTGAACCGGGAAAGGGTGCACGCGGCGGTCGCCAAAAACATGGGTCGACTGGGTGCCTTCACAGTTATCTGAAAGGATAGAATGTAGGAGCGTTTTACCTTTCTAAAACTATTCAGAACGTATAAAAAAAGAGGGCAACTGATTGCAACACTTACTGGGTGCACCGGGAGCGGGGCAACAGGACTTCTTGCTGCTAGTGAAACTCCGAACTCCGTCAGCCGCTACGCGGAGTTTAGGGGCGGAGCCTATGGCGTTACATCGCCGATAGAAATAGAAAAGATGTTGTCGTGTATCAACGAGGGTTGGGAGCGGAGTTAGATTATAGTCATGCATCCTCTCCACAATGCTTAACAACTGTGGGTAACAGTGAGCCAACAAAGGCTGAGATTGCTATATCCTGAATTATGCATAATTTATTCACATAAAAAATGCCTAATTTATTCACATAAAAAAAAAAAAAAGGGCCCATATAACGCGGTATTGGTCGGTGGAACCTCAGTCATTTTCTGACAGGGCGAGTTAGTCACATGTCGTTTGGCAAGAGAAAACAGATAAAGAATTTTTTGACATAGCTCAACAAAAGTATCCAAGTTACTTAGTCCATTGTTATGTTGTAAAACATAGTACTCGCGCACTACCCTTACAAGGGAGTGAAGGCGAGCTAGCACATGATAATTTGCCATTAGAAATAAATAACACACAATTAAACGTAGCTGGGAAGAAGTTGAGGAAACAGATTAGTCCATTGTTATGTTGTAAAACATAGTTCTCGCGCACTACCCTTGCAGGGGAGTGTAGGCGAGCTAGCACATGATTGTTTGCCATTAGAAATAAATAACACACAATTAAACGTAGTCTGGGAAAAAGTTGAGGAAACAGATTGTATTACACTTAAGTAAACCCAGAGGATGAGAATACTCGTGCACCTGTCACGCATGGTGGTGTAGACGAGTAACCCAAAACAAGTTTAGTGTGTCTCATCGGGAGGGGGTGTGTTATGCCTCTCAATTATCGGGATAAACTAGTGTGCAACTTACAGAATTCTATCATCTTAGTGCAGCCAATTGGGCAAAACTGCCATCCTGTTCATTCAAACCATTTTTAATGGAGTCTAGAAGAGACATCCATTTGCACTCTCGTAGGTTAAGCACAGCTGGTAAATTTCCACCTCTCCTGCCCAGGGAGACTTTCTCAATTACCAGCCACTTTAGATCTGCAAGTGTGTGTCCAGCGGTCTGCCAGTGGTCCACCAGCGGGGCACCTAGGACCTTGCAACGTAGTCTGCTGCTGTGTGCAGAAATACGGGATTTTATTTTTTGCTGGGTTTGCCCTACATATACTTTATTGCACGGGCATGTAATTATGTAAATCACACTGTCAGTGTTACAATTAGTATGGTGTTTTAGTTTGAAGGTCTGCTGTCCATGGGTGAAGGTTTTAGTCTGGATGGTTGACTCGCAAGCTGTACATGTCCCACATCTAAAATGACCTATCACAGGTGGTAAGTGCCATAGGCTAGTAAGTGTTGGAGGGCTCTCGGGTTCCAAGTATGAGTGGACCACCATGTCACGAATGTTTTTAGACCTCTTGAAAGAATGGAGAGGAAGCTGTGGTTGATCAATCTCGTTAGCTATTAGAGGCCAGTTCTTATTGATCACTTGTTTAACCTCGTTACTCCTTGTAGTAAAAGTAGTGACACAAATCATCCGGTTCATCTCAGGGTCTATGCGAGCTTCAGGATTCAGCAGATTCACTCTCGGGTTATACCAGGCTCGCTTTCTAGCACGTCTCACCATGCGAGCTGGGTAACCCCGTGAGACCAGGCGCTCATTAAGGATCTCTGACTCCTTGATATAGTTGGTCCGAGAAGAACAGTTTCTTCGGATTCTCAGAAACTGTCCTACAGGAAGATTGTCTCTGAGGCCTCTCGGATGGTGGCTGCCATATTGTAGCAGAGAGTTCCTCTCTGTCGGTTTTCTGTAGAGCGTAGTTGAAAGATGCCCATTTTCCACATAAATGGAAATATCAAGGAAAGGTAAATATCAAGGAAAGCAACACATCCATACCTTTCCTTGATATTTCCATTTATGTGGAAAATGGGCATCTTTCAACTACGCTCTACAGAAAACCGACAGAAAACCGACAGAGAGGAACTCTCTGCTACAATATGGCAGCCACCATCCGAGAGGCCTCAGAGACAATCTTCCTGTAGGACAGTTTCTGAGAATCCGAAGAGATCCTTAATGAGCGCCTGGTCTCACGGGGTTACCCAGCTCGCATGGTGAGACGTGCTAGAAAGCGAGCCTGGTATAACCCGAGAGTGAATCTGCTGAATCCTGAAGCTCGCATAGACCCTGAGATGAACCGGATGATTTGTGTCACTACTTTTACTACAAGGAGTAACGAGGTTAAACAAGTGATCAATAAGAACTGGCCTCTAATAGCTAACGAGATTGATCAACCACAGCTTCCTCTCCATTCTTTCAAGAGGTCTAAAAACATTCGTGACATGGTGGTCCACTCATACTTGGAACCCGAGAGCCCTCCAACACTTACTAGCCTATGGCACTTACCACCTGTGATAGGTCATTTTAGATGTGGGACATGTACAGCTTGCGAGTCAACCATCCAGACTAAAACCTTCACCCATGGACAGCAGACCTTCAAACTAAAACACCATACTAATTGTAACACTGACAGTGTGATTTACATAATTACATGCCCGTGCAATAAAGTATATGTAGGGCAAACCCAGCAAAAAATAAAATCCCGTATTTCTGCACACAGCAGCAGACTACGTTGCAAGGTCCTAGGTGCCCCGCTGGTGGACCACTGGCAGACCGCTGGACACACACTTGCAGATCTAAAGTGGCTGGTAATTGAGAAAGTCTCCCTGGGCAGGAGAGGTGGAAATTTACCAGCTGTGCTTAACCTACGAGAGTGCAAATTGATGTCTCTTCTAGACTCCATTAAAAATGGTTTGAATGAACAGGATGGCAGTTTTGCCCAATTGGCTGCACTAAGATGATAGAATTCTGTAAGTTGCACACTAGTTTATCCCGATAATTGAGAGGCATAACACCCCCCCTCCCGATGAGACACACTAAACTTGATTTGGGTTACTCGTCTACACCACCATGCGTGACAGGTGCACGAGTATTCTCATCCTCTGGGTTTACTTAAGTGTAATACAATCTGTTTCCTCAACTTTTTCCCAGACTACGTTTAATTGTGTGTTATTTATTTCTAATGGCAAACAATCATGTGCTAGCTCGCCTACACTCCCCTGCAAGGGTAGTGCGCGAGAACTATGTTCAACTTCTTCCCAGCTACGTTTAATTGTGTGTTATTTATTTCTAATGGCAAATTATCATGTGCTAGCTCGCCTTCACTCCCTTGTAAGGGTAGTGCGCGAGTACTATGTTTTACAACATAACAATGGACTAAGTAACTTGGATACTTTTGTTGAGCTATGTCAAAAAATTCTTTATCTGTTTTCTCTTGCCAAATGACATGTGACTAACTCGCCCTGTCAGAAAATGACTGAGGTTCCACCGACCAATACCGCGTTATATGGGCCCTTTTTTTTTTTTTTTATGTGAATAAATTAGGCATTTTTTATGTGAATAAATTATGCATAATTCAGGATATAGCAATCTCAGCCTTTGTTGGCTCACTGTTACCCACAGTTGTTAAGCATTGTGGAGAGGATGCATGCCTATAATCTAACTCCGCTCCCAACCCTCGTTGATACACGACAACATCTTTTCTATTTCTATCGGCGATGTAACGCCATAGGCTCCGCCCCTAAACTCCGCGTAGCGGCTGACGGAGTTCGGAGTTTCACTAGCAGCAAGAAGTCCTGTTGCCCCGCTCCCGGTGCACCCAGTAAGTGTTGCAATCAGTTGTCCTCTTTTTTTATACGTTCTGAATAGTTTTAGAAAGGTAAAACGCTCCTACATTCTATCCTTTCAGATAACTGTGAAGGCACCCAGTCGACCCATGTTTTTGGCGACCGCCGCGTGCACCCTTTCCCGGTTCACATAGACATCGCGTGGACTTTTAAAAGGTATGGACCTACGCATATGCGGTTCACGTGTAATATATCACTATGTTGTGTATTATAGAGACGCTTCTCCTTAATTAATATCTCGAAACATTTGGCTTGATTTAGATTTAACAGTCATTTGATGACCACCGCGTATATCCTGATTCTCCTGGTTCACATAGACATTGCGTGGACTTTTAAAAGGTATGGACCTACGCATATGTGGCTCATTTCGGATACATCACTATGTTGTGTATTAGAAAGACGCTTTCCCTCAATTAACGTCTTGACACATTTGGCTTGATTTAGATTTACCAGTCATTTTGCCAACGAACGAGTGCGCCGCCCACCATTGTTGACAGCAATCACTTTCGCTGATGTTCCTCCTATTGCAAGGTGTTTAACTGCAACTTAGGTAATTTTAAACCCTCTGAGACTTGGTACATTATAACACCAGTGTCTTAATAATCAATAACCAAAAGTATCTGGTTTGATCTAGATTTGCCCAGCGGTTTTTACTACACCAGCACGCTGCCAATTGTTTTTGCTGATGTTTATCTTGACGGAGTGTGGTTAACTTGACTCAAGGTAATCACTTATAATTCATTGTATCTGTTCACCATGTTCGTGTACTGGTGAGTCACCGTGAGATGGTGACACATTGTGTTTCTTGAACTGAGTGCATTAGTGACCTACCTACTCTAAGTGGACATTAATCTTCTGTTGGCTAATGTTTCCCTCGTTCAATCAAGTAGTGCATTGTGATAATTTCAGATGTACACTACTGAGTTTGAGTTTGATTTATCGCCTACTCAACTCTTGGTTCCTCCAGTCCAGAGGTCCTTATGACCCGGACTCCATGGTATTAGTTTGTTTTCAAATAAGCCACCCTTATGGTGTACAGGACAGTGACTGTGAAACTTTTAAACTTCATACCCCATTTCTGATATTGGTTTTTAATTTTTCAGACAGGACGGCCCCCTTCCGTTCCTTCCCCCACTGTAACGGTCCTGATGAAGACCCCGGCAAAGGACTGAATCTAGCCTATACAAAGGGGTCGAAACGTCGACGCCTCTTCATTTTTGGACGGCCGGCACATCCCCTGTATCACACTGAACCACACATGTGACCCTAGAATGTCCGTAGTTGAAGTACATTTGCAAGATTGGCCTTAATTGATATAGGCTCGTTTGGTTTTTGGAACAACTCCTAATTCCTTGTTGACTTATGTATTGATGTACATTATGTTCAAGTCTGTGTACTATTCTTAACCTTTCTCACAACCTTTGAGCACACCCTTTCCCTTCCCTTCTTCCCATATTGGGGCCATTTCAATTTTCGGATTTTCATTTCTCTTGTAATGATTGCAACAATGTTTCATCAATTATAATGATGTGTTGTTGAATAAATGACAACATTCCTTCCTTTTTGAACCACCACCTTAGTCTTTTGAAATTTTTAAATTGTTATTGTTCATAACTTTTTCCCACGGGGACCCCCCTTATACATTTACCATAAAGGAGAAAAGGCAGGAATATAAGGCAGCTCGATCCTGGGCCAAAAGAGACTGTGCTGAAGCCCATTGGGCAGATCTGCTCAGAGCTTGCTCTGGGAGAGACATGACGGAATTTTGGCATTTAATCAAGTGGGGGAGTGGCAATCCGAGTAAAGTGCCTAAAAATCATGTGGAACCAGACCAGTGGGTCCGACATTTTAGTAGTCAATTTGCTAGGGACTCGAATCCCCAAATTATCTATGTGATGCCCCCCTCGACACCCGCTCTCTGCATTACCAAGAAGGAGGTGTAATATGCACTCCTACAGGTCCCAAAGGGCAGGGCCCCGGGTCTCGACTGCATTCCCGCAGATTTGTTTTTATAAGACCTGGACCACTGTGCTACATACATACAATTGATGATGAATGCTATCGACGGGGGAGCAGTGATTCCAAGAACCTGGGCTGGTGCGGTGATCCTTCCCATCTTTAAGAAAGGGGACCGCTCCAATCCACGAAATTACAGTCCCATAAGCCTGATCGATTGCATTCAAAAGGTTGCGGCAAGGGTAATTCTAGGCAGAATGCAGGCTTGGTTGGAGGATTTTCACATCCTCTCTGATTTACAAGCTGGGTTCCGGCAGGGTGTAAGTACAGTGGACCAGATTTTAAGGTTTGTTCTTATTTACTGGCGAACTGTTACCCTGGGCAAAGGTTCAATATATGCTGCCTTTGTGGACCTCAAGTCTGCTTTCGATTTAGTTCCTCGCCCAAAGCTTTGGCTCACCTTTTCCAAACTAGGCACGCCTCTGGATATCCTGGCCTTTGTAATCAAACTCTACACGGATAACTATGCCCAAGTCAGATGGGACATGGCAGGCAGCACCACAGCTGAGTTTCCGATGGAGAAGGGTGTAAGGCAGGGCTGCGTACTAGCGCCCACTTTATTCTCAATCTATATAAATGGGGTTTTAGATTACTTTGAAAACTATCCCACTGATGCCCCGAGTTTAGCAGGAAAAAGGATACCCCTCCTGATGTTTGCAGACGATACCCTCATTTTATCGAAAACAAGACAGGGACTTCAACGCGCCCTCTCAAGATTTGAGGTGTTCTGTGCAGACCATGACCTTATTGTAAACGTAGACAAAACGAAGTTTATGGTCCTCCAGAATTCTAGCAAACCCACTGGCGAAGTCAGAATGCAGGAGGGCATTTTAGAACAAGCTGAGTTTTTTTCTTATCTGGGGGTAACGATCGACAAAAAACTCAGTTGGAAAGCCCAAATAGATAGCCTGACTGTGAGGCATGCCCAACTCTCTGGAGTATTACTCAAGGAGCAAAGATGTTCTTACACTAAACCCGTAGCTCCTGTACTACAGATCTATAAATCTAGAATTAGTGCTTCTATCTTGTATGGTGTAGAGCTGTGGGGGTATGGGACTTTGGAACCTCTAGCGGTGAGTCAGAATTTCTTTTTAAGATTGGTGGTTGGGCTCCCGCAATCTACCCCCTTGGTTCCATTATATCTAGATCTGGGGTGCCATTCCATCAAAGATGTTGCGCTTTATAGGCTAGTGGTATATTGGAGAAGGCCTTGGGTGACACCAGAGCTGGCCAATTATGCCCTGGCTTTGTTAGAAGTCAGAGAGCTTGATGTAAACAAGAAGCTCCTCTGGTTCAGTTGTGTTAGAAACATTCTTTGTGAGTTGGTGTTGAGTTGCCTGTGTACCTCCCCTGCAGCAAGCTCATTTCCAAGCAAAGCAGAACTAAAGGCTGCCTACTGGCATATGATAAACCTTAGACGGTTTACAGTTTCCACTGGTCTGACCCTGACTAACACTTTCCTTGAGATCAAGTTTGAACCTAAACTTGAGCAGTATTGGGATATAATTACCTCCCCTCGTGAAAGGAAATTATTCCATCAGTTCAGAGTAGGCTCATTACTCACCAAGTCCTTTATTTCGAGGTGATCTAAATCATACGCAAGTAGTAGTAATTGCCGATACTGCTCAGATGGGGTTGAATCTATTCCACACATTTTTTTGCATGCCCGGCATATTGCGAACCGAGGCGACGCTGGCTGAAACCAATTTGTTTAGCTTTGGGTATTAGTGAATACAAAGAAGTGTATAGAATATTAAAAACATCCTTAGATGGGCCAATTATGATAGCAACGGCTAAGTTTTTGGGTCAGGTGTGGGTAACTCGGTGGATTGGTGGAAGGTTCAAGTAAACAAATCCATTGTATAGTATGTGATATTGTATTATTATCGAATGATGCATTTTATGTTCCATTTGATGTATTTTAACACCTTTGCTGCGGCGGCTATTCCGCCGCAGCGCTAACGGTCGTGGGGGGGGAGGGCGCGGCTCACCTGCGGGGGTGACAGAACCGTTCCGTCACGGCTCACGGCTAAGCTGTGCTTGTGACGGAACGGTTCCGTCACGGCCCCGCCCGCTTAATGAAACGCGCCGCTCCGGCGCTAAATCACTGCCGCGCAGGCGCGGCGAGCGGGCCGTGACGGAACTGTTCCGTCATGAGCACAGCCCACCCGAGGGGGCGTGACGGAACGGTTCCGTCAACAGCGCCGAAAGGGTTAACAGTAGATGGATAATTTTCTATCATGTTAAGTATAGGCCGATAGCAAGGGATAGTTTTTAGAACTCATTTTTATATTGTGTTATTTATTTTTTTAAAGATGAATGTGATATGTTCTTGTACAATCAAGTCTCTCGACCCAGTGATTATTTGCTATGGCTAACCCGGCTTTTATTGTTGTATTGTGACAACTTTTGTGATTTTTTAAAATCTAAATAAAGTTTATAAACTGAAACTGAGTAAGTAGGGACGCCACGGAGGACGGGTGCAGTGTGGGAGCACGAATGCGTGCGCCATACAATTCTGGATGCAAGATGTCCCATGAAGGATGTCGAGTGATGAGGGGTCGGTGCCTGGCAGGAGCACCAACAAGCCTTGGCAGCAGCAAGCCACGAAGAAGGACAATAAAGGTTACGGTTCAGACCAGCAAGGTCCAGGAGACTCACCAAACACAGGGGAGTCAGGGCAATCCTAGAGCAATCAGGGGAGCCCAGGAAAAGCAGTGTTTACCCTCTGGGGGACCCACAGGCCGTAAGCACAGGAGTCACGAGGGGATCTCGAGCAGTTTCACAAAGCAGCAGCCCACGGAGCACTCAGTGCGAGGAGGGATGCATAATCTTTGTAGGAAATCTTGCCAGAGGTTGGGGCTACTTGGAGCCCAGCGCGTTTTTTCAGAAATGCCAACAAGCATATGTACTTGCAAATTAAAGCAGTGGACAGGGGTACGGGTATTGCAGCCCTCAAGAGGAATTCTAGCCTCAAACTTGGTGAGAGCACAGCTTGGACCTCGAGGGACATAGAACCCCACCTTCTGAGTTGCTGGATCCTTCGGAGTCCGTAGGAGCTCAGGAGCAGCAGATCGGTCAGTCGAGGTGTGGTGCCTGCGGTTGCAGGGCAGTGACTCCTTCACTCCAAGGGAAATATCTTCAGTTGTCTTTGATTCTTTCACAGGGTGCACAGGCACAGACAATGCTGTGGATGGAGTGGGAGACGAAGTCTGGCCCAAACGAAGTCTAGCGAAGTCCAGAGTGTCCAGACGGTCGAAGGTAAGTGGTTTATTGAGCAGAATCTAGTCCACGTCGAATCTAGGGTCCTACAGCAGGTAAGCCCTTTTGTACCCACAGGAGTGGGTTGGACAGACTCAGGTGACCCTCCCAGGGGAGGGTCAGGACAGTGGGGAGGTTACTCCCATGCCCTTAATCAAGTTTTGTGCCAGAGCAGGAGCCATCGGCTTCCAGGACTGATTTGAACTGGACTATGCACAGGGGCACAAAATGTCCCCCTCATGCACACTTTCGGTCGCTGGCAAGCACACCCACACAGGCCTAATACACTAAATCCTGTCTGGGAGTTGGTCACACTTCCCTGTGACAGGATGCCTATTGTTCTGCCTTCCCCTGCTCGAGCTTGGCACAGCAATAGGAGGGCAGAAATGTGTCTCTGGTTGGCAGCAACCATTTTGGGCCGCCCAGGATTAGAAGGCTGGCACCAGGAACACCAGGGACATCACAAAGCTCGTTTCTGGGGGGTGGAATCATACCTCCCACACCGGTTACCGGTGTTGAGGTATGATTCCACAATGTTTGACACCAAACACAATAGGGTTGTTTTCAGCCGTTTTAGAGTTGGTCATCACGTGGTCGCATAATGGCACTCTATATGTTGTAAATGGCTGATACACTGGAAACCCAGGAGAATGGACTCCGTAGGCTGCAGGGGTGGCCTGCTCATTTAGTGGTACCCTCTCAATTAGAACAAGCACTCTGGCTTCAGGATTATTAAGGCCTGCTATGGGGTGACTTATATGTTTTAAGTGCCGGGACCCTTAGATATAGTAAACCTATATCTAAAGTAAGTGGTGCCTGCACCAACTTACACAGGCTGCAATGGCAGATCTTTAGTTCTATTTTGCATGGACTCTCATGGGTGGCACAATACATGCTTCAGCCCATGGGAGGCCTCTGGGGTCCCTATGCCCCGAGGACATGGGTACCATATACTAGGGACAGACAAGTGTTCCCCAGTAGCTAATCTGGAGTGTACCTAAGTACATGACATAACAGTTTCAGGAGAAAGCAGATAGACTGGGGTCCTGATTAGCAGGATCCCAACCAGACAAGTCAAAAACAGTATCACATGAAGCAAAAAGTGCGGGTAACCATAAGAAGCAGATCCTACTTTCCTACAGAACCCCTCTCCAAATATAAGGAGATGAGACTAACCTTGCCCAGTTGAGTCTTTATCTTCGAAGTGGAAATATCTGGAAAGTCCATCTGCATTGGCATGGTTACTCCCAGGTCTATGTTCCACTGTATAGTTTATCCCCTGTAGGGAAATGGACCACATCAAAAGTTTGGGATTTTCACCCTTCATCTGTTTTAGCCATAGGGGGGGCTTATGGTCTGTGTGAACAATGAAGTGAGTGCCAAACAGGTATGACCTCAGCTTCTTCAGGGCCCAGACCACAGCAAAGGCTTCCTACTCTATAGCTGACCAACGTTTCTCTCTGGGGGGTCAACATTCTGCTGATAAAAGCTACTGGTTGATCCTGTCCCTCTGCATTCAGTTGTGATAACACTGCCCCTACCCCCAACTCAGATGCATCTATTTAGACTATAAATTGCTTGCAGAAGTCAGGACTCTGCAGAATGGGAGCAGTACACATGGCCTGCTTGAGATCATCAAATGGCTGCTGACAGCTAACTGTCCACTGAACCTTCTTGGGCATTCTCTGATGTGAGATCATTCAAGGGAAGTCACTATAGATCCATATCCTTTAACAAATCTCCTGTAATACCCAGTCAAGCCCAAGGATGCTCTGACCTGAGTCTGGGTAGTTGGAGCAACCCAGTCCGTGATGGTCTGGATTTTGCTCTGTAGTGGTTGAACTTGGCCTCCGCCCACAAAGTGGCCCAGGTATACAACCTTGCTCTGCTCTATATCACACTTAGTAGCCTTGATAGTGAGGCCTGCTTCCTGCAGAGCCTCCAAAACTTTCTTCTGGTGGACCAGGTGATCCTCCCAGGTGGAGCTAAAGATAACTATATCATCAAGATATGTTGTACTATAGTCTTCCAGGCCTGTAAGGACTGTGTTAACCAGCCTTCAGAATGTGGCAGGTGCGTTCTTCAAACCAGAGGGCATCACAATAAGTTGATAATGTCCACTAGGGGTTGAAAATGCTGTTTTTGGTTTGGCAACCTCTTCTAGTCAGATCTGCCAATAGCCAGCAGTGGGGTCAAATGTATTTAGATACTTGGCACTGGGACACTGTTCTGTAGCTTGCTACTAGCTGGACCTGGCTGGAGGTATCCCTTCAACACCACGACTTGCGGAACCCGCTTCGCGGGTCCCGCTGCGGATTGCCGGAAAACACTCACCAACTGCTCGCTGTTTCCTGCTGGGCTGCTCTCTGGGGGCGTGCGAGGCTTCAGGGCTGCGAGCGTGAGGCCGAGCCACCTGGCCCCGCTCTCCCTGATTGCCCCGCCCCCACCTCTCTACAGCCTAAAAGGCACTGGATTCTTCACCTCTTGGGACACTGTTCTGTAGCTTGCTACTAGCTGGACCTGGCTGGAGGTATCCCTTCAACACCACGACTTGCGGAACCCGCTTCGCGGGTCCCGCTGCGGATTGCCGGAAAACACTCACCAACTGCTCGCTGTTTCCTGCTGGGCTGCTCTCTGGGGGCGTGCGAGGCTTCAGGGCTGCGAGCGTGAGGCCGAGCCACCTGGCCCCGCTCTCCCTGATTGCCCCGCCCCCACCTCTCTACAGCCAAAAAGGCACTGGATTCTTCACCTCTTGGGACACTGTTCTGTAGCTTGCTACTAGCTGGACCTGGCTGGAGGTATCCCTTCAACACCACGACTTGCGGAACCCGCTTCGCGGGTCCCGCTGCGGATTGCCGGAAAACACTCACCAACTGCTCGCTGTTTCCTGCTGGGCTGCTCTCTGGGGGCGTGCGAGGCTTCAGGGCTGCGAGCGTGAGGCCGAGCCACCTGGCCCCGCTCTCCCTGATTGCCCCGCCCCCACCTCTCTACAGCCTAAAAGGCACTGGATTCTTCACCTCTTGGGACACTGTTCTGTAGCTTGCTACTAGCTGGACCTGGCTGGAGGTATCCCTTCAACATCACGACTTGCGGAACCCGCTTCGCGGGTCCCGCTGCGGATTGCCGGAAAACACTCACCAACTGCTCGCTGTTTCCTGCTGGGCTGCTCTCTGGGGGCGTGCGAGGCTTCAGGGCTGCGAGCGTGAGGCCGAGCCACCTGGCCCCGCTCTCCCTGATTGCCCCGCCCCCACCTCTCTACAGCCTAAAAGGCACTGGATTCTTCACCTCTTGGGACACTGTTCTGTAGCTTGCTACTAGCTGGACCTGGCTGGAGGTATCCCTTCAACACCACGACTTGCGGAACCCGCTTCGCGGGTCCCGCTGCGGATTGCCGGAAAACACTCACCAACTGCTCGCTGTTTCCTGCTGGGCTGCTCTCTGGGGGCGTGCGAGGCTTCAGGGCTGCGAGCGTGAGGCCGAGCCACCTGGCCCCGCTCTCCCTGATTGCCCCGCCCCCACCTCTCTACAGCCTAAAAGGCACTGGATTCTTCACCTCTTGGGACACTGTTCTGTAGCTTGCTACTAGCTGGACCTGGCTGGAGGTATCCCTTCAACACCACGACTTGCGGAACCCGCTTCGCGGGTCCCGCTGCGGATTGCCGGAAAACACTCACCAACTGCTCGCTGTTTCCTGCTGGGCTGCTCTCTGGGGGCGTGCGAGGCTTCAGGGCTGCGAGCGTGAGGCCGAGCCACCTGGCCCCGCTCTCCCTGATTGCCCCGCCCCCACCTTTCTACCACACACCCCTTGGTCTTGGCCCATAAATACCGGAGAGAGACGCTGCGCGGGAGCGCGCGGGAGCGCCCGGGGCTAAGACCGGGCAAAGAGCGGGCCGTTTGAGGCCGTTCGAGGTCTGAGCGGTCTGGTCTGGGCCCCTTCTCTTACACCCTCGTCTTGCATCCTGGGTTCTGTGTTTGCCTATTTTTGTTGCCTGGGTTGCTAGCTATAGCTAGTCCACATGTGTACCCGCGTTACACGTAATAGGGCGGCCAAGGGCGGGCTGGTCCATAACGGGCCTATGGACGACTTTATCACGCGGACAAGCAAGGCGATAGACCATGAAATCAATAAACTGCAAACTAGAGTGTCCCTTGACTTGGAAGCGGCTAGGAAGCTGTCACTCGAATTTGCTTCTTATAAGAAATCCTCCCTTGGGCACATAGCTACTGTTACTTCCCCTATTCGCACTTCTATTCGGGAGGGCGTCTTAACGCTGGTTGATGTTCACGATATGCCTGTTTTGCCCACCACCTCTCTACCTCTAGGTTTATCTGCTCTGCCTGACTGCCCGCCCATTGTTGAGGGTAACCCTCTTGTTCCCCCCATCTCTTCCCCACAATCCTTTGACACATCCCTGGCCTCCACCTCATATGGCGGCCTCGATAACATCCCGGTGAATTCCAATAAGAGAAAACGTTCCCCCAGTCCAACCTCCCCACGGAAAAAAATGCCAATGCAGGGGGTCAACCTGTCCACCATTGATAATACAATGGCTGTTGCCAGTCCGGTTACGTCTTTTTCCTCCCCATTGGTTCCTTGTGGCGAAAATATCGTGGGGCAAGTCCCTTTAGATCCTGGAAGTACCCTACCACCTGAGAGATCAGACCCGGGCTGGGCTAACCAAGAAGGGAGGGAGAGGGAATTCATAGGAGTGGTTTGGGAGTCTCTAAAAAATCTTCTATCTCCCCTGGACTTAAGGCTTTCTCGTATAGAGAACAATCTCCTGGAGATGGAGAAAAGCATTATCGCCTTGGCCACTCTTGGCCTGAGAGGCCTTGAACGCCAGGGTTTGATTGACAGTAACATGGATACACAGGTTCCTACCCCACCTCCCACAGCTATCCCTGGTTTGCCCCCTAACCCCACTGTGCCTTGCCCTACCCACCCTATTCCTAAACCCCGCACTAGGAGTCTCATTACTGCAAATCCGCCCCCCCAGGCTAGGGCTAACACCTTAAATGCTCCAACAACACAATCTCATATTGGCACTACATCAGCTGTACTGAGAGTCCAGAACTCAGCTAGCTCCAGTTCCCGCCCTGCCCAGGCCCCTCGGAACAACACTACACCGGCTGCACCGAGAGTTCAGAACTCAGTTAGCTCCAGTTCCCGTCCTGCCCAGGCCCCTCGGAACAACACTACACCGGCTGCACCGAGAGCTCAGAACTCAGTTAGCTCCAGTTCCCGTCCTGCCCAGGCCCCTCGGAACAAACCCCCTCCTCATTCTGCTGGGGGTCCTCATACCAGGAGTAATTTTCGAGGAGGTTATATCGATCTTCCTCCAGAAGCAAATAATTATATGGTGGTTTTGACGGGTGTCCCAGAATTAGAGAATGGCCAATATGAAGACCAGCATTCCCTACGCAATAAAGTTATGCACTGGCTTAATACTTATAGACCTATCCCCAATGGTAGGAGGAGTAGAGTCTTAACGACACGAAGAGTTCCGTGGGTGGGTACCACGAGGAAATCGACCCCCGGTGACTGTATAGTCGTAACCTTTGATGATGTGTACACGGCCAAACATATTTGGTCTCCTGGGAACCAAGACTGGGGTTCCTCTATTGCTCCGAGGCCTTTGTCATTCTTTTATCCCCCCCGTGCTGTATCCCCGCAGGGGGGTTATTGGCCTACAGTCCCCCAACAGCCTAGTTGGGGATACCCTCCCAATGCATATAATCCAAACAGTGGCTGGCTTGGAATTGTAACTTCAAATAGGTTTGGCAGCCTGGAGGATGTCGACTGACTCCTAACGCCCCCAGCAATAGCACTACCAAGTAATCCCAATGGTCTTACACTGGAGGCGGGGAGATCGTCTTTAGCGACTACCGTGGGTGAGATTAGTAATGCCCCTCCGACCCAGTCTTCAACTCAGGTCCCCTTTATACAGGATCTGGTGCACCTTCCCTCAGCTGGTTGTTCTCCTACTACTCCCTTAGCCTTAAACTTGATTGCCCCCGATGCCTCGCCACCTGCAGCTTCTCTCCAATCTCCCAGGGTTGATGATATCCATGCCACTTTTCCAGTTCCTGAGTCACAGTCTGGTAAGACCTTGGCAGGTGCTCCCCAGCTTAAAATCCTAAGCTGGAATGTGGCAGGGCTTGCCCGGAACTTTGACAAACCTGATTGGATTTCTTTCATGGAGCCTTTTGGGATCTGCCTTCTTCAAGAAACTTGGTGCCTGGAGCCCGTCCACAGGGTCGGCTTCACGACCTACTCTGTGCCGGCCTCCAGGTCCAAAGGCAGTAAAGGCCGTCCTTCTGGTGGCCTTCTCATCTGGGTTAATGTATCGCTGGGGCTCACAGTAAAACATATAAATTCCCCATCCCCAGATCTTTTGAGACTCACTATTCAATGCCCGGGGGGCAAGACTCTAGAGCTTTTTAACCTGTACCTCAGGGGGGCCAGGGCGGGGAACTCGAGCCCCTTGTCTCTAACTGGAGTTGAAGAGGAGCTAACTGGCTGCAACATTGACTCCTTCATTATTCTGGCCGGGGATTTTAATTGTTGTTTCGAGCCTCTGGCCAGTGATGACATTTTGGACACATGGGAGGACGATGCCAAGAGAGGCATTCCCTTGCTTGCCCTTGACCCCATTAAGAAATGGACTCAGAATGCCATTGATATTAACGCACTTTGCTTGGAATACGCCCTCAGAGCCACTAATGGCCGCTGTAAGTCAGATACTGGGGGTGCGCACACATTCAACAGGATTGGACACACCTCCAGAATTGATTACGTGCTGTTAAACTACAACTTGTGGGAATATGTCCTTGATATGGTTGTCCAACAATCCACGGATAGTGACCACAATCCCTTGGTCCTCTCGCTTGCTCTCCCGTGGGACACAGGGGCCACAGCACTATCCCGGCTAACTTGGAAATCATCCCATGAAGTTGTTCCATCTAACTGTGGGAGGCGATTGAAGTGGGCGAAGGTTGCATCTGATGTTACAAGAATGGCCCAAGTAAAGTCCATAATGACGGAAGCTAAGTGTATTGTAGGCACGCTGGACTCTGACACCCCGATCCTCGTGCCATTTGTGGAGACCATTGTATCACTTAGTAATCTTTTCTTGGTTCCTGAGGGGAGGGGGGGGTCCAAGCGGAGAAATGAGACTAGGGGTAGAGATCAATGGTACACCCACGCTTGCCGTCAAGCAAAAAGTGAGCTAATCCTGGCGGTCAGCGCTAAAGACCCGACTTTGATTGCATTAGCTAGGAAAAACAACAAGAAGACACAAGCTGAGGCAAAGGCCACGCACGAAACTAACTTCTGGAGTGATTTAATGGAGGCTGGCTCTAGAAAGGACTCAAGGGCTTTCTGGGCTCTGATTAGAGGCAGGGACAGGCCTGTTGATTCCCTGCTAACATGTAATATCACAGGGGAAGTTTGGTTGGCCCACTTTTCTAAACTCTACTCTTACACCTTGGGGGTTTTGGGTCCAAGTAGGGGTACTAGTCATACAGTGTCAAATAATAGCCCTCATCCTGGCCCCACTTTCTCACCTAGGGAGGTGGAAATAGCAATCAGGTGTATCGTCCCCAATAAGGCGGCAGGCCCAGATGGAGTCCCTGGTGACTTGCTTCGTAGCAATGTAGAGGTCTGGAGCCTATATATTGCTAAACTCCTGAATGAAGCAATGGTGGGTGGTGGTTTCCCGGATTCCTGGAGGGGTGCGGAAGTCGTCCCCATTTTTAAAAAGGGCTGCAGGGACGACCCTGCCAACTACCGACCCATAAGTCTGCTTGATTCCACTCAGAAGGCAGCAGGGAAGGTAGTTTTGGGCAGGATCTTGCAGTGGGCCGAGGAAATGCAGGTTTTGTCTGACTTTCAGGCCGGTTTCAGATCCGGAACCGGTACGATTGAGCAGACATTCCGTTTCCTAATGCTTTATTGGAAAGTGGTCAAACTGGGCAAGGGCAGTCTGTATCTCGCTTTCATCGATTTACGGACTGCCTTTGATCTTGTTCCATGCAACCAACTGTGGGCTGTTCTTGAGGGTATGGGTATGCCCGCGTACTTGTTGGCCTTAACCATCAAATTCCATGAAAGCAACTTTGCCCAAATTAGATGGGGTCAGCAGGGCCAAAAAACATCTCGGATTCCTGTTGACAGGGGCGTCCGCCAGGGGTGTGTGCTAGCTCCCACTCTGTTTTCCCTCTATCTAAACGGAGTGGTAGAGCACCTTCTCCAACTACCAACAGATGCTCCCTCCCTGGCGGGCAGAAAGATACCAACGCTCCTGTTCGCAGATGATACCCTGTTGATTTCGAAATCCCCGAAGGGCCTCCAAACCCTGCTAATGAGGTTCCAGGGCTTTTGCGACGCAAGGGGCTTGGCTATTAACATCAGTAAAACCAAGTTCCTTGTGCTGAATCCCCCCAGGAAGGCAGTCTACCCGCCATCTATAGACGCAGTACCCTTAGAAAGGGTCAGGGAATTCGATTACTTAGGAATCAGACTTTGTGATTCCATGTGTTGGAAGGCGCACCACCAAAAAACCATTTTGACATATAGGAGGGTTACGGGCGCCCTCCTAAAAGAACATCGCGCCTCACCCCTTAAACCCATTGGGGTGATACTCGACATCTACAAGGCAAAAGCTGTGAGTGCGGCATTGTACGGGGCGGAGTTGTGGGGTACCCAGAAATTTGATACCCTATCCCATCTGGAGAATAAGTTCCACAAAGACCTTATGCGGCTCCCCCACAGCTCTCCTACTCTACCCCTCCTACTTGATACAGGAACACGATCCATAGCCGATCAGGCCAAGTTACGTCCCCTCCTTTTGTGGGCCCGCATATGGAATGTCCCCGAACTTTCAAGTTATGCGGATGCACTAAGCGAACTTCTTTCAACCCCGGGCTGGTGTAAGATCGGTTGGCTCCTTGGAGTAAAGCGCCTCCTTTGTGACTTAGGCTTGGATGACGCTTGGGCCAATTGATCCTCACCACCTAAACAGCTGCTAAAGAAAATATTCTGGTCGTGGGTGGACAACGAGAGAGTGTCCCATCCGAATCTGTGCAGATCAGCTGAGGAGTTTTTGGCTATCAAATGCCGTCCCTACAGAGAACCCTACCTTGATGTAATTTTGAATCCAGCAGATAGGGCGTTGTATTTTAAATTTAGGGCTGGGGTTTTGCCCTTAGGCACAAGGACAGCCAAATGGAAACCACCATGGCAAACCATAGAAACTTGCCCTTTCTGCACGACCAGGGATGAATCCATCCCCCATTTGTTGTTCGAATGCCCAGCCTACGCTGCTCCCCGTCGCAGATGGTTGAAACCGCTCTGCGCGAGGCTGGGCACTCGGTCACACTTGGAGGCCCTACAGCTGCTAAGATCAGACCCTCAACCACTGTTTGCTTGTGGTCTGGCAAAATTCTTGGGGTGGGCTTGGAGGATAAGAACCGCGAGGAGAATGATCCTCCAGTAAGGATGTAATCCTACATCTCAGTGGCCCGGTTCTTTTTTGTATGTGTCCCTTCCCCATTATTCCTTTTCGAAGTTGATAATTATGCATTTGCACAAATGTTTTTAGAATGGATGTTATCGAATATGTTGTATATTTATAGCGTCCTTTTTTAAGATTTTGTCAGTTTTGATGTATAACTTTTTTTTATGCTCATATTGATTTTTACTGTAATGCTTTTATGAAATGAAACATTTCGAAATAAAGCTATACAACAACAACAACAACGATACTTGGCTGAGGCCAGAGTATCAATAAGCTCATCTGCGCTAGGAATTGGATGAGCATCAGTTTTGGTGACTGCATTGAGTCCCCTGTAGTCCACGCAAACCCTCATCTCTCTCTTACCCCCTGGGTGTGAGGTTTAGGTACCAGGACTACTGAGCTAGCCCAAGGGCTATCTGAGGGCTCAATCACTCCCTGTTCCAGCATATTTTGGACCTCTGCCCTAATGCAATTTCTGGCATGGTCAGGCTGCCAGTAGATTTTATTCTTGACAGGTAAACTCTCACCTGTGTCCAGTTCAGGAGTACAGAATAAAACAAAGGAGGGAGTGGAAAGTTGGTGTTCTACACGAACACCTGGGGTGAATTTCGGCCTCCCCTTACAATTACTAGTAAACAAAAAGATCCAACCAAGGAAGATTGCAATTAAATGAAGGTTGATCATAGGACCAGTGTGTTTCCTACATTCGTAGGGAGCACATTGTGTTTCTTAAATACCCCTCACACACCAAAAGTTCCCTTGGTGTAATGCTTCATCATAGGGGTCTTCGCTTCCCCCTACGGAACGCCGTGTGCTACTACCAACGAATATGTGGGAGCACTGATGTAATCTCTATGTGTGGTGTGAGAGAGGTGGTGCGGGGCAGGGGCAGGAGTGAGTGGTAAGTGAATGTTAAAAAATGCCTAGCGTTATAGGAGCAAAAAATAATTTAATATGCCTTGGTGCCAGTATTATTAAAATGGTGTGGAGTGGAGGTATGTTGAATTAATGTACAAAACCTCCTGCGTGTGTCAACATGTTTCGAAGCATGCTGCTTCTTCTTCAGGACAGGTACACAGATCCCTACCCTACTCACATGTGTGTTTTGACAATGTCAACTGTACCAATATTATGTGTAGACTGAGGCTACAAAAAAGGGGACACAATTGTCTCAATATTATAAGTAAAAAGTCACAGGGAAAGCCAGGATGGGTTCCACAGCGGTATTCGTACAAGCGCCTTGAGACCCTTGCGGGTGAGTAGTGCGCTATACAAGTATCAATTTACAATTTTTAGACACCTTTGTCTACTTTACCAGGGTAGTCAAAAGGAATTTAGTAGATGAAGATCATGAACCTAAACTGTGGGTGGGGAAAAAAACTGATTATAAGGGTGGGGTGGACCCCAATCTGTGGGTAACATCCATTTCTTCATGGTGGCAATCAGGTCTTTATTCATGAGAAATTACTCCATGGTACATTGTCATTGAGGCCTGTTACATTGGTGCCTGGACGGAACACCCAGCGTTGTTCTTTTTCAAATAGGCCCCTTTCGGATTGTAATTGCTCTATGATTGTCCATTGAAGATCATTCACTGTGTGTGTTGCAATTAGAAAGTGTGTTGCCATCTTTGTTGTGCTTTTTGTTGTGCTTCTTTTTACATCAGACATTACTTTTGTGTTCCCCAATGCGGATTTTTGCTGGTTGTGATTTCATTCCGACATACTCTAAACTGCAGAGGCATGTGATCATATAGATGACGTTCCGGCTGTTGCAGTTAGTGAATGTCCTTTGTTCCCATTCACTGCCATTCCTGAACATGATACGTTTGCTTTTTTTTTGGTGAGGTGGCACGTGCTGCAGTTTCCACATAGGAAAGTGGCCTTGGATTGGGTAAAGAGTGGGGTTCTCATTGGCTGCGGCTATATCTGAACGTGGCCATGTGGGAACCAGCATATCCTTCAAGTTTTTGCCCCTTTTGTGAGCAAACAGTGGTTTGTCTAGGTTCAGGTTGCCGCTATTAAGAGTTCTCCAAAGTTAACCATCGGTGACATTTGGGGCAAGGGGAGGATTAAAACATTCGAAGAACTACAGGTCGAATTTGATCTGATGGAAACTGAGTACTTTTGCTATGCGCAAGTTCGTCATGCATTGATGGCGGCCCTACCTGAGGTGGCGGACCTGCCTGAGGCCTCACCTCTCGAGGATAGAATTTTAGATGGTCATCTGCCCGAGAAAACTATCCCCCTGATCTATAAGAAATTAATTAATCATAGGGGGGATCTCCTTAAGGAGTTGAGGGATAAATGGACGCGAGATGGCATAGAATTGGATGATGAGGACTGGCAATTGGCTGTATCCTCTCCAAAAGAGGTTGCGATCCCAGCGAGATTGCGGCTTGTACAGTTAAAAATAATACACAGGGTTTATGTCACAGGCCCTCGCCTTGTCCAGATGGGTTTATCGGAAGTAGGTTTGTGTAGACGGAAGTGTGATCTTGTGGGTACATTCCTCCATATCCTTTGGGAGTGTCGGTTTATCGTAGAGTACTGGGGTAAGATCCATAACACTATACAGAAAGTTTTGGGGGTCGCAGTGCTGCCAGAGGCAAGGAGATGCCTCCTTAATATATGGGAGCCCACTGATCTTAATTTGGCACAAACACGATGGACAACACTAGGTTACATGATAGCAAAAAGGAATGTCGCTCAGCAGTGGTGATCCGAGTGACCTTCTACCCTTGAGTGCTGGAAGGACGACCTGGATTGGTGTATGTTTCGTGAAAAGACTGTTTACATAGCGAGAGCCCGGCCTTGAAAATGGGCGTCAGTTTGGGGGCTCTGGAACCAAAATAGGGGAGAGATCTGTGTGCTACCTAGAGACTCTGTGTTTGATATGCCCCCATCCCTGTGAATTCTTGACATGTATGTACCTTGATCCCCGCTCCCCCCCTGAAGATGTAATGTGATGTTAGGATGTGATTCTTCTGTACTGTGCTCTTTATTTTGATGCCTTGTTTTAATAAAAAGAAATATAAAAAAAAGAATTATCCAATGTTTATTGATGATTTTAGATATTTTGTTTGAATGAGTGTTATAGGTGGTCACACAAATGAGTCTGGCTCCTCATCTTTGTGTGTCTTGTCTTCTAATAGGGCCTCCCTATTATTATTCCAGGCTCTCTTCATCGCTCTGTCAATGACCTGGATGGGATAGTTCCAATAGGTGAGCTTGGTTTTCAAGTCTGATGCTTGTGATTTGTAATCAGTCAGGTTGGTGCAGTTCTTCCGGAGGCGGAGGAACTGCCCGTAGGGGAGGTTGTCACGTAGATGACATGGAGGGAAGCTGTCATATAACAACAGACAGTTATTGGCTGTAGGCTTGAAATGCGTGGTAGTTTTCAGCGTGCCTCCCTCCGGGTATATGTTTAGGTCTTGGAACACTAGACTGTCACGTGATGGGGTACTGGTAAACTTCAAAAAAATATTCTGTTGTTTGAGCCATCCCATGAACTCCTCGGTTGATGGAACGTCTCCCTCCCAGATGACCAACACATCGTCAATATACCTCTTTCATGTCTTGATGTTGTGCCTAAAAGGGTTATTTTGATTCAGGATCCTAGCGGTCTCTTGATGGTGTACGTAGAGACCTGCCAGGCTGGGAGCGAAAGTGCTCCCCGTGCTGGTCCCATGTTTCTGTAGGTAGAGAGTATCCCCATATTGGAAGAAATGTTTGGTAAGTGCCAAACTGATGCACTCCATTATGAGATTCCTTGGTGTTTGGTATTCCCATGTGTTGCTGAAGAGAATTTCTTTCATAATGTCAAGTGTCTCGTCCTGGGGTAAACTCATGTACAAACTCTCCAAGTCGAGCCCCAGTAGTAGTTGTTTATTAGGATCAAAAGTCAGATCTTGTAGTAGCTGAAGTACCGCTTTGGTATCTTTAAGGTAGGTGTCTGGTTTTTTTTAATTAATGGGCGGAGGAAGGCATCAGCAAATTTAGACATAGGCTTTAGTATAGAGCCAATGCCTGAAACTATTGGGCGCCCTGGAGGTTGTTCCAGGTTCTTGTGTATATTGGGGATGGTGTAGAAGTATGGGGTCCGTGGTGATCTTTGAATTAGGAAATCTGCCTCTTTTTTGGACACCCAATTGTACTTCATAGGTACAGCAGGTAGGTTGACTGGGTGTCAGAGAAAACAAATGCCTCTTTTGATTGAGGACCTTCCTACAATCAATCTGCTGTTGGTCAGTGAGGCTGCCTGCCAAAGCTACACCATCAACTGATCCTTCATCAGGGTTCTGTGAGAGGAGGTCAGGGTGTTTGTCACTCTCTTCCTCCTGTCCCTCATCAGTTGCCATGAGCAAGCCCATGTCAGCCCTGTCAATGTATGGCTTGAGCCTGTTCACATGGAACAACCTATAGGGGATCCTGAGAGTACCAAGGTCCACCAAGTAGGTGACCTCTCCCTTCTGCTCAAGAATGGTATGGGGTCCACTCCAGTTATCTGGAGAACTGCTGGGGTCACAGGTTCCAACATCCAAACCTTCTGCCCTGCCCTGTCAGCAAAACACACAAAATAATGGATGGAATGTTGCACAAAGTCCTAGGATGATTGATTCCGGTCCAGAGAAGACATGGCTTGGCAGTTCGGGCTGGACTGTTCCCATGAGGCACAGGGTCAAGACTGATTTACATATGTCCATGTCTCAACTGGGGTGGCTTGGTGAGCAAAATCACGATGGATTAAACCCAGATATGTGACTGGGGGTGAATGTTTTCCCATTGTGCAACATTCCGTCCATCATCTTGTGTGTTTTGCTGTTCACCCTTTGTGGGAAGGGTATGCCCAGACGGGGGTCCCCTGCTCACTAAGCCACTGGAGTCAAGCTATCCTGGCTGAAGACGGCTGATAGGCAGAAACCGGTCCTAGGATGCTTGATTCTGGTCCAGCGAAGACATGGCTTGGCAGTTCGGGCTGGACTGTTCCCATGAGGCACAGGGTCAAGACTGATTTGCATATGACCATGTCTGAACTGGGGTGGCTTGGTGAGCAAAATAACGATGGATTAATCCCAGATCTGTGACTGGGGGTGAATGTTTTTCCATTGTGCAACATTCCGTCCATCATCTTGTGTGTTTTGCTGTTCACCGTATGTGGGAAGGGTATGCCCAGACGTAGGTCCCGTGCTCACTAAGCCACTGGAGTCAAGCTATCCTGGCTGAAGACAGCTGATAGCCAGAACCCTGTCCTAGGATGCTTGATTCCGGTCCAGGGAAGACATGGCTTGGCAGTTCGGGCTGGACTGATCCCATGAGGCACAGGGTCAAGACTGATTTGCATATGGCCATGTCTGGACTGGGGTGGCTTGGTGAGCAAAATAACGATGGATTAATCCCAGATCTGTGTCAGGGGGTGAATGTTTTGCCATTGTGCAATATTCCGTCCATCATCTTGTGTGTTTTGCTGTTCACCCTATGTGGGAAGGGTATGCCCAGACGTGGGTCCCGTGCTCACTAAGTCACTGGAGTCAAGCTATCCTGGCTGAAGACGGCTGATAGCCAGAAACCGGTCCTAGGATGCTTGATTCCGGTCCAGGGAAGACATGGCTTGGCAGTTCGGCTTGGACTGTTCCCATGAGGCACAGTGTCAAGACTGATTTGCTTATGGCCATGTCTGAACTGGGGTGGCTTTGTGAGCAAAATAACGATAGATTAAACACAGATATGTGACTGGGGTGAATGTTATGCCATTGTGCAACATTCCTTCCATCATCTTGTGTGTTTTGATAAACAGTCAGAACAGCATGTTGGTCATGCCAAGCTTTCAGTAATTCTTGACGTGCCCCAAGGTTTTTTACTGGCCTTCTTCATGTACTCAGCCAGCCTAGAGCGGAGACCAAGTACATAGTCAACTATGTCTTCTTTAGGAGGTTTGAGAGGTAACTCCCATCTCTCCTTTACCAAACACAAGGGACCCCTAACTGGATACCCAAACAAGTTCAAAAGGGCTGAAGCCAACCCCCTTCCATGGCACCTCTCTGTAGGCAAAGAGAAGGCAGGGTAACACAACATCCTATTTTTGCCTAAGCTTTTCTGTGAGGCCCATGATTACGTCCTTGAGGGTTTTGTTGAACCTTTCAACTAACCCATTGAATTGTGGGTGATAGGGCGTGGTGAACTTGTATTTCACTCCACACTCCTTCTACATTGCTGTAATGTAACTTGACATGAGGGTGGTACCTCTGTCAGTTTAGACCTTCTTAGGGAAACCCACTCTGGAAAAAAATCCCAGGAGGGCCCTGGCCACCACAGGGGCTGTGGTTGTTCTAGGTGGTATTACTTCTGGATACCCAGTGGCATGGCCCACCACCACTAGGATTTGTCTGTGTCCAGATGCAGTAGGAGGGTTCATGGGACTAATGATACCAATCCAAACCCTCTCAAAAGGGAACCACCACCTCAGGTAGTGGTATGAGGGGGACCTTTGTGGTACCACCAGACTTACCACTGGTTTGACAGGTGGTACAGGAGCAACACAACTCCTTCGTGTCTTCTGACATGTGAGGCCAGTGAACGTGAGGGACAAGCCTGTCTCAAGTCTTACTTTGGCCTAGGTGACCTGCTAAGGGAATGTCATGTGCCAAGGTGAGTAGGAAGCCCCTAAACTTCAGAGGTATGACCAACATCCTGGTGGCACCAGGTTTGGGGTATCTATCCTCTGAGTACAGGAGTCCCTCATCCCAATAGATCCTGTGGGATCCACTGATGCTCCCAGCAGCCTCAGCAGCAGCTTGCTGTCTGAGGGGTTCAAGAGAGGGGCAGGTTTGCTGCTCTAAACTCAAGTCTGCCCTGGAAGGGCCCACTGTCCCCAAGAACTCAACCTGATCAGGTTCCAGTTCACCTGAGACAGTTCATGCACAGGGACTGAAATCATCTTACTCAAGAGACTGATCCTCACACTGAGTCTGGGGGAAGACACATCCTTACCCCTCCTGCTCTTTCTCTTGGAAGGTCCTTGGTCCATTGTTCCAGGATCCAAGGCCTGTTCAGTGTTTGCCAGCTTGGCCTGTGACCTGACCACAGCAAACACATCTGCAGTTATGTCCAGCATTGCTGCATGAGTCCTCAAACCCACCTAAGCCCAAGCTGGGGTTTCCAAATCACTGCCCAACAAACACTCCACTGGAAGGTCTGAGCTAACCACAACTTTCTTAGGGCCAGTTACCTCTCCCCAGCTGAAATGAACAACTGGCAAGGAATGATCAGTCCTGAAATTGTTAGTATTGGTCATTTGGTACATTTCTCCAAGTATGATTTGGTCAGGGCCCACAATAGTCTCTGTCACCATAGTGACACTTGCACCTGTGTCCCTGTATGCCATGGCCTCCTTACCATTGATCAAAGGCTGCTGCCTGTATTTGCCCAGGTTACTAGGACTGACAAATAAGGTGACAAGATCCATACCACCATCACAGACAAGCACAGCCTGAGCTGGAGTTCTGACTTGGCTAGAACCAATCTCAGAGTCCAAGCTTAACCCTACTAATCCCTTGTTCCCTGAACCGCCAACTGTACTTGTGCTAGGGGACACGATTACCTTATGGGCAGTGGTGGTAGGAAGATTTTCCTTGACTTTTGGACAATCATCCTTTGTCCAATGGGTCTTTACCTTACACAAGTAACACCAAGGTTTCTTTTTGCCTATACCTTTGTTGGATTGTGACTCCCCCTGAAGTGCAGGTTTTTGGGGCTGTGATGAAGACTTCTGATCTTTATCCTTGTCCCCAACCGTATATAGAGTTTTAACACCATGCTTCTTTTGATCACCATCATTGTTCTGGTTTTTCTGCTTCACCCTGGTTCTGACCTACTTAACTGCCTTATTTTCCAATTCTTGGGGAGACGTCAGATCACAGTCAACCAGGTACTGATGCACCAACTGATTTTGGCAATTATTAAGGATGTGCTCCCTTATAATCAATTTGTACAATTCCTTGAAATCATTCACTTTGCTGCCAATCACCAAGCCTTCCAGAGCTTTAATGGCACTATCAACAAAGTCTACCCAATCCTGATTCTGTGTCTTCTGGGTATCTCTGAATGCAATCCTGTACTGTTCAGTGATTAAGCCAAACCCATCAATGAGAGAACTCTTGAACTTTGAATAGTTGTCAGCATCCTCTTCTCTAACAGTGAAGAGCTTATCTCTATCTTTGTCAGCAAATGAGAGCCACGCGATAGCTGCCCACTGCTCTTGAGGGACCCTCTGAACTTAGCATGCCCTCTCTAAAGCAGTTATATATTTATGGATGTCATCCCCAACATGGTAGGGAGGGACATTCTTGCTCAGGTTCCTATTATCAAAGGAGTGTTCCTTAATTCTGTGGGCCATGTTGCTGCCACCATGGGACTCTAGCCCCAACTTTGTTCTAGCGCTCTGGACTTCTAGGGATGCTTCATCAAGGGCCAAATGCTCTTTTCTGAGTCTAAGCCTAGCTTTATCAAGTTCAAGAAGTTGGTATTCCCTATCAAAAGAGTGGTCCTGCTTGCTAGAAACAGAGGTCCCTATATACTGTCCTGAGTGATTAGACTTTGCAGAGAAAGCTCTAGATTGCATTGGTAAACTCTGCACTCTACCAGGAAGGGTGAAGAGTGGGCCATCATGGCCTTCCCCACTGCCTTCTGGAAGATCTGAGTTATCCAGGTGGGACCTATCTTGGTCCCCTGGTCAGGGTTAGATTCCAGTTCAGAAAAGGTGTCACCTCCTGACCTGTCCTCATTCCCTGTCCCATCCTCTCTGCCCTGTTCATCTGACCCAGGGGTCTTCCTTAGGTCATCTAACAGTACCATCTCTATTAGACGTTGAGTGATGACATTTCTCCCTGTCTTCAGCTTTCTTGCGGTACACAGGGCTTTGAAGTCCTGGAATGAAAACTCACTGTATCTAGAGGGCAGAGAGCCACTGGCATGTCTTTTAGTAAACATACTAAGTGTTGTGAGGTGTTGCAACTACCTAACCTAGTGGTAACTCAACTCTCTGAGGTTGGAGAAAGGGTGTGCTAAACCCTTGACTTACCCAACCCTAAGTTCAGTAGAACTTACTTAGTCTAAGCTATTATCATATGTACCTAGTACTTTGTGGTTTTCAGTTAATCAATACAAAGATTTATCTGGTAAAACAAGGCATGCTTCAATCCCAACTGCTGCACACCAATGTGAGAAATTGGCCTGGTATATGCTGTCTACTAATTAAAGTGGGCACCTTGTATGAGTTGAAACAACCCTTATGGTGATTTAAGAGGTCAAAGATAACCTTAGAAAGAGATCGCTTTCAGTCGCTGGCAAGCGTACCCACCCAGGCCTAATACACTAAATCCGGTATGAGCGGTGGTCACACCTCCCTGTGACATGATACCTATTGTTCTGCCTTCCCCTGCTCAAGCTTGGCTCAGCAGCAGGAGGGCAGAAATGTGTTCCTGGTCTGCAGCAACCATTTTGGGCTGCAGGGACCTCACACAGCTCGTTTCTGAGGGGTGGAATCATACCTCCCACACTGGTTACTGGTGTGGGGGTATGATTCCACAATGTTTGTCACCAAACTCGGTAGGGTAACTTTCAGCCATTTTAGAGTTGGTCATCATGTGGTCGCAAAATGCCACTTGATGTGTAGTAAATGGCTGATACACTGACAATGGACTCTGTAGGCTGCAAGGTTGTCCTGCTCATGCAGTGGCACCCTCTCACTTGGAACCAAGCTCCCTGCCTTCAGGATTGTTTATGCCTGCTATCGGAGTGACATAGTTTTTAAGTACAGTGACCCTTAGATATAGTAAAACTATATCTAAAGTAAGTGGTGCATGCACCAACTTAACAGGCTGCAATGGCAGACCTGTAGTTTCATTTTGCATGGCCTCTCATGGGTGGCACAATACATGCTTCAGCCCATGGGAGGCCTCTAGGGCACCTATGCCCTGAGTAGTTGGGTTCTATATACTAGCGACTGACAAGGGTACTCCAGTAGGTAATCTGGAGTGTACCTAAGTACATGACATAACAGTTTCAGTAGAAAGCAAATATACTGGGGTCCTGATTAGCAGGATCCCAGTCAGACTAGTCAAAAACAGTATCGCATGAAGCCAAAAGTGGGGATAACCATAAGTAGCAGATTCTACTTTCCTACGTAGGGGTAACATTAGACCAGTGAAGATAGCGGGGAAACCCCTTGAGAGGGTGTCTAAGTTTGATTATCTAGGAGTAAGGCTAGCAGAAACATTGGGCTATTATCCCCAACTAGAGAAAAGTGATGTAACCTTATGTCACGAATCCAAACCTATATTACGATTCCTTAAGCAGGCTGGGTCCGGTCAATTACCTTTGCTCTAGAAGTTTATCGGTTGAAAGTGGTGAGTGAAAATATATTTGCCAGATCCTGATCCCTGTTTCAGCCAGCACTCTGCTGACTCCTCTGTTTTTTGATCTAGGGCTAAGAGAATTGGTGACGTGGCCACAGGTAAACCATTGATCTATTGGCTACGAATTTGCTCCACTCCGGAGTTAGGCAAATACTGTGAATCTCTGAAAGAAGTTTTAAACCAAAGTGGTTCTAAACAGATTCCCTGGCCAAGCCATGTCACATTTTAGTTTAGATCATTGGGGCTGCTTCGCTTGTGGGACTACCTAGAATGCATTAGCAAAAATGATATTGCCATTGTGAAAGCTGAGTATTAGGCCTTTGTGGAAAAACGACATGTTGCGAGTAGAACTGTGGGGCTCCTAACTACTGAGTTTTTAAATTCTAACCCTTTTCCTGAGTTTGAGCTTTTTTATGATCTGATCTCACCACCCATGACAAAAAGTCTCTATGTGAGATTTAGATTAGGCAGTTTACCCTCAAAGAAATTCAATGCATGGGCAACAAAAACAGATATAACCACATGCCCAGCTAGTGGTTATGCCATGGAGACAGTTGATTCAGAAAAGGGGGTGGTGATGAACAGAGTGTCTGAATTAAGCAGACCACTCTTACCCAGTCCAAAGATCAGGGCTTGATCCATCACCGTTATTTATCTCACTGCACCATCCCAGCTCAGAACCTGGCTATATGCAAATCAGTCTGTCCCTGGCCCAGTGCATCATGGGAACAGGGCAGACTAAACTACCAAGCCAATTCTTCACCAGAAAGGAGACAAGCTACCGGGGACCGGTTTCTGGCATTTCAGCCGTCTTCGGCCCGGCTTGCTTGAATCCTGATGGTGCAGTGAGAAAGGGACTCATGTCTGAGTATACCCTGCCACACCTATAGTGGCCAAAAACGATTCAGAAAAGGGGGTGGTGATGAACAGAGTGTCTGAATTAAGCAGACCACTCTTACCCAGTCCAAAGATCAGGGCTTGATCCATCACCGTTATTTATCTCACCGCACCATCCCAGCTCAGAACCTGGCTATATGCAAATCAGTCTGTCCCTGGCCGAGTGCATCATGGGAACAGGGCAGACTAAACTACCAAGCCAATTCTTCACCAAAAAGGAGACAAGCTACCGGGGACCGGTTTCTGGCATTTCAGCCGTCTTCGGCCCGGCTTGCTTGAATCCTGATGGTGCAGTGAGAAAGGGACTCATGTCTGAGTATACCCTGCCACACCTATAGTGGCCAAAAACGATTCAGAAAAGGGGGTGGTGATGAACAGAGTGTCTGAATTAAGCAGACCACTCTTACCCAGTCCAAAGATCAGGGCTTGATCCATCACCGTTATTTATCTCACTGCACCATCCCAGCTCAGAACCTGGCTATATGCAAATCAGTCTGTCCCTGGCCCAGTGCATCATGGAAACAGGGCAGACTAAACTACCAAGCCAATTCTTCACCAGAAAGGAGACAAGCTACCGGGGACCGGTTTCTGGCATTTCAGCCGTCTTCGGCCCGGCTTGCTTGAATCCTGATGGTGCAGTGAGAAAGGGACTCATGTCTGAGTATACCCTGCCACACCTATAGTGGCCAAAAACGATTCAGAAAAGGGGGTGGTGATGAACAGAGTGTCTGAATTAAGCAGACCACTCTTACCCAGTCCAAAGATCAGGGCTTGATCCATCACCGTTATTTATCTCACTGCACCATCCCAGCTCAGAACCTGGCTATATGCAAATCAGCCTGTCCCTGGCCCAGTGCATCATGGGAACAGGGCAGACTAAACTACCAAGCCAATTCTTCACCAGAAAGGAGACAAGCTACCGGGGACCGGTTTCTGGCATTTCAGCCGTCTTCGGCCCGGCTTGCTTGAATCCTGATGGTGCAGTGAGAAAGGGACTCATGTGTGAGTATACCCTGCCACACCTATAGTGGCCAAAAACGATTCAGAAAAGGGGGTGGTGATGAACAGAGTGTCTGAATTAAGCAGACCACTCTTACCCAGTCCAAAGATCAGGGCTTGATCCATCACTGTTATTTATCTCACTGCACCATCCCAGCTCAGAACCTGGCTATATGCAAATCAGTCTGTCCCTGGCCCAGTGCATCATGGGAACAGGGCAGACTAAACTACCAAGCCAATTCTTCACCAGAAAGGAGACAAGCTACCGGGGACCGGTTTCTGGCATTTCAGCCGTCTTCGGCCCGGCTTGCTTGAATCCTGATGGTGCAGTGAGAAAGGGACTCATGTCTGAGTATACCCTGCCACACCTATAGTGGCCAAAAACGATTCAGAAAAGGGGGTGGTGATGAACAGAGTGTCTGAATTAAGCAGACGACTCTTACCCAGTCCAAAGATCAGGGCTTGATCCATCACCGTTATTTATCTCACTGCACCATCCCAGCTCAGAACCTGGCTATATGCAAATCAGTCTGTCCCTTTTGTCCACCATAAGCGTGGAAGGGTATACTCAAATGTGAGTCCCTAGCTCATTGCACCATCAGGATTCAAGCAAGCCGGGCCGAAGACGGCTGAAATGCCAGAAACCGGTCCCCGGTAGCTTGTTTCCTTCCCAGTATAAGAATTGGCTTGGTAGTTTGGTCTGCCCTGTTCCCATGATGCACTGGGCCAGGGTCAGACTAATTTGCATATAGCCAAGTTCTGAGCTGGGATGGTGCAGTGAGCTAAAAAACGGTGATGGATCAAGCCCTGATCTTTGGACTGGGTAAGAGTGGTCTACTTAATTCTGTCACTCTGTTCATCACCACCCCCCTTTTCTGAATCATTTTTGTCCACCATAAGCGTTGAAGGGTATACTCAGATGTGAGTCCCTAGCTCATTGCACCATCAGGATTCAAGCAAGCCGGGCCGAAGACGGCTGAAATGCCAGAAACCGGTCCCCGGTAGCTTGTTTCCTTCCCAGTATAAGAATTGGCTTGGTAGTTTGGTCTGCCCTGTTCCCATGATGCACTGGGCCAGGGACAGACTGATTTGCATATAGCCAAGTTCTGAGCTGGGATGGTGCAGTGAGCTAAAAAACGGTGATGGATCAAGCCCTGATCTTTGGACTGGGTAAGAGTGGTCTGCTTAATTCAGACACTCTGTTCATCACCACCCCCCTTTTCTGAATCATTTTTGTCCAACATAAGCGTGGAAGGGTATACTCAGATGTGAGTCCCTAGCTCATTGCACCATCAGGATTCAAGCAAGCCGGGCCGAAGACGGCTGAAATGCCAGAAACCGGTCCCCGGTAGCTTGTTTCCTTCCCAGTATAAGAATTGGCTTGGTAGTTTGGTCTGCCCTGTTCCCATGATGCACTGGGCCAGGGTCAGACTAATTTGCATATAGCCAAGTTCTGAGCTGGGATGGTGCAGTGAGCTAAAAAACGGTGATGGATCAAGCCCTGATCTGTGGACTGGGTAAGAGTGGTCTGCTTAATTCAGACACTCTGTTCATCACCACCCCCCTTTTCTGAATCATGGAGACAGTTGAACACATTTTATTTTTCTGTATAGAATATCACTTTCTTCGTAAAAAATTGATGTGTCCCATTTGTTGTAACTTGGGAATTAGACGTTATAGGGTGGCACTGAGGATAATAAAATCTGACACTACAGCATTTATTGCTTTTGCTGTAAGTAGGTTTCTGATGAGTGTCGGGTTCAGGTGCCAGAAGTTTATGTCTCAGGTTGCCCGAGAGGTTCCACCGTTACCTGAGTTGCACGTATAGCCAGGATAAAACGATTGCCATACCAGTAATTCCTACCTAGGATTGCTTGACCATCTGAGACACCTAGCACTTTATGGTTATGGGCTGTTATTATGAGCAGGTTAATTGACTGTTATGGTAAGACTTTTTAGCTGGGATTGCCGATCATTTGAGGCAACCAGTTTTTTTTTGGACAAGACAGTATATCATTGATATGTTTTTATTTATAGGAGTTTTTATATTGCTGTCATGGGTGTACAATTTGTGCTATTTTCATTCACGTTGATCCCCATTGTTTATCTGTTGTGAATGTTGTAAATTAGGTGACAGAATCTTGATAATGTTGAAACAGTCATCTTTTGAACCACATTGATTACGTGGACCTGAAATTTGGAGGTACAAGTAGCCTTGAGTTCACTTACAGTCAGGAAGTCACTGTATATGGCCATATCATTACCCTATTGAATTTGGTATTCTGTATATATTCTGGTCGATATATTCCTATGTACTGTATGTATTTATTACTTTGTACATTAATGGCATTTTTTATCAAGGTTGCTATATTTTTATGTACTGTATGTATTTTAATGCTGTGCACTTTAATGGTCGTATGACCGAAATAAAGTAATAGTAGATTCAATTCTTTCCGAAGTACCCCTTAATAAGTGCCTGACCCCTCATCCTGATGCAAATGAAATGGATACTGCTTGGTATTTCTTTTGACCTCCTCATAATTTTAACACTGATCGTGCCAATTGAGTGAATTTGACATGTGTCAAAATGTACCTACTGTCAATATGACGAGAGGACGTTTTGAAGCATGTGTGGAAAAAAAGGAAGATGAATATAAGGAAAAGGGAATATATCCTAAATTGGAAAAAGATTGGCAACATAAAGGAAAATTATTCATTTATAAATTGGCAAGTGCAGAAGGGAATATCCATATGGTAGTTGGCTATTAGGTGCTATATTGAGGCCTATTTTGAATATTGGCATTTGCTTCAGTAGTTTATTTGCTATTCTTAACCCCTTCAGTGCTCATGACAAAGCCAGCTCGTCATGGGCGTTACCTGCGCTTGCGCGCATGACGAGCTGGCTTTGTCATGTAACGCAGGTTTTTTAAATTTTCAGCGCACAGCGGGAAAAGCTGCAGCACTCATGCGGTTAAAGGATTCAAAAACATACGTTCGAATTAAGGGGAAATGGGATGGCACTGGGTTAGAGTCTAGAAAATTGGGTTACTGGATGAGGGGGGTGAAACCCTACTCAAGCAACAATTACAGTTCTCTTCAGGGTGAAACACAAGCAAACCCCACATTAGATAGTGCTGAACCCCTTGGTTGCTTGACACAGAGCAGTCAGGTTTAACTTAGAGGCACTATTTAAAGTATTTATGCAGCACTTGAACAGTAATAAAGTGAAAACACACCACCAGAAAAATCCTGATGGGTTCAGAACTGGGTTGGAACTACTTGGGGGACACGGCTTACAGCAGACAAAGGTCAGGTGCTGTGTCATGGTGGGTGGAGCCTTTTCTTCCCTCCGAGGCTCAGGAGGCCAGCCAACTAACCCTTGAAGTCATTCTGGTGATCCTGAGTGCAAGATGCAGCTCCAATCCTTCTCACTCAGGCAGCAGGGCAGCAGAGTAGCAGTCTATCTTGCAGAGCAGCACATCAGTCATTCTGAGTCTTCCACAGATCCAGAGGTGTAGTAAAGGTTTGCATTTGAGGGTGTGCCAGCTTTGAAGCAGAAGATGGTTCTGGGGGTTTCTACATTCAGACGTGTTTGGAATTCCCTGTCTCCCTGCCCTGGCTAAAGCTTGTTTGGGGTCACAAAAGGCTAGTGTCAAACCTTTTGTGAGTGTGTTCAGGCAGAGCTTTTTGATGTGCAGGTGTGGTAGGTGACAGTTCCTTTCCTTCATCAAGTCAGAAACAACCATTCTTGCCAACACCTATTCCACTTAGTCTCAGTATCTGGGACCAATACACAAAGACCAACTGCCAGTTACACCTAGTCATGTGACCCATGAACCAGGCACAAAATGGTTGGGACAAGAAAATGCCAACTTTTAAAAAGTCAAAAGCCAAAGCAGGTGGTAGTTGTGTTCCTTTTTGTGTTTTTACTTTTTTTCACAAGATCCTTGTACTTACTAAATATGACCTGTAAATCAATTAAGGCGTATTACCATGTTGGCATACATTACTCAGTATTTTGTCACAGAGATTGATACCAAAATAACTGAAAACCTATACAAAATATTTTCTCATCACAAATTAAATCACATCAGTTAACAAGATGACACAAATCAAGTAGCGTCAATCATTGTTCAAACCGTCCAAGTTGTAAGCCAGAGCGACTTCTCTTAATGCTCTCGGTGTCAGTTATGGGTTCCAAAGTCATCAAATATGGAAAACAAAAGAAAAAATAGTTTTTCAAAGAAAGTCCTTAGTCATCCTCCATATTAGTGCTGGTTTCCCATCTGCGCATTTCGTACCATAATCATTAAGCATACTGCCATTTTTCAGCTGAGCTAAAGCTGGAGAGAAGGCAAATTGAGGATCCGGTCCTTCACCTTTCAACTTAAAGCCACAAGCCTGATTTCTCCTACAAAGAATTGAAGCAAAGTCATCATCTAGGTCTGAAGTTCTGCTACTACCCAGCTCTACATCCAAATTAAAAATACGTACACTGTTGAAAGAGGTTCTCCCTCTTACATCATATGAGAGTACCTAAGAAATCACCCAGTCCTGGTCCTGAGGAGAACCTGTAATGATTATGGTCGAAACGCGTAGACTATTATTTAGGGCTCTTTTTTTTTTTTTTTCTTTTTTTTTTAGGGGGTTTTGTAAAGCGCATGGTGACCCACAACGGCGTGTCCCTGCGCTGAGGAGCGACTCTTACTGGAACCTATAGAAGCGGCATACCTTACTGAGCGAATAGTGCAGTTTTAAGTTTGGCTCTAAAAATTGATTCTGATGGCACTAATCTCAATGCCATGGGTAGTTTGTTCCATCTTGAGGCTGCAAGGTACCTGAAAGATCTTCCGCCCATCCGAGCTCTAGACACCTTGGGAACAACCAGGAGTCCAGAGCCGGAGGATCTCAACGAGCTGGACGGCTCGTAAGACGTCAGAAGTCCTTGCAAAGGAAGAGGAGATCTCCCGTTGATGATCCAAAGGCACGTGCATAGAGCTTTGAATTCTACCCTGCTGCTGACCGGGAGCCAATGCAGAGACCGGAGGGCCGCGGCAGATGCGGCTCTTCTGGGTAGTTTAAGCACTAGTCGGGCAGCGGCATTCTGTAGGACCTGTAGGCGGTTGAGATTCTTCTCCAAGGTCCCTAAATAGAGAAGATTGCCATAGTCCATCTTTGATGTGACTAGTGCATGCACCAAGGTTTGTCGGGCTCTCACAGGTAAAAACTTCAGAGTCTTCCTGAGACTTTTGAGGGTCCCAAAACATGATCCGACCACCTGATTGATCTGGGGGCCGAAGGTAAGGTCAGTATCAAACCAGATGCCCAAGTTCTTTGCTTTCTGGCACGGAGTGGGTGTTGGACCTAGACAGGATGGCCACCATGCCGACGTCCACGCTGATTGGCAGCCCCCCACGACCAGCACCTCGGTCTTGCCTCCGTTGAGCTTGAGGCAGTTGGCGGACATCCAGGCAGCTAGATCTTGCATGCAAGCTCTGAAGATGTCCGCCGAGAGACTGGGTGCACGTGACAAGGAGATCACCAACTGCGTGTCGTCGGCATACGACACCAAGCGGAGGCCGTGACTCTCTACTAAGGTGGCAATAGGAGCGACATAAAGGTTGAAAAGTGTTGGACTCAGGGACGAGCCTTGCGGCACCCCCTTTGTCCAAAGAAATTCGCTCAGAGTAGTGGTCACCCTGCCTCACTTGGAAGCCTCGGCCAGTAAGAAATGAATATGTTCAACCAACACTAATATGGAGGATGACTAAGGGCTTCCTATGAAAAGCAATTTTTTCTTTCATTTTCCTTATTTGATATCTTTGGAACCCATAACCGACATCAAGAGCGTTACGAGAAGTCACTCTGGCTTACTACTTTGGACTGGTTGAACACTGAACGACTCTATTTGATTTAGGAGGAGGAAGAGTGTTGGCAGGCCTCACAGCAGCCAGCGTGTCTTTGCATTCTCAGCTGCTGGAGCCTTTGCTGACCGAGTACCGCTGACTGCCATCTTCCCCTTCTCCCCGTTGATTTCCGGGTGGTGTCTGGGCCTGACAACTGAGTCAACGTCAGGCTGTCAGCTGGCTGTTTGGTGCCACCCCGCCAGCTGACCTGTTCTTTTGACGACCCCCTCCTTTCTTCAATGGCTTCCCTTGGGTAACAAACTTCACATACAGTACAGAACCCTTTAATTGGTTCCTAGGCTCCATGCTCACAGACAGCGGACCCCCGAGAGGGGACACCGGCAAAAGGAGCAAGTAGGAGAGTGGAAGAAGTACAGAACCAGAATAACTCTGGAAGGACAGAGGCGTTAGTACCTCTGTATTAGGTAGAGCCCCTTGGCTGCCAAGGTGGCCCGGCTAGGTGCGGGTGCAGCTTGGGTCAAGATGTGCTCCTGCCTCCCGTATTTTCTCTGGATTAGAACCCTCACAAAATTTCAGCAGGCAGACAAAACCCCGTTTTTTTGTTTTTAGTCTTAGTAAGGGCTGCTTGAGTCACGCTTCTCTAAGAGCCATAAGTGGCACAGGAAAACATTTAGAAAATTTGTCTAAGCTCAATGAGTCACTCTGATGGCCACCTTGAAAACACCCTCAAGAGAGCACTAGGGCCAGCAAGAAGGGCCCCAGGGAAGTGATCGTCAGCAAGCAAGAGCCACGTGCTTCGCAGCAGGCTGGAAAGTTGTTTACAGAGTCTTCTTGTAGAAAAGAGCGGCAAACAGCAAGGGATTGCCCAAAGGAGCACACAGGAGGTGTCAAGGGGTCCAAAAACCCTGGATAATTACTACAGGAGAGAGGGAATTACAGATGGTTAAACTTCTGACGTTAGCGTTGCTACACATTTGGATAACTATAATGATAACAACAATGTACCAACGTCAGACAGCTTTCTAGAGATGCCCCAGACAAAGAGGGGGCCACCTGCTAATAATTAAAGTGTCTTAGAAGCCTCTACAGGTGACAGTAAAGTTTCAATGTATCATGCACTCACCTTGGATAATGATAATAATGGTGTTACTCCTGTCATTTGTACACAGGTAAGTGTGGATGATGCCAGTGTGATACAAGTTTCCTCAGGCTCACTAGCAATGCCTTGTCTAGAGTGTGGTCTACTCAGCGACCCGCCTTCAATGATGTTAGGCTCCAGGTCCTCACAACAAATACGGGACGGGGCAACCGCGGAAGAAATGTATACCAAAGTGGCAGATGCAGTAAGCGATCAATTTGTTCCAACTAAAATCACCCCAACCAGCCCACTGTCCTCAAGGGAGTGGGATGAGCTGATTGGAAGTGGATCCATGTTATGGTTGGATGAGGAGGTGCGGCAACAAGGAGCAAGGCCATCTATTTTGATGGATACAACTGAGAGGCCAGTCGACAATACCCAGAAAGTGGGACAAGAAGCAAGCAATGACTTGTTTAAAAAGCAAGATAACCTGCTGTCTTCGATCAATGTTACACTTGTGGCAGCCACCAAGGCTCTCAATTGGCAGTCACATAAGCTGGAGGTCCAAATGGACACCATGCAAACTATAGCATTGGCCATTGCTAGCATAGTTGCCAAGCTAGATGATTTGTAAAAAAAGAATCACCGTAAAGGACTGCCATTATAGAGCCATTGTGGAGAAGCTTTCAGCATTACAAAACACACTATTTAACGGAGGGTCTAAGGGCAAGTTTTACGACTCGAAACCGGACACATGCCCCTACGAAACTTATAACAACAAAGGGTGTCCAGGAGTCGCCATTCAATGTTTTTACTCGAGACCTTTCAACCAGTGACTATATAAGTTAGACTGTGTGTGCTCAGATGATTCAACTACTCATATATATGACATGCAACATGGGTAGGAATTTTTCCCATCAGTTGCCGTTCTGTACCACCATTATCACATCATATGGGTTCTCCTTACCCAGGAGTTAGTACACAAGATCAATCACACTCTAACAGGTGTGAGGACTATGTGAGTAGGGAGACCGATGTCAATTGTGTATGTGATGGTATCAAATATGGTGTTTGAACAAATAGTTGTACACCTGAGGAGAAGCAGTGCAGTGAGTGTAAAGTGAAAAGTGAATAAAATTGGGTGAGACTGAGTAGAAAAGTGATTTATTAGTTTCTCTCAGACCCCAAGGTTAAAAACAAGTGAGAAGTAGATTTGACAGAATATCTACCGGCAAGTGGTCAACATGTTTCTGCATACCAACGGAAGATTTTCCTATGCATTCGTCAGGACCTAGATGGTGCTACTGCTTGCATTTAAATAAGTGAAGATAAAAGGGAAAAATTTCACCTGAAAAGCAGGTGTAGAATCTCCACCACAGTCTACAAAAGTCACATAGGAGACAAAGAAAAGAGAAAAACATTACACATATTAGAGAATGCACTAAGTACATCGTGCTATTCTAGTGGTCACGTATTAACATTTAAACAGACATGATAACACTCACCCAAAACTTGTGGGGATGGCGCCTCACCTCACCTGGCAGCAGCTCAGGTAGAATAGGAGCACCGCTCTGTTTTGCAAAATATAATCACAGGGACACTCAACCGATTCCGTTAAAACAAGGCAAAAGAACAATCATGTGTATCTCTGATAGCGTGAGAGACAACCTTTATGCGTTAAAAGTATCACCGGTGCCGTACCGGAAACGTTTTATGAGTTCGGGCTTCTAACACTATAAGGCTACGGACTCGTAGCGGACAGGGCTACCTATCTAGATTACGTAACCGCACTCTTACCTCTCCGTCGGTGTCTCCAAGCGTCCCTCTGGGCTGTTCTGGGGAGGCACCGAACAAGAGAAAAGGGCGGGTATATGAGTGAAGCCAGTGTGGTGCATGATGGGAGTCGTAGTTTTTCAGATGACAAGGAAAACATGGAAAAGATGGAAAATGGCTCAATGATCTTATAATGACATCCACGGTATTGGTTCATTCAGGCCATCCTTGTCACTGTTTAGTTTGTAGACCCATTTCTGCTCTATTTTAAACAGAAACTTTCCGACATCAGGGCAATGATCAGGTATCGTCGGCTGTTCGAGTATTGTCCACTTGAACTCACTAGGACCGTGGCCTTTTTCCAGAAAGTGAGCTGTTAAGCGAGTTGCTTGTTTTCGACAGCGAACTGTGCTCTTGTGCTCACCAATTCTTATTTTGGTTTTTCGGGTTGTCATCCCCACATATCTCTTTCCGCACGGACAAGTGATCATGTAAATTGTGTTCTCGCTATTACAGTTAGTGAACTTACGCTGTTGCCATGGGTGCATAGTTCCGATGTCCACACTGGTGGACTTAGTGGTTTGTGGACATGCCGAGCAGCTACCACACGGGTGATGTCCTTGTACCGGCGGCAGGTCCCAAAGTGCTCCCACCTGTCTAGATTGTTTGGTTTTTGGTCGAGTGTGGACTAGGTGGTCTTTTGTGTTAGGTCCTCTTTTAAAGGCAAAAAGTGGCGGTGGCAGAGTTTCTCCACTGGAGTTCAAAATGGACCAGTGTTTAGTTATTATTTTCCGTACCTCATTGGATCTTGTGTGAAAGGTGTTCACAAAGGTCATTCTGTTAGATCTTTCTTTCGGAATAGTCTCCAATAGGGCGTCTCTGTTATTGTTGGAGGCCCTTTTCTTCGATTGGCGGATGATTTTGGCTGGATATTTCTTTTCTCGTAGGTATTCCGAGAGTGTCTCAGAGTGTTTTTCGAATGACTCTTTGGTCGAACAATTTCTCCTGAGTCTCAGGAATTGCCCAAAGGGCAAGTTATCCCTGAGCGCCCGAGGGTGGCAACTTTCGTAACTCAGAAGAGCGTTGCGTGCCATGGGTTTCCTGTACAACTCTGTTTTCAAGCCGTCTTCTGTGACCACTATCAAGAGATCTAAGAACGGTAGTTCCTTTCTACTGAACTCTAGGGTGAAGTTCAGAAATTCATTACAGTTGTTAAGCCAATTGTGGAACTCTAACAGACTGGCCTCAGATCCTCTCCATATGACAAAGATATCGTCTATGTATCGCTTCCGAAGGCGAAGCGATACATAGTGTGGGTTGTCTTGGTGCAGTATTTTTGTTTGTTCTAGTACATGAACATAAAGATTCGCCAGACAAGGCGCAAAAACACTGCCCATACTGGTGCCAGAGGTCTGGAGGTAGATGGTATCCTCGAATTTGAAGTAATTATCTTTCATTGCCAGTTCAGCTAGTTCCATAATGAAGGAGACTGGAGTTGTTGTCTGTAGGTCCCTTTCTTGAAGGATATTACCCACCACTTCCAGGGTCTCTGTTTGAGGGATTGACGTATACAGAGACTCTACGTCGAAGGACACAAGTAGATCCATGGAACTGTCAAAGTTTACGTCCGGAAGTAAACGTAACATATCCTTTGTGTCCTTGAGATAAGTTGGCATTTCTTTGACAATAGGATTGAGAAAGTGATCCACAAATGTAGAGAGTGGCTCTAGGACTGATCCTATGCCAGAGATGATTGGTCTCCCGGGTGGTGGTCTCTTCTGTTTGTGCACCTTTGGTAAGCAGTAGAAATAGGGGATCGACAGGTGAGAAGTACAGAGAAATTGGCCCTCTTGTGGAGTGATCCATCCTTGAGATGTCGCCTCTTCCACTAGATGGCTGATCTTGGTTTTAAGCCTTTCAGTGGGGTCGTCTTTCAGAGGTAGATATGACTTGCGATCTTGTAATTGTCTGAGACATTCTTGTCTGTAGGTTTCTTTGTCGAGGATCACGATGCCACCGCCCTTATCTGCAGGCTTTATAATGATCGATTCATTGGATGACAGTGACTGTAGTGCTAGTTTTTCTATATTTGGTAGGTTTACAAAAGACTTTGGTTTCTTTGTTTTGTAGAGGCGTTCAATGTCTGTTTCAACAGCTTCTTCAAAAGTTTGAACCCTACTTGGTAATCCAATCGTTGTGGGATTGAAGGTTGATGGTTTTTTCAGACCAGTGTTGACGACAGGGTCTGTGTTCTCTCCAGGGTTCTGTTTGGCAAAGAGGTAGTGGAGTCGGACTTTCCTGAACAATTTAGAGATCTCTATCTGAGTGTTAAATTGGTCACCTTCGTTGGTTGCCACGAAGCCAAGTCCACGGTTCAGGAGTTGTTCCTCATCTTCGGACAGGTTATGGGAGCTCAGGTTGATCACGAGGCTGGTTGATCTGTGGTTATGCTCATCCCCGCTCTGTCCTGCGGGATCTTCTTCCCATTCCTCAGGTCCATAGTCGGTTGTTGCAACGGCGTCGTCCATCGGACTTGGGATCCTTGTCCCTGTCTTCTTCTCCCTCTGTTGGTCCTCTGGCCATACCCTAAAAAAGGCGGTTGTCCTTGGGTTTGCTGCATTTGTGGAGGGAAGAAAGGGGGTCCCATCTGGGGAAAATTGGGGCCATACATCCATGGACCCGGTTGCCAAAAAGGTTGGAACTGGTTTTGGCCAAAATTGTTAAAGTTGCCTCTGTTGCCTCTTCTATTACCACGTCCTTTGTATGGTCGTCCATTTCCTCGTTTTGATGTATCCGAGTCACTGGAGTTGTCGTCAGAGCTTGAGGTCGCATAACTAGAACCTCTTTGACCTCCATTCTGGTTAAATGTAGGTGCTACATAGGAATCACTGGTGTATGGGTACACCTTCTCACTGGAGAATTTAGCTAAGTCTTTCTTAAATTTCTCCATTTTTGTAAAGAGAATGGATTCTTTGAATTCAGTATTCTTTTTGTTGGTATCGTCCTGCCCCGTTTTGTAAGCAGGGTTCTTTAGGGTAGCCTTGATTTTACCCTCTAAGAGTTGGATCTCAACTAGGATTTTATCAGCTACACGTTTGGCTGTTTTAATAATGAGGACTAGCCAGTCCCTTGTGCATCGCCAGGCGATTAATGACCAATCTTTTAGAAATTCCTTATCATCCAAGAATAATCTTGGTGTATTGGTCACGATTAGTCCTGACGGTGCACAGTTCCCATGGAGGTACTGTGCCATGATTGTCCCGTGTACTAAAGTTCTTGAGTGAGATTTCTTTAGAATCAAGATCTTATTCCAACCCTCGTCTGAAGTGTTAGCTGCAGGTGGGTTTTTCCCCAATAGACTAGGATTGTCATCTAAAATGTTTTGGATTTCTGCCTCTTCAAAAGCCAAACCACTGTTTGATGCCATTTGTAACAATAGAGAGTTTGCCAAGTTTACCACAAAAAAGGGAGCGTCCAGTGACCAAAGTAGGAGTCAAAACGGAGCTATATAACAGGCCAGTGTAAGCCCGTTGTTTTCAAAAGAAGACCCACAGCCGAGGCTGTACTCAGTCACAAAACACACTATTTAACGGAGGGTCTAAGGGCAAGTTTTACGACTCGAAACCGGACACATGCCCCTACGAAACTTATAACAACAAAGGGTGTCCAGGAGTCGCCATTCAATGTTTTTACTCGAGACCTTTCAACCAGTGACTATATAAGTTAGACTGTGTGTGCTCAGATGATTCAACTACTCATATATACGACATGCAACATGGGTAGGAATTTTTCCCATCAGTTGCCGTTCTGTACCACCATTATCACATCATATGGGTTCTCCTTACCCAGGAGTTAGGACACAAGATCAATCACACTCTAACAGGTGTGAGGACTATGTGAGTAGGGAGACCGATGTCAATTGTGTATGTGATGGTATCAAATATGGTGTTTGAACAAATAGTTGTACACCTGAGGAGAAGCAGTGCAGTGAGTGTAAAGTGAAAAGTGAATAAAATTGGGTGAGACTCAGTAGAAAAGTGATTTATTAGTTTCTCTCAGACCCCAAGGTTAAAAACAAGTGAGAAGTAGATTTGACAGAATATCTACCGGCAAGTGGTCAACATGTTTCTGCATACCAACGGAAGATTTTCCTATGCATTCGTCAGGACCTAGATGGTGCTACTGCTTGCATTTAAATAAGTGAAGATAAAAGGGAAAAATTGCACCTGAAAAGCAGGTGTAGAATCTCCACCACAGTCTACAAAAGTCACATAGGAGACAAAGAAAAGAGAAAAACATTACACATATTAGAGAATGCACTAAGTACATCGTGCTATTCTAGTGGTCACGTATTAACATTTAAACAGACATGATAACACTCACCCAAAACTTGTGGGGATGGCGCCTCACCTCACCTGGCAGCAGCTCAGGTAGAATAGGAGCACCGCTCTGTTTTGCAAAATATAATCACAGGGACACTCAACCGATTCCGTTAAAACAAGGTAAAAGAACAATCATGTGTATCTCTGATAGCGTGAGAGACAACCTTTATGCGTTAAAAGTATCACCGGTGCCGTACCGGAAAAGTTTTATGAGTTCGGGCTTCTAACACTATAAGGCTACGGACTCGTAGCGGACAGGGCTACCTATCTAGATTACGTAACCGCACTCTTACCTCTCCGTCGGTGTCTCCAAGCGTCCCTCTGGGCTGTTCTGGGGAGGCACCGAACAAGAGAAAAGGGCGGGTATATGAGTGAAGCCAGTGTGGTGCATGATGGGAGTCGCAGTTTTTCAGATGACAAGGAAAACATGGAAAAGATGGAAAATGGCTCAATGATCTTATAATGACATCCACGGTATTCGTTCATTCTGGCCATCCTTGTCACTGTTTAGTTTGTAGACCCATTTCTGCTCTATTTTAAACAGAAACTTTCCGACATCAGGGCAATGATCAGGTATCGTCGGCTGTTCGAGTATTGTCCACTTGAACTCACTAGGACCGTGGCCTTTTTCCAGAAAGTGAGCTGTTAAGCGAGTTGCTTGTTTTCGACAGCGAACTGTGCTGTTGTGCTCGCCAATTCTTATTTTGGTTTTTCGGCTGTCATCCCCACATATCTCTTTCCGCACGGACAAGTGATCATGTAAATTGTGTTCTCGCTATTACAGTTAGTGAACTTACGCTGTTGCCATGGGCGCATAGTTCCGATGTCCACACTGGTGGACTTAGTGGTTTGTGGACATGCCAAGCAGCTACCACACGGGTGATGTCCTTGTACCGGCGGCAGGTCCCAAAGTGCTCCCACCTGTCTAGATTGTTTGGTTTTTGGTCGAGTGTGGACTAGGTGGTCTTTTGTGTTAGGTCCTCTTTTAAAGGCAAAAAGTGGCGGTGGCAGAGTTTCTCCACTGGAGTTCAAAATGGACCAGTGTTTAGTTATTATTTTCCGTACCTCATTGGATCTTGTGTGAAAGGTGTTCACAAAGGTCATTCTGTTAGATCTTTCTTTCGGAATAGTCTCCAATAGGGCGTCTCTGTTATTGTTGGAGGCCCTTTTCTTCGATTGGCGGATGATTTTGGCTGGATATTTCTTTTCTCGTAGGTATTCCGAGAGTGTCTCAGAGTGTTTTTCGAATGACTCTTTGGTCGAACAATTTCTCCTGAGTCTCAGGAATTGCCCAAAGGGCAAGTTATCCCTGAGCGCCCGAGGGTGGCAACTTTCGTAACTCAGAAGAGCGTTGCGTGCCATGGGTTTCCTGTACAACTCTGTTTTCAAGCCGTCTTCTGTGACCACTATCAAGAGATCTAAGAACGGTAGTTCCTTTCTACTGAACTCTAGGGTGAAGTTCAGAAATTCATTACAGTTGTTAAGCCAATTGTGGAACTCTAACAGACTGGCCTCAGATCCTCTCCATATGACAAAGATATCGTCTATGTATCGCTTCCAAAGGCGAAGCGATACATAGTGTGGGTTGTCTTGGTGCAGTATTTTTGTTTGTTCTAGTACATGAACATAAAGATTCGCCAGACTAGGCGCAAAAACACTGCCCATACTGGTGCCAGAGGTCTGGAGGTAGATGGTATCCTCGAATTTGAAGTAATTATCTTTCATTGCCAGTTCAGCTAGTTCCATAATGAAGGAGACTGGAGTTGTTGTCTGTAGGTCCCTTTCTTGAAGGATATTACCCACCACTTCCAGGGTCTCTGTTTGAGGGATTGACGTATACAGAGACTCTACGTCGAAGGACACAAGTAGATCCATGGAACTGTCAAAGTTTACGTCCGGAAGTAAACGTAACATATCCTTTGTGTCCTTGAGATAAGTTGGCATTTCTTTGACAATAGGATTGAGAAAGTGATCCACAAATGTAGAGAGTGGCTCTAGGACTGATCCTATGCCAGAGATGATTGGTCTCCCGGGTGGTGGTCTCTTCTGTTTGTGCACCTTTGGTAGGCAGTAGAAATAGGGGATCGACGGGTGAGAAGTACAGAGAAATTGGCCCTCTTGTGGAGTGATCCATCCTTGAGATGTCGCCTCAGCGAGAACACAATTTACATGATCACTTGTCCGTGCGGAAAGAGATATGTGGGGATGACAACCCGAAAAACCAAAATAAGAATTGGCGAGCACAAGAGCACAGTTCGCTGTCGAAAACAAGCAACTCGCTTAACAGCTCACTTTCTGGAAAAAGGCCACGGTCCTAGTGAGTTCAAGTGGACAATACTCGAACAGCCGATACCTGATCATTGCCCTGCTGTCGGAAAGTTTCTGTTTAAAATAGAGCAGAAATGGGTCTACAAACTAAACAGTGACAAGGATGGCCTGAATGAACCAATACCGTGGATGTCATTATAAGATCATTGAGCCATTTTCCATCTTTTCCATGTTTTCCTTGTCATCTGAAAAACTACGACTCCCATCATGCACCACACTGGCTTCACTCATATACCCGCCCTTTTCTCTTGTTCGGTGCCTCCCCAGAACAGCCCAGAGGGACGCTTGGAGACACCGACGGAGAGGTAAGAGTGTGGTTACGTAATCTAGATAGGTAGCCCTGTCCGCTACGAGTCCGTAGCCTTATAGTGTTAGAAGCCCGAACTCATAAAACTTTTCCGGTACGGCACCGGTGATACTTTTAACGCATAAAGGTTGTCTCTCACGCTATCAGAGATACACATGATTGTTCTTTTGCCTTGTTTTAACGGAATCGGTTGAGTGTCCCTGTGATTATATTTTGCAAAACAGAGCGGTGCTCCTATTCTACCTGAGCTGCTGCCAGGTGAGGTGAGGCGCCATCCCCACAAGTTTTGGGTGAGTGTTATCATGTCTGTTTAAATGTTAATACGTGACCACTAGAATAGCACGATGTACTTAGTGCATTCTCTAATATGTGTAATGTTTTTCTCTTTTCTTTTTCTCCTATGTGACTTTTGTAGACTGTGGTGGAGATTCTACACCTGCTTTTCAGGTGAAATTTTTCCCTTTTATCTTCACTTATTTAAATGCAAGCAGTAGCACCATCTAGGTCCTGACGAATGCATAGGAAAATCTTCCGTTGGTATGCAGAAACATGTTGACCACTTGCCGGTAGATATTCTGTCAAATCTACTTCTCACTTGTTTTTAACCCTGGGGTCTGAGAGAAACTAATAAATCACTTTTCTACTCAGTCTCACCCAATTTTATTCACTTTTCACTTTACACTCACTGCACTGCTTCTCCTCAGGTGTACAACTATTTGTTCAAACATCATATTTGATACCATCACATACACAATTGACATCGGTCTCCCTACTCACATAGTCCTCACACCTGTTAGAGTGTGATTGATCTTGTGTACTAACTCCTGGGTAAGGAGAACCCATATGATGTGATAATGGTGGTACAGAACGGCAACTGATGGGAAAAATTCCTACCCATGTTGCATGTCGTATATATGAGTAGTTGAATCATCTGAGCACACACAGTCTAACTTATATAGTCACTGGTTGAAAGGTCTCGAGTAAAAACATTGAATGGCGACTCCTGGACACCCTTTGTTGTTATAAGTTTCGTAGGGGCATGTGTCCGGTTTCGAGTCGTAAAACTTGCCCTTAGACCCTCCGTTAAATAGTGTGTTTTGTGACTGAGTACAGCCTCGGCTGTGGGTCTTCTTTTGAAAACAACGGGCTTACACTGGCCTGTTATATAGCTCTGTTTTGACTTCTACTTTGGTCACTGGACGCTCCCTTTTTTGTGGTAAACTTGGCAAACTCTCTATTGTTACAAATGGCATCAAACAGTGGTTTGGCTTTTGAAGAGGCAGAAATCCAAAACATCTTAGATGACAATCCTAGTCTATTGGGGAACACCCCACCTGCAGCTAACACTTCAGACGAGGGTTGGAATAAGATCTTGATTCTAAAGAAATCTCACTAAAGAACTTTAGTACACGGGACAATCATGGCACAGTACCTCCATGGGAACTGTGCACCGTCAGGACTAATCGTGACCAATACACCAAGATTATTCTTGGATGATAAGGAATTTCTAAAAGATTGGTCATTAATCGCCTGGCGATGCACAAGGGACTGGCTAGTCCTCATTATTAAAACAGCCAAACGTGTAGCTGATAAAATCCTAGTTGAGATCCAACTCTTAGAGGGTAAAATCAAGGCTACCCTAAAGAACCCTGCTTACAAAACGGGGCAGGACGATACCAACAAAAAGAATACTGAATTCAAAGAATCCATTCTCTTTACAAAAATGGAGAAATTTAAGAAAGACTTAGCTAAATTCTCCAGTGAGAAGGTGTACCCATACACCAGTGATTCCTATGTAGCACCTACATTTAACCAGAATGGAGGTCGAAGAGGTTCTAGTTATGCGACCTCAAGCTCTGACGACAACTCCAGTGACTCGGATACATCACAACGAGGAAATGGACGACCATACAAAGGACGTGGTAATAGAAGAGGCAACAGAGGCAACTTTAACAATTTTGGCCAAAACCAGTTCCAACCTTTTTGGCAACCGGGTCCATGGATGTATGGCCCCAATTTTCCCCAGATGGGACCCCCTTTCTTCCCTCCACAAATGCAGCAAACCCAAGGACAACCGCCTTTTTTAGGGTATGGCCAGAGGACCAACAGAGGGAGAAGAAGACAGGGACAAGGATCCCAAGTCCGATGGACGACGCCGTTGCAACAACCGACTATGGACCTGAGGAATGGGAAGAAGATCCCGCAGGACAGAGCGGGGACGAGCATAACCACAGATCAACCAGCCTCGTGATCAACCTGAGCTCCCATAACCTGTCCGAAGATGAGGAACAACTCCTGAACCGTGGACTTGGCTTCGTGGCAACCAACGAAGGTGACCAATTTAACACTCAGATAGAGATCTCTAAATTGTTCAGGAAAGTCCGACTCCACTACCTCTTTGCCAAACAGAACCCTGGAGAGAACACAGACCCTGTCGTCAACACTGGTCTGAAAAAACCATCAACCTTCAATCCCACAACGATTGGATTACCAAGTAGGGTTCAAAGTTCGAAGAAGCTGTTGAAACAGACATTGAACGCCTCTACAAAACAAAGGAACCAAAGTCTTTTGTAAACCTACCAAATAGAGAAAAACTAGCACTACAGTCACTGTCATCCAATGAATCGATCATTATAAAGCCTGCAGATAAGGGCGGTGGCATCGTGATCCTCGACAAAGAAACCTACAGACAAGAATGTCTCAGACAATTACAAGATCGCAAGTCATATCTACCTCTGAAAGACGACCCCACTGAAAGGCTTAAAACCAAGATCAGCCATCTAGTGGAAGAGGCGACATCTCAAGGATGGATCACTCCACAAGAGGGCCAATTTCTCTGTACTTCTCACCCGTCGATCCCCTATTTCTACTGCCTACCAAAGGTGCACAAACAGAAGAGACCACCACCCGGGAGACCAATCATCTCTGGCATAGGATCAGTCCTAGAGCCACTCTCTACATTTGTGGATCACTTTCTCAATCCTATTGTCAAAGAAATGCCAACTTATCTCAAGGACACAAAGGATATGTTACGTTTACTTCCGGACGTAAACTTTGACAGTTCCATGGATCTACTTGTGTCCTTCGACGTAGAGTCTCTGTATACGTCAATCCCTCAAACAGAGACCCTGGAAGTGGTGGGTAATATCCTTCAAGAAAGGGACCTACAGACAACAACTCCAGTCTCCTTCATTATGGAACTAGCTGAACTGGCAATGAAAGATAATTACTTCAAATTCGAGGATACCATCTACCTCCAGACCTCTGGCACCAGTATGGGCAGTGTTTTTGCGCCTAGTCTGGCGAATCTTTATGTTCATGTACTAGAACAAACAAAAATACTGCACCAAGACAACCCACACTATGTATCGCTTTGCCTTTGGAAGCGATACATAGACGATATCTTTGTCATATGGAGAGGATCTGAGGCCAGTCTGTTAGAGTTCCACAATTGGCTTAACAACTGTAATGAATTTCTGAACTTCACCCTAGAGTTCAGTAGAAAGGAACTACCGTTCTTAGATCTCTTGATAGTGGTCACAGAAGACGGCTTGAAAACAGAGTTGTACAGGAAACCCATGGCACGCAACGCTCTTCTGAGTTACGAAAGTTGCCACCCTCGGGCGCTCAGGGATAACTTGCCCTTTGGGCAATTCCTGAGACTCAGGAGAAATTGTTCGACCAAAGAGTCATTCGAAAAACACTCTGAGACACTCTCGGAATACCTACGAGAAAAGAAATATCCAGCCAAAATCATCCGCCAATCGAAGAAAAGGGCCTCCAACAATAACAGAGACGCCCTATTGGAGACTATTCCGAAAGAAAGATCTAACAGAATGACCTTTGTGAACACCTTTCACACAAGATCCAATGAGGTACGGAAAATAATAACTAAACACTGGTCCATTTTGAACTCCAGTGGAGAAACTCTGCCACCGCCACTTTTTGCCTTTAAAAGAGGACCTAACACAAAAGACCACCTAGTCCACACTCGACCAAAAACCAAACAATCTAGACAGGTGGGAGCACTTTGGGACCTGCCGCCGGTACAAGGACATCACCCGTGTGGTAGCTGCTCGGCATGTCCACAAACCACTAAGTCCACCAGTGTGGACATCGGAACTATGCGCCCATGGCAACAGCGTAAGTTCACTAACTGTAATAGCGAGAACACAATTTACATGATCACTTGTCCGTGCGGAAAGAGATATGTGGGGATGACAACCCGAAAAACCAAAATAAGAATTGGCGAGCACAGTTCGCTGTCGAAAACAAGCAATTCGCTTAACAGCTCACTTTCTGGAAAAAGGCCACGGTCCTAGTGAGTTCAAGTGGACAATACTCGAACAGCCGACGATACCTGATCATTGCCCTGATGTCGGAAAGTTTCTGTTTAAAATAGAGCAGAAATGGGTCTACAAACTAAACAGTGACAAGGATGGCCTGAATGAACCAATACCGTGGATGTCATTATAAGATCATTGAGCCATTTTCCATCTTTTCCATGTTTTCCTTGTCATCTGAAAAACTACGACTCCCATCATGCACCACACTGGCTTCACTCATATACCCGCCCTTTTCTCTTGTTCGGTGCCTCCCCAGAACAGCCCAGAGGGACGCTTGGAGACACCGACGGAGAGGTAAGAGTGCGGTTACGTAATCTAGATAGGTAGCCCTGTCCGCTACGAGTCCGTAGCCTTATAGTGTTAGAAGCCCGAACTCATAAAACTTTTCCGGTACGGCACCGGTGATACTTTTAACGCATAAAGGTTGTCTCTCACGCTATCAGAGATACACATGATTGTTCTTTTGCCTTGTTTTAACGGAATCGGTTGAGTGTCCCTGTGATTATATTTTGCAAAACAGAGCGGTGCTCCTATTCTACCTGAGCTGCTGCCAGGTGAGGTGAGGCGCCATCCCCACAAGTTTTGGGTGAGTGTTATCATGTCTGTTTAAATGTTAATACGTGACCACTAGAATAGCACGATGTACTTAGTGCATTCTCTAATATGTGTAATGTTTTTCTCTTTTCTTTGTCTCCTATGTGACTTTTGTAGACTGTGGTGGAGATTCTACACCTGCTTTTCAGGTGAAATTTTTCCCTTTTATCTTCACTTATTTAAATGCAAGCAGTAGCACCATCTAGGTCCTGACGAATGCATAGGAAAATCTTCCGTTGGTATGCAGAAACATGTTGACCACTTGCCGGTAGATATTCTGTCAAATCTACTTCTCACTTGTTTTTAACCTTGGGGTCTGAGAGAAACTAATAAATCACTTTTCTACTCAGTCTCACCCAATTTTATTCACTTTTCACTTTACACTCACTGCACTGCTTCTCCTCAGGTGTACAACTATTTGTTCAAACACCATATTTGATACCATCACATACACAATTGACATTGGTCTCCCTACTCACATAGTCCTCACACCTGTTAGAGTGTGATTGATCTTGTGTACTAACTCCTGGGTAAGGAGAACCCATATGATGTGATAATGGTGGTACAGAACGGCAACTGATGGGAAAAATTCCTACCCATGTTGCATGTCGTATATATGAGTAGTTGAATCATCTGAGCACACACAGTCTAACTTATATAGTCACTGGTTGAAAGGTCTCGAGTAAAAACATTGAATGGCGACTCCTGGACACCCTTTGTTGTTATAAGTTTCGTAGGGGCATGTGTCCGGTTTCGAGTCATAAAACTTGCCCTTAGACCCTCCGTTAAATAGTGTGTTTTGTGACTGAGTACAGCCTCGGCTGTGGGTCTTCTTTTGAAAACAACGGGCTTACACTGGCCTGTTATATAGCTCTGTTTTGACTCCTACTTTGGTCACTGGACGCTCCCTTTTTTGTGGTAAACTTGGCAAACTCTCTATTGTTAGAAATGGCATCAAACAGTGGTTTGGCTTTTGAAGAGGCAGAAATCCAAAACATCTTAGATGACAATCCTAGTCTATTGGGGAACACCCCACCTGCAGCTAACACTTCAGACGAGGGTTGGAATAAGATCTTGATTCTAAAGAAATCTCACTCAAGAACTTTAGTACACGGGACAATCATGGCACAGTACCTCCATGGGAACTGTGCACCGTCAGGACTAATCGTGACCAATACACCAAGATTATTCTTGGATGATAAGGAATTTCTAAAAGATTGGTCATTAATCGCCTGGCGATGCACAAGGGACTGGCTAGTCCTCATTATTAAAACAGCCAAACGTGTAGCTGATAAAATCCTAGTTGAGATCCAACTCTTAGAGGGTAAAATCAAGGCTACCCTAAAGAACCCTGCTTACAAAACGGGGCAGGACGATACCAACAAAAAGAATACTGAATTCAAAGAATCCATTCTCTTTACAAAAATGGAGAAATTTAAGAAAGACTTAGCTAAATTCTCCAGTGAGAAGGTGTACCCATACACCAGTGATTCCTATGTAGCACCTACATTTAACCAGAATGGAGGTCGAAGAGGTTCTAGTTATGCGACCTCAAGCTCTGACGACAACTCCAGTGACTCGGATACATCACAACGAGGAAATGGACGACCATACAAAGGACGTGGTAATAGAAGAGGCAACAGAGGCAACTTTAACAATTTTGGCCAAAACCAGTTCCAACCTTTTTGGCAACCGGGTCCATGGATGTATGGCCCCAATTTTCCCCAGATGGGACCCCCTTTCTTCCCTCCACAAATGCAGCAAACCCAAGGACAACCGCCTTTTTTAGGGTATGGCCAGAGGACCAACAGAGGGAGAAGAAGACAGGGACAAGGATCCCAAGTCCGATGGACGACGCCGTTGCAACAACCGACTATGGACCTGAGGAATGGGAAGAAGATCCCGCAGGACAGAGCGGGGACGAGCATAACCACAGATCAACCAGCCTCGGGATCAACCTGAGCTCCCATAACCTGTCCGAAGATGAGGAACAACTCCTGAACCGTGGACTTGGCTTCGTGGCAACCAACGAAGGTGACCAATTTAACACTCAGATAGAGATCTCTAAATTGTTCAGGAAAGTCCGACTCCACTACCTCTTTGCCAAACAGAACCCTGGAGAGAACACAGACCCTGTCGTCAACACTGGTCTGAAAAAACCATCAACCTTCAATCCCACAACGATTGGATTACCAAGTAGGGTTCAAACTTTTGAAGAAGCTGTTGAAACAGACATTGAACGCCTCTACAAAACAAAGAAACCAAAGTCTTTTGTAAACCTACCAAATAGAGAAAAACTAGCACTACAGTCACTGTCATCCAATGAATCGATCATTATAAAGCCTGCAGATAAGGGCGGTGGCATCGTGATCCTCGACAAAGAAACCTACAGACAAGAATGTCTCAGACAATTACAAGATCGCAAGTCATATCTACCTCTGAAAGACGACCCCACTGAAAGGCTTAAAACCAAGATCAGCCATCTAGTGGAAGAGGCGACATCTCAAGGATGGATCACTCCACAAGAGGGCCAATTTCTCTGTACTTCTCACCCGTCGATCCCCTATTTCTACTGCCTACCAAAGGTGCACAAACAGAAGAGACCACCACCCGGGAGACCAATCATCTCTGGCATAGGATCAGTCCTAGAGCCACTCTCTACATTTGTGGATCACTTTCTCAATCCTATTGTCAAAGAAATGCCAACTTATCTCAAGGACACAAAGGATATGTTACGTTTACTTCCGGACGTAAACTTTGACAGTTCCATGGATCTACTTGTGTCCTTCGACGTAGAGTCTCTGTATACGTCAATCCCTCAAACAGAGACCCTGGAAGTGGTGGGTAATATCCTTCAAGAAAGGGACCTACAGACAACAACTCCAGTCTCCTTCATTATGGAACTAGCTGAACTGGCAATGAAAGATAATTACTTCAAATTCGAGGATACCATCTACCTCCAGACCTCTGGCACCAGTATGGGCAGTGTTTTTGCGCCTAGTCTGGCGAATCTTTATGTTCATGTACTAGAACAAACAAAAATACTGCACCAAGACAACCCACACTATGTATCGCTTCGCCTTTGGAAGCGATACATAGACGATATCTTTGTCATATGGAGAGGATCTGAGGCCAGTCTGTTAGAGTTCCACAATTGGCTTAACAACTGTAATGAATTTCTGAACTTCACTCTAGAGTTCAGTAGAAAGGAACTACCGTTCTTAGATCTCTTGATAGTGGTCACAGAAGACGGCTTGAAAACAGAGTTGTACAGGAAACCCATGGCACGCAACGCTCTTCTGAGTTACGAAAGTTGCCACCCTCGGGCGCTCAGGGATAACTTGCCCTTTGGTCAATTCCTGAGACTCAGGAGAAATTGTTCGACCAAAGAGTCATTCGAAAAACAATCTGAGACACTCTCGGAATACCTACGAGAAAAGAAATATCCAGCCAAAATCATCCGCCAATCGAAGAAAAGGGCCTCCAACAATAACAGAGACGCCCTATTGGAGACTATTCCGAAAGAAAGATCTAACAGAATGACCTTTGTGAACACCTTTCACACAAGATCCAATGAGGTACGGAAAATAATAACTAAACACTGGTCCATTTTGAACTCCAGTGGAGAAACTCTGCCACCGCCACTTTTTGCCTTTAAAAGAGGACCTAACACAAAAGACCACCTAGTCCACACTCGACCAAAAACCAAACAATCTAGACAGGTGGGAGCACTTTGGGACCTGCCGCCGGTACAAGGACATCACCCGTGTGGTAGCTGCTCGGCATGTCCACAAACCACTAAGTCCACCAGTGTGGACATCGGAACTATGCCCCCATGGCAACAGCGTAAGTTCACTAACTGTAATAGCGAGAACACAATTTACATGATCACTTGTCCGTGTGGAAAGAGATATGTGGGGATGACAACCCGAAAAACCAAAATAAGAATTGGCGAGCACAAGAGCACAGTTCGCTGTCGAAAACAAGCAACTCGCTTAACAGCTCACTTTCTGGAAAAAGGCCACGGTCCTAGTGAGTTCAAGTGGACAATACTCGAACAGCCGACGATACCTGATCATTGCCCTGATGTCGGAAAGTTTCTGTTTAAAATAGAGCAGAAATGGGTCTACAAACTAAACAGTGGCAAGGATGGCCTGAATGAACCAATACCGTGGATGTCATTATAAGATCATTGAGCCATTTTCCATCTTTTCCATGTTTTCCTTGTCATCTGAAAAACTACGACTCCCATCATGCACCACACTGGCTTCACTCATATACCCGCCCTTTTCTCTTGTTCGGTGCCTCCCCAGAACAGCCCAGAGGGACGCTTGGAGACACCGACGGAGAGGTAAGAGTGCGGTTACGTAATCTAGATAGGTAGCCCTGTCCGCTACGAGTCCGTAGCCTTATAGTGTTAGAAGCCCGAACTCATAAAACTTTTCCGGTACGGCACCGGTGATACTTTTAACGCATAAAGGTTGTCTCTCACGCTATCAGAGATACACATGATTGTTCTTTTGCCTTGTTTTAACGGAATCGGTTGAGTGTCCCTGTGATTATATTTTGCAAAACAGAGCGGTGCTCCTATTCTACCTGAGCTGCTGCCAGGTGAGGTGAGGCGCCATCCCCACAAGTTTTGGGTGAGTGTTATCATGTCTGTTTAAATGTTAATACGTGACCACTAGAATAGCACGATGTACTTAGTGCATTCTCTAATATGTGTAATGTTTTTCTCTTTTCTTTGTCTCCTATGTGACTTTTGTAGACTGTGGTGGAGATTCTACACCTGCTTTTCAGGTGAAATTTTTCCCTTTTATCTTCACTTATTTAAATGCAAGCAGTAGCACCATCTAGGTCCTGACGAATGCATAGGAAAATCTTCCGTTGGTATGCAGAAACATGTTGACCACTTGCCGGTAGATATTCTGTCAAATCTACTTCTCACTTGTTTTTAACCTTGGGGTCTGAGAGAAACTAATAAATCACTTTTCTACTCAGTCTCACCCAATTTTATTCACTTTTCACTTTACACTCACTGCACTGCTTCTCCTCAGGTGTACAACTATTTGTTCAAACACCATATTTGATACCATCACATACACAATTGACATCGGTCTCCCTACTCACATAGTCCTCACACCTGTTAGAGTGTGATTGATCTTGTGTACTAACTCCTGGGTAAGGAGAACCCATATGATGTGATAATGGTGGTACAGAACGGCAACTGATGGGAAAAATTCCTACCCATGTTGCATGTCGTATATATGAGTAGTTGAATCATCTGAGCACACACAGTCTAACTTATATAGTCACTGGTTGAAAGGTCTCGAGTAAAAACATTGAATGGCGACTCCTGGACACCCTTTGTTGTTAGAAGCTTTCAGCATTGCCTGAAGTTCTTACAACAATGATCAAAGATCTGAACAACCTAATTTAAACAATGGTGCTAAAACAAACCTAGAAACAAGTACAGAAACAGAGCAATGATTGTGAACAACAAGGCACCTGAAATTCACATAAGACCAGAGAATGTCGCACAATCAAGGATAACAAACCTTTGACAAGACGCAAAAAAAAAAAAAGCTAAAGAAAAGGCGAAAAACATTGGTGCACACCCTTGCACAAAGGAGCTCGGGGCAGCTCTGCATGGTCGAATAAAAAATGAAAAGAAAGAACAACCCCCCAACATCAAACTCTTTCTGAATTTTGGAAAAAAAGGCACCACTGAGGGCCACAGGAGATCTTTACTCAATGGCCACCGAGGTAGATGGAGAGGGAGCTGACCAAGCTTTAGGCCAAATGACAGAATGAAAAGATCTTAGGTCAGCTCAAATTGTTGCTGAAGGGGGTCCGGAACAAGTAACAACAATGGGCACAGCAGATGCAGCCTGTCAAGCTATGGAGGAAGAGCTAAAAGAAAAACTACTGGGCCATCAGTGACCCGGCCCATAATGGAAAGCATAGTGTCAGACTGAATGACACCCAGACAGAAAGAATGGCCAAATAATGTTCTACAAACAAAGAGGTTGACCCCCGGGTTCATGCTGTGGCCACACAGAAAGTGATTTTTGCCCCAGTTCACATCACGGGAAAGGCAAGACACTCTTAATAGGGCAAATATTTTGAAGCTGTTTCAACTCATCCTCTCGTTAGTACAAATAAAGTGCAAAGACCTCCTCATCATTCACTGTGAAACGGGCAAGACGTGGAACACCTTGGCAAACACGACAGAGATATTGAAAACAACTGCCCTTGCTCACTTGTTCTTGCAGGAAAAGAAAAGTTTTGAGAAGAGGGGCAAGGTGGTTCAGGAACTGGGTGAAGAAAAATATCCACATGGCTCGACAGCCAAGGGGGCGGTCGCAGTAGATATTGTACAAATGACGAAACTACACAAAGCCTCCTACAGGGGACTCCCCACCTACAGATAACTCCCAGTTTCCACAATTTTACCATGGAATATAATGAAAAAGAGGGCTGAAGTGAGAGAAGAATGATTGAAGGTAATTCAGTAGATGAAAGGCGGCACTGGACCCAGACTCACAAGGCCTCTACAACGCAGGGCAAACATAATAATTACTCCTAGCCCACAGATACAACAAAAAGGTGAGACCAGCAACCATACAAAAAAAACACCAGTGAAGGCCCTCCAAATAGAGCAAGAAGATCCAGCCTCAAGAATATATAACATGGAATGTCGCGGGTATTGCAAGTGTATTAAAGAGTGAATCAGCGATAAACAAAAAGCAGGAGGGTGGCATTCCCTGCATACAGGAAACATGGGAAACAACAGAAGTACATTTGCAAGGTTTTGCCGGCCAATACATACCAGCTAGAAAACTACACTCTAATGGCAGGCCTTGGGGTGACCCCGCAATATATGTAAAACACGCATTGGAATTTTCCATCAAAGAGGTCACGAAACTGCTTGATATGTTACAGTGCATTATTGTAAAAGGGCTACTTGTTGGCAGAACTAGAACGGGAGTTCTAATCATCAATATATATCTCAATAGTAATTGTATCTCAAACTTGAGACAACGAAACAGGTCATCACTGCTCTAGAGGAGGTGCTATGTGAACATGCAGCTATGGACATGATCATCACAGGGGATGTTATCCTGCAACACTGAGCCCTGAGGCAGCCATTTTTGGGAATGGTTCACCTGCACAAAGAGCATTCAATAGTTTCCAATGTGCTTATGATTTAGATTCAGCAGAGGCTTGTGCCAAGGAATCCAGCTTTAAGGAATCTAAGTCTCTTACCTTCAACAATTGCAAAACGATGGATTAGACCTTTACGAGGAAAAATACAAGAGGCATCGGGTCTCAGGCTTCGAGACACACCAAAAACAAGGAGATGATGGACGGAGCGCTGAAACTTTTCAGACACTCACCCCCAGTCACAGATCTGGGTAGAATCCATCATCGTTCTTTAGCTCACTTCGCCAACCCAGTTCTGACCCACCAACATGCAAATCAGTCTTGACTCTGTGCCTCATGGGAACAGTCCAGACCAAAGTGCCAAGCCAAGTCTTTCCTGGACTAGACGCAAGCATACTAGGACCGGTTTCGAGGTAACACCCCTTATCAGCCAGACTAGATTAGTCCAGTGTCAAAGTGAGCAAGGGACCCACGTGTGGGTATACCCTGCCAACTTAGGATGAACAAAGCAAAAACATGGAGATGATGGTCAGAGCACAGAAACTTTTCAGACACTTGATAGAGCGCGCAGGTCACCCAACTATTTTATTTACCAAATATGCACACTTGGGCCCATAATTTATTTATAATACTTATTTATAAATCGGGTAACCTACACTCTACTACCAGTAACCCTGTTCCTTTCTATTTATTTTCAATGCACCTGACTTACCAATCCTTGTCACAGGTACCTAAAATCACAATGGATCAAGGAGCTAGCTGTAAAGATAAGCAGTCATCACAATATAATATCAATTTAATAAATGTTTGCACTCTTTAAAATAACCACAGACTCGGGAAGTTTTGAAAACCTTTATCTAATCATCATCATCATCATCATATGTCATGAGCATAAGGTTCACTCAGATAAGATTATCTATAAGTAGTATTAGAAATATTGTATAGCTATGAATAAGGCAGAGAATATTAATCATTTAGGAATCAAAAGATAAAGGAAAGGTGAAAATAAGGAACAAGCTAATTTAGATCAACAGACTTTCACAACTCTACTAAAGGCGGGTAAAGAAAGGGAACATGCTAAATCAAAGTAGGCTTTCGAAATTCACTAACTGTGAAAAGGAAATTAAACTTATGCAATTTGATTTATCCAGATGTGCTTATTCTCTATAGGGAGGGTAAGAATGGAACATAAACTATATGGAAAAAACGATTTAGCATTTGACTAAAGGTAGGTCAAAAGTGGAACATGGTAATAGACAAATAATGAAATCTCATTTATAAAGGGACAGGGGAGAAAAGGAACATATGCAAGTATGCTTTGCAATATTCGAGAATCAGAAATGCAAATATAGATAAGCAATTACCCACACAGACTTTATATTTACCTAGGATAGAGTGAAGACCAACCCTGGCCACGGGTCAGTTTTGGAAAAGACGGGAAAGGACCCCCAAGGACTTAGGTGCCAGTAGGCGAGCAGGTACAGCTCATGGACCGTCAGGACAGGATAACCCATGAATTTGGATCAGTAACAGGTTCACCAAAGGGTACGACAAACACCCGCAGCTTCGGTTGCAATGCCTGCGCTACTCCCTCTCTGCAAGGAATCTGACAATAACCCCGATTGGGTTCTCGAACCTCCCAGCAAAGTGCTTCGCCAGCACTTTAAGTCTGCATAAACCCCAAATGGGTTTCTCGAACCTTCCAACAGAGTGCTTCGCAGCTCTCTGAATTCAGTCACCTTTAGAGTGCGTTGGGTCAGTGACAGGTCAGCTATTCGGACAAGTCAGACAACTTCTCTAGCTAAACCTAGACTAGTTATACTATTTTTCAGGTCGGTGTACCACCCCCCAATGTTGCAAGTATAAGGATCCCCAATTTTGATTGGACAAAGGAGGAGGTTAGGTCATCACACCACCTAAAATTTAGACTTTCTCAGGCTTAATATTCAATCTTTGTACCCACCCTTTATTTTCTGTGTTCCCATGACATATGTTTTCACATAACAATGGCGAATACTATTTTCATATACAATTGTTACAAATGTAGTACAGTTCGGCTTCTTCGACTAGGTTAGAGTTGTCTTCCCAGGCACATCTTGGCTTGGGTGGCCATCTGGCTTCTGTCCAAAGGTCATTTCTGTGGAGACTCGCAGATCTCGCGCAGACTCAGATTCAAGCAAGATCACGTTAGAACAGGCCAAGTTTTCGAAGTGTTACATGAAATGGAAAAGAACAGTTTTAGACCATAGAAAAAATTATTAAACTGTATACCATGAAAACGCTATACTTATTCCCATTACTTTATAATAACTAAAGCATTAAGTTTTAGGCAGAACAGACAGCTTTGCGAAAGCGGCAATGCAAGCTCAGAGCATGTGAGAACACAAAGCGGCCATATCAGCTGTATTGCGCATGAGCAAACACTTTCCCACCAGAACTGCAAGTACGTTACGTCACATGGGTATGACCGACGCATGCGCAGTCTAAATTCCCGCGTAGGAGTGGCCATTTTAATGGCAAGCGTATTAGATTTAGTAAACACATAGGCAAGCGTCACTGGGACACCCCCGTGTAGTGTAAAAATGGGCAAAATTAGTAACACAAACATGTTGGTTTAGTTTATTAACATTATTTGATGTTCTTGATACAAGCAAGTCGCTTAACGTGCGAATCCTTGCTCCATCACACTCACCCCCAATCACAGATCTGGGTTGACTACATCATCGATCTTTAGCTCACTTCACCACCTCAGTTCTGACCCAGCCGAATGGAAATCAGTCTTGACCCTGTGCCTCATGGGAACAGTACAGACCGAACTGCCAAGCCAGGTCTAGCCTGTACCGGACACAAGCATCCTAGGACCGGTTTTCAGGGTACCACCCCTCATCAGCCAGGCTAGCTTGAATCCAGTAGCAAAGTGAGCAAGGGACACACGTCTAGGCATACTCTGCCAACTTAAGGCGAACAAAACAAACACAAGGAGATGATGGACGGAGAGACAGATACTCACCCCCAGTGACAGATCTGGGTTGAATCTATCATCGTTCTTTAGCTCACTTCGCCGCCCCAGTTCAGACCCAGCCATATGCAAATAAGTCTTGACCCTGTGCATCATTGGAACAGTCCAGACCGAACTGCCAAGCCAGGTCTTCCCTAGACCGGAAACAAGCATCCTAGGACCTGTTTCAGGGTAACACCCCTCATCAGCCAGGCTAGCTTGAATCCAGTGGCAAAGTGATCAAGGGACCCACGTCTGGGCATACCCTATCAACTTAGGGCAAGAAAAGTAAACACAAGGAGATGATAGCTGGAGCGCTGAAACTTTTCAGACACTCAACCCAGTCACAGATCTGGGTTAAATCCATCATAGTTCTTTAGCTCACTTCACAACCCAAGTTTAGACCCAGCCATATGCAAATCGGTCGAAGCAAGTGACCACACTATGCTCATAGTAGAATTCAAACTCCAGAGCGAATACTGAGAAGAATTGGAGGTTATAATCCATACAAGAGGTACGGAGGATTACAAATTATTAACAAGGATCAAATGAAACCCACCCACATTTTTTCCTATTTTTTAAAAATGTACTTTATTGAATTTTGGGTTTTTCACATGTCAGGTCGTACATCAAACAACATGTTACTATTTACACATGTAGACTTTTCTAGGCTTGTTCATAGTGCAGCATACCAGAGATATTTATCTCAGAATCATGTCCAGTGTGTTTACAATAGTAGTGATGCCCATTTTAAACATAAACATTATGCAACATAATATTAATGTAATAAAAAACAAAAACAGTACATTTACCCTTCTTCCTGTTCTTGAGTAAGTAGAATAACACACCATATCAGTGATTATGTATCACCATTATACTTCGCCTGTCCCGCCTTCCCTTACACTTTTTTATTACTGTTAGCAATGGGATTTTTGGTAGGCTAGGGCTTGCGCCTAAGCCAGGCAAAAACATGCCTCTGGTAAGGGCAAGGGAGTAACACACTGAAGATAGCCCCTGCTCACCCCCTTGGTAGCTTGGCACTAGCAGTCAGGCTTATCCCAAGGGCAATGTGCAAAGCGTTTGCACAACACAGACACACAGCAGCAACACACTAGGCACACCACAAAAGAGACTCCACACAAGGTTACTCCTCTTTCCCTGGCATAAAATATAGCGCTCATGAGGCGCTATGACCAGAGATCCAGAAAGCAAAGCTGGGCCTAGGCAGGCCCGCTCATGGGGCCCTCCTTCAGAGAGGCAGTCCCTCGTGGCGGTTCCTCCTGGGGCCCAGCAGGCACAAGTAGCACCAAAAACAGCAGAAGGAAGCACTCCTTACATGGGATCACAGCCCCAATATTTATATGACATTTTCCCTTTGTTGTGCCCTGGCACAAGGCTTGGGGGAATCAGTCTCACCTGGTTCTGGAGGGTGTTGAAGCACTCTTCTTACCAGGCTTCTGCCCTCCTTTGTCCTATGGGGCTCGGTCCTCAGACACACCACAGGGGGGCGGAGCCAGCATTCACCTAGGCAGGCACAGACCTTTTCAGGGTCAGGGGACTACTCCTCCCACTACTCCAAATGTAGATCTCCTATTCAACCAAGCGCTGACTCATGCTGCCCTCGCTGGAGACACACACCTCACCAGCCCCTGTCACTCCAGAGCCAGACATGCACTACACATCAGGCAAGCAGACACATAGCACAAAGAAATGCCAACTTCTAAAAGTGGCACTTCTAAAGTAGTGATAATAAATCTGCGGACACCATCATGTAGCATTTATTATTACTATTCCAAACATACTAAACTTGACCACGCTGCTCCTCTCATATCAGGAATTACCACTGAAACACTTATAAGGGAATCCCCAATGCATTCCTATGGGAGGGCAGCCTCACAGTAGTGAGGAACCAAAATGGCTGTTTGTCACTATCAGGACATGTCACACACTTAAGGTACATGCCCTACCTTTTACCTAAAAGGGACCTGCCCATAGGGCTAGCTAGTCCTACCTTAGGGGTGAATGACATGCAGTAAAAGGGTGTCACAGACGTGGCACACACTTTAGGTGTCACGTCACAGCAGCAGTAACACTGCTCGCACAGGCCCTGCAATGGCAGAGGCCTGAGACAGGTTTGACAGACTACTTTGGTGGGTGGCGCAATCAGAGCTGCAAGCCAACCAGTGGCATTTAATTTACTGGCCCTGGGTATCTGAGATACCACTTTACAAGGGACTGACAGGTAAATTAAATACGCCAAACAGGTGTAGGCCAATATTACCATGTTTACCACAGAGAGCACATGCACTTTACACTGGACTGCAATCCTAAAGTGCCCAGAGTCCTATAACCACCGACACCATGTCAGAAAAAAAGGCTAGGAGGAAGGCAAAAGGTTCAGGGATGACCCTGCAAAAAGGGCCAAGTCCAACAATTACCAATTATTTTTTATTATACACACGTCGCTAAATTTGTTTCTTGAATTGTCCAAAGCAGCTTGGATAAGTTTGAGGGGCGTACCACACCTAAAGCCCTATTCATAGCACCTGCTGGCTAATATTTGTGCATCCGTCGCCCCCTTGCACTACTATAGTTAGCAGTTCTTACACTTCTTCTCGTTCAGATGCTTTATCTAGTGTTTCAGAGTATCTCTGCCAGGATGCTCGAAAGTCTGACAAGATCGCATCCCACTCTGCTGCCAGTGGCTGTTTCCTTCGCGACGAATCGCTATACTTTCCGCCTGCGCCCAATAGAGAAGTGATTGCAACCAGGCATTTGCAGCTGGGAATTCAGGGGATTTCCAGCATTATGGGAGCATTTGTTTAGCAACTATAAGTCCCAGGTAAATGTAGCGGGTCGTCACTCTACACTTTTGGGCCATTGATATAGACCAAATATATACATCTCTCCCATGACCAGTCTAGTGTGAGGTCCATGCATTTGGCTTAGTGTTTGGTGACTGTTTCCCAGTACAATTGGATAGCTGTTTTGGTCCACAGCACTTGTAGTAGGTCTCCACCTATCACATCTTGGGCATTTGGCATTGTTATGATTGAAATACTGATTTATCTTGGCTGGTGTCAAATAAGCTCTATGTAGGATGTAGTAGGGATCACTGACAGAATATCGACAACAAAAATGTTGAGGTACAAAAATATCGGGCCAAAAATATTGTTGTCCAGAATATCGAAGTCCTATCTACATAATGGTTAGTACAAAAATATAGAGAAAAAAATTATTGTTGTTAAAAATAGCGTTGTTAAAATATCGTTGTTTTTTATGTGTAAAAAATAATGTAAAATAAAGTAAATAATACATATACTAAAAAAAGTGTTAGAATTATTAGTCAATGTTTAAAATTATAAATAATACATATAATGTTTACAAATAATAGAAACATTTATATAAAATATAATATATACATTTACTTAATAATATTAATAAATAATTATTATAATAATAAATTATAAAATATTAGAAACATATTGAAAATTATATATATATATATATATATATATATATATATATATAAATATATATATATATATATATGCCAGTAAAATAAAAAAATATATATATACAATAATTTATAATATTAACATACTTTTAATCTTTTACAATTACATTTGACACTACATTAACAACTACAGTAGGGAAAATGTTGGATAGCGAAGGGGATAAAATTAGCATTCCTTCTCCAGGGAGTGCAACAGTAGGGAAAGTGTTGGATAGGAGAGGGGAATAATGTACTACTCCCACTCCAGAGAGTGCAACAGTAAGGAAGGTGTTGGATAGCGGAGGGGAATAATTTACTATTCCCACTCAGGCAAGTACAACGGTGGGGAAAGTGTTGGATAGCATAGGGGAATCATTTACTATTCCCACTTCAGGGAGTGCAACATTAAGGAAAGTGTTGGATAGCGTTGGAGTAAATATTACTATTCCCACTCTAGAGATAGCAACAGTAGGGAAAGTGTTGGAAAGCATAGGGGTAAAAATTACTATTCCCACTCCAGAGAGTGTAGCAGTAGGGAAAGAGTTGGATAGCGGAGTGGATAAAAGTACTATTCCCACTCTAGCGAGTACAACAGTAGGGAAAGTGTTGGATAGCAGAGAGGAATAATTTACTTTTCCCACACCAGCAAGTACAACAGTAGGGAAAGTGTTGGATAGCGGAGGGGAATCATTTACTATTCCCACTCCCGCAGGTAGAACAGTAGGGAAAGTGTTGGATAGCGGAGTGGAATAATTAACTATTCCACTTCAAAGAGTGCAACAGTAGGGAAAGTGTTGGATAGCGGAGAGGTAACAATTACTATCCCACTCCAGCGAGTGCAACAGTGGGGAAAGTTTTGGATTGCGGAGCGGGATAATTTACTATTCCCACTACAGATAGTGCAACAGTAGGGTAAGTGTTGGATAGCAGAGGGGGTAAAATGTACTATTTCCACTCCAGAGAGTAGGGAAAGTGTTTTATAGCGGAGGGTTAAATTTACCATTCCCACTCCAGCAAATGCTATAGTAGGGAAAGTGTTGGATAGCAAAGGGGAATAATTTACTATTCCCACTCCAGGGAGTGCAACAGTAAGGAAAGTGTAGGATAGTGGAGGGGAATAATTTGCTATTCAAACTCCAGGGAGTGCAACAGTAGAGAAAGTGTTGGATAGCGGAAGGGTCACAATTACTATCCCCACTCCAACGAGTGCAACAGTAGGGAAAGTTTTGTATAGCAAAGGGGAATACGTTACTATTCCCACTCCAGGGAGTGCACCAGTAGTAAAAGTGTTGGATAGTGGAGGGGATAAAATTACTACTCCCAATCCAGCAAGGGCAAGAGTAGCGAAAGTGTTGGATAGCGGAGTGGAATAATTAATTATTCCCATCTCCAGCGAGTGCAATAGTAGGGAAAGTATTGGATTGTATAGGGGAATAATTTACTATTCCAACTCAAGCAAAATATATTAAAATTATTTAACAAACAATTAATTAATTTACAAAAATACCTCCCATCATATTCTCCTATAAATAACCCCACCAATATTGTAAAACAGAACACTATTGACATAATTAACTAAAATTTAAAAACAATCAATACTAAATTAATACATACTATTAACACTATAAAACAACTTAAAATAAATATTATTAAAAAATTAAAAAATATATATTAAAATTAAATTACTTCCCAGCTTACTCCCCTATCAACCTACAACTCACTCTTAAAACAAGCATTTGCAATGCAATAAGTCTCGCATTATTTAAGTTTGAGCTATTGGCATTGCTAAATATTGCAACACCAATTGCAACAAAAGTCTATAAATTGTAGGCCAAAAAAATGTGTATTTAATAACAGTTGATGTGTGCACTGATAGCTGGTGGTGTGTGTGCCTGTAGAAATTGTGCACTGGCGTCTGGTGGTGTGTGCCTGGTGGAAGCCTGCACTGACGACTGGTGGTGTTTGTGCCCGGTGAAAGCGTGCACTGATGGCTGGTGGTGTTTGTGCCAGTTGAAAGCGTGCACTGACAACTGATGGTGTCTGTGGCTGGTGAAAGTGTGCACTGACGGTGTGGTTGTGTGTGTGGTTGTGTGTGTGGTTGTATGTGTCGTTATATGTGTAGTTGTGTGTGTGGTTGTTGTGTGTGTGGTTGTGTGTGTGTGGTTGTGTGTGTCTGTGTGGGTGTGGGTGTGTGGTTGTGTGTGTGTGTGTGGTTTTATGTGTGGTCTTGTGTGTGGTGTGTGGTTGTGTGGTTGTGTGTGTGTGTGTGGTTGTGGTAGTGTGTGTGTGTGATTGTGTGTGTGGCTGTGTTGTTGTCATTGTGTGGTTGTAGTTGTGTGCGGTTGTGTGTCTGGTTGTGATTGTGTGTCTGGTTGTGATTGTGTGTGTGGTTGTGTGTGTGGTTATGGTTGTGTGTGTTGTGTTCGTGGTTGTGTGTGTGTTTTGTGTGTGTGTGCTTGTGTGTGTGGTTGGGTGTGGTTGAGTGTGTGTGGTTGTGTGTGTGGTTGTGTGTGTGGCTGTGTGTGTGTGGTTGTGTGTGTGGTTGTGTGTGTGTGGCTGTGTGTGTGTGTGGTTGTGTGTGTAGGTGGTTGTGTGTGTGTGGTTGTGTGTGTGGTTGTGTGTGTGTGTGTGTGGTTGTGTGTGGGGTTGTGGTTGTGTGTGTTGGGGTTGTGTGTGTGTGGTTCTGTGTGTGTGGTTGTGTGTGTGGTTATGTGTGTGGTTGTGTGTGTGGTTGTGCATGGGTGGTTGTGTGTGTGGTTGTGTGTGTGTGTGTGGTTGTGTGTGGTTGTGTGTGGGTGTGTGTGTGGTTGTGGTTGTGTGTGTGTGGTTGTGTATATGGTTGTGTGTGTCATTGTGGTTGGGTGTGGTTGTGTGTGGTTGTGTGTGTGGGTGTGGTTGTGTGTGTGGGTGTGGTTGTGTGACCAGACAACAGAGATCATGACAGCCCTCAAGGATGCCACCCACAAACACCACCAATTGATCCGCACCACCAAGAAGACAACATTCAGAGAACGACTGGACAACAACACCCACAACAGCAAGGAACTCTTCAGCATCGTCAAAGAGCTCTCCAACCCCACGCCTGCAACAACAACATCACACCCTTGAGGTAATTGGAAATTTTATGGTCAATTGTGTCCCCTAACGTAGACCCCAACGGCTCCATGTACATGCTTCAAGTACATGTAATTTCCCTCCATGACCACCTATGAAGACGCAAATACATTTGCGTCCAACGTTAACATGTTCTCTTTCAGATCCACCATGAATGGGTCGATAATTCCGTTCCTAAGTATGTCGTGCCACCGTCTTTACATGGTGCACTTTCACGTTTTCCTGGCTCTGTCGAGCTAGGCCCTGATTTCTGCCATCGAGCCTTTTCTGCCTTTTGCCTCTGAAAGCTGCAGCCTGGATCTGCATCCATGACCCTTGCCTTACTCCCCGCGCGGCGAGCGGTGCTCGGCTCGGCCTGCTTGCCTGCCAAAACTGTATTTTGCCTTCAAGTTATCTGCTCCGCTCCTCAAAAATACATTCCTGTCTAATAATTTAGGTAAACACCTCCCCAGCTGCAGAGCAAAGGGCCCGGCCTTTCTGTCTCCGTGCATGAAATTCATTGCTCCTGTTACCATGGTAGGCCCATGGCCCCTCGCATTACACGTAGACACGTAGACACATATGCACGCACTAGCAGTCAGTATAGAATAGCCTCTGCCCGAAAGACCTTTCCTTCTAGATAAAACAGTTCTTCAACACAAGATATCAGATATGATTTGGGATTAGGTTGTTCTGACACGCCAGACTTCTGTCTCCCCTTCTGGTGCTAAATGTCAAGTCCCCTTCACCCTCCAGTTCCAAGTCAATCACACGTCATGTTGCCTGCGCGCGCATCCAGCCATATATTTCTGCTGACACTGCAGGATTCCTCTATGAATCCACCCACTTGTGACACTTTCATGTGACGTTTCTAGCACACACCTCCGTGTACGCCCTCGTGCACGCCTTCTGTTACGCACATGTGTTCTTATCTCGTTTCTTTCAGCTGTTCCGCCTTCTGTATCCATCACCATTGTATGCATTTACTATATATAATGTGCACTGTTAATAAAGCATTGTCTATCCCTTCCTGAACCCTCGTGGTGATGGAACATGATACCATGGTTCGAACCATTCCATTACATGGAATAAAACCCTTATAAACTCAGATGCCACAGACTCTGCCTCTCATTTGATTGAGCTATTTTATTGAACTTATACCGCATAGAAATTAAGAATACGGTAAATATTTACCACATAATTGGCGCCCGAATAGGGACCCCTCCCCCACCTTACACGCCGGCGATGCGTCGCAGGCCTTGCCCCTTGCCACAGCCGTGACGGACACCTACCCGTACCCGCAGGATTTCCTGTATCTCCCTCAGGCCTACGGAGGTGACGGAGACTGCGATCGACATCCAGACGAGGCGGTGAGGAGTGCGGAGGATCCCGACCAGAGCCCAGCCGAGAGAGCAAGGTCCGAGGTGTCTAGAGGCCCACCAGTTCCGAAGTACCTACGTCACGTGTCGAGTCGAGTCCAGTCCGGTCCAGTCCAGTCGAGTTTCCGAGGCCTTCTGTTCCGTGCTTCCCGGTGAGTACCGTTGCTGGGGACGCATCTAGACGGGTGCATTAATTTGTGTCCGGTCAAGACGGGTTTGGGTACGCAGACCCGGTCTGCACTGTTTTAGCAGTGTATCTTTACTGTTTAGCAGTATATCCAGTATCCAGTTATCAAGTTATTGTCCGTTCCGAAATGTTTTAATGTATTTTAATGTCGTGGTATGAGTGATTGTTTGATCGTCATTCCTGTGTTTATTGTATTAGTTGTGTACAAGTCCGAGTAAGTATCAAGTATCAAGTATCGAGTTACAGGATGCCTCTATTCTCTAAACTATGACAGATAGGAACTAGAAAAGGGATACTCGAGGAAGCTGTTCCCATCCCACCCAGGGACACTCCCGGATATTTTATGTACCACAAGCACGGCTTAGACGCTGTATTATATCTCGACTTGTGGGTGGATTACACTAAGGATTTAGCAGAGAATCAGAGATGGCCCGCTACAGGGACATGGGATGCCGAGTGCATCATGAGAGTAGAAGAAGCGTTATGGAAAAAGAAAGCCAGACAGTCACAGAAAGATGCCATTGAACTATGGCGTAAAGAATCACATAGACGAACAGAGAAAGCACTCAGAAAAGCAGAGAAAAGTAGAGAGGATTCTGAAAAAGCCAAAGAAAAAGAACTACTAGAAGAAGGAGAACGAGTTAGAATGGAACAACACGATAGACGGAGTAATGCCATTATGACAGGACTGTATCCAGTCCTGGCCGAGGGCCTGCCCAAGGCGACCCCGGAAACACCGAAAAATCTGCCCCCTCCAGTGGTTCCGACCAAATTACGTCATAAGACCGCAGCAGATATTTTTCTTTCTTCCTACTTAGACGACGTAGCTCCCGCATATACCAATGTACCCGTCCCACCTGCACCTTTACTACCCGCTGATCGTCTGCCCCCAGGTTCGCAACAACAGACCCCTCCCGCATCATTTCCCGCACCTGCTAATACTTCCCCTATTGTTCATCCTGGTATTAACCCGCTTAATCCTCTTGGGGCTGGTGCTGCTCAGGCCCCAACCCCTTTTCAGCAGATACCGACCACACAGCCAGGTCATGCTCAAGCCTCCGCTACAGGAGGTGCTACAGGAGGTTACCGTACCCCGCCACCTACACAGCGATTGACAATAAGAGACTTAGCTGCACAACATACCCCAAAAGGGGCCCCTTTAGAAAAGCTTAAAGAATATCTTACAGACTGTAGATATGATCCCGTTCCAGGCAAGTAAGGGCCCATGATGTTAGCCTCAATACGTTTAAGACGTGCTGCAAACTTTTTAGTTTTATTGCCAGGAATGCCATATTATCTAGACAGGATATATCGTTTTGTTCAGACTGGGGAGGGTCCTGAATGTATTCACGAGGCCATGGCATATCAGAAAGTAGACACTCAAAGTATGATATTAAGATTCCTCGTAAACTGTTTTATAAGAGAACGAGATCGGCCTGGTGTAAATAAAGAAGAGATGGAAGTACTAACTACATGGAGTCAGAATATAGCAGACGGAAAACATGATAAACAGAAATGTATAGAGGCCATGTACAGAAAGGTCCGTAAAGAAATAGTAGTAATGCATGAAAGAGAAAAGGATGCAAGGGAAGCAGAAACAGACAAGAATAAATCCTCAGAGGAGGATGAGCCAGAACATACAGAAACGGTGGCATATGTGGGTAAGGGTAGACCCTTTAATAAGACGTTACGCCCAGAAAGCAAGAGACTTTTTCACTCTGCTATGTCAAACCCGAGGACTCCTGAACATCTATTTCAGGATACCGATAAAATACTCCAAGAACGAATGGGGTACCATGTACTCAATTCCATGGATGAACAAGAATTAGCCAGGTCAGCAGTACAATGGGCTGACAATTCCGATAGATATAATGATGACGCAGTAGCGCAAACCTTTTTGAATCTTTCCCCAGACGAACAGCGACTAGCTGGTATGTACATGATACAACACCTCCTTACGTTGTATAAGAGCCAACATTCTGATCCAGGTCCCCTACCTGATGTACTAGTAGAGTTACTAATGAATAAATGGAGAGGCCTAGGTACCGATTTAATTAAAGTAATTTTAGAACATCGACACAGATATAGTACTTTCCTGAATCCACAGTTTGTTTCAGCTCCACGCCCAGTAAGGAAAATGTTTTACATAGACAGACAGAATCCTTTACGAGAAGTACATCCAGTCAGGAATGCTGATGATACCCTTACACGTGTGTATGTATACACGCCTATAACTAAAATGGAATTATTAGAAATGAAGAAAATAGTGCCGAGTCATGATAAAGACCCTGCAGGTTTTCACCGTGAAATAAAAGACATGTTACTCATGGGTGATTACACCTATCCCGACATTATGAAAATATTGAAAGTTTTACTGCCTGCCGGTATTTACGAGAAACTCAAAGAAAAAGAATGGGAGGTGGGAGACCAAAAGATTGAGTGGGCTGCATTAGAAAATGAAGAAACGACTCGAACCCCAGTGTTGGGTCTTGGGGATAAAACTAAGGCATTACCAGGATTGTCAGTACAGGTTTTGCCACGTTTGTTAGCAACTAAAAAGGAGGACTGGGATGCAATCTCAGCCTGCAAACAGAAACCCGATGAAGACACTAGTGATTTTTATTCCCGATTTGAGAAATGTTTTATTATTAATAGTGGCCTGAAAGCAAGTAGCGAGTCGTACCCGCATCTCTTTGTATCCAAATTAGTCGAGAATTCATTGCCCCAGGTTAAGAACCGTGTACTGAAAGTCGAGAGCACATGGCAAGCTAATTCACCTTCACAAATGTTACAAATGTTACAGTATCACCAGAATAGGATCAGGGAAGAACATGATCACGAACAGAGACGTATGAAAGACACGAAAATGAAAATGTTAGTTGCTCAGTCAGTTCCAGCTGACGGTCAGAAAAAGGGTATGACACAGTCCAATAATTCAGCAGCTCCTGTTAAAGGGACATGCAACTATTGTAAACAGCCAGGTCACTATGTAAACGATTGTACAGTTTTGAAACACAACATAGCCACAGGTAAAACTAAAGAGAGACCGCGTCCTCCTAGACAGGACCAGGCCCCACAACACGCGCCACAGAACGTTCAGCCTATGTCTATACAGACTTCACCACAGACTGTAGCGGTACCACAGCCACAACCCATTGCCGCAACACAACATGCAACGCAGCAGATGTACCAATATGCACAATCTGACTATCCTGATTATCAGCGATACACATGAAACAGCCTAGAGAGGGAGGTCGGCTTGCCTCTTATTGAGGTTCCCGTAGATCAAGAGGGTCCTTATGTACATAGTCAGGTATTAGGGAAAGATAGAAAGTTTTTGATTGACACGGGGGCAAGCAGGACAACAATCAGTCACGACGAGGTTCCAGGGGCACCCCTCTCAGGGTCACAGAATGTTTCCCTTGGTTTTTCAGGAAAGCCTATTGTTAATGAAGTATCGAAACCAGTCCCACTTGCAGTTGGTCCATTGTCCCGCACTACAGATTTATTACTCACGAAATCATGTCCAGAAAACTTACTTGGTATAAAGACCCTGAAAGCTCTAGGAGCTGTAATTTGTTGTTCTCCGGAAGGAGTAAGACTGTTTCTGCGTGACTTTAAGGGTCACTATGTGTTGAGAGATATTGATTCCAGGTTACAGAATGTTCCTGCACATTTATGGGCGAAAGGCCCCACTGATGTAGGTTGTATGCACATCATTCCATATCGCGTCACACTGAAGCCAGGAGTAGTACTACCACGCATTCGACAATACAAGTTACCACCAGATGCTGTAGTGGCTTTACTGAAAATCATTGACGAGCTCATTGCACAAGGAGTGGTTGTAGAAACCGACTCAAATTTATGTAATTCCCCTATCATTCCAATTCTTAAACGTACTGATCCAAATGCACCTCCAGTTTATCGATTAGTTATCGATTTACGAGAATTGAATAAATGCATTGTGCCACAATATCCCGTGGTCCCAGACATTTCGTCCCTATTGACAGCTATTGATTCCGAAGCGACGTTCTTCACTGTAATCGATCTCAAGAACGCCTTCTTTAGTGTCCCTATTGACCCGGAAAGCCAATATCTTTTCGGATTCTGTTTAAATGGCCGAAGTTTCAAATTTGCACGTGCACCTCAAGGATTCACAGAAAGCCCCAGTATCTATAGCATTGAAGAGACAACTTGACAGTATCCACATGCCTGACAACACTGCCCTACTCCAGTATGTCGATGATCTATTGATCACCGCCCGTAGTGAACCAGAATGTGGACAAGCGTCACTGACAGTTTTGCATTTCCTGGCGGACAAGGGACACAAGGTGTCTCCTTCGAAGCTACAATTCTGTGCCCAGCAAGTGGTGTACCTTGGGCACTTGCTGACCAAGTGGGGTAGGCAGCTGACACCTGAACGAATTCAGTTAATTGCACATCTTCCGCAACCTAAGACACAGAAAGAAGTACGAGCTTTTATTGGACTCACTTCCTATTGCAGACAATGGATTCCACAATATGCATTCCTAGCTAAGCCACTCATACAGTTGACAACACAGGAGGCAGCGTCTTCGACTGTCCTCCCTTGGACTCAGGAACATACACAAGCTTTTGACGAATTAAAGAAAGCCTTATGTCAAGCACCAGTTTTAGCAACACCATGTTACAGTAAACCTTTCACGCTTTTTGTCACTGAACGCGAAGGTACTGCATTGTCAGTACTCACCCAGGATCAAGCAGGTTCACACAAACCGTGTGCTTATTTTTCTAGTACATTAGATCCAGTAGCCCAGGCTCTGCCTGCGTGCTTGAAATCAGTAGCAGCAACAGCTCTAGCAATCAGACAAAGCGATTCCATAGTGCTAGGACATCAATTGACAGTACAAGTTCCACATTCCGTGGAAGTCCTTTTGAACAGAACACAGACTCGGCACTTGACTATAGCACGACTGACAGGTTATGAATTGACATTGTTTCAGCCACACATAGAAATCAGACGCTGCAATACATTGAATCCTGCTACACTTTTACCATTAAGTGAGACAGACCCTTTGGCACATGATTGTGTTGAAGTCATTACCATTACGACGAAACCCAGACAAGACTTGACAGACATCGCATTACCAGATCCAGACCTGACACTTTATGTGGATGGTTCATGTATGAGAACAAGTACAGGAGAGTTAGTGGCCGCATATGCAGTCACGACAGAAACTGAAGTCATAGAAACACATCGTATTGACACACTGTCAGCACAAGCAGCAGAGCTCATTGCTCTGACTCAAGCCTGTATACAAGCAAAGAACAAGAGAGTTAACATTTACACGGATTCACGCTATGCATTCGGAGTCGTACACGACTTCGGTGTACTCTGGCGAGAAAGAGGTTTTTTGACCTCCCACGGTGCCAAGATCCAGCACGGTCCCCTCATCCAAGCTCTGTTAGAAGCAATACATTTGCCTACAGCCATATCCATCATGAAGTGCAAAGCACATACGAAAGTTACAGATACCATTTCCCAGGGTAATGACCTGGCAGATCGAACAGCCAAGCATACAGCTCAGACTCATACTCACTCAATTGATATGACAAAGACAGTAGTTCCGACACCGACACATTGCATGACAGTGAGGGATCCCGCCCTAGATGTACTTGACATACAGACACATGCTACACCAGATGAAATCAAGAAATGGACTGAACTAGGAGGGATACAGACAGAACAGGGATGGATGACGAAGGGAAAAGCCACATGGTTTCTCCCCGACTCTATGGTTCAAGTTATCATTAACACAGCACATAGTCCTGCACATTTAGGAGAAAAAGCCATGTTAGACAGTATTCAAAACCTTTGGTTCAATAAGCATTTACGAGCAGCAGCAAAACAGAAAGTGCGTACTTGCATGATCTGTTGTCAGTTCAACCCAGGTAAAGGCATTCCCGTAGAGCAAGGTGGATTTCATCCTCCCGATCACCCTTTTGAAGTCCTCCAGATGGATTATATCCAGATGGAACGTTGTCGAGGATTCAAATATGTCCTCGTAGTTGTATGTGCACTCTCCCGATGGACAGAAGCATATCCAGTCCCAGATTACACTGCTCCGACCACTGCCAAGCAGCTGGTACGTGAATTCTTCCCCAGGTATGGTTTGCCCCGTATTGTGTACTCAGACAATGGTCAGCCATTCTCGTCCGAGCTTATGAAGCAGGTATCACTCCTGCTAGGATATCAGTGGAAGTTCCACTGTGTCCAACATCCCGAGGCAGCAGGTCTCGTGGAACGACACAATCAGACCCTGAAAATACGTCTTGCCAAAATATGTAAAGAGAAAGGCGTAGATTGGATAGTAGCTTTACCAGTTGCTCTTTTCTTTATGAGAATGGTAGCCCATTCAAGAATAGGGCTATCCCCGTACGAGGTGGTCTTTGGTAGGCCGCCGAATATGTGGGGGACGCCTCTGCCTCGTAAAATCACAGATGTTGACTGTAATGTGCTGACAGATTACCTTGCCTCCTTGATGTCTGCACTACAATCATGTCGTTCACGGGTAGCAGCAGCCTTTCCCGACAACACCGAGGTGAAGCCACACAAGATCGTCCCTGGAGATCTGGTGCTTGTCCGGAATTTCGATCGGAGGAATCCGCTGGAACCCCGCTGGCAGGAGCCGAAGCTTGTTCTTCTCACAACAAGGACCGCAGTGAAGGTGGAGGGCCGCAAAGGCTGGCTCCACTCGAGTCATATTAAGAAATACCATGGACTGCCGCCAAAAACAGACTCCCAGCCCTGCCCCGTTTCAGAGACTGATACTAAACTCCCCCTGGTAGAGAAAACTCCTTCTCAAGAATTTCGTATGAAATTAAGGTCTAGCAAGTCAGACAGTTTAATTGTTTAAGTCCTCCCCTAGGTGAAGCGGTTAGACAGGTTCCTGACATGTACAAGTTAGACCCCAATAGAGAGAGAGATAGACAGAAACAGATCAAGAAACATGAATATTGTAAATCTCTCCGCAGTCACTGCATTGTGACATTATTGATTATGTTTTTTCTGAGTCTTACGATTATTGCTGCAAGCATATTATTACACATGTACTTTCCTATCTCCGTACGTGCACATTCTTCCTCAAATGACACTGTCGAGCATACTTTCAGTGAATTGCCCCCTCACGAGTTATCTTACCGACTTGCGCTGCGCAACAATACATTCATCAGTATGTTACATCATTCCCATCAGACCAGCAACGCTACAAATTGTTGGATATGTGGCCGACTCCCTCCCTATCAGAAATACAAGGGAGTTCTGCCCCTCTTTCCGTACCCGTTCACACACAATGGTTCCTGTGGTGCATGGTTTAGTTTAATAAATTCTTTAAATTCCGATTCCATAGTTTACCAGGGCAATTGGGTATGGGGAATCTGAACACAGTTATGCATAAAGCATGTTTCCCTGACAAGGAGGGTCTTCCCCAAAGGACAGGGACCGATCTAGAAAACGAAGTGTATGGATTAGGTAATTTTACACTTAACCTCATGATTCTGAATGTCTTGTCTGATACAAAACCAGACTTGCCCGCAATGTCAGTGTTACCAGTCAAAGGTGAATTATGTGTCAGAAAGAATGGTTCAGTACACCTAGGTCATAGTGAATGTACTACTGTGATTGAATTCAGTGATAAAGGCAAGTCTACATTCAAAGCTTCCCGTCATTCCTATTTCATTTGTGGTCATACAGCTTATGTTCGCTTACCTCTAGACTGGGATGGTACTTGCTACATTGCCTTCCTTCTGCCACCTGTTTTCCTAGCCCCATCTGATTATCATAGGGACTCCCATCTAGTACACAATAAACCCAAGAGAGATCTCCCGATTGTCGACTATACTGAAACGGCATGGGAGCAATACACAAACTCGTCTTGTTCTTGACGTCATCCTGGCCGATAGGGGCGGAGCTTGTAGAGTCATCGGATCGAGCTGCTGTGTTTTCATTCCAGAAAATGCACCATCAGTATATAAAGCCATAACCCGTCTTCACAAGATTGCAAGTCAGATACATCAGAATCCAGGCACCTGGACCTGGTCCGGTCGGCTCTGGAGTGTGTTATCAGCCTGGGGATGGAAAGTCCTATCCTTCCTCGGAATAGCCCTTCTCATAGTATTCAGTTGTTGCCTGTGTTTACAGTGTGGACCAGCGATTTGCGGCCTGTGTGCCACATCATGTATTCCCCATCCAAGTCCACGTTCTAAATCTCGCCTGAAAAAGGAAGAGCAAATGGTGTTATATGAACAAATAGGTAGACTAATGAAGATTGATATATCATGAAGGGTCCGTAGGGGACAAGGAGGGAATGAGGTAATTGGAAATTTTATGGTCAATTGTGTCCCCTAACGTAGACCCCAACGGCTCCATGTACATGCTTCAAGTACATGGAATTTCCCTCCATGACCAGCTATGAAGACGCAAATACATTTGCGTCCAACGTTAACATGTTCTCTTTCAGATCCACCATGAATGGGTCGATAAATCCGTTCCTAAGTATGTCGTGCCACCGTCTTTACATGGTGCACTTTCACGTTTTCCTGGCTCTGTCGAGCTAGGCCCTGATTTCTGCCATCGAGCCTTTTCTGCTTTTTGCCTCTGAAAGCTGCAGCCTGGATCTGCATCCATGACCCTTGCCTTACTCCCCGCGCGGCGAGCGGTGCCCGGCTCGGCCTGCTTGCCTGCCAAAACTGTATTTTGCCTTCAAGTTATCTGCTCCGCTCCTCAAAAATACATTCCTGTCTAATAATTTAGGTAAACACCTCCCCAGCTGCAGAGCAAAGGGCCCGGCCTTTCTGTCTCCGTGCATGAAATTCATTGCTCCTGTTACCATGGTAGGCCCATGGCCCCTCGCATTACACGTAGACACGTAGACACATATGCACGCACTAGCAGTCAGTATAGAATAGCCTCTGCCCGAAAGACCTTTCCTTCTAGATAAAACAGTTCTTCAACACAAGATATCAGATATGATTTGGGATTAGGTTGTTCTGACACGCCAGACTTCTGTCTCCCCTTCTGGTGCTAAATGTCAAGTCCCCTTCACCCTCCAGTTCCACGTCAATCACACGTCATGTTGCCTGCGCGCGCATCCAGCCATATATTTTTGCTGACACTGCAGGATTCCTCTATGAATCCACCCACTTGTGACACTTTCATGTGACGTTTCTAGCACACACCTCCGTGTACGCCCTCGTACACGCCTTCTGTTACGCACATGTGTTCTTATCTTGTTTCTTTCAGCTGTTCCGCCTTCTGTATCCATCACCATTGTATGCATTTACTATATATAATGTGCACTGTTAATAAAGCATTGTCTATCCCTTCCTGAACCCTCGTGGTGATGGAACATGATACCATGGTTCGAACCATTCCATTACATGGAATAAAACCCTTATAAACTCAGATGCCACGGACTCTGCCTCTCATTTGATTGAGCTATTTTATTGAACTTATACCGCATAGAAATTAAGAATACGGTAAATATTTACCACACCCTCGCAAGACCTTGCATCATTTTTTCACAGCAAGATCGCCGACATACACAACAGCTTTGGCACACCGACCACCCACCCAACCACCGAACCAGCGCCCCCCACCACCACCCTCTGCACCTGGACACCTGTCAGCACCGAATACACCACCCGCATGATGAACACCATCCACTCCGGATCCCAACCGACCCCTGCCCACACCACATCTTTAAGAAAACAGACTCCAACATCGCAAACCAGCTCCGGAACATCATCAACAGCTCCTTCACATCCGCCACCTTCTCGGAGAGCTGGAAACATGCTGAGCTGAGCCCCCTCCTCAAGAAATCCACTGGGGACCCCACGGACCTGAAGAACTTCCACCCCATCTCACTCCTCCCCTTTCCAGCCAAAGTCATCGAGAAGACCGCCAACAGACAACTCTCCGCCTTCCTCGAGACCAACTTCACAGTCCGGCTTCAGAGCAAACCACAGCACCGAGACCGCCCTCATCGCAGCCACCGACGATATCAGGTCGCTGCTCGACAACGGGGAAACGGCTGCCCTCATCCTCCTTGACCTCTCAGCAGCCTTCGACACCGTATGCCACCGCACCCTGATACAGCACCTCAGCAACACCGGAATCCAAGGAGCGGCCCTGGAGTGGATCATCTCGTACCTCGCCGGAAGAACCCAGAGAGTCCACCTCCCCCTGTCATCTGCGGCATCCCGCAAGGATCCTCACTCAGCCCCACCCTCTTCAACATCTACATGAGCCCCCTCGCAGCCATCACCCGCCAACAGAACCTCAACATCATCTCCTACGCCGACGACACCCAGCTGATCCTCTCCCTCACCAACGACCCCGCCACCGCCAGAGCCAACCTCCAGGAGGGAATGAGAGACGTCGCAGAATGGATGAAGATCAGTCGTCTGAAACTGAACTCAGACAAGACGGAAGTCCTCATCCTCGGACCATCCTCCTCTGCCTGGGACGACTCCTGGTGGCCCCCTGCCCTGGGCAGCGCACCCAAACCTACAGACCACACACGCAACCTGGGCTTCATCCTTGACTCCTCCCTCACGATGACCAAGCAAGTCAACGCCGTCTCATCATCCTGTTTTAACACCCTGCGCATGCTCCGAAAGATCTTCTGATGAATCCCCACCGAAACCAGGAAGACGGTCACCCAGGCCCTCGTCACCAGCCGCCTGGACTACGGGAACACCCTCTACGCTGGAACCACAGCCAAACCCCAGAAAAGACTCCAGCGCTTCCAGAACGCCTCAGCACGACTCATCCTGGACATCCCCCGCCGCAGCCACATCACTGCCCACCTGAAAGACCTTCACTGGCTCCCCGTCAACAAGAGGATCACTTTCAGACTCCTCACCCACGCACACAAGGCACTCCACGACATGTGCCCGAAGTACCTAAACAACCGCCTCACATTCTACACACCCACCCGCCAGCTCCGATCCGCCAGCCTCGCCCTCGCTGCCGTCCCGCGTTTTCGGAAATCCACCATCGGAGGAAGATCCTTCTCCTACCTGGCAGCGAAGACATGGAACTCCCTCCCCACTCACCTACAGCTGACCCGAGACCATCCCTCGTTCAGGAAACAACTCAAGACCTGGCTGTTCGAGTAGTAGCGACCCCCCCTCAGCGCCTTTAGACCCTCACGGGTGAGTAGCGCGCTGTATAAATACCTCTGATTGATTGATTGTGTGTATGGTTGTGTGTGTGTGGTTGTGTGTGTGTGTGTGGTTGTGTGTGTGTGGTTGTGTGTTGTGGTTGTGTGTGTGATTGTGTGCGTAGGTGTGTTAGTGGTTGTGTATGTGGTTGTGTGTGGTTGTGTGTGTGTGTGGTTGTGTGCGTGGGTGTGTGTGTGATTGTGCGTGTGTGGTTGTGTGTATGCATGTTTGTGTGTGGTTGTGTGTGTTTGTGTTTGTGTGGTTGGGTGTGTGTTTGGTTGGGTGTGTGGTTGTGTGGGGTTGTGGTTGCATGTGTGTGGTTGTGTGTGTGTGGTTGTGTGTTGTGTTGGTGTGTGTGGTTGTGTGGTGTGTGTGTGTGTGGCTGTGGTTTTGTCTGGTTGTGTGTGTGGTTGTGGTTGTGTGTGTTGTGTTTGTGGTTGTGTGTCTGGTTGTGTGTATGTGGTTTGTGTGTGGCTGTGTGTGTGCTTGTGGTGGTGTGTGTGTGTGAGTGTGGTGGTGTGTGTGTGGTTGTATGTGGTTGTGTGTGTGTGAGGCAGCCAGTCTCCCTGCACCAGCAGCTGAAGGCAGCTGGTCCCTCTGCTTCACTGCACTGGCAGGATGAGATGCCATTTGCTGAAGGCAGACAGTCACCCTGCCTCGTTGCACTGGCATGATGAGATGTCAGCTGGTGAAGGCAGCCAGTCACCTTGCTTCTCTGCACTGGAATGATGTAGGTTCACAAATGTTATCACGTTATTCCTCCCTGGTGTCCCCTCAAGTCTTTCTTCCATCCCCATCCTCACCATGAGAGACTGAAAGGAAGGACAGAATGACGAGGGGAGAGAGAAAGCCTGTGTAGTACAGGATGGCAGTACCACTAGAAGACAGTGGCAGGAGGAGTCCACTATAATGCCGAGAGCTTCTGGTGAAAGGAGGAATGGAGTGATTCGGAGAGGGAGAGACAGCCCATGGGGAGGGCAATTAGGAGAGACTGAAGGTGTGAAGTGAATGGAGGAGACCGGTAAGAAGCAGAGACTCTAGTGAAGGAAGGGGCAGAGTGACTAAGAGAGCGCAGAGACAGCATTGAGTGGTTGTGGGGAGTGCCACAAGAATAGACTGAAAGGCTGAGATGAAATAGGTGACCGGGTTAGAAACAGAGAGCCTCTGGTGAAAGGAGGGGCAGGGTTACAAGGAGACGGGAGAGACAGCTGCAAATAACCGGTGGGAAGCATCCCCAAATGCCACGCCCCAGCTTCCGAGACACAGATCATAGATCTATTGCATTGACATTGTGAACCCCCCATTTTAGCAGCTAGAGCGGGGTGGGGCTCTATGGGTTCTGGTATCTGCTGCTGGTTAGCTCTTATGTCTTTTTTGGCCCCACAGTCCTACAGCGCTGGGAAACGCCGGGATGGCGCAGCCATAGCGCTCTATAAACTTCTTTATTATTATTATTATTATTATTATTATTATAGTCACTAAACGGACATACCTGGCCAAGAGAAAGCGGCACAACTGCGTAGCGGACCTCCATCACTCCTTTCCAGCCCCACTCCTCGCCGCACCCGCTTCGCGGGTGCCGCCTCGTCGGAGGGCGCTGGGAGCAAACCATCAGCTTGGAGGCCACTTCACCACAGGAGCGAAGCAGGAAGGCGGTGAGAGGCGCGAGGCACCAGCGGGGCTGCGAGCGTGCGGGGACTTCATTTCCCAGAAGTCCCTGCAAGACCGACGTATAGCTTCCGGTCCGCTCTCCCTGCTGGCCCGCCCCCCGCCCATCAAAGGAATTTAAAAGCGCTTCCTGCCCTTTAGCGAGCGGGACGCTAGTCACTAAACGGACATACCTGGCCAAGAGAAAGCGGCACAACTGCGTAGCGGACCTCCATCACTCCTTTCCAGCCCCACTCCTCGCCGCACCCGCTTCGCGGGTGCCGCCTCGTCGGAGGGCGCTGGGAGCAAACCATCAGCTTGGAGGCCACTTCACCACAGGAGCGAAGCAGGAAGGCGGTGAGAGGCGCGAGGCACCAGCGGGGCTGCGAGCGTGCGGGGACTTCATTTCCCAGAAGTCCCTGCAAGACCGACGTATAGCTTCCGGTCCGCTCTCCCTGCTGGCCCGCCCCCCGCCCATCAAAGGAATTTAAAAGCGCTTCCTGCCCTTTAGCGAGCGGGACGCTAGTCACTAAACGGACATACCTGGCCAAGAGAAAGCGGCACAACTGCGTAACGGACCTCCATCACTCCTTTCCAGCCCCACTCCTCGCCGCACCCGCTTCGCGGGTGCCGCCTCGTCGGAGGGCGCTGGGAGCAAACCATCAGCTTGGAGGCCACTTCACCACAGGAGCGAAGCAGGAAGGCGGTGAGAGGCGCGAGGCACCAGCGGGGCTGCGAGCGTGCGGGGACTTCATTTCCCAGAAGTCCCTGCAAGACCGACGTATAGCTTCCGGTCCGCTCTCCCTGCTGGCCCGCCCCTCGCCCTTTACGCCCCCTACATAACAACATCTTACTCCCGCAGCGCGGGACGCAGCTCGGGCGAAGACTGGGCAAAGACAGGGCCGTTTGAGGCTGTTCGAGGACGGCAGAGGACGGCCCCGGCCCAGTCACCCTGCATTCACTTCGTTCCCTCATACGTAAGGTAGGCGTCCCAGTGATACTCATCCTACATTGTAACATAGAGTGGCCAGAACTAGGATTCACCAAATATTGTTCGTGAGGCCCCCATGATTCCTGACTTACATCGCTGACGATCACGATGCGTCCCAAAACCAGAAGCATTTCTAAGAAAGCTACATCTGTGACACAAGTGACCGGTCCCATAGACCTCTTCATATCAAGGGTTAATGATACCATCGATAAGAGTATAATTTTACTGGAGAAAAGAGTTTCCTTGGACCTCATGCAGGCTAAACGCTCTTCGCTAGGTTCACTTGCCACCGCAAACTCCCCCGTTCACCAGGTCGCTAATAACTGCTCTTTATCATTACCACTAACTATTGTTCCCACGTTGACTGTTCCAAACTCTGTAGATTTATCCGTGACCCAATCAGATTCCGATCACTCATATGTCGACCTCGAGGCAACCCCAGATTTAGAAGCCTGCCAATCACCAACTGAAAAATTAGACCAGAGCGTAACTAGTAAATCCATCCTACCTGATTCAGTAACGACCTTAGAACCGACAAAAACAAGGAAAGATACCTCCACTTTCACCAAGGCTATGCCAAATATCAAGGAAAAACCTAAAATAAAAATAAAGAATCACAACCTGATCACGCCTACCTCCAACTCCTCGGCAGGTATCCCCTGCTGGGTGGAAAATATGGTAATGGACCTCAAATCAGACCTCGAAGCCACAATTACGGCACAAATTAAACCTCTAATATCAAAGCTGGATAGACTCACGTCACTAATCAATACGAAATGTAGTAGTAAGATAAGCGGTAATGGTCCCGCTCAAACGCATGGGGCAAAAGAAATACTCCCAAAAAAAACATCTTGTATCAAACAAACAACAGGCACAACGATCAAGCCTAATACTTCACCAGCTAGAAAGGCGTCAGCAACACAACTTCCAGCCAAAAAAGGGAGCAATTCAGACGCTCCCCCAGATACCCCGGTTGCGGTAGATCCCCCCCCCGCAACACAAATAGACCCAGTAGGTCAATCCAAAACAAACAACCGACAAGCAAAAGGCAATAATGGAAACACCACCATTCCAGTAGAGACCCCTCTCCTAGAAAAATCACAAGAACCTAAGACCAAGCAGTCTCGGCCCAAAATAATTAATTTACCCCCGGAAGCTTCTCCCTTCGTGGTGGTGCTAACAGCTGTACCACCACTGAAGGAGGGTGTAAGAGAAACTTTCGCAGAGCTGAGGAATAAATGCGCCCAGTGGCTCCAACTCCATAAACCCTTACCCGCTCACATCAGGGGCGATATCTTCTCCGTACGTAGAGGAGAATGGGTCGGCAGAAGCACGAAGTCCATAGCGGGGGACGTCATCACCATCAAATTTAGGGAGATAGGGGCATCAAATTATATCTGTAACTCACCCAGTAGTGGACCCGCCACCCAAATAAATCCCCTTCCCTTGTCCTTTTTCCTACCCACACCCTCAAGGCAAAATTTCCCCTGCCCCACCTTTCCAGTAAACAGTGGGCCCATAAATCCCTCAGAATACATTACGTATCAATACCAGCAGCCCCCACATACGCCACGATTCCCACAAGTACCACAACAATTAATTTTCCAGTGGCAACCACCCTCCCAATTTCCTCAATCCCTACATCATATTACCCAACCATCTGTTCATCCTCCTCAATACTTACACCACACTTCCCAACAGTGGTGGCAACCCCCTCAACCCACGCAACACAATATTCAGCAATGGCAGCAGCCGCGGCAAGGACGGCTTCCCCCGTTCAACCCACTAGGCCTTAATCACCGAGGCAGAGAAAGGGATGAATGGAGAGGCCAGGAACACTGGAGAAATTACAGTGATCCCACATGTTGGGATGGCTGGAATGGCCTTCATCTAGCAAATAAGTATAGCGCCTTAGAGTGCGTTGACTGACTACCACAGCTACAAGAACACTCCCTAATTTACACAGACCTATCGGAACCCCCGGTTTCTCCATTAGTCCCTCTAGACCCAGAGATTCCTTCAAACCCAGAGATCCTTAACGAACCAAAAATAGTGAAAATCTCGAGGGATAGTCCAACAATCCTGAGCCTGATCTCGTGGAACATCGCAGGATTAAGGACAAAAATAGAGGATGGGACAATTATGCATTATACGTATAACCACCAAATAATATGCATACAGGAGACATGGTCACTACAAGAACACCACCTACAGGGGTACAAGACGTACTTCTCCTTCGCAAAGCCGGGACAGATAGGTAGACCAAAGGGAGGCTTGTGTATCTATGTAGCCAATACCATCCAAAATATCAAAATAAAGGTCATAGAACTGGGCTCTAATTTGCAGATCCTTGGTCTCTTCTTTCCGAAAAAAGAGTCAACAGTTATCATTAACTTTTATAACAATCTGGATGAACCAGACTTTCAGGGAGTCCTGACCCACCTCCACGAAAAACTAACCACCCTCAGAATGAAACAAGGAGAAAGAGGCCCGGCAACAATAATATGGGCAGGCGATTTCAATCTTCACGCCTGTACCCAACCAAAACGAAAATGTCCTGGCATGGTGACAGAGGAAGGCCTCTCCCTCACCCATTTTTCGCATAACAACATGGGCAGACAAATGAATGATCTCCTATCCGACCTGGATCTCCAGATAGTAAACACCTTGGACCATGGAGCTAATTCGCTAGCACCTACTTACTTAGGAAGAGGTCACAAAACCACGGTTGACTTCATAATAATATCAACATCCTTACAACCAAGAGTAAAAAACTTTGAAGTCAAACCGAATCCTCAAAGTGACCACGCAATACTAAAATTGGAAGTCTTAATAATCTATCAACAATGTCCTCCAATGACAATAGCTAATGCACTGACCCAGGAAAATATAAGTATGGATAAATTAAATGGGTACTCAATAAAGTGGGGAAGGATAAACCCAGAAGAACTTACTAAAGAGCTAATAAAATCAGTCTATCCCCAAATTAAAATTTGTTTGGACATAGCAACAGAAGACGAGGAGCTTCTTAACAACTTTGCCCAAATTATGGACAAATTAAAGGTTTTACTCACAGCAAAACAAAAACCCGGACTATCCCGACCCAAAGGCTGGTTCAACCAAGAGTGCACTAAGGCCCATACAAAGCTGAAGCTAGCCTTAAACAAAGATGAAAGGGATCCTCGCACCATAGCCACCCTCAGAAGTGAATATCACAAAACAAGGAAAAAGAGGAAAGAGGAACTCAAGCAAGCACTTTGGTATGAACTCCACACCAGCGCACAAGAAAAAAACTCTCAAGCCTTCTGGAGAATCATAAGAACTCCCTTCTTGGTCGACGACACGTGCCCAAAAATCGAAGCTGCTATAGATGCTGCAGCTTGGGTATCACATTTTACCAGCATCTTCCGAAAACCATCCTCTGATCAAGAGACGGAAGAGGAGGAAAAAACATTCCAACCATACCCTATAGACATAAATTTCGAAATCTCCGAGATTCTTTTGGCACTGGACTCAACCAAAAAAGGAAAAGCTCCAGGCCCGGATGGAGTCCCGGCAGACTTTTTTAAATACCAAACAGAACTTTGGGCACCGATCATAACAAGGGTCTGTACCGCAACGGCAAAAAAAGGAATTTTGGAGTCATGGACAAGGTCCATTATGTTGCCGATATTCAAAAAAGGTAACCGCATGGACCCTGCTTGCTACCGCCCAATTTCTTTGCTGGACTCATTGGGGAAGATAGCAGGTAGAGTGATCCTAGAAAGACTTCAGGATTGGGCGGAAGAGAGAGGCATCCTATCCGACCTACAATTCGGATTTAGAAAAGGACTAGGAACCGTGGAACAAGCCCTAAATCTCTCGGTCATTTTTGGAAAATATGTGCATGCAAAAAAAGCAAAACTCTATATGACCTACGTAGACTTGTCCGCGGCTTTCGACTGTGTCTCCCACACAAAATTATGGTCCCTTCTAGCACAAATGGGGGTAGACCCATCACTCCTGAACTTTTTAAGGGAACTTTATTCCAACCCATCCGCAAGAGTTCGCTATGGCACAAAGGGGGAACTGACAGAGTCCTTTAGAGTAGAGCGTGGGGTTAGACAAGGATGTGTCCTGGCACCCTTCCTCTTCTCCCTCTACACTAACAACTTGGAGGTCGAGCTTCTGAAGGGTGCCCGAGATCTCCCACTGGCCAAACATCGCCCGATCCCCGCTCTCCTCTATGCGGACGACGCCGTCCTCCTTGCACAAACCCCCCGTGAACTCCAAAGATCCCTCAACAGATATTCACAGTTCATGAGAACCCTTGACCTTCACATAAACGTGAAAAAGACTTTCGTAATGAAGGCTGGGGTTGGGAGAAAACACCAAAAATCTACCTATCTTGACACCCAAAAAATAGACTCTACAAATGAATACTGCTATCTGGGAGTCATGATAGATAATAAACTCTCCTGGAAACCAGCAGTAGAAGCCAGGAAACATTGTTTTAAAAGAGCACTAGCCGCATTGGTGTCGTTTACACAAAAACTAGGAAAACGTCCGCCCAGAGAATTGATGACCATATACAAAGCCAAATGCCAATCTACAGCTCTATATGGAGCAGGATTATGGGGCCACATGGACGTTACCTCTCTGCAAATTGCAGAAAATAATTTTTTCAGATTTCTCTTATCAGCCCCCAAAAGATCTTCGACCTACGCCTGCCATTTAGAACTGGGCGTTCCATATATCGAAGATCTTGCGAAAATACAACCGCTCCTCCTATGGCGTCGCATCTGGGCTTCAGAAAAAAACGACCTTACAAAAACAATACTGGCAGATGCAATGTCCTTGGACTACGCTTTAAAAATCAAATGGCTGGCCTATATCCGGAACTTCCTCTTTGACCTTGGAATAGAAAAATATTATTTAAACCCCGAAAAAATTGGAGAACTCACAAAAAACAACTTAAAAACACGAGCCTTGGATCACCTAGGTAACCTGAGATTACAATCAGAAGCTGGGAAACAGTCCGTTCAGCATGCAATAATGGTCCAATCCACTTTTTTAATGCAGCCCTATTTAACTCTCGACATTGGCACCTTCGACCGATTCCTCCTGATAAGATTCAGACTGAACATATTTCACAAATTGGTAGCTTTTCCAACCCCAAATGTTTGGGACCCAAATCCACTTCCATGTCCATGTGATGGAAAATCAATACAAACCACCCTTCATACTGTTTTGTTCTGTAAATTTTATCAGGAACATCGTAAACTTTGGTTATTGACTCTTTTAAAATCTTGGGGTCTCAGACAATGTCGAGTAGCCATGTTGAGTTTGCAGCTCTTGGATACCGAAGCCACATGTTACCACGTTCTTAACTTTCTGAAATGTATATACGGACACAGGAAAAATCTTTAAAAATTACAGTACTGTATAAACTACCGAAACTCCTTTTGTTATTTTTAATGTTATCTGTAAATACATTGCACTGCAGATATTTTTTACTATGTACTGCTTTTATGGATCTTTGTAAAAATCCGAATAAAGTTTATTATTATTATTATTATTATTATTATATGTACCTCTTCTGTCTGCAACTTGGCAGATAAACGGGCAACATTAACGCAATTAGGAAGAAAAAAGATGGGCTAGTAGTAGAAAAGGGTGAAAAAGGAAGGATGATTAAGCTGCTGAAAGAATGGGTTGATAAAAGGATATATGGATGAGTGGGTGCATGAAATCATGGATACATTTGTGAGAGGATGGGTGTATGAGTGGGTGAAAAGATGGATGGATGGATGAATGGGTGAAAGGGACAAAGCACTGAGTGGGTGAAAGATGAATGGGTGGCTAGAAGGATGCATGTGTGGGTGGGGTAAAAATGGATGTTTGGGTGGATAGAATCATGAATGAGTGAGAGGATGATTGAATAAGTGGGTGAAAGGATGGATATATGGATGAGAGGTTGGTGATATGAGTGGGTAAGAGGGTGGTTAGATGAGTGGGTAAGAGGATGGTTAGTTGAGTGGGTAAGAGGATGGGTAGATGTGTGGGTGAGAGATGCTTTGCCCTGGATGGCCTGAGCGCGCTGTTGGCTCGTCGCAGGAAAGTGGTATTCTGTAATCAGACATTCCAGCGATAAGGAAGCCCGACTCTCCTATGACAACTCGCTGAGAGATGCGTTTCACACATTTTCTTTAAAAACAGTAAAATTGCAGAGGAACAGAAATGGTGACAGGAATAATTTACTTTCAGTTTGGCTGCGACTTTTTATGAAGGAAAGAGGCAATGAATGCTCGGGTTCCGCATCAGTGCTAAAACTATGGCCCAGCTTCTGGTGGGGAAGGCAGGAAAGTGGCACGCAAACTATTGGCTATTGTGTTTCTGGTATTGCATTGGTATGTACAGTACCTAAACCTCTTGAGGATCGGGACTTGAACAGAGCATCCTAGAGAAAGACCAGGCTGCATGGGCTGCCAAGTGGTGTATCTTTGAGAGGCAGAAGAACCAGGGTTCCTGGCACAGGGTGCAATCCATGCACAGATGGGCTTGCCTTTGTCATGCCTGTTGTGTGCCGATGGGTTTCTACCTCCATTAAGTAGGTTGGAATAAAGGAGAGGCGGCGCGAGACAGAAGGAGACAAGCAGAAGATAAAGAGCAGGAGAAATTTTGCACAACAGCAAGCAAAGGGCAGTATAGAGATACAAAATAAACAGGTTACAGAATAACAGTGAACAATCAAAAATAAGCTATTTGACAATTGAACCAATCAGTGCGAGCCTCCCTATTCTTCTCCCTGAAATATTCCATGTGCAGTTTTAAGGGGACTAACTGTGGAACTCCCTGACTTTGACCGTGAGACTGATAACAGATTATCTTTCTTTTAGAGAGTTCCTTAAAACATTGTTAATTTGAACAGCTGTGATGAGGCCTCCGAATTTTAATTAGCTTTAGCGCCTGGACATACTTTCACTGGGGCTAACATTCGCTTTGTAAATAGTTTTCATCAGTTGATATAAACCTAAGTATCTCTGTATTGGACCAAATAAATCACATGAATTGTTAAATTGCCCACTGAAAAGGCCTTGCACAGCCTTCAGCCTAAACTACAGAGATCTCGAATGTGCCCCGTTACGAACAGCGACCCAAAGAGTGAATGCACCCAGAGACAAGGAGATGAGTGGCAATTCATTGTGGAATTAAGACAGATGTAGCTCGAAAAGTAACTACGGAAAAGAATACTTGTGGGAAATATGTACAAGTTGCATGAAATTAAACAGATGAAATGTAACAGTGATGGCCGTGCCAATCTGGAATTCCTTAAGGTTTCTTGAGCACATTGTGCTGACAGAAATCTTCCTTTCAGTGATAAAGTTTGACACGAATGTGAGTCCGCTATAGACCTATGTAATGCCGCTTTAAATTTCTATTGGTGCTGTGCAGGAGCAAAGCCCACCACACTTGAGAGCTGCAAGAAATGTGCGTAGGGTGCATATCAGACGTTTGCAAACAGAGAAAGGTGTTGGGATTGTTAATAATAGTACCTAGCGCTTAGGTGATTGTACACAATCAGATTGCAGTAAGATAGATTGGTGGGAGAAGGTACCTGGCCTAGGATCATGACAGTGGCAGGATAGCTCCAGTGATTTAGGCAATTGATAATTGGAGCACTTGTCTATATTAGCAAGGGGTAAATCATGACAAAAAAGAAATTGCTTGCTATAAGGCACGGTGAATAACTTGTAGTGCTTCTTTCAATACCCCCTTGTTTACAAGTATCACTGCAATCTTAAAATTCAATCAAGTGAGGCCGCCTGGATTGAAGCTGGCGACCAGGAAGGACACTGCATTGCGTCTGTTTGTTTCCAAATACCACGGTTGTTCATAGCAGGGAAAGTTTGTGGTGCAGCGGACAGAGCTGCGGACTCAGGAGCTGGGGATTTTCGGCGTTGGCGCAACGTCCTGTGATTCTGGGCAAACCACTGAATGTACCAGTGCTCATAGACAGCGACTTTCTACTCTTGCGGGTGATAAGCCTCGCTATATAAATCTACAAACTTTAATTAGCATTTGGTGGGGTGCAAGGCCAACATGACCCAAAAATGGTATCCAGAAATTAACAAGTACTACAATGTAAAGAAAAAAGGTAGTGGCAACACTTTCTAGGATTTAAATCAGTGACATATCAAGAATGCATGATGCGTCAAAATATTTACAAAAGGCACAATATGTAATCCGGGAATATGATTTATTTTTGCTCAAGCACCTTCTTTGAAAATAATAAATATGTAACTTGAAATAAGGTTCTTTTTTATCATGGATTTCCTCATGCGCAGCATTCGGTTGTCAGTTTTTCCTGTAGGCATCAATGCAGATCGGGCGAAGATCGGCGCAGGATTATTTTTATCTGTTTAAATATTTGTTGACACGTTCTTAGCCTTACTGTGTGTTTTGTTGACAAACTGAATCCCCAAAATCAAGACGCATCTTGCAAACATTCTTTTCACAGGATTTACTGTACCATAATCTTTCATATGTTGCCATGCGTCAAAGACAGACTGGGGAAGAGTGAGGGACTGGGAGATAAAGTCTGATGCACAGTGCTTCAGAGACAGAGGAACTGGGCGAGCACGTCTGAGGCACAGAGTGTCAGAGACATCTGGACTAGTAGATAAAGTCTGAGGCACAGGGTGTTCGAGACAGACTGGGGAGACAGAGGGGCTGGGAGATAAAGTCCCAGGCACAGTGTCAGACACATACTGTGGAGACAGTGGGGCTGGGAGATAAAGTCTGAGGCATAAAGTGTCCGAGACAGAGGGACTTTGAGATAATGTCCGAGGCACAGAAAGAGGGCATGAAGGGGGGTCTGACAGTGAAGTGAAAGACACGGACAGGACTAGGAGTGGGGTTTGGAGACAGAGGCGAGGCTGACAGCGCCGGTGGGAGGGGCCGGTGAGGAGAGGCCACTGTCACAAAGATAGAACTCGCAGGGGAAATTAGTAACTTAGTTTTCTTCCGTCCAGGGACGAGGCTCGCCTGGGGAGGCCGCACTAGCTCTCAGCATCAGAGAGGAAGTGAAGACGGAGATCAAAACCTGACGGCACACAAGAAATACCCAGGAGGAAGGAAAGCAAGGTGAAGAGAAAAGGCTACAGCCCACGTGGTCTGTGTGCGAAGAGTAAGGGAAAGGCTAGAAACAAAATACTAGCCCGTAGAGCTCTGAGCAACTTCACGAGGGGGGAGGGGGGCGCGGCAGAATATAAAAGAAAATAAACTGGAAAAAGATAAATTACCAGTACTGAGAGCAGGTGTGAGACTGGGAGGACGAAAAGGAAAGAGTTTTGTTTATGATCACTTTCGCAGCAGCTTTGGTGTTCTCAGTGGCCGAGCGGCTCACTGAGAACATCAAAGCGGCCGCAAAAGTATCATGATGGCGGACAAATGGTGCGCGTGCCCGGCGCACATGCACTGTGCCCCATCCGCCTGCTTTGGGAGCACTTTCAGAAGCCCCACTAAATATATTGCAAAGCATCGCTTACGCGATAGCTAGACGAGACCTAAAAATGACACAAATGACATAATGAATTCACAATTGTTAATGACCAATTAAATTTATTAACAGTAAGTTATTTATCACAATTAACAGTATAACATTTTAAATACATAAATATAAAGTAATTAAAAATACTAATTAATTAATTATAATTAAATTACTTCCCACCCTATTCCCCTATAAACCCACAACCAGCTCCTAAAAAAATAATTGAGATATTTGCCAAATAATTATTAATAATTAAAAACCAATTAATAACTAATTATTAATCAATTAAATACAACAATTAACAATACAACATATTCATATTAAATACATAAAAATTAATTAGTCAAATGTATTTATTAATTAATTATAATTAAATTACTTCCCTCCCTATTCCCCTGTAAACCCACAACCAGCTAGGGAACTAAGATGCAAAATTTGCTTTAAAAAAAGTAATAACGTCTAAAAATGTAACACATATATTAATAAAACAAATGCAATACTTATACAAACAAATAGAACATGTACATGTAAAACACACAATAAAATACATAACACTAAATCAAACAACATTATTTTTAACAACTATATTTTTGCTAACGATATTAATTACGTCGATATTTTGAAAAATTATATTACTTACGTTCAACTCAATATTCTTGACAACGATATTCTGACTTTCGATATTTTTGTAGTCCGAAATTTTGGACTCGATATTGCTGCTACTCGATATTTTCAACTCAATATTATGTCTGTTCACCATGTAGTATTGAATGAGTTGAATCTTGCATTTCGGAAGATGCTTGTGGGACTCCCTAGAATGTCCTACCATTCCAGTTCTGTGCTGGGTTGCTGCATGTAGGTCTCCCAGTGGGCTCGAAGGGATAGCAGTGGTGATGCTGTGTGCAATCTGAGATAGTCCACCAACCATCTGGTAAGATGTCAGCCTGTGCTCAATTCATGTAGGTACTGTATTGTTAAGTGGGTGGCGGGTTCTTGCATTACATTTCCCCATAACGGGCGTAGCGTGTTTTGTATCTGAAGAAGTACTGTCATCAAAGGTAGACCAGGACCCAGAGATGTAGTTAAGTAGATTTAATGGTTCAAGTAAGTTGGTACAGGGTGCCCCACCGGGAGCAGCATCCTGCTGCTCAGCCCCACTTAATCTAACTGATCACTCATTCAAAGCATGCACACACACCAAACATTCTATGACATCACACTCATGCAGGCTGAGAAGCCAGGACTAGGAAGCATAGGCTATAACATATCTCCTTCCTTTAGAAACAATAAAACAAAAATAAGCAAAGTGAAGAAAATAATCACATTTCGTTCCTTGGACATTAAATTGAATTAGGTCACAAAAATCATATTAGATAGGTAAATGCATTCTTAGTTCACAACAAAAATCAAATAGCATTCTAGGATATTAAAGTTAATAAGGTCAACTAAGATAATAAGAGATAAATGATTCCTCTCTAGTTCACTTAAGAACATATAGCATAAATAATTGTATTCTTTATATAGAATGGTAATGAAACATGTAAATTCACATTTAAAAGATTGCACATGTTTTCAGGCAGCATGCAATCAAAACAGATTGCAAATGTTTCAGGGAAAATGCAATCACCACACTTACACAGTACACTCTGAAGAACACTACAGGGAAAATGCAATCACCACACTTACCCAGTACACTCTGTAGAACACCACCAATCACCACAACACACCCATCTCCCTCTGCAAAGGAACATGAAAAAAATATGCACATGTTCCAGCAAGGATGTAATAACACACAATAAATGACGTGTGAGGGAGAACACAAAAAATGTAATGCACAATGACATTACCGCACTGCTCCTGAGTACTCTGCCAACGCAACCCTGATGTGCGAGGCAAAAAAAAAGACAGATCTCCCAACGCAACCTTGACGTGCGAGGGATATTGCCAATGCAACCTTGGGATGCGAGGCAAAGCACATTTCCAACATAACACTGACGTGTGAGGAACACTCCCAACATAACCATGACGTGCGAGGGACACTGCCAATGCAACCTTGATGTGCGAGGCAAAAGACATTCCCATCGCAACCATGACGTGTGAGGAACACTCCCAATGCAACCATGAAGTGCGAGGGACACTGCCAACGCAACCTTGATGTGCGAGGCAAAAGACATTCCCAACGCAACCCTGACGTGGGAGGGACACTCCCAACGCAACCATGATGTGCGAGGGACACTGCCAATGCAACCTTGACGTGCGAGGCAAAAGACATTGCCAGGGACACGCCCAACGCAACCATGACGTTTGAGGGACACTGCCAATGCAACCCTGGCGTGCGAGGCAAAAGACATTACCATCGCAACCCTGACGTGTGAGGCACACTCCCAACGCAATTCTGACGTGCGAGGGAAAAGCAAAAAAAAATACAACACAGGGTACATGACCCACAAAACATGCTTAGACAAAACACGGTACATACCCCACAGGCAATTTATAGAAAATCTCAGCATGTAAATAACAGTAGCTGCTAAAATAATATAGAAATACATTCACATTAAATTTTGGTTGAAGGGTCTTACATAACATTACCACAATACAACATGCATTAACTGTGCAGGTAACACATGAACATATCCTCCTGCTTGTTTAGCAGAAATAATCAAAATAATAAACTAAAACAACACAAAGTAGTCACCGTTGTCATTAAATGGAGTTGCTAGAACAAAATCTCCACCAGATAACAAGTCTTGAATCAAACCTCTCCTGTGACGCTGCTTCCAACATTTTGCAGTTGTTCCTAAACTCTCTCATTTCCTTGTAAGTTGATACATGCACAGCTCCAACCTTAAGATGCATCAAAACATGCAGTTCAGTCTCTTAAAAGCGTAGATTTGAACTTGACACAGAGACTGGTGGCTTCCAGTTGTAAAGAAATCTGACCAGCCATTGCATTTAAAAGTGACGCTTCACATATTTGCCTTTCTCTGGTGGGAATTTAAATAATTCTTTATTCCAGACAGATTCCTTATTTCACAAGACACTGCTTCACGTCTCCGACTCACTAAAAGCAGCGCTGTTTCCACAATCACATATCGTTGGAAACCTGCCCCGATCCATACAAGTCACAATCTAAAATGCTCTTGACAGTTTTTTAGTCGCGCTTTGATCTTGTGTAGATAAACCCCTTCAAATGCCGCTCCTTCTCACTATAACTCCGCTTCCTTCACAGCAGATATGACACGCAGGATTGGGTGCACAAGGCCAAACTTTGTTCAGCATGAAAATTCACACTTTAACCTTCTGTAACATCCTTATCTAAGTTGTGCTGCCAACTAGTGGAACTGACACAGTTCACTGCACACCAAAACACATTTGCCTTAGAGCAGCTTCCCATATGAATAAAACGATTTGTATTTATTTTCAAAGACTAGCAGGCTTTGTTTACTTTTAACGAAGAGCTTCCTATCAGCGCTAATCCTCCCTAGCACTTGGATACACACGTGCACAGCAGGGTGATTTACCTTCAAGACCAGCAGGCTTTGTTTACTTTTAAAGAGAAGCTTGCCTTCAACGCTAATGCTCCCTTCATGCTTCACTAATTCACCTTCACGCTTCCAGCCGGTACTACTAACACTAACTTTGTTCACACTCAGCCGCTGGTGCCATCACAGCACTTTAATAGTGCATTACCGTGCACTGTACTCCGCCGCTAGTGCAATCAGAGCACACTCTCTGCAACACACTCTGTCACTGACCTTTGGTGCGCTTCCTACATGAACAGGTCCCAGACACTAGCAGAGACTTCCAAGCACATAGTAGATAGTCAGTAGAAAGGCAGGTTTCAAGTCACTCGAGCCACATAATGTCCAACGCCTAACACATACCTCTGTGGACTGTCTGTTGGAAAAGACACCGGTGGAGCATCCCAGGCGTTGCGCAGGCTTGATTTTTAGGTTTCTTTTCAGACTCTGGCTATCATCTTTTAGTTCCATCTGTAATTTCTTGGCTCTTCACGTGTGGTTCTTTTTAACATCGTCGCCATTTTTGTATCCGAAGAAGTACTGTCATCATAGGTAGACCAAGAGCCAGAGATGTAGTTAAGTAGATTTAATGGTTCAAGTAAGTTGGTACAGGGTGCCTCACCGGGAGCAGCATACTGCTGCTCAGCCCCACTCAATTTAACTGATCACTCATTCAAAGAATGCACACACACCAAACATTCTATGGCATCACGCTCATGCAGGCTGAGCAGCCAGGACTAGGAAGCATAGGCTATAACATAGTGTGTAACACTGCAGCATGTACCAAGAACTGGCCCAGCGGTAAGCTTGATTCTTCAGTGAGTCCTTCAAATGTCAGCAGTTGACCATCACTGTATAAGTCGCCTAGAGTTTGTACTCCCACCTCCTCCCATTGGGAAAGCTCTGCACAAGTAATTGCTTGGCGTCACCAAGGCGTGCCAAGTATAGGAAGAAACGGCGCATATTGGGTGACCAGTTGTGTGATTCGTAAACCACAGCGGAAACAATTGTCACCCTTACTAGTAATTGGGTAGATGGGACCCACCCAATATAACTAAATGGGAGACTTGGAAGCTGGAACTAGGATGCTTGGTCAGCAGTGCACCACCCACTTCATCCATCCAGAACTTAGGCCCCTGGATAGAAGAGCTATGTGCAGTCCTGCCAAGAGGAGCCAGGAAGGCAACACATAACACATCCGGGACCCCGCAATGGAATTGGAAATACAACAGAAGCCTGAGGGATAGCACCCGTGCTCTTAGACACGCCAAAATGTTCTATCTACACTTATAAACAAGCCCACCTAGACATCAAACGCCTCATATGGAAAGAAAAATAAATGAAGATGGAGAAGGAGTGTGTGAGAAGTTGGCCTGATATGTGATGTCCACTATTCTAGTGGGCACCCTGTATCAGTCCAAACAACCCATATGGTGATGGTTGTAAAGTCAACTTTATAGACCACTACCCTAGTGGTAGCATGAACAAAGCAGTCTTAGGCTAAAACTTCAGAGAACATGTGAAGCCAGCTGTTTTACCATATGTAACCCCTTGAATACCAAATGAAAGGACACCACACAGGTTATATATATGTATGTATTACTAACACAACCCCTCTGAACTCTATATGAGGTCAGAGGCACAAGCACATAACAAGATACTTAATTATCATACAATAAGTTGCACAAAATACAGTCGAGCCCTAGGGGTGTTGCAAACCATACATTAAAATAGTGGTATAAGAACCACATCACGAACAAGGAATAGGCCTAGGGCCTAGGGAATCGCTGGGGCTACGCTGTACTACCAAAGGTTTGGAAGCAGGAGGCCCACTGGAAGCGTGTGCAGTGTCTAAACACACACGCGGGTTCTCATAGGAATACAATGGGAACAAAAGAATTAGAAACTAGTTGATTTAGGACACTTCCAGATGGACTAGGATAAAGCTACTTAAAACTGGGACACTAGGATAGTCAATACCCACAGGAGCACCGGACTACTCGCGTTACCTCATCCACAGGAGCCAGGTGCATAGGTGTCAGAGAAGTGTCTGGTTGGATCCAAGGGTGGGTCGAGGATGAAGAGTACCTGAAAGCAGAGGGGACAGAGCCTGGGTCACTAGCCAGTGACCAGGAAGGAACCAGGAAGGAACCAGGCGATGTCATGAAGCAATCAGGTGATGTCATGAGGCTGGTCTCTGCAGCCACGTGGACCAGGAGGTGTCGACGACAACCAGGAGCTGGACACGGACTGTCCCACAAAGGATCTCGCTCTCGGCGGTGTCGGCTTCCAGATTGGAGTCAACAAGCCTTGGCAAGGGCAACCCACGTAGGAATCGAAGATGGCTTCTGTTGCAGACCAGTAAGGTCTGGGGGGCTTCTCCTTTTCAGGGAAGCAAGGGCCAGCCTGGAGCAACCAGGCCAGCAGTGAAGATTTGAAGGTTTGTTGTCACAGAGGCCACTAGCCAATGGGCAAGTGACCGGACAGACACATTGAGCACAAAAACACTAGCAGGCCTCACGTGGCACTTGTGGAGTGTGGAGGGCTGTGCGTCGGTGTAGAAAGTGCTCAGGGCTGGGGCTTCTCAATCCCCAATGCACAACTTTGAGGGTGCCTCGGAAGCTGCACTAGTAGCAAGGTGCAGGTTTTTCAAGATGGCTGGTCCCACGTCTCTCGTCGCATCCACGGGTCTCAGCTTTGCTGTGGCTGTGGATCGGGCTCAAGGAAGTCTGGAAGTCTGGTTCTTGTCAGGCTCTGTGCTCGGGCTCAGGCGGGAGCGTCGACAAAGCAAACCGCAGATCACTGGATGGTGCCTGTTTGCACAGGGTGGTCACTCCTTGACCACAAGGGAGATTCTTCAGTCTTCAAGTTGCAAAAGAATGTCGCTGGTACAGAGTTTTGTTTCAAGTTTCAGTTCAGGATAAATCTAAAGTCTCTAGCCTCAGCTCCTACCTTTATTCCAAACAAAGGGGCTGGATTACCTGCTAGGTCCCTCCTATGGGTGGGACCAGGGAAGGGGGTGGTTACACCCCTTTCCCTTTGTCCAGTTTTGCACCAGAGCTGGGGTTGGAGTGCCCCAGCAACTGGTTTCAACCGGACTATGCATGGAGCACCTTATGTGCCCCAGGCAGTGTCTCATTTCATTCAGCCCTCCCTGCCCCAATACACTATGGCCTGTCTGGGGTGGTGCTAGCACCTCCCAAGACAGGAAACCTATTGTCCACACCTCCCTCACTGGAAGGACACCCAGCAGCAGGAGGTCAGACTTGTACCTGTGGCAGCAGCATCCATTTTGTGATGCTGAGGCTCTGGTTAACTTTAACCGGGATTACTAGGAACAACATGTCTTCTCCCTCTAGAAGGATGGAATGCTACCCCCATTGCCAGAACTGGCGAGGGGGTAGTATTCCAAAGCGTATGACACCTTACATGACATGTTTTGATAAAGCCAAACCAAAGTTAGCATTCAACCGCGAGGATGATAATGCACTTAAGAGTATATGGTATGGCTATATCATAGAACAGCTATAAGGACATGGTTCCGAAAGCTGCAGACAGGCTCAGCTCATGCTAGAGCACCATCTCACATAACACCAAGCACTCTGCCTCCAGGAATGTTAAGGCCTGCCATAGGAGTGACTTATTGGTGTATATGTGTCTATATATAAAGTTAGATATAGGTATACTATATCTAAGCAAGGGGTGATTACATGACCTTGCCCCAGTTGAGTGATCAGCCAGTTGTGTCAATGTGGATGGCCAGCCAGGGGTGGCATAATACATTCTGCAGCCCCTGGTAGGCCTTGGATGCACCTATGCCCTGGGTACCTATGTTAATGTTATGTTAATGTTAGTTGGGATTTGTTAAGCGCTCGTACGCCCGGAGGCTTCATGGCGCTGTAGGAGGAACCAGGCAAGGCAGTCAAAGAATAAAGCGGTGCTATCAGTAGTAAGCTTGAGAAAACAGCCAGGTTTTCAAGGATTGTCTAAAGCTGAGGATGTTATCATTCTGCTTTATATGGAGAGGAAGAGAATTCCAAAGAACCGCAGCTTGGTGGTCGAAGCAGCTGCCTCCGAGGCGTTTCCTTTTGAATGGAGGTACAATCAGAAGTGATTTATAGGTGGATCGGAGGTGACAGGAGGGGCAGAATTTTTTTAATAGATCTCTGATAAATGAAGGGCCAGAGTCGTTCAGAGACCGGAACAGAACACACCCAGCTTTGAAGGCCACACGTTGCTCAACTGGCAACCAATGTAGCTGCTTGAGGCCAGGTCTGATGGATTGTCTCCTGGAAATATTCAGAAGGAGCCTGGCGGCTTGGTTCTGGACAAGCTGGAGGCGTTTAAGCTCACCAATTTGGAGGCCGAGGTAAAGGCTGTTAGAGAAATCCAGCCTGGACAGAACCAAGGAGAGGACGATCTGTGTAAGGGCTGCTGAAGAGAAGAAACAAGCAATTTTCCTTATTTTCTTCAGTTGAAAGATGCTGGAGGATACCACCGCTCCAACCTGTCTTTTTAGCGAGAGATCCTCGCTGATGAAGATGCCTAGGCTTTTAACCACGGACGACTTAGTGGGAGGCGCTCCCATGTTAGTGGGCCAGAAGTTGGAATTCCAACTAAGTGAGCTCTGTCCGGGCAGGACCAGCTCGGTCTTGCCCGGGTTGAGCTTCAGATGATTGCAGCTCATCCAACTCAATATGTGGGACATAGTTCTTTGGAATTCGTCCACTGAGTCCATGTTGTTAAGAGGGAAGATGAGCTGCAAATCATCCGCGTAGTTAAAGATGGTTACATTAACGTTCCGCAGGGAGTGCAAGAGAGGGCGTAGGTAGACATTAAAAAGAAGGGGAGATAACGAGGAACCTTGTGGTACCCCGCAGGTGGTGGGTATAGTGGGGGCGGAGAAGGAGCCCAGTCTGACCGATTGTGTGCGGCCCGAGATGAAAGAACGGATCCAGCTCAATGCGGGGCCCCTGAGACCTGCCTGCTCGACACGGTCGACCAAGATGGTATGGTCGACCGTGTCGAACGCAGCAGAGAGGTCCAGTAACACAAGCGCCTGATGGATTCCTGCATCTGCATTCCGCCTCAATGTATTTAACACCGAGAGGATGACCGCCTCGGTGGAGTGGCAAGGACGGAACCCTGCTTGATTCGGTGCCAAATACTCAGATTTTTCCAAGAAGCTGGAGATAGTCTCGCACACGTGTGACTCCAGCAGTTTGGCACAGTATGGCAACAGCGATATGGGTCTATAGTTGATGGGATCTAGCGGGTTGGCTCCTGCCTTTTTTATGAGGGGAACGAGAAGAGCTTTTTTCATGTTGCATGGAACTTTGCCCTGTACAAGTGACCCATTCAATAAAGAAAGTAAGCACTCAGGGGGATTGGTGCCCACTTCTTTCAAGATGTGAGGGGGGCAAATGTCATCAGGGGAGCCAGTTTTAACTTTGGTTAATAATTTGAGTAACTTGATATTGTCTATGAGGGGGTAGGAGTCTAAAGTGGTAGGGTTGAACCAAGTGTCAGCAAACAAAAGAGGGGGCTGAGTAGTAGGAATACTTTGCTTGATCATGCAAATTTTATCAAAGAAAAAAGAGTTAAGTGTGTTGCAGAGTTCTTGGGTAGGAACCATAGGAAGAGAAGTTCTGTCGCTAGAGCTGAGATTTTCCACTATATTGAACAACTCTTTTGACTTATTTTGGGCCTTGAGAATTTTATCTGAAAAGTAGTCAGTTTTGCATTTGAAGATGAGATTTTGGTATTCCTTGCGGGCTTTACGAAAGTTGGCTCTGTCATGTTCTAAGTAGGCTATGCGCCATTTGCGCTCCATTTGACGGACTTTAAGTTTAAGGGCTTTTAGGTGAGGTGTAAACCACCTGTGAGCATCATTGGGGCGAGAGCGGGAAAAGTTAACACAGGGGGCAGGAACTTCAGCTGCCAGAAGTAGCCATTCGGAGAAAACCTCTTCTGATTTCTCTATGTCCAGATCGAATGAAGGGCAAGTAGAAGTTAGTAATTGGAGAAAGGCCGGAATGTCGACCTTCTTCCACATTCTTGCCTTCCCGCCTTGTTGAGGCAGAGGTTTGTTATTTTTTGCAATGGTTATGGTGAAATTGATCAGAGAATGGTCCGACCAAATGCAAGGCAGGATGGAGTTAACTGCCAAAGAGATGTTTTGAGACCAAATTTGGTCAAGGCTATGACCTTTCTCGTGTGTGGGAAGGTGAATGTGTTGGATGAGATTAAGATCAGTGAGAGTGTCCTTCAGTGAGGCTGCCTGAGAGTCAGACTCCACCGAATCCAGCCAGAGATTAAAATCGCCCAGCAGTAGAATTTTGTCATGGGAAATAATAAGGGGGGCAAGTTGTTCCGATAGGGATGCAGCGAAGGTAGGCATATTTTGAGGGGGGCCATAGATGAGGATCACGAGAAGAGATCTAGTGTCAACATCCATTTTAAAGATTACATTATCTGATCCTGTCAGATCAAAAGATGGTAGAAGAGAGACTTTAAGGTTTTTGCGAATAATCGCAACGACCCCTCCGCCCCTCTTACCAGCTGGCCTATCGACATGCAGTATATAGTACTCAGCGGGAACTGCCGCCAAGATGTCAGGTAGGGATGCATCATTAAGCCAAGTCTCAGATAGGCATAGAAGATCTGGTTGATCGGCTTGAAGCAGAAGGAAGATGTCCAAGTGGTGTTTTACCATGGACCTAGTGTTTAAGTATAAACATTTTAAAGTTGTCTGAGGCGCATGTGGGGATAAGGGAGTAGGGCGTGGTGAGGGCTTACAGGCTTTAGTGAGCATGAAGTCAGGTTTTAGAATACCATACATGGCGGCGCGCTTTAAGATGTGAGCGGGCGGGGAGAAGGTAGCGCTGTCAGAGGGTCTTAATGACAGCAGCGAAGCTGAGGAGTAAATATGTTTTTGACCAGGGGGTCTGGCCCCGAGCCCCGGTCTGCCGCGGACGGGCGCAGACGGGCTTGACTGAGCCCCTGTGTACACTATACAGGGGCTCATAAGGTGACCCAATGTCCAGTTGGATATGTACCTAAAGTACCTGGAGTCCATTTTACAGTGAGAGCAGATAGCCTGGGGCCCTGATTAGCAGGATCCCAGGCCAACTAAGTCAAAAACCAGCTAAACACTAGGCAAAAAGTTGGGGGTAACCATAGTCAGGTATCCACCTTCCTACACAACCCCCCCCCCCCAAAACGAAATGAGATAAGGCTATCCTTGACCAGGTAAGCCTATATTGCCTAAGAGGCCATATGAGGAAGTACCTGCACTAGCATGGTTACCCCCTGTCTCATGGTCCACTAAGCAATCCCTTACCCTAAGGGTATCATAGCATCTCCGCCATAGGGAATCTCTACCTGTGGTGTGTTTTGGCAAAGTAGAAGGCTTGTGTTGAGATGGAGTACTGCAGTGAGGCTCCTCTAATATAGGGCTCAGCTTCCTCCAATCATCTTCCACCCTGTAGGCCTTTCTTTCGTTGACTGACTTGCACTGTGCTCTCAGGGTCAACCTCTGGCTACCTACAGCTGGAGGCTGGGTCCCTTTTGTTGGCTTACTGGAGGGACAGGTTAGGTCGGGGGCCATCAGGACCCATGTTTGGCTGTGCCCAACAGTGTTGATCTGGGGGAGGTTCCTAACTAAGTGTAAGGGAGATTCCTCAGGAGTTTTTGAAATCTTCACCTTGCTAGGGCTGCTAGCTTTGGTGTCCCTAATCTGCTGATAGGGGTGTTTTTGTGGACCGGGGGTGCTTTGGGATCCACTGGCCTCCCTGACCTCTGCAGCCCTGGGCTGACTGAGGCAGGGTAGAGAGGGGCAGGTTACCGGCTCAAGACTGGGTCTCACCTTGGAAGGGTCCACTGACATCGGGGACTCTGCCAGGCTAGGCCTGACTACCTCTGGGGCACTTCCTCCACAAGGGGTAGGGTCAGTTCCTGAGGAGGCTGACTCTCACCTAATGCCTGGTGGGAGGGAGACTTTCCTTCCTCCCCAATACTCTCTGTCTGTGTTGAGTGATCCATAGTTTCAGGCTTCACAACACTAAAATCTGTTTGAGTTTGGGCTGTGACCATCACAGCCATACCAACCTTTTCAGGAAGTAACTCTGTTTGACGGTGGGCTGTAACCATCACAGCCCTGCCAACCTTTTCAGGGAAGTCTGCCTGAGCTTGGGCTGTGACCATCACAGACCCATTAACCTTTTCGGGAAGGCCTACCATTTTGGAATGGGTTTTTTGTTCTACCCCAACCCAGGCTGAGATCTCTAGATTATTTCCCAGTAGACAATCTACAGGCAAGTTTGTAGACATTGCCACTCTCTTGGGGCCAGTGACACCTCCCCAGCTGAGATTTAGTACTCCCATGGGATGATCTGTCTGCACTCCATCAATGTTGACCACCTGATGGATGACCCCAGGTAAAAGTTGTCCTGAGGGGACTAGGCTGTTAGTCACCATAGTGATGCTAGCCCCTGCATCTCTATAGGCTTCAACTTTCTGGCCATTGATGAGGGGCTCCTGCCTGTACTTGCCCAAAGTGTTGGGACAAACAGTGAAGTTGGCAAACCCCATGCCATTTTCACAGACAAGAGTAGCTATGGTAGGGGACCTGGTTAGGCCAGAGTCCACATGGTTTCACAAAGTAAACCTAGCCAAATTCTTGGGGGCACTCCCACCACCTGGGGGATTACTACTAATAGTAACAGGAGGTCTGGGAGTATTGTTTGGGGGAACATTTTCCTTATTGTTGGCTTTTGGGCAACTGCTGTCAGTTTTCCAGTGGCCAGGTTGTCTACAAACATGACAATAGGGTTTCTTAGGGTTAGAGGAAGTATATTGGGACCCACCCCCGCCATTGGAGTTTTGGGGCCCTGGGGAAGACTTGTCCTTGGATTTATCCCCACCTTTCTCTTGAGACTTGGTAGAATCTTTCTGGTTACCACCCTGATTTTTAGGCCTAATCCTGGTTCTGACCCATTTGTCTGCCCTCTTACCCAATTCTTGTGGAGAGATCAGATCTGAGTCCGCCAGGTGCTGGTGTAGAAGCTGGTTTTGACAATTACTAAGGATCTGCTCCCTCATAATCAAATCGTACAATCCTGTATAGTCATGTACTTTGCTGCCCAATAACCAGCCCTCCAGAGCCTTAGTAGCACAATCTACAAAATCAGTCCAGTCCTGAGCCTGTGTATTCTGGGTATCCCTGAACAACAACCTATATTGCTCAGTGGTTAAGCCAAACCCATCAATCAGAGCACTCTTCAGGACTTTGTAGTTATTAGCATCATCATCACTAACTGTGAGGAGCTTATCTCTACCTTTTTCTGAAAAGGAAAGCCATAAGATTGCTGCCCACTGACTTTGGGGTACCTGTAGTACTTTGCAAGCCCTCTCCAAAGCAGTTATCCTTTTGTGGATATCATCCCCATCTTTGTAGGGGGGCACAATCTTGCTTAGGTTTCTATTATCATAGGACCTATCTTTATCCTTAGGGATATTGCTGTTTGTCCTTTCTGCTGTCCTGGGAGTGCTGTCCCGGTTGCCTGTTTTCACCTGCCTGCCAAGACCTAGCGCCTCGCGGCCCCCGCTCCGCGGGTGCCGCTCGTAGGCTCAAGACATCAGAAGGGAGCAGGGTAATCCTTTACCTCTGTGCATCGGAGCACCAACGAGCTAATTTAAAAACACTTTTCCAGCTCAAGCCCAGAGGCGGGACTGCGAGGACCAGCCTGCTGTGCGGCGCAAATCGGCCGCAGCTGGTCCTCTTCCCGCCCCTTCCTGTCGCACCCAATGACATTGTGTCTCACCCACGCGCACGCGGGACGCGCGCGGGGCAAAGGCCGGGGCGAAGACCGGGCAAAGAGCGGGCCGTTGTGTGGCCGTTAGGTGGCTGGTGAGGCTGGGCTGGGCCCTGTCCCTGAGTCTTTCCTCACTGTGCTGTACCACGCGGCTGAGGTGATTGCCAAGTGGCTGCCAAGTCCCTCTGACTCGGTGGCTGGCCAACTTGTGTGACGGTTGTTTTTAGTTACTTTCCATAGTTATCATTCTCTGTTACAATGGACATGGCCTCACCTGGGAAAGCGGGGGCAAATCCCAACAAGGGCACATTGGACAATTACTTTAAGAAATCCATCTCTGAGATTGAAAGAGAAGAAGCTTTGGAAGAGAAAAGGATGGAGCGTCGTCGCTCCATCGAGGGTCATAAGGCTAGATCCACCTTGGGTACATCCCTGCCTATACGAGTACCTAGTATAGAATTGATCACTGAGGACCCGTTCACATCTCAGGGTGTCCCTGAACTCTTAAGAGATATCTCTTCCGCACCACTTTCTCTTGTGGATCCCTTCAGTCCATCTTCTCCTGCCCCCCCACCACTGGGTAACTTTGATGTAGCCCCGAATCCCCCGTCAGTTCCTACCCAAATTGGAAAAACCAATCCCAAAAATCAGCAGAGGAAGGTTGTGGCCCAGATAAATCATGGTCCTCCGCCCAAAAAGAGAATGAGGAAGGGGGGCTCCTTACAAAAAAGCAAAATTAGTCACACTGAATTTGGCAAGGGCAAGGGGGTGGGGACAGCTATAGCTTCTGCTTCTGCTTCTAAATCAACTGAAGGCACAAGACTTGATACCCAACAGTAACCATACAAGACACTCCATCTCTCTCAGAGGTTACTATCCCTCCAAATTTAAACTCTGAGGAGATCCTCCCGCTTGCCCCCACCTTGGAGTTTCTTGGGCAAATGCTCAGGACGCTCACTTCCCCAATTATGGACAAATTACGGGCCATTGAAGAGCGGCTAGGGAATCTGGAGCAGACCATTCATAATAAACTTGACATCCAGTTGGTAGCTCCCGTATCCACTACAGTGACAGCTTTAGCTAGCTCATCAAATGGTTTAAAACCCTCTGTACCCAAGAAGCCCCTCCCAACTTCCTCCAATCTAACTAAGACGGCTCACACAACCACTACCATTGTCAAAACGGCCTTTCTCCCCGTGTCCAATGTCCCCACCAATAAAGTGGTCAATAATCTCTTGGGAACTTTAACTTCTAAAAATGATTCTACAACCGACATACACTCGAATGGTGCCATTCCCAAGGGCAGAAACACGCTACCTAGACCAACCCAGACGGTTGAAGAGAGGGAACCCCCTAGTATAGTTCCAAAACGTAGGATCCCTCAGGTTGAACTGCCTCCGGAATCACTACCTTATGTAGTGGTGCTTACGGGTGTTCCCCCCCTTGACCCTGATAAGCGAGAAGGCCCGCAACAACTTAAAAACAAGACCATGTATTGGCTGTCTAAGAACAGACCACTCCCTGGGAATGTAAATGGGGACATAGTGCATGTGCGCCGACTCCCTTGGTTGGGGGGGGCGGGTGAAAGACATAGATGGGGACCTGATTGTGATTAACTTCAGGGACCCGGAAGCTGTCAGGCATATTCTGAGCTGGATGCCAGGGAACCTTGGAAAATCCATCATGCCGTGTGACCTTACATATTTCTACCCTAGAGCTCTAGTGGCCCCCCTGTCATGTCCATGGCCTTCTATGCCCTCGACAGGCATCAATGGTCCTAATCAAATTAACCACTATCCTCCCTTGCACCCTGACTCCTTGATCTTAAAGAATGCTCACAGGTGGGGATCTGTCCCTCAGAGGGGCTGTGGCTCCAATTACAGGAGTTTGGACCATTCCTCCCAAATGGGGGGGATGGACCACCTGCTTCCTTTCACACCTTTGGAAGTTAGTAACAGATTTGAAGCATTCTCTGGCTTGGACTTCTGTGATTGACTCGAGGGGTGCTCCTCTGGTCACTCTACTGCTGAGGGGGCCTCAAGTGAACATCACGGTAATCCCGATGCCCAAGCTTTTAACCTTTCTCGGCAACTGCTTGGAGATGTCTATGGCATAACCCCAATCCATCTAGTCACTTCCGAGGGCCAAGGCCCCTCACCCCATACTAAGCCCAGAGCCCTGAGGGTACTATCATGGAATGTTGCAGGGATCCTGAACAAAATACAAACCGAAGAATGGGATTCTATGATAAACAATCATGAGATCTGCCTCTTTCAAGAGACATGGGCGAGGGAACCGGTTCACAAGACTGGTTATGCTGTATTTGAAATCCCTGCTACTTGGAATGGAAGGGGAAGGCCCTCAGGCGGTCTGGCGGTGTGGATAGCATCTCACACTGGGTGCTTAGCGGAATGTATAGCCACACTTTCCCAGGATATCCAGTGTGTTTTACTAACTTGGACGGGCGTCCCGAAGTTGGCAATAATAAACGTTTATTCCCGCCCAGTAGGACCAACGGCGGAGTCCACCACACTAGAAGACCTTGCATCCTTTTTGAGTCAGCTTCCGCCAGACTATAAGGTGATCTTGGGGGGTGATCTGAACTGTCATTTTGAACCCTTAGAGGGCCTGAGGGAAGGGGCCCTCATGGCAGAAGACGACTACTGGGGCATACCACCGTGCCAATCCCCCCATCCCAGAGCCTGGTCGCCACTTGCGGTCCAAATCATGGCGCTAACTCTTAACTATGCGTTGAGAGCTTGCAATGGTCGCACACCCTCAGATACCCCCTCAAAATGCACATTTAATAGACTAAACCAGGAGTCAAGACTGGACTATATTTTCGTTGATACGAGTCTGTGGCCAAAGGTTGAGGATTTTAATATAAATCCCCGTACAGATAGTGATCACAACGCCCTTTCACTTACCTTGCGCTACCTTCCTGAGCCTATCGGACTCTCCTCTCCGGGGAAAGGAGATGAACGGGGAAACCTTGTATTAACTTCCAACAGGCGCAGGGTGAGATGGCAGAAATTCTCCAAGTCGGAAGAAAATATTGGGAAAATGTACAATCTCGTCCTCCCAAGATTTGAGGCTTTGGAAGAAGTAATTAGTCACTCCAGTGCCCAGGATCTATCTAAAATCTTACCTTCTATACACGAGGACTTAGTGGGAACTCTGGGTGAGGTCCTCTATCCAGAGGTACCTAAACCCAAGCACAAAACTAGAACTTCCACTTGGTACAACTCTGACTGCAGAAAGGCCAAATCTGATCTTATTGCTGCAGTCAAAGAGGGTGCTCCCCGTAATAGGGTGTCTGCTTTGCGGCAATTTTACAAGGACATTATGGCCCGTGCGAGGTCAGACTGGGACTGAGATAGATGGCATGATCTTTCAGCAGCATTAATAGCGAAGGATGCTAGAAGATTTTGGTCTATAGTCTCCACTGGCTCAGGGGAACCCAAAGCCGCGGTTGAGCCCAATATAGCTGCATATATATGGGAAGACCATTTCGGGAAACTTTATGCAGACGAGCTAGAAAACACTGATGCCACTATTGCGGCACTTCTTTCACTCCCTGGGGATACTCTGGAGTTCACATTAGGGGAAGTGGTTAGTGCAATAGATGGCTTAGCAATGGGCAAGGCCCCCGGCCTTGATAAATTACCTGGTGACCTCTTTAGGTCCCATCCAGAAATTTGGGCGCCGTATCTCCTTATCCTTTTCAACTCAATAGCAGGTGGAATGGCGATCCCCTGCACTTGGCTGGGGGCAGAGATAGTCCCTATCTTTAAGAAGGGCTGTCCTCTGCTCCCATCCAACTACAGGCCGATCAGCCTGATTGATGTCCCCCAGAAGATCTATTCGCGACTCTTACTGGACCAACTTATGGATTGGATGGAGGAAAATGAAATTTTAAGTCCCCTCCAGGCTGGCTTCAGGAAAAATACGTCCACCATGGACCAAATCTTCCGCCTCGTTCTCCTTTATTGGAAAACGGTGACCATCGAGGGCGGGAGATTATACATGGTGTTCGTAGACCTGAGGTCAGCCTTCGACCTTGTACCACGGAAAAAACTCTGGGAGGTCCTGAGGGAGATGGGAGTACCCATTAATCTACTCCAGGCAATCATAAGACTTCACCAGGGTAACTTCGCCCAGGTACGTTGTGGGAGGGGTGGTGTTCTGACACAAAGGTTCCCTGTTTCCCGTGGGGTCCGGCAGGGGTGCGTACTTGCCCCAACTCTTTTTTGTCTTTATGTGAATAGTGTCATCTCGCATTTAGCCAATGTTGGAGACAACGACGCCCCGGTTCTGGCAGGTAGGAGGGTACCGGCAATTATGTTTGCGGACGATACCCTCCTGCTTTCCAAATCGCCCATGGGTATTCAGAGAACTCTGGATGGCTTTGATCTCTTCTGCAGGCAGTTTGGCCTCGAGATCAACGCCGGGAAGACCAAGTATATGATCTTTAACCCCTCCTCCACAACCAGACCCAACCCGTCCCTAAATTCTACAGTTCTAGAAAGGGTAAAAACATTTCAATACCTGGGCGTTACCCTTCAAGAGAATCTGTCATGGTGTCCACAGGTTGCAAATTCGCGATTAAGGCTATCTCAACTGTCTGGGGCTATCCTGAAGATTACTAACACCTCAACATATAAACCCATAGCCCCCGCAGTTGAGATGTACAAAACCCAAGCAAAACCTGCTGCATTATATGGCAGCGAACTCTGGGGACACCAAGCTGCAAATGAGCTGGTACGTGTGGAGAACAATTTCATGAGGCGTCTCCTGGCCCTTCCAGTTGCAACTCCTTTACTTCCCCTACGTCTTGACTTGGGTTTATCATCTATCAGGGAGGATGCTGAACTTAACCCTATAAGATTTTGGCATAGACTTTGGTCAACCAAGGAGCTTAACCACTACAGGAGTGATCTTGTGCATGTAATGAACTTAAACGTCAATGACAAGATCCCCTGGCTAACTTTTGTTAAAAAAGAATTGTTCCGGTTAGGCCTCAGTGAACTGTGGTTGGCCCCCGAAACTGGTTGTATCAAGGTCCCTCGGAAAAGCCTAGCGAAAGCCTGCAAGCAACAAAATCTTGTAACCCAAATGACTGCACCTAGCACTGGCACTTTAACCCATTGTTTTACCCAATCCAAAAATACCTATAAATTTGAGTCTTTTCTGGATTTTATTTACCCGGTCGCAGCAAGGAAGCTTTTTCTACAGTGGCGATTTGGAACCCTCCCCCTTAAATCCTTTACGAGTAAATGGACCAATGGAGGGGATAAACTATGCCCTGGCTGCAATTCCTGTGATGAGGAGGAAATCCATGTCTTATTTTTCTGCCCCACCTATAGGTCCCCAAGGAAGTATTGGTTGGTGCCTTTATGCAGAAACATGGCAATAAGAAACTGTTCTACTTCTTATAGAATATTGAAATCTGACTCCTCCCCTCACATTGTCTTTGCAGTCTCAAAATATCTGTTCGCCATGTGGCGTATTAGGTCCAAGTTGATTAAGGCTCTACCAACATAGGATGATAGTTCCGGCCACTGTCTTAAATTAAATTTTAGCCCTTTATGGCAAAGTTTTTACATCAATATTATTTAAATTGAATTAATATAATTGTGATGTATCTTTTTATCCACTTTTATCTCATCTAACCTTTACTCCCAAAACTTGTATCCATTGTATTATATGTACCAAATGTTGATGTAAAATGTTGTATGTCTTTTTATGCATCTTTTATGGTCTCAATGGCCGAAATAAAGATTTTTTGGATTGGATTGGATTGGATATTGCTGCCACCAGTGGATTCTGACCCACTCAACTTCTGCTCTCTAGCAAAAGCAAGTCTTTCTTTGGCGAGGGCAAGTTCTTCCCTCTCAATCCTCAGATTGACTTCTTTCATTCTGGCCTGATGCTCTCTCCTCTGAGAGGACGTCATCCTCCTTTGAGCAGAGGCATTAGAGCCCTTAGAAACATTAGAGTGGAGAGATTCCCTAGAGTGGGATCTTCTCCTCCTATACCTCTGGTTAAGTCCACTTAGGGATCTGTATGGGGCTATCCCATGTTCAGCCACATGTAGGCTTAGGTTAGCCTGACTAAGTCTTCTGACTAGGATCTGGCTGTCTACCTTTTCCCCAGAATCTTCCTCCTCCCCCTCTTCTTCATCTTCTATGACAGTAGGGTCAGGGGCATCATCTGTAGAGGGTAGGCCCTCATCTGGATTACCTGAAGAGCCTGGGTTAGAGGCTTTTTGAACATCATATCCTTCTATGAGTTCTATCAGGTTCTGGAGGGTAGGGTTAGAACCCTGTTTCAACTTCCTTGTGGTACACAAGTGTCTCAGCTCATGGAAGTTGAGTACTTCATATCTAGAATGTGCCCTGGGAGGGTCACTTCCCACAGGGAGAGACACATTAGGCTCTGCTGTGGTAGACATGATCTAGTGAGGTGTGGTGTGTGCACCTACATACACTAAGTGTTTTCCTACTAAACCTCACTAGGAGTTGTAGTCCGGGTGTGCTAGGCCTTTTAATCTACAACAGCTAAGTTCAGTAGAACTTAAGTATTATAAGACTTGTTATATGTACCTATAGGTACCTAATGTGATCTTTTAAATGATATCTTAAGATTAAAATTGGTAAAACAACAGCTAGCTCTTATCCCAACCGCTGCACACCAATGTGAGAAGTTGGCCTGATATGTGATATCCACTATTCTAGTGGGCACCCTGTATCAGTCCAAACAACCCTTATGGTGATGGTTGTAAAGTCAACCTTATAGACCAGCTATCCTAGTGGTAGCATGGACAAAGCAGTCTTAAGCTAAAACTTCAGAGAGCATGTGAAGCCAGCTGTTTTACCATATGTAACCCCTTGAATACCAAATGAAAGGACACCACACAGGTTATATATAAAATATATATGTATTTTTCCCTAACACAACCCCTCTGAACTCTTTATGAGGTCAGAGGCACAAGCACATAACAAGATACTTAATTATCATACAATAGGTTGCACAAAAAACAGTGGAGACCTAGGGGCGTTGCAAAACATATATTCAAATGGTGGTATAAGAACCACGTCACGAACAAGGAATAGGCCTAGGGCCTAGGGAATCGCTGGGGCTATGCTGTACTACCAAAGGTTAGGAAGCAGGAGGACCACTGGAAGCGTGTGCAGTGTCTAAACACACACGCGGGTTCTCATAGGAATACAATGGGAATGAAAGAATTCGAAATTAGTTGATTTAGGACACTTCCGGATGGACTAGGATAAAGCTACTTAAAACTGGGACTCTAGGATAGTCAATACCCACAGGAGCACCAGAGTACTCGCGTTACCTCATCCACAGGAGCCGGGTGCATAGGTGTCAAAGTGTGTCGGGTTTTGTCGCTGAATCCTATGGAGACCTGTGAAAAGATGCTGCAGGCGACCAGGAGAGAAGTGTCAGGTTGGATCCAAGCGCGGATCAAGGATGAAGAGTACCTGAAAGCAGAGGGGACAGAGTCTGGGTCACTAGCCAGTGACCAGGAAGGAACCGGGAAGGAACCAGGCTATGTCGTAAAGCAATCAGGTGATGTTGTGAAGCTTGTCTCTGCAGCCACGTGGACCAGGAGGTGTCGATGACAACCAGGAGCTGCATACGGACTGTCCCACAAAGGATCTCGCTGTCGGCGGTGTCGGCTTCCAGATTGAAGTCAACAAGCCTTGGCAAGGGCAACCCACGCACGAATCGAAGATGGCTTCTGTTGCAGACCAGCAATGTCTCGGGGGCTTCTCCTTTTCAGGGAAGCAAGGGCCAGCCTGGAGCAACCAGGCTAGCAGTGTAGATTTGAAGGTTCATCATCACAGAGGCCACTAGCCAATGGGCAAGTGACCGGACAGACGTGTTGAGCACAAAAACACTAGCGGCACTCGTGGAGTGTGGAGGGCTGTGCGTCGGTGTAAAAGGTGCTCGAGCTGGGGCTTCTGAATCCCCAATGCACAACTTCGAGGGTGCCTCGGAAGCTGCACAAGTAGCAAGGTGCAGGTTTTTCAAGATGGCCGGTCCCACGTCTCTTGTCGCCTCCACGGGTCTCAGCTTTGCTGTGGTTGTGGTTGTGGATCGGGCTCTGGCGGGAGCGTCGACAAAGCAAACCGCAGATCACTGGATGGTGCCTGTTTGTACAGGGTGGCCACTCCTTGACCACAAGGGAGATTCTTCAGTCTTCTAGCTGCAATAGAATGTCGAAGGTCCAGAGTTTCATTTCAAGTTTCAGTTCAGGATAAATATAAAGTCTCTAGCCTCAGCTCCTACCTTTATACCAATCAAAGGGGCTGGATTACCTGCTAGGTCCCTCCTATGGGTGGGACCAGGGAAGGAGGTGGTTACACCCCTTTCCCGTTGTCCAGTTTCACGCCAGAGCTGGGGCTGGAGTTCCCCAGAAACTGGTTTCAACCGGACTATGCATGGAGCACCTTGTGTGCCCCAGGCAGTGTCTCATTTCATTCAGCCCTCCCTGCCCCAATACACTATGGCCTGTCTGGGGTGGTGCTAGCACCTCCCAAGACAGGAAGCCGATTGTCCACGCCTTCCTCGTTGGAAGGACTCCCAGCAGCAGGAGGTCAGACTTGTGTCTGTGGCAGCAGCATCTATTTTGTGATGTTGAGGCTCTGGTTAATTTTAACCGGTATTACTAGGAACAACATGTCTTCTCCCTCTAGAAAGGTGGAATGATACACCTGTCGCCAGAACTGGTGAGGGGGTAGTATTCCAAAGCGTATGACACCTTACACGACATGTTTTGATAAAGTCAAACCAAAGTTAGTATTCAACCGCGAGGATGATAATGCACTTAAGAGTATATGGTATGGCTATAGCATAGAACACCTATAAGGACATGGTTCAGAAAGCTGCAGACAAGCTCAGCTCATGCTAGAGCACCATCTCACATAAAGCCAAGCAGTCTGCCTCCAGGATTGTTAAAGCCTGTCATAGGAGTGACTTATAGGTGTACATGTGTCTATATATAAGGTTAGATATAGGTATACTATATCTAAGAAAGGGGTGAGTACATGACCTTGCCCCAGCTGAGTGATCAGCCAGTTGTGTCAATGTGGATGGCCAGCCAGGGGTGGCATAATACATGCTGCAGCCCCTGGTAGGCCTTGGATGCACCTATGCCCTGGGTACCTATGGTACACTATACAGGGGCTCATAAGGTGACCCAAGGATCAATTGGATATGTACCTAAAGTACATGGAGTCCATTTTACAATGAAAGCAGATAGCCTGGGGCCCTGATTAGCAGGATCCCAGGCTAACTTAGTCGAAAACCAGCTAAACACTAGGCAAAAAGTTGGGGGTAACCATAGTCAGGTATCCACCTTCCTACAGAGTGGATTAGAGTATTTAATCTGTGTAAAAACAACAAACAGAAGCAAATCTGGGAGTACATAACCAAGATGAAGACTGAAAAAACAGACAGGTAAACTCAGTGACGGCGGAAGCCTGCTCAGCCCCATACCACAGAAATATATATGACGAAACCAGGGCTGTAAGGTTGTGGGAGGATCCACTTTGTACAAAGAATGCGGAATCTCAGGGGATTTATCAGACTCCTGGTGAGGCTCGCTGTTGCAACCAGTTTTTGAGAAGGGTGAAAAAACAGATGCAAAAAAACACAGGCTCATTGCCTTGTTAGATATTGAAGGCAAAGTGTATGCAGCACATAGTTGCAGGACTAACAGATTGGATTTGAGGACAATGGAATTTTACCTTTCTACCAAACCAGATTCCGAAAAGGCTGCTAGACTATGGACAAATAGTGGCATTAGCTTATCTAGCACAGCAGGCAAATTCCCAAACAACCTGCCAGTATTTGCATGTTTTGTGCATTATTCAGCAGCCTTTGATGGCGTGCCACGAAGCAAGGTATGGAACAAACTGAAAAGTTGGAAGATCCTAGACAATCTACTGAAGGCAATCATCTTTTTGTACAGCAACACCTAGGTGAGAATCAAACTGGCAGGGGACACAGCTTCTTATAAGCTGTTTACTGGCTGTGGCCTAAAACAGGCCTGTGTATTAGTGCCAACTCTTTTCAACTTGTATACGGCTGACCTAGGGAAATCCCTATAAGATGCAACTCTGCTCACTCCAAATATTGGCAGCAATGACTGCACGTGCTCTAGTATGATGATGTTCTGGTGATCTTCAATCACGCCAGAGTTGGACTGCAAAGAGGAGTGGATGCTCTGAACACGTACAATGATATGAATGAGCTCATAGTGAATCGCAGTAAAACCAAAGTTGTGGTCTTTGGACATCAATGGAAAAAAGCTCTTCTATGGTCAAGGTTGGGCCGCCAGACTATTGCCACAGTAAGATCACACAACTACCAGGGGGAGTGAGTAAATGACAAAGGAAAAGCAACTATGCTCCATTCAAAGACAAAGGCTAAAATACAAGCTACGATCTACTCAATGTGTAAACTACAAGGAAAACAACATAGCTCAACTACAGCCAGGGCCGGACTGGCGATGCCAGGCCCTGGGCAATCCCTGGCTGGATGGAAGGGTGGGGGGGGCGGTTTTGTTACAGGGGCCGGTTTTGTTAAAGGGGCCGATTTTAATTTAATTTTTAGCAAAATCGTCCCCCAGTAACAAAATCAAAAGCCCACAGTGACAGTCCCTGCAGTGGACTCTCACCTCTGTGTTTAGTGACTGCGCAGTGCGTGTAATTCTCAACTGCCTTATTGTGGCACTGCATGCTACACCAGAAGCCACCCGGCAGCCCCAATGATTGGTCCGACTCGCGCATCACACCCTAAACTCTCACTGTCATTGCAAATGACAGAGAGAGTTTAGGGCATGGTGCGCGAGTCGGACCAATCATCTGCGCCCTCTCTCCAAGTTCCCCCGCCAGCAACATATTATGCAGCATGCCCCCGCCCTCTTAGTGAGTTAGGGAGTCACATGCACAAGAGAAACAAGCAGCAGACAGCACAGCATCAGTCTGTGTAGGCCTGATGCCTCCAGACGTTTAAGTAAGTGTAAATTACTGCTTTACAAAAGAATTAAAAAAGAAAACACACTGGTTTGTGTACCTTTATATTCATGAGTGTAGGAAGTGTGGGGGATGCGGGGGACATATCCCCCCCCAGATTTTAGAGTGGGGGGACACGGGGGACAAAAGAATTTCCCCTCTCTCTTCTGTTATTCACAGGGCCATTAGCGCGCGAAAGCGATACCTAATGGCCCTGCACTTGACCTGCCTGGAGTCAAAGAGGCCACCCGCCCTCTTCCTTTTGTTATGCTGCAGTAAGGCTCGGCGTTCTGGGAAGGGCAAAGAAGGGGAAAAACAGTCTGTCTCTTTTCCTTCATGCTCAGAGAAGGCAAGAACAGTTTCCACTTCTCCTGATCTGTCTCTGGCAGCTGCTCTCCTCCCCTCTCTATCTCTTTATTCCTCTATCTCTTTCTGTCTCTGTCTCACCCTTCCTTACGTGCTGATTTTTCTATTCCAAACAACAACCTCGGGACAGAGAGAAAAAATAAATCAATACCTAAATAAAGCAATACAGAGTGGTCAGCAGACAGGCCAGATTGTTATTTGCACCCACACACATTAGTGCCACTTTACATAGTTTACCAGTGAAAGTTTAATATAATCGTTTTCAACTGTTTTAATTATTTTAGCTTCTAAAATGTGTACCGCAGCTCTGTGTTTAGGGATGCGGTCTTTTTTAAACCAAACTGCTTACATTTTGTAAGGATATGAGCAATGGACATTAAAACGGGTCCCTTCCTTGTCCTGTTGCCATGTCCTGAACTTTTCAAGCAGAATCACCTACTGATTTCTGAATAATGAGTTTAAAACCGTTAAGGTAACTATGTTGTTCCTGATTTTCACAGGCTTTGCTTATTCTTACATTCCCTATGAGTGTTTGCTTTTTCCAGGGTGTTCCTAATATTTTTCAGGCAGCATTTTACTGTTGTCTAGTGCATAATTTGTATTTAGTTGCAGCACAATTGAGTTGTAGCTGAAGGCAGTGGCAGTTTCCCTCAGTAGGGCTGTATGATGTTCAGTGTGGAAGAGGATGTGGCACTCTGGCCAGAGCTACTGAATTAGGAACTGGAGAACCATGTTCAACCTTCATGACCAGTCCACCAGACTACACTCCTGACAGAGCTCATTCCTATGCTACACCTTAGAAGGCCCGATAGACCTTAGAGGCCCTGGTGTCTTAGCACCCGCAGGTGGACCCTAACGGTGGCAAGTGTGAGTTAACCTTGAAGGCCTGTCCACCACAATCCATACTGCAGTTCACCTCCAGTCTTGCCGGCAGTGCTTAATCTGTAAGCAAATAAGTGCTGGGGCCTTCGTGATGGGGCCACCGCAGTTTGCACAACACATTTCCCCTGCCAGCGCTGCCAATAACAGAACTTACACAACCACTAACCATCTCACTGCTACAAGTGTGAGAATTCAGACTCCCAAGCTTTAAAAATGGTTTGAGTGGCTGGTATTAGTTGTTTTAAACATGTATTGAATTAATAAGTAACTGTTTTCCTGCTCATCTTTAAATGAGCAGCTGTTCCAAGTGCCGGTAAATGTAAATGTAAATGTACAGGAATTTAAATAGCGCAAATCACCGACCGGTTTCTAAGCGCTTGCTTAGGGTACCCGTCCTGGTATTCCCCTGTGAGATAACCCCAGCAGGGTATCCACAAGGTGAAAGCCAGGCATCCCGCCGCAAGGGGCCGTTGTTGAGATTAAGCAAGCTATTGCCCAGAGTCGCAGAGTGTGAACCCGTGAATAAAGTAGGCACCGGAGCGAGAATTGTCGAGTCCATGGACATTTTTTTTTTTAGGACTCAAGACCCCGCCGAGCCGGGAATTGAACACTGGTCCCGGGCTGACCTCTGCTTCCAGGTCTGCCTCCTCTAACCAGTGAGCCACACTTCTCCACTTAAGTGCTGGCAATTAAGTGCAGGTGCCGAGCACCGGAAAGCACTGGCTTAAATTAAGCACTGGTCTTTCGGGCTGGCATACGAAGAAGCACACCCTAGAACGACAGTGATCTGTCACTGAAGTCACAAGACACTTGAGGCCAGTGCACCTCACTCATTGGTACCTCCATTGGCCTTTTTCAGCAGTAGTAGTGCAACTTACCAGGGATTGGCAATGCAGAATTTGCATGCACACCAAACTTGGGGAGTGATTATAATACAGTGGGACTGCCACGTCACCCCATCGGTGGCAGTCCCACTGCCATCAGTGACTGCATCACCGCCTGCCATATTACAATGGCGGGCGGTTCCCTGGCGGTCGGAAAGACCAACCGTCACGCACCAGACGGGCTCCTTAAGCTCCCCAATGCGGCAAAGGGGCTTGTGGTTCCTACAATGCTGGTGGTGCCTACCAGGCACTGCTGTAGAGATTATAATGTCCCTTACCCGCCATGGAAAAGCTGTCAGAAAGGGACATTTGGGGGCTGTAGCAGGTCCCTTTCCCCCAGCCCCCAGACATGGGGCCGGGGGGGCACCTATGATTCCCCCCTACATATCACTGTACCATGTGGCAGACACTGCATTATGCCTTTCACGTAGTGCAGTGATATAATGAACATGTCTCTTTTTACATTGCAACGGATAATGCAGCCAGCAGCATCTGCTCTGCTGCAATGTAAAAGATAGGCACTGCGAACGTCGGAGTGGCAGCTGTATTGTAATACTTATTGTGGGGCTGCCGCCTTGAAGGCCAGTGGTCCCATTCCCCAATTCGATGGCGGACGGACTGAAGTTTGCCTGCCATCGTAATCCGCCCCTAAATTTGCAAACTTTATGGTCTCTGCCTCATGCACAAACACTTTTAACACGTGCAGCCTGCTTTCGGGGCACTAGAGTAACGAAGCAATGGAGGCCAAAGTTATGTTGCAGTGTTGACTAAATTATGCAACAATAAAAAGGCTGCAGCGTAATGTGGTACATTTTATGATACTTTATTATTTTGACATATTTATACATACTAACAGCCTCTACAAAGGCTTTTGCCTCATTAGTACCTGTGTAACATACAAATACAGCAGAAGGAAAGGTGAGGTTCAACCTTTGGAAAGGGCCCTACACTTCATAGCAATATAAGTCACATTTCTTTAGTAATTTTTGATCCATTTGAGCTACAAAATTGTTTGTGGGAAATCGTTAGATTATGCAGCAGATGATGTATTATGTGGTAATATGATACAGCCATACTTAAGTGGAAAACATTTTTCTACTTAACTTAATTTTGCCCCAACATTGTAGTTAATTGATTTGTAAGTTCACCAAACCCAAAAGTCGAGTTTGAGCACAATTTGCATTTTAAAATCAGTTCTACAATATAGGGCTACTTTTAACCGCTTCCATGCTCGTGACGGAACCGCACCGTCACGAGCCTCGGTTGAGCTGTGCTCATGGCGGAGCGGTTCCGTCATGGCTCGCTCGGTGCGCCTGCGCGGTGCTGATTTCGCGCCTGCGCGGCGCGTTCTATTGAGCGGGCGGGGCCATGATGGAACCGCTCCGTCATGAGCACAGCTCAACCGAGGCTCGTGACGGAGCTCGTGACGGAGCTTCCGTCACGAGCATGTGAGCGCCACTCGGCCCCCCCTCCTCCCTAGCACTGCGGCGGAATTGCCACCGCAGCGAAGGGGTTAACTGCAGGCTTCAGCAGTGCACACATGCAAGCGCAGAAAGGACTGCTGGCCTCTAAACTGCTATGCCCTATTATATTCTAGGGACTTAAAGATAGTTCTAATCTCACTGGCCTATTATGTACTAAGGTCTTATAGGAGAGGTCATGCCAATCATAGGTATACAAATAGGTACTCAAAGAATGAGCTGGGAGTGCTAAATTTTAGAAAGTACAGTTATTTAAATACATAGCTGGTAGAAGTGCAAAATAAGGGAATTAATTGATGAAATTGTCCCTCAGAGTGCACCAATAATTATACCCTACGTCGTCCATTTTCTCTTTGTCAAAGTTCCAATCATAGGTATACCCTGACCCATAGTTTACCCCGGTGTATGTAGGTGATTTTACTGTATTTTTAAGTTTCTCTTTCAGCATAGCACTGGGCCTGGTTAGGCAGAGGCCAGGGCCAGTCAGAGTCAGGTACCACCAGTACCAGTCAGCAAAAAGTTGGGGAGTGCCAAGGGCACAGGATGGCTTTGCAACACTAGAAAAGCACAAACTCAGAATTTAAAACATAACACCGTGGTTGGGGGTTCTCTTTAATAATCTGAATTGATTTCTATCCTGATGAATCCATTTTCCAACATTAGGATAAGGAAAGATTGGGAAAAAGCATAAAGTGCTAATCTATACCTTGAAGTTTTCATGCAGCTCTTTGATGAGGGTTAATAGCTCACTGTTCAATGTTAGGATTTTACCTTATAAACTGCAAATACCAAAAGAATCTCTCAGACAAAAGCAGTAACTCACTGACCTATATACATGATATGCATTCCGTGATCTGCATGGTACACGTTCTTTGCAGCAGGCATATTACCCCACTGTGGCTACCTTACCATGAGTCAAAACTTCCACTAGACAAACCTCCGATCTCTCTCAATAAAGAACATTAATCAACAAAGTTATCTTCACATTTTTATTGTTGCCTAAAATTGCTGGAGACCAGGAATGCAGCAGCAGGTACTTTTCAAACCATAATGCACTTGCCCACACGGTGCCGCCACCCTAAGTCAGCGACCTTTGTTTGCATGGTGCCTGAAGATGCAAGATTCATATACATGTGTTTTTTAACATTTGGTCTGATTACTATGTGAATGTAAATAACAATAAAGCATACATGCAAACTGTGACTACATGCCTGCTTTTCTCAATATTTCACTTCAAAAGTATGCAATTGTATTTGTTTAACGGGCGGTAATTTGTATAGGGTCACTGGAAAGTCTACAAGGTTGTCCCTGTCACCCCCAGAATGTTATTGTCTCCTACGCCCCTGTTTATATTACATTTTAGAAAGGTGCGCCAGGGCCGGCTCTAGGCATGTGCAAGCTGTGCACCTGCACAGGGCCACCAAACCCCAGGGGCCACCACGCCAATATATATCCTTAATATATTAATCCTCTGAGGATGGATACATATTTGCGTGGTGGCCCCTGGAAGGGATTTGGCGGCCTCTGGCTCTGTTCCACTTCTAAACTCCCTGACCCCCTCCCCTCTTTACTGGCCTGCGCGCTCCGCCCCGCCCGGACCCCCTCATCCGGGCCCCCTACCTACGCTCCCTGCCCAGGGCCACCATGAGCCTAGAGCCGGCCCTGGGTGCGCAATGAGCTAAAGTGTACTGAGCACGCACCGGGCAGGAAGTAGGTCATTTCAATGCATCAGGGGCACGCACCGGGCAGGAAGTAGGTCATTTCAATGCATCAGGGGCGTAACACAGGCCCCCGCAGCCCACGCGGTGCGTGGGGCCCAAAGCTCCAGGAGGCCCCCTCGGCACTGCAATCTGACCGGAGAACTCCTTATTGAGCCTGGAGGGGGCCCCTCTGCGTACCGTGCAGGGAGGCCCCCTCAATTTTCGTTACGCCAGTGCATCATTTTCGAGATACCCATTCACCTGGTCTCTTGTGGCACAGAGTAAATCTAGGCTGGAGGAGCAACCCTCTGCCCGGAAGCGACGAGGGTGGCAGCACAATAGATGTACATTGGAGCAGGGGTGGGCGGGTCAGAGGCAGCGCGACGCGTTCGCCTTCTACCGCATTCACAACCATGATGAGATGTCGGAGGGTGGGAGATATTACTACTCTGACATCCCTTGGTGGCATAATTGTGCCATATTAGCTCAAATATTCTCTCTCTTTCTGTATGGCTTTGAGCGCCTACCTCGGAACGCACTATTTTTTTTTATGTCTTCATCTTCTTGGCATTCCACATTTTCCCTTCTTCATTCCACAGCGCCCAGTTTGTCCCTCCTTTTCCTCCTTCCTGCCTTCTTTCTCTACTTTTGCATCACTGTTTTCCTCCTCATTCATCTTCCACTTTCTCCATTGGCTTTCATTAATTTCCTCGTCATGTCTCCGTACATTCTCACCTCGTTCCTATCTGACATCGCATTTTTTCGAAGTCTCCACACATCTTCTTCCATTTCCCTCCACCTTGCTTTCCCTTGTTCCTTTCGCACTTCTCTCATTTCTCACTTCTTTCCTTTCTCACGTCTTTCCAACTTCCTTCGTCCACCCCTCTACTTCTGCCTGCACGTCCTTCTTTCTTCTGCTCCCATTTCCTTCCTTCTACCCGACCCCTCACTTTTTCTCAAGACTTTGTTCCATTTGCTGCATTTTTTCTGTTTATGTCCCTTTTTTCTGTTTTTGTTTTTTTCATTCACCCCAAATGCCGTCTACTCCCCCCTCACCACCACTTTCTCTTTTCTCTTTCACTTCAGATTCCTTTGTCCCATCCTTGCGCACTCCATCTTCACTTTCTTCCCACACTGTTTTCTCTCCCATCATTCCTCTGCCCCTTCCTTGTCCCCTCTTGAATCATTTCCCTTCGCTCCCTCCTCCCCCATTCTCATAGATAGATATACCTAGAAATCAAACAAAGTGCGACATTTGGCATCAGGGGTCTTGTCATTTGCGAACTATTGATCAATGATGACGTTTTTAATTTTGAAAAAGCCGAACTACTTTTTCTGTGTTCATCAGTTTCATTTTAGTGGAGGCAGGACATGAATTGGACGTCCTTTGCAGCGCAGATGGATATTATTCTTGCGCCTTTTTAGGCCTAATTTATCACAGACTCACTCCCAAAGCCGGAATTAGTTTTGAAAAAAAATAAAAACCAATTAGGACTGTAGTCCCACCCTTCCGCCCCCTTCTCCAAGCATCATGGATACAATTTTTCTTCTTTTTTTTACTGTCCCTCACAGTCAAGATATACATGGCGGTGACGGTCAGTCAAAAACAAAGAAGCAATCCCATCCACTCTAAATAGGGCAGACAATCCAGGCGTCGGCTACTCCGTTGGGCCATCGTAGGTAGTTTTACTCTGATGGAGGTCATTTTGATAGAGCGCACAGGTCACCCGGCTCTGAGTTTACCAGATTTTCACGCACTTGGGCCCATGACGTGATTACCACACTATTTTGTGAGTCGGGCGAGTTTACACACCACTATCAGTACTTTGTATGTGTCTTCTTTAACACTATTACCATGGCACCTGACTTACCAAAGGTGCATCTTTTCCTAATGAATCAGGAGCTAGATGTAGACAAGAGACAAGATAATCCTAAACAATTACTCTATTCATTCAATAACAATTTGTATTCTTTAGTAACCACAGACACCTGAAGGGTTTTTAAGGATTTTTATATAGAAAGTAAAAATTCAAAGTGACAAGAGAATAAGACTGAGGCAAATCAGAACATCAATGATCAAGATTACAACAATAAAGTAGCCATTTGAGTGTGAGTGAAATCTACTGGGTAAGGGTAACAGGGAACATGCTATTCAGTTTCAGGCTTATACTAGGGTGGATAAGTTTAAAAACACATTAGTCAGTGAATATCTAAAGAACCCTTAAGTGATTCAAACCCCTAATCTTAGTCTAGCTATTAAACTAAACTTAGATCCTAAACCTCAATAAAGTTCATCACACTATTCAAGCAAAAACAGTTCAATATGCCCTACAGGAAAGGGAAAAATGGAACATACTAATAAACAGTTTGCATATATGGCATTGGAGAGAACAGAGAGAATATCATGGGCATAGAGGCTTTATTTAAAGAGTAGGAGGAAGGTGGATAGAATGACGGACACCCATAGAGTATATTTACCTAGGACAGGAATGAGGACTAACCCTGGCCACGGGTCAACTCGGAAAAGACGAGGACAAGGACCCTCAAGGATTTAGGATGCCAGTAGGAGAGCAAGTACAGCTCACGGAAAGTCAGGACGCTACCCCCTCACTGCACGGAATCTGCCAGTAACCCCGATTGGGTTCTCGAATCTCCCAGCAAAAAGTGCTATTTCCACCCCTTGGAGTTTTTGAAAAATTCGGACAGAGGGCTCCGCAGCTCTCTGTATCAATCACCTATAGAGTCGTGGGGTCGGTGACAGGTCAGCTATTCGGACAAGTCGGACAATTTCTCTAACTAAACTTAGGCTAGTTATACCCTTTTCGGGTCCGTAGACCACCCACAAATGTTGCAAGTGACAGGGTCGCAACTTATGATTGGTCGGGAGAGGTGGTTAGGTCATTGCCACCACCTAAAATTCTGGGTTCCCATGTTTAATATGCAATTATTAGTACCCACCCCTTACATTCCTGTTCCCAGGCATACCTGTAGAAGAGGACAATAGAGCACACAGTAAAGTATCAATATGTTTCAAGTTCAGGTACAGCTCGGCTCCCCTTGCCGGGTCACAGTTCAGGTTCTCATGAGCATCCCAGCCTCAGCAGCCAGCTGGCGGGGTTTTGCTTCTGCGCAGTTTGACTTCTCCCTCATCACATGACGGGGTCGTAATGGGTTTCAAAGATGGAGCGACTCCCCACTCCCAGGCCCCCAGATACGCGGTACATGAAAAGTAAGCGAAAACAAATTAGAAACACAGAAAAAATGAATACACTGTACACCATGATAATCTACACTGCACCCCTTACTTCATAATAACTATAGCGGTTAAGAGTTAAGCAGAAATAGATAGAATTGCAAAGCGGCATGGGCAAGCAGAAAGCATGTTTAGAGACAAGCGGCCATTTTTAGCTACAATGCGCATGAGCGACATATCCCTCCAAAACTGCGAGTGCGTCACATCACATGGGTGTGACCGACGCATGCGCAGACTGGATTTCTGCGAAGCAGCCATTCTGTAGTATGCAAGCGTGATTAGGATTAATAGACACATAGGCAAGCGTCTCTGGGACACCCACGTGTACTGTAAAAGTGAAATATTAATGACAAACAGGATTGATTAATACTATTACAAGTTAACGAGGTTCATGAATGAGAGCAAGTCGCTTTACGTGCGAATCCTTGCTCCATCAATCCCCTCTTTGATGATATTTACTATCATCACTATTAATGGAAACAGATGCCAACTTCGTTTTCCCACATGTCATTCATCTCTATTTCTATAAATTTGTTGTTGACCTTCTTCTCAGCATCCTTATTAGGATGGAAATTCTTGGCCTTCTTGTAAATCTGATTTCTTAATTCCTCTAACTCCAGCTCATCCACATTTCGCTTCACTCCCCTCCTATTTACAGTATACTTCTTTCTGCATTTTTGGCATTTGCAGCAAATTATTATAATGAGCACAATCAGACTTATTCCAGCTATTGGCATCAGTATTTTCCCCACAAGACTGCGACCTATGTTAGAAAACCAACTACCTACAGAGGAGAGACCATCAGTCAGTCTCTTCCAGGCACTATCAACCTCCAGTGGTTTGAGTTCTTTTTCCAAATTAGTTATGTTTCGTACATACTTCTTAATTTCTATGCTTTTATCAGGAATGTAAGTGCAACAATTTTGCGCCTTCAGCATCCTACAGACTCCGCCCTCTTTTGCCAATAAGGTATCAAGAGCAAGGCGATTCTGTAAAACCATTGATCTGATCGCAACCATTTCAGTATTGACCAGCAGGAATCCAGCAGCAGTGTCAGTAGATAACCGATCCACTACTGTAGATAATTTGCAAATACGGTGAGTATTCAGAACCACTCCCACTCCAGGTATCAGTGCACTAAATATATCACCTTTAATTTCTCCTACACTTTCACGTCTACTACGTACTAAACCATTAGTATTTTCATTGCTTCCAGCGGCGTTGTTCACATGGTATATTTTCGGGAAGACAATGCCAAAATAGCAGCTTCCATACCAGTGATCCGGCAATTTGAAATAAGCCTTGTTTCCACATATATAATAAATTCCGGGAAACACAGGTTCTGACCCATTTTTGAAACCCCAACCTCCAATTACCTTGTAATTATGTTCGTATTCACTGGAACCGATGAATACATTGTTATAATAACTAGTCTTTTCTCTATGAGGACAGAGTTTCCCTTTCCGTTAAAAATCCAGCAACAGCGCAGGATTAGCTTCGCCATTTGAGGTGCTTTCCATGTTTTCAGCCCATTTAGGAGTTTTCTGTCTCTTATCATTGGCCTTTCTTTGGAAACTCTCCCTTCTCTTTTCTGCCATTTTCAAAAACATTTTCTCTTGTTCATGTAATGAACAAGTCAAATTATCTCTGCGAGCTTCATATAAATCTATGTCACCTATAGTCAGGAAGTATTCTCCCATGTAACGAGTCACTTCGCTTATAACATGTACAATGTTCAGGTTTCCTCGAATAGGAAGTTCAGAAAAGATTACGTCAGTGTTTGAATAGTAGTATTGTAATGTGCTTCTATAAAACAAGCTTGCTAATATACTACAGGAAATTCCATAGGTCAGGGGTAAATGGTGATAGGTCACACCTTCAGCTACTGAAGTAGGTAGCTTCATGCAAACATAACAATCTTCTATTTCCATAGCTTCTACGTAATGCACTAAAAGATTTGCAAAGACATTTAAATGTGATCTGTTTCTCATTCTGTGAAAATGCAGTCCTTCCTCATCTGGTGCTTCTAAGTCAGGTCGTGTCTGTCTCAGGCTGACTGAATTGTCACGTCTTTCTATACTTCGTGGTGTTTCTTCGGTATGTACAACTTCTGTGTCGGGCGTCATGGATTTAGTAGGGTACAGGTTAGTATCGTTACTTATCATAAAAGGTATAAAGACTGTTAGTCCTATCCATACTACTATAACTATTGCTACGCTGCATAAGCTTATTTTACAGCAAGTTTTACAACAATTCCCTCTAGGTCTTCCATTCACATTTGAATCAGACATTTTAGCTTACAGGTGGCTTTACCAACCCCCTCTTTGTTTCTCAACACGAGAAGCTTACGCAGTTTCTCTTTCAGGTTGGATCCTCTTCCTCAGGGCTCAGATCCTCGATCGAATCTTGATCGCTTCGGTCACTCACTTCAGGATCATCAATCTCTTCCAACACCAAATAGGTCCATTCAGGACTCCGGTAGTTTTTGTTTAGTCTTTTTACTCTGGTACTGCGTCTGTTTTGCTGAGTTCCAGCTCTCTGTCTTTCACTAGCAGCTCTTTTCCGGTCTTCTATCTTTTCTTCTACTGTTTTTAATCTGAGTTTCAGTCTTTTTATGTATCTGGGTTCACTTTTCTTCTTGAGCCTTTTAGCTATTACTGTAGTTGAGCCCTCTTCACGAGCTCTTTTATTTTCGTTCTGTTGTGGCACTATTGTTTTGGCAGTGTCCTTTTCCCTTCCTGTCTGACTAGTTCCAGGTCTTTCTTCAGTTTCTTCTGCCTGGTTTCTAAGCTGGCCTTGTTCAGGTATATTTTGTATTTGACTTTGGTTTTCAACTGTTTTGGACTCTGCTTCCCGAACACGTTCGTCTATGTCTATCTGTTCCTGTTCATGCACTTCGAACCCTTGATTTTCTTCTGCATGAACTTCAGCCTTAATTACTATCTGTCCCTTTTCAGTCTCTGAAGTCTTTGGAGGGGTGTCGATGACTTGGTCTGTCCCTACTTGTCCTGTTTCTTGATCAGGTTTGACGTGAATCTCGATAACCTGACCTTCTTCTTCTAGTCCTGTCTCATCCTCACTATCCCACTCTCTATCTAGGTAGGAATATTTTCTGGTTCTTATTGGATCCAGAATCAGGTCATCCGCTGGGAACCATTCGTCTTGACTGGTGCTCGGTAGTATTACATCAGCTAGATCCAGACCCTCGTCAGGAGTCTCCTCAGCTGCACCACCTTCAGCCTCAGTCGCCTCTTCTTCGGTTACCTTCTTGGTATGGCTGGCATGAATCCACTTCGGCACGCCAGCGCACTTTACAGCAGTGGTAGTGACAAGGATCACTTGCCTCGGTTTTCCCCACTTTGGTCCAAGGCAACTCTTCAGGGTGTGCTTCTTCAACACAACCCAATCTCCAGGTTTCAGTTTATGGGCTGGAGTGGTTGGCCATTCGACAGCAGCCTCCCCAATCTGGTGAGAGATAGAACGCACTTGGTCACCCAGCTGCCTGCAGTATTCTAGCACCAAATCATCAGAAATACTCAGCAGTTTGTGTCCAGGTACCCATGCCTGTCGCATCACTCTTCCCATTAGTACTTCATGGGGGCTTAGGCCTGTCTTTCGGTTTGGAATGCTTCTCAATCCCATCAAGACAAGGGGTAAAGCTTCCATCCAGTTCAATTTTGTAGAATTACACATTTTGGCCAATATTGATTTTATAGTGCCATTCACTTGTTCGACTACTCCAGAAGCCTCTGGATGATATGCACAGTGCAGCTTAGGCTCAATTTTGAATGCTGTATAGAGCTCTTTTAAAACTTCGTTGGCAAAGTGCCCACCTCTGTCTGTTTCAATTGTCTCTGGAAATCCATACCTAGGTATTAGCTCCCTGAGTAACAACTTGGCTACAGTAAGGGCATCATTTTTCTTTGCTGGGTAGGCTTCCACCCACATTGAGAATAGGCAAACTATTACCAGGACATATCTATATCCTTTACACATGGGCAACTGAATAAAGTCTGCCTGTAGTCTGACAAAGGGACCTTCTGCCTTTCCAATTGTACTTTGCTCTACTACAGTCCTTTTCCCTGCGTTGAACTGCTGGCCTTCAAAATCCTGGCCTTCAAAATCCTTAAAACCGCCTCTCCTCCATTGCTGAGTCCCCTCCTGTCTGAGTACACCCCTAGAAGATCGCTCCGCTCAGAGGGACAACATCTAGTGACCATTCCTCGCACTAGACTGGCCAGAGTCGGTGGCCGATCCTTCAGTTTCCTTGCTGCCAAGCTATGGAACAGTTTGCCTGAAACCATACGGGGGATTCAAGACCTCTTAGCCTTTAGAAAGGCCATCAAAACCCATCTTTTCCAATAATCTGTCATCTATCTGTGCTACCTTCACTCTGCATTCTGTCTGCTCGCAGCGCCGGGACGCCCCTTGGCTGGGGCAGCCGTGCGCTATACAAATTTCCATAACATAACATTAACACACTAAGCACCTCTGGCAAAGCATCTCCGCGATGTTCCTGAACTTTGAGTTATAGAACACTTGGTGAAACATACGGCACATTGCATCCCTCCCAATATGGGTATCTCCATGTATCATCCGGGCCATTGGGGTAGCCATGCTATCTGGTAACACAGGCACACCCGTCATATCAACCATAACACCATCTCTTTCCCTGAGCTGACATTCCTCAGTCTCCCATCTTTGCTTTTCCTCCTCCTCTGCTGCTTGCTGCAACTCTTTCAGTTCCCTCCAAGAAGATACATTCTCAAACACCATAAGTTGGCAGCTGTTTCCGCCTCCCCATAATTTGATTTTAGGGACATTTTGTATCGGGCGCAATATTGGGCAATTTGGTCAGCATATCTATTTCCGGCTGTCACATCGTCGTTACCAGACTTGTGAGCAGCACATTTGACTACCGCCAATTCTTTGGATAACTGGATTGCTTCCAGTAGGTTTTGTACCACTTTTCCATTTCTGATAGGGGTACCTGAGGAAGTCATGAATTCTCTTTGCAACCATAGCTGGCCGAAGTCATGAACAACCCCGTAACCATATTGACTGTCAGTGTATACGGTTACTCTCTTATTTTTCCCTTGCTTGCAAGCTCTGGCCAATGCAATTAACTCGGCTACTTGGGCAGATTTTATTTCGCTTAAATAGGATGCCTCTAGGGTCGTTTCCAGTGTGACTACAGCATAGGCAGCAATCAACCCGCCATCCTCATGTCTCAAACAGGAGCCATCCACAAACATCACAAGGTCCTCTATGGGAAGGGCCGTTTCTTTTATATCAGGTCGTGGTTTGGTGCTAAACTCAGTTAAGTCAATGCAGTTATGCTCAATTTCGCCCTCCACTTCTGCATTTTGGGCGAGGGGCAACAAAGTTGCAGGGTTCAAAATATTGCATTGGGAAATTATCACATTCTCTGCACCAATAAGAATTCTCTCATACTTAGTCAGCCGACTAGGTGTGAGATATTGGGTCTTGGTTCGGGTCAACAGGATCACAACTGAGTGTGGAACATAAACCGTTACAGGATGTCCCATTACAATGTTTTCACTCTGTTCCAGACTTGTGCAAGTAGCAGCCACTGCTTTCAGACACCCGGGTAACCCAGCAGCCACTGGGTCCAGAGTGGCTGAAAAGAAGGCCACTGGACGTCTAGTCAGATCATGTTCTTGTGTTAGGACTGAGAGCGCACAATTGTCTCTTGTATCACAGAATAATTCAAAGTTCTTGGAGTAATCAGGCATTCCTAACGCAGGAGCTGAACACAGACAATTTCGTAATTTTATCCAGGCTGTCATGCTTTCGTCATCCCAGCTAACTGGATCATCCATTCCTTTCTTGGTCATTTTTATCAAAGGTTTGGCTAAAACAGCAAATCCCACAATCCACTGTCTGCAGTATCCCACAACCCCTAGGAACATTCTGACTTCCTTCTGGGTTCTGGGTAATTCCATATCTCAAATTATTCTAATTCATTCTGAAGTAACCCTCCTGATACCTTTTTCTATCTGGTGCCCCAGATATTTCACAGAATGTTTACAAAACTGCAATTTGTCAGGCGATACTTTATGTCCTCCGTTGCCCAAATGATTCAGTAGGGCAATGGTATCAGTAACACAGTCACTTTGACTTTTAGACGCCACTAAAAGGTCGTCTATGTACTGAACCAAAACAGACTCTTTTGGCAGGACTAAGGATTCAAGGCATCTTTTTAGAATCTGATTAAATATCGAAAGGCTTTCTGTGTACCCCTGGGGGACACGATTCCAGACGTAGACATGACTGTCACACGCAAACGAGAAAATAAATTTGCTGTCTGGATGCAATGGGATGGAAAAGAACGCATGGCATAAATCAATGACAGTGAACCATTCCGCATTCCATGGAATCTGGTACAGGATCACTGCAGGATTTGGCACAATAGGACAGCAAGGTACAGCGATCTGGTTTACCTTTCGCAGGTCCTGCACTACCCTGTACTTTCCGTTAGGCTTTTTAATCCCAATTATGGGTGAATTACACGGGCTGCTCATTACCTCCTGTATTATGTTTGCCTCCAGGAACCTGTTTACTTCCAATGCGACTCCAGCTTTTACTTCTGCACTCATTTTGTACTGTCTAGTTTTCAGGTAGGTAGCATTGGATTTAATGGCTATTTTAACTGGGTCCACATTTGCCATTAATCCTACATCTCTCCCAGTGAAATCCCACACCTCTGGTATCACCTTTTGTTGGAGTTCCTCAGGTAAGTCGTGAATGGTCAGAGCTTTAACTGCTGCATCGGGCCTTAGCAACATCAATTTGTACAGGCCATCTTCATCTGGGGTCTGAATTTCGACGCCCTTTGGTGTGCAAAAGATGGTACAGTTCATTTTGTACAACAAATCACGTCCCAGTAGATTCACTGGACTAGAATCACAGACCACAAACCTGTGCATCTCTTTGAAATTTCCTATAGAAATCTCCATTGGTTCAGTTACAGGTGTACTAATTATCTGATTTGATACGCCCACTACTTGGATAGCTTCTCCCGAGAGGGGTAGGTTTGGAACGTCCGCTGTTCTTACAGTCGAACGGGAAGCACCAGGGTCCAACAGAAAGGTGACATCATTTCCTTCAACCTTTCCTTCAATGTATGGCCCAGTCTGGTCTACTGGTAAGGAGGCGCCAAGCACGCACTCCTCTTCCTCCCCCCTCAGGCCCCGTCAATATGGTTCATCACAGAGGAATGTATCATTTAACAGGAATTGTGAAGTTGCTGTATTTCTCTCATTCCCTCCTTCCCATACCTCAACCCTCTCATTCTGTTGAGCCTGATTCTTGTAATTAAGTCTAGGAGCTCTAGGCAATGGTGGCGGATTTACCTGCTGCTGATTCTTTTGTGCCCCCTCTTTCTGCACCTGTGGATTTAAACCATTTATGGGGGCATTACCAGCCTGCAAATGTGGACACTCTTCTCTCCAGTGCCCTATCTGACCGCACCCGTGACAGGGGAACTTCTTTTTGGCCTCTTCTTTACTCATCTTTACTCGGGGCTTCCCTCCTCCCCCAGAGTTAGTGTTTGGAGTATTGTTATTCATTTTACTTAACTGTTTCTCTTGTTGCTCAGCCAATTTTACCTGTGCCCACATCACCTTCTCCTTAAGGGCCTTCTTTTTGTTCTCCATCTCATCCTCACAGTACTTAGCGTACTTGAGGACCTCATCTATGGGTTTTCCCTGCCAACAGATTTTATTATCTCTAATCCACTGGGATATCTCCGTTCTCAAACCCAACATGAATTGATAAATGAAATGAGTCATATCCTTCATCTCAATATTATCGATGCCACTGTAGGTTTTGAATACCTGTAATAGTCTTTCATAATAGGAATGCACAGTTTCATTATGATCCTGGGTAGTTCTATCTATTCGGGTCCAATCAGTTTCTTTCGCTGGTACCTTTCCTTTTAGGTATTGTATGACTTGGTCATATTTTCTCATTACATCTAGGGAAGGAGCTCCGGTTTTGGAGTCTCTCTCATATTCTTCACTAGGCCAATCAACTGAAATTTTGCATTCTGTCCATAAGTCTACAGGAACTACAATGTCAAAGAACCCATCCAGGTCTTTTAGGAGACATTTTTGGACTTTCACAAATCGCTCCACCTGCCTATACCACTCCACTGGCTTCTCTCTCAATTTTGGGAAGTCATTGGTAAAAGACACAATGTCTTGCCGGGACCACGGGACATGTACATATTTCCCACCTGGCACTTCTCTCATGGGATACAATTTTTCTGCTTGGCCTACTTCTCTTAACACGTATTCGGAAGTCTTTGGTTTGACCTACGCTCTACTCAAGAAACCCACAGCGGACCCCACCGAACTCAAGAATTACCGCCCCATCTCGCTCCTCCCGTTTCCAGCCAAAGTCATCGAGAAGACCGTCAACAAGCAGATGGCCGCCTTCCTCGAGTCGAATGGATCCCTCGACCCCTCACAGTCCGGCTTCCGAGCCAATCACAGCACTGAGACCGCCCTCATCGCCGCCACCGACGACATCCGAGCCCTGATGGACAACGGAGAAACAGCGGCCCTCATCCTCCTAGACCTCTCCGCGGCATTCGACACGGTCTGCCACCGCACCCTAGTACAGCGCCTCAGCAACGTCGGAATCCAGGACAAGGCGCTGGAATGGGTCATCTCCTTCCTCGACGGAAGAACACAGAGAGTCCGCCTACCACCGTACAAGTCAGAAGCCACCGAAGTCATCTGCGGCGTCCCTCAAGGATCCTCTCTGAGCCCCACCCTCTTCAACGTCTACATGAGCCCCCTCGCGGCCATCGCACGCCAACACAACCTCAACATAATCTCCTACGCCGACGACACCCAGCTGATCCTCTCCCTGACCAACGACCCCGCCGCCGCCAGAGCCAACCTGCACGAAGGGATGAAAGAGGTAGCCGAGTGGATGACGACCAGCCGCCTGAAACTGAACTCGGACAAGACGGAGGTCCTCATCCTGGGCTCCTCACCCTCCGCCTGGGACGACTCCTGGTGGCCTCCCGCCCTGGGCACCGCACCCAAACCAACAGACCATGCACGCAACCTGGGCTTCATCCTGGACTCCTCCCTCTCCATGACCAGGCAAGTCAACAACGTTTCCTCGGCATGCTTCAACATCCTACGCATGCTACGGAAGATCTTCTGGTGGATCCCCACCGAGACCAGGAAGACCGTCACCCAGGCCCTCGTCACTAGCCGACTGGACTACGGCAACGCCCTCTACGCCGGTACCACCGCCAAGCTCCAGAAGAGACTCCAGCGGATCCAGAACGCCTCAGCCAGACTCATCCTCGACATCCCACGAACCAGCCACATCTCCGGACATCTGAGAGACCTTCACTGGCTCCCCGTCAACAAAAGAATCACCTTCCGCCTCCTCACCCACGCACACAAAGCCCTACACGACCAAGGACCGAGCTACCTCAACAGCCGAATCAACTTCTACGCGCCCAAACACGCCACCTCCGATCAGCCAACCACGCCCTCGCCGCCGTCCCCCGCATCCGAAGAGCGACGACAGGAGGAAGGTCCTTCTCCTACCTGGCCGCCAAGACCTGGAACTCCCTCCCGACCGACCTGCGCCTGACCCAAGACCACCTCTCCTTCAGGAAGAAGCTGAAGACCTGGCTGTTCGAGCAGTAGCGGCACGCACCCCCCCCCCCAGCGCCTTGAGACCCTACGGGTATGTAGTGCGCTTTATAAATGTCACTGATTGATTGATTGATTGACCTTACTATCTTCCTTTTTCTTTGCCCATCTGGCTTTCCATTTGTCTAGATCTCCCCATTTCTGCAGTATGTTCAGCAATTCCTTTATCTGTGTTTTCTTTCCTGACATATTCATGTTCTCCAAATCTTTATCTGAGAATTCTGCTCTATAGGGTTTCTGCAAGACTTTGGATCGACTTACATCAATTCCCATGTCAGCAGCAGTGTCCATTAGTTTTTCGTGGAGCACTCTGGTATTCCGGGTAAGGCGCTTGCTGATAAACAGCAACTCTTCTTCGTTAAGGGTATTCAATCTGTCTAATCCCACATTTCCAGCCATTAATTCCTCCATTTCTATCCTTAGCCTGTAAATATCCAAAGGTTTGGGCGGGGGAGTTTCTCTGTCTATCTCTTTAGTCCATCTATCCAGTTCTTCTGGAGTCACCACTGTGGCATTCCGGATCCCTGATGTTGTTTCAATTAGGACTTCCTTTGCCTTGGCCTGACTCCCTGCCCGAGGTTCACTGGTCCCAGGCTCCCTTATGGGCAAATCCATTAGGGAGATCACGGACTCACATTCACTCGCCTGATCATCAACTACGAGTGGCTCTTTTCTTGGGGGTGCTGAGATTGGAGTAATGACTGGAGTTCTTGGACTAGCCTGCCTATCCCCGTAAAGGGGTATAGCAGGACCAATAGTTACTGGGTTTGTCAGGGCGTCAGGGCTGGGATGTATCTGAGCTATAGTCTAAATTAGATCATTTCGCTGCTTAATCAGGGCATCTCTTTCTCTCTCATGTAAAATCCTTTCTGACGAGTTGTCATGCATTATTTGGGGCACTAAAGGAGGGTATATACTCGGGGCAGTGGGGATGGCTAACCCTGGTCTGTCTTCACCAAAAGGTCGGTAATTTGGGACTGCTGTACTAGGTCTGCAAAATTCATCACTATTACTGGGTTTGCTACCAGCCCCAGTTACATCTGTCTCGCTGGCCCTTCTACTTCTGGGATGTCGGAAAAAAGGATTTTTCGAACTTAGGGTCCCAGATGCTTCAGCATAAGGAGGTGGATTTTTCATTAACAAATCCTCCAGATACTCATCCTCTGAATCCCCCATGGTCATTAGGTGTCGAGTTTTCTCTGTTTTTTTCCTTCTCCTTGTTCGGTTACCCCAAACATCGGAAATAGTCCCTCAACCATCATATTCTGTCTCCACTGCTTCATCTTTTGCTCTTTTGTTTCTCGCTGTAACTTTGGATACCATTTGCTTACTCCCTTATCCATTCGGGGTCTGTCTCGTTCTAGAGCCTCAATCTCCCATTCCTCTAAAGCTTCATACTGGGTCAATCTGGGTCGGGGTGCAGTTCATTCATTCGGGTTCTTAAGTTAAACAGGATTCTACCATTAAAAGTACCATCGAGGGGAAATGCTAGGACTCCATCGTCTTCAGTGTACTTTACCCAATTTTCCAACCACACACAGGTATGATACCCTTTGTCAAACATCATAAAGGATGCAGGAGTATTAGGAGGTGGAATGATCACACCCTCCCTAGTTCTAATGGGTCTATCTTTTTTGAAATAATTCTTGATCTTTTCGGCAAGAGTCAATTTTCTCTTTCCTCCGTACATATTGTAAGGTCTACCTCTCAGCATCTGCTCCTTATGAAAACCTAGGTTTTGAGGATTAGGTAAGAATTCGGGATACCACATACACCTCTCCAAACTATCCTCAAGCTTGGATTGATTAATTTTTGTTTACTTATGTGCTTCCAATGCCAGTGCGTTTTTCAATTCACGACAACCAATCAGCACTGAGATCGCAAAATCTGTCAACCAATGGGTGCGCGGCCCCTTCGTAAGACGCGGTCTCACTCTTCGGCACTCACCCCTCCCTTACAATTAGAAGAGGACAATAGAGCACACAGTAAAGTATCAATATGTTTCAAGTTCAGGTACAGCTCGGCACCCCTTGCCGGGTCACAGTTCAGGTTCTCATGAGCATCCCAGCCTCAGCAGCCAGCTGGCGGGGTTTTGCTTCTGCGCAGTTTGACTTCTCCCTCATCACATGACGGGGTCGTAATGGGTTTCAAAGATGGAGCGACTCCCCACTCCCAGGCCCCCAGATACGCGGTACATGAAAAGTAAGCGAAAACAAATTAGAAACACAGAAAAAATGAATACACTGTACACCATGATAATCTACACTGCACCCCTTACTTCATAATAACTATAGCGGTTAAGAGTTAAGCAGAAATAGATAGAATTGCAAAGCGGCATGGGCAAGCAGAAAGCATGTTTAGAGACAAGCGGCCATTTTTAGCTACAATGCGCATGAGCGACATATCCCTCCAAAACTGCGAGTGCGTCACATCACATGGGTGTGACCGACGCATGCGCAGACTGGATTTCTGCGAAGCAGCCATTCTGTAGTATGCAAGCGTGATTAGGATTAATAGACACATAGGCAAGCGTCTCTGGGACACCCACGTGTACTGTAAAAGTGAAATATTAATGACAAACAGGATTGATTAATACTATTACAAGTTAACGAGGTTCATGAATGAGAGCAAGTCGCTTTACGTGCGAATCCTTGCTCCATCAATCCCCTCTTTGATGATATTTACTATCATCACTATTAATGGAAACAGATGCCAACTTCGTTTTCCCACATGTCATTCATCTCTATTTCTATAAATTTGTTGTTGACCTTCTTCTCAGCATCCTTATTAGGATGGAAATTCTTGGCCTTCTTGTAAATCTGATTTCTTAATTCCTCTAACTCCAGCTCATCCACATTTCGCTTCACTCCCCTCCTATTTACAGTATACTTCTTTCTGCATTTTTGGCATTTGCAGCAAATTATTATAATGAGCACAATCAGACTTATTCCAGCTATTGGCATCAGTATTTTCCCCACAAGACTGCGACCTATGTTAGAAAACCAACTACCTACAGAGGAGAGACCATCAGTCAGTCTCTTCCAGGCACTATCAACCTCCAGTGGTTTGAGTTCTTTTTCCAAATTAGTTATGTTTCGTACATACTTCTTAATTTCTATGCTTTTATCAGGAATGTAAGTGCAACAATTTTGCGCCTTCAGCATCCTACAGACTCCGCCCTCTTTTGCCAATAAGGTATCAAGAGCAAGGCGATTCTGTAAAACCATTGATCTGATCGCAACCATTTCAGTATTGACCAGCAGGAATCCAGCAGCAGTGTCAGTAGATAACCGATCCACTACTGTAGATAATTTGCAAATACGGTGAGTATTCAGAACCACTCCCACTCCAGGTATCAGTGCACTAAATATATCACCTTTAATTTCTCCTACACTTTCACGTCTACTACGTACTAAACCATTAGTATTTTCATTGCTTCCAGCGGCGTTGTTCACATGGTATATTTTCGGGAAGACAATGCCAAAATAGCAGCTTCCATACCAGTGATCCGGCAATTTGAAATAAGCCTTGTTTCCACATATATAATAAATTCCGGGAAACACAGGTTCTGACCCATTTTTGAAACCCCAACCTCCAATTACCTTGTAATTATGTTCGTATTCACTGGAACCGATGAATACATTGTTATAATAACTAGTCTTTTCTCTATGAGGACAGAGTTTCCCTTTCCGTTAAAAATCCAGCAACAGCGCAGGATTAGCTTCGCCATTTGAGGTGCTTTCCATGTTTTCAGCCCATTTAGGAGTTTTCTGTCTCTTATCATTGGCCTTTCTTTGGAAACTCTCCCTTCTCTTTTCTGCCATTTTCAAAAACATTTTCTCTTGTTCATGTAATGAACAAGTCAAATTATCTCTGCGAGCTTCATATAAATCTATGTCACCTATAGTCAGGAAGTATTCTCCCATGTAACGAGTCACTTCGCTTATAACATGTACAATGTTCAGGTTTCCTCGAATAGGAAGTTCAGAAAAGATTACGTCAGTGTTTGAATAGTAGTATTGTAATGTGCTTCTATAAAACAAGCTTGCTAATATACTACAGGAAATTCCATAGGTCAGGGGTAAATGGTGATAGGTCACACCTTCAGCTACTGAAGTAGGTAGCTTCATGCAAACATAACAATCTTCTATTTCCATAGCTTCTACGTAATGCACTAAAAGATTTGCAAAGACATTTAAATGTGATCTGTTTCTCATTCTGTGAAAATGCAGTCCTTCCTCATCTGGTGCTTCTAAGTCAGGTCGTGTCTGTCTCAGGCTGACTGAATTGTCACGTCTTTCTATACTTCGTGGTGTTTCTTCGGTATGTACAACTTCTGTGTCGGGCGTCATGGATTTAGTAGGGTACAGGTTAGTATCGTTACTTATCATAAAAGGTATAAAGACTGTTAGTCCTATCCATACTACTATAACTATTGCTACGCTGCATAAGCTTATTTTACAGCAAGTTTTACAACAATTCCCTCTAGGTCTTCCATTCACATTTGAATCAGACATTTTAGCTTACAGGTGGCTTTACCAACCCCCTCTTTGTTTCTCAACACGAGAAGCTTACGCAGTTTCTCTTTCAGGTTGGATCCTCTTCCTCAGGGCTCAGATCCTCGATCGAATCTTGATCGCTTCGGTCACTCACTTCAGGATCATCAATCTCTTCCAACACCAAATAGGTCCATTCAGGACTCCGGTAGTTTTTGTTTAGTCTTTTTACTCTGGTACTGCGTCTGTTTTGCTGAGTTCCAGCTCTCTGTCTTTCACTAGCAGCTCTTTTCCGGTCTTCTATCTTTTCTTCTACTGTTTTTAATCTGAGTTTCAGTCTTTTTATGTATCTGGGTTCACTTTTCTTCTTGAGCCTTTTAGCTATTACTGTAGTTGAGCCCTCTTCACGAGCTCTTTTATTTTCGTTCTGTTGTGGCACTATTGTTTTGGCAGTGTCCTTTTCCCTTCCTGTCTGACTAGTTCCAGGTCTTTCTTCAGTTTCTTCTGCCTGGTTTCTAAGCTGGCCTTGTTCAGGTATATTTTGTATTTGACTTTGGTTTTCAACTGTTTTGGACTCTGCTTCCCGAACACGTTCGTCTATGTCTATCTGTTCCTGTTCATGCACTTCGAACCCTTGATTTTCTTCTGCATGAACTTCAGCCTTAATTACTATCTGTCCCTTTTCAGTCTCTGAAGTCTTTGGAGGGGTGTCGATGACTTGGTCTGTCCCTACTTGTCCTGTTTCTTGATCAGGTTTGACGTGAATCTCGATAACCTGACCTTCTTCTTCTAGTCCTGTCTCATCCTCACTATCCCACTCTCTATCTAGGTAGGAATATTTTCTGGTTCTTATTGGATCCAGAATCAGGTCATCCGCTGGGAACCATTCGTCTTGACTGGTGCTCGGTAGTATTACATCAGCTAGATCCAGACCCTCGTCAGGAGTCTCCTCAGCTGCACCACCTTCAGCCTCAGTCGCCTCTTCTTCGGTTACCTTCTTGGTATGGCTGGCATGAATCCACTTCGGCACGCCAGCGCACTTTACAGCAGTGGTAGTGACAAGGATCACTTGCCTCGGTTTTCCCCACTTTGGTCCAAGGCAACTCTTCAGGGTGTGCTTCTTCAACACAACCCAATCTCCAGGTTTCAGTTTATGGGCTGGAGTGGTTGGCCATTCGACAGCAGCCTCCCCAATCTGGTGAGAGATAGAACGCACTTGGTCACCCAGCTGCCTGCAGTATTCTAGCACCAAATCATCAGAAATACTCAGCAGTTTGTGTCCAGGTACCCATGCCTGTCGCATCACTCTTCCCATTAGTACTTCATGGGGGCTTAGGCCTGTCTTTCGGTTTGGAATGCTTCTCAATCCCATCAAGACAAGGGGTAAAGCTTCCATCCAGTTCAATTTTGTAGAATTACACATTTTGGCCAATATTGATTTTATAGTGCCATTCACTTGTTCGACTACTCCAGAAGCCTCTGGATGATATGCACAGTGCAGCTTAGGCTCAATTTTGAATGCTGTATAGAGCTCTTTTAAAACTTCGTTGGCAAAGTGCCCACCTCTGTCTGTTTCAATTGTCTCTGGAAATCCATACCTAGGTATTAGCTCCCTGAGTAACAACTTGGCTACAGTAAGGGCATCATTTTTCTTTGCTGGGTAGGCTTCCACCCACATTGAGAATAGGCAAACTATTACCAGGACATATCTATATCCTTTACACATGGGCAACTGAATAAAGTCTGCCTGTAGTCTGACAAAGGGACCTTCTGCCTTTCCAATTGTACTTTGCTCTACTACAGTCCTTTTCCCTGCGTTGAACTGCTGGCCTTCAAAATCCTGGCCTTCAAAATCCTTAAAACCGCCTCTCCTCCATTGCTGAGTCCCCTCCTGTCTGAGTACACCCCTAGAAGATCGCTCCGCTCAGAGGGACAACATCTAGTGACCATTCCTCGCACTAGACTGGCCAGAGTCGGTGGCCGATCCTTCAGTTTCCTTGCTGCCAAGCTATGGAACAGTTTGCCTGAAACCATACGGGGGATTCAAGACCTCTTAGCCTTTAGAAAGGCCATCAAAACCCATCTTTTCCAATAATCTGTCATCTATCTGTGCTACCTTCACTCTGCATTCTGTCTGCTCGCAGCGCCGGGACGCCCCTTGGCTGGGGCAGCCGTGCGCTATACAAATTTCCATAACATAACATTAACACACTAAGCACCTCTGGCAAAGCATCTCCGCGATGTTCCTGAACTTTGAGTTATAGAACACTTGGTGAAACATACGGCACATTGCATCCCTCCCAATATGGGTATCTCCATGTATCATCCGGGCCATTGGGGTAGCCATGCTATCTGGTAACACAGGCACACCCGTCATATCAACCATAACACCATCTCTTTCCCTGAGCTGACATTCCTCAGTCTCCCATCTTTGCTTTTCCTCCTCCTCTGCTGCTTGCTGCAACTCTTTCAGTTCCCTCCAAGAAGATACATTCTCAAACACCATAAGTTGGCAGCTGTTTCCGCCTCCCCATAATTTGATTTTAGGGACATTTTGTATCGGGCGCAATATTGGGCAATTTGGTCAGCATATCTATTTCCGGCTGTCACATCGTCGTTACCAGACTTGTGAGCAGCACATTTGACTACCGCCAATTCTTTGGATAACTGGATTGCTTCCAGTAGGTTTTGTACCACTTTTCCATTTCTGATAGGGGTACCTGAGGAAGTCATGAATTCTCTTTGCAACCATAGCTGGCCGAAGTCATGAACAACCCCGTAACCATATTGACTGTCAGTGTATACGGTTACTCTCTTATTTTTCCCTTGCTTGCAAGCTCTGGCCAATGCAATTAACTCGGCTACTTGGGCAGATTTTATTTCGCTTAAATAGGATGCCTCTAGGGTCGTTTCCAGTGTGACTACAGCATAGGCAGCAATCAACCCGCCATCCTCATGTCTCAAACAGGAGCCATCCACAAACATCACAAGGTCCTCTATGGGAAGGGCCGTTTCTTTTATATCAGGTCGTGGTTTGGTGCTAAACTCAGTTAAGTCAATGCAGTTATGCTCAATTTCGCCCTCCACTTCTGCATTTTGGGCGAGGGGCAACAAAGTTGCAGGGTTCAAAATATTGCATTGGGAAATTATCACATTCTCTGCACCAATAAGAATTCTCTCATACTTAGTCAGCCGACTAGGTGTGAGATATTGGGTCTTGGTTCGGGTCAACAGGATCACAACTGAGTGTGGAACATAAACCGTTACAGGATGTCCCATTACAATGTTTTCACTCTGTTCCAGACTTGTGCAAGTAGCAGCCACTGCTTTCAGACACCCGGGTAACCCAGCAGCCACTGGGTCCAGAGTGGCTGAAAAGAAGGCCACTGGACGTCTAGTCAGATCATGTTCTTGTGTTAGGACTGAGAGCGCACAATTGTCTCTTGTATCACAGAATAATTCAAAGTTCTTGGAGTAATCAGGCATTCCTAACGCAGGAGCTGAACACAGACAATTTCGTAATTTTATCCAGGCTGTCATGCTTTCGTCATCCCAGCTAACTGGATCATCCATTCCTTTCTTGGTCATTTTTATCAAAGGTTTGGCTAAAACAGCAAATCCCACAATCCACTGTCTGCAGTATCCCACAACCCCTAGGAACATTCTGACTTCCTTCTGGGTTCTGGGTAATTCCATATCTCAAATTATTCTAATTCATTCTGAAGTAACCCTCCTGATACCTTTTTCTATCTGGTGCCCCAGATATTTCACAGAATGTTTACAAAACTGCAATTTGTCAGGCGATACTTTATGTCCTCCGTTGCCCAAATGATTCAGTAGGGCAATGGTATCAGTAACACAGTCACTTTGACTTTTAGACGCCACTAAAAGGTCGTCTATGTACTGAACCAAAACAGACTCTTTTGGCAGGACTAAGGATTCAAGGCATCTTTTTAGAATCTGATTAAATATCGAAAGGCTTTCTGTGTACCCCTGGGGGACACGATTCCAGACGTAGACATGACTGTCACACGCAAACGAGAAAATAAATTTGCTGTCTGGATGCAATGGGATGGAAAAGAACGCATGGCATAAATCAATGACAGTGAACCATTCCGCATTCCATGGAATCTGGTACAGGATCACTGCAGGATTTGGCACAATAGGACAGCAAGGTACAGCGATCTGGTTTACCTTTCGCAGGTCCTGCACTACCCTGTACTTTCCGTTAGGCTTTTTAATCCCAATTATGGGTGAATTACACGGGCTGCTCATTACCTCCTGTATTATGTTTGCCTCCAGGAACCTGTTTACTTCCAATGCGACTCCAGCTTTTACTTCTGCACTCATTTTGTACTGTCTAGTTTTCAGGTAGGTAGCATTGGATTTAATGGCTATTTTAACTGGGTCCACATTTGCCATTAATCCTACATCTCTCCCAGTGAAATCCCACACCTCTGGTATCACCTTTTGTTGGAGTTCCTCAGGTAAGTCGTGAATGGTCAGAGCTTTAACTGCTGCATCGGGCCTTAGCAACATCAATTTGTACAGGCCATCTTCATCTGGGGTCTGAATTTCGACGCCCTTTGGTGTGCAAAAGATGGTACAGTTCATTTTGTACAACAAATCACGTCCCAGTAGATTCACTGGACTAGAATCACAGACCACAAACCTGTGCATCTCTTTGAAATTTCCTATAGAAATCTCCATTGGTTCAGTTACAGGTGTACTAATTATCTGATTTGATACGCCCACTACTTGGATAGCTTCTCCCGAGAGGGGTAGGTTTGGAACGTCCGCTGTTCTTACAGTCGAACGGGAAGCACCAGGGTCCAACAGAAAGGTGACATCATTTCCTTCAACCTTTCCTTCAATGTATGGCCCAGTCTGGTCTACTGGTAAGGAGGCGCCAAGCACGCACTCCTCTTCCTCCCCCCTCAGGCCCCGTCAATATGGTTCATCACAGAGGAATGTATCATTTAACAGGAATTGTGAAGTTGCTGTATTTCTCTCATTCCCTCCTTCCCATACCTCAACCCTCTCATTCTGTTGAGCCTGATTCTTGTAATTAAGTCTAGGAGCTCTAGGCAATGGTGGCGGATTTACCTGCTGCTGATTCTTTTGTGCCCCCTCTTTCTGCACCTGTGGATTTAAACCATTTATGGGGGCATTACCAGCCTGCAAATGTGGACACTCTTCTCTCCAGTGCCCTATCTGACCGCACCCGTGACAGGGGAACTTCTTTTTGGCCTCTTCTTTACTCATCTTTACTCGGGGCTTCCCTCCTCCCCCAGAGTTAGTGTTTGGAGTATTGTTATTCATTTTACTTAACTGTTTCTCTTGTTGCTCAGCCAATTTTACCTGTGCCCACATCACCTTCTCCTTAAGGGCCTTCTTTTTGTTCTCCATCTCATCCTCACAGTACTTAGCGTACTTGAGGACCTCATCTATGGGTTTTCCCTGCCAACAGATTTTATTATCTCTAATCCACTGGGATATCTCCGTTCTCAAACCCAACATGAATTGATAAATGAAATGAGTCATATCCTTCATCTCAATATTATCGATGCCACTGTAGGTTTTGAATACCTGTAATAGTCTTTCATAATAGGAATGCACAGTTTCATTATGATCCTGGGTAGTTCTATCTATTCGGGTCCAATCAGTTTCTTTCGCTGGTACCTTTCCTTTTAGGTATTGTATGACTTGGTCATATTTTCTCATTACATCTAGGGAAGGAGCTCCGGTTTTGGAGTCTCTCTCATATTCTTCACTAGGCCAATCAACTGAAATTTTGCATTCTGTCCATAAGTCTACAGGAACTACAATGTCAAAGAACCCATCCAGGTCTTTTAGGAGACATTTTTGGACTTTCACAAATCGCTCCACCTGCCTATACCACTCCACTGGCTTCTCTCTCAATTTTGGGAAGTCATTGGTAAAAGACACAATGTCTTGCCGGGACCACGGGACATGTACATATTTCCCACCTGGCACTTCTCTCATGGGATACAATTTTTCTGCTTGGCCTACTTCTCTTAACACGTATTCGGAAGTCTTTGGTTTGACCTACGCTCTACTCAAGAAACCCACAGCGGACCCCACCGAACTCAAGAATTACCGCCCCATCTCGCTCCTCCCGTTTCCAGCCAAAGTCATCGAGAAGACCGTCAACAAGCAGATGGCCGCCTTCCTCGAGTCGAATGGATCCCTCGACCCCTCACAGTCCGGCTTCCGAGCCAATCACAGCACTGAGACCGCCCTCATCGCCGCCACCGACGACATCCGAGCCCTGATGGACAACGGAGAAACAGCGGCCCTCATCCTCCTAGACCTCTCCGCGGCATTCGACACGGTCTGCCACCGCACCCTAGTACAGCGCCTCAGCAACGTCGGAATCCAGGACAAGGCGCTGGAATGGGTCATCTCCTTCCTCGACGGAAGAACACAGAGAGTCCGCCTACCACCGTACAAGTCAGAAGCCACCGAAGTCATCTGCGGCGTCCCTCAAGGATCCTCTCTGAGCCCCACCCTCTTCAACGTCTACATGAGCCCCCTCGCGGCCATCGCACGCCAACACAACCTCAACATAATCTCCTACGCCGACGACACCCAGCTGATCCTCTCCCTGACCAACGACCCCGCCGCCGCCAGAGCCAACCTGCACGAAGGGATGAAAGAGGTAGCCGAGTGGATGACGACCAGCCGCCTGAAACTGAACTCGGACAAGACGGAGGTCCTCATCCTGGGCTCCTCACCCTCCGCCTGGGACGACTCCTGGTGGCCTCCCGCCCTGGGCACCGCACCCAAACCAACAGACCATGCACGCAACCTGGGCTTCATCCTGGACTCCTCCCTCTCCATGACCAGGCAAGTCAACAACGTTTCCTCGGCATGCTTCAACATCCTACGCATGCTACGGAAGATCTTCTGGTGGATCCCCACCGAGACCAGGAAGACCGTCACCCAGGCCCTCGTCACTAGCCGACTGGACTACGGCAACGCCCTCTACGCCGGTACCACCGCCAAGCTCCAGAAGAGACTCCAGCGGATCCAGAACGCCTCAGCCAGACTCATCCTCGACATCCCACGAACCAGCCACATCTCCGGACATCTGAGAGACCTTCACTGGCTCCCCGTCAACAAAAGAATCACCTTCCGCCTCCTCACCCACGCACACAAAGCCCTACACGACCAAGGACCGAGCTACCTCAACAGCCGAATCAACTTCTACGCGCCCAAACACGCCACCTCCGATCAGCCAACCACGCCCTCGCCGCCGTCCCCCGCATCCGAAGAGCGACGACAGGAGGAAGGTCCTTCTCCTACCTGGCCGCCAAGACCTGGAACTCCCTCCCGACCGACCTGCGCCTGACCCAAGACCACCTCTCCTTCAGGAAGAAGCTGAAGACCTGGCTGTTCGAGCAGTAGCGGCACGCACCCCCCCCCCCAGCGCCTTGAGACCCTACGGGTATGTAGTGCGCTTTATAAATGTCACTGATTGATTGATTGATTGACCTTACTATCTTCCTTTTTCTTTGCCCATCTGGCTTTCCATTTGTCTAGATCTCCCCATTTCTGCAGTATGTTCAGCAATTCCTTTATCTGTGTTTTCTTTCCTGACATATTCATGTTCTCCAAATCTTTATCTGAGAATTCTGCTCTATAGGGTTTCTGCAAGACTTTGGATCGACTTACATCAATTCCCATGTCAGCAGCAGTGTCCATTAGTTTTTCGTGGAGCACTCTGGTATTCCGGGTAAGGCGCTTGCTGATAAACAGCAACTCTTCTTCGTTAAGGGTATTCAATCTGTCTAATCCCACATTTCCAGCCATTAATTCCTCCATTTCTATCCTTAGCCTGTAAATATCCAAAGGTTTGGGCGGGGGAGTTTCTCTGTCTATCTCTTTAGTCCATCTATCCAGTTCTTCTGGAGTCACCACTGTGGCATTCCGGATCCCTGATGTTGTTTCAATTAGGACTTCCTTTGCCTTGGCCTGACTCCCTGCCCGAGGTTCACTGGTCCCAGGCTCCCTTATGGGCAAATCCATTAGGGAGATCACGGACTCACATTCACTCGCCTGATCATCAACTACGAGTGGCTCTTTTCTTGGGGGTGCTGAGATTGGAGTAATGACTGGAGTTCTTGGACTAGCCTGCCTATCCCCGTAAAGGGGTATAGCAGGACCAATAGTTACTGGGTTTGTCAGGGCGTCAGGGCTGGGATGTATCTGAGCTATAGTCTAAATTAGATCATTTCGCTGCTTAATCAGGGCATCTCTTTCTCTCTCATGTAAAATCCTTTCTGACGAGTTGTCATGCATTATTTGGGGCACTAAAGGAGGGTATATACTCGGGGCAGTGGGGATGGCTAACCCTGGTCTGTCTTCACCAAAAGGTCGGTAATTTGGGACTGCTGTACTAGGTCTGCAAAATTCATCACTATTACTGGGTTTGCTACCAGCCCCAGTTACATCTGTCTCGCTGGCCCTTCTACTTCTGGGATGTCGGAAAAAAGGATTTTTCGAACTTAGGGTCCCAGATGCTTCAGCATAAGGAGGTGGATTTTTCATTAACAAATCCTCCAGATACTCATCCTCTGAATCCCCCATGGTCATTAGGTGTCGAGTTTTCTCTGTTTTTTTCCTTCTCCTTGTTCGGTTACCCCAAACATCGGAAATAGTCCCTCAACCATCATATTCTGTCTCCACTGCTTCATCTTTTGCTCTTTTGTTTCTCGCTGTAACTTTGGATACCATTTGCTTACTCCCTTATCCATTCGGGGTCTGTCTCGTTCTAGAGCCTCAATCTCCCATTCCTCTAAAGCTTCATACTGGGTCAATCTGGGTCGGGGTGCAGTTCATTCATTCGGGTTCTTAAGTTAAACAGGATTCTACCATTAAAAGTACCATCGAGGGGAAATGCTAGGACTCCATCGTCTTCAGTGTACTTTACCCAATTTTCCAACCACACACAGGTATGATACCCTTTGTCAAACATCATAAAGGATGCAGGAGTATTAGGAGGTGGAATGATCACACCCTCCCTAGTTCTAATGGGTCTATCTTTTTTGAAATAATTCTTGATCTTTTCGGCAAGAGTCAATTTTCTCTTTCCTCCGTACATATTGTAAGGTCTACCTCTCAGCATCTGCTCCTTATGAAAACCTAGGTTTTGAGGATTAGGTAAGAATTCGGGATACCACATACACCTCTCCAAACTATCCTCAAGCTTGGATTGATTAATTTTTGTTTACTTATGTGCTTCCAATGCCAGTGCGTTTTTCAATTCACGACAACCAATCAGCACTGAGATCGCAAAATCTGTCAACCAATGGGTGCGCGGCCCCTTCGTAAGACGCGGTCTCACTCTTCGGCACTCACCCCTCCCTTACAATTAGAAGAGGACAATAGAGCACACAGTAAAGTATCAATATGTTTCAAGTTCAGGTACAGCTCGGCACCCCTTGCCGGGTCACAGTTCAGGTTCTCATGAGCATCCCAGCCTCAGCAGCCAGCTGGCGGGGTTTTGCTTCTGCGCAGTTTGACTTCTCCCTCATCACATGACGGGGTCGTAATGGGTTTCAAAGATGGAGCGACTCCCCACTCCCAGGCCCCCAGATACGCGGTACATGAAAAGTAAGCGAAAACAAATTAGAAACACAGAAAAAATGAATACACTGTACACCATGATAATCTACACTGCACCCCTTACTTCATAATAACTATAGCGGTTAAGAGTTAAGCAGAAATGGCAAGCAGAAAGCGTGTTTAGAGACAAGCTGCCATTTTTAGCTACAATGCGCATGAGCGACATATCCCTCCAAAACTGCGAGTGCGTCACATCACATGGGTATGACCGACGCATGCGCAGACTGGATTTCTGCGAAGCAGCCATTCTGTAGTATGCAAGCGTGATTAGGATTAATAGACACATAGGCAAGCGTCTCTGGGACACCCGCGTGTACTGTAAAAGTGAAATATTAATGACAAACAGGATTGAATAATACTATTACAAGTTAACAAGGTTCATGAATGAGAGCAAGTCGCTTTACGTGCGAATCCTTGCTCCATCAATTTAACTTCATTAGCGTAAAACCTGCAGTCCACCCAACACAAAATCAGGTGAGGAGACCTCGACTTTGGCAGACCGTCTACCCCATCGCAATGCAGTACCTGTCTGCTAAACTCTATAGCAACCCCGAGGCCCACCTAATGAAATCAGCACAGACCCTGGTTCCTCATAGTAACAGTCTTTCCCAAACCTCAGTCATCTCACCCATTCAGCTGCGGGCCACTGCTTTTTAGGTCTCGGAGTCGAAGGCTGCACTTGAACCCGCCCCTCTTCTCCATTGGCTTGCCTCGTAAATGCTGGCCAGCCATTGGAGTAGAGGGGCGTCACTCCGTTGAAAACTGGATTTGGGGGGTGTTTTTTAGCTTCTTTCTGTTTTCTTTCTCTCCTCTTCCCATTGGCTGGAATTTTACATTTCAGCCAATGGGAAGAGGAGAGAACAAAAACCACGCCCCCGAATCCGAAAATGTCGGGAATTTTCAGAAGCCATTTCTGCTGGACCGCCGCCGGAAGAAGTAGAGAAGCTGCCGAGTCCTCCGGTGAGTGCTCGCTTTTCTTGCCTCTGTTGACTGATTGTGCCCGTTTTCTTGCCTCTTCTTCCCCTCGTTGTGCTCGCTTTCCTTCCCCCTCGTTGTGCTCGCTTTCCTGCCCCCTCGTTGTGCTCGCTTTCCTGCCCTATCATTGTGCTCGCTTTCCCGTCCCTCTCGCTCCCGACGGCCCGAAGCACATTTACTGCTCATCTTGAGTGAGGGTTAAACGCATGATCCGTGCTGCCCCACCCCCCTGCTGCCCTCCGCTGCTCCTCTGTGGACTTACATGCGCCTCCTCTGCTTCACTCTCCTTCATCTTTCATTTGAGTGTTGTGTTTGCACCGCCTAGTTCCTTCCATGCCCCCCATTACCCTCCTTGTCTCCCCCTTCCTCCTCCTCATTACCCGTTGCATTTCTGCCACTTCTCCTCTTCACCCTTTCTCAGGGCAGCAGCTTTTAACTGCCTTGGGGTTTGGGGAGAGGAACTCACCGACCGAGATCTTGATTGTGGAGGCGTGGGGTGATGGGAGAAATGAGACATGACTGTATTCCTTATTGGTTGTGAAGCGCCACTATAGCAACAGGGAAGCTTCAGACCTCTAGCACGAAGCCAAAGGTGAAAAGGAATTCCTTTGGCGATGATAACCACAGCTTCTTTGGAGACGAAGCTCTTCAGCCTATTGCAGTGGTTCCTGAGGTCAGTCTCCAGGTGAAGAGGCCAATCAGGGATGCTTGAGATCTCGAGCTGGAGGTCAAAGAATGAAAGGGCACCAGTGTAAAGACCACTGGGCAAAGAGGCAGCAGGAGAGTACCAAAGCGTGGTGTTTTGAAGATGCATAGGTCTCAGGTCAAGCCATTTGGGTTTAGGTGGGTGGACCAACACGCCATCAAGGGAGGCCTACCTTAGGTGGTACAAGCCCATCAGTTTCCAAAGGTAGGATGTAACATCACCCTACAATGCCTTGTTGTTTGTGCTTCTCTCCTGCCCCCTCATTGTTTGTGCTTGCTCTCCTGCCCTTTCGTTGTTTGTGCTTGCTCTCCTGCCCCCTTGTTGTTTGTGCTTGCTCTCCTGCCCCCTTGTTTGTTGTGCTTGCTCTCCTGCCCCCTCGTTGGTTGTGCTTCCTCTCCTGCCCCCTCGTTGGTTGTGCTTCCTCTCCTGCCCCCTCGTTCGTTGTGCTTGCGCTCCTGCCCCCTAGTTGTGCTTGCTTTCCTGCCTCCTGTTCCCTCATTGTGAGTGTTTTTTCTGGCCTCTGTTCCCTGTGTGTGGCTCTGTGTGTGGCTCTGTGTGTGTGTGTGGCTCTGTGTGTGTGTGTGTGGCTCTGTGTGTGTGGGGGGGGGCTCTGTGTGTGTGTATGGGGCTGTGTGTGTGTGGGGGGGGCTCTGTGTGTGTGAGGGGGCTCTGTGTGTGTGGGAGGCTCTGTGTGTGTGTGTGGGGCTCTGTGTGTGTGTTGGGTTCTGTGTGTGTGTTGGGTTCTGTGTGTGTGTTGGGCTCTGTGTGGCTCTGTCTGTCTGTGTGGCTCTGTCTGTGTGTGTGTGTGGCTCTGTCTGTCTGTGTGTGTGTGGCTCTGTCTGGCTGTGTGTGTTTGGCTCTGTGTGTGTGTGGCTCTGTAGTTAGCTTTTTTGTAGGTGGCTCTGTGGGTTTGTGGGTGGCTCTGTGTGTGTGGGGTGGCTGTGTGTGTGTGTGTGTGGGGGTGGGTGGCTCTGTGTGTCTGTGTGGGTGGCTCTGTGTGTGTGTGGGTGGCTCTGTGTGTGTGTGGGTGGCACTGTGTGTGTGGGTGGCTCTGTGTGTGTGGGTGGCTCTATGTGAATGGCTGTGTGGGTAGCTCTGTATGTGTGTGTGGGTGTCTTTGTGTGTGTGGCTCTGTGTGGGTGCAAATGCAATAGGTCTCGCATTTGCTATTGGCATTGTAAATGCCGTCCTGAGCCTCGGCGAAGAGGTCGCTCCCCTCGCTACTCCCTGCACATCAGCCTGCTTCTGCTGGTATCGTTTTCACCTTGCTGTGCACGCTCCGCTATCTGCAGCGCCTCTTAGCAGACTTGGTTTCACTGTTTATTTATTTATTTACTGTAGCGCCGTACCCCATCTCGTCCTGCGCTGTTTGTATCACTGCCATTTTGTGCTTAATTGTTGTTGTTGTTGTTGTTGTTTAGCCTCGCCTACCAGCCCCGCACCCGCCTCCCGGCTGCTCCTCCCTCCCACAGAGATTAAATCACCTCACGTCCGGAAATAGCACTGTGACCGTCCTGAGCCTCGGCGAAGAGGTCGCTCCCCTCGCTACTCCCTGCACATCAGCCTGCTTCTGCTGGTATCGTTTTCACCTTGCTGTGCACGCTCCGCTATCTGCAGCGCCTCTTAGCAGACTTGATTTCACTGTTTATTTATTTATTTATTTACTGTAGCGCCGTACCCCATCTCGTCCTGCGCTGTTTGTATCACTGCCATTTTGTGCCTAATTGTTGTTGTTGTTGTTTAGCCTCGCCTACCAGCCCCGCACCCGCCTCCCGGCTGCTCCTCCCTCGCCCCTCCCCCCTCACTATCCATATATGACAGATACTTTTACGCGCAGCGTCCACGCGCAGCGGTCGCGCCCCAGTTGCGCCAAAGGTGCGCCAAAGGTAAGCCCGTCTACGCCCGTCCGCGCCAAGCCCGCGCCCAGCGCCAGACCCCCTGGTCCCGTCCTACCCACCCCAGCCGCATTACATACGACGCCTCCACCCTCTTAGCCCTTAATCCCGGCCGTCTCCCCACCTGCGCCCAAGCCGATCCTGGACACACCCATGGACCCTTCACATGCAACTCCTGCAAATATGACGGCACCAAGACCAACTCCACATCCACGAACACCAAACAGAGATCTGACACCAACCACCTAAAATGCATCCTGCTCAACACCCGCTCGGTCCACAGACACGCCATCGACCTTTGGAATCTACTAGACACCATTTCTCCGGACGTCGCGTTCCTAACAGAAACATGGATGAACGCCTCCTCAGCTCCAGACATCACCATTGCCATCCCGGAAGGATACAAGATCATTCGTATGGACCGCACCAAGCAAACAGGAGGAGGCATCGCCATCGTCCATAAGAATTCCATCCGCATCTCAACCAGCTCAGACGTCAACCTCACTAGCGCCGAACACCTTCACTTCCAGATCCACACCGACCCCAAGACCACTCTCAGAGGCACCCTCCTCTACAGGCCACCAGGACCCCGTGCACAATTCAGTGAAGGCCTCACTGACTTTATCACCCCACACGCCCTCCCCTCCGATGACTACATTCTACTGGGAGACCTCAATTTTCATCTGGAAAAGAGCAACAACAGCAACACCACCACCTTACTGGATAATCTCGCCAACCTTGAACTCAAACAACTTGTTAACACCCCCACTCACTACGCAGGCCACACACTCGACCCCATCTTCACCTCCAGCAAACATATCTCCTTCAGTCACACCACAGTTCTCCATTGGACGGACCACAGCTGCGTTCACTTTGTCTACAAAAAGACCACAACCCACAACCATCCTCAACCCACTCTACGAAGAAACTGGAACAAAATCACCATCGACCAGATCTCTTCATCGCTTCTTCAAAACCCCCCTGCCCACTCTTCGAACCCCAACTAAGCAGCCATTAACTTCACTCAATGGCTAACCAACTGCGCCGACAACCTAGCACCTTTGAAAAAACGTCAAAACAAACTAGGCTGCAAAAATGCTCCCTGGTTCAACGATGATCTTAAGAAATCCAAGAAACTCTGTCGCTCCCTCGAGAAGGCCTGGAAAAAAAGACCCGAACACCAGCACCAAGGACGCCTTCAAAAACGCCACCCGCACACACCACCAACTGATCCGGACAGCCAAGAAAGCTGCACTTAAAGACCGACTAGACAACAACGCCCACAACAGCAAGGAATTATTCAACATCATCAAAGAATTTACCAACCCCTCTGCCAACTCCAACGACATCACTCCCTCTCAAACCCTTTGCGACTCCCTAGCCTCGTTCTTCCACGACAAAATCGCAGACATCCACAACAGCTTCGACAACCAACCCAGAGACCAACCCTCACAACCTTCTGCCGTACCCTCACCCCCCTCGAACATCCTCAACGACTGGAACCCTATCTCCACCGAGGACACCAAACGCCTGATGAACACCATTCACTCTGGTTCCCCTACAGACCCATGCCCTCACCACATCTTCAACAAAGCAGACTCCATCATAGCACCTCACCTCCGGGACGTCATCAACTGCTCCTTCAACTCCGCCACCTTCCCGGAAAGCTGGAAACACGCCGAACTCAGCTCCCTTCTGAAAAAACCCACAGCCGACCCCACCGAACTCAAAAACTACCGCCCCATCTCGCTCCTACCATTCCCGGCCAAAGTCATCGAGAAAGCTGTCAACAACCAGCTCGCCGCCTTCCTCGAAACCAACAAATACCTCGACTCCTCATAGTCCGGCTTCCGAGCCAAACACAGCACTGAGACCGCCCTCATCGCAGCAACAGACGACATTCGAACTCTACTGGACAATGGAGACACAGTCGCCCTTATCCTCCTTGACCTCTCTGCAGCCTTCGACACAGTCTGTCATAGCACCCTCCTACAACGCCTCAGAAACATCGGAATCCAAGGAAAAGCACTGGAATGGATCTCCTCGTTCCTTACCGGAAGAACTCAGAGAGTCTGCCTTCCACCATTCAAGTCAGAGGCCACTGAAGTCACTTGCGGCGTTCCACAAGGATCCTCACTCAGCCCCACCCTCTTCAACGTATACATGAGCCCCCTCGCGACCATCGCACGCCAACACAACCTCAACATCATCTCCTATGCTGATGACACTCAACTGATCCTCTCACTCCTCACTCACCAAAGACCCGACCACCGCCAAAACCAACCTACATGAAGGAATGAAAGAAATTGCAGAGTGGATGAAGCACAGCCGTCTGAAACTGAACTCAGACAAAACAGAAGTCCTTATCTTAGGTACCTCTCCCTCCGCCTGGGATGACTCTTGGTGGCCAGAGGCCCTTGGAAAAGCACCCATCCCGACGGACCACGCACGGAACCTAGGCGTCATCCTGGACTTCTCTCTCTCGATGAACAGACAAGTCAACGCCGTTTCATCATCCTGCTTCAACATTCTTCGCATGCTCAAAAAAACATTTCGCTGGATCCCCACCGAAACCAGAAAAACAGTCACCCACGCACTGGTCACGAGCCGCCTAGACTACGGGAACACCCTATACGCCGGCACCACCGCAAAACTTCAGAAAAAACTCCAACGCATCCAGAACGCATCAGCCAGACTCATACTAGACATCCCGCGTAAAGACCACATTTCGAGCCACCTGAAAAACCTCCACTGGCTCCCCGTCAATAAGAGGATAACATTTCGCCTCCTAACCCACGCACACAAAGCACTTTACGAACTAGGACCCGAATGCCTCAACACTCGACTTTCCTTCTACACCCCCTCCCGCCAGCTACGCTCCTCCAACCAAGCCCTTGCCACTGTACCTCGCATCAACAAGACTAATATGGGAGGAAGATCCTTCTCCTACCTGGCAGCTAAAACCTGGAACTCACTTCCCACTCACCTTCGCCTCACTCAGAACCATCTAGCATTCAGAAAGCAACTTAAAACTTGGATATTCGACAAGTAATTCCCCACCCCTCCTCAAGCGCCTTGAGACCCTCTGGGTATGTAGTGCGCTATATAAATTATTTGACTTGACTTGACTTGACATTTATTTATGTTTTAAAAACAAAAAAATAAATACAAATAATGTCATGAGCAATGCCAATAGCTCTAACTTTAAGAATGCTGGGACCATTGCATTGTAAATGCTTGTTTAGTTTCAGATTGACACCACATAAATCTCACTTACTAAGCGTTGCATTATATGATATTTCTCACCAGAATCCCGAAGATCCTGCTGCTGTCACTCAAAAGACTGCAGTTTGTGGTGATTCCTTGTTTTTTCAGGTATTGGGAAGTTGCCGTAACCTAGTAGGCAAACGACATTTGGAGCAGCCCAGCGAAAGCCTACGTAAACTATGCTCTAGATAGACACATAAGTGCCATCATATTTGAAAAACCTTTTGAATGTGGGCCTGAAACGCTATGCAGTTCCTGCCTTGGTGGGTCCCCTGTTCAAAATGTCAAGGGCCACAGTGTTGTGATGCTTTCACATCAAAGCAGCGTTAGTCCATTATAAAACGCGGGAGAAAGGGAGTAATGACAAGTCATTAAATGGCCCAGGACATGCACTATTTATTCTCTTTCTGATTTTATACCAACCACTTGGCAGTCCATGAGTTCCTGCAGAAATATTAATTTGTCATTCTACAGCTCATTTTAAGGGTGAAATCAGCCGGCACGACGCAGGTGTAGGAAACGCAAACACCCTAGGGGGAACATTGGCGCCTTTTGAGCTGAAATTGCGTTTGGCTATTAAAGCTTTCCAGGGAGTTCCCTGGCGGTGTTAGCACCTGTCGGAGCAAAAGGCAGCAGGGCCGAGAGGTTTCCCACTGCTTTTGTTTCAAAGCAGAGGGTAAAGAAAAACTCTAGGTCTCACACACTGCTGTAGCTTGCATTGGCTCATCTAGCCCACATAACAATGGAATCTTTCAAAATGTCAAATACAAATCTGTCCAGAAAAGATTAGCTGCCAGATTCATGAAGCTTAATTGCGCTCGCAAAGGGCCAGATTCTGAGAATCTGGCCCTTTGCGAGCGCAATTTTTGCATTTGGGATTCATCATCCAAAATGCAAAAATCAGTAAATGCGATTTCGCTAAATTGCGAGGAATTACATTTAAGGAATCTCTATTTGAGATTCCTTAAATGCAATTCATTAACCATTTATAAATTGCGAATTCGCAATTTCGGGCCGCTATTTACCGCGAGGTCAAACCTCGTGGTAAATAGCGAAAACTTAGAAAAATGCTTTTAAATGCATTTCTAAGTTGCATGTTGCACACACACATGTCCTTTGGACATGTGTGTGCGCAACACCAATGTAGATTACATTTCAGGGGTGCTACAGGGTGTCCTTTGGACACCCCTAGCACCCTTGAAATGGCATCCTTATTTGCGATTAGCAAATTGCTAATCGCAAATAAGGAATGTGTAGGAATCGCATTTTATTTTGCGATTCCTACATGAATACCGTTTTGCGAGTCTGTAATAGCGATTCCTTATGAATCGCTATTAAAGACTCGCAAAACGGGCCGATCGGTGCAGCGGAAGGATTACCTAGCAGACTCGCGACGAAAGACTTCAGGGATTCTACCCTCATAAATTGAAAACCGGATTCTAATTCTGAAATCTGCACTAACGATGATGAACTGTAAAGAATAAAATATACTGTAAATAGCCTTGAAAAAGCCCTGGCGCAATTCGCCACAGGGTCGAAACACGTGTCGGCTGTTCATGTTTTTATCGAAATAAATAAAGAGCAACTTTTCTATAAAATAAGGACTTCTAACTCTGATTATACAAGCAAGGATTGAACCTAAGGACATTAAGATTTGACACCAAACACACTCATTACCTCCTTCAAAAAAAAAAAATACTGAACTGTATTTACTGAGTGCAGTACATGCCTCACTCCATGCCAGGCCACTCATATTAGCGGCTCAGACACAAATCATATCTGCATGGTGGCAACGCACTACTTGTTGGAGTCCACTCTCCACCTCAAGTGAAGACCAGATTTCATATTGTTGTGCACTTGAAAGGGCTGAAGGAGAGCAGCACTGTCACTTTCTCCCTAATAGACCAGCAGAGGTTGCAGCAACAACCACTGCACCGCCCTAACAGACTGAGACAAGCATTTACAATGCAATGGTCTCGGCATTATTAAAGGTAGAGCTATTGGCATTGCTCATGACATGTTTTTTTATTTTTTTTATTTTGAAAAACATAAATAAATGGTATTGTCATTTACAATGGCAATAGGTGAGCATTAGAGAGTAGTAGAGAGTATTTGCGGACACAGAGACACACACACACACACAGACAGAGCCACGCACACACACAGATGATATCAACGACCACCTGATAGAGAGTTTCTAGTTCTATGCTCCAAAAACACCAAACAAACAGAGAGAAAAACATATCATAATTAGAAATATTTCATTATATTATCATATCAACAACAGAGGGCGTTACTGGCGAAGAGGCCCCAAACACCGATTTGTGTCTCTCACATCACCCACCTGCATCCCCGGCTCAAATTAATCATCGGTTATGCGCAACAACAAAAATTCTGGGAAGAGCAGGCTTCACCCAGTTCCCCAGTTGAGTCTGTAGTCATAAAACACAATAGAATATTGTAATAGCAAAGTTAGGAGGCTGTTTAGCTAAATAGCATAAAAAAATACAGAACCCCGCAATTGAGAAAACCAGTCTTCACACACCCTTGTATGCGAAAAGCAATAAGAGAGCAAAGTTCTTGATTGTGATGCATCTTTACTCCTCAACCATTGTAAAAATGTCAATTTATCCAATGTACTCTAATGGCGAATTCAGATGTGAACAAAAAATGCCTCTTTCAAAAACAGAACTTTGAGAGCTATAAGCAGATCTTTTCCCAAAATGACCTGGAATCAGCGCTGATCATTCCAACCAGCTCCATGTCATGTAACGCTCTCCACTTCTTTCAATGGCTAATTATGAAGAGTCTATATTATATGGAAAGTATCCCTCCTACATTAGCAAAGGGGCACAGGACAGGTAAATGGCTATTCAGTGCACCACCAGAATACCCACAGAAGCATCAGCATCAATATTGTCACCTTACCTAGAGTGAAAAAAAATACTCACACCACCCTAGTAGGTACAAGGACCATGTGCTTCCAGAAACTCTTAATATGGAGAATTCTACATTACCAGCCCACGACTCTCGAATATACAATTTTCAGGGATGCCCTGTTTACCCAGATAGTGAAATACTTTGAGCACAATGAGGGTTCGACCTACTTGTTGGTGGAATGAGAAGCCTTTATGGTGATTATTAGAGAATCCTGCATTTGCTCAGTCTAAGGCGAATGCAGAGGCCTCCATGAGAGGCTTACACAGGTGGAGCAGGACTATATTGTGGAGGAATGCCTGGTGGTGGATGAACAGACATGGTTGTCTCACCCAGTATGGATACGAGAAGACATAGCCAAACTACTGGAAAGACTGCGCTGTTAGGATTATCTGTCCTGTCACCGCATCCCATTCTGAGTGTGACAGGTCAGGTCGCCTACTGGCCTGGCTGATTAGAAATGACTCCTAGCAGCCTCTCTTGACATGTATCTGACAGCCAGAAGACACCCTGCACTTCTCACAGATCGATAAAACACGAGACCTTTGTGTCCTTCTACACATTGTTGCATCCCCGGGGGTCTCAGAGATAGCAGCCCAGTCATTTCTAGACCAGACCCTCCCTCCCTGTTTTAACTGCGCTGGAGCTGGCAGAAATGGATGCCAATTTCAATCGAGGACATTCAGTCTGCCATCACCGCCATGTCCACTGGGAAAACTCTGGGAACTGAAGGAGTCCCAGAAGAAATTTACAGAATGTATGTGACATCCCTTGTGCCACAATTAGTAGGGGGGAGGGGGACTCTTTGAGTCCAATGGGCGTTTCCCGCCTGTCATAAAAATTATCCTACTAAATAGGTGATGAAATGTATGTTTCTTCTATGTCCAAAACTTAACTTGAAAAATTATAAAGAAATCTACAGTAGGACTGATCGCGTTCTATGGAAGCGGACTTGAAGGTTCCAAGCATTACACAGCACATTCCTCAAACTACGATCCAAGCAGGCTTTTATTAAAAACAAGCTTTGCCGACAGCTACAAATCAATCCCCAGGCACAGTAGTGTCGAAATCGCCCACTTCACGAGCATATTTAGCTGCACAGCACCCCCCCCCCCCCGGACTGCAGCGTCCAATCAGAGCCGGGTCGGATCCCGCAGAGCCGATATCACTTTCCAAAGAGGAAGACGCTTCCAGAAACCAAAAGCAGGTTCGCGAGCCCCCAGGCGGCAGCGCTTAGACGCTTGTTCACCGAGCAGATGGGGCTGCTGTGATAGCGGGAGATAACCAGGGTGGTGGGGGTAGTAAGTAACACTGCCAGCTAGCCTTGGGAAACAAGCACTGACGACCATGTACTTGCAGTGAAAATGTTAAATTAAAAAAATTTAGCCACGGTGTATAATTTTAAGAAAACACTACGGGTGCTTACAGCGCGTAGGGGTACTTTACTTATAACAGGTGTATATACCTTTTTCACTTTTAATGTAAGTCACAGGGAAAAAGCATTTACGGGCGTCAAGAAAATATATTAACGGCCAATTTCTGTGACCTGAAGACAAATAACAGACACACAAGAATCAGAGTGGCCTCACGGCCAGAGCTGCCTCCTTTGGAGAGGGGGAAATAGGTTCGAGCCTCGGCGTCGGCTCAGCTTCCTGTGATCCTGGGCAAATCCTTAATCTCCCCGTGCCTACCAAAAATAAATGTGTCCTTGTGTACGTGACTGATATTCATGTAAATCGCTCCGATGCCTTAGGGTCGAGTTCGCGCTATATAAATGTGCAAAAATATAAGTGCCAAGGCAAAGAAAATTATTGCTGGCTCCCTCTGACTGAAGAGGTCGGATGTGTAATCTAATCATGGTAATGGTGTCACTACCAGTGCGTGAGAGCTAAGTTCTGAGCGAGCTGACCAACCTCCAGGCTGTACTTATTGGTACCAAGGCAAGTGCGGTGGCGTACGCCTCCGGCAAACTCCTGCCCGATCCTTGACACCATGATACGGGTGTCATATCCAAACGAGGAAAGCGAGAGCAGCCTACCGGAGAGCTGCCAAGAAGCCCAGTAATTGTCTGCCTCCGCCTAACTCCCAGGCCATTGCGAGCTCTGTTGCAGTAATACAGAGGCAGGGGCGAGGACTCGGCGACTTCTTGGGGCAACGGTCGTTATGAAATGGCCTAAAGAAAAGCGCCGCCATTTTCAGTTTCGGGGGCGTGTTTTTTGCGCTCTGAGTGACAGATGACGTCACAGGGCTAAAGAACCCAAAAAATCACGCCCCCGAATCCGAAAAAGACAGAGTTTCTTTGGAGGGACGGCTCTCTCCTCCAATGGCTGGCCTCCGTTTAGGAAGCCAGCCAATGGAGGAGAGATGAGGACAGAGGCGGGCTTAAGCTCCCACACTAAACAACATTAAATCTCAGACGTCCAGTTCTGCCTTCAGCAGACCGGATATTACCTCGACCTAAAAAACCATCTCAGAAAGAAAGTGAAACTCGCAACATTGTCAGAGCTGAAATCAAGGACAACCAGCTTTTGCAATGCAATAGGTCTCGCATTTATGCGAGTTTAAGTTATTAGCTTTGTAAATGACAATGCATTTTATTTATGTTTTAAAAACCAAAACACGAATAAGAGCCTGTCATTTGCAATGCCATTAGCACAAACTCGCATAAATGCAAGACCTATTGCATTGCAAATGCTTGTTTTTCTTGCTTTGGCTCAAATTCTAACGATGGAAAATAAAAACTGGTCCCCACAACGGAGCCTGTGAGGCAAGCCATGTCTGAGACCACCTGTCACCTTTCTCATTTGTTGCTTAAATGCCCCCCAAGCCTTTTCATAGCACTAACATGTTAGGAAGATTAAAGACTGAGTCAGCCTAGCGAGGATCTAACTTGTGACCTGTACATCACCTCACCGATCTATCCTACCTGACATACAAAAAAGCACCACTTGCACTTTTCACTCTCTTCACAAACAAGGGCAATCCTCTCTTTGCAGCTGTCCATGACAAGGCACTTGAACCACAGTGGGCGACAATACAGCGTCCATCTCCAAGCAGGGCTAGATATAGGCACAGCATTCTCACCACACATCCGCTTTGTACTTATGTTAGGTAACTACCACTTCGTTTGAGTAGACACTCCTGCACGCTCCCAGGTTATCCGGGTAAGGCACCGCAGTGGCCCTACTACCTTGGTGCTTTATCTAAGTTTGGACCTCAGACTGGGGGTGTTCATCGACATATCCATGTGCGCCTGGCACACTCTTTGAACCTCAGTGCCATCTACAGTCCAGGCTTCACCCCTACATAATGTCCCTCCACACTCTTCACTCTTCATGTTGCTTGTTCAAATAAACCAGTTAGACTGTTACAGGAGCCATGGTGATGAGTCTGTATTAGCCTGTGTGCATACACATACATATATATATCACATCGACGAAGCATAGCAGACCAGGATAAACAAAGATAAATGCTCCATCACTGAAGAAACTGAGAACGGTGCCTGAGTTTGTATTTTTTTCCACTTAATTTTTTTAAGTGGCTGCACAGCGCCACCGGACTGCCACCAGTGGTCTGACTTATACTTTGTGTTCTCTGATTCACTGCTCTCGTGTCTATTTTTGGAGTTCTCTGTAAATGTCAATGGGTACATATGAATGGGTAGCCTGGTGCTCTTTAAGGTCATTATTTACTGTTTACTGTACTTTGAAAGTTAATGCAATAAATATGTATTGAAAAATGTGTTGTAAAATGCATAATTTTGGTCCCTTTTTCCAAAGTTTTCTTGAGGGGATGAACCCCCCCATCTTTCCTCAAACTCCCGCTAGCAATGGTGGGGCTCGCTCACTCACTACGCACCATGAGGGGGCTGGTATGACAACATTTGCCAGGGCTGCTTTCAGTTCCCAGTCTGGCCCTGACTACAGCACTGAGAGGAAAAGTCACGAAATCCAAACTGCTCTTTGTAGCCGTGTATGCAGTGCAAGCATTCCCAGGGAATGTGGAGATGACCATGGAAAAGCACAGTGCGGTGTTATAAAAGACTTTTTGGACTCCTCAAATTGACATGGAATGGCTTGATTCGGGTTGAGTTCGGTCTGGTGCAACAAAAATATGAATGTATGAACACCCTGGTGATATATTGATTCAAGAAACTGAATGCCCAGAAAGGGTCACTAAAGAAAATACTTAAAATATTATTTGAAGGGGGACCTAACCCTCGGTAAACATACTTTCTTGATGCAGTGCTAAAACTGGATCTATCTATAGCAAGTTGATCCCTAGATGATGTAAACTATGTATCAACAAAGAACTTGTTGAACAAACAGATTTTCTAGATGTCAAGAGAAGATATGGCCAGATATAAGGCCATTGGTATGTTGTCGGGCCGAATTAAGTCATATGAGGCAAACAACATTGAGCTATATCTGAGTAGCGCCTTCAGCTATATCTGAGTAGCGCCTTGGGAAAGAAATGCTTGAAAGAGGTCCAATGGCTTGGATAGTGTTACTACCCATAAAGGATTACATCCAGGTTGGAAATCCTTGCTGAAGAGTGTTAAATGTAGGATGTGCAATTACAGAGCAGAGTCCAAGGATCATCTTATATGCTGCTGTCCCGCCTTACTCCAACATCACCAGAAGTTGCTAAAACCAAAGGCATGGGGTTGGAACATCCACAGAGGCAGTCATTCTCTTGGCTCTTGTCTTGTAGAGTGCCCCCGGACCCGGCCAAATCTGGTAACTTCAAGAGGCTACCCGAAGAGATTTGAACAAAACAACATCAGATGCACCTCACCTTGACGAAATTGGCCAACCCTGTATCCTGATATGCGTGACTGATAAAGAAATATTGGGAACACTGGGACAGTAGTCCGACTGGAAGCTGCAAGGTACCCTTGGTAAAAGACACCCGAAAGCAACTCAATGGTGCACTTTAGTCAAACGGGCGCATTGAATAGCTGAAACCAGCACGCAGGCACTTTGGAATAGTTTTATGGCTTATAATACATCAGCTCCAGGGCAAATGGACTCTCAGCCTATTGTGCACAAGGTTCCTTGCATATACGTCAAGGTGGGCTAAAGCCAACTGGCAGCCGAAATAAGGGCAACTATCCAACTGTATTTTATACAGAGTCATTGTGTACAATTGTGGGGATGATTTGGGTACAATTTTTGCGGACCAATTGTGCACTACCAATTTTTTTACCCCACAATAAAGAGTCTTTGTTTCTGAATGCGGGACGATTTGTTTCCAGGCTCGTGGATTGATTCTGCACTAGCATTTTTTTATTGCCAAGTTAACCCGCTGGGTTTGCAAACGTGGGAATTAATCTTTTAATAATCATGCCGGTGGATTCTGCATTAGCGCCTTTAAGTTGCGATATAGAGACATCACTTCCAAATGCAGGGGTGAATTGTATACAATCTAGCCAACTGACTTTGCTCTTGCACTTTTTATGCCATGTTTGCCCGCAAGGGGAGAGTTTGGTCTCTTATGGCATGCTTGGTCAATGCCACATGGTTCCCCTGAAGATGGGTAACTATTATTCTGTTTTTTTGCACAGCTTTGTTGTTTACTATAGTTTACTAAAATGGAGATGGACCACATTAGCATCACTCAGTCCGTGACGAAGGGTCCGACTCACAGAACTAACTTAAGACAAAATCCTAAACTTAATACTTTTGGTATTCACAGAAGGCATTTAGTAGTAGTAAAGTTAGGATTCTGTCTTAAGTTTGTCTTAGGTCTGTCTTAAGTCTGTCTTAAGTTTGTCTTAAGTTTGTTTTAAGTCAAACTTAAGACAAAATCCTAACATTACTACTACTAAATTCCTTCTGTGAATACCAAAAGTAGTAAGTTTAGGATTTTGTCTTAAGTTAGTTCTGTGAATCGGCCCCACAGAGCCAATATTAACAAACTGGGAATGAATTACATATTCACCATTGTGGTGATTGATACTGCACTACCACTCTCCAACCTATGTTAACCCGCAAGGGGAGAGCTTGGCTTTTACTGGCTCTCTACTCTCTAGCTTTTTAATAACAGAATACATTTTAAAGACCATTTCTTTTTATAGGTCTCCATCTGGGCCGGAATGGTGCTTGTATGAGCGTAGTTTCAGCTGTAGAACTTTCTCTCAAATGTTGAAATATGGTAGGGCAAGGACATTTTGATGACCCAAATATGGGCAGTTAGCATCTTGTATTTTTGCAGAGTTATTGTTTACAAAATGTGCAAGGTTAGTTTTAACTGTTATTGATGCTACAGGTGTGTAATTGCAATGATATTAAGTAATTATGCAATAAAATTATTCAATTCGTTCATTCACTATAAAGGGAATGTACATTCTTTCCTAAATGTATTAGATATAATCAACTATGTTAATTGTATTTGTTTAGACTCTATTCTAAATGAACGTTGGCCTAACCTGTAACTAGTGAAGAACTGAGTTATCAAATACCCAGCTGCGCCAGGGACACGCCCTAAAGTCCTCTGGGTTCCCTTGCCTTGGTATACAGAGACACGGAATACTTCTAGGTGGCGTCAGAGATCAAATTTATTAGCTGCAGCTAGTAGCAGAAATCCCAGCAATACAACACGGTGTACAACTCAAGAAACTGCTCAATTTTACTAAGGCGAGACATCCCTATTTATACTCAAAAAGGTACATTTAAAAAGCACGCCACTGCACCAAAATTCAACCAATAGAAAATACATGACATCACACAGCATCATATAGTAAAGCTCATTTTACAGTGTCCCAACCCACAAGTTAATATTTAGGCATATCTAAATAATAATCTGGAAGGCCCGGACAAACCCTTAATTGAAAGCGTAATCCATAAAATGAAGAAACAGTAAAGAAAAGTCGTTTCAGATAATGTGCAAGATAACAGAAACTTAAAGAAACTTAAAAGTTAACAAATGTCTTGAATGGTGATTGGGAAAGTAGATAATGATCTTGCAGGGAAATTGGCTTGGCAGGGTCAATTCCAGGTGAAAGGCGAGCTTCTGAAATTAACTCCAGAGCACGAAGAAAACCTTAGTTAATGTATACATGACCCACAAAAGGTCAGACTGCTTTGCTCGCAGACTAACTTCTGAGGCCTACGTAAATATCAACACCAGATGGCAGTCACGACGCATGGCAAAAACCCATGTTTAGAAAAGAAAGTCGTAAGGAAAGAAACAATTTAGATATTGTTTAGGATAAGATATGTGCAAGGAAACTAAAGGTTAACAGGGTCCTGAACAGTGATTGAAAAACTCAGACAACGACCAGCTAGTGAAACTGGTTTTGCAAAAGGTCAGTTTCAGGTGAAAAGGGTCACTCTCTCTGCAGTTCATTCAGAGTCAGAAAAACCCAAGTTAATATATGCACGAACTCAGAAGGCCAGGCCACTTGTTCGTTGGGCCTACTTCACAGGCCTACGTGAGGGCAAGACTAAAATAGAGTCAGGTTTGAGAATTACAGAACCACAGACCCCCTTTTGCCATTACGTAGGCAATAACCTAAACTCATGTTAATCTGAATCTAGGTCTATATCTATTCTCATCAGGTCATCAAGGTGTTGCTGTAACATCATCTTATTATCCTTCACTTCTCTCGGGACTGGTCTTCTCACACAGATCGTAGCACAAAGACTACAAATGGCGGGACCACACTGGATGCATAAACAACAAGAGAAAAGGATAGCTAATGCCACACCAAGGAACATCAGAATCTTCCATCCCCATTTGGACAGCGATTCCCTTGGTACACTGTCGGGGCATTATCTGGTATGAAAATGCAGCAACTAGATCTAATCAATTTGCATACCCCACCTCTATCTGCAAGTATAATATCTAGAACAAAGCGGTTCTGTAATGTCATAAGGCGATCCGCTTGAAGCTCAGCTGTATTATTGCTAAGGGCACCTGCAGTCTCATTTATAGTGGCCTCAACCACTCTCGTAAGCTGACGAATATTCCTACTTTTAGCCATAGGACCCCAAAAGGGTAGAAAACCCTTAAAGAAGTCTCCAACTTCTTGTGCGACAGTATCTTTCGCATCGATAATACCTCTACCATATCTTGTCTTATGGTAGTCAAAAGCAGCAGTGTATGTAGGGGGAAGCAGAAATGCCGGATAACATGTGCCAGAAAAATCAGATGGCAACCATGTGTAGGCTCTGTCGTGACAAACAAAATACGTGCCTTTAGCTGGCACGAACGGAGGAGATTTCTGGGACGTATAAACGTATGTGTGAACACACACACTCTTACCAAGCTGAGCTCTCGGATTCTGACCATTACCTTGCAAACAGAGATGACCTCGGTGGGGTATAATCCAAATAGGAGGAGACCTTCGCTGCCTTTCTTTCTCCGTCAAGCTAACACTATATGTCGTCTTATTCCAACCGACATATGCTCGTACCTCATCTCTTGGGATAGCGTTATACGCATCGATATCTCTAATCATATCAACTATTCCTCGTATCAAGGCATTATTACTTGCATTGTCTTTGACAGAACGTACAGGAGAGGCTTCATTTGCATAGATAAACATTGATTGGAGTGCCCAAACTGACCCGTTAGGCGAAAAAGGCAAAACCAAATATGGCATTCCCTTATCTGTAGTATGTGGCATAAGACCACACACCCAACAATTTGTGGTATTTATGACTAGCTGATGCTGATGCAACATCTGTATAAACGAATTGTTCACAAATTCTGATCTTCGTGTCTGTTCATTTCAGGTAACGTATGAAACTCATGTGGAGAAACAGTAGAAAAAGAAAGAGTTGGTTGCGAGGTAGATGTAAGTGGCAATTGTGTGACATAGAAAATCCAACCCACACAAGCTAACCTAATATTCACAAGCATAAGAAAACACATTATTAAAAAACATTTGCTCCAAATCAATATACATATTCGGACTTTAGAATCCACTTTCCTAACACATTTATCAGACTCAAGAAACTCCATCCTCTAACGTGCTGCTCACAGCAATTTTCCTTCTTCACTAAAGTGTGCGCCAAGATCGCACTAACGACCCTGAACCACAGACCTTGTGTCAATACGCGGCTCACCCCTTAAAAACTTCCTACCGTGACCCTGCAGCTGAGTCCGGATGGTGACTCGAAAAAGGAAAAGGCAAAAAAAGTCTCCTGATCTGACAAGGTGTAATTCACTATATAAAAAATTATTTTTATTTGACCATAGCAACAGGCTTTCTTGAACTCAAATCGTAGCGTTCTTTATCAGGTACAGTTGGATCCTTAAATAAAAGTTCCGGATTGGTGGTGTCAATCTTTAGATGAGGAGGCACAGCAGCTTGCAGAACATCATCATCCTCGCGTTCTGACCGTGTCCATGTCAAATGAGCATCACTAAATGGAACAAATTTGGGGACTCTCTCGCAATCTGTGTCAGCTATACCATCCCTCACCCACTGATCATACGGTAAAGGCAAAGGAACTTTTTTCGTATGGGTGGCATGCACCCAGTTCTTTTTACCAGCTACTCTAACATCAGTTCTAGTGACCAACAATACCAAATAGGGACCAGTCCATCTTGGTTCCAAATTCTTGGATCGCTGAAAATTCTTCGTCAATATAAAATCACCAGGTTGGATCGTGTGCCCTGGATCTGTAGTAGCTGTCGGCAAACTGTCATAGACAACAATACAAAAAGATCCCAGAACCCTGGACACGGATTAGTGTTCATCTAATGAGGCATATTTCTGTGCTGGGAGACATTTAATTGGGTCCCTAGTCACTATCCTACTCAACATTGAGTTAGGTGTTTGTCTTCAACAATGCCTATTCGTCCAAAACAAAATATTGTTTTAACCTTAAAAAAAGGGAAGGGAGAGTCCAAATCTGCTTTCAACTCGACATAACGACCTAAGACAGTAAGTGATCCCACACTTAAAGTGAAACAACAATAGAAAATATGTGGTGAAGAGGAAGGCACCTCACGGGAGAACACCCTCGGGGCCCTTGGCAGATGTTTACCAGTTTCTTGCCCCTTTCTCATCATCGGTCGCCATTCCTCTTCAAAAATAAAGTGTCCAAACGCAAAACCATTTGTGTATTGTGCAAAGAAGAGAGGTGCAAGACAAAACCATCCAAGAAAGCACTCCTTGGTATGGAACAGAAAAAGTGATTAAAATCAACAGTCACACCAAAATTACAGATTTATTATTAGTATGGTGTGTACTGGTGAACTAAAAAGGCTGGTAGCTTAACATCGCATACCAATACCCACAGCCAACATGTTTCACTGCCTTACACACCTATTGGCAGATTCATCAGGGCTCACCACTTGGTCACTGCACCCGTGTTGGACATCTACATAATGGAAACTGTCGAGTTGAAAGGACAAGGCCATAGTTAAAACAAACGTTAAAACCCAACCTTGGAACACACTCACACACTTTGTAATGTATTTGCAACTAATTCATAGATTAGTTACCCTCATTCAGCTATGTCCTCTCCTACCAGCTGAAGTAGGGAAAGATGCTTGATCTGGACGTCGATTGTATCATCAATCTATAAGAAGTGTGTACAGTATTACCAAGGGTTAGAAATACATGAATCGGGGGAGGAGCTTCGCGGGCAAGCAAGATGGCCGCGTGAGCTCGGAGCTCCGGAGACCCTCCGACCCTCCGCATAAATCCTGTCTGAAATCCTGGTCCACGACGGTGAACTCTTGTTGGTGAACGGTTGCGGAGACGGGTCCCGCTGTCCGATTTAAAATCCGACACTCCTGGACAGAGTTACGTTGTGCTGAAGATTTGTGCCAGGGACGGGCTATTGTCCCTGTGGTGGCCGACGGCGACGACACCGCACCGCATGATCGAAATGCTATGTGAGTGACTGCTACGCTGGCCCTACGGAGCTCGCGGAGTTGTGGAGTGAACGGTCGCTGAGAAAATATCGGTGACCGCTTTACTTTGTGATTGCTTTGCTCAGCCGGAGTGGCCTTGGTGTACCACCCTTTGTTCAGCTCCCCGACTCCATCATGGCGGGCAGGGGCGAGCCAGACAGGACGGCAAATCGAGTTAGTAGGAAGACTACTCTTTCCCAGTCTAATAAGATTGATCGCTATGCCCAGCAACGGACTTCACCGAGTGCGACTACCCGGCCGAAGGATTCTCATCGGGAGGGATCACCAGACACGTCGGACCCTACACTTCGGGACGTTATGAGCGCCATAGCTGGCATCAAGACGGAGATGCACAAACAGCATGAGGTCCTGACGCACAAAGTTGACACTCTGGCGATCAAAATTAATCTGATCAGAGCTGACCTGGGCAAGACCAACGACAGGGTCAAAACGTTGGACATTAAAACTGCGAGCCTCACAACTGATGTCTCGGACCTACAGACGGAGGTCCGGGACTTGAGGTCGGCCAACAAACTCTTTTCGAGGCAACTGGAAGACTTTGAGGGTCGTGCCAGGTGGCAGAACGTCCGAATCACCGGAGTAGCGGAGGGGGCAGAGGAATCGGCCACTGATCTGTTCGTGGAGGACTTGGTGCAAACTCATCTGGCCCCAGTGGGCCTCAGTCGCTTCTTCTCAGTGGAGCGGGCCCATAGAATGCCCGGGGGGCGCCCCAAACTGGGTGCCACGCCGAGACCCATCATAGCACGGCTGTTCAACTTCAGGGATCGGGACGTTATCCTACAAGCCTCGAGACGGAACGGGCCCCTCAAATTTCAGAATGCGGACATCAACTTTTACCCGGACTTCACTCGGACTGTTCAGCGACAGCGCCAAAGTTTCGCGGGAGTGAAGAGGCGTCTTAGAGACCTTGGGATGAAGTACTCAATGATGTTCCCCGCGAAACTACGCATTGAACACGATGGCCGTGCTCTGTTTTTTGACCTGCCTGAAGTGGTGAGCAACTGGTTGGACACTTTGCCGCACAGACGCGATGAACGGGAGGAACACTCGGAAGGCGCGTGTCGGGAGGCCCTGAGCAACAGGAATAGAAATCACTTTCATGACTTTGTCGGACGGTGGCCCTGTTGACGACAACCATGCTATACTGCTGTACTTTACGATGAATATCCTTCTTTTCGTTATGGAGGGTGGCGGGGGGCCTGTGAGATCTCCTTTCTCCTCTAGGGTCCTTTTTGTAGTGTAGTTAATGGGGCGACAGGCACACTGCTGGTTGGGGGGGCTGTTTAGTCTGATGCAGGGGTGCAGGGTGGGGGAGGTTTGATTGTTGGTGTGTTATCTTTTCTTTCTTTCTCTTTTCCTTTTTCAAGGCAATTCAAAGACTGTGATACTCCTGTTTGTGTAGCTAGGTGGCCGGCCGGGGGCGGAAAGGGCCCACGATTTGACGATGGGGGGTAGGAAACTAAAAGTGCTGTGTTGGAATGTTAATGGTTTGGGTGACCGTCTTAAGAGAGGGGTGGTTTTACAATTGTTCTAGAGAAATATGTCTGATGTTATTTTGTTGCAAGAGACGCACTTGGTGGGAAATACGTGCCAGGCGCTCAACAGGAAGGGATTCAAGATGGTGGCACATTCAGGGTTCTCCTCGGGATCCCGGGGGGCGGGGATTATGGTGCGTGCGTCTCTCCCCCTTGAGATTAACTCTAGCGTTGTTGACGAGAGAGGGCGGTACGTTGCTGTCTTGGGGAGATGGGAGGGACGGTCTCTAGTTCTGGTTTCGGTTTACGTCCCCCCTGGGTTACAAAACAACACATTTCAAAACCTTGGAGGCGCCATCTTGGGTCTACCCGAGGGGCTACTTATTGTGAGGGGTGACTTCAACTCAGTCTGCTCGGGGACCTTAGACAGACATCCATCCAGAGATCTCCGAAGTTCGCAATCCTGGCTACCTGAATTTCTGGACACCATGGGACTGATTGACTGCTGGAGGCTTAGGCATCCTACCCAGCGTCAGTATTCGTTCCACTCGGGGGCGCACGGTAGTCTTTCTAGAATCGACTATGTACTGACTCTAGAGGCCCACGTGTCCGCAGTCTCTGAGGCCCGATTACTGGCGAGGGGTATTTCGGACCATTCCCCGGTCTGGGTGTCCTTCGACTTTGACATTGAGGCAACCGACCGAATGGTCGCGATCAACCCTTGGTACTTCCGCAGCCCTAAGACTCGTGGACTCATGGCCAAGGCTATTGAGCTCTACTTTTCTGAGAATGCGGGGTCGGTTGCATCGGCTGTCACCCTATGGGAAGCATTCAAGATGGTCTTAAGGGGAGAGGCGTTCTCCCTTATTGCTAACGTTCGGAGACGTAGAGATGCGGATGTGGTGCGTATCGAAGCTGAGATTAAAGATCTTGATTCCCGACTGGAGGTCGGCCCGACACCGGAGCTACTCCATGCTCTCTCACTTAAACAGTCAGAATATCGAGCTACTGTTACTGACGCTGCTAAGGTCATGGGCAGAGAGCAACAGGGTAGGATCTATGATGTCGGGGATAAGGCGGGCAAGCTCATAGCTTGGTTGGATAAAAAAGAAAGAGCCAGTCGGGTGGTCCCAGAAGTGTTGGGGGAGGACGGCTTGACTGTCACTGATCCGAAGGCCATAGTCGAGACGTTCGCAGACTACTTTGAGGCCATTTACACCTCGGTCACTGATCAGTCCGAGACAGATTCTGGGGAGCTTTTGGCGGAGGTGAACCTCCCGTGTCTGTCGGAGGAAGATCGGGATGACCTGGATAGGGAAATTTCCGCAGACGAGATAGCCCTCGCCATTCGCTCCCTTAGGTACGGTAAGGCACCCGGCCCCAATGGTATTCCAGTGGAACTTTATAAGATTAAACCCGATGTCATCTCCCCGGCCCTGCGGAACATGTTTCTGGAGGCGCGGGAGAAGGGCATGCTTCCCCACGACCAGAGACTGGCCACCATTGTGGTCATTCATAAGGAAGGGAAACCCAGAGATCTGTGCCGGTCGTATCGTCCCATTTCTCTGTTGAATGCGGAGCCTAAGATCCTGGCTAAATTGCTGGCCAACCGTTTGATTGGCGCGATTGGTGACTTAGTGCACCCGGACCAGTCGGGCTTTATTCCACACCGCAACACTGCCCTTAACTTGCGGAGACTCCATGGAGCCCTTGCTAGGGCCCACATGCTTAGGGAACCAGCCGTCCTGGCGTCCCTGGATGCCACGATGGCGTTTGACTCCCTTGAATGGAACTACCTGTGGGCAGTGTTAGCGAAGTTCGGATTTGGTTCGGAATTCGTTGGGTGGGTTAAGCTTCTATATGCCGGCCCGCTGGCCAACGTAACGGTCAATGGTCGTGTCTCCGCGTCCTTTGTTCTCCACAGAGGCACCAGGCAGGGTTGCCCCCTGTCTCCCCTGTTATTTGCATTGGCACTTGAACCGTTGGCCGCGTGGCTGCGGCACCACCCAGACATAAACGGGATACAGTGGTCCCCTGGATTCGAAGACCGAGTGTCGCTATACGCTGATGAAATCTTGTTGTATCTCACCTCTCCTTGCAAGTCGCTTATTGTGGTGTGTGATGTGCTTCGTCTCTTTGGCCGGCATTCCGGCCTGGTTATTAACTGGTCGAAGTCACACCTGTACGTGCTGAGAGGAGGGACGCCGCGACTTCCAAGGGACTGTGGCATACAGGTCGCGAGGCAGGGTTTTAAATACTCCCGCTCTCCCTCCCTGGGCGAGCGGCATTCTTTAAAATGATGTCCCTGCCCAGATTCCTGTATGCTCTACAAAATACCCAAGACCCGGTTTCAGCCAGTTACTTCAGGGAGATCGAGGGTTTGCAACGTTCCCTGCTCTGGGACGGTAGGCCACGCATAGCCATTACGAAGCTTACGCTCCCGTGGTATGACGGAGGTATTGCATTGCCCGACATCCGGAGATATTATTGGGCCTCCCAGTTGGCGGCCCTTAATCACAGTCTCTACGGTCCAGCAGAAAGCCCAGGCTATGCCATGGATCGGTGGCTCCTGGACGATGGGAAGTATCACAGGGCGTTGTATTCGAGATCTCTGGATGGTCGAATGTCGGGGCCAACGAAGACAGCGGTGCACATATGGAGGGCGATCACGAAGTCACAGGGGTGGAAGGATAGACTCACGATGGCAACCCCTCTTTACGACTCTGAAATACTGGGTAAACTGTGGCACACTAAGGGATTCGACAAGTAGGACATGATAGGTATCTCCAAGGTGGAAGATATGATAGTGAGAGGGGAAATAAAATCATTTGCTTTATTACAGACGGAGTTCCAGCTGGGCGGAACGGAATATTTCCGGTACGCCCAGCTCCGTCATGCACTACTGGCAGTTATGCCGGAGGGTGGAAAGATCCCTGAATACTCCCCCTTGGAGGATAGGGTGCTGGACGGCCATATGCCTGATAGCGCTATTTCCCTAATTTATAAAAAACTGATCAATGTCCGTACTGACCTCCTCCTGGGGGTGAGAGACCAGTGGGTGCGGGATGGGATAGAGCTCGATGACGAAGACTGGCAATGTGCAGTGTCCTCCCCCAAGTAAGTTGCTATCCCTGCTAGGCTGCGGTTGGTACAATTAAAAATTCTCCATAGGGTTTACGTCACAGGTCCCAGATTGGTACACATGGGTCATTCAGTGGATGGACTTTGTAGGCGTGGATGTGGCACCATAGCCACCTTCATGCACATTATCTGGGAGTGTAGTGCAATAGCCTCCTACTGGAGGCGGTTGCACATGATCATGAGCGAGGTGACCGGGGTGGATGTTCAAGCGGAGGCCCGGCGCTGCCTCCTGAATGTCTGGGGCCCAACAGATTACAACAATGCGCAAACCCAATGGGTTACCCTAGGGAATATGGTTGCGAAACGGGACATTGCACAGCTGTGGGGCACCGCAACAGCCCCAAAGGTGGTACAGTGGAAGGCCAACATGGATTGGTGTATGTTCCAAGAGAAGACGGTGTACGTGGCTAGGGGCAAACCCAAAAAATGGCAGAAGATATGGGGGGCCTGGAATGAGTATAGGGGTGACATCTGCATACCACCTGACACCGCCCCACTGGAGGAACGTTTGACCCCATAACCTATAACCCCAACACACGTTTAGAATTGCATAGCCATCCTGTATTTCCCCTCCCCCTATGGTCCCACACATGAGTATTGTTTTTGATTATTATTGTGGTTACTGGGCCTAGCCGAATCCGGGATCGGGCTCTGCTGCACAACTGTTTAATTGCCTTGTTTCTTAGCACTAGTTCTGGTGCTTCCTTTCTTATTCTTGTTACTCTCAAAAAACAGAAAATTTCAACCTTGATATGTACTGGTAACTTGCTCCTTGTACATTGACCTTCTGGTTAACGATTTGCTGCCTAGCCTCCGGGATGTATGGCTAAATAGCTGTGTGCACTGACTTGAAAATAAAGGTTTTCAAAAAAAAAATTTTTAAAAAGAAATACATGAATCCCTGCCAAATACATACTTTATTTATAGGGAAAAGCATGAAACAAATCGTTGTCGTGCATTGCACTGTGGGCGAAAATCTAATCTTTTTTCTACAACTTGGCTGTTCGTAATAAGATATATTTTATTTTATCCATTTGCAAAAAACATGTGTTCTGTCCTGCTTGAACCTCATAGTAAAACACAGATTCACCTCTCGATAGTAAGACAAAGCTACACGCGCTAATGCTCACGCAAATGCATACTCTACTCAAAGGGGGTGCGGTGGTTATTCTCAACACAAAAGACTACGATGCCGAGGTACACCGTCTGCTGAATGTACGTACCAACTACAGACCTCTCAGCAAGGACCCGGTGCATGATCTTTTACAGACCATCCGTGAAATGGTGAGCAGAGCCAAAACAAACAAATGGATTTCCATCAAAGAAGCTGAATTTTTGGTTAATGAGACTCCCAGGACCCCAGCTTTTTATATCTTGCCAAAGATTCATAAACCTACCCGTCCACCGCCTGGGAGGCCCATTGTTTCTGTAATCCAGTCGGTCCTCGAACCTCTTTCCCAGTACGCGGACTATTTTCTTCGTGAATCAGTGGTTAACCAGCGATCCTTTGTTAAAGACACCACGGATGTTTTAAACATTCTGGAAACTACTCCTTTTGATCCAGAAAAACAATTTCTGGTCACAATTGATATTGAATCCTTGTATACGAGTATTCCCCAGGATGCGACGCTGGTGGCAGCAGCGCGCACCCTGGGGGATCTTGAATGGTTCTATGACACTCCTCAATCATTGGTCATGGAATGTGTGGAATTGGCTCTGACCGGAAATTACTTCTGCTATAAGGACCAGCTTTATTTGCAAACCTCTGGTACTTCCATGGGGGCGACTATGGCCCCCAGTTTGGCATGTATATATGTGGGTCAATTCGAGGAGCACGTTGTCTATCCGGCTAACATCAATCCCTTCCAGAGGAACATTGACCTCTGGAAGAGATATATTGACGACGTGCTCTGTATTTGGACAGGCACGGAGGACTCCTTGAGTTCCTTTCCTGGTTGAACCAGCAGGATCAAAGTCTTAAATTCACCTGGACATATAGCCATACCAATGCCACCTATTTGGATTTAGAAATCACTGCAGGATCAAATGGTGATCTCAGTACCCGAGTACATCAAAAGCTGACCGACAGGAATTCATTACTTCTATACAATTCATATCATCCCAGGGCCCTCCAGGATAATCTCCCGGTGGGCCAATTCTTGAGGTATAGAAGGAACTGCTCTGCCACTGAGGTTTTCCTTGAACAGTCACTTACTCTAACTGAGAAACTTGAAAATCGAAATTACCCTCGGAAGGTGGTTAAAAATGCTAGGAAGAGGGCACTCAATACACCACGGAGTGCTCTATTGGAAAAAAGCAGTAAGGAAAGAGGGGATTGCCTGCCTGTGGTTATGACCTTTGACCCCATGGCAACAAAAATCACGCAATCCATAAGAAAACACTGGAATATTCTATCAAGCACAACCTTTTCTATGCCACCACTGAGATTTGCTTTCAAACGATCTAGCAATCTGAAAGACAGGCTTGTCCATACCCGGGATCGGGCAGTACTGACAAATGAACCCACAACAGTCACCAACGGGCACTCTCCATGCGGGTCATGCTCAGTATGCCCTCTGACAAGAAAGTGTAACAGTGTTACCATGGCATCAGGCAAAGAGTGGTTTTTAAACCACTTTAGCAACTGCAACACGACCAATGTAGTTTACAGATTACTGTGCAATTGTGGCCTTCAATATATCGGCCTTACCTCACGAAAAATCAAGGTTCGTATTCAGGAACACCTGAGTACAATAAAGGCAGGCAAACCTGCAACTAAATTGGTGCAGCACTGTTTTCAGGAGAAGCATGGATTCACATGGACGGTACTTGAAAGAGTCAAGGGTAACCCCACCAATATTGAAGTAGTGTTGCTGGCAAAAGAGGCGAGATGGATCTACAGGGAAGGAAGTGACACCCGGGGGCTGAATGAAATTATTGAGTGGAACAGGGTTAAATGATCAGTACCTGTGTAGTAATTTTGGGCCCTGTAGGTCCTTTGTGTTTTTTCTCTGTGACTTGAGTACTTGGTGTCCACCAACAAAGATTATATGTTCAACCCTTAATAAAATGTGGGTTTTCCTAGCCTCTCGGGGTGATAAACGGGGAGTAGAGGTATCTACGCAGGACTCCACTACAGTGCCAATAATGTTTCCCAAACAAGGGATTGATTACAGTTTGAGCCAGCCATACGGTTTCAAAAAAATATATAGTCATATAGATAACAACAATAAACAAAAAAACAAATATAACTATACAGATAACAACAGATGAAATGGATGGGGGGTTGCTGCACGCTTCTCTACCTTTAATAAGGATGTGTTGATGGTAAAGGCATCAATGCTTGACGAGGCTCCAAAGTAAATGATGAGGTTTGCTTAGTCTGCAGCACACTTGAGGGCAGTGTTTAGAGCTGGAGATATTACTAAACAGACGGGACGATTGACACTTAGCCTGGTTGCATTTATACCCGTCTAGTTTGCTGTTAGAATTAAGAGATGAAATGAGTCCCAACATATCCCTAGTGTACTGTTTGAACAAACGGGTTGTAGCCCACTGTTCTGTGAATGTTAGGCTATTAACACAATATGTAGTATGCAGGGGTTTAGCAGACCACTACAAGATGGCGCCCACAGTTTTTTCCTTTGTCACGTGATCGGAAAGGAGTAGGCTTTGCGCGACGAAGTTTAAAAGTCGATCTAACATGGACCAGAGTGTTCCTGGGACGATTTACTACCCTGTGGTCCATACGTACGGTGAGGAGTAGGGGGGCAGGATGTGAGACGCACATGAGCTTTAATATCATCTACGCCGTGTGTTGTATGTGTCCGGTAATTTACTGAAGTTGGTTCCTGTTAGATTCAGTGGTTTGTACGAGTCCGACAATCCAGTGAAATGGAGTCCTGTTCTACCTTATGGTGGGGGCTCGGAGCGTTTGGGAAGAAACCGACTGACTAGCGGCAATACCCCTTGAATACCCCTTGAATGTACAAGATCGAGCGCGTGTAGATGTGCATTACTATTAAGCGCGTGAGTCTACGTTTCACTACAAGATTCAAGCGGCACAGCACACACGGTGTTTGCAAGTGGATAAAATAAAATATTTATTTTTATGAACAGCTGAGTTGTAGAAATGAGATTAGACTTTCACCCGCAGTGCAATGCATGACAGCGGGTTTTTCCATGCATTTCCCTACAAATAGAGTATGCATTTGCGTGAGCATTAGCGCGTGTAGCTTTGTCTTACTATCGAGAGCGTGAATCTGTGTTTTACTATGAGGTTCAAGCAGGACAGAACACAGGTTTTTTGCGAATGGATAAAATAAAATATATCTTATTACGAACAGCCAAGTTGTAGAAAAAAGATTAGATTTTCGCCCACAGTGCAATGCACGACAATGATTTGTTTCATGCTTTTCCCTATAAATAAAGTATGTATTTGGCTGGGATTCATGTATTTCTAACCCTTGGTAATACTATACACACTTCTTATAGATTGATGATACAATCGACGTCCAGATCAAGCATCTTTCCCTACTTCAGCTGGTAGGAGAGGACATAGCTGAATGAGGGTAACTATCTATGAATTAGTTGCAAATACATTACAAAGTGTGTGAGTGTGTTCCAAGGTTGGGTTTAAACGTTTGTTTTAACTATGGCCTTGTCCTTTCAACTCAACAGTTTCCATTATGTGGATGTCCAACACGGGTGCAGTGACCAAGTGGTGAGCCCTGATGAATCTGCCAATAAGTGTGTAAGGCAGTGAAACATGTTGGCTGTGGATATTGGTATGCGATGTTAAGCTACCAGCCTTTTTAGTTCACTAGTACACACCATAACTAATAATAAATCTGTAATTTTGGTGTGACTGTTGATTTTAATCACTTTTTCTGTTCCATCCAAGGAGTGCTTTCTTGGATGGTTTTGTCTTGCACCTGTCTTCTTTGCACAATACACGAATGGTTTTGCATTTGGACACTTTATTTTCGAAGAGGAATGGCGACCGATGATGAGAAAGGGGCAAGAAACTGGTAAACATCTGCCAAGGGCCCAGAGGGTGTTCTCCCGTGAGGTGCCTTCCTCTTCACCACATATTTTCTATTGTTGTTTCGCTTTAAGTGTGGGATCACTTACTGTCTTAGGTGGTTATGTCGAGTTGAAAGCAGATTTGGACTCTCCCTTCCCTTTTTTTAAGGTTAAAACAATATTTTGTTTTGGACGAATAGGCATTGTTGAAGACAAACACCTAACTCAATGTTGAGTAGGCTAGTGACTAGGGACCCAATTAAATGTCTCCCAGCACAGAAATATGCCTCATTAGATGAACACTAATCCGTGTGCAGGGTACTGGGATCTTTTTGTATTGTTGTCTATTGAGTGGAGGGCTATCCCTACAGTACCCGTACTTCCCTCTTGGCTCCTTATTGTTCGGCAAACTGTCATAGACCTGTTGGTGGAGAACACGTAATTTAGCAGTCAAGTCATGTAAGTAATCCACCAACATAGGGTACTCAATACTGCTGTATTCTTTAGGACGAGGCACACCCTAAACATTCGCAGGACGACCAAGCACAATTTCATACGGACTAAGTCCCACTCGAGAATGCACAGTCGTCCTTGTTCACAAAAGAGCCAATGGCAAGGCATCCGGCCATGTAAGACCAGAGCTCGCTTGTAACTTAGCTAATTTCAGGTTCAAGGTACCATTGTAGCATTCCAGCAGACTGGGGGTGATTCGCTGCATGGAACTTCTGATTTTTTCCCAAACCAGCGCATACTTTCTTCATGATTTGACCCACAAATTCACTCCCATTGTCCGACCATACAATTCTCGGCAAACCATACCTAAGGAAGTACTCTTACAGCAAAACCTTGGCTGTAGACAAGGCAGTATTATCCTTTAGGGGGTAGGTCTCTATCCACCTGGAAAAGGCACAAACAACCACAAGGACATACTTTAAATTATTGCATCTCTCCATATGTATATAATCTAGCTGTATCACCTCAAACGGATACGTCGGAGGAGCAAAATAACCAGCTGGAGTTGGAGTTCCCTTACCAGGATTATACTTCAGACAAATCATACAATGTTTCACCACGTTCTCTGATTTTGGAAAAGGGGGTGGTGATGAACAGAGTTTCTGAATGATGCAGAATACTCTTACCCAGTCAAGAGATCAGGGCTTGATCCATCACCGTTTTTTTAGCTCACTGCACCATCCCAGATCAGAACCTGGCTATATGCAAATTAGTCTGTTCCTGTCCCAGTGCATGATGGGAACAGGGCAAACCAAACTACCAAGCCAATTCTTATACTGGGGAGGAAACAAGCTCCCGGGGACCGGTTTCTGGCATTTCAGCCGTCGTCGGCCCGGCTTGCTTGAATCCTGATGGTGCAATGAGCAAGGGACTCACGTCTGAGTATACCCTCCCACCCAATCACCACGTTCTCTGCACATTTCGGAATTCCAGCATTCTGCCAAACTGGAGCCAACAACTTGCATATTCCCTTCGAACTTATGTGAGCCATTCCATGAGCCATTGTAACCACTGGGAGCACATACGCATCTGGCAACAGCCATCGCTGGTGTTCTGACAACTCAACCCAACAACCTGTCGAATCCAACATACCCGTAGTCTCTCTCCAAACACTCACTTCTTTCTCAGTCGCTTCAGCCTGAATCATTTTCACACTTTCTATTGTGTCTTCACACATTCCACCAGCCATAACCCAATTAGCTGGGCCTACAACATACATACGGCTCATCATGTTTTTCGCCGTTTCCTTTGCAACTTCATCTGCAAACGCATTCCCTCGACCAACATCCTTTACAACTTTCTTATGCGCACTACACTTCATAATTGCAATCTGCTTTGGGAGAGTGAGAGATTCCAAAAGTTCATTCACCAACTGCCCATGCTGTATTTTTGTCCCATGCGAAATAAGGAACCCACGCTCTCTCCATAAACGGCCAAAACTATGGGCAACACCAAACGCATACTGGCTGTCGGTGTAAACATTCACTCGCTTTCCTTCTGACAACACACACGCTCTAGTCAGTGCAATCAACTCTGCTGCTTGCGCAGAATTCTGTGGTATGCGTGCTGTCTCAACAACTTATGTAAAGTTGTAATAGCATACGCTGCAGTCGTTTCACCATTCGGAAGCTTAAAACACGAACCATCTACCCATAGGGTACCATCAACATCCGTAAGGGGAGTATCCCTCAGGTCAACTCTAGCCTTCGTTTCTTCCTCTGTACGAAGAAAACAATCATGCTGTTCCTGAGGATCCGTCTCTGTAGAGATCGGTAACAACGTAGCTGGATTCAACACATTACATCTTTTAATGTGCAAATGACTAGCCAACAATGTCAACTCGTAACCTGACAGACGTGCACTAGTAAGGTGCTGTGTCTTAGTCCTGTTTAATAAGGTATCCACTGCATGTGGGACCATCACAATCAACGTATTATCCAATACCAAACCAGCAGACTGTCGGATAGAAACAGCCGCTGCAGCTGTAGCTCTCAGACAACTCGGCAAAGCCTTAGCAACTGGGTCTAACGTTGCTGAAAAATACGCACATGGACGCTGCTTGTCCCCAAATGGTTGTGTCAACACTGACAATGCACAACCTTCTCTCTCGTACACGTACAACGTGAAAGGCTTACTATAGTCTGGTGTACCCAACACAGGAGCCGAACACAATGCATCGCGTAGTTCAGAAAAACTTTTCTGACATTCGTCAGACCAAGGAAGAGGATGCGGAGTATCTTTCAGAGTCAATGGTAACAGAGGTTTCGCCAACAGTGAAAAATTGGGGATCCACTGTCTACAATACGATGTAATACCTAAAAAGGCACGAACTTCTCTCTGTGTGGATGGTACATTAATTTGCGCAATTGCTTGAATTCGTTCTGGGGTCAATCTCCTTCCCTCCGTCGACAAGAGATGACCTAAGTAGGTCACTTCTTGGCGACAATATTGCATCTTTGAAGGTGACACTTTATGATGAAGGTCAGAGAAATACCGCAACAAAGAAAGAGTAGCCTCTTTACAAATCTTTTCATCATCAGCAGTAATCAACAAATCATCGACGTACTGAATAAGAGTAGCACCAACAGGTAACACAAAACCGTCAAGCTGAGTTTTCAACGCCTGACTATAGATGGAGGGACTTTCACAATAGCCTTGGGGAGCTCTCTTAAACCGGAAGCTTCGGCCTCCTAATGAGAAGCCAAAAATATCCCTGCTCTCCTCAGCAATAGGAATACTAAAGAAAGCATTCTTCAAATCGATGACAGAAAACCAAGCTGCCGAAGCAGGAATCAAAGTCAACAAAGCAGTAATATCAGGTACCACAGGAAACTGTGGCACGACAATCTTGTTCACCTCTCGAAGGTCGATCACAAACCGGTACACAGGTGGCTGAGAAGCATCAGTATGTTTAAGAACAGGCAAAACAGGACTGTTACAAACATTACCTCTCGTTTCCTCAACTACGCCCTTCTCAACCAGATCATAAACAATCGCTAAAAGAGCTCTCTCGCCATCACTCGAGATCTTGTATTGGGGAATACGAGGTAGCCTAGCATTTGACTTAAGGGTGACAACATAAGGTGGAATCTGCAAAAGACCAACATCATTTCGACCTGTAGCCCAAAGTGTATCAGGAAGCGAACGCAATTCCAGTGGCAAAAAATCCTTAGACAAATACATTGGGGAAATCACTTTCTTACCGAGGGTAAGTTGTACTCCTGAAGGAGAACAATGTAATGTTGCATACAATCTTTTCAGCAGGTCCAAAACCAACAGATTCTCACCACAACCATTTGTTAGAATAAGTGGAGCTTCCAAATCACAAGGGCCAATGGAAAGGAACAAAAGACTAGAAACCGGATTACGAACTGGGGCACCTGAAAATCCTACTGAAACATTGGTCAAGCCAGACAAAGGTGCACCAGGAAGTTTAGAGTGCATAATAGAACTCTTCATCGCACCAGTATCCAAAAGAAAAGGTTCTGCCACACCTGATGTAATCACTTCAACATAAGGTCCACTCTGATCTACTGGAACTGACACTACTGCCTCACTTTGTCCGTGGCTGTCCTAGTTATCATTATAACCAGAACTCTCACCTTCGACATAGTAATCCTCAACATAGTACTGGGCAGACTGACCACTCGTAACATTCTGTCTGTCAAAATAATTCGCAGAATTCTGTAGGGAAGAGGAACGCTCATTCTGAGGGATCACACCACGTCCCCTACCCCTAGGAGCTTGCTGAAAATTACCACAACCTCTCTGACCAGATACACCATTCGCACGCTGTAACAAAGCCGGGCAACTATTCTTGTAATGACCTTCCTCTCTGCAATAAGCACACTGATTTGGGCCAGGAAAGAATCGCTGAACATAAGGCTCAGGCTTCTGTAACAATCTCTGAAATTGGGGAGGTTGCTGAAACTGAGGCTGATTCTGACGAGGCGGATAAGCTTGCTGCAAAAGAACTTTTGTCTTTAACTCTTTAGTTTTCTTCTCCACTTTATCCTCTCATCTTTATCCCTATTCTCGTAATATTGTGCAGTAGCCAATATCTGGGCCGACGAAGAGACAGCCCATGAACTCTCAGAGTCCTTTAACTTATTAGAAAGTTTGGGAAGCAACTTTAAAACAAATTTATCCACAAACAACCTTTGACCACCCTCCGTACTCATATCCTGACCACTATGATCAATAAACGTCTCTTCAAACCTAGTAAAGAAATCAGATACCCTCTCGTCTTTCTTCTGCTTACATGCTGCTTACTTATCCCAATTCACTTGTAAAGCGGGCATCATTGTTTTCATCAAATTAATATTCTACCTGGTAATTCTGAAACTAAAAGTTCAGGTTTAGCACCTCCCTCCTGTCTACCATCTGCAGCAACAATATTCGCCCAGGTATCACCTAATTCAGCAGCATGATTCTCATAACGAATCTTCGCCCACAAAGGTTGAGGGACTACATTACCCATCAACATATCGATGTCAGCTAAATTCATAATACACGCTTCAACTGTCTGGGACAACTCCTTGTAATAACCAGCAGGATTCTTACGAGGGTCAGGTAAGGTCTGCTTAAGAGCCAAGACCTCTGCTCTCTTCAAAGGGACATGTACCCATACTCGCTGAAAAAGAGCCGGAGCGGCCTGAATACCCAAATTTACATTAGCCTGAACTGCTTCTTTCCATACAGGAGGAGCTTCTCTCATAGGGTACTGTTTCACTTTCCTCCTAACAGAGGAATCAGGTTCATACAATGTCTGAGGCGAAAGTCTAGATCTGAAAGCAAGTATTGTCTCTACGGCATCTGTAACATCAGATTCCACTATCATCCCTTTAGAAAAATCTGACTGAACATCGAGCACATCCTGCGGAATCGGACCCAACTCATTATCTTCCCATTCCTGACGCGGAAAAGTACACATTACATCAAAAAGATACCTTTGCTTAGGCTGTTCCCACTGAAAGAAAACATCCATAACTGCTGGCAAATCATACCTCGGAGCATTTAAAATCCACCTACGAGCCAACAAATCCAGAACTAGGAAGCTGACTACGACTCTGTTTACGTTCCGAATCAGGGGTCATATTCAGTGACCCAAACAATGGTGACAACAGATTAACAACAGTCTCGGTCATTCGTTTTCGAGCAGAAGGGGAAGAAGTAGCCTTAAGAACAGGAGAATAAGTATTCTGAGGCAAGGAAGGTGTAGGGACAAGAACAGTAGAAGTCGAAGATGCAGAAGCAGAAGGCAAAGGAGTTTGAGGCAAAGCTGGTATCAAAGCTGGCGACCCTAGAATGGGTTGCGCAGGAGGAGGCAAAGCCATCTGTGGAGCACCAGGTGGCTGAACAACAGCAGGAGGTTGAACAACAAAGAGTGGAACAACCGGGGGTAATAGAGGCGCAGTAGCACCCGGCACATAGGGAGGAGGCAATCTCAGTAAATGAGAGATCAAAGGATCTTTTTCAAGATCTTCCATCACTTTCGGAGGAGAAGATGGCAAGGCCGGATAACATTTATCTATGGCCATGCAACGCTGTCTATCTAAGACTTCACTCACACGCTCTTCTCCATCTTCCTTAAACTGTCTAGCAGCTTGTAGTACTGACATATTCTTATCTTTCTTAACTCTCTTTGCTTGCTTAATTTCTCGCTGTTTGGCTTCCTTACGCCAAAGGCGGAAAGAGTCAAACATTGCCGGCCGGGCTTTCTTCCTAAATAGCCTAACTTCTAGATTGTCTAAAATCTCTGTTTCAAAACTACCATGTGGGGGCCATTGCAAAACACCATCTTTTTTTGTGTAGCGAACACATACTTCGTTATAAGTAATAGGACCCACTCCGTGTTTAGAATAGAGCTCATAAGTCGGAGTTCCAACCGGAGGTATCGGACATGAATCCTCCAATCGGGAATCCCTGTTACTACCACAAACAAACCAATTACCAAATTTACCAAGACCAGGCATCTTGCTCACTAGTCTGGTTTCAAACTTCAAAGGGAATCAAAAAATGATACACTTGTAAATATACAAGCCCTTCGACTTTGGGTACTGCAGCAACCAAATCAAAACCAAGGAACCAAACAAAGTCTTGGGAGCGACCCACTTATACTTAACCAAATATCTGTCACGCCACCAGAAGACCGTCTATCGTCTCGCTTTACAAACATCAATCAGAGGGTCCAAGACAAGGCGACAGTCAGGGCAGCAGTCCTTCGTAGCCGTTGGAAAGCGGGAAGCCTCGCAGAAAAGACCTTTGGTCCACGTCGACATGCAGGGGTCGATGAAGTGGGGGCCCTCCTCCAGAATTTCCTCACGTGGCTCCTCGCAATCTTCGGGCTTGGACCGGTACCACTGAAGTTGCCCCACGTTGGGCGCCAACTGAAGAACTGGGTTATCAAATACCCAGCGGCACTAGGGACATGCCCTAAAGTCCTCTGGGTTCCCTTGCCTTGGTATACAGAGACACGGAATACTTCTAGGTGGCGTCAGAGATCAAATTTATTAGCTTCAGCTAGTAGCAGAAATCCCAGCAATACAACACGGTGTACAACTCAAGAAACTGCTAAATTTTACTAAGGCGATACATCCCTATTTATACACAAAAAGGTACATTTAAAATGCACGCCCCTGCACCAAAATTCAACCAATAGAAAATACATGACATCACACAGCATCATATAGTAAAGCTCATTTTACAGTGTCCCAACCCACAAGTTAATATTTAGGCATATCGAAATAATAATCTGGAAGGCCCGGACAAACCCTTAATTGAAAGCGTAACCCATGAAATGAAGAAACAGTAAAGAAAAGTAGTTTCAGATAATGTGCAAGATAACAGAAACGTAAAGAAACTTAAAAGTTAATAAATGTCTTGAATGGTGATTGGGAAAGTGGATAACGATCTTGCAGGGAAATTGGCTTGGCAGGGTCAATTCCAGGTGAAAGGCCAGCTTCTGAAATTAACTCCAGCGCACGAAGAAAACCTTAGTTAATGTATACATGACCCACAAAAGGTCAGACTGCTTTGCTCGCAGACTAACTTCTAAGGCCTACGTAAAAGGCAACACCAGATGGCAGTCACAACGCATGGCAAAACCCATGTTTAGAAAAGAAAGTCGTACGGAAACAAACAATTTAGATATTGTTTAGGATAAGATATGTGCAAGGAAACTAAAGGTTAACAAGATCCTGAACAGTGATTGAAAAACTCAGACAACGATCAGCTAGTGAAACTGGTTTTGCAAAAGGTCAGTTTCAGGTGAAAAGGGTCACTCTCTCTGCAGTTCATTCAGTCAGAAAAACCCAAGTTAATATATGCACGAACTCAGAAGGCCAGGCCACTTGTTCGTTGGGCCTACTTCACAGGCCTACGTGAGGGCAAGACTAAAATGGAGTCAGGTTTGAGAATTACAGAACCACACTAGGCCTTGGTGCACATGTTGCATTTCCACAAGATGTGATGCAAGTGCGTTATCTTTCTCGCAGGTGTCTTATTATGTGACATTAGATTAGGAAAGGATTTGGTACATTGAATTAGATTTGTAGATTACTGAACTTTTTAATTAAGAGGTTGGCATCAGATGTGAAGATTGAGATGGTGGGAGAAATCTCCTGTACCATGCAGGATGTTTTGATTTCACATCCAAAGTCACCGAATGGTTGTTACTCCTTTCACGGAGAGCTGGTAAGCTAGGGAGTCTACCTGCTCCCAAAGAATATTGTCATCGAATTGGTTTGTGTGGTCAAAACTTATAAAATGAAGCCTTCTAGAATCTTTTTTAATCCATTAATTGTGTGAACATTAAAACAGTAGAGCAGACCCTATCCTGATTTCACTAAAAGAAGACCTTTTCTCATTTCTGCTGATTGTTACCATGCTAAGAGGGTTGAGCTCCATGCTTGAGCACTTACACTTCCATTTTTTCACAACTTAGTTCCACTAGGGTAAATATCTTGGAACTCTGCAACATTCGTTAAATTTCCCCCACTCGCAAAAACAAATACCAGGAACTGGAGAAAGTTTGCAGATGCAGAAAGCTGTGAGAAATGTGGTTTGTGGCACACTTCACAAACCCCAAAACAATTTAGTTGAGTTATAAAACTCCTGTGGCTAGGGTTGCCTGCTTTTTGCCAGGGATACCCATCAGAATCTGATTATTCCTGCCAGATGCCAGGACTAATAGATGGACAACAGGTACTGAAGATGGCCACCTTTTGCAAGGCCAATGGTGGTCACAATTATAACAGGAATAATTACCATGAGGCTAGGGGCAGCCACCATTATAAGTGGTATGGCCATCTGATTTCACACGCAAACACAAAATGCCACAGATGGTCATCACCATGGCAGAAATGGTCACTATTATAAAAGTGATATCCAAAAATGCCAGACTAGGGATGAATAACATTATTCCAGGGCCAGCTCTTTTCGCCTGGAATAGCAATCTCCATGACTTTAATCAATGCTAATATTAGGCCAGGAATCGGCACCACTATCTAAAATAGCACACTTAATGCCAGACATGGCCACTGCTGTACCAGAGGGGGTGCTACTACTTGGGAAAGCCCTGGAGGAGGCTGACAACTGACATATTTGATCCAAAGTTACCAAATAAAACCCACAGATTCTCATTGCTATATGTGGGATGAAAAGGTTTTCTCAATCAAAGAGGGTGCCCTAAGCATAAGTAACAATCCATTTAAGGAGACATCACCTATATTAAGCAAGGGTGCGGCCAAATGCATGCAGACTACAATGATTTGATTGACAATTCCCCAAAAAACTCTGTCTTACATAGAGAGTAACAGAAATCATCAGGAATTCCATGTGCAAAGTTCCACAAGTGTATTCTCAGATTTTTCATCCCATCTGTTGCTTCATGCCACCTATATTTTAAAACCGGGTAAAAGAAAAACGACGGGAGGCAAGGCAAAGATTCAACTCTCCACTTGAATGCACCTGAGCATGTCTATTTAAATGACATGGAACAAATAGCACTACCTACACACGGAAACATGTCAAACAAGCATTGGCAAAATCAATAGATCTGATGCCAATGTTTTGGCAATTCTTGTTTTTTGTAAAACCTTATTGTTCAGGAAGCTGCCAGGTCTATTTCAATCCACAAAAAATATTGACTCAAGGCAAAAATGTTTTTCGGTCTCATAAAACACATTACCATAGTACTCCCTGGTACTGAAGGAAATCACTATGGGCCCGATGTAGGTAGGCCGTTACCGATCGGTAACGGCCGAAAATACCGATTTTCGGCCCTTACCGATCGGTATCCAGCCATCGAGATGTAGGGCAATGAAAATCGTCCAAATCGGTATATATACCGATTCGGAATGGCTACCGAATCGGAAATAATCCGATTCGGAAATACCCCAAATCGGTAAGAGAATGAATCGGTAACATACCGATTCGATAAAAATACCGATTCGGTACATGTACCGAATCGGTAGTGACACCGAATCGGAAAAAATACCGATTCGGTCCATGTATCGAATCGGTAGAGACAGCGATTCGGAAAAATTCCGATTCGGATAACCTACCGATTCGGTAGAGTTACCGAATCTGTAAATCACCGAATCGGACAGAGATAGAGATGTAGGGAAGCATAGAAATACCGATTTTGGCTCAAAATCGGTATTTCAAAATCGGTATTTACCATGGATTACAATCAGGTGGTAACCAACTTCAAAGTATAAAAATAGACCCAAAATGCATTGCAACTTGCAGGATGGCTGCTTTTTATGTCATTGCAAGGCGGCTACTGCTACAGCAGGAAGGAGAGAGGGAATGGCAAAGAGAGGAACAGGTCTACAGACAGAGGATCACCCTGTTCATGCTCACAGAGGCAGAGATCCTACAGAGGTACAGGCTGGACTCAGACACCATTCTGGAGCTCATCAGGGACCTCAAACCACTGTTGGACCACCCCACCCCAAGGGCACACGCCATCCCAGCGCACGTGCAGGTGCTATGCAGCCTACACCTGCTTGCGAATGGCAGCTATCAAAGTGGAGTAGCTGCGGTAGGAGGGGTGACCCAGAGCAGCCTGTCAAGGTTTTTCCACAAATTCCTTGACGCCATGATACAGAGGTTGGACCAATACATCTCTTTCCCTGCAACCCACGCGGAACTGGTACAAACAAAAGCAGACTTTTACCAGATGGCACAATTTCCCCAAATCATCGGCTGTATAGATGGCACGCACATTCCGATTTGCCCCCCTGCTGACACAGAATACATATACCGCAATAGGAAGTCTACGCACACCATCAATGTTCAGGTGATCTGCAATGCGAAGTGCACCATCACAGACCTGGTCGCAAAATGCCCAGGGAGTACCCACTACTCCTACATTTTTCAACAGAGCGGCATCTATGCACGGCTGACGGCTGGCGAATTTGGTGAAGGATACCTCCTAGGTGAGACACATCATCAGACCCCCATAACACAAAGTAGCTAAGTGAAATACATGTATGCATGTGAGTAATGTTACCCCTTTTCCTTCTAGGCGACAGTGCATATGCCCTCCGCTCATTCATACTCACCCCCTACCTCAACCCCTCTATACCCAGCCAAAGGAGGTATAACCGGGCCCACAAAAGCACAAGGAATGTAGTTGAACGGACCTTTGGCATCTGGAAAAGCAGATTCAGATGCTTGCACGAGAGTGGAGGTGCAAGGCAGTATACCCCCATCACCTGCTGCAAGATCGTAGCTATCTGTGCAATGTTGCACAACCTTGCGGTTAAGAAGGGCACTGAGGTGGAGTTGTCAGACTACGAGGACCATGCCGACAACGTTGCTGTGCCACAAACACAACCTGCTGGGGTGTCTACGCCAAGTGATGGCAGATACAGACGTGAGGAGATTACAGAAAACTATTTCTGAGTGAGTACAGATGCACAGACAGGTCAATGGATGTTAGGAAAAGAAATATTTAATAATGTTGCAACAACTTTACTGCACTGATGTGCAACAAAAGAAAATGTAAACAAAAAGTGGTTAAATGTCAATTGTCCGGGTTGCCTCACCCGCCCTGGCAGTCTTATTTTTTGCTGCGCTTAGCAGCCCCACTGGGATGTGCCTCTCCCCCTTCTGCATGTCCAGCAGCCTCAGCAGAGCGCCTGCTGCTCCGGCGCGGCTCAGACACTGCGCTGGCCGGGCTGCTGCGGCTGCTGCTGTCCCCAGCCTCGCCCAGGTCCAGGGCTGGATTGACAACAGTGTTCGAAATGATAAGTGCCTCCATGGCGGTGGTAATGCGGGCCATGCCCCTAGTGACCTCTGCCGTGTTCTGGGTCAGGCTGGCCTCCATGTTTGCCCCACGTTGGCATAGCTGGGCGGTAGCAGCAGCAAGGCGGTTGATAGCCCTATTCTGCACACGGGCATCCCTGCGGCGAGAGAGCTCGTGCTCATCCAGTTTAGTACAGAGCTGCGTGATGGCAGTGGTCATTCGGCCAAGACCTGTAGCAATGTCCTTATTGCTTTCAACAAATGTCTTGAACCCCTGCGCCATCTCTCCCATCTGCAGGTTATGCACCCGCAACTGGCGCTGGCAGGCCAAGATGGATTTAGCCTGCATCCTCTGGATCTTTACCATACTGCCCTCCAGCCCTTGAAACACGCTGCCCTCCTGTGCTGGAAGTGCACTGCTGGATGTTCTTCGCCTCCGGGGATTGCTGCTGCCCTGCTGTGTGGGCTGGGGTGCCACAGGTGTAACTGGGTTGCTAGCTGGGGCCTGACCCGCTGCTCCCTCGATGGGGTTTAATGGAGCTACAATAATACTCCTGGCAGGAGATGTGGCAGGTGCAGGGTGGCTCTGTGGTGGTGAGTTCTCTGGGGAGAACTGCAATGGGGGCGTGCCAGATAGTCGGGGGGAGTGTGGAAATGTGAGGGAATGTCCAAGGTCTTCCTCATTTCCCAGGGCACTGGTGTTCTCATCCTCCTCCTCCTCCTGTGCTGGTGCTGGTGCTTGAGTAGCTCCTGCTCCTCTGCCTGATGGTGCCCCTAGGTATAAAGAAGCATTTGTGAAGTGAGTGCTGATGTATTACAGTCACTACAATTAAAGCATTGCACATATCATTTCAAATACTTTGATTCAGTTTCACAGTTCTTTTAATTATGCTTCTGCACTGGCATTTTGCCTACTTCTGCTGACTACTTTTACCATGATGCAATTATCATGTCTGTTGGTAGCAGTACTGGGCTGGGCTTTGGCTGTGCATTGGGTCTAAAGGGGAGGTGTCTGGTAGGGTGTGTCAAGATACGCATGCTTCTTACCTTTAGCTGTGGTTCTGGCTGAGCTATCCAGGTTCCCAACTCCCACCACACTCTCCCTCTCGATGGTAGTCGCCACAAGTTCCTCCAGGTCAGTGAGGGGTGGCGCCGGGTTCCTGCCTCCACCAGTAAGTCCTGCCTGCCTCTGCAGCTCTGCCAGTTTCATCTTTGTGAGGCTGCGGATATCGTAGAACCTCTTCTTGAGGTCGTCCAGGCTCCTGGGGTGACACCAACAGCGTTTACTTTCTCCCCTATTTCGCTCCACAGCCTCCTCTTAGTGCTCTACCCTCACCACCTCCTCCACCAACACTTGCAGCTCCATGGTGCTGAATTTTGCTTTCCTCTTGCGCACAGCCTTCTGGCTCTCAGTGCTGCTAGCCATGTTTCACAGTGCTCTGGATACTGCTTCCACTGCTGCTCACTGTGAATGCTCAGCTCAGGCTGCCTCTCCAGAAAGTTCTAATGAGTTGCACCTGCCTGGGTAGCCACTCCCTGCTAGGGTGGGGGAGGGTGGTTCCACCTCATTGGCTGTTGTCTTTGGTTTCAGTTTGACTTGCTTGCCGAATCGGCATTCACCGATTCGGTATTTACCGAATCGGATTTTACCGATTCGGATTTTACCGAATCGGTAAATACCGAATCGGTATTTACAATGCGTTCCTATGGGCCTTTTGGCCATGGGGGTGTATTGCGATTACCAATTCGGTATTTGCCGATTCGGTTGTAGCCGATTCGGTAAATTCCGAATCGGTGAATGCCGATTCGGTACGTATCGAATCACAATACCGATTACTACCGAATCGGTATTTTTCCGATTTTTTTTATCTACATCTCATTTTCCGATTTCAAAATACCGATTCGGTACGATTCGGTATTTTAAAATCGGAAAATGCGTTTTACCTACATCGGTTCCTGTGTGTGTGGATGAGTTATGAAAGGGCAGCATGTCGTAACTCATAGTGAAACTAGCCAAAAGCTAAAGTAAGCTGAAGTATTGCCCCTTGATGTATGCTAAGTGGGTGGAAGAAAAATATGAATGATACAACCATGGACAAATGAATGAAGTGTGGCAGAAAACACCTATAAATTACTGTCATACACATAATTTTAGTAAAATGGAAAGGTCGTGGTTAACATAGACCAAAAAAACACAATTGAAATGCTACTGGGTACTGGCTTCTTGCAAGAAAGAAAGAAGAGGCAAAAAGAAAGAATGAGAGAACGAAGGTAGTAAAGTATGATTCAACAAGGAAAAAAGGAGAGAAGGGTGACATGAAAAACAGAAAGAAGGAAAAATGAAGGAAGCATGGAAAGAAAGAAGGAATGACAGATAGAAGGTGAGAAAGTCAGAAAGAAAGAAGGCAACAAAAGAAGAAGAAAGACAAGAAAGACAGAAGGAAGGTAAGCAAGAAAAAAAAGAAGGAAAGAAAAAAGGAAGGAAAGGAAAGGAAAGAAATCAAAAGGTCTTGGCTAACACAGACCTTAAGATGCCAGCCTCTTAGAAAGAAAGAAAGAAAGAAAGAAGTAACAAGTGAATGAAAGAAGAAGGAAGGAAACAATTAAACAAGGCAACAAAGGAGGAATTTAAAGTAGGATGACATGAAAGAAAGGCAGAAGGGAAGAAATATCAAGTCAAGTAAAACTTTATTCAATTGCTTTTTCAGACAATCATAAAAGCACATAAAAACACACAATTCATTACACAGCAAATTTTAAAAACATAAAATTATTAAGTAATTAATTATAAAAAACATTCAATTAAATCACTATCCCTTAACTCATTGTAGGCTAGATGGTTATATTGCAATGCATTTCCTGTATCAAAGTGCTTTCTTTAAGAACATTGCTACCATCCAAGCTGTGTTCATTTTCCAGTAATTGTAGTGCTGTAAACGCAGGGCGACATTTTCTAATGCCCAAAGATTTAAAAATTGGAACAATCCACATTTTTTTTTAATTCAGTATAAAATCTAAAAAATAGAACAACATGAATGGTGCACTGTTCTGAATGGTTATCACAGGGACACAGTTGCATCTCTCGTGACCAATCATTCATTTTTGGAAAGCTTACAAGCTTATGAAAGTTCTCAAGTCTGAATCTGGTCAAGAAAAACCTGTCATAGCCGCCAGGAAATATTTTTAAATAAGGTTGCATACAAAAAGTGGCTAAAATCATTTGGTTATACCACACAGTGAGCTTAGTGATTTCTGTTGAAACTCTGATAGTCTCTAATAGCATTAGGCTCTCTTTTCTTAACTCTTTCCTCGTGATCAGCATAGTGCTGGGGTAGGTAAAATATTCTAAGTGGCCTAGATCAGGCATAAAATCTAGGACATACATTAGGACATACCTTAACCAACTTCCAGTTTCAAACTGTTCAATAAAATGTCCTGATTAAGCGTAGTTTTTAACGATGTACAGATCCTATGCCATAAGATGATAGGCTCCATTTTTATGAGGTCAGTAATGTACAGTATGCCCATCTCGGAATGGCAGACAAACGATGATGTACTGCTCGGTCCTGCCAGGATATATTGTAAAAACACATTTTCCACTATTTGTAGAGGGTGCACATCTACAAAACCCCATACCCCTGCACCGTACATGGCCATGGAAGTACATTTAACCTTATAAATCTGGATGAGCTCAACCGGCAGCCTCCTACCCAACTTTCTTGAAAAATTAACAAGGGGGGATGTAGTTTTTAAAAACAATTTTTTTTTCTAGCACTGCTTGGGCCCAAAGGTCATTCTGTTTGAAATGTGTACCGAGATATAAAAATCTCTTAGTGAACCCTACCTTCTGCTCATCTATATACATTTCCTTACTCCTCTGACTGCCTTGACCACACCTCATTATAAAGGTTTTCAAGGTGTTCACCCTAAGGCCAAGATTACGCATAAAGGCTGCAAAGCCATTTAAGACCTTTTGTAGTCCCACTTGAGTGTGTGACATCAGAACTGCGTCATCTGCATATAGAAGGTCAGGTATTGGGTTTCCTGCTATTCGGGGAAGGTCTTGGCAATCTTTGATCAGTGCTTCACCCTGACCATTATTATAAAGGTTAAAAAGAAATGGGGGCTAGCACATAGCCTTGCCTAAACCCCTCCTTATTGAGAACGGGGCAGAGCACTCGCCATTGATACCGTATCGCATTCCCGCCTTTGCATCACTGTATATCCGTCTAAGGTAGTGGATAATTTGTGATTCCACCCCCACCCCCTCGAGGATCTCAGTTAGCTTGCTGTGCCTAACACAGTTGAAAGCTGCTGTGAGATCCACGAAAGCTCAAAAAAGCCTACACTTCTTCACCCTTGTATACTTCCCTATAATAATATTTAGATTTTAGCTCTGTTCTACAGACCCTAGGCCCTCACGGAAATCGTATTGGATGTGCGTTAAAACCTTATTATCCTTGTCCCATTCTTGTAGTCAAGATAATTCGGCCTACCACTTTTATCAGGGAGCCCAACAATGAAGTTGGCCTTTAAAAGCCAGCATCCTGGCGATCCCCCTTTTTGAAAATTGGAACTATGATTTATTCCGCCCAAGTTATTAAAAAAGGGAAGAACAGCTTGCAGTGGTTACCTGGGTTATAAGCGGTCCCCATAGATTCACATTTGACTTATATAAGTCTACAGGGACCCCATCTGGCCCAGTGGCCTTACCACCCAGACTTGCTGAAATATCACGATTTACTTCATCCAGTGTAAACTGGAGATCGGTATGATGGATCAAGGGTGCCAGAGCAGCATCCTCATGATGATGGATATCTGGTGCTTCAACTCTCCCCTCGCCATTATACATCGTGGAGAAATGCTCGATCCATTGTTCTTCTGTTATGGCTATTTCAATTGTCAGACTGCCTCCAGGAGTCAAAAAGGGTGCTTTCACTGCTTTCCAGACAGCTGAACTATTTTTTTATAAAGAGGCCTCATGCAGGGATACCCACGCTTCAATTCTCAGGGATACTTTTCGTTCTTTAAGTGCTAGCCTATTAGTCCCTTTAGCCTGTCTGATATCGCTTGGGTTTCTTGGGGTCTTGTGTATTTCATGCTTTAAGTTTGCATATGCTTGTGTGCACTTCAAATCAAACCACCCCTGTTGGTTCCCTTTATTGTAATTCTGTACGAACAGGGCCTCCTTTATGGCTCCCGAAATTTCTTGAAATGAGGATAGAACACTATCAGGTGAAGCTATTTCATTTAGACATACATTTAGCTATCACTTGTTTTGTGATGTCGAAGGGATCCGCCATCAACCAGCGCAGAGTGTAACCGTTTATCCTGTTACTTGTTAGATTTTGTGAAACCTGAACAGTTTCATCCCGTTAACCAGATGGTCTTTTCGGCAATGGGACAGAAATGCTCAGTGGAAAGTGGTCACTCAGTGGGTTGTCATGTGTGGTGAAAGATTGAAGTCTACTTACATAACTATTTGACACCAATATGTAGTCTATATTGGTAAGAAAACCTCTACCAATAAAAGTGTAGCTCATTGGAACGGGCGTGGCACATAACTCATTTGCAAATTCCAAGTCAAGGCCAAACAACACCTCATTATACAATTACCCCAATTTTATGTGTCGAAAATGGGTATTACTAATCCTGTCCTCATTTATGAATCCACACAATTTACCATCCTCATTTGAGTATAGGGCGCAATTAAAATCCCCTCATAGAATTAAAAATATATCCTTGGCATTGTACAAAGATTTCAAATCATTACCCAGTCTATTCTCAACTACCCCAATTTGGTCCGAGGGAATATTATTGTAGAAGTTTGTCAACGCAATGCAGTGCTTCCTATCCACATGGATTTTGATCAATTGGTAATAGATCTCTTCTGTATACATCTCTATTTCTGTTACATTCAACCTTTTGGAGATGTAAGTGCAAAGCCCACCGTTTGCCCTTCCACGAACCACCTCAACAGGTGGGGAGTAAAAGGTTTTATAACCATTACCATACATTATGTCCTTTTCCCAGGTTTCCTGAAAACACATTATATCAAAATGTAATTTAAAATCACAGAAGAAATGAAAAAGAAAGAAGGAAGGAAAAAGAAAAGGAAAGCAAGACAGAAAGTGTGCAAGAAAAGAAGAAAGAAAACCAGAAATAAGGAAAGAAAGAAAGAAGGCATGAATGAAATAAAGATTGAAAAAAATAAGGATGGCAAGAAAGACAGAAAGAAGTCAAGAAAGACAGAAAGAACGGAAGAAAGTCAGAAAGGAAAAATACAAGTACAAAAGAAAGAAGGCAATACAAAGGAAGGAAAGACAGAAAGAAAGAAGGCATTAAATAAAGAAGGAAAGAAAAAAAATAAAGATGACAAGAAAGACAGAAAGAAAGGAAGAAAAACAAAGCAAGAAAAAACAAAGGAAAGAAACAAGGAAAGAAGGAAAGAAAAAGGTTGGGAAGAAAAAAGAAGGAAAGAAAGGCAGAATGAAGAAAAGAAAGAATACAGGAAAGATAGGGAAAGAATGAAAAGAAAGGAAGGAAGGATAGAAAGATAGACAAAAAAGCAAAAAAGGGGATAAAAAATAGAAGAAAGGCAAGAGAGAATAAAGCAGGAAAGAAATAAAGAAGTAAGAAAAGAAATAAAAAATGTGTTACAACTGATGCAGTTTAAGCACAATAAAGGCCAGTTTTCTTCCTATAAAAGATGTATTAAAGAATAACATTGTTCTGTTTTTATAGAATGAATAAATAACTTTATTGTTCAGTTAATTACAACTTACAATTAAAAACAAGTAAAAATCAATCACTTTGTTGTTTAAAACTTGTGTTTTTCACTCCCCAATTCCAATTGTCCTGTCCCCGTCAAAGGAAGTTATCAGAAGCTATTTCTTTCTTATTTTTACATCACGATGTGAACATGAAATGTATTTTCATGTTTAAGTGCTTTAGTGCTTTAGGCAGTTTGTAAAATGCTCATCCAAGGTGGGCGATGTGCAATTAAAAACATAGGCGGTGCAGGTTGTGGCCTAGATCTTAAAGGCTCTCTACATTATGATACTTCATGCACTCCTCAGACCCAGTAACCCTGTCCCCATCAGCATCAGCTTTTTCATTCCATTGATACATCAATATGTAAACAGGAGATCGATGGGGAGACAGATAAAGCCGTGGTCTTAAGGGGTTTGCAAAGAAAGTGCTTACTGCATTAGCAAGTGTGTTAAAAGCTAAGATAAGTATGCAAGCTAAAGAAAGATCTATAAAAGATCATAACCATGATCTTAGAGGCTCACTAATTTAATGAGTTAGGTAAATTTGGTAGGATACAGTACTGGTTTTGAGTAGACAAGATAAGCTCAAGAGACATAATCAATCACAGTTGTATCCATGATCTTAAAGGCTCTCAGGATGAAAGTGGCTGGTGCATTAGCAAGCTACTGTAGGAAGATAAAGTGGATGAAATGCAAACATCAAACAGTGAAAGTTGTACCCGTAGTTTTAAAAACTTACTAAGTAAAGTGCTTAGTGAAAACAGGCTACTAAGAGGAATGGGTACCGTAGGCAAAGTACAATCAGTGCATTAGCGATAAAAGTTGTATCCTGTCACTACAAATCTTGTTTAGCCAGCATTCTTTCTGACAGTGCCATAAATTTCAAGAATTTCCCATAGAACAATAGATCTTCTCCTTGTGGACAGACTATTACTCCCTTTTGGCACATGTGGATTCCGTTCCTCAGAAAGTGATATTTCAAAAGTCCCTTTCGCTCTGCCTTCAATGCAGGGCATGTGCAGACAATTTAGCAAATGCCTTTCTTTCCATATTAGCACAGCCAGTATGTGGTCCCTGTCGTGTTCCCAGTGGTGGGCGTCAGGCAGCACATCAGACTCAGGACACAGGCTAGTTGTACAATGCTTTGTTTATTACTTCTTCTTGGAGCTGATCACATACACATCTATCCTGCTGCCCGTCCTGGTCAATCTGCTGACTTTCCTGTCCCTGTCCTGTCCCTGACCTGGTCACCTCCCTCATGACCCACAGGGTCCTAGTGTCCTCCAGTCCTGTCATCCCGTCTGTCGGGTCACGACATCTCCCCCTTTGTTGCAAACAAATGTTCATGGTACAGTTCTTCTGATCATTTTCGCCCCCTTAACCCCTGACAGCATTTGCTGACTGTTATGGTGAGAAAAAAGAGAGAGAGAGAGAGAGAGAGAGAGAGAGAGAGAGAGAGAGAGAGAGAGAGAGAGAGAGAGAGAGAGAGAGAGAGAGAGAGAGAGAGAGTGTCCATGTGTCTGGTCGACCCGTCTCTCCAGTCCTGACTCCACTCCTACGTTTCATCACTTAGTCCCTTTGTTCCCTTGCATTCCCCTTTTGGTCGCTGTTCTCTGCCATCGGCTTTTGCTTCTGTTTGTCGGTTGTCCTCCTTCTGCTCTCCTCTTGCCAGCCTCTCTTTGTCTGCTTCTAGCTCCTTGCCGTGTGCCCAATGTCGTGGGCCAGCTGGCACTATCTCCTTTTGCTCCTCTCCTTCTACGGCCGCCCTTTGTATTGTTTGTTCCCTCAGTGATTCTTTTCTGTTCTCTTCCTCTTTCTCTGGTCCCTGCGTCTTCTCTTTGCTTGCTCTCAGTGCGTCTATCATTTTTTTTTTGTCATATGTCATAGTTATGAGACCCATTGTTTGGGCGGTGCTGTTGCTCAGCAGGCATGGTCCTGGGACATCGCCTTTCAGCACATGGATGTCCTCTTTGTTCTTTTTGCCTTGATACTCCAGTTCCTCTATGAACTTTCCCAGGTTTGTTACCTGTTTCTTTGACCCCCAGGTGAAAATCTTCACCTTGGATGCTCTCAGTGTCGGCTTGGCTTCCATCTTCTTGTACTCCGATGCGCACATGACATTGCATGTTGCACCACTGTCCAGTACAAATTCTGCTTCATGTGCTCCTACTCCTATCTTTGCCAAGTCCGTCTTTTCCTGGGTGCTTCTGCCTGTACGGTGTGTTGTTTCTCCTTTTTCGTCTCCCCCACCCACTTCTGAGTGAACCTCCGACATGTGGTATAGTCTTTCCACCTTCTCTCCTTCCTCTTCTTCGCCTGACCCTCGTGATGAGCTTCTCCTTTCTCTGTCGACATACCTGTTGTGTCTTGTTGTCGACTCTTGTTGTCTTCCTGTTCTTCCTCTGTCGTCTCTGAATTGTACGCCTTGGCACATACTGGCGTAGTGATTTCTTCCATTACATCTTTTGCACGTCTGGCCAAACGCTGGGCACGGGCCTCTGTGTGGAAATTCCATTCCGCACTTGTAGCATGGTCCTTCAGGTTGTCTCCTCTCTTTTTGTTCTCTCCAGTCATTCTTCCACCGGCCTGTGCAATATTTCTTTGTCATGAGGTGTGCGTTTTCGATTTCAACGTTCTTCCCTCTTTCCATTTCCTTGGCATGTTCCGTTGCTCTCGCCTCTGCTCTCGCTAGTGACAGGATGGTCTCCAATGAGGTCGGTTCTTTTAGTATTCTTGCCCTGAATCATGTGTCACGACAGCCTTCTATGATCCGTAGCCTTATTGCTTGTTCGTTATCGAATTTGTCGAACTCACAATGAGTCACCAGTTTTCTCAGCCTTGTCGCGAAGTCATCTAGCGTTTCGTTGACTTGTTGACACGCAATAGTAAATGTATATAGTTCGAAGTCAACATTTTGTTGTGGGTCAAATTTGGCCGTTAGGCATTTCTTTAATTTCTCATATGTCTTTGTTTCTTTGGTAGGCAGTGTCACTAGAAGTTCTTCGACGTCATCCCCTGCTAAGTTCAGTAGTATTCCTAATCTCTTTCCGTCTGTTACTCTGTCGCTTCCATATATCTTTCAAACCGTCTGATCCACTTTTCCCACCTGATTCCTATTTGTGGCTCCGATAGATTGAACGGCAGAGGCCTCCTGTATTGTGCGCTGGGCTTTGGGTCTGCCATTCTTGCCTTCTTGCGTTTCTATGCTATTTTCTCTTTTTGTTCTATTGCTTCTTTGTGTGTTGTTCTATGTTTCCTTTTGTTTTCTTTCTTTTTATATTCTTCTTTTCCTTCACTTTTGCCTTTGTGGGGTCTTTGTCCCTTACTTGTTATTTTATTTTTCTACGTCTTTCCTTCTTTATTCTTTTTACTGTCTCTTTTCTTTCTTTTCACTTCTTTTTTTTCACTTTATTTAGCCTCTTCTGGGCTTTCTTAGTCCTTTTGTTTGTCTTTATTCGGTCTTTTCCTTGTGTGTGGTGGTCTCTATTGTTTCACCCTTCCTTATCTCTTTAGTACTCTTTAGTTGTTCTTCATTCCTTTATTTTCCGTTAGCCCAGTCTTTTCCACTTCGTTTTGTTGTGTTTGCCAGTGCTTTTCTTCCCTTTTGGGCAATTTTTCCTCTTCGCGCTGTGCCTGGCCCTAAAATGGGCGCCGCACTCATTCTGGGTTCCTATTGGCTTAAAAGCCTGTCCCTAAGATGGTCGCCGTCTTCTTGCAGGACTTCGCGGCCACTCACAATGCAGCCTGACTTTAAGATGGCCACTGCGCTGATCCTTCCTTCTTATTGGCTCTCGTGCCTGGCCCCAATATGGCCGCCGAGACTCTTGCGAGAGCTCGCGCTGGCTTTTCAGTTCTTTGAAGCTCGCACTCTTTTGCTGGCGCTTACCGGCTCAGTTGCTTCTCCGTTCGCGGCGGTCGGGGTGGGCTCCCACATCGCTGCAGACACTTGGATGGCGCTTCGCTCTTCCCTCTTCCTCTTGACCACGACGCGATCCAGGGTGGGCTCCTGGTTTTCAATGGCGATTTCTGCACGCTGGACTTCGATCCCGCATTCGTCGCCAGTTGTCGTGTTCCCTGTGGTGGGCGTCAGGCAGCACATCAAACTCAGGACACAGGTTAGTTGTACAATGCTTTGTTTATTACTTCTTCTTGGAGCTAATCACATACACATCTGTCCTGCTGCCCGTCCTGGTCAATCTGCTGTCCTTCCTGTCCCTAACCGGATGTGGTGTCCGGTGACCTGGTCACCTCCCTCATGACCCACAGGGTCCTAGTGTCCTCCAGTCCTGTCATCCCATCTGTCGGGTCACGACAGTCCCCATAGTTTGTCTCAGCCAAGCAGTGGAGTTACGTATGGTGTTAAAGCTACCCAGCCGGTAACTCAGCAACTTGAGCGTTTCCCTTAGCCCAAACAGTTCTTCTAAGTATGGTTGAGGCTTCAGGAGACCAAATGAGCGTATTGTCATCCATGCATGTGAACTTTTTGTCAGCAAGGCTTTGTTAGTAAGGGAAGAAAGCTGTTTGACTGCTGAAAGAATAGCTCTGTTGAAAGCAGCCTAAATGAGAGTTAAGGCCCAGAGTGGCTCAGCCTGCAACGTTGTTAAAGGCGGGTTCATATATTTGTGTACCTGTGTGTTATATGGATCAGATATGGCAGTCTACAGGACATTGCTTAGTGTGCCTCCCGACACGTTCTTTAGTTTATAGCAGGTTTCTAAATAGGTGCCAAGGCAGGTTAGGTTCTGCCTCGGTAACCCAAATTCTAGTGTAATTTGGGCTAGTGAAGTATGTCGTGGGAGGATAAACATCCTCCGATAAGTGCCAGCAATTGCATAATGAAAAACTTTATCTGATCTCCCCCTCCGTGCTTCTGCTCCATACACTATTGAAGGTATGTGTTTTGAGACCATGACTTATAGTAATGGTTGAAAAGACAAGCCCTTTACAGTGTTCCTTATAGAGCAGAAAGCAGACATTAGGGTATTACTTTTTCTTAGAAACGAGCAATAGTGCATAGTAAATGAGCCTCTTGAGTCAAAGTTTACCCCAAGATACTTATACTCTGTCACTGATTACAAGGACGAGCCATCCAGATGGAATGTTGGTGGTGGGCTTCTGCTTGTACTGACTAACATTGAATTTGTTTTGTTGAGGTTGACATTGAACCCATGCTTGGCAAAGTACATTGCTGTGGCGTTCATTAGTCTTTGCAGGCCAATCTTTGTGTAGCTGATCAGTACTACATCATCATCGTACAACATGGGGGAGGCATTAAAACCAAACAGTGTTGGAGCATGTACATTTATTTATTAAGGATTTTTGTCAGATCTGCTATGTAGAAATTGAACAGAAACAGGGCAAGGACAAATCCTTGTCTCAGACCGTAGCTGGTAGGTATTTTTCTTGAAATGGTAGTCCTGGTGCCCAGTTTTATCCGTGTCTGTGTATTGGTGTATAGTAGTTGGATGGCTCTAAGGAGTGTCAGGGAAATTCCCAAGAGCAGAAGCTTACTCCAAAGAGTGTACCGCTGTATGACGTCAAAGGCAGAGCGAAACCCCACGAAAAAGAGCTGTAGGGTCTGGGAGTGAGATCTAGCTTTATTAATTAGTAAGGTAAGCATTAGGATGTTTGTGATCGTAATGGTGTTTTTGACAAACTCTGTTTAGTTCTCCAGAACCAGTGAGTCTTCTGCTGTCCATTCAGTTAGTTTGGCCAACAAAATGTTGGCAAAATATTTTGCCTCTCCATCTAACTGAGTGATTAGCCAGTAAGTTGATGAGAAAGACTTCTTTCCAGCTTTACAAATTGGGGCTATGATTGACTCCCCACCAGCTGTCTTGGATAGCCTGGTGGGAAAGGACATAGTTGTAAAGGTGGCACAGGTGTCTGGCCCAGTATTGAGGATTTTCTTTGAAAAAGGCATGTGGTAGGCCGTTTGGACCAATGGCTCCGTTGTGTCACCCTGAAGAATTTGCTTTTGTTACGTCGTCCAGTAGGTTGGCTTCATGTGGTTTTTTGACCATCAAGTTTGTTGGCTTTCTTTCTGAGTTCGCCAATACAGTCTTGCGGCCCCCGAACATTTCCTGGAAATAAGCAGTCCAGGCTCCTTCCGAAATGTTGCATGATGCTCGGGAGGCCTAGCTCCTGTAGCGTGGTTCACTAATTTTCAATTTCTCTGGCATCCTTCCTGATAATAGCTATAAGAAACTTATGCCAGTACTGGTCTGTCCCCAAATTAGACGACTCCCATGTTGCTTTTCTGTACAGAGGTCTCAAATTAGTTAAACCAGACCTCTATAATTTAGAGCTTAGGCTGGTTCAAAGTGGCGTAAGCACATTATTTTGTTTCTTTTTTGCTGTAATGAGTTGGGCTGAAGGCCTCCTGGGGCAATCCCCTAGTAGAAAATGTGGCTTTCTTGAGGTATGCCATTGATCGACCAGAAGGAGGACCGAAAGGTGGGCCCATTGCTCCAGCAAGTCAGAGGATAAGTGGAGTATGCGCTCCCATTGGTTTCTTGCTTTGAATTCATTTGCATATGGCCATGTCTGAACTGGGGTGGCAGAGTGGGCTAAAGAACGGTGATGGATTAAACCCAGATCTGTTGACTAAGTGTGAGTGTTTGATTGGTTCAGATGCTCTGTCCATCACCACCCCCTTTCGTACCGCTTTGTTCGCCATAAGTTGATAAGTTGGCAGGGAATGCTCAGACGTGAGTCCCTTGCTCACTTTGCCACTGGATTTAAGCAAGCCGGGCTAAAGACGGCTGAAATGCCAGAAACTGGTCGTCGGAAGCTTGTTTCCAGTCCAGGGAAGGCATGGCTTGGCAGTTTGGGCTGGACTGTTCCCATGAGGCACAGGGTCAGACTGATTTGCATATGGTCATGTCTGAACTGGGGTGGCAGAGTGGGCTAAAGAACGGTGATGGATTAAACCCACATCTGTTGACTGGGTGTGAGTGTTTGATTGGTTCAGATGCTCCGTCCATCACCACCCCCTTTTGTACCGCGTTGAATTCTGCCTGGGCAATACATTTTGTTGACCAATTTAGCCTCCTATAGTTGACAGTGGAGACTCTTCCCATTTCCTGTCGAGCTTGACCATGAATCCTGCAGTGTAGGTTTAGCAAGATCTTTTAAGGTTGATGGTCACTTTCCAGTCGAATTCCTATCTCATAGAGGCAGACCATGTGAAAAATAGGGAGGGACATTAGCATGTAGTCTAAAATCGAGTTGGCCATTGCCAAGTGGAAGGTACATCAGGTGTCCCTGCCAAGTGGCACGGACATCAGGCTTAGTTCGTCCATTCAACGATCTCAACCTAGATCATTGTCAAAGGCCAAACCCCTGTTATCCCTCCTTTGCATCCATGGATGGAGCCATTAAGTATGCCTGATCTGGTTTTGGATTTCAACTGTTTGATAGTGCACAGCTTCCTACAGCAGGTTCATATTAAGGTCGCCTATAGTGAAAAATAAGTGTAGAGGGATTGGATGACATTTGGTTGGTGATGAGTATCAGTAGGAGATCAATTGTTTCCTTTTTCTTAGCGGGCTTATGGTGAATGTAGACGTTTATTATCAACAGTGTCTGTTTGTTGTCGTAGAAGCATTCTGATAGTTTCACAGCTTGCAGGTTGGATTGGTCCATTTGGAACTCTTCTAATTTTAGCGGTAATGTTGACCGCTGCGTAAATGACTAGGCCCCACGGGACGTCCCAGTATGTGAGTTTTTAAGACTGGTTTGTTAATTCCTAGAAATTCCGCTATGTTCAGGGGGATCAGTGTCCAAGTCTCCTGTAATATTATGAAGTGAAAAAAATGTATGTAGGCTAAAAATTGAGTGTCCTTAATTTTGTTTTGAATTCCTCGACATTCATCAAACAAATTGCTAGATTTTCACTCAGCATGCGTCGCGTAGTTGTTTTTGTAGTCAGTATTTTTTGTCGCTGTTTGTAATTGACTGCAGCCTGCCAAGGAGTCATGCCTATTCAGTTGAAACTTGAATTAGCGTCCTATTTACGTCACCATTGCTGCTAATGTTATGGACCTTTGGGCTTGATGGTATCACTGAATGGCTTTGTCTGGAGCTAGTCTTGCAATGACACCAGAGTTTCTTTTTTGCTCAGTGTTCTTGACAAGTTTATGGGAGGGGGCCTTCAATCAGAACTGCTAGGTATTACAAATTGAGGATATGCTGTATCCTCATAACATGTAATCTCAATGCCACATTTGCCAAAGGTCGGTTTCTCCTTCCAAACCTGCTGGGCAACCAGTAGATTTTCCGAGGTGATTCGGTTGGATTCTTCCGAGTTAGATGTCGGGCTACAGCAGAAAGCGACTGCTGTGTGTATATCAGTAGATTTAATAATCCACAAGGTCGGAATTTCCTGCAACATGCAGAGGATTGTGCCATTGTTGATTATATCAAACAGCCCGTGAGATTTATATTTTGGGGTAAAGATTAATTTACGCTCTCAGGAGTGTTGAAATCCCTGAGTTCTGTTTTCTTACTTGAGGACATACTGGCCTCCAAGGAGGGTTGGAACTTTACAGTCATCGAAGGGTCAGTTCGTGTGGTGTTGATCAGCTCTATCGATCCCTTTGGAGCAGAGGGGATGTTCAATGGCAACAAATTGGTCTGCTGAAATTCGCTTTTGTTTATTTGGCACACATTTCTTCGATTTGGGAAACCAGTAGGGCTACTTGTGCAGATTGGATGCCTAGAGATTTATCTACATGTGTCAAGGGGCGTGATCCCTGTAGTGAGCGCTCTCGTCTCGCACGTCACGTAATTACGTGACGTGCAGCGGCCATGGTAGGATGCGCGCGCAGCATAGGCAGAAGCGCGAGGGCCGGCTGAATGTAAGACGTGCTCGGCGCTCCTTGTGACGATATGTTAAAATAAAGACAGCGAACAGAACCTGGCTCCAGAGTATCATTGGGGGAGAATAGGAAACACTACAGTGGCGACGAGGGTGGGATGCAGCACCCCCCAACCCCCCACAACATAGAAAGGAAAAAAAAAGGAAAAAAACGACAATACTGGAGAACAGGACAGGACCACGCGGCAGAGTGCCCAGAAGGCCCGAGGGGTACACACAGCGACGATACATAGATTGTGCGCCACAAGGAGCGTGGCAGAGCCAACAAGCGCGCTGAGGAGTGAACAGAGGAACCGCAGTGAGTATCCTGCCTAGAACTGCGACGAAAAGCGCGCCAAAAGTAAGCCACGACCACGGCCTGCAGGGAACCGCACTGGCTACTCCACCCAAGCGGGAAGGGGCTGAAAGGGACAGCCCCCCACCCCTAGTGAGCGGGGAAGAGCACAACAACGCGCCAGGGAGCCCGGGAGGCCTGGGAAGTTCGCTGCCTACAGCTAAGGGCGAGAAGATGAGCGTGCAAGCAGGGTTCGCGATGGCGCCCGTCCAGTTCCTTCCCAGACCAGGGGAACCCCTCATGAAATGGGAGGACTGGAAGGAATACATAGACAATTTCATAGAAGTCCTAGAAGATGAAAGCGAAGAAAAGTTCAAACCACCGAGAAAGAAACGTATCTTACTGTTAAACTTGGGCCCGTAAGGCCTGAGGATCTATAAAAGCCTGGTTCCTAAAAAGAGAGAAACCACAGACGACGATGTGTACGCACACGCAATGGAAGACCTGGACGAACACTTCAAACCATCGATATGTGTCTCAGTGGACAGGTTTAACTTTCAACAAAGAAAACAACAACCAGGAGAGACGTGGAGGAGTATGTGGCGGCACTGAGGAAACTGGCGTCCTCATGCAGATACGCCAACTGGGAGAATGAATTTATAAAAGATCAAGTGGTGATGCACACCACGTGCACGAACGTGCAGGACAAGCTATGGGCTGCAGGCGACACTTCGCTTAAAGACGTATTGGTCATTGTCAAAAGGGCTGAGTTGGCGCGCCGATGCGCGGCGGCTACGAAGAAAGAAACAGCACCCAGCGTTGTAGTGAACAAAGTGGACAATGAAGAGTACCGCAGGGACCACCAGACCCGGAGGTCATCGGAGAAGGGTCCGGGCAGGTGGCAGAGTAATCCAGGCCCCTCTGGTAAACCGGCGGGAAGCAACAAGAGGTCATGCTACAGGTGCGGAAGCTGGTCGCACGAGGCGCACGACCGGAAGTGCCCCGCGTTCCGCGCCAAATGTATGTTTTGCGGTATAGTCGGCCACTATGAGAAGGTGTGCCGGAAGAAATCCTCCAAGAGCACTGTGAAGTACGTCGGCCAAGAGGGGGATGAACAGGAAGAAGTGGACGAGGAGGAAGTAGTGACGGTGCTCTGCATCTACGATGAAGTCCTAAGTGTGGAAGGACAAGTCCTGGGAGTCAACGGAAGGAGAACGACGAAACCAATTTTGGAGATGACGATAGGAGGCGTCGAAATTCAAGTAGTGGCAGACACCGGATCACCATACACCATAGTCCAAAGAACCGTATGGGAGGAGAAGTTCGCACCACAACTGGGCCCCGAACTGGAGAGACTGGACATCCGCCCTGTCACATACAATGGGGACCGCATACCCATGGCCGGGTACAGGAAGTTGGACTTTGAGTTCAGAGGAAGATCCGCACAGTGCAAGTTATACGTGTCCGAAAAAGGCCCCTCAGTCCTAGGGTGGCTCGACCAAGGCGACTTAGGCATCATATTGGACCCAGGAGGCAAGGAACAAATTCTGATAACGGAACAGGAAAGTGGACCGAACATAGATAAATGAATCAAAGACTTCCCAACTGTCTTCGGGGGCACAGTGGGTAGACTGGAAAAATTTGCGCACAAGATTATTCTCAAGGAAGGAGCAGTACCAGTGGCCCACAAGGTGAGAAACATCCCGTTGGCGGTGAGGGACGACGTGAAGATCGAGCTACAGGAGCTAGAGAAGAAGGGGATCATCGAGCCTATCACATGCGCCGAATGGCTGGCGCCATTAGTAGTGGTGAAGAAACCCAACGGCAAGATCCGCCTGTGTGTTGACCTACGCGAGTCGAATAAGAACATCGTAGTGGAGAGATTCCCCTTACCCCGAATATAGGAGATGTTGGCCAGCACGAGGGGCGTCAGATGGTACTCCACCATAGACTTAACATCAGCCTATCACCAAATTGCCCTGCATCCGGAGAGTCGAAAACTGACCTCGTTCATTACCCCATTTGGATGCTACCAATTTCGCCGCATGCCATTTGGGCTAGCCTCAGCAGCAGCAGTTTTCCAAAAACGTATGCATCAATTATTCAAGGACAGGCCTGGCGTCCAATACTTCCAGGACGACATCTTAGTGATGGGGCGAGACAGATCCGATCATGACAGAAAGTTAAGTGATGTACTGGGAATCCTGGAAAAGAAGGGCCTCACGGCGGAATGGACCAAGTGCAGGATAGGAATGGAAAAGGTGACATACTTGGGGCATGAAATCAGCGTACGAGGAGTAACCCCTAAGGCCGAAAACGTGAAGGCGATCTGTGACGCGCCCCCACCGACCAATAAGGAGGACGTCCGATTGTTCCTGGGGATGGCAGAGTACTACGGGAAGTTTGTGCAGCACTTCGCCTCCAAGACTCACCACATGAGGCTACTCACGAGAGAAAACAGTGAATTCCAATGGTCGGAGGAGACTCAGGAAGAGTTTGAAAGAGTAAAAAAGGAAGTGGCAGGAGCCGTCCCATTGCAAGGATTTGACCCTCAAGGAAGCACGGTGCTCACAACTGACGCAAGCAACAAAGGACTGGGAGCCGTCCTCATGCAAGACCGAGGTCAAGGAGGATTAGAAACCATAAGCTTCGCATCCCGCACCCTGAGTGACACTGAGAAGAAATACAGTGTGATTGAGAAAGAAATGCTAGCAATGGTGTGGGCCATGGCTAGGTTCAGACAATTTCTATGGGGCACCAGGTTCCGTTTGAGAACGGACCACAAGCCCCTGCTTAAAGTACTCACGTCAAGCGGTCACGCCGACGCAACGCCGAGGATCTCCAAGACTTCCCTTAAACTGATGGAGTTCAGATATGACGTGGAATACATCCCCGGCAACAAGAACAGAGTGGCGGACTACTTAAGCAGGGCAGCAGCAATGGAGCCCAGTGCGGAAGACAGCATGGTGACAGAAGAATGGGTGGCACTCACAGAAGACCAAGAAATGACCATCAGCCGTCAAGAGTGGAAACAGGCATACGAAGAGGACCTGGTGCTTGAAGAAGTAAAATCACACGTGACAAGGGGTTGGCCTGACAAGAACAAGACCCGGCGAGAACTCAACCCGTATTTTGAAGTTAGAGAAGAACTATCGACGGATGACCAGGGCATATTCATGTTCAGGGGTGAGAAAGTCATACCACCCGCCAACATTATCCCCAAGCTGCTAGACACGTTACATGATGGACACCTAGGCGTTAGCAAGTTGAAACTGAGGGCCAAGCAGAACTATTGGTGGCCGGGAATGGATATAAGAGCTGAGAGGCATGTCAGGGAATGCCCGAGGTGCCAAGGTGCTGACAAAACACTCAAACCGTTGCGCCCAGCCTTGGGTAAGTTTGACCCTCCGAAGAATCCTTGGGAGGAGCTGTCCATAGACATCTTAGGCCCTGTTTTGAATGCCCAAGGGATACAGAAATACATCTGCGTCATGGTAGACCGGTATTCCAAGTGGCCGGAGCTGAGAATTGAGGAAGCAATGGACACAGAGACTATTGTAAGTTTCATGGCTGAAACGTTTGTGAGAGAAGGCATTCCTAAAAGTGTCCTCAGCGACAACGGCCCCCAATTTCGATCTGAGAAATGGTCCCAATTCCTGCAGAGGAACGGCATCACAGCGAAACACACGTCCGTATACCACCCGGCCGGGAACGGGTTGGTGGAACGGTTCAATAGAGTGGTGATGGGTTCGATACAAGCTGCCATCTCAGACAACAAGGACTGGGAAACAGAAATATGGCACATGGTGTGGGCTTACAGAATAACCCCCACAAGCACTGGCTACAGTCCCTTCCAGATACTCAGAGGCCGCGAGCCGTTCACCCAAGACAACAGGGTATGGAAAGAAAAGGTAATAAAGAGTGAGTGGTCACCGGCTGTGGTACAAGCCAACTTGGAAAGAGCCCAAGCAGTATACACCAAGCACTATGACACGCGAAGGAATGTGAAGAACACAGCACTGGAAAAAGGAGAGTGGGTGAGAGTTAAACTGGCCACACTACAAAGGAAGGGTGAAAGCAAGTACAGCAAGCCCATGCAGGTGAAGGAAGTAAGGGGCAGGGCGGCCCTACTGAGCGATGGTAACGTCTGGTCGCAAGACCGCATGGCCAGATGCAATAAAATATTATGCTGGAATGACAACAGGAATGACGGAGGAAATGAGGATGGGAGTGAGACCCCCCGAGAATATGGGGGAGAGGACTTGGACATTGGTGAGACACAACAAGAGACAGAGACTGAAGGTACCAGCCTGGAGCAGCAGAATGAGGTGGATCGGAGTAGTGGTCAGACTAGCGCGGCTGCGTTAGGGAGTGATAGCAGAAGTGAAGCAGCAACGGCCATGACCCCGGTAAGACTGACCAGGAGGGGAAGGGCGGTGGTCCAGCCGGCGAGATTCAGAGACTATGACATGAGCGAGGACTTGTACATATAGTTATGTTGGGAAAAAAGGGAGATATGTAGTGAGCGCTCTAGTCTCGCACGTCACGTAATTACGTGACGTGCAGCGGCCATGGTAGGATGCGCGCGCAGCATAGGCAGAAGCGCGAGGGCCGGCTGAATGTAAGACGTGCTCGGCGCTCCTTGTGACGATATGTTAAAATAAAGACAGCGAACAGAACCTGGCTCCAGAGTATCATTGGGGGAGAATAGGAAACACTACAATCCCTCGTCTGTAGCCGGGTTCTGAATCTAGCAGGGTCGATCGAGGCCTCCTGAGATTCCTACTTTGCTAGTTGAGTGTTTCGTATAGTGCATGATTTTGTAAGTGCCAGAGGTGTTTTAGGGGTCTTCATGTTGCCGGTATCTGCATTAGCGTTTTTTTCCACTAGATGGGGTTCCTTCAATGCCAGAATGGGCTCCCTCCTCTTACGGTTTGTTGGCTGTAAACTTAGTGGCTGGTATAAAGATGTAGAATATTTGCTCATGCTGTGTAGTTGAAACTCCTTCAATGAGCTGTTGATTCTGAGCTTTTCTGAGCCTTTTGCGCTGTTTATTTTATGGTAGCATTTTTCCAGTGAGATGAGAGGTAACCGGCCCAGCGCTATGTGTGCCCATCCTGAGAGGAGACTGAACACGTGCGTTGCTCTAGTGACAAGCGTTATTTGACGCATCTGTTTGTTGCTTCTGTTAGAAGCTCTGTCCATAGCGTTTTGAGCAATTGATTCATGTGTTGCTGAAAGTCTTGATTTCATTGGAGCTTTGTTTCTGTCAGCACTGATGCTAAGGTGGCAGGGAGGCACACACGTTTGTCTACACCGGGCCACATGTGCAAACTGAGGCGAGTTGGACTGCTTCAGATTGTGATCGAGTTTAGGGCACCTCGTTTGGAGTTGATTTTGAGCCGTGACATAGATTGCTATGATGTTAATTAGCAAGGTCCACCCGTGGATCAAGTTTGTTTCACCGATATGTTTGTGCATCCCAAGTGTCCCTTGACCCCTCTTTTTGTCGTGTTGACGAGCTTCGGTAGTCATCAAGATTAAAACTGAGCTGGTCCATAATGGGGAGAGGAGAAGTGCAGGGTCCACTGGGAGACTATTTGCACCGAACACTGCCGGGCTGAATGCGGAAGTGACTTTAAATGACAGGACTGGAGATCTTTATGGTTGGGAGACTTGCTCATTTGCTGGATGAGAGCTGCTGTTGTTTTATTGAGTGACTTATCGATAAACCAGGACAATTTTGCAGGGAAAGATCAGTTGTTTTCCTCGATGTCAAGGTGAGAGTTCACGGGCTCTATTGCTGGTTCTGTTTGTGTAGGAACATGATGCAGCTCAGCAGTAACTAGGAGACCCTTCCTTTCTTCTAGATCCCTGGCTTGAGCTGGCATGGCGTTTAGTCTTTTTTAGTGGTGCTCCTGAATGAGAATGTTTCCTTCGAGTTTGCCACGGTTGCCTGCATGGAGCCAGACCCTGGAGATTCCACTAATGTGTCAGCTGATATGAGGTTGTCTGCTGCCAGGGTATGGCGTTTGTTTCTTGCGTTCATACTTTTTATGGTCCATTCTTCCTACTGGAAAGGTGCCTTTTTCTTTTGCTCTATTGATTTCTGTATCAATGGATCATCTTGGACACCTATCGATTGTTGAGCAGTTGCAGGAGAGGAGTGCAGCTGAATTTTTTGTTTAGCCATCTCGCATCCTTGTTTTTGAGAATATTGCTTCCTATCCTGCTAACTGCTGACCAGGGAGCTCACCGTCTAATCCCTGCAACGTGCCTGCTGTAAAACCCATCTCTGTCCACGCTGCACCTCGCAGTACCCGCTGCGCGGGTCCCGCATCGCCCGTCTTGCTGGGTGTCCAACTGAGGAGAAGGATCATCGCTGGAGACATTTGCTGCACCAGAGGGCGGGAGAGGAACACTCCTTCAGGGCTGCGAGCGCCAGGTGAGGGACAGGGACTCCATTTCCCAGGAGTCCCTGTGTTGCCATCACCTGCACCTGGACGCTCTCCCTGCTTGCCCCGCCCCCAACCACCTCATTACTATATTGGGAACGGCTGACCCCCGCTAAGCGGGACGCGTGCGGGACGCCCGGGGCTAAGCCCGGGCAAAGGGCGGGCCCTCTTTGGCCCTCAGAGGCCTGAGGAGCCTGGCCTGTGCCACCACCCCTGCCCGTTTTTATTTCGCTCAAGGGACTAATGGACACATAAACTGTAAGTTGTCTAAATATCCCTTTATAAGACTATGGGCTGTTAGTCACAATTATTTGTTAACCATTATTTGTATGGGATCTATTTTATTTACTGTTGTGAGTACTGAGGCCGTTTAGAAATCAGTGCAGGGGAGTGCCATGAATTGCCGTGAAACCAGAAGCATGGCAGTCGCAGAAGCAAAAAAATTAACTGGGACTCTGGATGATTTTATTGTTCGTACTCATGCACTGATCGATGAGGGGATAATATTAATGGACAGGAGGGTGTCGCAAGATCTGGCTATGGCCAAGAGATCTTCTTTAGGCCCAATTGCTCAGGCCTGTACGCCCAACCCAGAGACTCGTTCTAATACCCTTGCATTGGTACATAATCCTGGGGACACCGGTGAATCTGATGTCTCAAATTTTCAACAGGATCTGGAAGCCACCCCTAACCTTAATTTTATAATAGAAAGTGACCCAGACAGGACAGAGTTAGTTAATCCTACCCGGGCCAGTGATATACATCAAAAGGGTTTAAAAGAAGGGGCAATTCCCAAACAAAAGGTAAAAAAATCTACCTCCGTTAAAGGCAAGAAAGCACAAACTGCCTACAAGCGTAATAATTCCACCCTAGATCCACCAACTGCAAATGTGGCAGTCTGCGTAATTGATACCGGGGGGGTACACCCGACAAACACCGGCTTGCCTTTAAGTCTTCCAGATGATACCATCATAGATAAAAGTCTGGAGGAAATCATGGAACTAAGTGGAGAAGTTACTAACTCAGTTGAACACAGTCAGGATGGGAGTGGGTCAAGTACGTTTAATAATAACAACATTCTGAACATATTAAAATCTCTACTCGAACCCATAGAGGTTAGACTGCGCCGCTTAGAAACTATCCTGATGAACATCCATAAGGATATCAGCGCCCCTAGCCTTACTATGAATCCTAAAACATCCCACACCACCAACACAGCCATTAAGTCATCTACGGCTGGCAAAAAAGTCACTGTGGTCAATAACAATGTCTCTAACAACACAAGTAATACTCCCATTGTGGAAGGTACTAAATCTAAGGCCACCGAGCCAAAACAACCTGAGAACTCAACTAAATCCAAGCCACCTCCCCAGGTTAAATCAAATGACCCTACTCCACCGACCCTAAACCCTGACCCGATACCCAGACCTAAGGCAACGGTCCGTAGAAATATTCACCTTCCCCCAGATGCCTGTCCCTACGTAGTGATCCTTACTGGGGTCAGTGAAATTTCATCTTCTGAAACTGAATCCCACCAGGCCTTAAAAAATAATTGTAATTGTAATTGTAAAAATATTTGTAAAGCGCGGTTGCTGCCCGTAGGCGTCCAAGTGCTGAGTTGAACCAGAGAAGTGACGGAAGGGGGAGCTAAGGAACACAGGATTTGGCAAACAGCAGTGTCTTTAGGTTTTTACGGAATGAGAGAAGGTCTGGGTTGGACCGGAGTGAGAGGGGAAGATCATTCCAGAGCCTGGCGGTGTTCAGAGAGAACAGCCTACCCCCGGCCCTGGCTCGCTTTACTCTGGGAACAACGGCCAGGAAAGCCTCCGTCGATCGAAGGTTCCTGTTAGGATGGTAGGGGATGACAAGGCTACTGTTAATAGCTGGGCCCGTTTTCCAGAAGGTGCGGTGCGCCATTGGCTCTCCAAAAATTATCCTTTACCGCCTAATATGCCAAGTAATGTTTTAATGGTGGAAAGAACCCCATGGGTTGGAGGAAACAGAAAAAATCTACAAGGGGACTGTGTGGTGGTCACCTTCGAGAATACACAGGTGGTAGATTTTATATGTAGAGGGTCCCCTAGATATCAAGCTAGCACTGTTACTGCCAGGCCCCTCTCTTACTTCTACTTACCTGGGAACCAAACAGACAACAGATGGAGCTGGTTAAGGGGTCCACATGAGCTAAAGCAACCCAGAGGCAAAACCCCCCATGGGAGGTACACCCTATAGGCTGGGATGAAGGTGTTAACGAGGGTTGGAACCAGGCTAGGCCAAGAAGAGGAAGACCGCTTCATGGGGGATTTGCGGCAGGGCCCTATAACAGCCACCCATTCTATTATCAACAGTTTGCTCACGGATATGATAACCTTTTTAATTTCCCCACTGCCAACCGTTTTGATTGCTTGTCAACCTTGGACGGGGTCGATTGACAAATACAGGTCTCTCCAGGTACACAAAGGCCTAAAAACAACCCTACCATCTCTCTGCAAATGGATAAGAGTATTCTGGACGGGCAGATGTCCAGCTCAACTACCACTAATGGTAAGGGTGTGGAAGATGGGGTGTCACTTAATTTAAAAACAGTTGGGTTTCGGGGGGGTAAGGATATCACCATGGCAACCTGGAACATTGCGGGACTTAAAAACAAAGTGGACGACCCGATTTGGCGGGATTTAATAGGATCTATGGACCTAATAGCTATGCAGGAGACCTGGGACACCGAAAATTTACTGACCATGGACGGGTTTACTACCTTTTCCATACCTGCAGTCGGATCCTCGAGGGGGCGTGCCAGAGGGGGTCTGGTAACTCTGATTTCTGCCAAAATCCCCGGGACATACACGCAAGTAGCTACTGGCTGCCCTTATTGTGTTGCTGTTTTAATTTCTTACAGGAGTCACCATAATGTTTTGGTTATAAATTTTTATAACTCATTTGACAGGGACAGTCCAGTTAGTAATTTGAAGATGTTAAGCACTTTTCTGGCTGACTTTAAAGAGTCTGCAGAGCATGACTGCACCATTTTGTTAATGGGAGATTTTAATATTCACGGATGTCAGGATAAATGCCCCCCCAATGTGTTATTTGGTACCCCGGACGAAGAAAATGCCCACTTTGAACATTCGGAGCAGGGCATTTTCTTGGAAATAATGTTGGCTGAACATGGGCTTATCTTGCCAAAGGGGGGTGATGGGGATATCCCCACTTTCACAGGCCATGGCAGTGGCTCCGTGATTGATTACATATTCCTCAACAGTACTAATGGAGTCCAAATTAGCAGCTATTCAGTGTTAAGGTCCCATTTTAGTGATCACAATCCTGTGGTTCTAAAAGTAAAGAATATATTTGTCGTCAAGGATAGTTGTAAAAACCTGGCAGATAAACATGATTTGAGGTTAACAGATCAAGCACGCAGAATCAAATGGTGCAGGGTAATCCCAGAAGAGTTTTTTTTGTAACCTGTGTTATAGTAGCAGGGATGATTTGATGTTGTGCATGGATGATCGGGCTGGGGATGGTGAAGTAATGGAGGCGTATAAAAAGGTTTGCATTGATATTCTCTCCAATTTGACTGCTCATGGTAAAGGTAGAACACAAGGGAAGGAAGGTTGGTTCGACAAAAATTGTTCAGCGGCAAACCGCAAACTCAAGGCTGCCCTTAAGTTGGAACCAGTTGACAGACGGCTTGTAGCTACCCTTAGGAGAGAATACAAGACCATAATTGAAAAAAAGCGGCGTGAAATCAGAGAGGACGCCTGGGCTGATCTGACCTCTACAGATGTATTAAAAAGTAGCGCCAAGTTCTGGGCGGTGGTTAACCAACCTTACTTCTCGGATTCCAGTAATAATGAACTGGATTGTGGTATCCAAGAAGAGCGATGGCACACACACTTTAGTTCTGTTTACGAAGAAGAGACCCAGGCGGTAGAATGTATGACCGCCTTCCCCCAATCACCTTATACTTTAACTGTGAACGAGGAGGAGGTGGCAGTGGCCATTGGTATGATGACCAGTAACAAAGCTCCTGGGCCAGATGGCGTCCCCTCTGATCTTTTCAAAGTTGATATTTTATTTTGGTCCAAAGTTTTAGCCAATGTTTTTAATAGAGTTTCTAAGACAGGTATTCCTGAGTCATGGACACAGTCGGTAATCGTACCCATTTATAAAAAAGGGGATCGGGGGGACTTTGGTAATTACCGACCCATATCCCTCATTGATTCTGCAGTCAAGGTTTTAGGGAGGGTGGTTTTAGGCAAACTGACTACTTGGTTAGAGGAAACAAAGACACTTTCCCCTCTACAGTATGGATTCCGAAAGGGACGCAGTACTATCGACCAAAGCCTAAACCTACAGTTGCTCATCGGGAAGTACACCTTAGCTAAGCCAGGATCATTGTTTATTGCTTTTATGGATCTGTCCTCGGCATTCGACCGGGTAAACAGATCCAAATTGTGGGGTCAGCTCCTTAATATCGGAACAGACCCTAACATAGTATATTTTCTAGCAGACCTCCATAGGGACCTCACTGCAACGGTCCGTTACGATAAAAAGGGGAACTGCACGGAAAACATTTGTATTATTAATGGAGTGAGACAGGGGTGCATTCTTGCTCCCCTGCTCTTTACATTATATATCAACGACCTAGGTAAAGCTTTGGGCGTAGTTTGTAAGGATATCCCGAAGGCTGGGAAATATTTACTGCCTGCCCTACTGTATGCGGATGACGCTGCCCTCCTAGCTATAACCGCAGTAGGACTCCAATGCCTGCTGAACTCCTTTTATGTTTTTATGGATAATCTTGACCTAAGCGTTAACTTTGGCAAGTCTCATGTCATGGTAGTAGGTCACAAAGCTAAGTCCAAAAAAAATGTGATGTCATTTTTTTGTAATAAACACAAGTTGTCACGAGTTTCTAGATTTCCCTATCTGGGGGTGGTCTTCGATGAGGGCTCCACGTGGCATCCCCAACTGGTGGAGAAAAAAACATCCCTGGCACGTTCAATTTCGGCAGTGCTAAGATTCTCCCGTAAACTAGGGGTGAAACCCATTGAGGCAGTACTAAAAGTATATGCTTCCAAATGTACTGCCATTGCCATGTATGGGGCCGATCTGTGGGGCTTTAAACAGGTCTGATCGCTCCAGGTCACAGAGGACAATTTTTTAAAAACACTTCTTTCCCTCCCAAAATCCACCGCAAACTACATAGTTCATCAGGAGTGCGGTGTGGGCTATTTGGAGGATAAAATTGCCATGGCCCCTTTATTAAAATGGTTGGCAGTTTGGTTAAACCCAGAGCTTGAGGTAAATCATGAAATCTTAAAAGACTGTTTAATGTTGGACCACTGGGAGAAGATCCCCTGGTTGAAGTACGTGCAACAAATGTGTGAAAAATTGGGACGACCAGAATTGTTCGATAAACCCTTAAGCTTGGTGAAAGGGGATTTGAAATGGGTCAAAAATACTTTTTTGCTGAACAGAAGAATGGACAGAGAGGGCAGGGAGCTGCTTAAACCCTCTGTTAGGACCCACCAGCTGATTGTTTCACCTGACCCCGAACCGGAACTGTACCTTAAAGTTGTGAATAATGCCAATCATAGGTATCTGCTAACAAGGTTCCGTTTGAACAAAATTCATCTTTTAATTTCTGGCCGCCCTGTCTGGACCAGGAGTTCGGACTTAGTTCTATGCAAATGTGATGGCTGCTCAATTATGGACACGGCTCACTTTCTGTTCTTTTGTGATTATTTCAAAGGTATTAGATTCAAATTTATTATACCATTGTTAAAAGGAAAGGGTTTTAGGCAAGTGAAGCCAGCTTTGCTGTACCTCCAACTGTTGACAGAAATATGGGTTATTTTTAATGTGGCAACATTTTTAACCATAGCAGTGAGACTTGGCAAAAAGATCGCTTGGTCTTAGAGGACTTTTTACAAATATCAACTATTGTATGAAACCCCCAATAAGGTCACCAATGTGTATGCTGTTGTTTTTAAAATTCCTGCCATCATGTACTGTATATCTCAGGGGTCATCCCCTGTTTTGTATCTATGTTATATTTTATCATGGGTGGCTTGTGGACTGTTTTAATGCTTGTACACTTTTATGGTTTTTGTGATTTAAACCGAATAAAGTATCTTTTGAACTTTGCTTCCTTTGGTTGAATCAGCTCAAGGTACTTGCCTGTTGTTCTGGCTGCTGGGCAACACGACTTGGAGACAAAAGAGGACCGACGCCTTCCTGAGTCTGCCGTGTCATTTGGGAGATGGGCTCAAAAGTATAATTATTTGTAATCCTCTGTTTTTGCCTCATGTTAATCGGTGCTGCCCTTGTCTTCCCTGATCGCATGTCCTCCATTCTAGTGGGCCTTGCTACTCCACCAAGTCCATTACCATCACTGGGAGAGGATGTTTGATCGGTAACTGGACTATGACAGGTAGCTGAGTTCCTTCATTGATCCAGACATCTCTTGTATTGAGTTTATTTGGGGGTATTAAGTCAAGCCTCGTATGTGTGCAATTGGTGTAGTTTTTAATAATGGACCATCATCAGGGATTCCCACCGTGTTAGGAGAGCAGACGAAAGTAGTCTAGCTTGAAGGGGTGTTAGTCTGTAGATGACATTTTATCATTGTTAGAGATGTTAACTGTATTCCCGTTATTAATAACAATACATCTTGCTGTTTTATTCTTAGTGCAGTGTGTGTGATATCATGAATAATGAAATAGGTTTGTTACTGTTACCATAGTGACTCTGATCACTTTATGGGATTGTTTCTAATCCAAAACATTACTTACATGTCAATTACACATTGAATAGTGTTCTGCAGGGATAGAATAACCTGTATTTCACATTCATTGCTGGTGCTTTGAACCAAGTTTGCCAGTGTTACCAATGGGTGAGAAAGCACGCCTTGAGTTAGGCCAACGTTGTAACTTATGCAACAGAGTGGATTCAGTGTAGAGCAGAGGTCTTCAATCTGTGGGGCGCGACCCCCAGGGGGGTCGTGGAGTCCTCTGAAGGGGGTCGCAGATTCTGTCCCTGGCTTGGGCTGATGAGGGTGCTCATGGCGAGGCCTAATTCACACCGAGGTGTGAAAAACATCGAAGCCTCATTAACAAGTAAAAGACTTGTCAAGTACTCAGGTGTGGCTGTGTGTGTCCCTGAAGCCGTTTCGAGCTGGGGGAAGTCGGGGAGGGGGGCTGGGGGAGCAGGCTGTAGTGTAGCCTTCCCTTTGAGGTCAATGAATATTGTGCGTCTGGAGCTGTGGGTCCCGTGACACATCCCCCGCCCCAAGCAGGGAGGCACAGAGATGCCCTCCCATGATCGGGAAAGAAGGAAAAACACGCAGAGAGATACTGACACCCCCCCACCCCCCCATGAGAAAGGCACAGAAAAGGTGGGTGAATGAATGATGGGTGGATGGATGTATGTAAGGATGAAGGATGGATGGATGTGTGAAAAGGTGGGTGGATGAATGATGAATGGGTGGATGAAAGGGTGGATGGATGAAAGGGTGGATGGATGAAAGGGTGGATGGAAGGAAGGATGAAAGGGTAGCTGGATGAAGGATGTATGGATGGATAAAAGGTTGCATAGATGAATGATGGATGTGTGAAAAGATGGGTGGATGAATGATGGGTGAATGGATGGATGAAAGGGTGGATGGATGAACGATCGATGTATGGATGGATAAAAGATTGCATGGATGAATGATGCATGGATGGATGTGTGAAAAGGTGGGGGGATGAATGATGGGTGGATGGATGAAAGGGTGGGTGGGTGGATGGATGAAAGGGTGGATGGATGATGGATCGATGTATGGATGGGAGGATGAATGGGTGGATGGATGTATGTATGGATAAAAGGTTGCATGGATGAATGATGGATGGATGTGTGAAAAGGTGGGTGGATGAATGATGGGTGGATGGATGGAAGGGTGGATGGGTAAAGGATGGATGTATGGATGGAAGGATGAAAGGGTGGATGGATGAAGGATGGATGTATGGATGTAAGGATGAAAGGTTGGATGGGTGAAGGATAGATGGATGAAGGATAGATGTATGGATGTAAGGATGAAAGGGTGGACGGATGAAGGGTGGATGGATGGAAGGAAGGATGAAAGGGTGGACGGATGAAGGATGGATGTAAGGATGAAAGGGTGAATGGGTGAAGAATAGATGGATGAAGGATAGATGTATGGATGTAAGGATGAAAGGGTGGACCGATGGATGGATGTATGGATGGATAAAAGGTTGCATGGATGAATGATGCATGGATTGATGTGTGAAAAGTTGGGAGGATGAATGATGGGTGGGTGGATGGATGAAAGGGTGGGTGGATGGATGTATGGATAAAAGGGTGGATGAATTAAGGATGCATGTATGGATGGGAGGATGAAAGGGTGGATTGATGTATGGATGGATAAAAGGTTGCATGGATGAATGATGGATGGATGTGTGAAAAGGTGGGTGGATGAATGATGGGTGGATGGGTGGATGGGTAAAGGATGGATGTATGGATGGAAAGATGAAAGGGTGGATGGATGAAGGATGGATGGATGGATGGATGGATGGAAGGATGAAAGGATGGATGGATGTGTGAAAGTGTGGGTGGATGAATGATGGATGGATGTGATGAGGTCTAACAGGCGCATTTATGGTTGTCAAAAGATGATGATGAGGAGTACCAGTTTCTAGAAACTTTTGTCAGAAGGGGGTCCTTACCCCTAAAAAGGTTTTACAAGGGGGTCTCGGCATCAAAATGTTTGAAGACCTCTGGTGTAGAGTGTCATAGAGTGGAGTGTTATAAAGTGGATTACCTTCTTGTTTAGTAGAGTGTAGTGTCTCATCCTGTGTCATAGACTGGCGTACTGTGGAAGGTCATAGGGTGCTAGAGAGTGTTCTACAGTGGAATAGCATACAATAAAGTGGTGTGTCATATAATTTAGTGGAGTGGCGTGTCACACAGTGATGTGTCATAAACTGGTCTAGCGAGTTGTACAGTGTTAGAGAGTGGAGTTGAGTGTGGGAAAGTGGTGTAGACTGTAGTACAGTCTCATAGAGGTGGAGTGTATAGTGGAACAAAGTGTAGAAGAGTATTGTACAGGGGTGTACAGTGGACTACAGTGTTGTAGATAAGCGCAGTGTTGGACAGTGGAGTAGAACATCATAGAATGCCATACAATGTAGTAGAGTGTTGTTGAGTGCAATACATTGAACCACTGTGTCATACAGTGGGATAGATTTAGTGCTTTGTCGTAGACTGCAGGACATAGAGTCTTGTAGAGTGGAGTACACTATCGTACAGTGGTGTGGCATACACTACAATAGACTGATGTACAGTGGATTGTTGTTGAGTGGAGTATTATTCAGTTGCGTGTTTTTTGAGTGATGTGTCATTAGGTGGAGTGTGTTTGAGAGTACTGTTATTAAGCATAATACAGCCAGTATTGTGTTGGAGAGTGGAGTGGCATACAGAGAAGTGTTGGGTGATAGAGTGAGGCGTTGTACAGTGTGTTGCAGTGGAGGGGCATAGACTGGAGTGGTGCACAGTAGAACAGGATGTTGTAAACTAGAGTGATGTGTGGTAAAGTGGAGTGATGTGTCACAGAGTTCAGTGTTGTGTCATGCAGTAGAGTGGATTAGCGTGTCGTAAAGTGTCACAAAGTAGGGTACAGCGGCATACACTAGAGGGGCATGTCTACTTGTTCTTTAACAAAAACCAAATTTGATTGTACTTGTGGCTTTGTAAAGCTATATATCAATAGCTTACATATCTCCTAATTGTACGAGACAGGAACTGTAGATCTCGTGTTTCGAAGTAAAAAATAATTCTATTTTCTGATGACACCCTTTAAGTGTTCCACACATGCAATGGCTGAAGATGATCAGTTGATACCACACTACTACAGCGATATCTGATTATGTATAATAAACATAACAGCAAGGCAATACATTATTGTTTTATTTGTATGTTTTTCTCAGACGTAAGTAGCATTTCTGTTACAGAACTCTGTCATCATTTTAAACATGAACAGTTCAATATGAACATTTGGATGTAGTCTTCACGAAACACAGGGGGAAAACAAATCCATTGTATTGTAAAATAAAAACAATACTTGTTGTGCATGTCCAACTGTTCAACCATGCCAGGCCACATAATAACATAGCTACTGAATTATGAAAGTCCAACGTTAATGTATCGTTGTAGCTGAATAACAATGATAACATGGTAACTTAGAATTTGTGAAGTAAAATAACAAGGTAACTGTCTGGTAAATGTTGCCTGTGCTTAAAAGTAAGATCATTATCATTGCATTCTATCCAATCTAGTAGATGGTTTGGTATCTAAATGCTGCAGTTTCTCGATGAAAAATTATAGCAGTATAAGTGCATCCTGAAATAGGAATTAGAGAAGCAGTAGAGTGAGAAATACATATATTTATTTTTCTGTGATTGAGAGTACATCTTTAAATCATCAAAATACGAAATCTGGTTACCATTGTTAAATTAAGTGTTGAGACAAATTCTAATTTACAGTTAGGACGTACGTTTTTTTGACAAGCTTTAAATATGAAATTATTTAATGGAATTGATTTGCAATCAGGTATTGGTACATGTCCATATCTTTTAAACAGTGGCACATGAATGTAGGCAATGGAAGCATTCATGTTCCCAAGAGTATATTAGACCAAAGAGGTCAGAATTGTGGTGAGTTTTGTTAGCTATTATTTTTAGTACACCCATGGAGAATTCTTGAGCATCTTGTTCATTGATAGAAAACTGAATAGCACTGCTACACATATCTACCATAGCTTGTATGGCACAGGTAGTGTGGTATCTGTACTTGTCTGACAGGATTTGTTGATGAAGAGTTATCGAGGAGTTGGAGAAACATTACATGCTAGTTTACTTCTTTCAAAGATGGTTGGTAGAAAAGTAGAATAAAACTAGATTAACAATGATATTGCTATGACAATATATGCCATACTCTATCTGTTTTATCCCTACAATTGTTATGCATGCACTTCGGTACACTCCAGATTGGATACTGGGTTACACTTATAAGTCCCTAGTATATGGTACCCATGTACCTAGGGCATAGGTACCCCAGAGGACTCTCATGGGCTGAAACATGTATTATACCACCCAAGAGAGGCCAAGCAAAATGGAACTACAGGTCTGCTACTGCAACCTGTGCAAGCTGGTGCTTGCACCACTTACATTACATATAGGTTCACTATATCTATAGGTCACTACACTTAAAACTTATAAGTCACCCCTGTAGCAGGCCTTATCATTCCTGAAGGCAGGGTGCTGGGTGTTTAGTGAGAGGGTGACCTTGCATGAGCAGAGCAGCTCTGCAGCCTTCTGAGACCATTCTCCCGGGTTGTTTGTCACTCAGTCGGACATATAGGTAGAGGTGCATTATAATAACCTCGCGGTAAATGCTATCTCAAAAATGGCTGCATATAAACATATCGTGTTAGGTATCAAATACCTTGGAATCATACCTCCACACCGGTAACCGGGAGGTATGAATCCACCCTTCTGAAGCGAGCTTCGTGATCTATCTGGTGCCAGCCTTCTTGACCCAGTCAGCACAAAATGGATGCTGCTGACCAGAGATGCATTCTGCCCTCCTGCTGCTGAGCCAAGCTCGAGGAGAAGAAGGCAGCACAATAGGTATCCTGTCACAGGTAGGTGTGACCACCTCCCAGACAGGATTTAGTGTATTGGGGCTGGGTGGGTGCACTCTGAGAGTGCCTGAAAGTCTGGACTGGGGGCCTATTTGGTGTCCCTATGCATAGTCCAGCTCAAATAGTTCACGCAGCCGTTGGCTCCTGCTCTGGCGCGAAACTGGACAAAGGACATGGGTGTAACCCCACTCTGTCCTGACCCTCGCTAGGAGGGTCCCCCAGATCTGTCCACCCCCTCCAGTGGGTACAAAAGGGCTTACCTGGCTGTAAGACTTTTGATTTTATGTGGACAAGAATCTACAAGAAGAAAACACTGACTTTCGACCATCTGGACACTCTGGACTTTGCTGGACTTCAACTGGGCCCAACTTCATCTCCCTTTCTGTCCAAAGCCTTGTTTGTGTCCTTGCTTCATACAGGCTCCATGCAGGGCCTGTGGTGCACGAAGGACAACTGAAGAATCTCCCTTGGAGTGAAGGAGTCACTCCCCTGCATTTGCAGGCACCTCAATGCAACTGACTGGTCTGCTGCTCCCGAGCTTCTGCAGACTCTGAAGATTTCAGCAACATAGGAGGTGAGTTTCTGAAGGTCCCTGAGGTTGATCTGCCTTCTCAGCAAGTTTAGGGCCAGTATCCCTTGTGGAGACTGCATAACCCGAACCCCTGTGCACCGCGTCTATTTGCAACTGCATATGCTTGTTGGTGATTCCCTAGCTTGTGCACTGGACTCTGTGTAGTCCAGACCCTGAGCAGTAGTTGCACCAAAGAACTCTGGCCGCCTTGCACTGAGTTCTCTGTGGGCTGGTACTTTGCAATCTTGCTCGAGGTCCCCTTGCGACTACTGGTCATTCGGCCTGTGGGTCCTCCTGAGGGTCATCTTGATTTCTGTTGGGCTTACCTGGTTTTTCCAGATGTGCCCTGACTCCCAAAGCTTGATGAGTCCCCTGGACCTAGCTGGTCCACACCGTAACCTGCTTGACCTTCCTGCATGGGTTGCTTTTGCCAAGGCTTGTTGGTGCTCCAGCCGGACACTGACCTCTCAGCACTGTGGGAAAGTTCACCTCTGGCTCCTGGTCATTGTCATTATCTCCTGGTCCTCGTGGCTACAGAGTTAAGCATCCCTTCTTTGCACCTGAAGCAACCAACATCTATGGACATTCGTCTACCGAGCCCCTGGTCACTCTGAAGTGACCCAGACTCTGTCCCCTCTGCTTTCAGTTTCCTTCCTTCAAGAATCCAGGTTTGCATTCCACCGGACCCATTTCACCTTCACCGCAGCAGTACTTCTTCAAAACCCTCCATTGGGAACAACAACGGGTTCCTACACCACTCCAGACCTATGCAACCGGCTCTTCTGGGATAGGCAACTTGGGTACCATGGTATCCATGGATGTGGTGGATCTCCAACCTCTTAAGTTCCAACGGGTTTGCTCGAAGTCCTCCTAGAAGGGTCCTTAAACTTAAAAATTGCAACCACAACTTCCCCATAGAATTGTATGGAGCCCGCGGTTGTGTTAGCACACTGCACCCATCCTCCATGGGGTGCCTATTTACTCACCTTGAGTGGTTCATTGGGGTCCCAGCGATTCTACGTGCTCTAGACCTTGTCTTGACCAGAGCCGTGATTGTTATACCACTATTTTAGTATATGTTTTGGTCTCCCCCTGCAGCCCACTGTGTATTGTGCTACTTACAACTGTTGAATTCAATTCAATATTTATTAAAGATTTGGATCACCAATGAGGTCCACATAAAATATACATACAAATTATTACATAATAAATATAATAAAACATAAGGACAATTCATTTCTCAGTCCATTTGTAAATATCAAAAGCTTTCATAGCTGGTCTTAGATTTTCCCATACATGACATAAATGTATATTGTCAATTACCCTAATTAGGGAGACAAATAAGGTTCTCGGCATTGAGACCAATAAGCAGCAACAACGTCCCAAAAAACCTCTACCAAAACATGTGGCATAAGTTTAGGTCCATCTAAACAATAGCAGCTTTGTGATAGAATCAGTGTAGGATAATGTACATCACATAAGTTGTTTGGTAAAACACAGAGACGTGTTCTGAGACAATCAGCGTATTTGGATAAACAATACATTTCCCTTTTACAACAAAACCTAAAAAACTAAATATAATCTAATTTTGTGTGAAAACGCATTAATAGCAGCAACTACATATGTGGATTTCTAAAACATACAGCAACATTTAGTAACAGCTTCTGTAGAAAATCGAGTTTGAATTAGCAGCAATAGAGGGGGAGTTATAGAACATATCCCAATTGTGCAACAGTTAAATAGCAGCCATTACATGTGCAAAATACAATCCTAAAAAAGCAGAGAGTACTAAGACTCCACAAAAAGACACCAAAGCCCAGAGATTAACAGCATAATTAGAGGGAGAGCCATGTGCCTATAAATAGAACCCATTTAAAAGGATATATAGCAGGTTAAAATATACCCATAAACTCCTTAAAAAGTTGAATAGTTTTACACAGACTGCTTCGTTCTTCGGGCAAAAGAGAAAGTCATGGTCTGAAGTTACATTTTTAATATAGTTTTGTAAAAACATCGGTCGAAGCCAACGATGACGACTCAAAAACAATGCTGGACAGACAAAAAAGACATGATCCAGGTGCTGAATGCTCAGCTCACAAAAGTTACTGAGTTTTCCATTTTTCATGCAATGGTACCGTTTACTGTTAAGTCGTTTAAAGGTAAAAAAAGATTCATGCGACATAGGGTAAGCCATCGTCGAATTCCATGTTCTAGGTTCCAAGATAAATATTTCTGAGACATTCTCGGTGAATTCTTCCTGGCTATTATCTTTAACCTCTCTTTAAAAATACAAAATGTAATATCTCTATTATAGCTGATCTTACCACTTGTAGTTTTTAAAAATGATTTAAATTCTGAAAGCGTTAGAGTGATCACTGATTCTTCTTGTACACAGAAAACTTTTAGTGCTATAGAGAAATCACGAGAAAGGGAATATTTACCTAAAAGATATAAAAAAGAGAACAGAAGCAGACCAAGGTCAAGCAAATTAATTCTATCTGTTTCAAATGATATACGTTGGTGCAGCTTCTCCCAACACCCGCTGCCAAAGGATGTTCAAGAAACAAAATGTTCATAGAAGAAGGAAGGTGCACTCCAATAAACTCAATTGCGCGAAAGGATTTTTTGAAAGATCTTCTCTTTATTCATTCATTTCATAAAAGTGGCACAGCCATAGCGTTTCGTTCCCTTTGTGCCATGGGAACTTGATCAGGGCTCAAGTAAAGAGCACCATATTAGAGCTGATCTGATTAGGTAGATCTGAGTCTTCACTGTAATGCGACACTGGATTAGAAAAGTCCCAAAGGTACCCGTTCTTGAACAAATCACAAAGTCATCAATGGCGAATAATCCAGCTGAAAGATGCTCATAAATGGATGATTTCTTCATACAGAGGTAGGCCTCCTAGTTGTGGGCTCCAAGTTGGAATTCAAATTGGGTTCATAGATATAGTGCCTCAATAATAGTAAATCGTATCTAGTTGTGGGCTCCGAGTTCGAATTCAAATAGGGTTCATAGATATAGTGCCTCAATAATAGTAAATTGTATCTCAAATTGTAGTTCTAAACAAGACTGGGTTGGTCATATGACAGCGCTCCTTCCAATATATGTAGTAGTAGGGCTATCTTATCATAGGAGCCTAAAATAAGGCACAATTTTGGAGGGCGAGGGAGAGGGTAAATAAACAGTTTCCTCCGCCCGAAGTGCAGCCCGACGTACAGCCTAACAGTGTTCCGTCTGTGGTGCCAATAGCGCAAGTCCCAGGCACCTGTAGTAAGATGCAATCATCCCGTGTGTCTGGAAGCCAGCAAAGCTAGGAATATTTACCTACTATACCACCAAAAATATCTTGCCACATGAAACCTCTTAATGTATAAGACTCTCTATTTTTTAACTGATGTCCCCAACGCAAAACCCTAGATGAACCTTGGATATAGGCGCTTATCAGACCAAATTCCAATCTAATAGCAGCTGTTGGGACTAGTGCGTTAAAATTACATAATTTACGTAAAATTTGGCCTTCAATCCTATCCAAAAAACTCCAGTCCTTCACAAGATTTGATTCAATAGTATAAAGCAAAGTCGGAGGGATATTTGCTTTAAAAACTGTGAGCAGATGTAAAAAGTGCTTTCTACCCATTGGACTATAAAAAAATATGCAAACCATTTGCATGAGATGGCGCTTTACAAGAACTGTGTCCAATATGAAGTGGGCGACCGGGAAACAACAGAGGACGGATACCGTACTACCGCACACCACGCCTGGAGTTAAACGCACCCGTTTTTCCATAGTGCCTCAGCGGATGGATCCCCTCCCGGTTACTACCTTATACACACCCGTATCAAGCGATATACTCTGATTAATTTGACTGATCCTATAGAACGGAACACAGCAGCAAGAGTACTTTTCTTGCGCATTACTGGATGTACCGGTCCTATTGACCAGTACACATACACGTACATACCGAGTGAATTCCTTCAGGAGTACCAGACTTTGCTCAACTCACTTGCTCGGGGTTGAGCCAAAAGCCCTGAAGAGTCGTGTTGACTCATCTGTACACGACGAAACACGTGTCGGCTTACTGTTCTTCAAGTCTGGATACATTAAATTTCATCTTGCTGGGACAAGAGAAACACCAAAGGATCTGCTGTGACTTATTGTATTGTTTTTGTCATTGTATTTTACTCATCTACCCCATTGTAGTTGCGAGATCACAGCTGTATTTTATTCTTCGTACTGCCTGCTATAAATTTCCCTAAATAGAGAAAAGAATCTACCACCTCCAACTTTTCATGACCGATTTGCCACTTAAAATTACATGATTTTCTACTTCTGTTACATTTCATGATTAAAATGTTGCTTTTCAAAACATTTATCTTCAAGAAATGTGCCACTGTGTAATTCTGTAATGATATCGCTTTTTATTCAGCCCATTAGGGATTAGGTCCATCACTGCTATATCGTCCACATACTGAAGACATGCAAAAGAACGGCTGCCTATCTTTGGTGCATCTCCCTCTAAATGAGAAAAGCATTCAGGTAAGTCTGCTATATATAACGATAAAAGCAGCAGTGCTAATGAACAGCCTTGTTTCAGGCCATTTTCTATAGGTAATACAGATGATAAGCCTTGATTTCCTCCCATTAATACCTGGCACCAAGTTTGAAAATGTAGGGCAATAATTAAAAATAACAGAAGAGAGGGCACTCCCATTTTGTGCAATTTTCTCCAATGTAGTGGCCAGTCTACCTTATCAAAGACCGTTGAAAAATCTATTAAGGCCGTATACACGTTTGACCTACAAAAGATCGTGTATTTCTCCTCAATTAGTTTCAACATGGAGATGTTATCTAGGGTAGAGTGATTTTTCCTAAAACCTGCTTGCTCTATAGGGAGGACCTTCTTCTCATCACCCATTCAGTGAGGTGATCAAGAATACTACGAGCAAATATTTTCCACACTGCATCTAATAAGGCTATTTGCCAGTAGTTACAACTGTTCTATTGATCTCGTATTGTTTGCTTTGTGTTCTATCCTCATGTAGAGGATACTAGAAAGTGTGATATTAAATACATATTTTTATATAACTACTGTGTGGTTCTCCTTACATTTAGTCAATATAGGAGGTGATACTCTGGTAAAACAAGCTGCTTTACATATTTTCAAGATTAAGCCTGAAGGCTGCTCTCCACAGCTACCACTCGGGTAGCTTTCTAAAGTATATCTTTCACCTCATACATCATAAGGGACGATTGGACTGGTGCAAGGTGCCCACTTTAATTAGTGGACAGCATCTACCTGGCCAACTTCTCACATTTCTATTTCAGTGTTTATTTGTTTACGGTTGTTCTAATTATTTTTTGTAATTGCAGTTTGAATACATTTTTGCTTTTTAAAAACAGTTCAGGTTTTTTCAAAATGGAATACTGACCAAGATGAGGAGCATATTGTGAGAAGTTGGCCTGGTATATGATGCTCACTAGTTCTAGTGATCACCTTGTACCATGCCAAGCAACACTTATGATGATTGGTTGTAAGTCAACCTTATAGACCAGCTATCCTAGTAGCGTGGACAAAGCAGTCTTAGGCTAAACTCTGTAAAGGCATGTGAAGCAAGCTGTTTTACCATACACAATCCCCTTGACTACCAAATGAAAGGACATTACACAGATATATATTGAAAATATATATATATTTATTTACTACAAATCCCCTATACTCTTTATGAGCACAGAAGCAAATGCGTTAAAACAAAACACAGTTTAAATATACAAAAGTTGCACAATATGGATGAGCCCTAGGGGCCACCTAAACCATATACTAAAATAGTGGTATAAGAACCCCCTAGCTGAAAGGAAGTAGGCCTAGGGCCTTGGGAATCGCTGGAGCTGTTCGGGACAAACAGGGAAGAAGTCAGGAAAAGCCCGCGGGACTCGGGTGCAGTGTTTAAAGTGCACGCATACACCAATGCAATGTCAATGGTGCGTAACAGTTACAAAGTTAGTGTTTAAGGAACCTTCTGAGTGACCTATAAGGATGAAACTTAAGACCTAGACACTAGAGGTGTATACCAGTGTAGGAACACTGGCGTTGCTGAGTTACCTCACCCACAGGAAGCGGGTGCACAGGTGCGAAGTAGTGTCGGGTTTCGTCGCGCAGGTCGATGGTGCTTGGAGCTGAACATGCTGCAGGCGTGGAGACGAGAAGAGTTCCGGTGGATCCAAGGGTGGATCTGAAGTGGTGAACACCTGAAAGCAGAGGGGACAATGTTCAAAGTCACTAGCCAGTGACTACCGTGGAACCAGGATGGAACCAGGCGATGTCGGGTGCAAACAGGCAATGAGGTGTAGCTTGTCTCTGCAGCCAGGTGAACACGAAGAGGTCGAGGATGTCCAGGAGTCAATCACGAGCTGTCCCGCGCAGGCTCTAGCTGATGGCGGTGTCGACCACTTGATTGAAGCACACAGGCCTTGGCTAATGCAAGCCACGCAGGAAGTGAAGAAAGCTTATCACTCGGACCAGCAAGATCAGAGCGGGTGCTCTTTTTTACAGAAGCGAGGGCAAGTCTAGAGCAACCAGACCCGCAGTGTAAATTGCAGGTTTTGTTGCCAAGATGGCCGCGAGCCACGTGGCAAGGGGCCGCGATGGGGCATCAAGTGGCAAAGTGCAAAAGGGCCCCACACAGATCATGGAGATGCTGGGGGGCTGATCTTCGGTGCAAATGCTGCTCGGTGGTGGGGCTTCTCAAACCCCAGAGCACAGCGTCGAGGGTGCCTCGGGTGCTGCGCAGTCAGCTTCTCAGGGGTCTTTCGAGATGTCCGGTCCCACGTCTCTCGGTGCTTCCACGGGTCCCTTCTTTGCAGGGACTGTGGATAGGGCTGTGAGAAGTCTGGGAGTCTGGGTCTCGTTGGGCTCTGGGCTCGGGCTCCGGCAGGAGGCGGCGGCAAAGCAGACGTTGAGTTGCTGCCTGGTGCCTGTGTTCACAGGTTGGCCACTCCTAGGCCACAAGGGAGATGCTCTTCAGTATTTTGTGCAGCAGAATGTCGAAGTCCAGTCATCTTCTTAGTTTCAAGTTGATTCAGGATGATCTGAGGTGCTATCGCACTGCTCCCACTCTTATTCCCAATCTGAGGGGTGGATCACCTGCTAGGTCCCTCCTCTGGGTGGGACCAGGAAGGGGGACTGTTACACTCCCTTTCCTTTGTCCAGCTCCGCGCCAGGACTGGGGCTGGAAAGCCCCAGCACCGGTTTGGACTGGCTTATGCACGAGGACACCTTGTGTGCCCCAGGAATGTTTCAATCTATCCAGCCCTGTCCTACCCAATACACAAGATCCTGTCTGGGGTGGTGCTCGCACCTCCCAAGGCAGGAAACCCTTTGTCCAAGCCTCCCTCGCTGGAAGGACTCCCAGCAGCAGGTGGTCAGACTTGTGTCTGTGGTGGCAGCATCCATTTTGTGATGCTGAGGCTCGAGTTTAACTTTAACCGGGGTTCAGGTTATGTACATGTCGTGTCCCTCTAGAAGGGTGGAATGCTATCCCCGTCGACAAAACTGTTGAGGGGATAGTATTCCAAATCGTATGACACCTTACTCGACATGTTTTGATAAAGCCAAACCAAAGTTAGCATATAACCGCGAGGATTATAATGCACTTAAGAGTATATGGTATGGCAGACAGGCTCAGCTCATGCTAGAGCACCATCTCACATGAAACCACGCACTCTGCCTCCAGGATTGCAGAGGCATTCCATAGGAGTGGCTTATAGGTTACCATGTGTCCAGTTAGGTTAGATATAGGTATACTATATCTAAGTAAGAGGTGATTACACCAACTTACCCCAGCTGAGTGATCAGCCAGTTGTGTCAAATATGGAGGCCAGGCCAGCGGTGGCACAATACATGCTGCAGCCCCTGGTAGGCCTTGGATACACCTATGCCCTAGGTACCTGGAGTACACTGTTACAGGGGACTATAAGGTGAACCAGTTCCAATTTGTAATGCACCTAGAGTGCATTGGCATTAATTTAGAGAGAGAACAGCAGGCTGTGGGTCTGATTAGCAGGCCCACAGCCACAATAAGTCATAAACCAGTGAAGCAAAAAGCAAAAATTTGGGGTGACCATAGGATAGCAGACCTTACTCTCCTACACAACCCCCCCCCCCCCAAACGCAGGGACATTAGACTAACCTTGACCAGTTGTGTCTTCATGTTCTAAGTGGAAGTACCTGGAAAGACCATCTGCGTTGCCATGGTCAGTCCCTGGGTGGTGCTCCACTGTTAAGTCCATCCCCTGTAGTGAAATGGGCCACCTGAGTAGTTTGGGGTTTCCACCCTTCACCTGATTAAGCCATAAGAGGGGCTTATGGTCGGTCTGAATCTTGAAGTGAGTGCCACACAAGTATGTTCTCAACTTCTTCAGGGCCCACACCACAGAAAAAGGCCTCCCTCTCAATGGCTGACCAACGTTTCTCTCTGGGGGTCAGCCTTCTGCTAATAAAAGCAATGGGCTGGTCTTGACCATCTACATTAAGTTGTGAAAGCACAGCTCCCACTCCCAACTCAGAAGCATCTGTTTGGACAATGAACTCTCTTGAGTAGTCAGGACTCTTCAGGATAGGTGCAGAGCACATGGCCTTCTTCAGGTCATCAAATGCCTTTTGACAGTTTTCTGTCCACTGAACCTTTTTGGGCATCTTCTTGGATGTCAGATCATTAAGAGGAGTCACAATGGACCCATAGTTCTTAACAAACTTCCTGTAGTACCCAGTCAGGCCCAAGAAAGCTCTGACCTGAGTCTGGGTAGTTGGAGGGGACCAGTCCTTTATGGTCTGGATCTTACTCTCCAGTGGTTGAACTTGGCCTCCACCTACAAGGTGACCCAAATACACAACCTTACTCTGCCCTATCTGGCACTTTGTGGCCTTGATAGTGAGGCCTGCCTTTTGCAGAGCCTCAAGCACTTCCTTCGGGTGGACCAGGTGATCCTCCCAGGTGGAGCTGAAGACAGCAATATCATCAAGATATGCTGCACAAAAGTCATCCAACCCAGTAAGGATTGATTCATCAGCCTTTGGAAGGTGGCAGGTGCATTTTTCAAACCAAAGGGCATCACCACAATTGGTAATGTCCTCCTGGGGTAGCACATGCTGTCTTGGCTTTGGAGTCCTCAGATAACCTGATTTGCCAATAGCCAGCTGTCAAATCAAATGTGCTCAAATATTTGACAGAAGCCAACTTGTCAATGAGCTCATCTGCCCTTGGAATAAGGTGTGCATCTGTCCTAGTGACAGCATTGAGTCCTCTGTAATCCACACAGAACCTCATCTCTCTCTTGCCATCTTTGGTGTGAGGTTTGGGGGCCAGAACCACTGGGCTAGCCCAGGGGCACTCTGAAGGCTCAATAACACCTAATTCCAGCATCTTTTGCACCTCAGTCTTTATACAGTCCCTGACGTGGTCAGGTTGCCTGTAAGTCTTGCTTTTCACAGGAAGACTGTCACCAGTGTCCACCACATGGGTACACCAGTTAGTCTGACTGGGTGTCAATGAGAACATATGTCGGTATGACTGCAAAACTTGTCTACAGTCATGTTGCTGATGTTCAGTGAGGCTGCCATCTAAGGCCACACCATCAATTGAGCCATATTCAGGGTTCTGAGTTAACAGGTCTGGGAGAGGGTTCTGAGTTAACAGGTCTGGGAGAGGGTCACTCTCTTCCTCCTGCCCCTCATCTGTAGCCATGAGCAAGCCCATGTCTGCCCTGTCAACATATGCCTTCAGTCTGTTGACAAGGAGCACCCTGTGGGGGCTCCTGGGAGTTCCTAGGTCCACCAAGTAGGTAACCTCTCCCTTTTTCTCAACAATTGTATGGGGTCCAGACCATTTGTCTTGGAGTGCTGCTGGGGCCACTGGCCCCAACACCCATATCTTCTGTCCAGGCTGATACTCAGTCAAGACAGCCTTTTGGTCATGCCAAGCTTTCTGTAATTCTTGGCTAGCCTCAAGGTTTTTGGATGCCCTCTCCATATACTCAGCCATCCTGGAGCAGAGACCAAGTACATAGTCCACTATGTCTTGTTTAGGCTTTTTGAGAGGTAACTCCCATCCTTCCCTCACCAGACATAGGGGTCCTCTTACATGGTGCCCAAACAACAATTCAAAGGGGCTAAATCCAACCCCCTTTTGTGGGACCTCTCTGTAAGCAAACAGAAGGCAGGGTAGAAGGACGTCCCATCTCTGCCTGAGCTTTTCAGGTAATCCTTTGATCATACCCTTTAGGGTCTTGTTAAATCTTTCAACAAGCCCATTACACTGTGGATGATAAGGAGTGGTGAACTTGTAGTTGACACCACATTCCTTCCACATAGCTGTCAAGTATCCTGACATGAAGTTGGCACCTCTATCAGATACTACCTCCTTAGGAAACCCCACTCTGGAGAAAACTCCAAGTAAGGCCCTGGCCACAACAGGAGCTGTTGTGGTCCTAAGTGGAATTGCCTCTGGGTACCTGGTGGCATGGTCCACCACCACCAGTATGAATCTGTGCCCAGATGCTGTAGGGGAATCCATTGGACCTACAATATCAATCCCCACTCTTTCAAAGGGAACCCCCACCACAGGTAGTGGTATCAGGGGGGCTTTTGTTGTGCCACCTGCTTTACCACTGGCTTGGCAGGTTACACAGGAGCGACAAAACTCCTTGGTGTCTTCAGACATGTGAGGCCAGTGAAAGTGAGGGACAAGCCTGTCCCAAGTCTTATTCTGGCCTAGGTGTCCTGCTAAGGGAATATCATGGGCCAAGGTAAGAAGGAAGCCCCTAAATTGCAGAGTTATAACCAAACCTCCTGGTTGTACCAGGCTTGAGGTCTCTACCCTCTGAATAAAGGAGCCCATCATCCCAATATACTTTATGGGTACCTTGAGCATTCCCAGCAGCCTCAGCAGCAGCCTGCTGTCTGAGGGGTTCAAGAGAAGGACAGGTTAACTAAGCCTGCCCCAAGTCTGCCCTAGAAGGTCCCCCTGTCCGCAGAAACTCACCCTTATCAGGTTCAAGGTATTCAGGGACAGTTCCTTCAGGGGTCACAAGATCATCTTCCTGTGAAGGCTGATCCTCACTTGTAGGCAGTTGGGAAGGCACAGCCTTTACCCTCCTGTTCTTCTTCTTGGAAGGTGCTTGGTCCATTGTTCCAGGATCCAAGACCTGAGGTTCAGAGGGGCACTTTTTGGCCTGTGACCTGGTCACAGCAAGGACAAGTGATGATATCCCTAACATATCTGCATGAGTCCTGTACTCAACTTCTGACCATAGAGAGCTCTCCAGGTCATTGCCCAACAAACATTCAACTGGTAGATCAGCACTAACCACAACTCTTTTTAGGCCAGTTACCCCTCCCCAGGAGAAATTAACAATTGCCACACTATGTGTAGTAGTGACATTGCTGGCATTGCTCACCAGGTAACTGTCACCTGGTATGTATTGTCCAGGGTCCACAAAGCTAGGTGTCACCATAGTGACACTGGCACATGTGTCCCTGTATGCTTTTTCATTAATCAAAGGTGTCTGTCTGTACTTGCCCAGATTACTGGGACTTATAGTAGGGGCCAAATATATGTCCCCATCACAAATCAGAATAGCCTGTGTAGGGGTTCTGACTAGGACAGAATCTCCCTCAGTTCCCAAGGTGATACCCACAACCCCCTTAGTGTGTGGACCAACACTGCTAACTGTACTAGTGGGTGCAGGTGCCTTAGGGGCTGCAGTGGTGGGGGCTCCACCCTTTTTACACTCACTTGTCCAGTGAGAGGTGTTTTTACATGTACTACACCAGGGTTTTCTTTGACCTTCTTTCTTCTTCTTCTTGGAAGTTTGGGACCCACCCTCAGTAGTAGTTTGGAGCCCTGTTGAAGACTTCTGGTCTTTAGCTTTCTGCTCCCCACCCTTCTGATCTGTTTTCTTTTGGTCACCACCCTGGTTCTGGTTCTGGTTCTGGTTCGTTTGCTTAACTCTGGTTCTAACCCATTTGTCTGCCCTCTTTCCCAATTCTTGGGGAGAGGTCAGATCTGAGTCAACCAAATGTTGATGCAACTGCTGGTTCTGACAATTATTTAAAATGTGTTCTCTCATAAGCAAATTGTACAATCCTTCATAGTCTGTAACCTTACTTCCCAGCAACCATCCCTTCAGAGCCTTAGTGGCACATTCAACATATTCAGACCAGTCCTGAGTCTGTGTCTTCAGGGTCTCTCTGAACATTAACCTGTACTGTTCAGTGGTTAAGCCTAACCCATCAATCAGAGCACTCTTCAGGACCAGGTAGTTTCTAGAATCCCCATCACTAACTGTGAGGAGTCTGTCTCTGCCTCTACCTTCAAAGGAGAGCCACAAGATTGCTGCCCACTGCTCCTGAGGGATCTGCTGTACTCTGCAGGCTCTCTCAAGTGCAGTCATCCATTTTTGGATATCATCCCCAGCTTTGTAGGGGGGCACAATCTTACTCAGGTTTCTATTGTCATAGGACCTGTCTTTATCCGTTGGGATAATGCTGCCACCAGTGGGTACTAACCCACTCTCTCTAGGCTGTCTTGATCTAGCAAGTTTCTCTTGGGCCAGGGGAACCTCTAGTTCCCTCTTCTGGATCCTAAGCTCAGCCTCTCTCATGTTGGCCTCATGTTCCCTTCTCTGAGGGCTAGTCATCCCCCTTCTGGAGTGACCATGAGAGCCTCTAGAAGCTTGGGAGGTATTGGATTCACCTGAGTGATTCCTTCTCCTCCTTTGCTCCTGGTTAAGTCCACTTGGGGGTCTGGGTAAGGTCATCCTTAGCTCAGTCCCAAAAACACTTAAGTTAGCCTGGGTAAGCCTGCTGGCTGGCACCTGACTAAGTCTGCCATCATCAGAATCACTGCTCCCCCCTTCTATCTCCTCTTCTTCCTCCTCCTCATCAGGCTGAGTATCTCCAGTGACTTGGTCGTCCTCATCTATCTGGACTACAGGGACAGGGGTGTCAGTAGTGTCATCTTCAGTGGGAGAGCCTCCTTCACCATTCCCTGTGGGGTCTGGTTTAGAGGTCTTTAGAGCTTCAGACTGGTCTAAAAGCTTTCTAAGGTGGTGTGTAGTAGGGGTTGGACCCGTCTTGAGACCTCTTGAGGCACAAAGCTGCCTCAATTCCTTAAAATTAAGCATAGCAAATTTGGATGGTGCCCTTGGAGGGTCACTCTCAACAGGGACAGTCCCAGTGGACCCCTCTGCTCCAGACATTGCTCCAGTGTGGCTGGATATGTTGCAATCTACCTACACTGGTGTTTACCTACTAAACCTATCTAGTAGTTGTAGTCAGGGTGTGCTACTCCCTATCCTCTACAACAACTAAGTTCAGTAGAACTTAAGTATACTAGTCTTGTTTTATATGTACCTAGCAGGTACCTGTATGATCAATCAAATGATACTCTCAAAGATTGTAATGGTAAAACAACAGCAAGCTCAAATCCCACCCGCTGCTCACCAATGTGAGAAGTTGGCCTGGTATATGATGCTCACTTCAGAGACTCCACTGTTTGTACACCGGGTGCTCCCTTGCTGATTTGTGACCCCGCGCCTCGCGGCCCCCGCTGCGCGGGTGCCGCTCGAGGCTCTCACCGCCTTGGCTGTTGACCGGCTGCATCGTCGAGGGAATCTACCTCCACCAGGGACTGCGAGGACCAGCGGGCGCTGCGTTCTAAACTCGCCACAGCTGGTCCTCTTCCCGCCCCTCCCGCTGGACTGCAAGTAAGGAGGCGAAAACTCACTCTGTGTGCCTGCCTTCAGAGACTCCACTGTTTGTACACCGGGTGCTCCCTTGCTGATTTGTGACCCCGCGCCTCGCGGCCCCCGCTGCGCGGGTGCCGCTCGAGGCTCTCACCGCCTTGGCTGTTGACCGGCTGCATCGTCGAGGGAATCTACCTCCACCAGGGACTGCGAGGACCAGCGGGCGCTGCGTTCTAAACTCGCCACAGCTGGTCCTCTTCCCGCCCCTCCCGCTGGACTGCAAGTAAGGAGGCGAAAACTCACTCTGTGTGCCTGCCTTCAGAGACTCCACTGTTTGTACACCGGGTGCTCCCTTGCTGATTTGTGACCCCGCGCCTCGCGGCCCCCGCTGCGCGGGTGCCGCTCGAGGCTCTCACCGCCTTGGCTGTTGACCGGCTGCATCGTCGAGGGAATCTACCTCCACCAGGGACTGCGAGGACCAGCGGGCGCTGCGTTCTAAACTCGCCACAGCTGGTCCTCTTCCCGCCCCTCCCGCTGGACTGCAAGTAAGGAGGCGAAAACTCACTCTGTGTGCCTGCCTTCAGAGACTCCACTGTTTGTACACCGGGTGCTCCCTTGCTGATTTGTGACCCCGCGCCTCGCGGCCCCCGCTGCGCGGGTGCCGCTCGAGGCTCTCACCGCCTTGGCTGTTGACCGGCTGCATCGTCGAGGGAATCTACCTCCACCAGGGACTGCGAGGACCAGCGGGCGCTGCGTTCTAAACTCGCCACAGCTGGTCCTCTTCCCGCCCCTCCCGCTGGACTGCAAGTAAGGAGGCGAAAACTCACTCTGTGTGCCTGCCTTCAGAGACTCCACTGTTTGTACACCGGGTGCTCCCTTGCTGATTTGTGACCCCGCGCCTCGCGGCCCCCGCTGCGCGGGTGCCGCTCGAGGCTCTCACCGCCTTGGCTGTTGACCGGCTGCATCGTCGAGGGAATCTACCTCCACCAGGGACTGCGAGGACCAGCGGGCGCTGCGTTCTAAACTCGCCACAGCTGGTCCTCTTCCCGCCCCTCCCGCTGGACTGCAAGTAAGGAGGCGAAAACTCACTCTGTGTGCCTGCCTTCAGAGACTCCACTGTTTGTACACCGGGTGCTCCCTTGCTGATTTGTGACCCCGCGCCTCGCGGCCCCCGCTGCGCGGGTGCCGCTCGAGGCTCTCACCGCCTTGGCTGTTGACCGGCTGCATCGTCGAGGGAATCTACCTCCACCAGGGACTGCGAGGACCAGCGGGCGCTGCGTTCTAAACTCGCCACAGCTGGTCCTCTTCCCGCCCCTCCCGCTGGACTGCAAGTAAGGAGGCGAAAACTCACTCTGTGTGCCTGCCTTCAGAGACTCCACTGTTTGTACACCGGGTGCTCCCTTGCTGATTTGTGACCCCGCGCCTCGCGGCCCCCGCTGCGCGGGTGCCGCTCGAGGCTCTCACCGCCTTGGCTGTTGACCGGCTGCATCGTCGAGGGAATCTACCTCCACCAGGGACTGCGAGGACCAGCGGGCGCTGCGTTCTAAACTCGCCACAGCTGGTCCTCTTCCCGCCTCCTCCCTCTACATAACTTCAACCAACGACGCGCTAGCGGGACGCGCGCGGGGCAAAGCGCGGAGCTAAGCCCGGGACAAGGGCGGGACCGTCCTAGGCCGTCAGAGGCCGGAGGAGGCTGGGCTGGGCCCCCCCTCTTGATCTTCATCCCGCACACGAAATCAGGATATGCATACGCCACCCCCACGGGAAACTCCCGCCAGGGAGGGAGCCTCCTGCGCTAGGACACTGGACAATTATTTTAAAGCCAACAAAGGTGACATTGACTCGGAAGGTTCACTCGAGCAACGTAGGGCGGAGCGTAGGCGCTCCATTGAATCTATGAAAAACAGGCCATTGTCAGATATCACCCCCCACCCCACTACCCAGGAAGTAGATGCGCTATCTTTTAGCTTAGATACATCTACAATGGAGGACTTCCCTGTTTTATTAAGGGAAGATGCTACGACCCAGGGGTTATCATCTGAAAAAATCATAGAGTCAGTCTCCCTAGAGATCTCCCACACTCCCGTGGATCTGATAACCCAAATCCAACCAGCACTAATGGCCAATAAAAACAAGCCCAAATTAAAAGTTATGGCTGAGATACATAGGCCCCCACCCAGTAAACGGGCACGGAAATCAGCGGGGGGACGGGGGAAATCGAAAACATCACATCTGGACTTTGGCAAGAGCAAAACTAACTCTATTACATTGACCAAGAACACGGAGTTAGCCCCACCACCCAAGCTCTTAAAGCCCAGCACAATCCCCCTCTCCAAAGAGTCAGAGGCCAATACACCGAATATTGACCACCCTCTCTTAGCAAAGGGGAGTATCGAATTTTTACTCCGCTCCCTCCTGCAGCCTGTCACTGATAGTCTCAAAAAAATTGAGATCAGGCTTACCTTACTAGAGTCTTCTCTTACCACTCTTAACTCTCTAGTAAGTAAACAGACAAAACCAGCGGGAACCCAGTCCCTGGGCGGGGGATCCACTTCAACAGAAACTGCAGCTAATGCTAGCAAAGCCACACTTAAAAGTAAATCACCATCAGCCCCCCTGCAACCCCTTATGTCTGTGCAACTCCAAGCACAGCATAATAATCCAGGCAACAGACCTATTCATCCAGCGGTTTTAGCTCCGTATAGCTCACAAACGGAGCCCACTGGAATAAACCAAGACCAGGTCATTGATCTTCCACCAACACCAGGCTGCCCAACTCCCAGACCACGGAGGCCAGATCTCCCACCCGAGGCCAATAGATTAGTGGTGGTCCTAGCAGGTGCCCCCCATCTAAGATTAGGAGAACATGAGGACTATCAATCCCTCAAGAAGAAGGTAATTAAATGGTTAAACTGGAACCGACCCCTGCCTTCTCACTTTAACAATGAAATCATTATGGTGAGGAGGGTGCCATGGCTGGGGAAGACCAGGAAAACCATAGTGGGGGATTGTATCATGGTAACCTTTAAAGACCCAGGCACGGTTCGACACATCTGTGAAGGAATGAACCGATCCCTTGATTCCACGATACAAACCCTCCCAGTATCCTTTTTCTTCCCTCCTATCCCTAGGCACCAGGCTCAAACCTATGACAATTGGACAAGGGTGGACTATAGACGCAACCATAAAGGCTCAATCCATCGCCCATACCACCAACCACCGGATACACCCTTCTGCGACTTCAATCGCTTTAACTGTCTCAATGGGTTAGATGGGGTCGACTGACTGACCACCAATAATTCCACACCAGGGGAACCTGACTCCCGTGGCCCTTCGGACCCCCAGATGAGGACCCCCGTTGTAACCCCTGGCCTACTAAATGACTCACTCACCCTAGAACATGGCCAAAGTGAGCTATCTAACTCTGCCACTGATGGAGAAGCTACTGAAGAGCGAATAGCTGTAGTTTCCCCCCCCAATGAAATGGGGGAGCCTGGATCCCTGGACTCACACCTTCCCCTTGCCGTAACACCCCCAACCACAGAACATTTGAGGATAATCTCCTGGAACATCGCAGGACTAACCAACAAGCTGGAAGACCCCACATGGGGAAACTACATAGAAACTGGCGACGTATGTATGTTCCAGGAAACCTGGGCCAGAGAGGACTGTGAGTATCCAGGGTATGCATCCTTTTATATCCCAGCCAGGTGGGAAGGCAAAGGCCGACCCTCAGGGGGTCTTACGACATGGGTAGCTGCACATCTGGGTTGTGTGGCTACAAGGCTCCCATGCGGCTCCGACGACATCCTCGCGGTCACACTGACATGGCCAAACAAAGTCACCCTCCTTCTGGTCAATATTTATTCCAGGCCCATGGGAAAGGCAAAAGAATCACCGGCTTTTAATGAACTGTCAAACTTTTTATCTGAACTGCCAATTGATTCCTTCTATGTGGTGGGTGGAGATTTTAACTCCCACTTTGAGCCACTTCCCGGGCTCCAGGAAGGTTTTTTATCAGAAGAGGAGGAGAGGTGGGCTGTACCAGGGGCTGATGTGACACCACCCAAAGCTTGGACCCCGTTAGCATTACAAATTATGGCTCTCACGCTAAGGTATGGTCTTAGAGCTTGCAATGGGCGAACTACTTCGGACACACCAGGCAAAACCACCTATAATCGTCCAGGAAGGGAGTCACACCTAGACTATATTTTGATCCAACTGTCGAGGTGGCCACTAATACAGGATTTCAGGGTTATCGCCAGGGGGGATAGTGACCACAATGCACTTGAGTTAGACCTCGCCCACCCAGCACCGCAAGGTCTAGCAACCCAAGAGGTAGGGAATCATCTCTCTCTCCTTATAGATAACACCAGGAGAAGAATTAAGTGGGAGCAGATGGTCACAAACAAGGATAAAATCCCTCAGCTTTACAAAGAGATCACCCCAATCCTAGAAATTGTTGGGGCCCTCGATAGTGTGGCTAACCAAACGGACATAAGGTGTAAATTGTCTGACGTCCATAAAACACTCATAAAAGCGGTGGTACCCCATCTGACGTGTAAAACACAAAAGTTAAAAGCGAGGCCCATAGGCAAAACACAATGGTACAACAAAGCCTGCAGACGAGCTAAATCAGAACTGCTTGGAGTTATTAAGGAGGGCATGGGAGGGGACCACCTTAAGCAGTGTAGACAAGCTTATAAGAAGCTTCTCATACAAGCTAGGATAGAATGGGAGGAAAGTCAGTGGGAAGTGCTCACAAAGGCCCTAGCAGTTCAAGACCAACGACTGTTCTGGAGAATAGTGAATGGGGGATCGGGGAGTCTTCGTTCGGCAGTGGAACCTAACATGGCGCCGGGAGTGTGGCAGGCCCACTTCGAGTCGCTATATAGTGCCGAACCTGGAGAAATTCCTGCTAGAATTGAAACAGTGACCCAGGGCTTGCAGGCGGACCAAATAACACTGAGTGAGGTAACAGCTGCAATCTCAGGCTTGGCTGCGGGGAAGGCGCCGGGGCTGGACGGCCTGCCGGGAGACCTGTACAAGCAGGAGCCCACCGTCTGGGCGCCTTACCTCGTAACCCTTTTTAATGGTGTCCTTAGTGGGATGGAAATCCCTAGTACTTGGCTGGGGGCTGAGGTGGTCCCGATTTTTAAAAAGGGATCTCCCCTGCTCCCAGCCAACTACAGACCAATTAGCCTGATAGATGTAGCACAGAAGCTGTTTGGAAGGGTCCTCCTGAACAGGCTACAGGATTGGATCGAGGAGGTGGGCGCCCTCAGCCCATACCAAGCAGGCTTCAGGAAGGGGATATCAACTGTGGACCAAGTTTTCAGATTAAATCTGATTTACTGGAGGACAGCCAGGTTTGAAGGCGGTAGTCTGTACACGATTTTCGTGGACCTAAAAGCCGCCTTCGACCTTGTGCCGAGGGGCAAACTTTGGGCCATTTTAGCAGAGATGGGTGTTCCACCAGATATCCTACTGACTCTGCAGAGGCTGCATCACAATAATTACGCCCAGGTGAGATGTGGGAGGTCGGGAGAGCTAACAGACAGATTCCCCGTGGGCAGAGGGGTGAGACAGGGATGCGTGCTGGCGCCGACCCTGTTTTGCCTCTTCGTCAACGGGGTAATCGCCCATCTAAATGCCACCGACCACACAGATGCCCCCAAACTGAATGGCAATAGTGTACCCGCAATAATGTTTGCGGACGATACACTATTGGTATCCAAAACACCCATGGGCATTCAAAAGATACTGGACGCATTTGTGGCCTTCTGCCAGGATAGAGGGTTGGAAATCAATGCCTCAAAAACGAAATACATGGTATTGAACCCAAAAACCAAGCAGCGCCCAAACCCCCTACTAGGTCAAGCTAGACTGGAACGAGTTGACACGTTTGAATACCTTGGGGTGACACTATCTGAAAACATGACCTGGGAGAGCCATCAAATCAGGGCAAACCTTAAGCTAGTTCAAACCACTGGGGGAATCTCCCGAATGATGACTGGTGCAACCTACCGCCCTCTGGGGGCCCTAATCCAGATATATAAAGCACAGGCTAGGGGAGCTATTTTATACGGGGCTGAATTGTGGGGGCACATCCAATGCCGGAATTTGTCACATACAGAAAATAGGTTTTTAAGACAAATTACCGCACTTCCTCCCAGTACACCCCTTCTCCCCCTGAGGCTTGACTTAGGGATACGACCCCTTGCCGACGAGATAAGCTTAAGACCCATTGCCTTCTGGCGCAGGCTATGGAGCAGCGATAATCTCGCCGACTACAGGGCGGAACTAGTCGAACTATTGAAACATCCAAAGGTGCTCAGTATCCCCTGGGTCCAAAATATTCAGTCAGTTTGCATCGATATGGGGCTCCCCGAACTGTGGACTGAACCAGCACATACAGCACCAAGAATTTCCAAGACACAATTGGCGAAGCTCTACCACGAGCATAAAAGGGTAAGGATTATAGCTACCCAGACGGAGGGGTCCCTATCCTCTACATTCTTGCAAACCAAGGATCTGTATGCATTCGAGAAAACTTTGGACCCTGTTTTCCCCATATTTTCCAGGAAGCTATTCCTCCAGTGGAGATACAGCACACTCCCACTACGGTCCTTTTGCAGCACATGGTCTAAAACCCCGTCCACCAAATTCTGTCCTGTATGTGCCGACAAAGAGGAGAACGACTTGCACGTGATCTTCTTTTGCCCAGCATACAGGGCAGCAAGAAGATACTGGCTACTGCCTTTGATTAAAAATTTGGGTGGAAGAGAATATGGACCTATGTATAGGATCTTGAAGAGTGATGCCTCCGGCCCTATTGTATTTGCACTCTCCAAATTTTTTATGAATATGTGGCACACGCGTAGTCGTCTTTTAAAATCTGTTGGGTAAGAGTGCAGAATTGCTACATCCTTTTTTTTTTTTTTAAACAATCACCTGTATTGTCGGGCTTTGATTTTAAAATTACGCTTTGATGGTTTATGATTGTGTCACAACTTATGCGAATGTATTGTACATGTTTCTTTTATGACCGTATGGTCGAAATAAAGATTTGAAATGAATGATGCTCACTAGTTCTAGTGATCACCTTGTACCATGCCAAGCAACCCTTATGATGATTGGTTGTAAGTCAACCTAATAGACCAGCTATCCTAGTAGCGTGGACAAATCAGTCTTAGGCTAAACTCTGTAAAGGCATGTGAAGCAAGCTGTTTTACCATACACAATCCCCTTGAATACCAAATGAAAGGACACCACACAGATATATATTGAAAATATATATATATTTATTTACTACAAATCCCCTATACTCTTTATGAGCACAGAAGCAAATGCGTTAAAACAAAACACAGTTTAAATACACAAAAGTTGCACAATATGGATGAGCCCTAGGGGCCACCTAAACCATATACTAAAATAGTGGTATAAGAACCACCTAGCTGAAAGGAAGTAGGCGTAGGGCCTTGGGAATCGCTGGAGCTGTTCGGGACTAACAGTGAAGAAGTCGGGAAAGGCCCGCGGGACTCGGGTGCAGCGCTTAAAGTGCACGCATACACCAATGCATTGTCAATGGTGCGTAAAAGTTACAAAGTTAGTGTTTAAGGAACCTTCCGAGTGACCTATGAGGATGAAACTTAAGACCTAGACACTAGAGGTGTATACCAGTGTAGGAGCACCGGCGTTGCTGAGTTACCTCACCCACAGGAAGCGGGTGCACAGGTGCGAAGTAGTGTCGGGTTTCGTCACGCAGGTCGATGGTGCTTGGAGCTGAAGATGCTGCAGGCGTCAAGACGAGAAGAGTTCCGGTGGATCCAAGGGTGGATCTGAAGTGGTGAAGACCTGAAAGCAGAGGGGACAATGTTCGAAGTCACTAGCCAGTGACTACCGTGGAACCAGGATGGAACCAGGCGATGTCGGGTGCAAACAGGCGACAAGGTGTAGCTTGTCTCCGCAGCCACGTGGACACGAAGAGGTCAAAGACGTCCAGGAGTTGATCACGAGCTGTCCCACGCAGGTTCTAGCAGATGGCGGTGTCGGCAACTTGATTGGAGCAAACAGGCCTTGGCTAATGCAAGCCACGCAGGAAGTGAAGAAAGCTTATCACTCGGACCAGCAAGGTCAGAGCGGGTGCTCCTTTTTACAGGAGCCAGGGCAAGTCTGGAGCAACCAGACCCGCAGTGTAAATTGTAGGTTTCATCGCCAAGATGGCCGCGAGCCACGTGGCAAGTGGCCGGGATGGCCCGTCGAGTGGCAAAGTGCAAAAGGGCCCCACGCAGATCGTGGAGATGCTGGGGGGCTGATCTTCGGTGCAAATACTGCTCGGTAGTGGGGCTTCTCAAACCCCGGAGCACAGCATTGAGGGTGCCTCGGGTGCTGCGCAGTCAGCTTCTTGGGGGTCTTTCGAGATGTCCGGGCCTCCACGGGTCCCTTCTTTGCAAGGACTGTGGATCGGGCTGTGAGAAGTCTGGGAGTCTGGGTCTCGTCGGGCTCTGGGCTCGGGCTCTGGCAGGAGGCGGCAGCAAAGCAGACGTCAAGTTGCTGGATGGTGCCTGTGTTCACAGGGTGGCCACTCCTAGGCCACAAGGGAGATGCTCTTCTGTCTTCTATGCAGCAGAATGTTAAAGTCCAGTCGTCTTCTTAGTTTCAAGTTGATTCAGGATGATCTAAGGTGCTATGGAACTGCTCCCACTCTTATTCCCAATCTGAGGGGTGGATCACCTGCTAGGTCCCTCCTCTGGGTGGGACCAGGAAGGGGGGCGGTTACACCCCCTTTCCTTTGTCCAGCTCCTTCGCCAGGACTGGGGCTGGAAAGCCCCAGCACCGGTTTGGACTGGCTTATGCACGAGGACACCTTGTGTGCCCCGGGCATGTCTCAATCTATTCAGCCCTGTCCTACCCAATACACAAAATCCTGTCTGGGGTGGTGCTCGCACCTCCCAAGGCAGGAAACTCTTTGTCCAAGCCTCCCTCGCTGGAAGGACTCCCAGCAGCAGGAGGTCAGACTTGTGTCTGTGGTGGCAGCATCCATTTTGTGATGCTGAGGCTCGAGTTTAACTTTAACCGGGGTTCAGGTTATGTACATGTCGTGTCCCTCTAGAAGGGTGGAATGCATCCCCGTCGACAGAACTGTCGAGGGGATAGTATTCCAAATCGTATGACACCTTACTCGACATATTTTGATAAAGCCAAACCAAAGTTAGAATATAACCGCGAGGATTATAATGCACTTAAGAGTATATGGTATGGCAATATCCCGGAACGGCTAAGGGAGTTGTTCCCGACAGCTGCAGACAGGCTCAGCTCATGCTAGAGCACCATCTCACATGAAACCACGCACTCTGCCTCCAGGATTGCAGAGGCCTTCCATAGGAGTGGCTTATAGGTTACCATGTGTCTAGTTAGGTTAGATATAGGTATACTATATCTAAGTAAAAGGTGATTACACCAACTTACCCCAGCTGAGTGATCAGCCAGTTGTGTCAAATATGGGGCCCGGCCAGGGGTGGCACAATACATGCTGCAGCCCCTGGTAGGCCTTGGATACACCTATGCCCTGGGTACCTGGAGTACACTGTTACAGGGGCCTATATGGTGAACCAGTTCCAATTCGTAATGCACCTAGAGTGCATTGGCGTTAATTTAGAGAGAGAACAGCAGGCTGTGGGTCTGATTAGCAGGCCCACAGCGACATTAGGTCATAAACCAGTGAAGCAAAAAGCAAACATTTGGGGTGACCATAGGATAGCAGACCCTACTCTCCTACACATATCTGTTTCTCAAATGACTGTATTAGCTGACACAGCTACTGTCTGCATTAATTGTTGTGTTATCGAAATCAGTAATATATAGTCCTTTTTGTTTTTTTAAAAGACACCCTTTATTAAGTGTTTATTTGAGAGACAGAATAACAAATAACATGTTAACAATAGCCATCAGTAGGCACATCACATAGAGATCGAGTATATAGGTCACAAGCATATCCGGTTGAATGCGACATGCAAGACAATATTCAAATAATCGGGTACAGGAACCCAGGCCCCTCATGTAGTGCAAGTACTACGGGGTTAGGTCCTGCAAAAAGATTCAAGTGTCAGCAGAATCGGAAGAGTCTGCCTCCCACCTCAGAAGAGGTAAACCAGGAACCCCAGGGTAAACAAACTCAGCGAGTAGTTCGCCCCACTCCTCAATGTCATCCTTCGCCTTATCATCATGTCTACACTTTCTCAATGTCAATCGTACCTTCTCCGCCACTGCCCACTCAGCCACACCACCCACCAAATGCTCAAAACTAGGACCCGCCTGCCCCATCCATCTGATTGCTACTCACCGCTTAGCCAGCAGCAACAGCATGTGTATAAACGTAAATGCCATTTTCAGGTCCTTGGGCCTATGAATATCTCCTAACAAACAGGTAAATGGCTCTAGGATACATGAGATGGGCATCACCGTCCACTTCCTAGCCATCACACTCACCCTAAATGCCTGCTGACAGCAGCATGGGCAGCCTGATTGGTTTGTTCTGATCCATTTATTTAAAAGAGCTCAGGTATTATGTATGTTAGGCACAGAAAATGAAAAGGAGTGAGTTTAAATGTGGCATTAGACGAAACAGATTTCACCAACGCACACATCCTCGCCTACTGCCCATTCTCAAGTTGCAACCCAGGCCGCTCGTTCGGGGAGGGGAGTGTTTGGCCAATCTGCCATCACAGTTTTATAGAAGGAAGAAATCAAGTGACGGCCCTTCCCCAACTCCAACAAGCCAAGAAAAGTGTGCAACGCGCTCAGGGCTGCAGGAAACAAGGGTCATATTCCCCTAATTATAGTAGTAAGGCTAGCGGTTTGGAGAAACTGCCCCTCTCCCACTGCTTTGTTCATCAGCAAATGAGATGAATTCCTCATTGGAGTAGAGATCTCCAAGTGTCATACAACCAACCGCCCTCCAAGACGACACGTCTGTGGAATCCGAGCGCATCCTAAGGGCTGGTTGGTCCCAGAACGCAAAGTCCCTAGCAAAAGGGGCCATTTTCAACACCACTTTCACTGTAGGTTACCGCAAGGATGCAGTGTGCTTAAAGTGGTATGACACCTGGCCAGCATCTCTTCCCCCACCATCAATATCTGAGGAAGGGACAAGTTGTCGTCTGTGCCCTGCAAAAACCTCTGTTCCCAGTTGCCCCCCTCCGTTTGCCAATGTGCAGCCTGTTGTATCTGGGAAGCCAGATTGTATTGCTCCAAAATTCAGAACTGCCAGACCCCCTTCCTCCAGAGGCATGAATAGAAAGTCTCTCGTCATACTACTATGACTCCCCGCCCTGATCAAGCAAGTAATCAAGGAATGCAATTACTTAAACACCACCTAAGGAAGCCTGTCGAATGAGTGTTAAATGGAATAGAGACACCACAGAAAAAACACATTTTTTGAGATGGCCCATGAGGGAAAGAGAAGGGAATGCCAGAATTGAAGGGAAGACCGGAGGCCCTCCTTGACTCTGCTGATGTTATACTGTAGCAAAATATACAGTATCCCAACAGGTATAAGTGATAGAACAGTTAGACATGATATGCAAAAAGCATTATCTGAAGGAAAAAAAGGAAACTCAATACAACCGTAGAAAGTGCCAGGGGCATCATGTTTATCAAAATTAGAAGAAACAGGGTTTGGTACATTTGTAACAGCACTGTAGATAAACACATGATACAACCCAAATTGTACTTGGTGCGTGAGCAGTGCATACGGTGAGCAAGGTGGTGACACAAGTGACAAAATGATCAGCGTGGACGGCACAGTGGTACTAATATACAGTGTTTTATATACAACAATCAGATAGATTCATGAAGCAAGTTTGCGATCGCAATTGTTACGAATTCGCAAAATCGAGCGCAAATTGAGTGAAAGCCATTCATGAAAGAGAAAATCGCAAAATAGCGAAATCGCAAAATAATAATTGCGAAATTGCTAATAAAATCGCAGAATCCTGAAACCTGCCAATTTGCGATTCTGAAATAGCGAGAAACCAATGATTCTGCGAAAACAGTTGCGAAGTCGCTAAATATTCGCTATTGGCATTCAAGAAAAATCGCAGTTAGCGAAATACACGAAAATCGCTAATAGCAACGCGCAAAATAAGGAGAAATCAAACCAGGTGGTAACCAGCAAAGAAAAAAAAAAAATTCAAAGTTAATTGCATACAGGTCCTGGCCTGACCAAACACACTTAAGGACATGCAGCTGCAGACTGTGGACTCTCACAATGCCAGGACTCTACATGGGGGTGAGGCGGCGTAGGCTGCAGCGAGCAGCACAGAACAGGCGTAGGATCCAGAAGCGGATATTCCGGCAGCGGGTCACCCTTCTGGGCCAAACCAGGGAGCAAATCTATGCCAAGTACCGGCTAAGTGGCCCAATGATTATCAAGCTGATCCAGGACCTAGACCCCCTACTGCAGCATCCAACAAGGAGAACCAATGCCGTCCCCACCCATGTACAGGTATTGTGCTGCCTGCACCTACTGGCTTCCGGAAGCTTCCAGGGGATAGTTGCTGTCGCTGGGGGCATATCCCAGCCCACCATGTCCCGCTGCCTCAGTAGTTTTCTGGATGCAATGCTGACCAGGCTACACCACTACATTTCATTCCCAACCACCCAGCAGGACTTAAATGACACCAAGCTGAAATTCTACAACATTGCACATGTTCCGCATGTAATTGAATGCATTGACTGTACCCATATCCACATCTGCCCACCAGCACAAACGGAGTACATGTACCGCAACCGCAAATCCTACCACTCCCTCAATATCCAGATGGTGCGCAACGCCAAGAATATCATCACGGACATAGTGGCACAATGACTCCTTCATCTTCCGGCACAGCGGCATTCAACATGACTGGCAAGGGGAGACTTTGGCGAAGGACACCTACTGGGTAAGTACACATGTCCCCATATACTATACTTTCATCATGTATCTGTGCAGAATAGGCACTCACCCTGTGCTCATTTCCCGCAGGTGTCTACGTGAGTACCTCCTCACCCCATACCTCAACCCAGCCACACCGCAGCAACGGCGTTACAATGCTGCACACATACGGACACGAAATTGCATAGAGAGGACATTTGGCCTATTGAAGAGCCGTTTCCGCATACTGCACAAGACTGGTGGGACCATCAAATACACACCTGAGGTCTACTGCCGCATCGTGGCCGTGTGTGCAATACTCCACAACATTGCCACCAAGCGCAGGATACCAGGGGAGATATCAGGCAGTGAGTCTGAAGGTGACAACCGGCCACCTCCACATGTACGTCATGCCAGCGGACAAGATCCTGCAGAAGGACACAGGCGCCGCAACCACATCACTACGAACTGTTTCTAGTGCACACATTCCACTATCACAACACTGCACCCATGCATGACAAATGTAATAATGACATGAGTGTGTATGAAGTTTGACCATTCTTCTTTAATGTTACATCACAATAAATTGGCCTTCAAGTATTAAATTGTCTGATGGGGAGAGTATTGCTCCATACCTCCCCATGCTGGGGTAGGGGGTTTGCAGGGGTCGACTGCATGGCCTCCCTCATAGTTTTACAGTCCTCACCGATGTTGACGACGAGATGCCCCAAGTCGTCTCTCCGCATCCTGAGGGACAGTGTTGGCCCTACTTCCTGATGTTGGCCTGCTGCTGCGGCGAGGTGCAGGCAACGGTGGTAAGGAGGCACTGCTGTTGGTCGACGCAGCCTCAATTGCGTCTTCACCCCCCTCTGCTTCTTCCTGGCCAGTGGCCTGTCTGCCAAGCACAGCTGCAGTGAGTAGGTCGAGTGACCTGGCCACATCCTGGCAACACTGCACCATTTGGGCCTGCATGGCAAGTGACCGTCGTGCCAGCTGAGATGTGGCGTGGCCAACAACATGATTTGACCTAGTGTAGGTCGATAGGCGGGCCAGTAGTTGGCGGTGGCGTCGACGGGTCATGTCCTGCTGGGATACAAGCAGCTGGTTGTTTTGTCTCACAGCTGCTGTCATCTGGGCAATATGTTGTCAGTTTGCCTGCATCTGTGCAAGCATTGCTGCCATGTGGCGTGCCTGCGTGCTATGCACCGCCAGCCTGCGGCGTTCGATGACCAGGCCTGGGTCGGGTGTTTCTAGTGCCCTGCCGGTGCCTGCTGGGCCCTGGCGCTGCTGGCGCCTCAGTGAGCTGGTCTGTGACCTGGCACCAGGTGTGTGCCTCGTCTGCCTCCGAGGCGCTGGTGGTGGAGCCTGTACCACTGCTGTGGCGGCATGGGGTGGTGGTTGTGTTGGTGGTGGTGGCTGCACTGCAGTGGCTGCAGGGGTGGCCCTGTCGGCACGGGGTGGTGGTGGTGTTGGTGGTGGTGGCTGCACTGCAGTGGCTGCAGAGGTGGCCCTGTCGGCACGGGGTGGTGGTGCTGGCTGCACTGCTGGTTGCTGTGATGTGCCGGGTTGTTGGGAGGACTGTCCCTCACCCTCAGTGTCCTCCTGGCTCTCAGCGATGTGTAGCGCATCGCTGTCCGTGCTGGCTTGATCACCTGCACCTGTAATGTGAAAGGGTGCATGATTAAAGTGATGTGTCTTGCGCAGACAATGTTGATACATGCACGCAGCCTTGCTTTCCCTGACTGGGTTTTGGTTTGACTTAGCAATGAGTGCTCTGGCACTGTTGGGCTGACTGCGGGCTCATGATTACACTACAACTACCACAATGCAATTGGGCTTTTTTGGTGAGCTTGGTCTGCATTTTTGGGGATTTCATGTTGCTAGTTCAGGACTTAAGGGCATTGTTAGGGGACTGGGTCGCAGTTGCATGGCACTTACCTTCAGTTTGTGGTTGGCTGGGTCGAGAGGAGTCCAGCTGAAGGACCCCCACGCAGGCTGCTGGCGCTATGGTGTCCTCGATCAGGTCCTCCAATGGGGTGTTAGGTGTGGCTAAAGGTTCCCCTCCACCGGTGCCCAGTTGATCCCCAAGCCTCACAGCAATCCGCTCCTTGGAACGTCCTCTCAGGTCGTACCAGCGCTTTTTGATGTCGTCAATGGAGCGCTGGGTGACACCGACAGAATTGACCTTGGCGCGGATGCGCTGCCAGATCCTGCGCTTCTCGGGCTCTGGCACCCTCCGAGAGTCTTTCCCAAACAGCTTGCCATAGTCCTTGCACACCCCCTCAATTACGTGCTCCCATTCAGCTTCAGAAAATTTCATTTTCCTCTTCCTCTCCTGCCCACTGCTCCCTGCTGCTTCCTGGGACATCTTTTAGAACTTTCCTTCAGGCTGGAGTGCTGCAGGGTCTTGCTTTTGGAGCTCCTCACTTTCCTGCTGCCACTCCCTGGCTCTGTGTTCTGTTTGTGGGTTTGGTGAGCCTACTTTCTGGTTGTGATGTCATCAGTGTGCTCGAAATGCGACTTCCCGTTTTTGCGATCTCGCAGTTAGCGAGATCGTAATTTCGGCATGGGAAAATGCCGAAACTGCGATTATTTAGCGATTGCGGCTAGATCGCAATCGCCAATTGCGATCGATTGCGATTCGCTATTTTTCCTCGCATTTTATCATGAATGCCATTCTGCGACTCTCAAAAAGCGAATCGCTATTTTTCGCTATTTGCTAATCGCAAAATGGTAGCTTCATGAATCTGGCTGAATATGGCTAAAATTGATTTCCAAGAAATTTGTTCGAGATGTAGCTTAGATCCATATTGTGGGTTGCGCCTATTAATGGGCTGAATAGTCAACGGCGTTTCGATCCATGTGAATGTGGATCAACATCAGGACTGGGTTGAGCGAGGAAGAACAGTGCTGTACAAGGTGGAGAGGAAAGGGGAAGGATTAGGCTACTGTGGGTGGGAAGGACAGTTGCGCAGGCGGCAGGGTAGGGTGGTGGGGGGCGGACTGGGGGGGTTTGTGGGGGGGGGAAGGGGAGGAAGGGGGGAATGTTATACTGTAGGCGCTTCTACCTGGGGTGCACCACCGCCTCCCCGATAACGAAAACTGTCAATTTCCCACCGGAGGGGCAAGTTCGGTGGGATCTCTGGGTCTCGGAATAGAAGGATCCCTAAGGGAAAGACCACAGAATTCTTGCAATTGATCCAAACGCCAGCCAGCTCCCCAAAAGTATCAAGGTACCTCAGTAGGAGCGAGAGTGAGCGCCTCAGTGTTGTGAGATGAAAAAGAGTATTGTTGGCATACAGAGATATAAGGTGGACAACATCCCACACCCTAATTCCCCACTTCCCTAATTCCTGTCAAATCCAAATGGTCAGTGGATCTATAGCAATAGCAAAAAGGAACAATGAGAGCGGACAACCCTGTCGCAGCCCTGCTATCCCACCAACTGTCAGAGCAGAGTTTAGGTAATGCCAGTCCCTGGTGTCCGAAGGCCTTAGCAATGGAAATGGAGATGAGGGCAAGCTCTTCGTTCCGGCTCTCCACTTCATGTGAGACATTGTTATATTCTGTTACTGTTATATTATCTTTTACCCTTTTATGTCTGTCTCTTTAACTGCATGTGACTTGTTATGTTTCTGCATGCATGCCATATTCTTAACAGAGCTTTGCTCATGTAGCATTCTGTAATGCCTGTCAGTTGTAACTCTGATGTAGCTGTACAAGGATCATATGCTGTGCTGATGATTAAACCTTTAATACCAAGCTTTTCTGGATTATTACATATTTTGGCGACGAGGGACTCCAGCCATTTTCAGCACAGGAGCGGAGTTTTGGACCCATTTTTACTTTTTCATCAATTTTGGATTATTTACTGGCTTTATTTGTTTCTGCTTCAAAAGGACAAGAAGGATTTTATCTGCTCCATTCATTCAAAGAGGAGCGTCTTTCTTGGAAACTCTCAATTTTTCCGTGTGTTTTGGAAAATATTTACTACATTTTTCAAGCTTAGCATCGTTCAACTTTCCGTTGCTTGGTTACCTGCAAACAATGTCGTCCCTGCTCGAGCCTCTTATCTGCTTCCTGAATGCTTTGAGCCGATGTCAGGATTTTGCTCGTTCCAGTTTCCTCTACGTTTCCTTGGAACTCTGGAGCTGTCTGTGATCTATTGGTTGTTGTGACAGGTTTAGAACAACAACTATATTGAGTATAGTTTCCTACAATACTCGTTGCTGTGACAACCTCTGAACAGTGCTCACGCCATTGCTTTGTCCTTTGTGCAAGCCTCATTCTCAGCACACGCTGACAACGCTGATGTAAGCGCATTCAGCCTATTGCGAGATTCCTTTCATCCTGAGGCACTCACGTCACTGACAGCGTTACCGAGCAACCACAGACATCGAACAACTTTACTTCAAACGCAAAGCTTTCCTGTTTTTTAACGCGCTTATTTTATACAGCCATTTACATTTCATTAATCACCTAGAAATGTTATGAGGCAATTTAAGTGCGTTTTAAGCTGGTCTAATTCTACAATTCTACTCCAGCATTATTTTAACTCATTTGTTCATGACTGAAGAAATGAAGACATCAAAATATTTCCTTAACAACGCTGATATTTACAAGTACTTTTTACTGTTTACAGTTTAATTTGATGTTATCTCTTTTTATGTGTTTAATACTCAACAGTGCAATTTAATTCTATTGATTTATTTATTTAAGTTTATTATTTCATTTTGTTGCAGTGTTTTCTACTACTTTGTGGGTATTTAGCTATTGCTATTATGCAGTTTGATCCCCCTGCTAAGTTTTTACAGATTAAGGGTGACCCCCCTATGCCTTGGTCTAGATGGAAAGAAGAATTTTTCAATTATATGAGAGCTATTGACGGGGAGCGAATGGGGGCGGAAAGAAAAAAAAGTATTCTTTTGCACTGTTTAGGGTCTGAGGGCCAAGAAATTTTTAGAACTTTACCCCAGTTATCAGTTCCTACCGGTAGTGGGGATACTATGAATGTTTATACTGAAGCTCTTAACCGTTTAGAAAAAAGATTTAAACCCACAGCTAACATTGCTTTGAATCGTTTCAAATTTTACACTAGAGCGCAAAAGCAGGAAGAATCTTTTGATGATTTCCTCACTGCTTTAAGAGCTTTAACTTTACATTGTAATTTTGGAACTATGTCCGATGAAATGATTCATGACCAAATTATTGTTCATGTTAAGAACAAAAAAGTTCAAGATAAACTTTGGTGTATGGGTGATCCTAATTTGGAGGAAACAATTGCCATTGCTAAATCCACTGAAATGTCGGAAAAATGGATGGACATAGTTGTTAAACAAAATTCTAACTCCAGTAAATCTACTTCTGAAGAAGAAGTATGTGTTGTAAAACCCAAAGGCGAGAACTAAAAATCAATATGGTATCAATAGTAGGAGAACTGATTTTGCTAATAATGTTGTTGCTTGTTATAGATGTGGTAACAAATCACATATTGCATCTTTCCAGGGTTGCCCTGCTATTGATAAAACCTGTAACATTTGTGGTAGGGTAGGACACTTTAGTAATGTATGTAGAGAGAGACGTTTTAACAGCCAATTGCGAACAGGACAATCACGTCCACCTACTAACAGTGTTACCACCAAAGTTTCTTCCATTGGTAGTGTTGAGGGCGTAGAACAAGATCTTGATAGAGGTGATGTTGTCTTTATTATTGAAGGTGGCTGTGTAATGCTAACCAGTAAAAAGTCACCCAAATGTTTTTTTTCATATTTTCAACATTGCCATTGAACTTATGGTGGATTCTGGATCTCCATGGACAATAATCACTAGGGAATACTTTAATGAAAAACTACAGGAAATGTGTGATTTCTCTTGTATACAACAATCTGATATTTTAGCTGAGAGTTTCAATGGGAACAAAATTGATATTGAAGGATATTTCAATGTTCCGTTAAGTTTTAGGGGAAGATTAGCCAATATCAAACTGTATATTGCAGTCAAAGGAGTCAATGTGTTAGGTTGGCATGACCAATGGGAACTTGGCATCACGTTAAATCCACGTGCAAAAGACCCTGTTTCGCTGTGTAGCGAACAAGACATGATAATTACCATTTGTCCTAATGAAGGGGAGAAAAATTATATTTCTGTTTGGAGCAAAAAATTTGACAAAGTTTTCTGAGATAAGTTAGGGAAATTGAAGAACTTTGCACATAAAATTGTACTGAAGGAAGGGGCACTTCCAGTTAAACAAAAATTAAGAGGTGTTCCTCTCAATGTTAGAGATGAGTTAAGGGAAATGTTAAATGATTTACTGAAAGAGAACATTATAGAGCCCATTGAGTCGTCAGAATGGGTTTCGCCCATAGTTTTGGTACGGAAGCCTGATCAAAAATTGAGAGTCTGCATTGATTTGAGAGCACTTAATTCCGATATCATTATAGATTGTCATCCCCTTCCCAACATTAACGAGCTTGTTTCCCTTTTTGATGGTGCGCAGATCTTTTCCACATTAGATCTTAGGTCTGCGCACCACCAAATTGAACTCACTGAGGAATCTAAGAAATACACAGCTTTCATTACTCCCATGGGTCTTTTCCAGTATAAAAGAATGCCTTTTGGCTTGGCTTCTGCTGCCTCAGTTTTTCAACGGGTTATGTTTCAAATTTTTAGAGACCTTGATTTATTTGTTAAATGCTTTCAGGATGACATCTTGATCTTTTCTAAAAATGAGCTTGAGCATGCTTCACACTTAGATGAAGTGTGTAGTAGACTGGAAAGATGTGGTCTTACACTCAAGGCACACAAGTGCAAATTATTTAGGAAATCTGTGGAGTACTTGGGTCATACATTGTCGGGGGAAGGTTTGATTCCAAAAAAATCAAATGTTGAAGCTATTCTCAAGGCTCCAGCCCCAAGCAATAAGGAACAACTGCTGTCATTCTCGGGCATGTGCGAGTATTATAGTAAATTTGTGGTAAACTTTGCTACTAAAATGGAGCCACTGAGAAGATTGTTAAGACAAAGTAATGCATTTGTTTGGGAAGTTGAACAAGAAAAAGCTTTCACTGACATTAAGAATGATATTGTCAATTCACCAACTTTGAAACCTTTTAGGATGGGCAAGTAATGTATCATTACCACTGATGCAAGTTTGTATGGCCTTGGTTGTGTTCTGTCTCAGACAGATGGTGTCATAGAATGGAATGTGGCTTTTTCTTCCAGGACGTTGAGTGAAACGGAGCGCAGGTATGCGGTTATTGAACGAGAGTTACTCTCTTGTGTGTGGGCTATTGAACACTTTAGAATCTACATATGGGGCAGCAAGTTTATTCTGAGAACAGATCATAAGCTGCTTGTACATATCTTATCTGTGGGTGGAGGTTGGAACTCTACGGCAAGAATTGCACGTCTGGCATCAAGGTTACAGGAATATAACTTCACAGTAGAATATATTCCTGGAAAAAAATATATTACCGCTGACTGTCTGTCGCGTTTGCCTTGTGGAAGTAATGTTAACCAGGTTAGTGATCTCAGGGAGGTCGATTTTGTTTTAGGTTTGTCTGATTTTGTTTCCCCTCAGTATCAATACATCTCTGAACAATTTTGGTTGAAATGTCAAGGTGATGATGAGAGATTGGTTTTGATAAAGAAATGTCTCCTAGAGGGCTGGCCAAACAAAGCCAATGTCAGAGATGATTTACTTCCATTCTATAATGTGGCAGATGAGTTATGGTGTGAAGGTGATTTGATTTTCAAATCTGGCAAATGCATTCCACCTGTTGGGGTGCAAGAGCTGATACTTAAGTTAGCTCACAAATCCCATCCTGGGATTTCGGCCATGAAGCGTCTAATAAGATTACATTTTTGGTGGCCAGGGATGGACAGATTTGTTGATCGCACAGTTAGGGAGTGTAGTGAGTGCTGTATCAATGATAAGATGCTTAAATTGCATGTTCCACCTCTTAAAGCTGTGAAATGGCCAGAATTTCATTGGAACAAAATAGCGTTTGATATTTCAGGCCCTTTTCATATTTTACCTCACGTTTCGCATTAGTCATGATAGACTACCATTCAAAATGGCCAGAAGTGAAAAGTAACTTCTGAGGCTGTTATTTCCTTTTTCAAAGAAGTTTTTGCGAGAGAAGGCTCTCCCTTTGTTTTAGTGTCTGACAATGGTGTGCAGTTAGTTTCATCTGAGATGCAATCATTTTTAAAGGGTTGCAATATTAAACACATTCGGACATCCCTTTATGAACCACAAGAGAATGGACAGGTTGAGCGCTTCGACCGAGTTTTAAAAAGTTTTGTTTCTGATGCTGTTAAGGGAAAAAGTAATTGGTTAAGTGTGCTTAGGGAGAAGCTTTGGACTTATCGCATAACTCCTCATACCAACACGGAAGTTAGTCCTTTCAAACTTCTTAAAGGTAGAGATCCTGCTTCAGATATATGTCCCTGGTGGTTTTAGGAGAAATGCAAACATTTGGCAGAAGATGAAGTGGATATTAAAGGAATTGCAAACAGGGTTAGTTGCAAGCAAAACAAGTCAGCTTTGTGGTAAAATAAAAAATGGAAGACTAAAGAGCATAATCTGGAGGTTGGTGATTGGGTCAGGATCTTGAAACCTTTCATGGTCAGCAAAGGTATCAGTAAGTTTGGTAGACCCATTCATGTTAAAAAAGTTTTCAGTAACTCTGTCATCACCCAAGATGGCAAAGTTTGGAATGTGAGTAAGATTGCCAAATGTCCAACACAAAATGATGTACAGTTTCAGTTTCCTGGTAATTTGGACAATGGCGAGACAGAAGCTAATTCTTTTCCTGACTCAGTGGCTTCAAGAATCAAAGGTGATATGCGAGTCAGAAGAAGACCTACTTCTTTACAGGACTTTGTGTAAAACTTACTTCTCGCTTGCTTTTTTTTTTAATGAGGGAGATGTGTTATATTCTGTTACTGTTATATTATCTTTTACCCTTTTATGTCTGTCTCTTTAACTGCATGCAACTTGTTATGTTTCTGCATGCATTCCATATTCTTAACAGAGCTTTGCTCATGTAGCATTCTGTAATGCCTGTCAGTTGTAACTCTGATGTAGCTGTACAAGGATCATATGCTGTGCTGATGATTAAACCTTTAATACCAAGCCTTTCTGGATTATTACAGACATGCGTAAACTTCGAAGGTTCGTAGAAGTGTTACAACTGGGCATAAACCTGATGGGCATAAACCTTCATTGGTCCCAGCGTATTATTTGAGCGATTACAGGGCCTAACCAAATGGACACCACCTTAAACGTACATTCATGTCGGTATTAATTATCGTAAGTGGTCTATAGGAGGACTGGCTTTGGCATCATATAGATGCAACCCTCCCGCATAGCCCGACAGGAGGGAACAGTACAGTTTCAGAAGGGCCATAGAGCGAGATAACAAATTATCAGACAAGCATGAAGTGAATTGAGACAACGGTCTAAAATAAGAATCAAATCTGTAGAAAGGTGGGGCTAGAGAAGGAGTAAAGGCTGATGCTGTTAATGTTCACTCATATAGCCATTTGACCTGCTTCTTGCAAGATGTAGTGGAAGGATTGGATCTGATCTCGGGAGGAAGAGCGTTCCAAAGTCTTGGAGCAAGACCGTAGAATGTACAATTGTAAGTTATTTTATTTTTTAATTTGGGAGGTTTCAAAAGTAGGGTGGACGTACTTCTTAAGTTCAGACATGAGCCAAATAGTTCAAGCTTTTTCCCCAAGTAAACATGGGTTTTGTAATGTATGGCTTAATGTGTCAAGCAAACTATTTTGAAACGTATCCTAGCTTGGACAGACCTTCCGACGCCTTCCCCCAGGGTAGCAGTTGAAGTGTTGCCTGAATCTCTCCTAATGTAAACTCTGCCTCGAGGTCTAGGACTGCAGTCTCCTCCAACTGGGGGGGACGCTAGTGTGGTCAAAACTACAGGTATGCATTCAGGGTCAGGAGGGTGAGTACTGCCAAACACCTGATTCAGATGAGTCTTGAGACTTCCAGTATCCCCTTCTGTGTGTGTATACATTTCTGCCCTGAGGGGGCCTATGATGGAGTATGGGGGAAGAGGAGTTTCTTGCCGCAGGATCCAAGCCAACAACCACCCAGAGCAATCCCCTCTGTATATACAAGCTGATGATAGAAACGCTGAGTGCATTTGTCTAATCTAGCCCTCACTTCCGCCACCTGATGTTGAACCTACAATTCCATCCGCCCCTTCATTGGATCAGCCAGGGAGAGCTGCTGCATGCAAAAGTAATTTGGCCCGTAGAGGGCACCTAACACCACAGGAGAGGACAACACAACACCCCCATATCACAGCCTACATTGCGTCCCACTCAGTGACCCGGTGATTAGTCGTGGACCAATGAATCTTAAAAAAAATCTGACAGTGCCTCTGATAGCATCTCCCTGCCGGCAGCATCCTGGAGGATCTCGGGTCGCAACCTCCAGGTTAGTGGACACATGGGGTGGTAGAGCTAGGTCTCCACAGAGGTCCCCGCAGAGCACCGAAACATGGTTTGATAAATAATGAAACAGATGGGGTACTATAAGTACCTCCCCCTCAGTGACACATATTTTTACAGGGGTGGGAATCCCTCCAAATATCACACAGACCCAGCTGGGCGATGACCTCTCCCAGGGTGGAGGTAACCTGGGGTTTAGTGTTATGGCGTGGGGGATGTCTATTGAGCTCTCCATTTAGAGTGTAGTTAAAGTCACTGGCCCCGAGAATCCGATAGTCCAGAACTGGTGAAAAGACATCACTCAACATCAGGAATCAATATTGGGTCCGTAGGTATTAACAATGGCTACATCTAACCCATCCAACCTGCTCTCAATCAATAAGTATTACCCCTCAATGTCTACCTCCATGTAAGATGAGCTTACATGTTCCAATCTTACCTATACTGAATGAACGATGCACCTGCATACCAATGTCTCCCTCCCTGTGAACAGATGGCAATGACCCGCGGGTCAACATAAGCAAACAATTCACAACTTCCTCCTTCCCACCCCAGACAAGTATAACAGAACTATATTATAACACAAGCCCATAAAATTCGATGTGTCAGGATGTACATTTTCATTACCTAATCCCCCAGGACACCAACAAGTGTCAAGACAAGGAACAAAAGCCTCCCGCTGACTTAGGAAGCACGAACCTCCGAGCACAGGAGAAGGAAAAAAAATAATCACAATCTCAGCTCACCCATCTCAGAAGTGGCTCGCCCCCCCTAAAGAGACACCTAGAACCTTGAGAACAACAGGGGAGCCCCAGCCCTGCAACATGCGGTAAGAGTAGCAGTAGTCATAACCGCCCATTAAACCATGGCACCGGGATGAGGGCCAACCCCCTGCACCACTGGAACCTACGCAACCAAGGTGACATGAGGCCCCCCACATCCAAGGAGGTAGAAGGGCAAGAAAATAGAAAAGAAAAAAAAGAAAATTGAACCCCCCCCCCCCCCCGCTCGCTAACGACAATGACCCTTTAAGGACCGTTTTGGGATGGGGAATTCAAGGTCCCCTCCGCCGCAGGGGTTAATGTTAATGTTAGTTATGCTTATAAAGCACGAACTGATACCCAAAGGTGTCCTGGCGCTATGAGAAGACCTACTGTGGGCTGGAAGATAAAAGCAGAGACACCTGATCAGTTAGAGAATAGCCATGTTTTTAGCGCTTTTCTAAAAGACAAAAGGTTAGGTATGTTTCTAAGGGCTAATGGTAGAGCGGTCCATGATTTAGCTGCATTGACCGTAAAGCTCCTGCAGAAATTTGTTGAGGTGGGTATTCAAATTACTTTCTATAAGTTTAGCAGGAAGGGGTAACCTAGAAATTGGTCTAAAGTTGTTGGGATAACTAGCGTCGAGGTTGGGTTTCTTAAGAAGAGGCAGAATGGAGGCATGTTTCCATTCTTTGGGAAAGTAACCTTCTAGGTACATGTTGTTTATGATATAGGTCAGTTGTTTGTGACAGGCTCGGCTGCCAGTTTTAAAATTGAACTCGGACAGGGGTCAGTAGGGGAGCCTGCTTTAACTTTCTCCAATAATTTGTGGGTGTCAGACACGTTTAGGCTGGCAAAAGTATTGAAGGTCGGAGTACCAGGGTTAGTTATCTGCTGATATGCTATCAAACCGGTGTTGGTATTGAAAGCGGAGTCTGAAAAGTTTAAGAAGATACTATTGTCTTTGTCAAAGAATAATTGAACGTTTTTGTTGCAAAGCTCTTGACTGGCTACAGTGGGAGGGGTACTGGGATGTGCTAAAGAGTTTACTATTTTAAAGAGCTCTTTAGGAAAGTTTTTGGCTCATTAGATTTTGTTGCTAAAAAATCTTGTTTTGTGTTTTTAAGTAATTGTTTATAAAGTGCCAGACCAGCTTTGTATTCCTTTTTATAATTTTCCTTATATCCCTTTCTCCAAATTCATTCCAGGTATTTGCAGGCAAACCTTTGGTCCCTCAGCTCCTTCAAATACCATAGTGAGGAGGGATGCTGTCTAGTGTGGCTAAGGCATTTTGAGGGTGTTAGCTTGTCCCCTGCAGCTTCTAGCCATTTGGTGTATGATCTGGTTGCCTCGTCCAGATTGCTGGGAGTAGGGGGTGATAGTATTGGTTAGCGTTTGATGTAGATCCTCTGCTTTTATCTTGTTCCAGGCTCTATTCTCAGAGTAACTTATGGATAAATGTGGTACTGTGCGGTCCGGCATCGAGAGCTCAAAAAAGACTGCTGAGTGGTCTGACCAAACTAACGGCAAGATCCTAGTAAAGGAGAGCTGCAAATTATTTGAGAAGATGCCGTCTAAAGTGTGGCCGGCTTTATGAGTAGCACCCCTGACCAGTTGCTCAAGGTTTCCACCTTTCATCAAGTCCAGCAGATTGAACGTGTCTGGGTCAAGAGGCATTTCGAGATGATAATTAAAATCTCCTAGAATGGTATAGGAGTTAGTGCAAATCCCCCTTTCAAGTATACTACTTAGTTGTGATGGAAAGCGGCCTCTAGGGCCTGGTGCTCTATATAGGAGGTTGCCTCTAAGCGTATAGTGATGTGAGAGGTTGAGACTAAACTCAAGTGCCTCACAATCCTCGATGACTAGAGGATTAAAGGATGCTGTAATGGAATTATGGTAGATGACTGCTAGACCCCCCCGCGTCTCTGTTGTCTATTGAGTGTATGACAGAAATAGACCGTGAGTGTGGTTTTTACGTGATCGGATCCGGACGCCATGTCCGTACAAGCCTCGCTAATAAACGCTGCATGTATTTTCTCCTCGCTAATGAGGGAGGCGATTTCTAGACTATGTTTAACTAAAGACCTAGCAGAAAGCTGTCTTGCTGTTTTTGGGAGCCACTGAAAGAGCCTCTGTCCAGAACGGAGGTAACGCCAGGATTATCACCAGCTCCTTGCCGGACCCGCTGCGTGGGTCCCGCTGCGTTGCCTTCATCTGTGTGCCATTGTTTGGGAGCTGCAGGGCTGCGAGCTGACCCGCTGGGACTCAATCTCCCAGGAGTGCCTGCGTGAGGTCGAGACCCGCAACACCTGGGTCGCTCTCCCTGCCTGCCCCGCCCTCGCCTCAGCAGATAAGGACCTGCTGCACCGACCCTCGCTGGGACTCACAGAAAGCTGTCTTGCCGTTTTTGGGAGCCACTGAAAGAGCCTTTGTCCAGAACGGAGGTAACACCAGGATTATCACCAGCTCCTTGCCGGACCCGCTGCGCGGGTCCTGCTGCGTTGCCTTCATCTGTGTGCCATTGTTTGGGAGCTGCAGGGCTGCGAGCTGACCCGCAGGGACTCAATCTCCCAGGAGTCCCTGCGTGAGGTCGAGACCCGCAACACCTGGGTCGCTCTCCCTGCCTGCCCCGCCCCTCGCCTTACACCGCCTTATTAGTGACACAGCGCACCGCTGCGCGGGAGCGCCCGGGACGAAGCCCGGGCAAAGGGCGGTCCGTCTAAGGCCGTCCAAGGTCAATCAAGGACGGGACGGGCCACCCCCTTAACGCTTAATCCTTGGTAAGCGATATTCCCTTTCTCCGCTACTACCTCCAAGGATTCCTTTACTAATCTTACGCTGTATTAGACATCGCTCTTTGTCTAATAAATCCCTGAACAATCATGCCTTCGGACCATGCAAAATCCAGGAACATTACTGTAAACACATCGAGGGGGCCAGTAACAGGAACTATTGATCAATTCTTCAAAAGAGTCACAATTGTCCTAGAAAAAGAAATAGCGGACACTGAAAAGCGCTTATCGATGGACCTGTTAACCGGTAAGCGCTCCTCCCTAGGTTTGATTGGGAACGCCCGCTCTCCAAATTTGATCGACTCTGACTCCCAGTCTTCCATTATTCCTTCCTCTGACATTAACTCACTTTCGCTTTTGGGAAATGATGCGAGGGACACAATAATTCAGACACTCAGTAATGAACCAGAACCAGAACAAGAACCGGTTCCTGAAATAACTCTAGTCAGCCCCAACGCATCTAGACTATCTAGTTCCCCAAATCTCTCATCTCCCCTCCACCTCCCTCAGACCAAATAAACAATCACACCAAGAAACGAAACCGACAATCTTCCCCCACCGCTTCTAGTACAATCACCATCCTGAACACAACCCCCGCCCCGCCAACACCCCCCCTGCTTAGCACAGCGCAGAATACCCGCACCACGACAGGACTACTTCCTGAAATGGAGGCGGAATTTCTCTCCAAAATAGAGGTAATAGTGAAGGCACTGATGCTTCCTCTTCTGGAGAGAACAAGACTAATAAGCTCCCATTTAGAAAATGTGGGCAAACAAATAGAAGAAAACACTGCGGCCATTATCAAACTATCCTCACAACCACACAAACACCCAGCACAAAACCCCACAAGCCAAAACGCGCCTCCACTGGCCCAACCATCTACCAGTAGCGCGTCCCTGAAACCTGGAATCACACAAGGGAAAAAAGCGGTAGCAAAAACCTCAAAAGAAACAACAAATAATGAAACCCCAAAACCACCTAACAGCAATCAGGTAAATGATGGGGCAAAAGCAACCGTAAGGGGCAAAAACTCGACAGGGAAGAATCCTGCAGTAAGAACCCTCCCCGCATCAAACACTAACTCTAACCCCCCCCCACGAACCCCATACCAACTAGCGAGCTGGGCGAACAGTTATCCCAGCGCCCATATAGACCCAGACGTAGGATAGTTGATTTACCTCCTGAATCTGCACCTTACACAATCGTAATGGCAGGAGTACCAGAACTAGCTGAAGGGGTCAGAGAATCTTACCACGCGTTAAAAAATAAAACCATCTATTGGTTGAAGCAGAACAGACCCCTCCCTGCACATGTCAATGGAGAAATCCTGTCGGTCAGGCGGGCTGTCTGGGTGGGGTCTAGGCCGAAAGACAAAAGAGGGGATGTGACAATTATCAATTTCAAGGATCACAGGGCGGTAAGAACTATAGGTGATTGGTATGAGATTACAGGAGGGGACAATATTACAACACATTATGTCAGCTACTTCTACCAACGGGAATTAATTAACAAGCCAACTCATCATCACATTAGTAGGCAGCGCCCAGAGCGGAGAGAAGTAGGCTATCAATTCACCCAGAATCAGTTTTTAAATCAACTCCAACATCCACCTTATCACCACCCCTACCAAAATAACCTGTTTAATAACAATTACCACCTGATACCTTCAGACTACAACATACCTATATTCAACCCCTTCTCAGCTCTGAGCGGCTTAGACGGAATAGATTGACTTGCCAGCAATCAATCTTCACCCCTAGAACCTTCCATGACAAAAGAAAATACCCCCCTGGTTGACACAATTCTAGATACTCCAATTGAAACCTGCAATAACGAAAGTCAACCTCAACTTACCCAACTGCATGGAATAAGTCCGAGGGAGCTGAAAGACTCTAGCATACGGAGTGAAACAAACATGAGGCCCATCCGAACTCATAGGGAACATAATCCAGATTCAGACATGGTCACAAGAAAAATGGAAGACGGACTAAATAAAGGACAGATTTCCACTAGGAGAGTAGAAAATATCCAAATAATGTTCTGGAATGTCGCGGGTCTCCGAGAAAAAATTTTGGATGGAAGTATACTAGACTTTGTCAAAGACTGTCAAGTTGTGGCCCTTCAGGAAACATGGCTTACGAAAGAAATGCACCTTATAGGTTACAAAACCTATTCCTCGGCAGGGCTCGCAGGAACTTATGGAAGAGCTAAAGGAGGGCTGGCAATTTACATATCTAACACCATACCAGGCTTGGAAGTCACAGTACTTAGTCTAGAACCTAACTTCCAAATTTTAAAGCTGGTTTTCAAGACAAAGAGGACAGTAATTCTTGCTAACCTATAAGATAATACAGGGGAAAATGAGAGGCTAAAAATGCTGGGGGCCCTTTGCAAGAAATTATCTAGTGGCGCGACACTAAGACCAGGGGCGGAACCCGCAAGCATCGTATGGGGAGGTGACTTTAATCACCACCCCTGTACGATGTTAAATTGTGATGTCTGCGGGATCGGAGGCGACTCAGAAGCCCAGATAACCCACTTTTTGTCATTCAGCGGCGGGTGATCTATTAAATGAAACTTTGTCGAGGTTGGATCTACTTATATTAAGTCAAATCAACCCCTTAACCGGGAAACTGGATCCCACCTACCTTGGCAGGGGCCATGAAACAACCGTCGACTATATTCTTATTACAGCATCCCTAGTAAACAGGACCGCAAACTTTAAAACTAAAATTAACACCCTGAATGACCACTCGGCCCTAGTTTTTGATCTAACCTTGGACCAAGGCCAGCCAATAGTCCAGACTATAATGTCTACCCTTACCCAAAATAATTTACAGCTCACAAAAACAAACGGCTACACCCTGGGGTGGGGAAAGATTGACCCAAACGAGCTGACACATAAAGTGGTAACTGAAGCAGAATCTGCTATATTGAACTGCTTAGACCTTGAGGCCAGTGAAGAGAATGTAATATCCCATTTTAAACTAATATTAGTTAAAGTAAACGAATGCCTCCACAAGAAACAGAAAGGGTCTAAGGAAAAAAAGAAAAGAGGTTGGTTTAGCCCAGGATGTACCGCCGCCCATAAACACTTAAAGAGAGCATTATCAAAAACAACAAGAAACCAGGAGGAGATTAGGATCCTGAGGAAACAATACAGGCTCGCGTGTAAAGCACGTAAAGAGGAATTAAAAAAGGTCCTATGGGATCAGCTGCATGAAAGTTCACTCAATAAAGACAGCGATCTGTTCTGGAAGGTGGTAAAAGCACCGTTCCTGAACGACACAGACGACCATCCTAGTATAGAAGTGGCCATCGAGGGCCAAACCTGGGTCAATCACTTTGCTAAGATCTTCGGACAAACCCAGGCTGTAGTCCCCATAGACAGAAGTCACTCCCCAAATCAGGATAAAGTATTCCCAATTCCATTGGAAATCCAATTACATGAAGTAATTACGGCAGTTAATGCTAGCAAGAGTGGAAAAGAGCCAGGCCCGGATGGGGTCCCGGTCGATTTCTTTAAATTCAAAATAGAACTGTGGGCCCCCATTATAACTAGGGTGTTCAATGCAACAATGCAGTGTGGTCTACTTACCTCTTAGACACAATCTATACTGGTACCCATTTTTAAAAAGGGCAATAGAGAGGAGGTGACTTGTTATCGACCTATTTCCCTCCTCGACTCACTGGGGAAAGTACTGGGAAGAGTAGTACTCCAGCGTTTGCAGGAGTGGGCAGAGGATACCGGGGCCCTCTCGGATATCCAGTATGGCTTCCGAGAGGGACTTGGAACAACGGAACAAGCCCTGAACCTGGCCCTTTTGCTGGGAAAATACGTGTCGGCAAAACGCGGGAAGGTCTACATGGCTTATGTCGACCTTTCCGCGGCTTTCGACTGCGTATCCCACGCAAAATTATGGGCGTTGCTGTCCGATATGGGAATTGACGAGGCCCTGGTGACTTTTCTCAGAGAACTCTACTCGAACGCCTCTTCCAGGGTGCGCTTCGGAGTACGGGGTGAACTGTCGGAATCCTTTTCAATAGAGCGTGGGGTCAGGCAGGGGTGCATCCTTGCCCCCTTCCTTTTCTCCCTCTATACAAATGGTCTGGAGGTGGAAATGCTGAGGGGGGGTCTGGACCTGCCCCGAGTGAACAAGAGACTGGTGCCCGCGCTCTTGTACGCGGACGACGCAGTGCTTTTAGCACGCACCCCACGTGAGCTCCAAAAATCCCTGAATAGTTACGCTAAATTCATGAGCGACCTAGACCTCCACATAAATATAAAAAAAACTTATGTCATGGTGGCGGGACAAGCTAGGAAACAGGGAAAAGCTATCTTCCTAAATAATGAAAAGCTGGAAACCACCTCCAAGTACCCTTACTTAGGCATTATGATAGATGAGAGGCTCACCTGGAGAGCAGCCATAGAAGCGCGCAAGCACCAACTGCTCCGCTCTATCGCTGCCCTAATGAAATTTGCCCAAAAATTGGGGAAAAAGCCTCCGGTAGAATTACTCAAGATCTATAGAGCCAAGTGCCATTCCATTGCACTATACGGGGCGGGCCTATGGTGACACAAAAATACAAATACCCTGCAGGTAGCAGAAAATATCTTCTTGAGATTCTTGCTTGCGGTCCCAAAAAGAGTCTTCACCTACGCCTGTCATGTAGAACTGGGACTTCCACACATTGAAGATTTGGCTAAAGTTGAACCAGTACTTCTTTGGCGCAGAATATGGGTCTCAACAAAAAAACACACTCACCAAAGCTATTATCATGGACTGCATGACTCTAGACAGGGCCGAAAAAATAGACCGGCTCATATATGTAAAGAAACTTTTTGCAGACCTGGGAATGCCGGAGTACTATCACAATCCTGAAACCATTGCCGAAATACCAAAAAAAGAACTAAAGGCAAAGGCGTTGAGCTATTTCGAAGAGCTTCGCATCACTGTGGAGATCAGGAAACAATCAGTACAGCAATCCATAGCAGTTATGACCACCCTGGAAATGGAACCTTACCTAACCTACGTAAACTCGCAGTTTGAACGTTTCTTATTAACGAGATTTAGGTTGAACATTTTCCACAGGGGGGTAGCATTCCCTAAAAGAAACAGCTGGGAAGAATGTTTAACTCCTTGCCCATGCGACGAACTATCAGAGCAGTCACCAATGCATACTGTTTTGTTTTGTAAATTCTATTCTGCTCACCGCAAATTATGGCTAATCCCTCTGCTTCGATCTCTACATCTTAGGTGATGCCGCCCTGCTATGTTACGGTTACAATTCTTAAACTCGGCTTACGTGTGTAAAGTTGTTAGCACCTTCTTAAAATGCATTTTTAAGCACAGGCTAAACCTTCAAAATAATAATCTCTAAAACTATTTGATAAGACAATGATGATTTTTCACTAAACTGAATCTTAATCTGTAATGTTACATTTTATGAAATGTCCGTACACTTTTATGGTCTTCTTTGTAAAAATGAAACCGAATAAAGATTTTACTTACTTACTTAAAAAGAGCAAATTTCCTTGGGCGGGTGGAGGTGGCCTTCCTAATAGAGGATTGATTAGGTCTTCTGTCTGCTATGGGTTGGACAACAAAATTAGGTATGTTGGCATTATATCCCGAACAGTTAGAGTGGTCCCTAGGATGTGTCACATCAAGGTAAAAAATGTTACAATTATGATTGGTATTGATTACAGTAAGCTTTTTCAAACCCTTCCCAGAGTATCGTATTCTTTTGTTCATACCTGGAAGATTTGGTGCAGGGGGGCTGTCGCTGAGTGCGTTTCGAGCGCGGACGGGCGCAGACAGGCTTACCTTTGGCACACTGTCGGTGCGCCCGCTGCACTAGTTCGCTGCGCGCTCGTGCCAGCGTGTGCCTAAATAGCGTCAGGGGCATGGAACCTAGCCCGATGACCTACTACCTCCAAGATGGCTACCTCTGTGTCGGAAGTCCCGCGAAACCCCTGCGGTGGAGTTCTAGCTAAGAGCCAGAAATGGCCAATTATCAAAGTCTTAGGCACCAGCAAAGCCTCAGCAGTCGCAGAGTGAATGGTTCCCATCCTCCCTGACCAAAACGCGAGAAACACTCTTGGCCTTCAACGAATCTCTGTCTCCATACCTGGGCCATCGACCACCATGCCGCCTACTGCGGGTGTGGAAGGGATCTGCATAAGTTAAGAGTGCACTGGGATCCTGTCTGGCATATCCAACCAGGACCACACATCTTAAGGGCACTCAAAGAAGTGATTTTTCCCAGCCACAATGACACAGAGCTTCACAGGGTAAAGGAGCATACACCTGAGGTACCTCTCCTGCAACTTCTTCTTAAGAAGAAGTTTATAAAGCGCACAGCTACCTCCAACTGAGGTATCCTGACGCTGGGTTGCAGATTCATTTCGAGAAGCACAGGGAGAAAAACTACGGGAGGTTAAAGAGCCAGGTTTTTAAAAGCTCTCCCGAAGGCTGGTTCTGGCTCTGTCATGTAGATGTGGAGAGGCATAGCATTCCAGAGCTTCATAGCTCTGACTGAGAATGCTCTACCGCCTTTCCTGGCCCTAAGGAAATGAGGAACCCTGAGTAATTTCAGCTGATTTAATCTCAAGGCCCAGTCTTGTTGGTAGTTTTGCAATCTATGTCTTAGATAGCCCTGGCCCCGTTCCCTGGCGGCTCTGTAGGTCAGAGTAAGGGCCTTGAACCCAATTTTCCTACTGACGGGTAGCCAGTGGAGGCTCTGCAAATGTGGGGAGATGCAATGGCAAGACTGCACATTCCTAATTAATCTGGCCGCAGCATTTTGAATTATTTGCAGCCTGCTGAACAGAAAGGCTGGTAGTCCTAGATAGAGACTATTTGAATAGTCTAGCTGGGATGTGACAAATGCATGGACCACAGTCTTCCTGCAATCCATCAGAAGAAAGTGAAGGAATTGCCTAAAAGCTTGCAGCTTCCATAAGCATGTGGAGGAGACCTTGTGAAAAGTTGGCCTGGTATATGCTGTCCACTAGTTATAGTGGGCACCTTGCACCAGTCCAAACTGCCCTTATTGAGGCTGAAGAAGGCTGATAGCCAGAAACCGGTCCTTGGATGCTTGATTCCGGTCGAGGAAAGACATGGCTTGGTAGTTCGGGCTGGACTGTTCCCATGAGGCACAGGGTCAAGGCTGATTTGCATATAGCCATTGTCTGACCTAGGATGTTGTGGAGTGCAAAAAAACGATGGATTTAGGCCCAGATCTTTGTACTGGGGTGAATGTAAGACATTGTTCTGCATTCTGTCCATCAACTGTGTTTTTTGCAATTTTCACCCCGAGTGGGCTGGGTATGCTCAGACGTGAGTCCCAGGCTCTCCACATCACTGGAGTCAAGCTATCCAGGCTGAAGAAGGCTGATAGCCAGAAACCGGTCCTTGGATGCTTGATTCCGGTCAAGGAAAGACATGGCTTGGTAGTTCGGGCTGGACTGTTCCCATGAGGCACAGGGTCAAGGCTGATTTGCATATAGCCATTGTCTGACCTAGGGTGGTGTGGAGTGCAAAAAAATGATGGATTTAGGCCCGGATCTTTGTACTGGGGTGAATGTAAGACATTGTTCTGCATTCTGTCCATCAACTGTGTTTTTGCAATTTTCACCCCGAGTGGGCTGGGTATGCTCAGACGTGAGTCCCAGGCTCTCCACATCACTGGAGTCAAGCTATCCAGGCTGAAGAAGGCTGATAGCCAGAAACCGGTCCTTGGATGCTTGATTCCGGTCAAGGAAAGACATGGCTTGGTAGTTCGAGCTGGACTGTTCCCATGAGGCACAGGGTCAAGGCTGATTTGCATATAGCCATTGTCTGACCTAGGGAGGTGTGAAGTGCAAAAAAACGATGGATTTAGGCCCAGATCTTTGTACTGGGGTGAATGTAAGGCATTGTTTTGCATTCTGTCCATCAACTGTGTGTTTTGCAATTTTCACCCCGAGTGGGCTGGGTATGCTCAGACGTGAGTCCCAGGCTCTCCACATCACTGGAGTCAAGCTATCCAGGCTGAAGAAGGCTGATAGCCAGAAACCGGTCCATGGATGCTTGATTCCGGTCAAGGAAAGATATGGCTTGGTAGTTCGGGCTGGACTGTTCCCATGAGGCACAGGGTCAAGGCTAATTTGCATATAGCCATTGTCTGACCTAGGGTGGTGTGGAGTGCAAAAAAATGATGGATTTAGGCCCAGATTTTTGTACTGGGGTGAATGTAAGACATTGTTCTGCATTCTGTCCATCAACTGTGTTTTTGCAATTTTCACCCCGAGTGGGCTGGGTATGCTCAGACGTGAGTCCCAGGCTCTCCACATCACTGGAGTCAAGCTATCCAGGCTGAAGAAGGCTGATAGCCAGAAACCGGTCCTTGGATGCTTGATTCCAGTCAAGGAAAGCCATGGCTTGGTAGTTCGGGCTGGACTGTTCCCATGAGGCACAGGGTCCAGGCTGATTTGCATATAGCCATTGTCTGACCTAGGGTGGTGTGGAGCGCAAAAAAACGATGGATTTAGGCCTAGATCTATGTACTGGGGTGAATGTAAGACATTGTTCTGCATTCTGTCCATCAACTGTGTTTTTTGCAATTTTCACCCCGAGTGGGCTGGGTATGCTCACACGTGAGTCCCAGGCTCTCCACATCACTGGAGTCAAGCTATCCAGGCTGAAGAAGGCTGATAGCCAGAAACCGGTCCTTGGATGCTTGATTCCGGTCAAGGAAATACATGGCTTGGTAGTTCTGGCTTGACTAATCCCATGAGGCACAGGGTCAAGGCTGATTTGCATATAGCCATTGTCTGACCTAGGGTGGTGTGGAGTGCAAAAAAACGATGGATTTAGGCCCAGATCTTTGTACTGGGGTGAATGTAAGACATTGTTCTCCATTCTGTCCATCAACTGTGTTTTTTGCAATTTTCACCCCGAGTGGGCTGGGTATGCTCAGACGTGAGTCCCGGGCTCTCCACATCACTGGAGTCAAGCTATCCAGACTGAAGAAGGCTGATAGCCAGAAACCGGTCCTTGGATGCTTTATTCCAGGATATCTATTGTCCAGGCCTCCCCTGCCGGAGTTTCGGTCAGCAGCAGGAGGCCAGACTCGTGTCTGTGGCAGCAGCATCCATTTTGTGATGCTGGGGCTTTGGTTAGATTTAACCGCGTTTAAGCAAAGTAACATGTCTTCTCCCTCTAGAAGGGTGGGATGCTACCCCCATTACCAGGAATGGTGAGGGGGTAGTATTCCAAAGCATATGACACCTTACACGACATGTTTTGATAAAGCCAAACCAAAGTTAGCAAGTAACCGCGGGGATTATAATGCACTTAAGAGTATATGGTATGGCAATATCCCGGAACAGCTAAGGGAATTGGTCCCGGCAGCTACAGACAGGCTCAGCTCATGCTAGAGCACCATCTCACATAAAACCAAGCACTCTGCCTCCAGGATTGTTAAGGCCTGCCATAGGAGTGACGTATAGGTATATATGTGTCCAGATACAGGTTTAGATATAGGTATACTATATCTAAGCAAGGGGTGATTACACAACCTTGCCCCAGCTGAGTGATCAGCCAGTTGTGTCAGTTTGGATAGCCAGCCAGGGGTGGCAAAAGATATGCTGCAGCCCCTGGTAGGCCTTGGATGCACCTATGCCCTGGGCACCTATAGTGCACTGTACAGGGGCTGATAAGGTGACCGAAGCCATTTAGTTATGCACCTAGGGTACATGGAATCCATTTTAAAGAGAGAGCAGACAACCTGGGGCCCTGATTAGCAGGGAACCAGGCCAACTAAGTCGAAAACCAGCTAAACACAAGGCAAAAAAAATCTGGGGTAACCATAGTCAGGTATCCAACTTCCTACACCCCCCCCCCCCCACGCCCCCAAACGAAAGGAGATAAGCTATCCTTGACCAGGTAAGCCTATATTGCCTGAGTGGCCATATAAGGAAGTACCTGCACTAGCATGGTTACCCCCTGTCTGATGGTCCACTAAGCAATCCCTCACCCTAAGGGTATCAGAGGGTCTCCACCATAGGGAATCACTACCTGTGGTGTGTTTTGGCAAAGTAAAAGGCTGGTGTTGAGTTGGAGTACTGAAGTGAGGCTCCACTAATGCAGGGCTCAGCTTCCTCCAATCATCTTCCACCATGTGTGCCTTTCTTTCCTTGACTGAGTTGCACTGTGCTCTCAGGGTCAACCTCTGGCTACCTAAAGCTGGAGGCTGGGTCCCTCTGGTTGGCTTACTGGAGGGACAGGTCAGGTTTGGGGCCTTGGGGTCACAGGTTTGGCTGTGCCCAACAGTATCCATTTGGGGGAGATCCCTAACTAGTGGTAAGGGGGATCCCTCAGGAATTTTTAAAGTTTTCACCTTGCTACGGCTGCTAGCTTTGGTGCCCCTAATCAGCTGATGGGGGTGCTTTATTTAACAGGGGGCCCTTTGGGGCTCACTGACTTCCCTGACCTCTGTAGCCCTGGGCTGACTGAGGCTGGATAGAGAGGGGCAGGTTACCTTCTCCAGACTGGGTCCCACCTTGGAAGGGTCCACTGACATCAGGGGCTCTGTCAGGCTAGGCCTGATTACCTCTGGGGCAGTTTCTTCACAAGGGGTAAGAACAGTTCCCTGAGGAGGCTGATCCTTTCCTAATGTCTGGTGGGAGGGAGATTTCTCTTCCTCCTCAATGCTCTCTGTTTGTGTGGAGTGATCCATAGTTTCAGGCTTCACAACACATGAATCAGTTTGAGTTTGGGCTGTGGCCATTACAGCCCCACCAACCTTTTCAGGAAGGGACTCAGTTTGGGTATGGGCTGTTACCATCACAGCCCTGCTAATCTGTCTAGGAAGGGAGTCAGCTAAAGATGGGGCTGAGACTTGCACAGCCCTACCAACCTTTTCAGGAAGGACATCTTGGATTGGGGCTGTAGCCATCACAGCCCCACTAACCTTTCCATGGAGATTTACCATTCTAGAATGGGTTTCTTGTTCAACCTCAGCCCAGGCTGAGATTTCCAAATCATTCCCAAGTAGACAATCTACAGGCAAGTTTGCTGACACTGCCACTCTCTTTGAGCCAGTGACACCTCCCCAGCTGAGATTTACTACTGCCATGGGATGATTTCTGTGCACTCCATCAATGTTTGTCACCTGGTATGTGGCAACAGGTAAAAGTTGCCTAGAGGGGACTAGATTCTCAGTCACCATAGTGATACTAGCCCCTGTGTCTCTATAGGCCTCAACTTTCTGACCATGAATGAGGGGCTCCTGTCTGTACCTGCTCAAAGTGTTTGGGCAATCAGTGAAATTGGCAAACCCCATGCCATCTTCACAGACAGAAGTAGTTGGGGACCTAGTTAGGCCAGAGTCCACCTTTGTTCCAAAAGTAAACTCACCCAAATTCTTGGGGGTGCTCCCACCACCTGGGGGATTACTGCTAACAGTAACAGGAGGTGTTGGAGCTTTACTTGGAGGTATATTTTCTTTATTGCTATTCTTTGGACAACAGCTGTCTGTTTTCCAGTGGCCAGTCTGTTTACAGGCATGGCAGTAAGGTTTCTTCTGAGTAGAGGAGTTGTTCTGGGACCCACCCCCATCATTGGAGTTTTGGGGCCCTGTGGAAAACTTGTCATTAGATTTATCACCACCCTTCTTTTGAGCCTTGGAAGTACCTTCTTTTGGTCATTACCCTGATTCTTAGGCCTAATCCTGGTTCTGACCCATTTGCCTGCCCTCTTACCCAATTATTGGGGAGAGGTCAGATCTGAGTCCACCAGGTGCTGGTGCAAAAGCTGGTTCTGAGAATTACTTAGGATCTGCTCCCTCATAATCAAATTATACAATCTTGTATAATCATGTACTTTGCTGCAATGTAGCCAACCTTCCAGAGCCTTAGTAGCACAATCTACAAAATCAGTCCAGTCCTGAGTCTGTGCCTTCTGGGTATCTCTGAACCTTAACCTGTATTGTTCAGTGGTTAAGCCAAACCCATCAATTAGAGCACTCTTCAGGACAGTGTCATTTTTAGCATCCTCAGGTCTAACTGTGAGGAGCTTATCTCTCCCTTTCTCAGAAAAGGAGTACCATAAAATTGCAGCCCACTGATCTTGAGGTACCTGCCGTACCATGCAGGTTCTCTCCAGAGCAGTCATCCATTTGTGGATGTCATCCCCTTCCTTGTAGGGGGGCACAATCTTTGTCAGGTTTCTATTATCATATGACCTGTCTTTCTCTTTAGGAATAATATTGCTTCCACCAGTGGAGTCTAATCCACACAATTTTTGTTCCCTTGCTAAAGCAAGTTTAGCTTGGGCCAAGGCTACCTCTTCCCTCTCTATCTGGGGTTGGACAGCCCTAATTCTGGCCCTATGCTCTTTTCTCTGGGGGGAAGTCATCCCCCTTTGAGATTCCCTTGAGGCACTAGAAAGGTGAGACTCCCGTCTATTGCCTGGAAATGTTCTGTTATGGAACCTGGGGAGGTGCTGGCCCTCTCCATTTCCATGTAGGTCCAAGTTGGCTTGTCTAAGCCTCCCCACTGGTACCTGGTTATCCCCTTGATCATGATCTGACTCTTCACCTTCTGATTCAGGGTCCACCTCCTCATTTCTGGGGTGGCGTTCTCATTCTCTGGGGAGTTCACTCCATCTCCTGACCCTAAGGGAGCTACTCTAGCTTTCTCAAGATCATCCTTCTCCAGGATGGCTATCAGGATGGGAATGGTAGGGTTGTGACCCTTTTTCATCCCCCTTGAAGTACACAAGGTACTCAAGTCCTTATGGCTGAGTTTGTCATAGCTGGAAGGTGCCTTGGTAAGGTCAACCAACACAGGTAGAGAGCTGGAAGCTTCACCTGTGCCAGACATGATTCTAGTGAGGTGTAAGTGGTGCACTTACCTACACTAAGTGTTTTCCTACTGAACCTTGCTAGTGAGTTGTATGCAGGGTGTGCTAAGCCCTTTGATCTACAACTACTAAGTTCAGTAGAACTTAAATATGTAAGGTTTGTTTATATGTACCTAAGGTACTTGATGTGATCTTTCAATTTGATAAAAAGATTGCAATGGTAAAACAGCAAGCTCAAATCCCAACCGCTGCACACCAATGTGAGAAGTTGCTTGGCAGTTCGGGCTGAACTGTTCCCATGAGGCACAGGGTCAGACTGATTTGCACATAGCCATGTCTGAACTGGGGTGGCAGAGTGGGCTAAAGAACGGTGATGGATTAAACCCAGATATTTTTACTGGGTGTGAGTGTTTGATTGATTCAGATGCTCCGTCCATCACCACCCCCTTTTGTACCCCAATGTGAGAAGTTGGCCTGATATATGATGTCTCCAATTCTGGGGGCACCTTGTATCAGTCCAAACAATCCCTTATGGTGGTGGTTGTAAGTCAACCTTATAGACAAGCTATCCTAGAGGTAGCATGGACTAAGCAGCCTTCAGGCTAAACTGAAGAGGGCATGTGAAGCCAGCTGTTTTACCAATCACAATCCTGTAATATCAAATGAAAGGACACCACACAAGTTATATATTATAAAAATATATGTATTTATTCTCAGAATAATCCTCTAGACTCTTTATGAGTACAGAAGCACAAGCGTTTAAACAAAAGCACAGTAAAACATATGAAAGTTGCACAATTATGGATGAGTCCAGGGGCCACTCAAACCATATACTAAATAAGTGGTATAAGTATCACTAATTGAACAGTGGTCAGGCCTAGGGCCTGGGGAATCGCTGGGACTAATCGGGACTAGCAATGCTGAAGTCGGGAAAAGCCCGCGGGAATCGGGTGCAGCGCTGAAAGCACACACATGCACCAATGCAAAGTCAATTGTGCGTAAAAGTTATCGAGTTACTGTTTTAAGAGTCTTCCGACTGGACTAGAAGCACAAAACTTTAGACTTAGACACTAGAGGTGTATACCACTACAGGAGCACCGGCGTTCAAGAGTTACCTCACCCACAGGAAGCGGGTGCACAGGTGCAAAGTTGTGTCGGCTTTCGTCCTGTAGATCTATGGAGCCTGGAGATAAAGATGCTGCAGGCGGCCAGAAGAGAAGTGTCTGGTGCGATCCAAGGGTGGATCGAAGATGTAGAGTACCTGAAAGCAGAGGGGACAGAGTCTGGGTCACTCAGCAGTGACCAGGGTGGAACCAGGAAGGAACCAGGTAATGTCGGGCGCAATCAGGTGGTTGTCGTGAAGCTTGTCTCCGCTGCTACGTGGACTCTGTGGCACAGAGGATGTCCAGGAGTGGATCACGAGCTGTCCCACAAAGGCTCTCACTGTCGGCGGTGTCGGCTTCCAGATTGGAGCAAACAAACCTTGGCAAGCACAACCCACGCAGGATTCGAAGATCGCTTCTTACTCGGACCAGCAAGGTCAGAGCGGGTGCTCCTTTTCAGGGAAGCGAGGGCCAGTCCAAAGCAACCAGACTGGCAGAGCAAATTCAAAGGTTCGCCTGTACTGGGGCCACTAGCCAACGGGCAAGCGACCGGACCAATGCGTCACGCAGAAAGATGCAGAAGGGCCCCACGCAGCACTCGGAGAGTGTGGAGGGGTGAGCTTTGGTGCAAAAGCTGCTCTGGGCAGGGGCTTCTCAAACCCTAATGCACAGCATCGAGGAAGCCTCGGGTTCTGCACGGTCAGCAGTTCGCAGTTTTTCCAAGATGGCCGGCCCCACGCTTCAGGTCACCTCCACGGGTCTCAGACTTGCTGGGATGGTGAATTGGGCTGTTGGAAGGCAGGAACGATGGGTCTTGTTGATCTCTGTTGCTCGAGTTCTGGCAGGAACTGCAACAAAGCAAACTGTGAGGCGCTGGATGGTGCCTGTTTGCACAGGGTGGTCACTCCTTGACCACAAGGGAGATTCTTCAGTCTTCCACGTCGAGTGGGATGTCGAAGCGTTCAGAGGTTCATTTCATAAGTTTCAGTCAGGATAATCTGATGTGCTTTGGCACAGCTCCTACCTTTATTCCAAATCAAGGGGCTGGATTACCTGCTAGGTCCCTCCTATGGGTGGGACCCAGGAAGGGGGTGGTTACACCCCTTTCCCTTTGTCCAGTGTCGCGCCAGAGCTGAGACTGGAGGGTCCCAGCACCGGTCTGAACTGGACTATGCATGGGAAGCCTTGTGCTCCCCCGGCAGTGTCTAGTTTCATTCAACCCTCCCTGCTACAATCCACTATCTCCTGTCTGGGGTGGTATGACACCTCCCTGTGACAGGATATCTATTGTCCAGGCCTCCCCTGCCGGAGTTTCGGTCAGCAGCAGGAGGCCAGACTCGTGTCTGTGGCAGCAGCATCCATTTTGTGATGCTGGGGCTTTGGTTAGATTTAACCGCGTTTAAGCAAAGTAACATGTCTTCTCCCTCTAGAAGGGTGGGATGCTACCCCCATTACCAGGAATGGTGAGGGGGTAGTATTCCAAAGCATATGACACCTTACACGACATGTTTTGATAAAGCCAAACCAAAGTTAGCAAGTAACCGCGGGGATTATAATGCACTTAAGAGTATATGGTATGGCAATATCCCGGAACAGCTAAGGGAATTGGTCCCGGCAGCTACAGACAGGCTCAGCTCATGCTAGAGCACCATCTCACATAAAACCAAGCACTCTGCCTCCAGGATTGTTAAGGCCTGCCATAGGAGTGACGTATAGGTATATATGTGTCCAGATACAGGTTTAGATATAGGTATACTATATCTAAGCAAGGGGTGATTACACAACCTTGCCCCAGCTGAGTGATCAGCCAGTTGTGTCAGTTTGGATAGCCAGCCAGGGGTGGCAAAAGATATGCTGCAGCCCCTGGTAGGCCTTGGATGCACCTATGCCCTGGGCACCTATAGTGCACTGTACAGGGGCTGATAAGGTGACCGAAGCCATTTAGTTATGCACCTAGGGTACATGGAATCCATTTTAAAGAGAGAGCAGACAACCTGGGGCCCTGATTAGCAGGGAACCAGGCCAACTAAGTCGAAAACCAGCTAAACACAAGTTAAAAAAAATCTGGGGTAACCATAGTCAGGTATCCAACTTCCTACACCCCCCCCCCCCCCCCACGCCCCCAAACGAAAGGAGATAAGCTATCCTTGACCAGGTAAGCCTATATTGCCTGAGTGGCCATATAAGGAAGTACCTGCACTAGCATGGTTACCCCCTGTCTGATGGTCCACTAAGCAATCCCTCACCCTAAGGGTATCAGAGGGTCTCCACCATAGGGAATCACTACCTGTGGTGTGTTTTGGCAAAGTAAAAGGCTGGTGTTGAGTTGGAGTACTGAAGTGAGGCTCCACTAATGCAGGGCTCAGCTTCCTCCAATCATCTTCCACCATGTGTGCCTTTCTTTCCTTGACTGAGTTGCACTGTGCTCTCAGGGTCAACCTCTGGCTACCTAAAGCTGGAGGCTGGGTCCCTCTGGTTGGCTTACTGGAGGGACAGGTCAGGTTTGGGGCCTTGGGGTCACAGGTTTGGTTGTGCCCAACAGTATCCATTTGGGGGAGATCCCTAACTAGTGGTAAGGGGGATCCCTCAGGAATTTTTAAAGTTTTCACCTTGCTACGGCTGCTAGCTTTGGTGCCCCTAATCGGCTGATGGGGGTGCTTTATTTAACAGGGGGCCCTTTGGGGCTCACTGACTTCCCTGACCTCTGTAGCCCTGGGCTGACTGAGGCTGGATAGAGAGGGGCAGGTTACCTTCTCCAGACTGGGTCCCACCTTGGAAGGGTCCACTGACATCAGGGGCTCTGTCAGGCTAGGCCTGATTACCTCTGGGGCAGTTTCTTCACAAGGGGTAAGAACAGTTCCCTGAGGAGGCTGATCCTTTCCTAATGTCTGGTGGGAGGGAGATTTCTCTTCCTCCTCAATGCTCTCTGTTTGTGTGGAGTGATCCATAGTTTCAGGCTTCACAACACATGAATCAGTTTGAGTTTGGGCTGTGGCCATTACAGCCCCACCAACCTTTTCAGGAAGGGACTCAGTTTGGGTATGGGCTGTTACCATCACAGCCCTGCTAATCTGTCTAGGAAGGGAGTCAGCTAAAGATGGGGCTGAGACTTGCACAGCCCTACCAACCTTTTCAGGAAGGACATCTTGGATTGGGGCTGTAGCCATCACAGCCCCACTAACCTTTCCATGGAGATTTACCATTCTAGAATGGGTTTCTTGTTCAACCTCAGCCCAGGCTGAGATTTCCAAATCATTCCCAAGTAGACAATCTACAGGCAAGTTTGCTGACACTGCCACTCTCTTTGAGCCAGTGACACCTCCCCAGCTGAGATTTACTACTGCCATGGGATGATTTCTGTGCACTCCATCAATGTTTGTCACCTGGTATGTGGCAACAGGTAAAAGTTGCCTAGAGGGGACTAGATTCTCAGTCACCATAGTGATACTAGCCCCTGTGTCTCTATAGGCCTCAACTTTCTGACCATGAATGAGGGGCTCCTGTCTGTACCTGCTCAAAGTGTTTGGGCAATCAGTGAAATTGGCAAACCCCATGCCATCTTCACAGACAGAAGTAGTTGGGGACCTAGTTAGGCCAGAGTCCACCTTTGTTCCAAAAGTAAACTCACCCAAATTCTTGGGGGTGCTCCCACCACCTGGGGGATTACTGCTAACAGTAACAGGAGGTGTTGGAGCTTTACTTGGAGGTATATTTTCTTTATTGCTATTCTTTGGACAACAGCTGTCTGTTTTCCAGTGGCCAGTCTGTTTACAGGCATGGCAGTAAGGTTTCTTCTGAGTAGAGGAGTTGTTCTGGGACCCACCCCCATCATTGGAGTTTTGGGGCCCTGTGGAAAACTTGTCATTAGATTTATCACCACCCTTCTCTTGAGCCTTGGAAGTACCTTCTTTTGGTCATTACCCTGATTCTTAGGCCTAATCCTGGTTCTGACCCATTTGCCTGCCCTCTTACCCAATTATTGGGGAGAGGTCAGATCTGAGTCCACCAGGTGCTGGTGCAAAAGCTGGTTCTGAGAATTACTTAGGATCTGCTCCCTCATAATCAAATTATACAATCTTGTATAATCATGTACTTTGCTGCAATGTAGCCAACCTTCCAGAGCCTTAGTAGCACAATCTACAAAATCAGTCCAGTCCTGAGTCTGTGCCTTCTGGGTATCTCTGAACCTTAACCTGTATTGTTCAGTGGTTAAGCCAAACCCATCAATTAGAGCACTCTTCAGGACAGTGTCATTTTTAGCATCCTCAGGTCTAACTGTGAGGAGCTTATCTCTCCCTTTCTCAGAAAAGGAGTACCATAAAATTGCAGCCCACTGATCTTGAGGTACCTGCCGTACCATGCAGGTTCTCTCCAGAGCAGTCATCCATTTGTGGATGTCATCCCCTTCCTTGTAGGGGGGCACAATCTTTGTCAGGTTTCTATTATCATATGACCTGTCTTTCTCTTTAGGAATAATATTGCTTCCACCAGTGGAGTCTAATCCACACAATTTTTGTTCCCTTGCTAAAGCAAGTTTAGCTTGGGCCAAGGCTACCTCTTCCCTCTCTATCTGGGGTTGGACAGCCCTAATTCTGGCCCTATGCTCTTTTCTCTGGGGGGAAGTCATCCCCCTTTGAGATTCCCTTGAGGCACTAGAAAGGTGAGACTCCCGTCTATTGCCTGGAAATGTTCTGTTATGGAACCTGGGGAGGTGCTGGCCCTCTCCATTTCCATGTAGGTCCAAGTTGGCTTGTCTAAGCCTCCCCACTGGTACCTGGTTATCCCCTTGATCATGATCTGACTCTTCACCTTCTGATTCAGGGTCCACCTCCTCATTTCTGGGGTGGCGTTCTCATTCTCTGGGGAGTTCACTCCATCTCCTGACCCTAAGGGAGCTACTCTAGCTTTCTCAAGATCATCCTTCTCCAGGATGGCTATCAGGATGGGAATGGTAGGGTTGTGCCCCTTTTTCATCCCCCTTGAAGTACACAAGGTACTCAAGTCCTTATGGCTGAGTTTGTCATAGCTGGAAGGTGCCTTGGTAAGGTCAACCAACACAGGTAGAGAGCTGGAAGCTTCACCTGTGCCAGACATGATTCTAGTGAGGTGTAAGTGGTGCACTTACCTACACTAAGTGTTTTCCTACTGAACCTTGCTAGTGAGTTGTATGCAGGGTGTGCTAAGCCCTTTGATCTACAACTACTAAGTTCAGTAGAACTTAAATATGTAAGGTTTGTTTATATGTACCTAAGGTACTTGATGTGATCTTTCAATTTGATAAAAAGATTGCAATGGTAAAACAGCAAGCTCAAATCCCAACCGCTGCACACCAATGTGAGAAGTTGCTTGGCAGTTCGGGCTGAACTGTTCCCATGAGGCACAGGGTCAGACTGATTTGCACATAGCCATGTCTGAACTGGGGTGGCAGAGTGGGCTAAAGAACGGTGATGGATTAAACCCAGATATTTTTACTGGGTGTGAGTGTTTGATTGATTCAGATGCTCCGTCCATCACCACCCCCTTTTGTACCCCAATGTGAGAAGTTGGCCTGATATATGATGTCTCCAATTCTGGGGGCACCTTGTATCAGTCCAAACAATCCCTTATGGTGGTGGTTGTAAGTCAACCTTATAGACAAGCTATCCTAGAGGTAGCATGGACTAAGCAGCCTTCAGGCTAAACTGAAGAGGGCATGTGAAGCCAGCTGTTTTACCAATCACAATCCTGTAATATCAAATGAAAGGACACCACACAAGTTATATATTATAAAAATATATGTATTTATTCTCAGAATAATCCTCTAGACTCTTTATGAGTACAGAAGCACAAGCGTTTAAACAAAAGCACAGTAAAACATATGAAAGTTGCACAATTATGGATGAGTCCAGGGGCCACTCAAACCATATACTAAATAAGTGGTATAAGTATCACTAATTGAACAGTGGTCAGGCCTAGGGCCTGGGGAATCGCTGGGACTAATCGGGACTAGCAATGCTGAAGTCGGGAAAAGCCCGCGGGAATCGGGTGCAGCGCTGAAAGCACACACATGCACCAATGCAAAGTCAATTGTGCGTAAAAGTTATCGAGTTACTGTTTTAAGAGTCTTCCGACTGGACTAGAAGCACAAAACTTTAGACTTAGACACTAGAGGTGTATACCACTACAGGAGCACCGGCGTTCAAGAGTTACCTCACCCACAGGAAGCGGGTGCACAGGTGCAAAGTTGTGTCGGCTTTCGTCCTGTAGATCTATGGAGCCTGGAGATAAAGATGCTGCAGGCGGCCAGAAGAGAAGTGTCCGGTGCGATCCAAGGGTGGATCGAAGATGTAGAGTACCTGAAAGCAGAGGGGACAGAGTCTGGGTCACTCAGCAGTGACCAGGGTGGAACCAGGAAGGAACCAGGCAATGTCGGGCGCAATCAGGTGGTTGTCGTGAAGCTTGTCTCCGCTGCTACGTGGACTCTGGGGCACCGAGGATGTCCAGGAGGGGATCACGAGCTGTCCCACAAGGCTCTCACTGTCGGCGGTGTCGGCTTCCAGATTTGAGCGAACAAACCTTGGCAAGCGCAACCCACGCAGGATTCGAAGATCGCTTCTTACTCGGACCAGCAAGGTCAGAGCGGGCGCTCCTTTTCAGGGGAGTGAGGGCCAGTCCAGAGCAACCGGATTGGCAGAGCAAATTCAAAGGTTCGTCGGTACTGGGGCAACTAGCCAAAGGGCAAGCGACCGGACCAACGCGTCGAGCAGAAAGATGCAGAAGGGCCCCACGCAGCACTCGGAGAGTGTGGAGGGGTGAGCTTTGGTGCAAAAGCTGCTCGGGCTGGGGCTTCTCAAACCCCAATGCACAGCATCGAGGGAGCCTCGGGAGCTGCACGGTCAGCACTTCGTAGTTTTTCCAAGATGGCCGGCCCCGCGCTTCAGGTCACCTCCACGGGTCTCAGACTTGCTGGGACTGTGGATCGGGCTGTTGAAAGGCAGGAACGCTGGGTCTTGTTGATCTCTGTCGCTCGAGTTCCGGCGGGAACTGCAACAAAGCAAACGGTGATGCGCTGGATGGTGCCTGTTTGCACAGGGTGGTCACTCCTTGACCACAAGGGAGATTCTTCAGTCTTCCACGTCGAGTGGGATGTCGAAGGGTTCAGAGGTTCATTTCATAAGTTTCAGTCAGGATAATCTGATGTGCTTTGGCACAGCTCCTACCTTTATTCCAAATCAAGGGGCTGGATTACCTGCTAGGTCCCTCCTATGGGTGGGACCCAGGAAGGGGGTGGTTACACCCCTTTCCCTTTGTCCAGTTTCACACCAGAGCTGGGACTGGAGGGCCCCAGCACCGGTTTGAACTGGACTATGCATGGGAAGCCTTGTGCTCCCCAGGCAGTGTCTAGTTTCATTCAACCCTCCCTGCTACAATCCAGTATCTCCTGTCTGGGGTGGTATGACACCTCCCTGTGACAGGATATCTATTGTCCAGGCCTCCCCTGCCGGAGTTTCGTCAGCAGCAGGAGGCCAGACTCGTGTCTGTGGCAGCAGCATCCATTTTGTGATGCTGGGGATTTGGTTAGATTTAACCGCGTTTATGCAAAGTAACATGTCTTCTCCATGTCTTCTCCATCTAGAAGGGTGGAATGCTACCCCCGTCGCCAGGACTGGAGAGGGGGTTGTATTCCAAAGCGTATGACACCTTGTACGACATCTATACTACTATTATAAAGCAAGAACTTTGAAGGACGCGTGGCTTGAGCGCCGATGACGGAGGTCGCCTAGCGTCTCGGCTCCGCGGCCGAGCTCTCACTTATCCTGTTACCGGGGGGCCCCTGCGACACCTGCACCCCGGGAATAGTCCCCTGGAGACCCGGACACCACCCGCCTGTGAAAGGAGGTCCGTGGCGGCCTCAGAGCCGAGTGCAGACGGACGAAAAGCTCGGCGATACGGAGCCCAAGATGGCGCCTGCTCCTCTCTCGCCTCCTCGGGGCTGAGGACGGACGGGGAACCGGGGGAACCGAACGCCCTGACCCCCCCGACGGACCAAGCGTTCTCCCCCTATTGGAGCGGCACCCTGCGACCTGACCCCTGGTGACCCCTGAAGGTGACCAACGCCACCCGCGCTCTTGGAGCGGAGTGGGGGAGGGGTGAGGATTCCTGGCTGCGATGACGGCCCGCAACACTGGTCCTGACAGCTTGGGGATGCATGAACTGCACCCTGGCAGCACGGAGAGACATTGCAGACCACCCACGCGTTCCCCCAACGCGAAGAGACTGCAGCCTTTGACACCACGAGGCGAGGCTGTGCGGCGCCCCTTGGGAGAGACAGCGACTGCTGCGTGGAGCCCTGACCGGGGTGCGCCCACTGGGGTGGAAGAGCTGAGTGGAGTAGGGAGTGCCAGCTCGGGCGCTGCTGAGGGGGGAACTCGGTGTGGCGACCCGCCATTCCGGCGTTATCACCGGCCCCGTAGAGGGAGGGGTGGCTACTAAACTCTGTGGGACGACCCTGTCATTCTGCAGCTGCGGAACCTCCGGGAGGAGCCGGGGGACAAGTGAACGACCCAGGGGGGCTGTGGAGGCTGGACGGCCCCGGTTCTACCGCCACGCCCGGACGTGCGGGGCTCCTATCGACCGGCACTGCTCCTGGATTGGCCTACCGACGGACGCCCGTCCTGACCGCTGCTGGCCTCTGGGGGCCCCTGGGAGTCGCGGTGAAGCGACGGCGGTTCTGGGGGCCGCACCGCTGCGGTACCGGCCCTCGACTTGCTTGACCCCACCGCTGCTGAGGCCTAACTGGAGGCCCTGCCCACCATGGGGAAACCGAGAGGCACTAAGGGAGGCACCCAACCCGCGTCTGACGCGGAGCCGCCGGACAATGAAGAGCGACTGCACGTGGAGGGGCCAGGGGGCCCGCAAATTCAGGAACAATTGGATAAAATCCTGCTGGCGATCACTGAAACTAGATCAGCCCTCCGAGAAGATATTGCTCAGGTCGCGACGGGCCTGGGACTGCTCCGAGCGGATCATGGCAAGTTATCCGACAGAGTGAAAGAGGTGGAGGGATCGGTGCGACAACTGGAACCAGCGCAAAAAACTTTGGAAGCCACAATGAAAGACGCTCTAACCCGCATAGACGCACTGGAGAAGCGGGCGGAGGATGCGGAAGGGCGCAACAGGAGAAATAACATCCGAATCGTTGGCCTTCCGGAAAAAAGTGAAGGTGGGGACATGGTGTCGTTCCTTGAAAATTGGCTGCGGACGACGGTGGCGCCAGAGGGGTTGTCCCCCTTCTATACATTGGAACGTGCGCACAGAGTGCCGGCCAAGCCGCCGCTACTGGGCCGACCGCCCCGTCCGGTGGTTGCGCGGCTGCTCCATTTTCGCGACAGAGACCTCCTGTTGCAAACGGCCAGACAGAACGGTCCTTACCAGGTGGACAACAGCCGAGTGAATATTTTCCCGGACTATACCTATGAGACACAGAGACGTCGTTCCTCCTTCCTGGCCGTCAAGAGGGAACTACGAGCCGAAGGCATCCAGTATTCCCTGCTGTTCCCGGCGCGCCTCCGAATCATCGTGGACGACTCCACCAAATTCTTTGATACCCCAGACGATGTGTGCAGCTGGCTTGAACTATACAGGGCGGGCGCAGATGGATTTGGAACCTCCTCTCAATCCACGAGGGAGGACATTCTGCAGCGGAAACCTAAGAGGTTCAGACATCGCAGGGGCAGGACTGCCCGCCCCTCCACGACGGAGACTGCGGCGGAACGAAGAGACGCGCTGGTCATGGTCTCATCCATGTCTGGTCCCCAGACCGGCAAGGGAAATGCTCAATCGGAACCTGGAGAGAGTGGAGGACAATCGGACACGGAGGGCTCTGAACTGGACAGTGTGAAGCTCCCGAAGGTCACCCCTGGGACAGCCGAAGATTTGCTTGACGAACAATGAAGCTATCGGGTGAGACAGTGCTGATTGCGGGGTTACGGGTTGAGGGAGGAAATGCGGGGAGGACTGGGCTCCTTAAGGGGAATTGTTTGTGCACTGATTCTAGAAGGGGTCGCAGGCGCTCTCTAGATGGATCTTGATGCACACTATGTCCAGACGTCATAAGGTCCATGCTTACTTAGTGCGCAGAGGAGTGCAGATCGCGCTGCTGCAGGAGACGCATCTCACCAAAACTGAGGGTATAGCGCTGCAGCGTAGATGGCGGGGACAGGTATACTGCACCACCTACTCAGCTTACGCAAGAGGCGCACTAATATGGATAAGGGCGGGGGTACCCATGCAGGTAGTTAGCCACACTATAGACCCGGAAGGAAGATATGTCGCATTAGCAGGGAAACTAGGGGGAAGGGATCTAAACATTTGCTGTCTTTACGCGCCCAACGTGGACCAAATCGCCTTTCTAAATGGGCTGTCGGGATCCTTGGCCCGATACCTCTCAGGTCCCATCCTACTAGGGGGCGACTTTAACTCAGTGCTGGACATTGGCCTTGATAGGTCTCATCCTCCCCTCCCAGACTCCCCGACACATAGGGTGGCCAAGGGTAGATTACACTGGCAGACTAGTTGGGGACTGACAGACATCTGGCGGGCGCACCACCCACACACTCGAGATTACTCCCACTTTTCGGGCATGCACGAACTACATGTGCGACTAGACGGCCTATTAGGATCGGGAGAGGTGGTTGCTTCGGCTGTGCGGTCTGACTATCTGTCGAGGACTCTCTCCGACCATAACCCTTTACTGATTGATCTCAGGTGGCTCCAATGTACACTGCAAGTACCTACCTGGAAGCTGCGGCCCGAGCTGCTAGAGGACCCGGTGTTCCGAGGGACCCTAGAGGACAAGATCGCGGGGTACTTTGAGGTTAACGAAGGTACGACTGCAGAGAGGGCCACGGAATGGGACGCCTTTAAGGTGGTGATTAGAGGCTATTGTATCACGCAGAAAGTTGGAGTGCGCCGGGTGCTACTGGAGGACCTGGCCAAAGCTGATCGTGCCCTCCGTGCACTGGAACTTTCACGCCCTGGCCATCCAGAACTTCAACAACAAACTTTGGCGGCAAAGGAGGCGGTAGCTGTGGAGGTTGAGCGCCTGCGCAGTTATGACCACAAAGCTTACATGACCAGATCGCTGGCGGAGGGTGACAAGTCGAGTGCCCTGTTGGCCTGGCTTGCTAACCCTACGAGACGGACCTCGCCAATTGTGGCAATGAGGACAACAGGCAATGAGGAGGTCTACACCCAACCCGGAATCCTTAATTGCTTCTGGAGGTACTACGAGAGGCTATACCGCAGTCGGTTGCCGCCAGACACTTCCACGACAGACACCTTCTTGGAGGATCTGCCGATCCCCACGTTGGAGGAAGAACAGGCGAAAGACCTAGGTCGAGATGTAGAGCTGGGGGAGATCAGGAGCGCGATAAAAAACATGGCACGTAATAAAACACCGGGCCTTGACGGACTACCTGTAGAGTTTTATTCCACGTACATAGATATCCTGGCCCCCAGACTCGTGAGGGTTTACAAAGAGGCGAAGACCTTGGGTCGGCTACCGGGCTCGATGCGCGAGGCCCTGGTGGTTCCTTTACTTAAGCCAGATCGGGAGGGAGTGGAACCAGCGTCCTATAGACCGCTCTCAATGCTCACAGTCGATTATAAGATTCTGAGCAGCATATTGGCCACACGATTGCTTGACCACATGAGCTCGCTGGTGCATATCGATCAGGCGGGCTTTATCCCGAAACGCAACACCATGATGAACATCCGACGCTTATTTCGACTCCTGGAGGGCGATCACGCAGATGCTCCCGATCCTATGATTCTCTCGATAGACCTGGAGAAAGCCTTTGACAGCCTGGAATGGAGGTATCTTCACAGGGTCCTTGAGAAATTTGGTTTGGGAGAGGGATTCCTGAGATGGACCACGGTGTTGTACGCCTCGGCGGTGGCTCGGGTGAAATCGGGTCCGTTGATATCCCAGCAATACCCAGTGGAGCGAGGCACGAGACAAGGCTGCTCACTGTCCCCGCTGCTCTTCGCCCTAGCGGTGGAGCCGCTGGCTATCTCGATTCGTACGGGGGCCCACTACAGAGGGCTACAATCTCCAACGGGTTACCAACACATCTCCCTGTATGCTGACGACCTACTGCTTTTCCTCGAAGACGCTGGAACGGCCTTGACCGGAGCAGATACGGTACTCACGACTTTTGGTGAGGTATCGGGACTCCGGGTGAATTGGGCTAAAACCTGCCTATTTCCGCTCCGCAGGGGTTGCCCCCAGCCTGATACTCATAGGGAGATTAGATGGGAGCCGGCCTGTTTTAAATACCTGGGGGTGTATGTCTACCACCGCCCTGCTGATATACTAGAGGGTAACATCTCCAGGGCCATCCGGGCGCTCAGGGGTAGCATGTCCTTTTGGTCCACCCTCCCCTTATCGGTGGCGGGGCGGATAGCATTGTTAAAAATGGTGGCACTGCCCCGACTACTGTACTACTTCCGAACACTCCCGATATGGATCCCCCGATCCATCTTCCAAACCCTGGATTCTATGATAGTGTCGTTTTTGTGGGGCTCGGGCCGCCGCAGAGTGGCGCTTAGGACCTTGATGAGGCCGAGAGCGGAGGGGGGATTAGCAGCGCCTGACTTCGAGAAGTACTTCTTGGCGGCCCAACTACAGTTCTATACCCAGGAGGTGGCGCGGGAGTTCCGAGGTCCGGAGGAATCCCGAGGCAATGGCATACCCAGACATGTCTTATCGTTCATTGCGATGCAACAAAAGCTCGAGCTGAGAGGCCTCACTCAGGAGGAAAGTACCATACGTTCGTGCTGGAACCGAGTGTACCGCAAATTGGGCAGACCGAGACCTTATGCCCCGGAGATTCCTCTGGGAATGCTCACTGCGTTGCCCCACGGCGGAGATTGGTCCCGGCTGGGGGTCTGGGAGGAAATGGGTGTGCAGACCATAGGCGACCTCTACGAAGAGGGAACACTACTGCCCTTCCAGGAGCTTCGAGATCGCTACGACGTCCCTAGTGGTGACTTTTTGCTCCACGCGGCGATCACGAGAGCACTCCAAGCACACTGGAGGACTGGGCGTGAGGAACCACAGACATCGGTAACCTGCCAGTATACTATGATGTCTGCAGGGACAATCAAGGCAGTGTCGTGCTTGTACTCTAGAATGATCGATGAGGGACTAACCCCCCTAACGGCTCTTAAGACCCGATGGGAAGCGGATTTGGGGAAGGAAATTCCAGAGACCACGTGGCCCCAGCTATTGCAACGGGCATGGAAGGGAACGCGAAGCGCCCGGTTTCAACTGGTCCACTTCTATGTATTGCATAGAGCCTATCTGACCCCGGAGAAGCTGCAGAAATATTTCGGCCTGGAGACGGCAGATTGTCCTAGATGCAGGACAGCCACGGCGGACCTTTTCCACATGCTGTGGTCCTGTCCAAGGCTGACCCCATTTTGGTCAATTGTAGGAGATACACTGACAGAGGTGACCGACAGATCATTGCAGATAGATGCGGCGGCAGGGTTACTACACTGGTTCCCACACACCCCTAAAAACAAACTTACTAGCAAGTTCATCGATTTGGGTTTACTTTTGGCCAAACGTGAAATTACCAGAAACTGGAAGGCGCGAGTTGGTCCAACGGGCGCTAAATGGCGCAATGAACTTCTCAAGTGGGCGGGAAGCGAAAGCACATTGAGATTCCAGCAGGCGGGACGGCGACGAGATGAGCGGGCCTTAGAGGCGGCGCAGGCTTGGGAAACGATAGTGCAGGCCCTGCGCGACATTGACACACTCACCGATTCAGACAGCACTGATGGGGGGCAGCCTGATTCCCAACAAGATGCTATTGCTGGAGAGCCCCCGACATAGACAATCACAGCTAACAGCACACGACATGCAACCTCGAGATAGACTACCGATGACGAGGGGGGAGGAGGGTGGGGGATAGGGGGGGAGGAGCGACGATCACTTCCGTTAAACGTTAGAATCCTGTACCATGATGAAGGATACTTTTCTTCCTCTGGGGGGCAAGGCGATAGGAGGGAGGGGGGATATGTTGGGTTGGGGTGTTTGAAAAAGCAGAAGTGATTTATTCTATCACCTATGAAAACCGGTGAGGACAGAGACAAATAAACAACAGCAGAATGGCACACGCCGCCCGACCCCCGGGTTGTGGGCTGAATGGCCGTGTATAGGCGTAATGTTACTGTAACCAACACGAACCCGGATTACATTTCAGGTGCCAATGTTGTACTCATACGTGTTTCCTGCAATAAAAATATATTTAAAAAAAAAATAAAATAAATAAAGCAAGAACTTTGAACCTTTGAGGCGGGTAAACTCGGGAACCACAGCGCCAATCCACCCACCCGATACATCATTGAAATCGTCAGGGTGTGCAGATGGACATAGGCTATATAAACTATAAAAATATGCGTTATTTAAAAAATGTACATTAAAAAAAAAGTAGTCCCTTCGAAGTAGCGCCGGCCGCGACCTGCGTGCTGACGTCAGGAGCGCGGGGAGGAGCGGTGTCCAGGAGCACGTGGAGGAGCGGCGGGCATGGCGCGGGGGAGGAGCAGTGACGACCGAAGGACAGGCGTTGAGGACCGGCGGACAGGGGGGAGGAGCGGTGACGAGAGGCGAGGAGCGGCGGAGCGGTGAACTGAGGAGCGCGGGGGAGGAGCAGCGGCTGAGGTAAGGCTCCGGGGGACCCATGGACAATGTTGGGGCAGGCGGGGGTCGGGGCAGATGGGGTCCCGGGCTGCTGGACAATGTCGGGGCGGGCGGGGTCCCGGGCTGCTGGACAATGTCGGGGCGGGCGGGGGTCAGGGAAGCCTGATTGCTCCCGGACAAGGTCGGGACGGGCTGCTAGTGTTTTGATAAAGCCAAACCAAAGTTAGCAAGTAACCGCGAGGATTATAATGCACTTAAGAGTATATGGTATGGCAATATCCCGTAACAGCTAAGGGAATTGGTCTCGACAGATGCAGACAGGCTCATCTCATGCTAGAGCACCATCTCACATAAAACCAAGCACTCTGCCTCCAGGATTGTTAGAGCCTGCCATAGGAGTGACTTATAGGTATATATGTGTTCAGATATAGGTTTAGATATAGGTATACTATATCTAAGCAAGGGGTGATTACACGACCTTGCCCCGGCTGAGTGATCAGCCAGTTGTGTCAGTTTGGATAGCCAGCCAGGGGTGGCAAAAGATATGCTGCAGCCCCTGGTAGGCCTTGGATGCACCTATGCCCTGGGCACCTATAGTGCACTGTACAGGGGCTGATAAGGTGACCCAAGCCAATTTAGTTATGCATCTAGGGTACATGGAATCCATTTTAAAGAGAGAGCAGATAGCCTGGGGCCCTGATTAGCAGGGAACCAGGCCAACTAAGTCGAAAACCAGCTAAACACAAGGCACAAAAATCTGGGGTAACCATAGTCAGGTATCCACCTTCCTATACGCGGTTTGAATGACAGTAGGAAAGCTAGGCTTGTGCATGCTTATCTCACTAGACAAAATATTGATCTTGGTTTATTACAGGAAACACACCCTCGTCCCAATCTTCTGCCAAACTCCGCCACAGACGATGGGGCGCTACATATACATCCGCCTACTTGAATTACTCTCGAGGGGTGGCGGTGCTGGGAAAAAGAGGTCTAGATTGGAGGGAAAGGGAACTTCACATTGATCCAGGTGGCTGCTACATTATCATGCTGGGTCGATTGGGGGATATTTGGCCGACCATTGTTGTGGTATATGGACCGAACACTGACCCCCCCGATTTTTTTAACAGACTTTGGGCCAAGGTTCGGGCTACTGGCTGCAATACGATTTTGTGGGGGGTCGACTTTAATGCCATCCTTGACGATGACTTGGATAGACAGGGCTCGGCGAGAACGCACCACCCTGCATCTAGCAAGGTGCTGAACACGTTCCTTAATGACGGGGATATGTTCGACATCTGGTGCCTCCAGCAACCCCCTGCTCAAAGAAGGCATGTGCTTCTCTGGATACCATTGTGCCTGGTCCGTATTGATAATTGGCTAATGTCTCGGGTTGTGGCTAGCTGGGTGGTGGACACTAGACACTTTTCGAGGACCATTTCTGACCATTTGCTCTATCTACTGACATTGTCTCTCCCTGGCACCACACGCGGACAATTCTCCTGGAGACTCCCTCAGCATGCGCTTCTCGATGAGGCATTTACGGAGGAGATACGTTCTGACATAGTAGATTACTTTGCGCCTAACACAGCTCTGTGGACACCGAAGCCTCACTGCGGGAGGCGTTTAAGGTGGTCATCAGGGGGCAGTGTATATCCAGGCAAGCGGGAGTACTTAAAGCTATTAGGAACACCCTTTCCACCTTGGAGGCACAGATTAAGGAACTAGAGGAGAGGATCAATATTGACTGCGATTTAAATCTCCTAGCGGACGTGAAGGTTAAACTGTTAGAATACGAAGAAGAGGCCCAGAGGGAAGTGAAATTCTTGGGGAAATATGCGGAGCCTCGCCGGAATGGTGAAGGCGACTGACCTGGTCGCACTCTCTCCAGTATGCTTCGTGCCCCACGCTCAATGGCCTATGTACCTGAATTAGTGGGTGAGGATGGAAAAACGGTTAGGGGTTCCCTATCTATTTTGCAGGAGTTCTCTTCTTTTTATGCTCAGTTATACACAGCCACGCAATCTGAATGCCCAGAAGGCATGCAAGAGTTCTTAGACTCCCTGGCCCTTGTATGGTTCAATGATTGCCATAGAGAATACATGCACTTACCCTTCTCGGTCGAGGATGTCACTGATGTCATCAATAGCCTTCCCCTTGACAAGGCCCCTGGGTCTGACGGTCTGACTACCGCCTTCTATAAAACGGAGTTGCCCCCAGACTCTTGGTGGTATATGGGGAAGCACATGATACTTGTATTTTACCAATCTCCATCAGGGAGGCAATCATTGTCACCTTCCCAAAGCCAGATAAATTGGACACCGAACTGAACTCCTATAGGGCCCTATGGCTCATCAACATTGATGTAAAAATTCTGTCTTAAGTTGATAGGGAACAGGCTACAGCCTTTACTTCCCATCATAGCCTTCCCGGATCAATCGGGATTTATTCCCAGGAGGTCTACTTCGCATAATCTTAGGACGGTGTTTTCCGCTTTGCATTATTTACACCCTGTTGTAAAGGCGGCAGTGGTATTCCTGGATGCGACAAAGGCTTTTGATTCGCTCTAGTGGTCGTTCCTATTCAAAATCCTGGAGCGGATGGGTTTCTGCTGATTGTTTCTCCAATGGATTAAGTTATTGTATACTGAACCGATGGCAGGGTACGGATAAACAATATTGTGTCTGACCCCTTCTGGATAGCGCGGGGCACGAGGCAGGGCTGCCCGCTTTCGCCTTTGCTGTTTGCCATCACGATGGAGCCGTTGGCTGCACGCATCCGGCAACACCACACTGGTAAGGGGATAGGTTTTGGCGCGCGCAGTCTGTTGATTTCGCTCTATGCGGATGACATAACACTATATATTCACAAACCCGAGCGTAACCTTGACATTGTGTTGCGTGAGTTCATTAAATTTGGTGGGCTATCTGGGGTGAACATAAATTGGGCAAAATCAGTAATATTTCCCTTAACTGACAACACCAAAGCGATGACCTTGGAATTCCTGTTGAAATGGGAGCAAGATAAATTGAAGTATCTGGGCCTCTGGATTAGTCGAGACCTACAAGACCTCTGGAATTTAAATTTTGGGAGGGCTATGGTCTGGCTGGAGGAAAAGGTAGCATTATGGTCTAAACTTCCGCTTTCACTGGCGGGTAAAATTGCACTAGTCAAAATGATGATCTTGCCTACATTTTTATATCTTTTTGTAAATTTGCCACTGATACTCACTAGCCCGACATTTAAGTCACTGCAATCTCTATTGGTCTTTTTGGTTTGGGCAAATGGTCAGGCTCGGGTGTCATGGGCCCTTTTGTCGCACCTAAGGGGGGGTGGGCGTGCCAGACATTAAATTGTACGAAATCTGTGCGCAGGCGCAATTCCTGCATTATTGGGAGCATCCAACGCCATTCCAGCCTCATGTGGCAGTGCAGGCAGACGCAGTGGCACCTGTCCCTCTTAGGGTCGCTATCTATCAATCATATAAGCGGCCTAGGGATGACATTGACACGTATGAGCCAATGTGAAGTAACACACCCAGGCAAACACATATAAGAGCTGGCACAAGTTAGTTAGCAAACAAAGGAGAATTAATAAAAACACACTGAATTTAGCATAAACAATACATTTTAATAAATTTCATAAAAAGTGTCATGAATTAATTCATTGACATATTGGTGAAAAATGATAAAACAAATTCCATTAATAGGTTCTGGTATACAATAAGATATATAGTGATGGTTTCCTGTCTACGTGTCTCGACACGTTGAAGGTGTCTTCCTCAGGACACTACCATCATGATACTGGAAGTGAAATAAACGGTATTTTAAAAATTGTTCTTATGCTAAACAGTTTATGATAATAGATACAGTTTCCTAAAATATATTGGCCAGTAAATTAATATAATTACATGATGTACCGCATAACATGATTTTATCTTTTTTAATATACAAAGCAATACAAAGAGAAACAAAGATTCGTTTGCATTTATAGAAGATCTAGTTGGCATTTTATATTGCTTCAACATAAGATTTTAAAGAGAAAAGCCTATAAAGCAAAATGCATAGATCATAAGTAAAGGGTCTAGGAAAAGAAAGAAAAAGGGAGAAACCTGATATTTATTTAACCCTGACGGAATTGCAGTTGCTCGAGGTTTGCTTTCTATATCTAGTCTAATTTTGCATGGTTAGAGCAGGTTATTCATATGAGAAGTGAATGATTTAGGAAATATTATGAGATGATTCACAGAGTGACAGTTTAACTGAATATTATGTTGCCCATTCTGATGACTTTCTGTTGAACTGAAACCGCCTAAATATGTTATTACCTGTTCAGAGAACTTTCTGTTAAGCTGAAACCGACTGGTTTTTAAGACCCGTTTTGACACAATCTATCTGGATTCCCTACGTGGAAGATAATAACGATGGATTTATAATAAATACTAGCTAGATGTACTAGCTAATCCTAGCATCGCAGGTGGTCGCATTATCTTCTAATTCTTACCTGTTATTTAGAAGGGAGATCTTTGTTCGATTAGTGGTAGGGAAGCGGTCTTTCTTTAACCCGACTATTCTTTCAGCTGAGTCGGGTAAGGTCCGGTTCAAAAGATCCGCTATTTGGCAACGGGAAGATTTTTTTGATATATCGTATGTTAGGATCTGACTCCTTGAGGGCAAAATAGTTAATGGACAGGCATAACGTCTACGGTCTCTTACCTCCATACTCTGGAGTAATGTTGTGCCGGATATGCGTGGTTAGAAGGGACCGCTTTAATTTTTCAATGGGCTTGGGATGGCCTACGGAGAAGGAAGGGCGCAAGGGTTTTCTACGGCCCCTCTATTCCACTTGCGCAAAATCCTATGTTGTCCAATGTAACAGATGAGTTAAGTGATAGGATCGCACAGAAGTTGGCTTTACATACTTTTGCTGATCTATACCCTGAGGGAATGTTCAGTTAACCTCCGGTCGCAGAGGAAGGCCAGACAGGGCCCTTGGTGAGGCCTTTTTGTATCACAAACTTCGGGCCACATGCAAGGCACTACATAGTGACTTCCCCTCCCAGCCAGCCCCACTAAATGCTCTGGAAATCCTCTTGCGGTCACCTTCTTCACGTAAGCTTATTTCAGACTATCCACGTCATTGCAAAAAGATGCCCCTGTGACTACTTCTAACGCCTGTCATAAATGTTCTGCTGAGATGCCTTCCCCCTTTACTGATGACCAGTTGTCATATTGTTGTGCCCAGATGACTGACCTGTCACCCAACTATAAACTCAGATTAATTCATTTAAAATTTTCTGCACCGCTACTTCAGGACGCCCATTAGCCTCCACCAAAAGGGATTGAGAGAGGATTACTGTTGCTGACGCTGCGGGGCAGCTGCCGCCACTTTTTTACACATGGCATGGGCCTGTCCGCTCATCACTGAATACTGGTATGCGATATTTGAGGCCAAATTTTAGGGGTGTCACTATCTCCATCCCCGCTACTGGCCCTGTTAGGCTATGTGAAAGACATGCATGTTAAAAAACGAAAACTTAATGCACTACTTATGCTCTTTGCCAAGCTCCAAATAGCCCAGCTGTGGGGCAGGAAGAGGAAACCCACCACTGTGAATTAGATCAGAGAGAACACCTATGGCCAGACGCAATCAGCTACTTTTTGGGAACACATGCCGCCTGCCTCTAGGCCTAAGGACATATGGGGGGCCTTTATTGACTGGGCTCAGGAAAGGTCAGGCGCACCTGGCTGTGAAATCGATCCTGTTAACGATGCTGGTTCACATTGAATGTTTAATATTGGCCGAGGTCAACGTCAATGATATTGTGCTATGTTTTGATATTTTGTACACACTATGTGATAGCAGTCATCTACTGTAGGTTCCTTGGGCGTGGCCTTGTATCTACTTGTCAATGCATGTGTTCTCTCTTTCTTGTGGTTTACAATACTGATGTATGGACATGCTCTTGGCTCCTGCTTTTTCGTGTCCTCCTGGAATTTGTTCTGTATGGCCAATGCACTGTTCTTTTTTTCCTTTATGTCTTTCTTTGGGTATCTCTTTTTGACACGTATTTGTATTATTGTGAAAAATCAATAAAGAAATTAAAAAAAAGACAATAGCAAAATACACGAAGGCTCCACGGGGAGACCGAACCATATACTAAGAAAGTGGTATAACAACCACAACTTGACTAGACACAGTGCCTAGAGCACGTAGAATCGCTGGGACCCCAAGGAACCACCCACGGTAGTGTCACAGGGGACCCACGGGGGATGTGTACAGTGTGAGAACGCAGCCGCGAGCTCCGTACAACTCTAAGGGAAAGTCACGGTTGGAATTTTAAAGATTAAGGACACTTAGGAAAGGACTTTGAACAAACCCTTTCAAAACATAAAAAGTTCTAAGGCCAGCACCCAGGTGAGCACCGGAGTACTCGTGTTACCTAACCCAGGGAAGCCGGGTACATAGGTGTCAAATGGTGTCAGGAATCTTCGTTGTTTTCAATGGCGTGATGCTGCAAAGTTCTGCTGTTTTGAAGATGAAAAGTGTCCGGTGTGGTCCAAGCCAGATCGGAGATGATAAGAACCTGAAAGCAGAGGGGACAGAGTCTGGGTCACTTCAGGGTGACCAGGTGCTCGGTAGACGAATGCCCACCGATGTCAGGTGCTTCAGGTGAGATGGCGCAATGCTTGACTCTGCAGCCACGGGGACCAGGAGACGTTGATGATGACCAAAGTCCGGAGTTGAGCTGTCCCACAAAGGATGTCAAGTGCTGTGAGGTCAGTGTCTGGATGGAACACCAACAAGCCTTGGCCACTGCAACCCACGCGGTCAGAGGCAATCAGCTTCGGTGAAGACCAGCAAGGTCCTGGGGACTCTCCAAGCAATGGAGAGTCAGGGCACATCTGGAGCAACCAAGAAAGCCCATGTAAAGATAACGTTACCTTCACAGGGACCCACAGGCCAACGGAGCAGGGATCGCGAAGGGACCCCGAGAGGAATCACAAAAAAACTAGCCCACTGAACACCCGTGGAGTGTAGGCGGGAAACTTCAGGGGAAACACTGCTCGGGGTCAGGACCACAAGTAGCCCAAAGCACAGCCTCAGGGGTCGCCGGAAAACAAATGCTGCTGCAAAAGTAAATGGTGCTCAGGGTTGCACGGTCCCCATGAGGGATACGGGCCTCAGAATAGCTGAGAGCGCAGATCAACCTCAGAGACCACAGAACCCACCTTCAGTGTTGCAGAAATCTTCAGAGTCCTCAGTAGTTTCATAGATGCAAGCCGGTCGGATGCGTTTAGGTGCCGGCTTAGCAGGGGAGTAACTCCTTTACTCCAAGGGAGATTCTAAAATCGTTCAGCTTAGTTTCTGTAGCATAGTTTAGTCCAGGTAAAATCTAAAGTCCTGTAGTCAGGGGTCCGTACTTTATACCCAAGGAAGGGGTGGGACAAAGTCTGGGGACCCACCTATGGGAGGGTCTGGACAGAGGGGTGGCTACACCCATGTCCTTTGTCCAGTTTTGCGTCAGAGCAGGCGCAAGTGGCTCCTGCAGCTGGTTTGAGCTGGACTATGCACAGGGACACTAAATGTGCTCCCAGTGCAGACATCAAAGCACTCTGAGAGTGCACCCACCCAGCCCTAATACAATAAAGCCTGTCTGTGAGGTGGTTACACCTCCCTGTGACAGGAAACCTATTGTCAAGTCTTCCCCTGCCGGAGTTTTGTCCAGCAGCAGGAGGGCAGACTCGTGTCTGTGGCTGGTAGCATCCAACTTGTGATGCCAGGGTCGAGAAAGCTGGTACGGGTGTACCGGTGTTGTCATATTTTTCCCTCTAGGACAGTGGAATCATACCTCCCACACCACTTACTGGTGTGGAGGTATGATTACAAGGTGTTTGACATCAAACACAACATGTTTCCTTGCAGCTGTTTTAAAGTTAGCATTTACTGGCGAGGTTATAATGCACTTAAGAGTATATGGTTGGCTGCATTACAGAACAACCCCGGAGAACAGATTCCAAAGGCTTCAGAGGGGTTCTGCTCATGCATGGGCACCCTCTCACACAAAAACCAGCACCCTGCCTTCAGGATTGATAAGGCCTGCCATAGGGGTGACTGACAGGTTTATATGTGCAGTGATATATGGTTGATAAAGTGAAGCTATATCTAAGTAAGGGGTGCATGCACCACCTTACACAGGCTGCAGTAGCAGACCTGTTGTGTCATTTTGAATGGTCTCCCAGGGGTGGCATAATACATGCTGCAGCCTCTGGGAGGCCTCTGGGGTACCTATGCCCGGGTACATAGTATACCATATACTAGGGACTCACAAGGGTACCCCAAATCCAATCTGGAGAGTACCTAAAGTACATGCAATCAATTTAGAGGCAAAAGCAGCTAGTCTGGGGTCCTGGATAGCAGAAAGCAGTGAAATATCAGCAAACAGTGGGAGTAACTATAAGAAGCAGAACCTCCTCTCCTGCATAACCCCCCACCCAACACAGGATATTAAAGGAACCTTGACCAGTTGGATAGCAGAAAGCAGTGAAACATCAGCAAAAAGTGGGGGTAACTATAAGAAGCAGAACCTACTCTCCTGCATAATCCCCCACCCAACACAGGATATTAAAGGAACCTTGACCAGTTGAGTCTTCACGTTTTAAGTAGAAATATCTGGAGAGTCCATCTGCATTGGCATGTTTTTTTTAAAAAAAAACTTTATTTTTGTCGCAGATACTTATAGCATACAAACAATTGTGCCGACAGTTCCATTAGTAATAACGATATTCCGTCGAACTACAGGTAAACTTCACACGGCGTCGAACTACAGGTAAACTTCACACGGCCCATCAGCCCACATCCCGAAGGCCGGGCGGCGATAGGTGGTAACGTGCCAGAACTGGCGTAGAACATAGCAATGCAACTGTACGGCAGGATATTCTTATTCTTATTTTATTTTCCTTTTATTCAGGTTACCCCCCAACTCCCCAATAGAAACCCCCCCCAAAACTTAGGCATCAATGAATAAGACATGTGTATACAGTTCGTTCACCTCATTACGGCACTCCCAGTGGCAGAGAAGACAGCAATGATTAACTAGAATAGGAAAGAAACCTTCAGGGATCAAAACACAACATCACCACAATGTAACATACATGTGCGTGGACGGCCAGGCACTACCCCAAATCAATACCCTCCCTCCCCCTCCCCTCCACCCTCACTTTCGGACCCTGTATCCTCAGGGGTGAACAACTCCTCACTCGTGCCGTCTGAATCCTCAGCGGTCGCTCCCATCACACGCATCATTCTCCACCCAAGCAGGTCTTCTTGTAGCTTTACATCCCTACGCACGCTCTGCATGAATTTTTCTTCCGCTAGGGACCATTCCCCTACATCTCTAAGCCACTGCGACACCTCCGGGGCCCTCTGTCCCATCCATGTAATCGCTACCCTTCTCCTCGCCAACACCAAAAGCAGTTGTAACATTTTGTAAGACAGATTACGCTTCTTGGGTTTGGGGACCAAGGCTAAAAAACAATGAAGGGGAGTCAGCTCCATCCGGAGATCGGTAACTGTACCAATGTGCTCCACCACTGACTGCCGGAAGGCTTTAACTAACGGGCAGTCCCATGCCAGATGGAGGAAGGTCGCACCTGCCGCACCACATCTAGGACTATCATCCCTTTTGTCCGGGGAAATACGTCTCAAGGTGACCGGAGTTACATATGTGCGGTGCATATAAAGTTAAAATGAGTCAATTTAAACCTTGCATTGCACGACACCTTTCGGGTGAGAGTGCCTATGCGTTTGCGCTGCTCCGGTTCCAAAACAATCCCCAGGTCAGTTTCCCAGGCCGCCCAGGCCGGAGAGACCGGTGGGGTGGAGTCCTGCCGCATGGCCGAGTACAATAAGGTTATCAGCCTCCTACCCCTACCACAGGAAAGGATAATATTGAGGGTATGGGACTTTGGGGGTGCTTCAGGGAATTGCGGCCAGGTATCCTGCGCCATTGCTTGAAGGCCTCTATAGTGTAGGAATTGGCCCCCACCGAGTCCGAAGGACTCCGTTGCCCGCTCGATGGACAGAAACTTGTCATCCGGGTAAAGGTCAGCCAATAACTCGCAGCCACCTGTTCTCCACTCTTGGAAGGGCACATGTTCTTCCATGGCCACCACTGGGGCCAGGATCCATATCGGCAGCTCCCTGTGAAAGGGGGCCCTCCATAAGACTTTTTCCACGAAGTGCTGCCAGATTGCTGCGGTGTGCCGCACTATGTATGGCAGAGCTCCATCTGCACCCCTCCGTGCATCAGAGCCATCTGCACCGCCCTCTCATCCGCACTACCCGCAAGGAGTTGCAGTTCCCAGTTGTCCGAGTCTGCAAACCACCTGGCAGCCGGCAATAGTTGGGCCGCATAGTAGTAAAGGTCAAACCTCGGCGCCTCCAGCCCCCCCTCCTCCCAGCTCCGGACAACCGTGGGCAGGGCAACTCTACTACGCCTGCCCGCCCAGAGTAAGGACGTGAGGAGTGTGTTAAGGGTGCGGAATATCCGCGGAGGAAGTGGGCACAGAGAATTTTGCAAAACATATAGCATTCTCTGCAGCATCACCATTTTTGCCACCGCCGGGCATCCCATTAGGGAGAGAGGCCGTGTGTTCCAAAAGGACACCGACTGTTGCAGGGATTTAACTACCCGATCCGCATTACGGGTCAGTAGCTGTTCGTCCGACGGCGCCACCTGGATCCCCAGATAGCGGAAGGCCTCCAGTTCCCACCGCAGTCCTAGGTTTGGTAAGTCCCCATGCATGTCCATACCATATCCCGCTAGGGGGAATATCAGAACTTCCCTGCATTGATACGCAGACCCGAGGCTGACCCAAAGCGGTCCAGCAGCTGCAGCAAAACCGGCAGCGATTCCCGCAGAGAAGTTAAATAAAACAGAGCATTGTCTGCATACAAGGAAACCGTGTGCACACTGTCCCCCACTTTGATCCCCCATTGAGACATCGTGGTACGGACTTCAACCGCTAATGGCTCAATTGCCAGGCAAACAGAAGCGGTGAGAGGGGGCATCCCTGACGGGTGCCCCTCTCCAACGCCCAGTCTTCAGAGCGTGCGGCCCCAAGTTTAACTCTGACTCGAGGCGCCTGGTACAATATCTGGATCCATCTGCAAAACACGGGCCCCAATCCTACCCGTTGAAGCAACTCTAACAGGTACCCCCAACTAACAGTATCAAATGCTGTGGCTAAGTCTATCAAAACCAGGACCTGGGGATCCTCCCTGCCGCGTACCTCATGCAGGATATGGTTTAATCGCCGTAGATTCATTGCGGTGTTGCGGCCTGGGATAAACCCGCACTGGTCCTGGTGAACCAACTGGGCCATGCGTGGCGCCAAGCAAGTGGCTAACAGTTGGTCAGGATCTTCACGTCCGTGTTGATCATCGTTATAGGGCGGAATGCCGCGGGGTCGTAACCATCTCCACCCGGCTTCAGAAGCATGCAGATCTCACCTTGATACATTGTGGGCGGGAGGGATCCAACCTCCAGTGCCTTATAGAAGACCTGAAGGAGGAGGGGGCCGAGGATGTCTCCGAACGTGTGGTAAAATTCAGAAGGAAACCCATCTCCTCCCGGGGACTTAGCCCTTGGTAGGCCAGCCATTGCCACCCGCACTTCATGAAGGGTTAAAGCCCCATCCAACTCCTCCGCCTCCTCTCTCGAAAGGGCCTGAAGAGGCAGTCCCTGGAGGTAAGGCTGATAGGAGGCTTCCGTGACCAGGGGATCCGCCGCATACACTTGCTGCAGGTGGGTCCGAAGGACACGGAGTATATTTGTTTCCGAATGCACCATAACCCCATCAGGGCCCATCAGGGCAACTATCCGAACTGGGGCCGTTTCTTTCTTCAAAATCCAGGCCAATAGTCGGCCGGATTTGTCCCCCTCCCAGTGAAGACGCTCTCTAAATTGACCCAGTGTAAATTTATTGAGGGGAGTAAGTATATCGTGTACGCGTTCCCGGGCCTCGCGCTCCAACGCCAATTTTGGTTCCCCAGGATCTGGTGAGGCCTGACGAGTCCGCAGGGTGTCTTCGGCTTCCCGCAGCTCGCGGGTCAGCTGTTGCCGGACCCCATAGGTGAGGCCCATACATTCACCCCGCACCACTGCTTTCAGAGAGTCCCATTTTGTCGATAGGGGTATGTCGTCCCCTTCCCAGTTCAGATCAATATAGTTCGTGAGGGCTGTCTGCACATGGTCTCTATCCACTTGGTCCTGTAAAAGGTCCGTAGGCATCCGCCAAGTGCGGGGGCAGCAAGGCTGGTCGACCTCCTGTGTAGCGCACAACACCGGAAGTGGTCAGACAGGAAGCGGGCCAGATGTGTGACCTTCAATGAATATGACGCATCCATATTTGCAGCAAGGATCCTATCTAGCCTGCTATGGGTGTCGTGCTTTGGAGTGTAACAGGTGTACAGTTTCTGTGAGGGGTGACCCTGACGCCACACATCTGCTGCCCCCAAATTAGCCATGACCTCGCGAAGTCTCGCCGTCATGCGAGGTTTCGTTCCTGCTCGGGGAGGATGCCTGTCTAGGACGGGGTCCAAAACACAGTTAAAATCCCCAAACCATAGGAGAGGGCTATCCAAATCCGACACTAAGACCTCCTGAATTTGTGATTAGAAGGTCGCGTCATCTACATTGGGTGCATATGAATTAAGTAGTGTAAGGTCCCTTCCATTCAGCTTCACCCTCAACAGCAGGTACCTGCCCTCAATGTCCGCCTCAGCATACTGTATAGCGAGGGGGACCCCGGGAGCCACCCAGATCAAGATCCCTCGCGCATATGTAGAAAAGGAAGAGTGAAACACCTGACCCCACCATTTTTTAGCCAGCTGTTGCGCACCCTCCTCATTTAGATGTGTTTCTTGCAAACATGCAATAGAAATGCCATGCCTCCGAAGGAAAGATAGGACCCTGTGTCTTTTGGTACAAGTGCCCAACCCACGCACGTTCCAAGTTAGGAATTTGTATCCCATGTTTCCTGTGATCGCCCAGCCGGACCATGAAGTCTACTGCCAAAATACCGCCTCCTAAGGGCCCGAACGGTGATACACATGATGCCTGTAATAACTTTCTTCAACAACCCACCCCCTCCCACCATCCCCCCTGTATCGTGACATTTGAGGAACACACCCCCCCTCCCCCACCCACGAGTAGGATAGCGACTACAACCCAACATGTCACCCCGCCCTTCCCCTGCTGGTGCCAGGACGTACACAGCCACCCCACACACCCCTCACAACACATCACACACCCACACAAACTATAAAACTTGAATCACCCCCCCCCCAGCTCCCCGCACGACCCAATGCTTACATAAAGGACGCCCGGCTCCGTTTCAACTGTATTCGACAAAGCTGGTCCAGAGTCGACACTCGCACACCCAACTCCCGATTATTCTCCAGTTCTCACAGAGCGAATAGCTCCCTGCCCCACCCCGCAATGTGAAGTCTGATAGTTCTGGACACAATGTCATTCAGTGTTCATCAATACCTCTTTCCTCCCCAGGAGCCACAGAAGCCAACCAGAGACAATGTATTTACAGCTCCCATATCACCTCATGGTGGGCCCTTCACCTTCGGGGCCCCAGCTCCACCAGTCTCCGGGACCACCAGGTCCGATGGCGCCGTGTCACGCTCCGCAGTCTGTATCGTGTCCGGGACCAGGATTTCCTCTGGTTCCAGCGGGCTCGGGGTCCCTGACCCGGCCCCCAGCAGCAGAGGTTCCAGGAGCATGGCGCCATCCGCCCCAACCGTGACTCTAGGTTCCCCAGTGCTCTCCGTCGTAGAGCGGCGTCTCCGTCTGCCCCGGGGCTTCCACTGTGGACGACTCCCCCACGTCTCCTTGGGCCCACCACGTTCTCCCGGCGGAACGCCATCTCCTCTAACTTCCAACCATTCCCATACCTCCTCCGGGGATTCGAAGAAGTGCGCCTTGCCCTGAGCGAGCACTTTAAGTTTGGCGGGATACAGCAGCATGTATTGCAATTGCATCGCACGGAGCTTCTGCTTAACCCCCAGAAAGGATTTCCTCATCGCTTGAACTTGATGTGTATAGTCAGGGTATAAAGAGATCCGGTTGTTCTCAATGGCTAGGTCCGGCGTTTCCCTCGCCGCTCGTAGGATGCAGTCCCGATCCCGATAATTCAATATTTTGGCGATCAGGGCTCGCAGAGGGGCCCCCAGACGCGGCGGAGGAACCAGGGCTCGATGAGCTCGCGCGATAAGAAACACCTCTGAGAGATCCCGTGGACACAGCTTCGTTCTGATCCATGTTTCTAGGAAACGTTCAGGATTACCAGCCTCCATCCGCTCCGGGACCCCTAGGACTCTTATGTTACTGCGACGCGCCCTCTCTTCCGCGTCCTCCGCTCTCTGTTCCAAGGCACTTGTTGCGACTGTAAGGTGCGTGATCATCTTTTTGAGGGAGGCTACCTCCCCCTGTAGCTGCTCAATGTTGCCCTCCGCATCCGTGACTTTGTCTGCCACCTTACGGAGGCCCGTCCGCAGGAGGTTGACGTCTATGGAGACAGTCTCGATTTGCCTCTCCAGCACTGAGTGGGAGCCCTGTATTGCCTTCAGCAACTCCGCTCGGGAGGGTTCGCCATGGTCCCCCGGCTCCTCATCTTGGCCCGATTGGTGTGTAATCCTTTGGGACGGTAGCCTTTGTGTGGTGTACTGGGTCATCGTATTGGCCTGTGTCGAACAGGACATTCTGTCTTTGCGCATCTCCAGTGTATTCTCAACGGAGGGATAGCGTGCTTATGGTGTAGCAGCAGACACTAACCCACTACACCCTAGTCGGTAGACAGTTCTGTGAGGTTGCCTCTCTCGCTCACTCACCCACTCGTAGGCATGCGGGCCGTCCTGCTCCGCCAACTCACCAGTCGAGGACAGCTTCTAGGCACACCAGGCACAGTTACGAGTCTTCCTGAGCCGAATAGTGGTCTGGCAAGGAAAAGCCGGCGCCCACACGCTCCCTGCCGGTCAGCGCAATCTTGCTTAGAGTCCTCCAGGCACCCAGCCCCGCCAGAGACACCCACGGGCCCCAGTCGGGTGGACGCGAGGCTCCGCCACTTCGACCAGCCGATCGCGACAGGTAGCAGGCCGCTCCACTCTCTGTGACTGGCTCGTATGGCCCGACTACACGTTCAATGGCCAGGCAGGGGGTCCCAGGGTTGCGGGGCGCACCCTCCCGTCGCCGCAGCTATGAGGCCCAATTGTCGCCCTGTGTCCAACACCGCACTCGTAGGCCCAGGGCCCTCCAGAGAGCCATATTAAGTCCTGCGCCCCTCTCCACCGCGCCTCAAGAATCTGTTAGGCCCGGGAGACCAGGGCCGGCCCCGCGCAACCAGTCAGGGGCTCAGTGACCAATCTCTCGCCGCCTGCGCCCCCGGGGTCCGCCGCTCCGGGCCCCCGGCCCGCTCTTGCTGGAGGTCTGTGCCAGTCTACTTCGGCTCCAAGGCCTTCAGGTGCCGCCGGACAATCCCGGTCTTCACGGCCTGGAGGGCTGTCCCAAATATGGCGGCTAGGTGGGGGAGGGGCACACCACGGACCCAGGAGCTCCCACCGCTCCCCGGCTCCACCAGGGCAGTCCCTCACCCGTTCAGGCGGCGGTATGTCCGAGCAAGAGTTTGAAGGATCTTTACTCCGGGGCGCACACGTGGACTTGAGGCCCCCTTCCCCGCTCACCGGTGCTCGTGGACTGTCACCCCAGGGCCGCGACTCTCCCCGAGGCGGCTCCGGGTCGGGCGCCGTCCACAGAATTTCAGCCTGCAATGTTTTCTCCTGGGGCAGGGTCTCGATCCGAGAAAGCTCCTCCGACTCTCAAACCCCCCGCCGTCACTCAGGGGCACCACAGGGTTCGGTCGCTCCCGTCCGCTCAGGCCGAGACCACAGACTCACGTAAATGTGGCGGCTGTCCTCAGGACACCGGGACTGCTCCCCGGCAGATCCGCCGCTCCTGTCAGCTGTATTTCGGTAAGGAGGGTCCCCCCGACATCAGCAATGCCTCCGACCGCCAGACGCTGCAAACCAGAGCCCGGGCAGGATCATTTTCAGGATTTTCGGGTCCGCAAGACGGGAGCTGGTAGAGCTCACGTCCTGTCGGCCATGCTGCTTCGCCACGCCCCCTGCATTGGCATGGTTACTCCCAGGTCTATGTTCCGCTGTATAGTCCATCCAATGTAGGGAATTTGATAACCTCAAAAGTGTGGGGTTTTCACCCTTCATCTGTTTTAGCCACAAGAGGGGCTTATGGTCTGTCTGAACAATTAAGTGAGTGCCAAACAAGTATGGCCTCAGCTTCTTCAGAGCCCAAACCACAGCAGAGGCCTCCCTCTCAATAGCTGACCAACGTTTCTCTCTGGGGGTCAACCTTCTGCTAATAAAAGCTACTGGCTGATCCTGACCTTCATCATTCAATTGTGATAACACAGCCCCTACCCCCAACTCAGATGCTTATGTTTGGACAATGAATTCTTTGGAGTAGTCAGGACTTTGCAGAATGGGAGAAGTGCACATTGCCTGCTTCAGGTCATCAAATGCCTTTTGACAGATAACTGTCCACTGAACTTTCTTTGGCATTTTTTTGGAAGTTAAGTCAATTAAAGGGGTCACTATGGATCCATAACCTTTGACAAACCTCCTATAGTACCCAGTCAGGCCCAAGAAAGCTCTGACCTGAGTCTGGGTGGTTAGAGCAACCCAGTCCATGATGGTCTGGATTTTGCTCTGAAATGGTTGAACCTGACCTCCACCTACAAGGTGGCCCAGGTATACAACTTGGCTCTGCCCTATATGGCACTTGGTGGCCTTGATAGTGAGGCCTGATGTCTGCAGAGTCTCCAAAACATTTATCAGGTGGACCTGGTGATCCTCCCAGGTGGAGATAAAGACAGCAATATCATCCAGATAAGCTGCACTGTAGGCTTCCAGGTGCATTCTTCAAACCAAAGGGCATCACCACAAATCGGTACTTCCCGCTAGGGGTTGAGAATGCTGTTTTTGGCTTTGTATCCTCGGCTAGTCTGATTTACCAGTAGCCACCAGTTAGGTCAAATGTGCTCAGAAACTTGGTTGAGGTCATAGTATTTATAAGCTCATCTGACCTAGGGATTGTGTGGGCATCAGTCCTAGTGACTGCATTGAGACCTCTGTAGTCAACACAAAACCTCATCTCTCGCTTACCATTCTGGGTGTGAGGTTTGGGTACCAAGACTACTGAACTAGCCCAAGAGCTATATGAGGGTTCAATCACTCCCAAATCCAACATCTTCTAAACTTCAGTCCTGATACAGTCTCTGACATGGTCAGGTTGCCTGTACATCTTATTTTTAACAGGCAGTCCCCAGTGTCCACTTCATGAGTGCACCAGGTAGTCTGACTTGGAGTCAGGGAAAACATATGTCTAAACTGATTAAGAACTTTTCTGCAATCAGTTTGCTGTTGGACAGTTAGGCTGCCTGCCAAGCCTACAACATAATCTAATCCATCATCAGGGTTCTGTGAGAGCAGGTCAGGGAGTGGATCACTCTCTTCCTCCTGTCCCTCATCAGTAGCCCTGAGCAAGCCCATGTCTGCCCTGTCAACATATGGTTTGAGTCTGTTGACATGGAGCTCCCTATGGGGGCTCCTGGGAGTTCGAAGGTCCACCAAGTAGGTAGTCTCTCCCTTCTGTTCAAATATTGTATGAGGGCCACTCGACTTGTCTTGGAGGGATGCTGGGGCCACAGGCTCCAACACCCATATGTTCTGTCTTGGTTGATGAACAGTCAACAAAGCCTTTTGGTCATGCCAGACCTTTTGCAAATCCTGGCTAGCCTCAAGGTTTTTAGTTGCCTTCTTCATGTACTCCGCCATCCTGGAGCGGAGACCAAGGCCATAGTTCACAATATCCTGTTTAGTGGGTTTGAGAGGTAACTCCCATCCCTCCTTCTCTAGACACAATGGACCCCTAACTGGATGTCCAAACAGAAGTTCAAATGGGCTGTAACCAACCCCCTTCTGTGGAACCTCTCTGTAGGCAAAGAGAAGGCAGAGCAAAAGTATGTCCCATCTGCGCCTAAGCTTTTCTGGGAAACCTTTAATTATGCCCTTGAGGGTTTTGTTGAACCTTTCAACTAACCCATTGGATTGTGGGTGATAAGGGGTGGTAAATTTGTAATTTACTCCAGACTTCTTCCACATAGCAGTCAAGTAACTAGACATGAAGTTTGCATCTCTGTCTGATACTACCTCCTTAGGAAAACCCACTCTGGAAAAGATTCCCAGGAGGACCTTTGCCACCACAGGAGCTTTGGTAGTTCTAAGGGGAATTGCCTCTGGATACCTAGTGACATGGTCCACCACCACCAGTATAAATCTGTGCCCAGATGAACTTTGAGGATCCATGAGCCCAACAATGTCAATCCCAACCCTCTCAAAGGGAACCCTCACCACAGGTAGTGGTAAAGGTTCCCTACCTACGGCAGACCCAAGACCTACTGGCCTTCTGAAGACTCCTCAAGACTTGGCTCTTCAATAAGTAGCAGCACCCACTCCCCCCACCCCAGCGCCTTGAGACCCTAATGGGTATGTAGTGGGCTTTATAAATGTCTTGATTGATTGATTGGTATCAGGGGGCCTTTGTAGTACCACCTGCCTTACCACTGGCTTGACATGTGACACAGGAGTGACAAAACTCCTTTGTGTCTTCAGACATGTGAGGCCAATGAAAGTCAGGGACAAGCCTGTCCCAAGTCTTGTTTTGGCCTAGGTGACCTTCTAAAGGGATGTCATGTGCTAGTATCAATAGGAAGCCCCTAAGCTACAGAGGTATAACCAACCTCCTGGTGGCACCAGGCGTGGGGTCTCTACAATCTGAGTAAAGGAGTCCATCATCCCAGTAGATCCTATGGGACCCACTAGCACTCTCAGCAGCCTCAGCAACAGCTTGTTGTCTAAGGGGTTCAAGAGAGGGGCAGCTCAGCTGCTCCTGGCTCAGATCTACCCTGGAAATATCCCCTGTCCCCAAGTACTCAACCTGATCATGTTTAAGCTCATCAGGGACAGTTCCTTCTTCAGGACAAGGATCATCTCCCTTAAGAGACTGATCTGTATTCTGAGTCAGGGGGGAAGACAGTTCCTTACCCCTACTGCTCCTCCTCTTGGAAGACGCCTGGTCCATTTTTCCAGGATCCAGGGCCTGTTCAGTGTTAGACATTTTTGCCTGTGACCTAGTCATAGCAAACACATCTGCATGGATTCCCAACATTTCTGCATGAGTCCTGAGTTCCACTTCAGCCCAAGCCAAAGTTTCTAAATCATTGCCCAACAAGCATTCAGCAGGAAGGTCTGCACTTACCACAACCTTCTTAGGGCCAGTTACCCCTACCCATGTGAAATTAACAACTGCCAAGGAATAGTCTGTCCTGGCATTGCTCGCATTGGTCACTTGGTATAGCTCAACAAGTATGATTTGCTCAGGAGCCACAAGATCTTTTGTCACCATTTTGACACTTCCTCCTGTGTCCCTAAATGCCAAGGCCTCTTTTACATTTATCAAAGGCTGCTGTCTGTATTTGCCCAGGTTACTGGGACTGACAAATACGGAGACCATATCCATGTCTCCATCACAGACTAACACAGCCTGAGTTGGAACTCTGACTAGGCCAGAGTCCATCTCAGATCCCAGGGTTAACCGTACTACACCCTTATTCTGAGTACCACCACTTGGAGCGGAACTAGGGGAAACAGTTGCCTTAGGGGCAGTGGCGGTTGGAGTTGAGTCCTTGGATTGTTACAGTCACTTGTCCAATGGGTCTTCTGTTTACAGATTTGACACCATGGTTTCTTCTTGCCTTTTCCCTTGTTGGATTGTGACTCCCCACCAGTAGAAGAATTTTGGGGCCCTTGAGAAGACTTCTGATATTTACCCTTCTCCCCACCCTTGTCTGAGGGTTTTGAATCTTGCTTCTTGGAGTTTCTGAACTTTCTGCCTCACCCTGGTTCTGTCCCATTTGTCTGCCTTCTGACCCACTTCTTGGGGAGAGGTCAGATGAGAGTCCACCAGGTACTGATGCAACAACTGATTTTGACAATTATTAAGGATTTGCTCCCTCATAAATTAAATTGTACAATCCTTTAAAATCACACACTTTACTGCCAAGTAACCAGCCTTCCAGAACCTTAGTAGCACAACCTACAAAGTCAACCCAGTCTTGAGTCTGTGCCTTCTGGGTATCTCTGAACTTAATCCTGTATTGTTCAGTGGTTAAGCCAACCCCATCAATCAGAGCACTCTTCAAGACTTTGTAATTATCAGCATCCTCTTCTCTAACAGTGAGGAGCTTGTCTCTACCTTTGTCTGCAAAGGAGAGCCACAATATTGCCGCCCACTGCTCCTGAGGGACCCTCTGTACTTTATAGGCCCTCCCCAGTGCAGTTATCTATTTGTGGATCATCCCACTCTAGTAGGGAGGGACAATTTTGTTCAGGTTCTTATGGTCATGAGTATGTTCTCTACCTCTAGGGACACTGTTGCTGCCACCATGGGGCTCTAGCCCCAACCTTCTGGAAGCTCTCCGGAGCTCCAGAGATTTCCTGTCTAAGGCCATCTGCTCTTTCTTGATTCTAAGATTAGCTCTTTCAAACTCCAGCAGTCTGCACTTATTATCATAGGAGAATTCTCTCCTGTGAGAAGCTGAGGTCCCTACAGAAGTACCAGAATAATCAGATTCCTGAGAAGGAGATCTTGATCTTCTTGGTAAACTGCCAACTCTTCCTGGAGGAGTGAAGAGAGGACCACTGGGGCATTCTCATCCATCCATAGAAAGAATTGGAGTATCCAGGTTAGAATAATCTTGATCCTCCTGGTTAGCATTGGATGACATGTCATAGAAGTGTTCACTTCCTGGCCTTTCATCCTCTGCTGCCCCACCCAACTTGCCTGCCTCATCAGATCCTGTAGTGCTTCTGAGGTAATCTAAAAGCAGAGCCTCTATGAGCTGTTGAGTACCTGGGCGTCTCCCTGTCTTCAGTTTCCTAGATGTATACATGGTTCTCAATTCTTGGAATGTGACATTGTCATACTTAGTTGGCTGAGGCCCACTAGCTTCTGGCCTAGAAGACATATTAGTGTTATGTGGTGTAGGCACCTACCTAACCTAGTGGGAGCTACTAAACTCTCTTGAGTTGGCGAAAGGGTGTACTAGACCCTTGACTTACCCAACTCTAAGTTCAGTAGAAGTTACTTTATTATTTTTTTTAACAGATTTTATTTGATAGATTGCACACATAGCGCAGCACCCCGCACTCCGGAGTTAACTGCCAATCAAATACATAGCATCAAAGAATTAGCAATCTCTGCATCATTTTGTGTCCAAAAATAGTATCAAACTGAACAATGCTACCCCCCACCCCTCGCCAACCCCCAACTCCCTCCTCCCGGATCCCACCCTCCCGGTCGTACAACATCGTCTCCCCTTTCCTACAAATCAGTTTTCGTTCTAGAAACGTACATACACCTTCCATTGTGGCCCTTTTATACTATCTCCAGAGTAGCCTCCCACTCCACCGGAGGCTCCAGCCACAGGCCCCGATAGTCAGCCCATCTCTTCCATATCCTGTAATGCTTTCGTAGGCAGCCGGGGGCCACAAAGATTGGCTGCTCCAGCCCAATACAAAAATCTAACCCCTTCTTCCACACCGGAACTGAAGGAGCTCAGGGGTCTTTCCATGCTTCGGCTACGTCTCTTTTGGCCATGGTCAGGCCCAATAACAGTAGATGCCTCTTATACCTGTTCCCCCCACCCCGTCCATCACGTGTAGCAGACCTAATGGCGATGTGCGGGGGAGTTCCTACCCCAAGACCTCGGACAAACAATCCCACACCCCCTTCCAGAATCTAGCCAGTGAGCTACAACTCCACACCGTGTGGATCAACGTCCCCACCTCCCTCCCACACCAAAGACAATCCGGGGATGCAATGAGGCCTGCCCGCCACAATTTCTCTCTGGTATAGTAGACCCTGTGCAAGTATTTGAATTGGATGAGCCGCTGACGTATCGCTATGGCTGCGCTTCTAGGGGCCCCTAATGCCTCTCACCAGTCCTCCTCCTTCAGTGCCCCCACATCCCTCTACCATGACTCTCGGAGCTTCAGTAGTGTTGTGGAGTGTCTGATATATGCGAGGTATCTTTTTATCCCCTATGTCCCCCATGAAGACCTTGGCCTCTAATGGACTAAACTCTGGGAGGGAATACATACCTTCCAAGCTCGGTGTAATGGCATGGAGAACTTACTTTATTTAACTCTTGATTTATATGTACCTATGTACCTTTAGTGGTTTTCAGTTAGTCACTCAATGAGATTGTCTGGGAAAGCAATAGCAAGCTTGAATCCCAACCGCTGCTTCCCAATGTGAGAAGTTAGCCTGGTACATGCTGTCCACTAGTTATAGTGGGCACCTTGCACCAGTCCGAACGACCCTTATTGATGATTAGGTCAAAGACAACCTTTATTTAAAGCTATCCTAGTGGAGCTATCTAGAGCAGCCTTCAGGCTAAGTCTCAAAGGAATGTAAAGCAGCTTGGTTTACAAGATTATAACCTACTGAATGACCAAATGAAATGAGATCTGCACAAAGTATATATAAAATATATGTATTTATTACTAAACACTCCCTACTAACCTCTTTCTGAGATTAGAGAACAAGGCACACAATATTGCAGTACTAGAACAATAGTAAATAGCATAATACACAGCGGGCTCCAGGGGTAGACCAAACCATATACTAAAAAAAGTGGTATAACAACTACGACTTGACTAGACACAGTGCCTAGAGCATGTAGAATCGCTGGGACCCCAAGGAACCACCCAAGGTAGTGACACAGGGGACCCACGGGGTACATGTGCAGTGTGAGAACACAGCTGCGAGCTCCGTACAACTCAATGGGAATGTCGCAGTTGGAGTTTTAAAGATTAAGGACACTTAGGAGAGGACTTTGAGCAAACCCTTTCAAATATAGAAGGTTCTAAGGCCAGCACCCATGTGAGCACCGGAGTACTTGTGTTACCTAACCCAGGGAAGCCGGCTTCATAGGTGTCAAATGGTGTCAGGAATCTTCGTCGTTTTCAATGGCGTGATGCTGCAAAGTGCTGCTGCCATGAAGAGGAAAGGTTTCCTGTGTGATCCAAGCCAGATCGGAGATGAGAAGAACCTGAAAGGAAAGGGGACAGAGTCTGGGTCACTTCAGTGTGACCAGGGGCTCGGTAGACGAATGCCCACTGATGTCGGGTGCTTCAGGTGAGATGACGCATTGCTCGACTCTGCAGCCACGGGGATCGGGAGACGTCGATGATGACCAAAGTCCGGAGGTGAGCTGTCCCACAAAGGATGTCGAGTGCGGTGGGGTCAGTGTCCGGATGGAACACCAACAAGCCTTGACAAGCCTTGGCAACTGCAACCCACGCGGTCAGAGGCAATCAGCTTCGGTGAAGCCCAGCAAGGTCCTGGGGACTCTCCAAGCAATGGAGAGTCATGGCACGTCTGGAGCAATCAGGGAAGCCCATGGAAAGTTAAAGTTACCTTCACGGGGACCAACGGACCAGGGATCGCAAAGGGACCTCGAGAGGAATCACAAAAATACCAGCCCACGGAACACTCGTGGAGTGTAGGCTGGAAATCTTCAGTGGAAACACTGCTCGGGGTCAGGACTACAAGTAGCCCAAAGTACAGCCTCAGGGGTCGCCGGAAAGCATATGCTGCTGCAAAAGTAAACGGTGCACAGGGGTTCCGGTTGCACGGTCCCCACGAAGGATACGGGCCTCAGAATAGCTGAGAGCGCTGATCAGCCTCAGAGAATTTGGGAACCCACCTCCTGTGTTGCAGAAATCTTTGTAGTCCTCAGGAGCTTCGGAGCTGCAAACCGGTCAGATAGGTTTAGGTGCCTGCTTAGCAAGGGAGCAACTCCTTTACTCCAAGAGAAATTCTTCAGTCTTCCAGCGTCGTGCAGATCGTCAAAGTACTTGGTTTCTGTAGCAGAGTTTAGTCCAGGTAAAATCTAAAGTCCTGTAGTCATGGGTTCCTACTTTATACCCAAGGAAGGGGTGGGACAAACTCTGGGGACCCACCTATGGGAGGGTCAGGACAGAGGGGTGGCTACACCCATGTCCTTTCTCTAGTTCCACGCCAGATCAGGAGCAAATGGCTCCTGTAACCGGTTTGAGCTGGACTATGCACAGGGACACCAAATGTGCCCCCAGTGCAGACATCAAAGTACTCTGAGAGTGCACCCAGCCAGCCCCAATACACTAAAGCCTGTCTTGGAGGTGGTTATACCTCCCTGTGACAGGAAACCTATTGTCAAGCCTTCCCCTGGCGGAGTTTCGTCCAGCAGCAAGAGGACAGACTCATGTCTGTGGCTAGCAGCATCCATCTTGTGATACCAGGGTTGAGAAAGCTGGTACCGGGTGTACAGGTGTTGTCGTATTTCTCCTTCTAGGAGGGTGAAATCATACCTCCCACACCAGTTACTGGTGTGGAGGTATGATTCCAAGGTGTTTGACACCAAACACGACATGTTTCCGCAAGGTTAAAATGCACTTAAGAGTATATGGTTGGCTGCAAAACAGAACAACCCTGGAGAATGGATTCCGAAGGCTGCAGAGGGGCTCTGCTCATGCATGGGCACCCTCTCACACAAAAACCAGCACCCTGCCTTCACGATTGATAAGGCCTGCCGTAGGGGTGACTGACAGGTTTATATGTGTAAAGATATATGGTAGATAAAGTGAAGCTATATCTAAGTAAGGGGTGCATGCACCACCTTACACAGGCTGCAGTAGCAGACCTGTTGTGTCATTTTGAATGGTCTCCCAGGGGTGGCATAATACATGCTGCAGCCCCTGGGAGGCCCCTGGGGTACCTATGCTCGGGTACATAGTATACCATACACTAGGGACTCACAAGAGTACCCCAATTACAACCTGGAGAGTAAATAAAGTACATGCAATCAATTTAGAGGAGAAAGCAGCTAGGCTGGGGTCCTGGATAGCAGGATCCCAGCCAGATTAAGTAGAAAACCGTGAAATATCAGCAAAAAGTGGGGGTAACTATAAAAAGCAGATCCTACTCTCCTACAGACCTGCAAATCTGGGTCTTGCAGGAGAGGTCATTGTCAAATGTAAACCCTAGATATCTGGCTGAATCCACATGAATTGGTGGGGGGCTCAGCTCTGGGGGCCACCAAAGCTTAGAAGGTGGTGGAGTTGGTTGATTGATAAATAGAACCTCTGTTTCATCTGTGTTAAGTTTTAAGCAATTCTCCGTCATCCAGGCTGAGATGTTTTTCAGGCACTGATTAAAATTGACAAAGGCTGCATCCAAGTGTTCTTTGAATGAGAACACCAGCTGTGTGTCATCAGCGTAGAAGACTACTCTCACTCCACATGCCTCAACCAAGAGGTCACAAGGGGAGTGAGATATACATTATACAGTAAGGGGCTCAGTGCTTCCCCTGAGGTACCCCCAGACAAGATGCTTCTGGGAGGAAACATAATGGTGTTGAAACACTAATTGTGAGCGGTTTTCCAAGAGCGATTGGAGCCAGGACAAAGTAGTTGCCCTCACTCCTAGGTGTTTTAGTCTCTCCAGGAGAATTGAGTGGGCTACAGTGTCGATTGCTGCAGACAGGTCCAGCAGTATCAGCAGTTCTGAGCTGCCCTGGTCTACAATGATGCAAAGGAGAAAACTTTTCTGTGTTATGATGTAGTGTCTGGCCCTACCCTTTTCCCTGCCCAAACAGTTTTTCACAACCTCCTCTACCATGTATCACACATTCCTAATGTTCCTCTTTGTAAAAATTGCAATCCGGCCCATTGATTACACTTTATCCGGCCCCACACGGAGATTACAGCTCAAGCCGGTCAGTATGGCCGTAGCCGGATAGTACGCTCTAGGTGCGGAGAGTACGGTCCCGGTCCAGAAATTCCGGCCCGAGTGCGACGTAAAGTTAGGAGTCGGAAGTGCATTCAGTGAATACCAAAAATCGTAAGTGCCTTCTGTGAATACCAAAAGTAGTAGGTTTAGGATTTTGTCTCAGATTAGTTCTGTGAATCGACCCCCATGTGTTATTCTGCTGGGTCAGCATTCGTTTTATGAAGGATCGGCAGTAGATAGGTGTGTTTCCATGCAGCTGGGTAGATACCAGTTTTCAGGGAGGAATTCAAGATCTGGTTCAGGGGAAAATTGAGGCAGGGAGCAAGCAGTTTCCAGATTTACATTTGTACAATTCCCCGAGAGACACATCAAGTGGCACAGGGCGGAATTCAGACCAGGTGCCTTGCAGATCAGAGGCAGACTTTTGCACAGTGCAAGACGTGGTAGGGGGAAGGCGCAGTAAATCATTTGGATTTTCTCCCGATATGTCCGCTATGTCTTAACCTCCAGGAAGGATTTATGCCACCCCTGCACTTTTTGGGTGTAATCCAGTTAGATTGCAATATTTGGCTCTCAAAGTGCAGGGCGGATATCTCCCTAACAGCCTTCAGGATTGTGCCCCTTTGCCTAAAATTGAGGATTTTAGTGGTAAAGGCCCGTGACAGCACTCCTGAAGCAGAGGCCTAGTACAAAGTGAACCCTTTAATCGACAAAGAGGGTGGATAAATTTTTAGGAAGCAGAGCATGTCTTAACCATTTTCCAAGGAACCGCTCCAGTGTCCTCCAATCGTTCTATAAAAGCCCAGCAGACACACATTGTTCCTGCGCGATTTCTCCCTACGTCCTCCATGCGCTCCTCCATGGTGTGAGAGACGATGCTTCATTGTTTGTTGGGAACCCAATCAATCAAATTTTTTAATTTGGTTTCATGTTACAGAAAACCATAAAATCACGATGTGAAAACCAGGATAAAAATGGTGTAACACAGTATGTACAATCTCAGGAACAAACCTGTGCAAATTCATAATTCATCTTATATGTACAAATTGCATCTAAACTGCCAAACGCCAATTATATTAGGGTGAAAACGAATAAAAACAGTACATAAAAGTCAATAGCTAGATCCAGGACCTGTTACCTATCCAATTTCATGAAACCACAAATAGTAATAAGGGGCGAGCCAGCTAATCACAACTCGCCCTAAGTTAGATGTCAGATTTTGGAAAACTTAAAGCATAAAATACAGTATTACCCGTCAGCATCTGGAGAAATATAAATGCGGGCTGAACTTGTTTAAAGTTGGTCTGTTTCAAGGTAGGAATTAAATATGCTTTTCACTGGGTGACATAAAATGGACAAAACATGGTAAAATGTAGCATTTCCTGCGGAGATGTTCCATCGCAGCTGCAGGGTAGGAAAGATTGACATCTGTTTGAGTCCCTTGGATAAGTGAGAAGTATATAAAACAGATCAAACTGAAACCTGATCAGAAGGAATCTTTCGTAAGAATTCACTAACCCGACTAAATACGGCTTAGCCATCTCTGTGCACCTTAATATAATAAAGTGGTGAACACTTGGCTTCATGAGCTCCCTCTCCTCCCTTAACATAGTTCAGCACGTGCTAAACGCCGTCTTCAGAAGGGTTATGTCAACTTTTCGGATTCCCTCCTGATTGGAAAAGAGGACTCCTCTTACCAGATTTGTTAAGCTTCTTTTAATGTAATTCAGCCATGGTATCCTTAGTACTTGATTCAGGGCCAGGCAATCTTTTAGGATTTCCTTATTTAGCGAGTCCCCCACCTTGATCCATGTTTTTAACCAAAATGACAGTGGGCGAAAGGCTATCTGATCTGTAATGTAGGGTATTCCTAGCTCCTCATGGGCAATAATAGAGGGGATACCATGGGGAACTGACAGCAGACGTCTCATAAATTTGTTTTACAATACTTGAACATCCTTTACTTCAGCATATCCCCAGATTTCACTTCCATAGAGTACTTTTGACAAACATTTTGCCCTGTAAAGCGATTCCCTGTTAAGATCGTTTCTTTTACGGGTAAGTTGTGGGCCCCAGTCCAGTTTATCATTCAAGAGTACCCCCAGATAGGAAAAAGCAGATTTTTTAGGAATCGGGGTAGGCCCTACATTAAAGGTCTAAGATCTACTAGGCCGCGTCCCCAGTTGCATGATATATGATTTGGAGTTGTTAACTTTTTAGTCCAAGTCTCCCATAAACTGGGCGAACGTAGATAAGATGGTTTGTAGACACCTCTCTGTACTAGACATCAGGACGGCATCATCTGCGTATAGCAGAACCGGGAGACCTCGCCATCCAATCCGGAGATAATTAGTCTCAGTCTCCATGAGGATTTTCTCCAGATTGTTAATGTAGAGATTAAAGAGAAACTGTGCCAATATACAGCCTTGATGGACACCACCCTTAACAGGGAATGAACGAGATACACTCCAGCTCGAGGAATATCACACTACCGCCTTTGTGTCTCGGTGGAGGTCGTAGAGGAAGAAGACCAACTCCCTGTCTACCCCTAAGGCTAAAAGGATCTGCCATAATTTGCCCCTGTTTACACAATTGAATGCGGATGACAGATCCATAAAAGCCAGGAAGATGGTACCCCTACGAGCAACTGTATATTTACTGGTTATTAGGAATAGGTTCAAAGATTGTCTGATCGTGGAACGGCCAGGGCGAAACCCATATTGAGCATCCAACAGGATGTTGTTGTCAGTATCCCGGGTCGATAACCTATCCAGTAATATCCTACCAACCACTTTTACCACAGAATATAACAGGGAGATGGGTCTATAACACACAGTGCTATCCCTATCCCCCTTTTTGAAAACTGGCACAATGATGGAAGTTGCCCATGATGACGGGGTGCCGAGCCTAGCAGCTGCGTTGATTACAGAAGTGAGTACTGGGGCCAAAAGTGCCACATCCGACAAATAAAGATAAGGCGGGATTCCATTGAGGCCCGGGGCCTTATTGCGTGTCAGACCAGTGATACCGCGCTTACTTCTTCTTCCAATACTTCTTGTTTTTTTAAGTACCACCAAGATTAAGTAAGGACAATGGGCCAAGTCTTGCTTGAACATATCCTCAAGGTGACTGACCCATTGTTTCAGTGATATGTGCTTCTAAGACATTTGCGGCCTCTTCTCCCAAGATGGGGCTATTTATGATGCTCCAGAACTTGGCACTGCACTTATAGGTTGTTGCTTCCATGAGGTTGCCCCAAGCTTCTTCCCTGATGGCCGACCTGCGATTTACTAAGCGTTAGTTTGTACTGCTTTCTACGGATTTTAACTAAAGCTGCATTCCTCTGGGAGGCATGGAGAGCTAGTTTCAGCCTCCTGGCAGTGAGCATGCATTCTGGGTTAAACCATCTAGACCCCCTCTCTCTTTTAACTCCCTGAGATGGAGCAGTCAATAGTTTAGCGACAGAGCCAGAGATTAGTTCGAGGGCACGGATGATTGACTCATCTGTCTCTACCTTCGTGTTCTGACAGATCTGAAATTCCTTCTGGCACATCTCCAATAGCGACCTGCACAGAAAGTCTGGAGAGATATGTCCCCATCTAAGACGTCTCCCTCATTCTATTGCCTGTAAAACCCCTCCTCTTGGGATCTGTCTTTTTAAGTCAAAAGAGGGCCAAATACTTTTAATACACAGGGGAGTATGATTGCTGTAACTGCTGGCTGTTATTGAAGTGAGAAGTTGGCCTGGTATATGATGATCACTAATTCTAGTGAGCACCTTGCACCAGTCCAAACGACCCTTATGATGATTGGTTGTAAGTCAACCTTATAGACCAGCTATCCTAGGGGTAGCATGGACAAAAGCAGTCTTAGGCTAAACTCAAGAGGGCATGTGAAGCCAGCTGATTTACCATATGCAATCCTTTAAATACCAAATGAAAGGACACCACACAAGTTATATATTAAAAAATATATGTATTTATTTCTAGAATAATCCCCTATACTCTTTATGAGCACAGAAGCACAAGCGTTAAACCAAGAAGTCAATATAACATACAATAAGCTGCACAATTATGGATAGGCCGGGTGGCCACTCAAACCATATATTAAGAAAGTGGTATAAGTATCACGTCACGGACAATGAAGAGGTCTAGGGCCTTGGGAATCGATGGGCCTACACTGGACTAACGAAGGTTAGGACATAGGAGGCCCAGAGGATGCAGGTGCAGTGTCTATAGGCAACCACGTTTACCATACAAGTCAATGGTGCGTAAAAATCAGAAAGTTATAGGTTTAGGAGACTTCCGACTGGACTAGAACTTAGCCACTTGAAACTAGGACACTAGGGATGTAAATTACTACAGGGGCACCGGAGTACCCTCGTTACCTCACCCACAGGAAGCGGGTGCATAGGTGCCAAAGTGCGTCTGGTTTCTTCGTGGAGTTCTATGGAGCCTGGAGGAAAAGATGCTGCAGGCGACCAGGAGAGAAGAGTCCGGTTGGAGACAATGTTGGATTGAAGATGTAGAGTACCTGAAAGCAGAGGGGACAGAGTCTAGGTCACTAGCCAGTGACCAGGATGGAACCAGGACGGAACCAGGCAGTGTCGGGTTGCGATCAGGTGCTGTCGAGTAGTTTGACTCTGCTGCCACGTGGACCAGGAAGGATCGAGGATGACCAGCTGGTGGACACGAGCTGTCACACGAAGGCTCTCGCTGTCGGCAGTGTCGGTTCTCGAATCGGAGTCACCAAGCCTTGGCAAATGCAACCCACGCAGGACTGAAAGATGTCTTCTGGATCGGACCGGGAAGGTTAGATCGGTGGCTCCTTTTCAGGGTAACTGGGGCCAGTCTGGAGCAACCAGACCAGCAGTGTAGTTTTGATGGATCGTCGTCACAGAGGCCACTAGTCAACGGGCAAGTGACCGGACAACGCGTCGAGCAGGAAAAGTGCAAAAGGGGCTGGGCCTTCTCAAACCCCAATGCACAGCTTCGAGGGGACCTCAGGAGCTGCACGGGAAGCACTTCACTGGCTTTCCAAGATGGCCGGTCCCACGTCTCACGTCGCCTCCACGGGTCTCAGCTTTGCTAGGACTGTGGATCGGGCTATTGGAAGTCTGGGAGTCCAGGTCTTGTTGGTCTCTGTCGTTCGAGCTCCGGCGGGAGCAACGGCAAACAAAACCTTTGAGCGCTGATGGTGCTTGCTTGCACAGGGTGGCCACTCCTTGACCACAAGGGAGATTCTTCAGTCTTCTACGAGGAGTAGGATGTCGAAGGGTCCAGAGTTTCTTTTCAAAGTTTCAGTCAGGATGATCTAATGTGCATTGGCACAGCTTCTACCTTTATTCCAAATCAAGGGGCTGGATCACCTGCTAGGTCCCTCCTATGGGTGGGACCCAGGAAGGGGGTGATTACACCCCTTTCCCTTTGTCCAGTTTTGCGCCAGAGCTGGGGCTGGAGTGCCCCAGCACCGGTTTGAACTGGGCTTTGCCTGGGACACCTTGTGCGCCCCAGGCAGTGTCTAGTTTCATTCAGCCCTCCCTGCCCCAATCCACTATTTCCTGTCTGGGGTGGTGTAACACCTCCCTGTGACAGGAAACCTTTTGTCCAGGCCTCCCCTGCCGGAGTTTTGGTTAGCAGCAGGAGGCCAGACTTGTGTCTGTGGCAGCAGCATCCATTTTGTGATGCTGAGGCTCTGGTTAGATTTAACTGCGTTTAAGCAAAGTAACATGTCTTCTCCCTCTAGAAGGGTGGAATGCTACCCCCGTCGCCAGGACTGACGAGGGGATAGTATTCCAAAGCGAATGACACCTTACACGACATGTTTTGATAAAGCCAAACCAAAGTTAGCAGTGAACCGTGAGGTTCATAATGCACTTGAGTATATGGTATGGCATTTTCCCAGAACAGCTAAGGGACTTGGTTCCGAAAGCTGCAGACAGGCTCAGCTCATGCTAGAGCACCATCTCACATAAAACCAAGCACTCTGTCTCCAGGATTGTTAAGGCCTGCCATAGAAGTGACTTATAGGTATATATGTGTCCAGATATAGGTTTAGATATAGGTATACTATATCTAAGCAAGGGGTGATTACACAACCTTGCCCCAGCTGAATGATCAGCCAGTTGTGTCAGTTTGGATGGCCAGCCAGGGGTGGCAAAAGATATGCTGCAGCCCCTGGTAGGCCTTGGATACACCTATGCCCTGGGTACCTATAGTACACACTACAGGGGCTCATAAGGTGACCCAATATCCAACTGGAGATGTACCTAAGGTACATGGAGTCCATTTTACAGAGAGAGCAGATAGCCTGGGACCCTGATCAGCAGGATCCCAGGCCAACTAAGTCAAAAACCAGCTAAACGCTAGGCAAAAAATCTGGGGTAACCATAGTCAGGTATCCCCCTTCCTACATGCTGGATGTTATTGAAAATTCTGAGACCAGGTAATACAGGGGGTAGACATTAAAATAAAATCAATAATTGAGTATTCCCGGCCCGTTCCCTTAATATTTGGAATGAGGTAATGCCCAGACTGGGTCAATTTCCCTATTGTTAATTGCAAGTCCTGCTCACAAACTAAAGCATTTATTTTCTCCCCCTGCCTGCCATGATCAAAATACACACCGTCTACAAAAGGACAAGAGGACTCCTTGCTAACCCCCAGCCCTCCTGCCTTAAAGTTGCACATATATGTGTGTTGAAGTCCCCTACCAGAACTATGTTACCAGGCTTGCGAGGCAAAGTCATACCATTTGTTACAAATGAACATAAGAGAGTGACGTTACACACCTCGGGAAAAAGAGAAGTGGCATTATAAAAAGTGTTAGGCTGTGGGACCCTGAGGAAAAGGATAATGCCTGGAGGCACAGATTATTTGTGTTCAATACCACAAAATCACCTTGTAGACTAAAATACACATAGACTGCAAGTCCCCCTTTTGACCGTCCCGCCCTCGAGGGAGTTGCAGGAATGTTAAAAAGCTTGAAGCCCTACAAAAAGTAAGTATTATCAATAGTACATGTCTCTTTGGAACAGATAATGTTGTATTTTTTTATGAAAGCCAGCCACCCCGGATCCGAAAACGTACTTGCCAAACCGGCTATGTTCCAAGAGATGATGTTAAAAGAGTTGTTACCCTTCGGGTGGCTGCGATGATTCACCTGGGTAGTTGATCCTTTGTATCCGTTTGTAAGGGCACAGTGGTTTTCCTTGGACCCTGTCCACCAAGTCAATAGCAGTAATCAAATTGACCCAGGGGCTCAAATGAATTGAATAGAGATTTGATTTGATTTGTTTAGATTTATGGTTTTGTAAAGCGCTTGTATGCCCGTGGGCGTCTTGGCGCTAGAGAACCATAAGACTAGTGCGGTGATGGGAAGCCTAATTATAAGGACCTGAACAGCCAGGTTTTTACTGATTTCCTGAAAGACAACAGGGAGGTACTGTTTTTGATTGTAATTGGATGCCGATTCCAGTACTTGGCTGCATGCAATAGGAAGCTTCTTCCTCCCCACCTTGCCTGTTTGAAGCGGGGGATCTGGATCAGTTTCGCCTGACCGGAGCGCCGTTCCCTTGGAGGAACATATAGCTTGAGACGTGTTCTAAGGAACAGCGATCCCGAGCCCTGAAGTGCTTTGTAGGTTAGACATAAGGATTTAAATTTAATTCGTTTTACCAAGGGGGGCCAATGTAAGGTATCCAGGTGATGTGATATATGTTAGTATCAGCCTAGCTGCTGAATTTTGCAGGCTTTGCAGTTTGGCTAGGTGCTGGGCCTGCATTCCGGCATATAACGCATTCCCATAATCAAGTCTCGACAGGGCCAGTGTCGTGACCACAGTTTTACGGGAATCCATAGGGATGTAGGGCAGTAGTTTCCTGATCATTTTCAGGATAAACCACATAGTGGCTACTAGTTTGTTGGTTTGGGCGTCACACGTTAATCTGTTGTCCAGCATCATACCCAGATTTTTGACTTTATTAACAGTTGTTGGGCAATTGCTGAGATTGGTAGGCCACCATTCAGGGGACCATACTTCATTGTTTGCTCCCAGTATCATGACTTCACTTTTGTCCCCATTTAGTTTCAGACAATTTCTCTCCATCCACAGGCTGACCTGTCTCATACAGCTTTTAAACTTGACTTCAGTGTCTGAAGTGTCATCTGTGATTGAAACCACAATTTGTGTGTCGTCTGCGTACCACACAGGAAGGAAACCGCAGGCCCTGATAATTCCTGCCAAAGGCGCTACGTATAAATTAAAAAGAGTTGGGATTGGTGTGGCTCACTGGTTAGAGGCGGCAGACCCGGGAGCAGAAGTCAGCCAGGACAAGGGTTCAATTCCTGACGCGGCTGGGTCGTGGACTTGGGTCAGTGGACTCGATAATTCTCGCTTCGGTGCCTACTCTAATCAGGGGTCCCACTCGGCAACTCTAGGCATTAGCTTGCCTAATCTCCACAACGGCCCCATCAACGCCGGGGATGCCTGGCTCCACCTTGGGGACTCCCAGCAGGGACCATCCCACAGGGAAAGCCAGGACGGGTTCCCCAGCGTTATACAGCGCCAGGAAACCTGTAATTAATTATTTAATAATGACCCCTGTGGGACCCCGCACGGGGAGATGAACGATTTAGATTTTGACTCCCTCAGCTCTACTGTGAAGGTCCTATTATGCAAGTATGATGGCAGCAGTTTTCTTGCATCTCGGTGGACCCCCGCTATTGCAAGTCGACCCAAGAGTGTAGCATGGTTTACTGTATCGAAGGCTGCCGAGAGATCTAGCAGGATCAAGGCGGCCTTCCCCCCGGCATCCAGTACACTCCTGAGTTCTTCCACTGCCATCAGCAAAGATGTTTCTGTACCATGACCCTCACGGAAGACGTACTGGGAAGGGTCAAGGATATCTGCGTCTACAAGAAATTGGACAAGCTGCTTATTCAGAGGGACAGGAGGTGGTTGTTGAGACCATACTGATGGGGTCGGGGTCACTAATTTCCTTGGCTGCAGTATCACAGGTGTAGGTGGGTAGAAATAACCCAGGGCCAGTGCTCTTATGGAGGAAGGAGGGCCTGTTCTTTTACAGTGGTTAGCGGCAAGGAGAATCCTTTCTGCCAGATGTGGTCTGTTCCACCTCAGACAGACAACATCGCTCCCCATCTTCGCAAGAAACCTCAAAACCTGGCTCTTCGACAGACCCCCTCCTTGATGGAATGGAACCTGCACCCCCCCACCCACCCCACCCCTAGCGCCTTGAGACCCTTACGGGTGAGTAGTCGCGCTTTAACAAACTCCTGATTGATTGATTGATGATTATACAGTCACCATCACAACTCTTTTTTGAACCTTCTATTCAGGCCACCCTCCTAACCATGAGGACATCCCTTTCCACTCTAAAGCCCAAGGGTGTGTTGATGTTAAGCCAGTAAAGGACATTGTTCTTAAATTGGTAAAAAACCTCGGAGGTGTCCGGCTTTAAAACTGGCACATTACCTAAAACCACTACATACAGTGGTACTTCCGGGGGTAGATGGATAGCGATTGGGCCTTGGGGCAATCAATCCTGGTTAACAGCGGAAAAAGTTGGGGCGTTCCCTTCTAGAACCCTTACATGAGAAGCTGACTGTCTGCGAGAGTTGGCCTCTAGTCTGGATGACAACTGATGGTGTGGCCTCGCCGGCAAACCACCGGAAAGAAATAGGTAACCGGGACACCTGTGGCAGAGTCAGCACAAGTCGCGCTTGACCAGGTAGAGAGGAACATCGAGGAGAACACCGACCAACAAAACCGTAATGGATTGATTGATGAAAATTTACTTATTATGCTCCTATCTCCCGCTTTGACCCCAGCACTCTGGATACACTTTGGCAGTCCAGCTGATATCCAAATGTCTGGACATTAAGGTACGCTTATATACATGCGGGCGCCATTGTGCACATGCGATAGTTTAACATCGGCACGAGGAATATGAATGAATTATAAATTAACCGGCTCAACAACAGTAATAAGCGCACTCTGAGCACGTTTTCACGCCAAAGAGCACCGCGCCTTTGCTTCAATTAATTATGTAGAATGCCTGAGTGATGGTACAAGGTAAATCTAGACACGAATGTCAAATACGAGTGAAAGCTACATCCTAAAAACGATAGAACTTTTGATGACAAAGCCAACAGGTTTGAATGCTAGATGTACGAGTCACGACTCCCACCAGAAGTCACGCCCCTCTCTTTTTTCTCCTCGATAAAACACGAAGGGAAGAGATATCCATGAGTACAATGTCCGAATGTTCAGACCGGGTAAATCTAAGACTCTAGACACGATTGCTGAATACGAATTAATGCTACAACCAAACAAAAGTGAGAATGTTAGATGATAAAACCAACTATTTGCAAAGCTGATTGTATGATGTGTTTAACAACCCATATCAGTTATTAATTACACTCGAGAACTACGGGAAGCAACTGAATCAATGTGACATTTGAAACGCAAGCTATGGCTAAAGGTGCATACCACTTTCTCTATCAGAGATGCAAAATAGAATGGATGCACACAAAACCAGAAGGATGAGAAAACTTTACATTTTTGCAGAGTAGTAAGTAAGATCTATGGTCTCATCTAAAAACACTCTTGGTTAAACACACTCGCCCAGATAGAGTAATGAGAGACATTTGGCAATTTATTTGTAGAAGGACACTGCATTGGTAAAAAGAATTGCCATTTTCTAGTTTCTTATCTGTCATGATATACAAATGTAAATATATCGCTAAGTTCCTTCCCTCCACCTCCCCCTTCTTTTACCCATACAGGTACAACGGAGGAATCAGGTTAACATACCATGATCCTACAAAAACTGAAGACCCCAATAGGTCTCTAGACCCAGAGATAGACTGATCTCTTTCACATCCCCCCTTTTTTCACCTACACTTTACTTCACACTCTAGGTCCTGAAGAAAGCCCACTTGACCCACTTGGGCAAACACGAGGGTTGAAACATGTCGACCTTTTTATGGACATTTTGAAGTGCGGGCTATTCATAATAAATCGCCCTATTCACGGAACTGATTTTAAACCAACTTAGAACCCAGAACCATTAAAAACTTCTCTGGACATACAAGTTTTTTATACATACATTTCTGATCACTACTGCTCAAACCAGGGGATACCTCCGAATGGAGGAAGCATAACCACTAACCCTATGATGATGCTATCACATCCCTGAGGGGTAAAGCAGAGAATCAAGATATACCGCTCACACAGACCTCCGTACGTGAATGAGGGTTTTTTATTGGTACAAGGCACAAAATAAAAAAATAAAAAACCAGGTACGCAGGACAAGTGATCCACTTCCCATTTGATATTTTGGTATTGAACAAGGAAGCCGTGTGGATCGCAACTCTTCCTTCTTCCTCTTTTGGATCTAATATAGCAACCACTATATCACCAGAGCATGGAGTAGGGTTGGATATTAGAAGTGATTGAGACAGATTTAAGAGGTCTCGCTCTATAACAGACAGTGTTCGCTTGATTGGTTCCAACATAAGATCCAAGCGATCAAGAAAGGAACCTAGGGGGGCCGTGGTTGAGGCCGCAAGGGGAGATGGCCTTGACTTAACAGAGCTCCGCCGACCCTAACCTTTCCCCCCTATAAATCCGGTACATAATCCGTTCCTTGTGTGCATTCTACTAACCGGAAGAGTTGATGAGCAGGATACGGCGACTGCGGTCCACCAGCGCTGCTCGGAGATGCAGATATCAGCATTGCTGGGGAACGGCATGTTTTAGCGGCAGAAACCAGGTCTTTGAGTGAGAGTCTCGGCCGCAAGAGAGAGAACCCAAGTTAGGCAGAGGCGGAGGAAACTTCTGAGCCAGCGGAGTGGAACTGGAGGTCCAGGCCCGGTGGTTCCGGGACTTCGCTGAAGGAGCTGCAGTGGTGAGCAGGAGCGGGGACCGAGGCGAGGTGCAGAAATTGGAAACAGTAAGGGAGGAGAGAAGAAGGAGCAGCCCTGAATGCAGGCTATAGCTGACTCGGCCGCCGGCCGGGCCCTTCCGGCTCGCACATCGCCGGTAGTTGCCCGGTGGGTGTTTTTCCCTCCTCCCCCCCCCTGGGACATTTTGCGCTTCGACTGTACCTGAGTGGTGGGGCTCGGGGGCAATTGGGGCCACTGACGGGGGCCGTCACAGCGAAAGCAAAATGGCGGTGATTGGGTGGAGCCATGAAGGTGAGGAGATGGTGTCCACACAGTGAGTGCCCTCGCCAACACCCGAGTCACCAGCTGAGCCCCGTGTGATAGAACGTATGTGGGAGAGAGTCTCTACAGGGCTGATTGTTTTCTAGAGGACACACCTGGGGATCGCTGGGCACTACCCCTGGCAGGCCAGAGAAAATTTGTGTCACAAAGTGAGTGAAATCGCGCAATCCGCGCCGGCTTAACTTTAGTAATCTCCGCATATTGCCACCGCAGTGAGGCCGGTGCAGTGCAGGCCAGTTCCAGGGATCCCAGGGGGGCAGGGACCCCTCCCTATCCTCGGGAGACTCTGCCTTTGCAACAACCGGGCGACTCGAGTGGACAACCTTCCGGACACCGCCGTATAAAGTGAACATCACAGCCAGAGGCGCAGATTAGGCACACCACGCAGCCTGCTATTGGCGAACATTGCACACGGGAGAGGAGCCTCCACCCGTCGGAGAGTTTCCATTGGAAGACTAAATCGTAGTGACCCGGGGGAGAGTCCCTGCTTGTCGGCAGGGATTCCAAATTGCTGGAGGGATATCCTCTCACCAAACACCCGAAGAGCGATGGCTAATCGAGGAAACAAACCAGTGGAGCAGACAAAATTAGATAAATACACACTCCCTAAAGGTAATATGTCTGAGCCCTCCCTCAAGAACCGTGGTGGAAGCGAGATGAGTGGGGCTGATCCTGAACTCATGCTCAAGGACTTCTGATGGCCATTGCTGGAGTCAAGACCTCACTGGATCATAAAATGGACAACATCACAGTAGAGGTCAACCTGCTACGGGCAGACATGAACAAAAACAACGAGCGAATCAAACAAGTGGAACTCACCACGAAAAGCCTGGTAGACGACGACGCCCAGCTCCAGACAGAGGTTGAGGAATTACAGAAATTTTGCAAATTCACGGAAACTAAACTGCACGATTATGAAGGGCGACTAAGGCGCAATAACGTACAGATTTTGGGAGTTCCGGAACGATCAGAGGTGCAGGCCACAGATCTTTTTGTGGAAGACCTAATTGTAAACCACCTGCAGCCCAGGGGGCTCGGAAAGTTTTTTGTTATTGAAAGAGCCCATAGAGTACCCGGAGGTCAGCCAAAGCCGGGAGCACCCCAACCAAAATCTAGCTAGGGTCCTTAATTTTCGGGGTCATGATGTGATACTCCAACATGCCAGGATGCGGCCTCCCCCTCCCTTGAAATATGAAAATTCTAACATTTCCTTCTTCCCAGACTTTACCCAGATGGTACAGCGACAAAGACGTTCCTTCCTAGGGATCAAGAAGACATTAAGGGACAAGGGATACAAATATGGCATGCTGTTCCCAGCCAGGCTTCGTGTAGAGGCGGAGGGAAAGGCCTGTTTTTTTGACAATCCTGAGATAGCAGCAGATGGGGTGGTGAATCGCTGACTCTATACTGTTGAGATAATGTGGTGAGATGGTTCCTGGGGAAGGGGGGCGGACGGGGGTGGGTGCTTGGGGGGGGGGGCGATCACTGGATCTATGGACGAAAATCGTAACCTCAGCAGGTCAAACTGATAATGTGGGGGGGGAGATTATTTTTGTATGCCCACACAGTGCAGGCCGCTCCAGTAAACCAGCAAATGTAGCAAGGCACAGTTTAAATGACGGGGGCAGAAACCGGGGGAGAAAAACGTACCCCGCTTTTCTTCTTTTAGTATCAGTTCGGGCGACAAGCACTCGGCAAGTTGGACTTTGAGCAGTTTGGACCCCAGAGGGCAGGGGTGCAGGGAGGGGGGTGAATGGGAGGGAGAGTTATCGATTTTTATGTTTGACTTCTTTGAAGTGTTTGTTTGTTTAACACCACTACAGAGCGATATCAAGCAGGAGCGGCTTCCAAGGATCAACAAAGATGAGTACACAACAGGAAACAGGGGTTAGAGTTCTCAGTTGGAACAAGAATGGTCTGGAAGATAAAGTCAAATGTGGCATGGTCAACCACTTTATTAGGCGACAAGCCCCAGATGTTGTCCTCTTACAGGAAACAAACTTAATTGGGAATAGATGTATGGCGTTGCATAGGGGAGGCTATAAGTTGGTGGCACATGCAAGTTTCACCTCCGGCTCACAAGGAATAGGCATCCTAGTTAAAAATTAATTTCCTTTCACAGTGCGGGCCACTTGGCCAAACACACAAGATAGATATATTGGAGTCTCGGGTCAGTGGGAGGGGAAGAGGGCTACATTTGTCTTAGTATACGTACCACCTGGCCTTCAAAACAACACTTTCAGAGACATAGGCACTATACTACTAACACTCCCAGAAGGCCTGCTAGTATTAGGAGGGGACTTTAATGCTGTGCTATCCGGGGCCCTTGACCGGTAGCCGCAGCGAGACCTCAGGCCAGCTCAGATGTGGTTACCAAACTTTCTTGAGTCAATAGAGCTGGTGGATGGTTGGTGGATACTGTGAGAAGTTGGCCTGATATATGATGTTTCCAATTCTGGAACCACCTTGTATCAGTCCAAACAATCCCTTATGGTGTCTGGTTGTAAGTCAACCTTATAGACAAGCTATCCTAGGGGTAGCATGGACTAAGCAGCCTGAAAGGCTAAACTCAAGAGGTCGTGTTAAGCGAGCTGTTTTACCAATCACAATCCTGTAATATCAAATGAAAGGACACCACACAAGTATATATTATAAAAATATATGTATTTATTACTAGAATAATCCCCAGTACTCTTTATGAGCAAAGGGGCACAAGCGTTTAAACAAAAGCACAGTTAAACATATAAAAGTTGCACAATTATGGATGAGGGCGGGTGGCCACTCAAACCATATATTAAGAAAGTGGTATAAGAGATACCAATCGAACAGTGGTTAGGCCTAGGGCCTAGGGAATCGCTGGGAGCAGTTGGGACTAGCAATACTGAAGTCGGGAAAAGCCTGTGGGATTCGGGTGCAGCGCTTAAAGCACACGCATGCACCAATGCAAAGTCAATGGTGCGTAAAAGTTATAAAGTTACTGTTTAAGGAGACTTCCGCTTAACCTAGAAGGATGAAACTTAAGACACATACACTAGAGGTGTGTACCAGTGTGGGAACACCGGCGTTGTCGAGTTACCTCACCCACAGGAAGCGGGTGCATAGGGTCGAAGTTGTGTCGGGTTTCGTCACGCAGGTTGTTGGTGCTTGAAGCTGAAGATGCTGCAGCCAATGTGAAGGAGAAGTGTCCGGTGTGATCCAAGGGTGGATCAGAGTCGTAAAGTACCTGAAAGCAGAGGGGACAGAGTCTGGGTCACTCAGCAGTGACCAGGGTGGAACCAGGACGGAACCAGGCAATGTCGGGCGCAATCAGGTGGTTGTCGAGGAGCTTCTCTTCGCTGCCACGTGGGCTCTAGGGCATCTGCGATGTCCAGGAGCGGGTCACGAGTTGTCCCACGAATGCTCTCACCGTCGGCGCTGTCAGCTTCAAAATTGGAGCAAACAACACTTGGCAAGAGCAAACCACGCAGGAATGGAAGATTGCTTCTTACTCAGACCAGGAGGGTCAGAGCGGGTGCTCCTTTTCAGAGAAGCGGGTGCAGGTCTGGAGCAACCAGAATCAAAAATTGGATTTCAAGTTTCGTCGGCACAGGGGCCACAAGCCAGCGGGCAAGTGACCGGGCCTACGCGTTGAGCCAAAAGAAGCAGAAGGGTCCCACGCAGCACTCGTTGAGTGTAGAGGGGTGAGCTTCGATGCAAAAGTGGCTCAGGGCTGGGGCTTCTCAAACCCCGATGTACAGCTTCGAGGGTCACTCGTGGGCTGCACGGTCAGCGTCTTGTGGTCTTTTCAAGATGGCGGGCCCCACGCTTCCGGTCGCCTCCACGGGTCTCAGCTCTGCAGGGACTGTGGATCGGGCTGGTAGAAGGCAGGCAAGCTTAATCTTGTCGATCTCTGTTGCTCGAGTTCCGGCAGGAACTGCAACAAAGCAGACGTCGAGGTGCTGGATGGTGCCTGTTTGCACATGGTGGTCACTCCTTGACCACAAGGGAGATTCTTCAGTCTTCTACGTCGAGTAGGATGTCGAAGGGTCCAGAGTTTTGTTTCAAATGTTTCATCAGCATAATCTGAGTGCGTTGGCACTGCTCCCATTCTTATACCAACTTAGGGGGCTGGATTACCTGCTAGGTCCCCTCCTATGGGTGGGACCCAGGAAGGGGGTGGATACACCCCTTTCCCTTTGTCCAGGCCGCGCTGGGACTGGGGCTGGTCTGCCCCAGAACCGGTTTGGCCGGATTATGCAAGGGGAAGCCTTGTGCTCCCCAGGCAGTGTCTGGTTTCTTTCAAACCTCCCTGCTACAATCCACTATCTCCTGTCTTGGGTGGTGTGACACCTCCCTGCGACAGGAAAGCCTTTGTCCAGGCCTCCTCAGCTGAGTTTCGGTCAGCAGCAGGAGGTCAGACTCTTGTCTGTGGTAGAAGCATCCATTTTGTGGATCTGAGGCTCTTTTAAAAATCAACCGCGTTTCAGTAAAGTAACATGTCTTCTCCCTCTAGAGGGGTGGAATGCTATCCCCGTCGACAGGACTGTCGAGGGGATAGTATTCCAAATCGTATGACACCTTACACGACATGTTTTGATAAAGCCAAACCAAAGTTAACATATAACCCTGAGGATTATAATGCACTTAATAGTATATGGTATGGCATTATCCTGGAACAGCTTAGGGAGTTGTTCCCGACAGCTGCAGACAGGCTCAGCTCATGCTCGAGCTTCATCTCACGTTAAACCACGCACTCTGCCTCCAGGATTGATAAGGTTTATATGTGTCCAGATATAGGTTTAGATATAGGTATACTATATCTAAGCAAGGGGTGATTACACCAATTTGCCCCAGCTGAGTGATCAGCCAGTTGTGTCAATTTAAGAACCAGCCAGGGGTGGCAAAAGCTATGCTGCAGCCCCTGGTAGGCCTTGGTGGCACCTATGCCCTGAGCACCTATAGTGCATGGTACAGGGGCTGACAAGGAGTCCAGTTCCAATTGGGTTATGTACCTATAGTACATGTATGTGAATTTAGAGAGAGAACAGCTGGCCGGGGGTCTGATTAGCAGGCCCACAGTCTCAATAAGTCGAAAACCAGTGAAGCAAAAAGCAAAAATTGGGGTGACCATAGGATAGCAGACCCTACTCTCCTACACAACCCCCCCCCCTCCCAAACGCAGGGACATTAAACTTAACCTTGACCAGATAAGTCTTCATGTTCTAAGTGGAAGTACCTGGAGAGACCATCTGCATTACCATGGTCAGTCCCTGGGTGGTGCTCCACTGTAAAGTCCATCCCCTGTAGGGAAATGGACCACCTGAGTAGTTTGGGGTTTTCACCCTTCATCTGATTTAGCCACAAGAGGGGCTTATGGTCTGTCTGAATTAGGAAGTGAGTTCTAAACAAGTATGGCCTCAACTTCTTCAGGGCCCAAACCACAGCAAAGGTCTCCCTCTCAATAGCTGACCAACGTTTCTCCCTGGGGGTCAGCCTTCTGCTAATAAAAGCAATGGGCTGTTCATGACCATCTGTATTCAGTTGTGAAAGCACAGCTCCCACCCCCAACTCAGAAGCATCTGTCTGTACAATGAACTGTTTGGAGTAGTCAGGACTCTTCAGGATAGGTGCAGAGCACATGGCCTTCTTCAAGTCATCAAATGCCTTTTGACAGCTAACTGTCCACTGAACCTTTTTTGGCATCTTCTTGGATGTCAAGTCATTTAATGGTGTCACAATGGACCCATGGTTCTTCACAAACTTTCTGTAATACCCAGTCAGGCCCAAGAAGGCTCTGACTTGTGTCTGGGTAGTTGGAGGAGCCCAGTACTGTATGGTCTGGATTTTGCTCTCCAATGGTTGAACCTGACCCCCACCTACTAGGTGGCCCAGGTACACAACCTTGCTCTGCCCTATCTGGCACTTAGTAGCCTTGACAGTCAGGCCTGCCTTTTGCAGGGCCTCCAGAACCTTCTTCAGGTGGATCAGGTGATCCTCCCAGGTGGAGCTAAAGACAGCAATATCATCTAGATATGCTGCACAAAAGTCATCCAACCCAGCAAGGACTTGATTTATCAACTTTTGGAAGGTGGCAGGTGCATTCTTCAAACCAAAGGGCATTACCACAAACTGATAATGTCCACTAGGGGTAGAGAATGCTGTTTTGGCTTTTGACTCTTCAGCTAGTCTGATCTGCCAGTAGCCAGCTGTCAAATCAAATGTGCTCAGAAACTTGGCAGACGCCAATTTATCAATGAGCTCATCTGCTCTTGGAATGGGATGTGCATCTGTCCTAGTGACAGCATTGAGACCTATGTAGTCCACACAAAACCTCATTTCTCTCTTTCCATCTTTGGTATGAGGTTTTGGCACCAGGACTACAGGGCTGGCCCATGGGCTCTCTGATGGCTCAATCACTCCAAGCTCAAGCATCTTTTGCACCTCAGCCTTTATACAATCCCTGACATGGTCAGGTTGCCTGTAGATTTTATTTTTCACAGGCAGAATGTCACCAGTGTCGACCTCATGGGTGCACCAGTTAGTTTGACTGGGTGTGAGTAAAAACACGTGTCTGTGGGCCTGCAACACCTGTCTGCAGTCCACCTGTTGCTGCTCAGTGAGGCTGCCTGCCAAGGCTACTCCATCAACTGAACCATCATCAGGGTTCTGGGAAAGCAGGTCTGGGAGAGGGTCACTCTCTTCCTCCTGATACCCATCTGTGGCTATGAGGAGACTCATGTCCTCCCTGTCAACACATGCTTTCAAACGATTTACATGGAGCACCCTGTGGGGGCTCCTAGGGGTTCCAAAGTCAACCACATAGGCGACTTCTCCCTTTTTCTCCACAATTGGGTAGGGTCCAGTCCATTTGTCCTGTAGAGCTGCTGGGGCTACTGGCCCCAACACCCATACCATCTGCCCTGGTTTGAACTCAACCAGAACAGCCTTTTGGTCATGCCAAGCATTCTGTAATTCTTGACTGGCCTCCAGGTTTTTGGATGCTCTCTCCATGTATTCAGCCATCCGGGAGCGGAGACCAAGTACATAGTCCACAACATCTAGCTTAGGCTTTTTGAGAGGTAACTCCCATCATTCCTTCACCAAACATAGTGGACCCCTCACAGGGTGGCCTAACAAAAGTTCAAAAGGGCTGTAGCCAACCCCCTTCTCTGGGACCTCTCTGTAAGCAAAGAGCAAGCAGGGTAAAAGGGTGTCCCATTTCCGCCTAAGCTTCTCTGGTAATCCTTTTATCATTTCCTTGAGGGTCTTGTTGAATCTCTCCACAAGCCCATTGCACTGTGTGTGATAGGGTGTGGTAAACTTGTAGTTTACTCCACACTCCTTCCACATTGCTTTTAAGTATCCAGCCATGAAGTTGGTACCTCTGTCTGAAAGAAACTCCTTTGGAAAACCCACTCTTGAGAAAACTGCAAGAAGGGCCTTTGCCACAACAGGTGCTGTTGTGGTCCTCAGGGGAATTGCCTCTGGATACCTGGTGGCATGATCCACTACCACCAGAATAAATCTGTGCCCAGATGCTGTTTGAGGATCCATGGGACCCACAATGTCTATTCCAACTCTTTCAAAGGGTACCCCCACCACAGGTAGTGGTATCAGGGGGGCCTTTGTTGTGATACCTGACTTACCACTGGCTTGGCAAGTGACACAGGAGCGACAAAACTCCTTGACATTTTCTGACACGTGAGGCCAGTGAAAGTGAGGGACAAGCCTGTCCCAAGTCTTGTTCTGGCCTAAGTGTCCTGCAAGGGGAATATCATGGGCCAAGGTAAGAAGGAAGCCCCTAAATTTCAAAGGTATGACCAACCTCCTGGTAGCACCAGGCTTGGGGTCTCTAGCCTCTGAATAAAGGAGACCATCATCCCAATACACTTTATGGGTACCTTGAGCATTCCCTGCAGCCTCAGCAGCAGCTGGCTGTCTGAGGGGTTCAAGAGAAGGGCAATCTAATTGGGCCTGCCCCAGGTCTGCCCTTGAGGGTCCCCCTGTCCCCAGAAACTCAACCTGATCAGGTTCAAATTCTTCAGAGACAGTCTCCTCTTGGACTGCAGAATCAGCTCCCTGTGGAGTCTGATCCCCAACCTGGGGCAAGTGGGAAGGCACAGCCTTAACCCTCTTGCTCTTTCTCTTGGGTTGTGGTTGGTCTATTGTTTCAAGATCCACCACAGGTTCAGGAAGGCACTTCTTAGCCTGAGTCCTTGTCACTGTAAGGACATGTGCTGAAATCCCTAGCATTTCTGCATGAGTCCTGTACTCCACTTCTGACCAAACTGAGCTTTCAAGATCATTACCTAACTGACAGTCTACTGGGAGGTCTGCACTCACAACAACTTTCTTTAGGCCACTTACCCCTCCCCAGGAGAAGTTCACAACAGCCACACTATGTGTAGTAGTGGTGTTGCTTGCATTGATCACTAGGTAATTCTTACCTAGTACAATCTGTCCAGGGTCCACAAAGTCAGGTGTCACCATAGTGACACTTGCACAAGTGTCCCTTTAGGCCTGAGCCAGTTTCTCATTTATCAAAGGCGTCTGCCTATACTTGCCCAGGTTACTGGGGCTCACAGTAGTGGACAAAGATAAGTCCACATCATAAAGCAGAACTGCCTGAGTAGGGACTCTGACTAGTCCAGATTCCATCTCAGTACCCAGGGTCAACCCTACTAAACCCTTGGGTTGTGTACCACCACTGCTGACTGTACTAGGGGGTGCAGGTGCTTTAGGAGCTGCAGTGGTAGGAACTGGATTTTTTTCTTGGTGCATTCACTGACCCAGTGTGAAACTGATTTGCAGGTATTACACCAAGGTTTCTTGGGGCCATCATTCTTTTTCTTTTTGTTACCATTTTGGGAACCACCCTCCTTATTAGAATTTTGTGGGCCTGAAGAGGACTTCTGGTCTTTTTCTTTATCTTTCTTATCCCCACCCTTCTGGTCTGTTTTCTTCTGGTCACCACCATGGTTCTGGGGTTTCTGCTTAATCCTTGTTCTGACCCATTTGTCCGCCTTCTTTCCCAATTCTTGGGGAGAGGTCAGATCAGAGTCAATAAGGTATTGATGCAACAGCTGGTTCTGACAGTTATTAAGGATCTGCTCTCACATTATAAGATTGTACAATCCTGTATAGTCTGAGACTTTACTTCCCTGCAGCCAACCCTCCAGAGCCTTAGTGGCACAATCAACAAAATCAGTCCAGTCCTGGTTCTGTGCTTTTTGGGTGTCTCTGAACAACAACCTGTATTGCTCAGTGATTAGGCCAAACCCTTCAATAAGAGCACTCTTCAGGACAGAGTCGTTTTTGGCATCCTCAGGTCTAACTGTGAGGAGCCTATCCCTCCCTTTCTCAGAAAAGGAGTACCATAATATTGCAGCCCACTGTTCTTGAGGAACCTGCTGTACCATGCAGGCTCTCTCTAGAGCAGGCATCCATTTGTGGATGTCATCCCCTTCCTTGTAGGGGGCTACAATCTTTGTCAGGTTTCTATTGTCATAGGCCCTGTCTTTCTCTCTAGGAATATTGCTGCCACCAGTGGAATCTAATCCACCCAACTTCTGTTCTCTTGCTAAAGCAAGTTTAGCGTGAGCCAAGGCTATCTCTTCTCTCTCTATCTGGAGTTGGACAGCCCTTATTCTGGCCCTATGCTCTTTTCTCTGGGGTGGGGGGGGGGGGGGTCATTCCCCTTTGAGATTCCCTGGAGACACTAGAAATATGAGAGTTCCCTGAGGGAGACCTCATCCTTCTATTGCCTGAAGGTACTATGTTATAGGATCTGGGAAGGTGCTGGCCCTCTCTATTCCCATGTAGGTCTAAGTTGGCCTGGTTAAGCCTGGCAACTACAACCTGGTTACCCCTCTGATTCTGATTAGACTCATCTACTTCTGAGCCTTCCTCCTCCTCTTCCTCTTCTTCTTCTTCCTCCTCTGGAGTGTTCTCATTCTCAGGGGTGTTCACTCCATCTCCTGTATCTAAGGGAACTGCACTCGCCTTATCTAAGTCATCCTTTTCCAGGATGGCTATCAGGGAAGGAATGGTGGGGTTATGACCCCTTTTTTAGCCCTCTTGCAATGCATAAGGCACTCAAGTCTTTATGGTTAAGTTTGTCATAGCTGGAAGTTGCCTTGGTAAGGTCAACTGTTACAGGGGCAGAGCCTGAAGCTCCTTCTGTGCCAGACATGACTGCTAGTGAGGTGCAAGTGGTGCACTTACCTACACTAAGTGTTTTCCTACTGTACCTTGCTAGTGAGTTGTTGTCAGGGTGTGCTAATCCCTTTAATCCACAACTACTAAGTTCAGTAGAATTTAAATATGCTAAGCTTTTGTTTATATGTACCTAAGGTACTTGATGTGATCTTTCAATTTGATAAAAAGATTGCAATGGTAAAACAACAGCAAGCTCAAATCCGCACCGCTGCACACCAATGTGAGAAGTTGGCCTGATATATGATGTTTCCAATTATGGAACCACCTTGTATCAGTCCTTACAATCCCTTATGGTGTCTGGTTGTAAGTCAACCTTATAGACAAGCTATCCTAGGGGTAACATGGACTAAGCAGACTGAAAGGCTAAACTCAAGAGGTCGTGTTAAGCGAGCTGTTTTACCAATCACAATCCTGTAATATCAAATGAAAGGACACCACACAAGTATATATAATAAAAATATATGTATTTATTATTAGAATAATCCCCAGTACTCTTTATGAGCAAAGGGGCACAAGCGTTTAAACAAAAGCACAGTTAAACATATAAAAGTTGCACAATTATGGATGAGGGCGGGTGGCCACTCAAACCATATATTAAGAAAGTGATATAAGAGATACCAATCGAACAGTGGTTAGGCCTAGGGCCTAGGGAATCGCTGGGAGCAATCGGGACTAGCAATGCTGAAGTCGGGAAAAGCCCGCGGGATACGGGTGCAGCGCTAAAAGCACACGCATGCACCAATGCAAAGTCAATGGTGCGTAAAAGTTACACAAATAGAGTTTAAGGATACTTCCGCTTAACCTAGAAGGATAAAACTTTAGACACAGACCCTAGAGGTGTGTACCAGTGTGGGAACACCGGCGTTGTTGAGTTACCTCACCCACAGGAAGCGGGTGCATAGGGTCGAAGTTGTGTCGGGTTTCGTCACGCAGGTTGTTAGTGCTTGAAGCTGAAGATGCTGCAGGCGATGTGAAGGAGAAGTGTCCGGTGTGATCCAAGGGTGGATCAGAGTCGCAAAGTACCTGAAAGCAGAGGGGACAGAGTCTTGGTCACTCAGCAGTGACCAGGGTGGAAGCAGGACGGAACCAGGTTATGTCGGGCGCAATCAGGTGGTTGTCGAGGAGCTTCTCTCCACTGCCACGTGGGCTCTAGGGCATCTGCGACGTCCAGGAGCGGGTCACGAGCTGTCCCACGAACGCTCTCACCGTCGGCGCTGTCGGCTTCAAAATTGGTGCAAACAACACTTGGCAAGAGCAATCCACGCAGGAATGAAAGATTGTTTCTTACTCAGACCAGGAGGGTTAGAGCGGGTGCTCCTTTTCAGAGAAGCGGGTGCAGGTCTGGAGCAACCAGAATCACAAATTGGATTTCAAGTTTCGTCGGCAGAGGGGCCACAAGCCAGCGGGCAAGTGACCGGGCCAACGCGTTGGTGCCAAAAGAAGCAGAAGGGCCCCACGCAGCACTCGTTGAGTGTAGAGGGGTGAGCTTTGGTGCAAAAGTGGCTCAGGGCTGGGGCTTCTCAAACCCCAATGTACAGCTTTGAGGGTCACTCGTGGGCTGTACGGTCAGCGTCTCGTGGTCCTTTCAAGATGGCGGGCCCCACGCTTCCGGTCGCCTCCAAGGGTCTCAGCTCTGCAGGGACTGTGGATCTGGCTGGTAGAAGGCAGGCAAGCTTAATCTTGTCGATCTCTGTCGCTCGAGTTCCGGCAGGAACTGCAACAAAGCAGACAATGAGGTGCTAGATGGTGCCTGTTTGCACAGGGTGTTAATTACTTGACCACAAGGGAGATTCTTCAGTCTTCTACGTCAAGTATGATGTCGAAGGGTCCAGAGTTTCGATTCAAATGTTTCATCAGGATAATCTGAGTGCGTTGGCACTGCTCCCATTCTTTTACCAATCTAGGGGGCTGGATTACCTGCTAGGTCCCCTCCTATGGGTGGGACCCAGGAAGGGGGTGGATACACCCCTTTCCCTTTGTCCAGGCCGCGCTGGAACTGGGGCTGGTCTGCCCCAGAACCGGTTAGGCCGGATTATGCAAGGGGAAGCCTTGTGCGCCCCAGGCAGTGTCTGGTTTCTTTCAAACCTCCCTGCTACAATCCACTATTTCCTGTCTGGGGTGGTGTGACACCTCCCTGCGACAGGGAAGCCTTTGTCCAGGCCTCCTCGGCTGAGTTTCGGTCAGCAGCAGGAGGTCAGACTCGTGTCTGTGGCAGAAGCATCCATTTTGTGGATCTGAGGCTCTTTTAAAAATCAACCGCGTTTCAGTAAAGTAACATGTCTTCTCCCTCTAGAGGGGTGGAATGCTATCCCCGTCAACAGGACTGTCGAGGGGATAGTATTCCAAATCGTATGACACCTTACAAGACATGTTTTGATAAAGCCAAACCAAAGTTAACATATAACCGCGAGGATTATAATGCACTTAATAGTATATGGTATGGCATTATCCCGGAACAGCTTAGGGAGTTGTTCCCGACAGCTGCAGACAGGCTCAGCTCATGCTCGAGCTCCATCTCACGTTATACCATGTACTCTGCTCCAGGATTGATAAGGCTTTCCATAGGAGTGACTCACAGGTTTATATGTGTCCAGATATAGGTTTGATATAAGTATACTATATCTAAGCAAGGGGTGATTACACTAACTTGCCATAGCTGAGTGATCAGCCAGTTGTGTCAATTTAAGAACCAGCCAGGGGTGGCAAAAGCTATGCTGCAGCCCCTGGTAGGCCTTGGTGGCACCTATGCCCTGAGCACCTATAGTGCATGGTACAGGGGCTGACAAGGAGTTCAGTTCCAATTGGGTTATGTACCTATAGTACATGTATGTGAATTTAGAGAGAAAACAGCAGACTGGGGGTCTGATTAGCAGGCCCACAGCCTCAATAAGTCGGAAACCAGTGAAGCAAAAAGCAAAAATGGGGGTGACCATAGGATAGCAGACCCTACTCTCCTACAGACACACAATCCAGAAAAGGCCCAATACACTCACTTATCGGGAGCTCACCATAGCCTAAACCAATAGTAACAACAAGAGAGAGGGGAAAGAAGGGACACCCTCAGTCCCCCAGGCAATTGTAGGTAAACAACGAGAGAGTGTCAAAAGATAACGCAAAGAATGAGCACAGGTTCAGAGATGAAGATCTTCCTATAAGGTTCGCATTGGAAGTCTTGCAGGGATTTATTAGAAGTCCTCACTCACCACCCTGGGTGGTGACATGCTTCATCATCGGGCCCACCAGGAGAAGCCGAATGCTTCCCTGGTGTGCTACAACGCCAGGTTACTGCGGAGCAGGTTTTTGTTTGTGACAGTGATGTGAAAAATATGTGAAGTTAAAATTGTCATAAGCTGTACCAGAAAAAAATTTGTATTCAACGGTCAGCCTGACAAGGTTAAAATATGTGTTGGGAAATGTGCCAATTAATGTATTGGTTATTTCCACTCAAGGTGGGGTCACTCAAGGTGGGGTCGACATGTTTCAGCCCTTATGTGTATAGTTACTGGGCTTTCTTCAGGACCATGTTTTTTGTGTACCTCGCTGGTGTGGGCGCGCTAAGGTCCACCCTACAAGAGGACGTGAAAGTTAAAATTCAATGTGTAAAAATGGTGCAAAAATGTGAACAAACCATCAAGTAATGTGGATTACCTCTGTTTTAGAAGAACCTGTATAGTCTGGAATAAACAAAGAATTACAAACACAAAAGACAAACAAATAGTTAGAGGAATCTCAACATTGTTGTTGTCTGGAAGAAGTACTCTCTGGACGTGCTTTGGCTAGTCAAAAAGACGTGACCGTTTGTGCCATACATGCTACGTTTAAGATCATGAAATGATGCTTTTAGCATGCGAAATGGCAAGAAAAATTGTCTGATAAACTATCAGACAGTGGTTGTAACTATAGTGAATTCCGATCAATTGGCCAGACGGTTGAGGCCCGTGGGAGTGTGTACACCATAAAGGTATTGATTACCAGGTAGCCACTGATTACATATTAACAAGGTATTCTCACTTGTACAGAATAGGATCCACGCCCCATAGGTCTCGGGAGGTGGGTGGGGCGACAATGGCACACCCAACAAAAGGACAGAGATATGGTGAAATTATGGATAGAAATGTAAAGAGAACCAGTTACTAAGCTCAGTAGTGGAAGATGGAGGCTGTTCTTACGCCCGCAACGCCCTGCACCCGCTCGGTACCTAACGTCTCCTGCAACCGGACCTCGTAGATGGTCTCGGGGAAGCAGAGAAACGCTAAGGAAGGATACCGGCCAGTGCGTGGGCGCAGTCGGGGCGGCAGCAACCAACCCGTGTTGAAGCCAGGTTGAGGCTTGGATTGTCAGCCAATCGCGCTTGCCTGTACCAGAACGAGGTCTGGAACGCAAGCACGCTGTGGAGGTGACTGAGGATATCGGCAGAGCGAAGCCTGTTTGCCAATTCAGTTTGAATGGCACAAGGACGACAAGAAATGTGTGGTAAACAATTCTCTTGAAGTAGTATACTTCATGAAGGATTTGGAGAATTGAAAAATTAAATTAATTATAGAAAAATTATTTTGAGGAAAAAATATTCTTTCCAGAGTAGGGAGCAGCGTGACTTACAAAGACAATACAGAACAATAAAGATTTAAAATTAGCAGGACTAGTTAGTTTCAGGTATGCCAGAAAGGTATCTTGACCAATAAAGTTACCCTGAAGGGTGTGGGGAAGGGGGGGGGGAGATTGATCACCAGCTGATTGTCAAGTGCTCATGGGTTCAAGATAGGAGACACTAACGTCTTAATACAGAGGACCATGGAATCTGGTCATTAAGACCTGTTAGGTGGGTTCCTAATCTATAAACACAACGTTGTTCCTTTTCTAAGAGAACGCTGGCAGTGTCCATGTTGGTAGTGACTTTTTCAATGATGGTCCAATGTAGGTCGTTGGGTGTGTGATTTTGCTGTAGGAAATGCTCACTCATTTTGGTAGCTGTTTTGCGACATCTAACGTTGCTACGATGTTCGCAAATACGTGTTTTAACCTTACGGGTGGTCCTGCCCACGTATCTTTTTGAGCAAGGGCATTTGATAAGGTAGATCACGTTATTTGAATTACAATTGCTGTGTGTCTTTTGTTCCCATGTCTTTCCAGGTTCCAATGAGAGTTGTTTAGAGGGTGTTGTCAAATGACACACACTGCAATTTGCACATGGGTAGTGTCCAATTATAGGGGGTAGACCCCAGGCATCTGTGATCGATCTTTCGATAGGTGTGTTGGACACTCTAGAGTCTGGTCTTGTATGTACTAAAGAATCTTTGAAACTCCTGCCTTTGTTAAAAGAAAACAGTGGTTTCTCCCACTTCCTTTTATTGCTGTTAATGATGCTCCAGTGTTTATTTACTGATTTTTTCATGGCATCTGATAAACTGCTGTAAGTTGTAACACATGTGAGGGGTATGCTAGATGGTTCTTTTGTGATTTCTTCCAGTAATGCTTCACGTGGTTGACTTCGAGCTCTTTTGTTACCTTTGTTAAGAATTTTGGTAGGGTATCCTCTTGATTTAAATTTTACAGTAAGTTCATTTGCTTGTATTTTGTAGTCACTGGTGTCACTGCAATTACGCTGAATCCTCAAGTACTGGCCATAGGGAAGGTTTTCCCTGAGAGGCCTCGGGTGAAAGCTGGAGAACTCTAGCAGGTTGTTTTTTGCTGTGGTAATCAGAGGTAATCCCCACTACTTGATGGTTTGTTCACATTTTCGCACCATTTTTACACATTGAATTTTAACTTTCACGTCCTCTGATAGGGTGGACCTTAGCGCGCCCACACCGCCAAGGTACACAAAAAACATGGTCCTGAAGAAAGCCCAGTAACTATACACATAAGGGCTGAAACATGTCGACCCCACCTTGAGTGACCCCACCTTGAGTGGAAATAACCAATACATTAATTGGCACATTTCCCAACACATATTTTAACCTTGTCAGGGTGACCGTTGAATAAAATTTTTTTTCTGGTACAGCTTATGACAATTTTAACTTCACGTATTTTTCACATCACTGTCACAAACAAAAACCTGCTCTGCAGTAACCTGGCATTGTAGCACACCAGGGAAGCATTCGGCTTCTCCTGGTGGGCCCGATGATGAAGCATGTCACCACCCAGGGTGGTGAGTGAGGGCTTCTAATAAACCCCTGCAAGACTTCCAATGCGAACCTTATAGGAAGATCTTCATCTCTGAACCTGTGCTAATTCTTTGTGTTATCTTTTGACACACTCTCATTGTTTACCTACGCTCACCATAGCCTATCACGCCTTGACTACATTCTAGTCCCAGCAGCACAAGCCCACACTAATAGAGAGATTCGCCACCTGGGCCGGGGCATTTCAGATCATTCCCCGGTCTGGATGAGAGTGACACTGGGACGGGTGAATGCCGGGAGGGTGGCCCCCATTAACCCATGGTATCTGAAGGACCCATGCACCCGGAAGAGCATTGCCCGTACTATGGACAATTACTTTCAGGAAAATGTGGATACGGTCGAATCAGCTCAGACAATATGGGAAGCTTACAAAACGGTCATTCAGGGTGAGACTCTTTCTCGAATTGCCGAGAGGAAAAAGCAAAGGCAGGCAGATCTCGTACAGGCGGAGGAAGGAGTGTTAAAAGCAGAAGAGGATGTAGCCCAAGCAGTAACACCAGAAAGACTCCATCTCCAGAAGTTAAGACAAGATGAATTTGAAAGCATAGCGGAGGATAGGGCCAGGGCACAGGGCAGAGAAGCCAGAACAGAATCTATGAACATGGGGATAAGGCGGGAAGGCTAATAGCATGGTTGGACAGATGAGACTGGGCATCCCGCCTGGTACCTGAGTTGCAAGACTAAGGCTCCGCCCCCTTAGTGGACCCACAGGCAATAGCTGACGCATTCGGGAAACATTACCAGACAGTGTACCGCACAACGAGTAGATTCACAGAGGACGAAAATAGCGAGCTGCTCAGGGATATTAGGCTTCCCAACCTCTCAGACTAAAATAGAGTCTATTTAGAATCCCCGCTAATGGATGAAGAAGTAGCACAGGCAATAAGGGGGATCAATTCAGGGAAGGTGTCGGGTCCTAACGGCATCCCCATTGAATTGTACAAACTGAGGCCCGACAAGATTGCCCCTCATCTCTGATCCATGTTTGTGGAAAGCAGAGACAAAGGAATACTACCATATGATCAGCGGGTCGCAAACAAAGTAGTCATACATAAAGAAGGCAAATCCAAAACTAACTGTGCATCATACAGGCCGATATTGCTGCTAAATGTTGAGCCTAAGATTCTTGCAAAACTGCTTGCAACACGCCTAATTAAAGTTATTCACACATTAGTCCACCCTGACAAGTCGGGCTTCATGCCACACCGTAATACAGCCCTTAATCTATGCTGCGTCCACGGAGTACTGGGCAGAGTACCGACCATACTTGAACCAGCTAGATGCCACCATGGCATTTGATATGGTCGAATGGTCTTACCTCTTTGCAGTGTCGAGCAAATTGAGGTTTGGTCCTGCATTTGTGAGCTGGGTCCGCCTGCTGTATTCCAGCCCCATGGCCTGGCTGGTAGTGAACAACCGCAAGTCTCCAGATTTCCAACTGAGCCGGGACACACACCAGGGATGTCCTTTGTCTCCGCTCCTCTTTGCATTGACACTGGAACCCCTGGCGGCTTGGATTCGGCAAGATCAAGTAATTCGCGGAATGCGATGGGCCCAAAGCTGGGAGGACAAGATCTCGCTATACGCTGACGACATCCTTCTTTATATGACTTTTCCAAGAGCCTCGTTGATTGGTCTCTTCGACATTCTCGCAATATTCAGGAAACTCTCAGGCTTTACCGTAAACTGGACATACTCAGTTGTCTATGTTCTCCAGGGAGGTCCACCCACTCTACCGAGGAACTGTCCGATTCAGATAGCAGCGGAGGGCTTCCGATACCTCGGCATCTATGTGACGCTGAATCCGGAACTCCTCTTCGCCCATAATCTGGAATCACCTATACAGAGGCTAAAAAGCAATGTCCGACATTGGAAATCCCTCCCGCTTTTCTTATTGGGTAGAGCAGCCCTTTTCAAAATGATGGCCCTACACCGCTTTCTGTACACTCTACAGAATGCAATGGACCCAGTCCCTGCGTCCTATTTAAAAAAATAGAAAACCTTCAAAGAGAACTCCTTTGGGACGACAGGCCCCGAATTTCATTCTCTAAGTTGACACTCAATTGGTACGATGGGGGCATCAGTCTCCCAGACATCAAGAAATATTACTGGGCGTCCCACCTTACGGCAACTGGGTCTTTGGTCGTCTGAATGATACCGTATACGCCATGGACAGATTGTTGCTTCCAGGGGGAGATTACAGCAGAGCATTATATGCCAAACCCAGCAGATTCCCGCTTACTGGACCAACTGCACACTCAATCCATATATGGCATGCGGCCAACAAACAACTAGGATGGGAAGACAAATTCACATTGGCTACTCCACTGTGGAGTTCTGAGAGATTGGGGAGCCTGTGGAAAACCAAGGGCTTCGACAAATGGGACCTTATTGGACTCTCGCAAATTAAAGATATCTGGGGGCGAGAACGGTTATCTCTTTCGCCTCTCTTAAACAGCAATACAGCCTGGCAGACACTGAATATTATTGATACCTCCAAATACGACACGCCATACAAATCCAGGTATCCGGGAACACCACGCTTCCGGAAGCCTCCCCCCTAGAGGACAGAATACTTGATGGCAATCTCCCGGAGATGGCTATCTCGCTTATCTATAAAAAGTTTATTAATAACATGGCAGACCCACTTCAAGCCTTGAGGGAGAAATGGGTCAGAGACGGCATGGAGCTCGATAAGGAGGACTGGCAGGGGGCAGTTTCCTCCCCGGGGGAGGTTGCCACCCAGGCCAGGCTGAGATTGGTACAGTTCAAAATATTGCATAGGATCTACATTACAGGGCCTGGCTTGGTGCAAATGGGTAAAGCGGAGAATGAAGAGTGCAGGAGAGGGAGCAGGGAAATGGGGACATTTATACACATCCTGTGGAATTGCCAACGCATACAATCATACTGGCGAGCCATACACCGAACACTACGGGAAGTCCTACATATAGATAACAGCCCGAAGCTCGAAGGTGTCTCCTTAATGTTTGGGAGCCGACAGATCTCAATACATACATTACACAATGGACAATCCTGACATACATGATAGCAAAAAGAAATATAGCAAAGCAATTGGGGGCGAGTCAACCGCCCAAACTGAGCAAGTGGACAGAAGACCTAGACTGGTGCATGTTCAGGAAGAAGTCAGTCTATGTTGCAAGAGGGTGCCCCGGTAAGTGGGGAAAGGTATGGGGGGACATGGAATCAATATAGAGGGGATATCTGCCCTCCACCTACCCCCCAGACGGATACTGGAACTCTGGAAACCCCTTGAATTCTCTCAATCTGTAAATGTGACCTGATGTATGATGTTGATGTTTGGAAATACGTAATTATGCTGTTGCTTGGAAAAATTTGTGATGGTGAGTAATGTAAAAATTGTTCAATGAAAAGAAATATGAAAAAAAAATGGAACTTAGACCAATCTCTATCATGGCCACCAGGTCGTCTTTCGTTTCGGGTACTGCACTCTGGATGTTTGACGATGGCACATCCACTTTAGATCGTTTTGCTTTAGCCACTGTGATGGTGTATTTGCGCTTGGCCCCAGATCCAACCCCACCGCATAACTGCGTCCCCTGGCAAAAAGCTTGTAGGAAAAATGCTTACAAATGGGTGTAATGTGATGCAATTGAGCTTACCTTACACCACAGGAGCCTTGAGTGTCTGCTCATGAACAAAGATGATAAATGCAGTGGCTGCAACGTCGGTATCAATCCTAGATAGTCCGGACCCCCAGAAATTACCACCAAGAGGGGGGGCCCGGCCCAGCCTCCTACGGGCTCTGATGGGCACGGACGGGCACGCCCTTGGCCCGGGCTTTGCCCGGGTGTGTCCCGTGCTGCGGGAGCCCTTAGCTGGCTTTAGGCGCCTCCAGGCACGAGCTGCCGTTGGTCATTGTGACATACCACTAGGGGTGCTGCGAGTGGGTGTTCAGGTCTAGGGCGACTCCCCCGCACTTCCTGGCAACAACAGTGGAAGCAGCGGTGGAACAGGCAACAACAGGTAAAACAAGCATTTGCAATGCAATAGGTCTCGCATTAATTAAGTTTATGCTATTGGCATTGTTAAATATTGCAACACCAATTGCAACAAAAATGTGTGTTTATTTTTGTTGCAATGGTGGCATGCTGTGCTTTAGTTGAATATGTTTAAAAGTAAAGTGCGCTATACTGCGATTGCTACAATAGTTAATTGTGGATGCGTTAACAATTGATTTGTGCACTGATGGCTGGTGGTGTGTGTGCCTGTAGAAATTGTGCACTGATGGCTGGTGGTGTGTGTGCCTGGTGGATGTGTGCACTGCCGGCTGGTAGTGTGTGTGCCTGGTGGAAGAGTACACTGACGGCTGGTGGTGTGTGTGCCTGGTGAAAGCATGCACTGACGGCTGGTGGTGTGTGTGCCTGGTAAAAGCGTGCACTGACGAATGGTGGTGAGTGCCGGGTGGAAGCCTGCACTGAAGTCTGGTGGTGTGTGCCTGGTAGAAGGGTGCAGTGACGGCTGGTGGTGTTTGTGCCCAGTGAAAGCATGCAGTGACGGCAGGTGGTGTTTGTGCCCGGTGAAAGCGTGTACTGAGGACTGATGGTGTCTGTTGAAAGTGTGCACTGACAGTGTGGTTGTGTGTGTGTGGTTGTGTGTGTGGTTGTATGTGTGGTTGTATGTGTGTGTGGTTGTGTGTGTGTATATATGGTTGTGTGTGTGTGTGGTTGTATGTGTGGTGTTATGTGTGGTTGTGTGTGGTTGTGTTTGTTGTGTGTGTATGTGGTTGTGTGTGTGGTTGTGTGTCTGTGGTTGTGTGTGTGGTGGTTTGTGTGTGGTGATGTGTGTGTCTGGTTGTGTGTGTGTGGTTGTGGGTGGTTGTGTGTGTGTGTTTGGTGTGTGTGGCACTGAGTGGTATTTGGTGTGTATGTTGCATTGAGTGCAGTGTAATTATATGGCGGGTAATTATGTGACACTAAGTAGTATTTGAAGTGTATGTTGCATTGAGTGCAGTGTAATTATGTGGCACTGAGTGGTATTTGGAGTGTATGTTGCGTTGAGCGCAGTGTAATTATGTAGCATATAATTATGTGGCACTGAGTGGTATTGTGTGTAGTGTATGTTGTATTCAGTACAGTATAATTGTGTGGAGTGTAATTATGTGGCACTGAGTGGTATTGTTTGGAGTGTATATTGCATTGAGTGCAGTGTAATTATGTAGCATATAATTATGTTGCACTGAGTGGTATTATGTGGAGTGTGTGATGCATTCAGTAGGGTGTAATTATGTAGTGTGTAATTATGAGGCACTGAGTGGTATTTGGAGTGTATGTTGCATTGTGTGCAATGTAATTATGTGGAGTGTGTGTTGCATTCAGTAGAGTGTAATTATGTGGTATGTAATTATCTGGTAGTGAGTGGTATTTGGAGTGTATGTTGCATTGAGTGCAGTGTAATTATGTAGCATATAATTATGTGGCACTGAGTGGTATTATGGGGAGGTTATGTTGTATTCAGTAGAGTGTAAATATGTTGCATATAATTATGTGGCACTGAGTGGTATTATGAGGAGTGTATGTTGTATTCAGTAGTGTAATTGTGTGGCGTGTAATTATGTGGCAGTGAGTGGTATTGTTTGGAGTTCATAATGCATTGAGTGCAGTGTAATTATGTAGCATATAATTATGTGGCACTGAGTGGTATTCTGTAGAGTGTAACTATGTGGTGTGTAATTATGTGGAATGAGTGGTATTTGGAGTGTATGTTGCATTGAGTGCAGTGTAATTACGTGGAGTGTAAATATGTGGCACTGAGTGTTTTTTGGAGTGTATGTTGCATTGAGTACAGTGTAATTATGTGGAGTGTAATTATGTGGCTATGAGTGGTATTTGGAGTGTATGTTACATTGAGTGCAGTGTAATTATGTGGCGTGTAATTATGTGGCACTGAGTGGTATTTGGAGTGTATGTTGCATTGAATGCAGTGTAATTATGTGGCAGGTAATTATGTGGCACTGAGTGGTATTTGGAGTGTATGTTGCATTGAGTGCAGTGTAATTATGTGGCGGGCAATTATGTGGCACTGAGTGGTATTTGGAGTGTATGTTGCATTGAGTGCAGTGTAACTATGTGGCGTGTAATTATGTGGCACTGAGTCGTATTTGGCGTGTATGTTGCATTGCGTGCAGTGTAATTATGTGGCGTGTAATTATGTAGCACTGAGTGGTATTGTCTGGAGTGTATGTTGCATTGAAGTGCAGTGTAATTATGTAGCAACCAGCCTATTTTAAAATACATTTCCAGCGCAATTAGGTTAGTGGCGGCAGATTTACTTGCTTGCCTTTCCCCTCAACGACCGGCTGACTGCAAGGTTGTCATCCCTTGGGGCTCGGGCTGAGATTTCAGTGGTGGCCATCTTCGATAGGGATCTTCTCTTCTGGCGCTCGAGGCGCCGGTATAAAAATAGAGGACGCACTTTCATTCAGGAGATTGCTGTTTTGACCCCTGAGGCGTGAGCCGGGTGGTTACTTATTTTAATTGTTCTTAAACATTACTGTGTACTTTTCCCTTGTGTCCTTTCCCCCCTTGCAACTGCCCCCTGGCATTAGCGCTTGGCGCTCGAAGATTTCACCGTAGCGCTGCTGATTTAGTCACCGATTTCAGGGTGAAGCAACCAGCCTATTTTAAAATACATTTCCAGCGCAATTAGGTTAGTGGCGGCAGATTTACTTGCTTGCCTTTCCCCTCAACGACCGGCTAACTGCAAGGTCGTCATACCTTGGGTCTCGGGCTGAGATTTCAGTGGTGGCCATCTTCGATAGGGATCTCCTCTTCTGGCGCTCGAGGCGCCGGTATAAAAATATACAGCTATGACTCCGCGCAGTGGACGCGTACAGCGGGCGCGCCGGATTCGCGCCGGAGTCAAGCCAGAGTTCTGCCCGTCTGCGCCCGTCCGCGATCGACCGGGGCGCGGGGCGGGTCTCTCTGGTTCTTCTGCGCATATTGACCCTACAGGTACGCACAGGAAAACATCTCATTACTACTCGAAGCAGGATTTGCTTTCCTTACGCCAGAGTCTGAATAATAGTTGCCACCATACTTTTTGGGCTGATTCACTGCCCCCTTACTGCGAGGCGTGTAACCAGACTCTACCGTCTCTGAAAAGGGACGAGATAGAAGAAGCTAAATTAAATATGATATTACTAAATTGCAGATCCATGGCTAAGCACAAAACTGAGATTTATGAGCTGCTAAGAGACAGAAGTCCGGAAGCAATGTTTCTCACATGGATGGATGATGCCTCATCTCCAGATGCTCTCGAAGCTATTCCCCCTGGATACAGTCTACTTAGGCTGGATAGAGAAAAACAACGAGGAGGGGGGGTTGGCCCTTATCTATAAATCAAATTTGGTATGCACCCTAGTTAAGACCTCACTACTTAATAGTGAGAGTGGTTTCTTTACTATAAAAGCTGGACCTAAGAATATCATCAATGGATTACTGGTATACCGCCCGCCAGGAAGTGCAGCACACTTTGGGGACCAACTTCTGGAACTGACAACTCAATCAGTGCTCAGATATAAAAAAGTTCCTTATCCTGGGTGATCTAAACATCCACTTCGATGATATAGAGTGTAGAGAGGCGCAAGCTGTGGTTACAGCATTGAAACCCTTGGGGGTTAATTTGTTATCCACAGCCCCCACACACCAACTTGGCCATCTTTTAGACCCTATTTTTGCCAACTGGGAGGGCATTAGAGTCCTATCCCCAATTGAAACGATCTGGTCGGATCACAGCATCGTCCCGTTCGAAATTAAGAACGTGCCCTTAGAAACTAGACCTAGGATATCCCTTCCTCAGAAACGTAGGGAATTGAAGAAATATACCCCAGAACCGTTTGGAAATGCCCTATCAGAACATCCCTTACCCTCAGGTGATACCTTACATGAGGTATGGAGCAATTATGAAAGCTGGATGTCCAACGCTTTGGATAAAGTAGCACCCTGGACTGCCAAACCCCCGGCAAGGCAATCCAAAACTGCACCATGGTTCTCAGAAAAACTGAAATTGGCTAAAACTAAATACAAAACCATGGAACGGAATTGGAGAAAAAACTATGCTCCAGAACATAAAGCTCTTTATAGAATGGAGTTAAAAAAATATCAAAAACTTGTAAGATCTGAGAAAAGTACTTATCTCAAAAACAGGATTGAGCTGGCAGACAATCCCACTAAAGAACTCTTTGTTATTTATAAGGAGCTTACGGTTCCAACTAGACTGGAAGCTCAAGACACGTTTTCTAATGAGATATGTGATTCTGTTGCGGATTTCTTTTTAGAAAAAGTCGACAAAATCCATGCCACCTTTAAACCTAGTGTCGATCCTTCAGGCCACCAAAGGGGCACCAGAGACAGTTCTAGTTCCATCAGGAAATCCCATCTTACATGCTTCAAAACACCTGAAAGACATGATTTATTATGCATCATCAATAGCATACAATCCGGCTTTCCCAGCGACGTATGTCCACCGGCACGTTGCAAAGAAGTTTTGGAAAGTATGCTAATTGACCATATTAGCCATATGGTGACACTGTCCTTTCAGGAATGTTATGTACCTGAAGCGTGGAAAACTGCTCAGGTGATCCCTCTTAAAAAGAAACCCAACATCCATATCTCTCAACTCCAAAATCTCCGCCCAATCTCCCTCCTCCCTTTCTGCTCTAAAGTTGTAGAAAAGGTTGTGAATAAGCAGCTTATGGCATATCTTGAGGAGGAAGTCCTCCTCCATTCCTCACAATCAGGATTTAGACCTGGCTACTCCACGGAATCAGCCGTTCTCTATTCCACCGAGTGCCTCAGAAAGTTAGTAGATGAGGGTGAGACAGCAGCAGGTGTTATTAGATCTAAGTGCAGCGTTTGACACCGTGCTGCACACAGCGCAGCTGTCCCGACTCTCTGAGATGGGGGTGGAAGGATCAGCTCTGGAGTGGATACGTTCCTTTCTGGCCAATAGGAGCTTCCAAATTCATTGCCCACCCTTCAGGTCATCCATTAGGAAGGTGAGCCATGGGGTTCCTCAGGGCTCAAGTTTGAGCCCTACTTTGTTCAACATCTATATGGAACCCCTGGCTCACGTGGTGGAGGCATTTGGGGTGGCCATTGTCAGCTACGCCGATGACACCCAACTGATACTCAAGCTTACGCCCGACCACAGTGGTGATGCCACTAATTTTTCCAACTGTTTGTCATCAGTGGCATCATGGATGAATAACAACTGCCTGCGCCTAAATGGCGAAAAAACAGAACTGCTAGTGGTTGAGAAAGCAGTATCTGCCTGGTCTCATAGGTGGTGGCCTACTGAACTGGGTTGCCCTCCCACTCCTGTGGATTCGGTAAGAAACCTTGGCGTAATGCTTGACTCGGATCTCTCTTCTAAGTCACACGTCAACAAGGTGACTGGTAGGTGTCTCAGCGTACTGAGGGTCCTTCAGAAGGTTTTAGATCTCCTCCCTATAGGTGCCAGAAAGACTATTGTCCATGCCTTGGTGACCCCCACCTTGATTATGGAAATGCCCTGCTAGTAGGCTTGAGTGTGAAAGGCCTCCACCAACTTCAGTGTGTTCAGAACGCTGGGGCACGCCTTGTGCTTGGGCTTCCTCGTAGAGCCTCTGGGAAGACCGCGCTAACAAAGCTTCATTGGCTCCCAGTCAGGGAACGGATTCAATTTAAAGTCCTCTGTTTTGCACATCGAATCGCACAAGGTAAAGGCCCAGATTATCTAAAGAATCTCCTTAGTATACATCGTCCTATCCGGAATTTAAGATCCTCCGGCACGATGTTGTTCAAACTTCCACGAGTCAAGAGGGCCAGGATGGGTGGCCGCTCATTCAGGTATTTAGCCTCCAAACAGTGGAACGAACTCCCGCTCCATCTTCGAATGGAACCTTCGGAATCTAGATTCCGGGGTAAACTTAAGACATTCCTGTTCCCCATTATGTAACTTTTCCCTCCAATGGCTCTACTAACATCTGCCTCTTGAAATCCTAGCACCAATTAGCGCGGGGACACACTGTCTTCTGTGTAACCAGGCGCTCAACAAATGGCTTATTATTATTATTTTTATTATTAATATTAGCATAGAATTATGTGGCACTGAGTGGTATTTGGAGTGTATGTTGCATTTAGTGCAGTGTAATTATGTGGAGTGTAATTATGTGGCTATGAGTGGTATTTGGAGTGTATGTTGCATTGAGTGCAGTGTAATTATGTGGCATGTAATTATGTGGCACTGAGTGGTATTTGGAGTGTATGTTGCATTGAGTGCAGTGTAATTATGTGGCATGTAATTATGTAGCACTGACTTTTACTTGGAGTGTAGGTTGCGTTGAGCGCAGTGTAAATATGTAGCATATAATTATGTGGAACTGAGTGGTATTGTCTGGAGTGTATGTTGCATTGAAGTGCAGTGTAATTATGTAGCTGGACTCTACTGAGTCTGACCCTCAGGCAGCCAATCTTAAAGAAATGCTATTGGATTTGAATTTTATCCAACATATCCATCTTCCTACCCACGACAAAGGGCATAGCTTAGACCAAATTTGGTCCCAAAACACTTCTCTTGCTATTAATTCCATCACACCCTGTATCTGGTCGGACCATTACCTGATCAACTTTACCATCACCATTGTAAGCAACAGAAGGTCCCTACCTCAGCCAGGAGGTAAAACCAGACTGTGGAAGAAGGTCAATATCTCCACCTTTATTGAATCCTTATCCTCCTCTCCTCCCTCATTCGATCAGGACATCGACAAAGTGGAAGAAGCTTTTTCAGGTTGGCTACTTCAGGCAGCTGACGCTCATGCTCCCTGCACCAACTTTCTTCGCTCCCGCCCCAACGACGCACACAAGTGGTTTACACCTGCTTTGAAAAACTTTAAGCTTGAGGTCCGTCAACTGGAGCGAAAATGGCGTTCCGCCTATTTAGAGCAAGATAAGGACAATTACCGTAAAGCTCTCAGGGACTATCATAAGCTGATCTTAAAACATAAAACTGAATATTTTTCTGAAAAAATTCTCAAAGCTAACAACAAATCCAGAGAACTATTCAACATAGTGGAAAATCTCAGTACTAGTGATAGAACCTCCCTTCCGATAACCCCCACTCAGGAACTCTGTAATTCACTTAATTCTTTCTTTTTTGATAAAATTTGCACCATTAAACAGAGCATCGCCACCACTCAGCTATCTCTTTTGTTCTCCGATGTTTCCCATAACCCTGCCATTTTGACTTCATACCCTCAAATTGATAATGTCATCTTATCCAAGCTTCTCACTAAAGTTAAATCAGGCTCCCCTGACGACATCTGTCCCCCTTTCATTCTGAAAGAAATAGGCTCCCTCTTCCCTGAGGGCCTACTCCCCTTGTTGAATGGTTCACTCATCCAAGGGAAAGTTCCAAGTAACTTCAAAAAAGCCCTACTCATTCCTCTTTTAAAAAAGATAGGAGCTAATCCATCAGACCCTCTGAATTATAGGCCTATTTCTTTGTTGCCTTACTGTGCCAAACTTTTGGAATCTCATGTCTGTGAGAGTATCTCCGCTTTCCTGGAGAAATCTGAGTACCTTGCACCCAACCAAGCTGGCTTCCGCCCTTGCCACTCAACCGAAGCAGTCATTCTTTCGGTACAGAATTCTCTGAGGCGGAATGCGGACGAGGGGATTCACCAGGCCTTGGTGCTATTGGATCTTTCCGCTGCGTTCGACACGGTCGACCACACCATCTTGGTCGACCGTGTCGAGCAGGCTGGCCTTAGAGGCTCAGCTCTGAGTTGGATCCGCTCGTTCATTTCTGGCCGAACTCAATCGGTCAGACTGGGTACCTTTACGGCCCCCACCATCTCCACCAACTGTGGAGTGCCTCAAGGCTCTTCACTGTCCCCCCTACTTTTTAATTTATACCTGCGCCCTCTTCTGTTTTCTCTTAGAAACGCCAATGTTACCATCTTCAACTATGCCGATGATTTGCAGCTCATCTTCCCCCTTAACACCAAGGACTCTGTGGTAGAATTTCAAAACACCATGTCCCACATTTTGAGTTGGATGAGCTGCAATCACTTAAAACTCAATCCAGGAAAGACCGAATTGGTCTTACCTGGACAGAGTATACATAGTTGGAATCCCAGTTTTTGGCCTTCCTGCATGGGCGCCCCACCGTCTAAATCATCTTCGGTAAAAAGTTTAGGCATCCATATCAGTGAAGATCTTTCCTTGAAGAAACAGGTGGGAACAGTTGTTTCCTCCAGCTTTTTTCAGCTGAAAAAAATTAAAAAAATTGCACGTTTTTTTTCCTTTTCCGCTCTTACTCAGATCATCATCTCCTTGGTCCTATCCAGACTGGATTTTTCCAATAGTCTTTACCTTGGGCTCCCAAAAGGAGAGCTTAAACGCCTCCAGCTGGTTCAGAACCAAGCAGCCAGACTCCTTTTGAACATCCCCAGAAGGCAATCAGTCAGATCTGGTCTGAAACAACTACACTGGTTACCGGTGGAACAACGTGTGGCCTTCAAGGCGGGCTGCATTTTATTCAAATCTCTGCATGACACTGGCCCCTTATTCACCAGGAACCTTTTCCATAAATATAATCCTTCCCGATATCTCCGGTCCACCCATAAATCTTTGCTGATTGTGCCATCGTACAAGAGGAAACGTCTCGGAGGCAGCTGCTTTGACCATCTGGCAGCTGTCTTCTGGAACTCGCTCCCCCCTCACCTTAAACTAAGCGACAATCTCCTCAGTTTTAGACACCTTCTGAAGACCTGGCTCTTTTCGCAGGCATACCCTTGAGCTGCTTTTTCTTTATCATATGACTGACGTGCCTTGTTCCTCCCTATAGCGCCATGAAGCCTCCGGGCGTACGTGCGCTCAATAAATATTTGTTAACATTAACATTAACATTAACATATAATTATGTGGCACTGAGTGGTATTGTGTGGAGTGTGTGTTGCATTCAGTAGAGTGTAATTATGTGGCGTGTAATTATGTGGCACTGAGTGATATTTGTAGTGTACGGTGCATTGAGTGCAGTGTAATTGTGTGGCTTGTAACTACGTGGCACTGAGTTGTATTTGGAGTGTATGTTGCATTGAGTGCAGTGTAATTATGTGGTGTGTAATTATGTGGCACTGAGTTGTATTTTGAGTGTATGTTGCACGGAGTGTAGTGTAATTAAGTGGCGTTTCATTATGTGGCACTGAGTGGTATTTGGAGTGTATGTTGCATGGAGTGCAGTGTATATATGTGGTGTGTAATTATGTGGCAATGAGTGGTATTTGGAGTGTATGTGGATTGAGTGCAGTGTAATTATTTGGCGTGTAATTATGTGGCACTGAGTGGTATTTGGAGTGTATGTTGTGTTGAGTGCAGTGTAATTATGTGGAGTGTAAATATGTGGCACTGACTTGTATTTGGAGTGTATGTTGCATTGAGTGCAGTGTAATTATGTGGAGTGTAATTGTGTGGCTATGAGTGGTATTTGGAGTGTGTGTTGAATTGAATGCAGTGTAATTATGTGGCGTGCAATTATGTGGCAATGAGTGGTATTTGGAGTGTATGTTGCATTCAGCGCAGTGTAATTATGTGGCGGGTAATTATGTGGCACTGAGTGGTATTTGGAGTGTATGTTGCATTTAGTGCAGTGTAATTATGTGGAGTGTAATTATGTGGTTATGAGTGGTATTTGGAGTGTATGTTGCATTGAGTGCAGTGTAATTATGTGGCGTGTAATTATGTTGCACTGAGTGGTATTTGGAGTGTATGTTGCATTGAGTGCAGTGTAATTATGTGGCATGTAATTATGTGGCACTGAGTGGTATTTGGAGTGTATGTTGCATTGAGTGCAGTGTAATTATGTGGAGTGTAATTGTGTGGCTATGAGTGGTATTTGGAGTGTGTGTTGAATTGAATGCAGTGTAATTATGTGGCGTGTAATTATGTGGCAATGAGTGGTATTTGGAGTGTATGTTGCATTGAGTGCAGTGTAATTATGTGGCGGGTAATTATGTGGCACTGAGTGGTATTTGGAGTGTATGTTGCATTTAGTGCAGTGTAATTATGTGGAGTGTAATTATGTGGCTATGAGTGGTATTTGGAGTGTATGTTGCATTCAGTGCAGTGTAATTATGTGGCGGGTAATTATGTGGCACTGAGTGGTATGTGGAGTGTATGCTGCAATGAGTGCAGTGTAATTATGTGGCATGTAATTATGTGGCACTGAGTGGTCTTTGGAGTGTATGTTGCATTCAGTGCAGTGTAATTATGTGGCACTGAGTGGTATTTGGAATGTATGTTGCATTGAGTGCAGTGTAATTATGTGGCGTGTAATTATGTTGCACTGAGTGGTATTTGGAGTGTATGTTGCATTGAGTGCAGTGTAATTATGTGGTGTGTAATTATGTGGCACTGAGTGGTATTTGGAGTGTATGTTGCATTGAGTGCAGTGTAATTATGTGGCGTGTAACTACGTGGCACTGAGTGGTATTTGGAGTGTATGTTGCATTGAGTGCAGTGTAATTATGTGGCATTTTATTATGTGGCACTGAGTGGTATTTGGAGTGTATGTTGCATTGAGTGCAGTGTAATTATGTGGCGTGTAATTATGTGGCACTGAGTGGTATTTGGCGTGTATGTTGCATTGAGTGCAGTGTAATTATGTGGCATGTAATTATGTAGCACTGACTTCTACTTGGAGTGTAGGTTGCGTTGAGCGCAGTGTAAATATGTAGCATATAATTATGTGGAACTGAGTGGTATTGTGTGGAGTGTGTGTTGCATTCAGTAGAGTGTAATTATGTGGCGTGTAATTATGTGGCACTGAGTGATATTTGGAGTGTATGTTGCGTTGAGTGCAGTGTAATTGTGTGGCTTGTAACTACGTGGCACTGAGTTGTATTTGGAGTGTATGTTGCATTGAGTGCAGTGTAATTATGTGGTGTGTAATTATGTGGCACTGAGTTGTATTTTGAGTGTATGTTGCACGGAGTGTAGTGTAATTAAGTGGCATTTAATTATGTGGCACTGAGTGGTATTTGGAGTGTATGTTGCATGGAGTGCAGTGTATATATGTGGTGTGTAATTATGTGGCAATGAGTGGTATTTGGAGTGTATGTGGATTGAGTGCAGTGTAATTATTTGGCGTGTAATTATATGGCACTGAGTGGTATTTGGAGTGTATGTTGTGTTGAGTGCAGTGTAATTACGTGGAGTGTAAATATGTGGCACTGAGTGGTATTTGGCGTGTATGTTGCATTGAGTGCAGAGTAATTATGTGGCGTGTAATTATGTAGCACTTAGTGGTACTTGGAGTGTATGTTGCGTTGAGCGCAGTGTAAATACGTAGCATATAATTATGTGGAACTGAGTGGTATTGTCTGGAGTGTATGTTGCATTGAAGTGCAGTGTAATTATGTAGCATAGAATTATGTGGCACTGAGTGGTATTGTGTGGAGTGTGTGTTGCTTTCAGTAGAGTGTTATTATGTGGCGTGTAATTATGTGGCACTGAGTGGTATTCGGAGTGTTTGTTGCATTGAGTGCAGTGTAATTGTGTGGCGTGTAATTTTGTGGCACTGAGTTGTATTTGGAGTGTATGTTGCATTGAGTGAAGTGTAATTATGTGGTGTGTAATTATGTGGCAAAGAGTGGTATTTGGAGTGTATGTTGAATGGAGTGACGTGTAATTATGTGGTGTGTAATTATGTGGCACAGAGTTATATTTGGAGTGTATGTTGGATGGAGTGCAGTGTAATTATGTGGTGTGTAATTATGTGGCACTGAGTGGTATTTGGAGTGTATGTTGCATTGAGTGCTGTGTAATTATGTGGCGTGTAACTACGTGGCACTGAGTGGTATTTGGAGTGTATGTTGCATTGAGTGCAGTGTAATTATGTGGCATGTAATTATGTGGGACTGAGTGGTCTTTGGAGTGTATGTTGCATTCAGTGCAGAGTAATTATGTGGCATGTAAATTATGTGGAGTGTAATTGTGTGGCTATGAGTGGTATTTGGAGTGTGTGTTGAATTGAATGCAGTGTAATTATGTGGCGTGTAATTATGTGGCAATGAGTGGTATTTGGAGTGTATGTTGCATTGAGTGCAGTGTAATTATGTGGCATGTAAATATGTGGTACTGAGTGGTATTTGGAGTGTATGTTGCATTGATTGCAGTGTAATTATGTGGCACTGAGTGGTATTTGGAATGTATGTTGCATTGAGTGCAGTGTATTTATTTGGCGTGTAATTATGTTGCACTGAGTGGTATTTGGAGTGTATGTTGCATTGAGTGCAGTGTAATTATGTGGTGTGTAATTATGTGGCACTGAGTGGTATTTGGAGTGTATGTTGCATTGAGTGCAGTGTAATTATGTGGCGTGTAACTACGTGGCACTGAGTGGTATTTGGAGTGTATGTTGCTTTGAGAACAGTGTAATTATGTGGCATTTTATTATGTGGGACTGAGTGGTATTTGGAGTGTATGTTGCATTGAGTGCAGTGTAATTATGTGGCGTGTAATTATGTGGCACTGAGTGGTATTTGGCGTGTATGTTGCATTGAGTGCAGTGTAATTATGTGGCATGTAATTATGTAGCACTGACTTCTACTTGGAGTGTATGTTGCGTTGAGCGCAGTGTAAATATGTAGCATATAATTATGTGGAACTGAGTGGTATTGTCTGGAGTGTATGTTGCATTGAAGTGCAGTGTAATTATGTGGCGTGTAATTATGTGGCACTGAGTTGTATTTTGAGTGCATGTTGCACGGAGTGTAGTGTAATTAAGTGGCGTTTAATTATGTGGCACTGAGTGGTATTTGGAGTGTATGTTGCATTGAGTGCAGTGTAATTGTGTGGTGTGTAACTACGTGGCACTGAGTTGTATTTGGAGTGTATGTTGCATTGAGTGCAGTGTAATTATGTGGTGTGTAATTATGTGGCACTGAGTTGTATTTTGAGTGTATGTTGCACGGAGTGTAGTGTAATTAAGGGGCGTTTAATTATGTTGCACTGAGTGGTATTTGGAGTGTATGTTGCATTGAGTGCAGTGTAATTGTGTGGTGTGTAACTACGTGGCACTGAGTTGTATTTGGAGTGTATGTTGCATTGAGTGCAGTGTAATTATGTGGTGTGTAATTATGTGGCACTGAGTTGTATTTTGAGTGTATGTTGCACGGAGTGTAGTGTAATTAAGTGGCGTTTAATTATGTGGCACTGAGTGGTATTTGGAGTGTATGTTGCATGGAGTGCAGTGTATATATGTGGTGTGTAATTATGTGGCAATTAGTGGTATTTGGAGTGTATGTGGATTGAGTGCAGTGTAATTATTTGGCGTGTAATTATATGGCACTGAGTGGTATTTGGAGTGTATGTTGTGTTGAGTGCAGTGTAATTACGTGGAGTGTAAATATGTGGCACTGAGTGGTATTTGGAGTGTATGTTGCATTGAGTACAGTATAATTATGTGGAGTGTAATTATGTGGCTATGAGTGGTATTTGGAGTGTATGTTACATTGAGTGCAGTGTAATGATGTGGCATGTAATTATGTGGCACTGAGTGGTATTTGGAGTGTATGTTGCATTGAATGCAGTGTAATTATGTGGCAGGTAATTATGTGGCACTGAGTGGTATTTGGAGTGTATGTTGCATTGAGTGCAGTGTAATTATGTGGCGGGTAATTATGTGGCACTGAGTGGTATTTGGAGTGTATGTTGCATTGAGTGCAGTGTAACTATGTGGCGTGTAAATATGTGGCACTGAGTGGTATTTGGCGTGTATGTTGCATTGAGTGCAGTGTAATTATGTGGCGTGTAATTATGTAGCACTGAGTGGTACTTGGAGCGTATGTTGAATGGAGTGACGTGTAATTATGTGGTGTGTAATTATGTGGCACTGAGTTGTATTTGGAGTGTATGTTGCATGGAGTGCAGTGTAATTATGTGGTGTGTAATTATGTGGCACTGAGTGGTATTTGGAGTGTATGTTGCATTGAGTGCTGTGTAATTATGTGGCGTGTAACTACGTGGCACTGAGTGGTATTTGGAGTGTATGTTGCATTGAATGCAGTGTAATTATGTGGCATTTTATTATGTGGCACTGAGTGGTATTTGGCGTGTATATTGCATTGAGTGCAGTGTAATTATGTGGCATGTAATTATGTAGCACGGACTGGTACTTGGAGTGTATGTTGCGTTGAGCGCAGTGTAAATATGTAGCATATAATTATGTGGAACTGAGTGGTATTGTCTGGAGTGTATGTTGCATTGAAGTGCGGTATAATTATGTAGCATAGAATTATGTGGCACTGTAGGAAGGTGGCTGCCTGATTATGGTTACCCCAGATTTTTTGCCTTGTGTTTAGCTGGTTTTCGACTTAGTTGGCCTGGTTCCCTGCTAATCAGGGCCCCAGGCTATCTGCTCTCCCTGTAAAATGGATTCCATGTACCCTAGGTGCATAACTAGATTGGCTTGGGTCACCTTATCAGCCCCTGTACAGAGCACCATAGGTGCCCAGGGCATAGGTGCATCCATGGCCGACCAGGGGCTGCAGCATATCTTTTGCCACCCCTGGCTGGCTATCCAAAATGGTTGATCACTCAGCTGGGGCCAGGTGGTGTAATCACCCCTTGCTTAGATATAGTATGCCTATATCTAAACCTATCTGGACACATATAAACCTACAAGCCACTCCTATGGCAGGCCTTAACAATCCTGGAGGCAGAGTGCTTGGTTTTATGTGAGATGGTGCTCTAGCATGAGCGGAGCCTGTCTGCAGCTTGTCGGGACCAATTCCCTAAGCTGTTCCGGGTTATGCCATACCATATACTATTAAGTGCATTATAATCCTCGCAGTTATATGTTAACTTTGGTTTGGCTTTATCAAAACATGTGTAAGGTGTCATACGATTTGGAATACTACCCCCTCGCCAGTCCTGGCGACGGGGGTAGCATTCCACCCCTCTAGAGGGAGACGACATGTTACTTTGCTAAAATGCGGTTGATTTTTAAAAGGGCCTCAGATCCACAAAATGGATGCTTCTGCCACAGACACAAGTCTGACCTCCTGCAGCTGACCGAAACTCAGCCAAGGAGGCCTGGACAAAGGATTTCCTGTCACAGGGAGGTGTCACACCACCCCAGACCGGAGATAGTGGATTGTAGCAGGGAGGTTTGAACGAAACCAGACACTGCCTGGGGAGCACAAGGCTTCCCCTTGCATAATCCGGCCAAACAGGTTCTGGGGCACACCAGCCCCAGTCAAAGCACGGCCTGGATCAAAGGGAAAGGGGTGTATCCACCCCCTTCCTGGGTCCCACCCATAGGAGAGGACCTAGCAGGTAATCCAGCCCCCTAGATTGGTATAAGAATGGGAGCAGTGCCAACGCACTCAGATTATCCTGATGAAACATTTGAAACAAAACTCTGGACCCTTCGGCATCCTACTCGACGTAGAAGACTGAATAATCTCCTTGTGGTCAAGGAGTGACCACCCTGTGCAAACAGGCACCATCCAGCACCTCGACGTTTGCTTTGTTGCAGTTCCCGCCGGAACTCGAGCAACAGAGATTGACGAGATCAAGCTTGCCTGCCTTCTAACAGCCCGATCCACAGTCCCTGTAGAGCTGAGACCCATGGAGGCGACCGGAAGCGTGGGGCACGCCATCTTGAAAAGACCACGAGACGCTGACCGTGCAGCCCACGAGTGACCCTCGAAGCTGTACACCGGGGTTTGAGAAGCCTCAGCCCTGAGCCACTTTTGCACCGAAGCTCATCCCTTTACACTCGACGAGTGCTGCGTGGGGCCCTTCTGCTTCCTTTGGCTCAACGCGTTGGCCCGGTCACTTGCCAGCTGGCTTGTGGCCCCTGTGCCGACGAAACTTGATATACGACTTGTGATTCTGGTTGCTCCAGACTTGCACCCACTCCTCTGAAAAGGAGCACCCGCTATGACCCTCCTGGTCCAAGTGAGAAGCAATCTTCCAGTCCTGCGTGGATTGCTCTTGCCAAGTGTTGTTTGCTCCGATCTTGAAGTCGACAGCGCCGACGGTGAGAGCCTTCGTGGGACAGCTCAGGACCCCCTCCTGGACATTGCAGATGCCCCAGAGCCCACGTGGCAGCGGAGAGAAGCTCCTCGACAACCACCTGATTGCGCCCGACATTGCCTGGTTCTGTCCTGGTTCCACCCTGGTCACTGCTGAGTGACCCAGACTCTGTCCCCTCTGCTTTCAGGTACTTTTCGACTCTGATCCACCCTTGGATCACACCGGACACTTCTCCTTCACATCGCCTGCAGCATCTTCAGCTTCAAGCACCAACAACCTGCGTGACGAAACCCGACGCCACTTCGACCCTATGCACCCGCTTCCTGTGGGTGAGGTAACTCAGCAACGCCGGTGTTCCCACACTGGTACACACCTCTAGGGTCTGTGTCTAAAGTTTTATCCTTCTAGGTTAAGCGGAAGTATCCTTAAACTCTAACTGTGTAACTTTTACGCACTATTGACTTTGCATTGGTGCATGCGTGTGCTTTAAGCGCTGCACCCGAATCCCGCGGGCTTTTCCCGACTTCAGCATTGCTAGTCCCGACTGCTCCCAGTGATTCCCTAGGCCCTAGGCCTAACCACTGTTCGATTGGTATCTCTTATACCACTTTCTTAATATATGGTTTGAGTGGCCACCCGCCCTCATCCATAATTGTGCAACTTTCATATGTTATACTGTGCTTTTGTTTAAACGCTTGTGCCCCTTTGCTCATAAAGAGTACTGGGGAATATTTTAGTAATAAACACATATATTTTTATAATATATACTTGTGTGGTGTCCTTTCATTTGATATTACAGGATTGTGATTGGTAAAACAGCTCGCTTAACATGACCTCTTGAGTTTAGCCTTTCAAGCTGCTTAGTCCATGCTACCCCTAGGATAGCTTGTCTATAAGGTTGACTTACAACCAGACACCATAAGGGATTGTTTGGACTGATACAAGGTGGTTCCAGAATTGGAAACATCATATATCAGGCCAACTTCTCACATTGGTGGCAGCGGTGGGATTTGAGCTTGCTGTTGTTTTACCATTGCAATCTTTTTTTCAAATTGAAAGATCACATCAAGTACCTTAGGTACATATAAATCAAAAGCTTAGCATATTTAAGTTCTGCTGAACTTAGTAGTTGTAGATTAATGGGATTAGCACACCCTGACTACAACTCACTAGCAAGGTACAGTAGGAAAACACTTGGTGTAGGTAAGTGCACCACTTGCACCTCACTAGCAGTCATGTCTGACACAGGCGTAGCCTCTGGCTCTCAGCCTGTGACAGTTGACCTTACCAAGGCAACTTCCAGATATGACACCCTCAGCCACAGAGACCTGAGTACCTTGTGTACTGTAAGGGGGCTGAAAAGGGTCACAACACTACCATTCCTATTCTGATAGCCATCCTGGAGAAGGATGACCTTGAGCAAGCTAGCATAGCTCCCTTAAGATTAGGAGATAGAGTGAAACCCCAAGAGAATGAGAATAGCACCCCAGAAAATGAGGTGGACCCTGAACCACATAATGATGAAGATTCAGATCAAGGGGATATCCAGGTACATGTGGGGAGGCGTAGCCAAACCAACTTGGACCTACTTGGAAATGGAGAGGGCCAGCACCTCCCCAGAGTACAAAATAGAACTGTTGCAGGCAATAGAAGGGTGAGATCTCCCTCAGTGGATTCTCACATTTCTAGGGTCTCAAGAAACTCTCAAAGCGGAATGACTTCCCCCAGAGAAGAGAGCATAAGGCCAGGATGAGAGCAGTAGAGCTCCAGATAGAGAGGGAAGAGTTAACCCTGGCCCAAGCTAAACTTGCTTTAGCAAGGGAACGGAAAATGTGTGGCTTAGATGCCACTGGTGGCAGCAACAATATTCCTAGAGAGAAAGACAGGTCCTATAATACTAGAAACCTGACAAAGATTGTGCCCCCTATACAGAAGGGGATGACATCCACAAGTGGATAACTGCTCTTGAGAGAGCCTGCATGGTACAGCAGGTTCCTGAGGAACAGTGGGCAGCAATCCTATGGTACTCCTTTTCGGAGAAAGGGAGAGATAAGCTCCTCACTGTCAGACATGAGGATAATAAAAACTACAAAGTCCTGAAGAGTGCTCTAATAGATGGGTTTGGCTTAACCACTGAACAGTACAGGTTGAAGTTCAGAGACACCCAGAAGACACAGACACAGGACTGGACTGATTTTGTAGATTGTGCTACTAAGGCTCTGGATAGTTGGCTACATGGCAGCAAAGTACATGACTTCACAGGATTGTATAATTTGATTATGAGGGAGCAGATCCTAAGCAATTGTCAGAACCAGCTCTTACACCAGCACCTGGTGGACTCAGATTTGACCTCTCCCCAAGAATTGGGAAAGAGGGCAGATCAATGGGTCAGAACCAGGATTAGGCCTAAGAATCAGGACAATAACCAGAAGGAGTCTACCAAGCCTCAAGATAAGGGTGGGGATAAAGGTAAAGAAAAGACTTCCCCAGGGCCCCAAAACTCCAAGGATGGGGGTGGGTCCCAAGACACTTCATCTACCCAGAAAAAGCCATACTGACATGTCTGTAAACAGACTGGCCATTGGAAATCAGACAGCTGTTGTCCAAAGAATGGCAATAAAGAGAATATACCTCCAAAGCCAGCTCCAACACCTCCTGTTACTGTCAGCAGTAATCCCCCAGGAAGTGGGAGCACACCCAGGAATCTGGGTGGGTTTACTTTTGGAGCACAGGTGGACCCTGGCCTATCCAGGTCCCCATCACCAAATGATCTTGTCTATGAGACTGGCATGGGGATTGCCAACTTCTCTGATTGCACAAATACCTTGAGCAAATATAGACAGGAACCCATCATCAATGGTTTGAAAGTTGAAGCCTTTAGAGACACAGGGGCTAGCATCACCATGGTGGCTGACTGTATAGTCCTATCTAAGCAACTTTTACCTGGTGCCACATACCAGGTGACAAACATTGATGGAATACAAACCAATCATCCCATGGCAGTAGTAAGTCTGAGCTGGGGAGGTGTCACTGGCCCAAAGAGAGTGGCAGTGTCACCAAACTTTCCTGTAGACTGTCTACTAGGCAATGATTTGGAAATCTCAGCCTGGGCTGAGGTTGAACAAAAAATCCATTCTAGAATGGTAAATGCCAATGGAAAGGTTTGTGGGGCTGTAATGGATACAGCCCCAACCCAAGATGTCCTTCCTGAAAAGGTTGGTAGGGCTGAGCAGCTCTCTGCCCCATCTTTAGCTAACTCCCTTCCTGAAAAGAATAGCAGACCTGTTATGATAACAGCTCACACTCAAACTGAGTCTCCTCCTGAAAAGGTTGGTGGGGCTGTGATGGCCACAGCCCAAACTCAAACAGATACCTGTGTTGTGAAGCCTGAAATGATGGATCACTCCACACAAACAGAGAGCATGGAGGAGGAAGAGAAATCTCCCCCTCACCAGACATTAGGACAGGATCAGCCTCTTCAGGGAACTGATCTTACCCCTGATGAAGGAACTGTCCCAGAGGTTGTTAGGCCTGGCCTGACAGGGCCTCTGATGGCAGTGGAACCTTCTCAGGTGGGACCCAGTCTGGAGCAGGTAACCTGCCCCTCTCTGCCTTGCCTTAGTCAGCCCAGGGCTGCAGAGGACAAGAAGGACAGTGAGACCCCACCGGGCCCCTGTCAAATAAAGCACCCCCATCAACAGATTAGGGGCACCGAAACTAGTAACCCTAGTAAGGTGAAAACTTTAAAAACTCCTGAGGGAGCCCCCTTAAAAGTAGTTAGGGACCTCCCACAGATGGATTCTGTTGGGCACAGCCAAACCGGGGACCCAAAGGGCCCAAACCTGAACTGTCCCTCCAGTAAACCAAAACAAGGGACCCAGCCTCCAGCTTTAGGTAGCCAGAGGTTGAACCAGAGAGCACAGTGTAACTCAGTTGAAGAAAGAAAGGCACACATGGTGGAAGATAATTGGAGGAAGCTGAGCCCTAACTTAGTGGAGCCTCACTTCAATACTCCATATCCAAACCAGCCTTTAACTTTGCATAAATACACTCAAGGTAGTGATTCTCTATGGTGGAGACCCTCTAATACCCCACGGGTGAGGGACTGGTTAGTGGACCATGAGACAGGGGGTACCCATGCTAGTGCAGGTACTTCCTTATATGGCCACTCAGGCAATATAGGCTTACCTGGACAAGGATAGCCTTATCTCCTTTCGTTTGGGGGGGGGGGCTGTGTAGGAAGGTGGCTACCTGACTATGGTTACCCCAGATTTTTTGCCTTGTGTTTAGCTGGTTTTCGACTTAGCCTAAGGCCCTGATTAGAAGGGAACCAGGCCAACTATCTGCTCTCTCTGTAAAATGGATTCCATGTACCCTAGGTGCATAACTAGATTGGCTTGGGTCACCTTATCAGCCCCTGTACAGAGCACCATAGGTGCCCAGGGCATATGTGCATCCAAGGCCTACTAGGGGCTGCAGCATATCTTTTGCCACCCCTGGCTGGCTATCCAAAATTGACACAACTGGTTGATCACTCAGCTGGGGCAAGGTGGTGTAATCACCCCTTGCTTAGATATAGTATGCCTATATCTAAACCTATCTGGGCACATATAAACCTATAAGCCACTCCTATGGCAGGCCTTAACAATCCTGGAGGCAGAGTGCGTGGTTTTATGTGAGATGGTGCTCTAGCATGAGCTGAGCCTGTCTGCAGCTGTCGGGACCAATTCCCTAAGCTGTTCCGGGATAATGCCATACCATATACTATTAAGTGCATTATAATCCTCGCGGTTATATGTTAACTTTGGTTTGGCTTTATCAAAACATGTCGTGTAAGGTGTCATACGATTTGGAATACTACCCTCTCACCAGTCCTGACGACGGGGGTAGCATTCCACCCCTCTAGAGGGAGACGACATGTTACTTTACTTTGCTAAAACGCGGTTGATTTTAAAAGGGCCTCAGATCCACAAAATGGATGCTTCTGCCACAGACACAAGTCTGACCTCCTGCAGCTGACCGAAACTCAGCCAAGGAGGCCTGGACAAAGGATTTCCTGTCACAGCGAGGTGTCACACCACCCCAGACAGGAGATAGTGGATTGTAGCAGGGAGGTTTGAACGAAACCAGACACTGCCTGGGGAGCACAAGGCTTCCCCTTGCATAATCCGGCCAAACCGGTTCTGGGGCACACCAGCCCCAGTCCCAGCGTGACCTGGATCAAAGGGAAAGGGGTGTATCCACCCCCTTCCTGGGTCCCACCCGTAGAAGGGGACCTAGCAGGTAATCCAGCCCCCTAGATTGGTATAAGAATGGGAGCAGTGCCAACGCACGCAGATTATCCTGATGAAACATTTGAAATGAAACTCTGGACCCTTTGACATCCTACTTGACGTAGAAGACTGAAGAATCTCCCTTGTGGTCAAGGAGTGACCACCCTGTGCAAACAGGCACCATCCAGCACCTCGACGTCTGCTTTGTTGCAGTTCCCGCCGGAACTCGAGCAACAGAGATTGACAAGATCAAGCTTGCCTGCCTTCTAACAGCCCGATCCACAGTTCCTGCAGAGCTGAGACCCGTGGAGGTGACCGGAAGCGTGGGGCACGCCATCTTGAAAAGACCACGAGACGCTGACCGTGCAGCCCACGAGTGACCCTCGAAGCTGTACACGGGGGTTTGAGAAGCCCCAGCCCTGAGCCACTTTTGCACCAAAACTCACCCCTCTACACTTGACGAGTGCTTCGTGGGGCCCTTCTGCTTCCTTTGGCTCAACGCGTTGGCCCGGTCACTTGCCAGCTGGCTTGTGGCCCCTGTGCTGACGAAACTTGAAATACGACTTGTGATTCTGGTTGCTCCAGACTTGCACCCGCTTCTCTGAAAAGGAGCATCCGCTCTGACCCTCCTGGTCCGAGTGAGAAGCAATCTTCCAATCCTGCATGGATTGCTCTTGCCAAGGGTTGTTTGCTCTGATCTTGAAGCCGACAGTGCCGACGGTGAGAGCCTTCGTGGGACAGCTCGTGACCCGCTCCTGGACGTTGCAGATGCCTCAGAGCCCACGTGGCAGCGGAGAGAAGCTCCTTGACAACCACCTGATTGCGCCCGACATTGCCTGGTTCCGTCCTGGTTCCACCCTGGTCACTGCTGAGTTACCCAGACTCTGTCCCCTCTGCTTTCAGGTACTTTTCGACTCTGATCCACCCTTGGATCACACCGGACACTTCTCCTTCACATCGCCTGCAGCATCTTCAGCTTCAAGCACCAACAACCTGCGTGACGAAACCGGACGCCACTTTGACCCTATGCACCCGCTTTCTGTGGGTGAGGTAACTCAGCAACGCCGGTGTTCCCACACTGGTACACACCTCTAGGGTCTGTATCTAAAGTTTTATCCTTCTAGGTTAAGCGGAAGTATCCTTAAACTCTATTTGTGTAACTTTTACGCACCATTGACTTTGCATTGGTGCATGCGTGTGCTTTAAGCGCTGCACCCGTATCCCGCGGGCTTTTCCTGACTTCAGCATTGCTAGTCCCGATTGCTCCCAGCGATTCCCTAGGCCCTAGGCCTAACCACTGTTCGATTGGTATCTCTTATACCACTTTCTTAATATATGGTTTGAGTGGCCACCCGCCCTCATCCATAATTGTGCAACTTTCATATGTTATACTGTGCTTTTGTTTAAACGCTTGAGCCCCTTTGCTCATAAAGAGTACTGGGGATTATTTTAGTAATAAACACATATATTTTTATAATATATACTTGTGTGGTGTCCTTTCATTTGATATTACAGGATTGTGATTGGTAAAACAGCTCGCTTAACACAACCTCTTGAGTTTAGCCTTTCAGGCTGCTTAGTCCATGCTACCCCTAGGATAGCTTGTCCATAAGGTTGACTTACAACTAGACACCATAAGGGATTGTTTGGACTGATACAAGGTGGTTCCAGAATTGGAAACATCATATATCAGGCCAACTTCTCACAGGCACTGAGTGGTATTGTGTGGAGTGTGTGTTGCATTCAGTAGAGTGTAATTATGTGGCGTGTAATGATGTGGCACTGAGTGGTATTTGGAGTGTATGTTGCATTGAGTGCAGTGTAATTGTGTGGCGTGTAATTTTGTGGCACTGAGTTGTATTTGGAGTGTATGTTCCATTGAGTGCAGTGTAATTATGTGGTGTGTAATTATGTGGCACTGAGTTGTATTTTGAGTGTATGTTGCACGGAGTGTAGTGTAATTAAGTGGCGTTTAATTATGTGGCACTGAGTGGTATTTGGAGTGTATGTTGCATGGAGTGCAGTGTAATTATGTGGTGTGTAATTATGTGGCAATGAGTGGTATTTGGAGTGTATGTTGCATTGAGTGCAGTGTAATTATTTGGCGTGTAATTATGTGGCACTGAGTGGTATTTGGAGTGTATGTTGTGTTGAGTGCAGTGTAATTACGTGGAGTGTAAATATGTGGCACTGAGTGGTATTTGGAGTGTATGTTGCATTGAGTACAGTGTAATTATGTGGAGTGTAATTATGTGGCTATGAGTGGTATTTGGAGTGTATGTTGCATTGAGTGCATTGTAATTATGTGGCGTGTAATTATGTGGCACTGAGTGGTGTTTGGAGTGTATGTTGCATTGAATGCAGTGTAATTATGTGGCTGGTAAATATGTGGCACTGAGTGGTATTTGGAGTGTATGTTGCATTGAGTGCAGTGTAATTATGTGGCGGGTAATTATGTGGCACTGAGTGGTATTTGGAGTGTATGTTGCATTGAGTGGAGTGTAACTATGTGGCGTGTAATTATGTGGCACTGAGTGGCATTTGGAGTGTATGTTGCATTGAGTGCAGGGTAATTATGTGGCATGTAACTATGTGGCACTGAGTGGTATTTGGAGTGTATGTTGCATTGAGTGCAGTGTAATTATGTGGCGTGTCATTATATGGCATTGAGTGGTATTCGGAGTGTATGTTGCATTGAGTGCAGTGTAATTATGTGGCGTGTAATTATGTGACACTGAGTGGTATTTGGAGTGTATGTTGCATTGAGTGCAGTGTAATTATGTGGTGTGTAATTATGTGGCACTGAGTGGTATTTGGAGTGTATGTTGCGTTGAGCGCAGTGTAAATATGTAACATATAATTATGTGGAACTGAGTGATATTGTCTGGAGTGTATGTTGTATTCAGTAGAGTAATTATGTGGCATGTAATTATGTGGCACTGAGTGGTATTGTTTGGAGTGTATGTTGCATTGAGTGCAGTGTAAATATGTAGCATATAATTATGTGGCACTGAGTGTGTGAGGGTGCAGTGTGTGTGAGGGTGCAGTGTGTGTGAGGGTGTAGTGTGTGTGAGGGTGCAGAGTGTGTGAGGGATGCAGAGTGAGTGAGGGCGCAGTGTGTGTGGCCTAAAGTAGTGTGAGGGCGCAGTGTGTGGCCTAAAGTAGTGTGAGGTTGCAGTGTGTGGCCTAAAGTAGTGTGAGGGCACAGTGTGTGTGGCCTAAAGTAGTGTGTGGCCTAAAGTAGTGTGAGGGTGCAGTGTGTGGCCTAAAGTAGTGTGAGGGCACAGTGTGTGTGGCCTAAAGTAGTGTGAGGGTGCAGTGTGTATGACCTAAAGTAGTGTGAGGGTGCAGTGTGTGTGGCCTAAAGTAGTGTCTGGGCTCAGTGTGTCTGGCCTAAAGTAGAGTGAGTGCGCAGTGTGTGTGGCCTAAAGTAGTGTGAGGGCACAGTGTGTGAGGGCACAGTGTGTGAGTGCGCAGTGTGTGTGGCCTAAAGTAGTGTTAGGGCACAGTGTGTGAGTGTGCAGTGTGAGGCATAAAGTAGTGTCGGGCACAGTGTGTGAGTGCGCAGTGTGTGTTGTCTAAAGTACTGTGAGGGCACAGTGTGTGAGTGCGCAGTGTGCGAGTGTGCAGTGTGTGTGGCCTAAAGTAGTGTGAGGGCACTGTGTGTGAGTGTGCAGTGTGTGTGGCCTAAAGTAGTGTGAGGGCACAGTGTGTGAGTGCGCAGTGTGTTTAGGCAAATTAGACTCTTGTGACACAGAGGTGATTCCTTTGGCAACATGGATAAAATATATGACGTCGGGAGAAGGGCGTCAACTTCAGCAACAAATTAGTCCCTTGTACTGTGGTATAAGCATGTAACAAGGCGTGTAACAATTAAGTGGATGTGCTAGTAACATTAAAACTGAAACCCAAACTACCATGAACCATGAACGTATGCGGCAATTCTCTAAAATACTAAATTCACAGTAAAACAAGCAAACCAAGAAACAGTGGAAATAGGGGCAGTTTCTCTAGTCTAGAAAGACATGTGGACATCCTGGGATATTTATATTTTACAGCGTAACCGTCAACCGCAGAAAGTACATCATAGCAAATGAAGGGCAACATATCAGGAATACAACTGAGGAGGGAGCACTGGGTATTGAGAGGTGGAGGGCTACTTAGTGTAGAGTAGAAATGGTGCGAATAATGTAGCCTCTGAGCAGAAAAAAACTCCTGTGGAACACAATACCAACAAGCAAAGCAGTAAAGGGCTTCGGATGGCAAATGGTGGTTGATCACTTTCGCGGCCGCTTTGATGTTCTCAGTGGCTGCGCGGCTCACTGAGAACATCAAAGCGGCCGCAAAAGTGATCAGCAGGCGGACAAATGGTGCGTGCGCCCGGCGCACATGCACTGTGCCCCATCCGCACTTTGGGAGCACTTTTTAAGCCCCACTAAATATCTCGCCAGAGCGATGGCTTATGCGAGACCAAAAAAAGGGCATTTGTTGGAAACTGCTGTTCATGGGGATTCCATGTCCTAGCCATCATTGCTGCCCTAAAGGAGGGGCAAGGACACCAATGGTTCCCGCCACCAGAGATATAAAGCACTTCTTGACAGCCTGTGGTGCGGGACATTTCATTGTTTGTTGGGCTGCTACTGTTCGTGGGGCTCAAGGTCCGAGTCGCCATTGCTGCCCCAGAGGAGGGGCAAGGACAACACTATTTCCTGGCGCTAGCACTATAAAGCACTTCTTGACAGCCTGCAGTGCGGAACGCAAGCAGGATGCGCCAGGATAGTCCCATCTGCTTGTCTACGGCTAGCTGAGCTGGGCTCACTTTTTTGGTTCTTTGTTTAAAAATATTGTTAGTGCTGTTATAGGGTAAGATAACTTTTCCATTCACCTTGTTATCATCATCTAATCGTTGGGAAAAAGACTGTTACCTCCTGGAGGAAGAACACTACTAAGGAGACCGGTTGTAGGATAGAAGTTGTACAAAAACTAATTGGAGTCAATAACTTGCCAGGATCCTGTGCTGTATCAGTAGTATCAACGGATGGTGTTTCTGAGGTCGCCTCACATTGCCCGGCCAGCAAGTCCCTTGATATCTACTGCAGCCTCAGATTTGGTACCATTCATAATTCTCCAAATAATCCACCTTTGACCACTAAACCTAGGTTACCATCAATAAATTGCCTTATCGACACAAAGCGAAAAAGACGAAACGACCCCACGCCTAATGACTGTAGTGGTGCAAAAAACCTTGAAGAAAGCATGATATAATGGTTCCTATAAAAGTATAGGACCCTTATTCGCAATTCAATCTTAGTTCAACACTCCAGGCGAAATGTAAACCTTTTTTGATAAGCTGGAAATCACATTGAAGGATATCCAGTAAGAAGTCCTTTCTCAAATTAAGTAATTGGGAGAGAAAGTTCAGGCTCTCATGAATCCACACAAAGCTAGCCAGAGCAAGGACAAAAACAGCTTTCAGTCTGAAACTTTATCTAAACCACTTTGTACGCCCTCTACCAGGAAATTTATACCTGTTGGTCACCCAATCGCTCAGCCACGGCCCATAGCCGGCAGCCACTTGTCCCCTTCCAAAGCATCTGAAGAGGGCAAAATATTTTGCGCACATGGAAAGCAAAATTCAAAAAGTTCCTTGCTCACTATAAACCAGGTGACGTTTTACAGTTGCTACTAGAAGTCACACCCTACATTATCATCTTAGAAGGGGTGCCTCCTCTCCCCAAAGGTGCACATGAGGACTGGCATGGTCTTAGAAATAAAGTTGAGCACTAGTGCTCAGCGAATGCAGGGGGAGGGCCAATAAATATTGCTGGCAAAATCATCATGGTCAGGAGAGTAGGCTGGCTGGCTACTCTCCTAAGACTTCAAAGAGTGACTATGTGGTAACCAAGTAATCAACTTTCGTAACCCTCGTTATGTCTGGACGTGAACAGTGTGTAAAAGGTGTGATACGTGCCTTGCCTCTGTTTCTTTTTCCTACCAACCTGCATGTACCACTCTGTTGCCACACAAGCCTATTGGCCATCGCCCAGGTTTGTTTTCTATGCCCACTCTTTCCTTTGTCCATGTGAATCGTTTTGAGACCGTGGCATCAATGTCAGAGGTTGAGGGACTTTCCGAACGTCTAGATATCACCTCTGATGATATGTGCCTAGATACTAACCAGGCCATCTCTAAACCCATTTCTCTGCAATGTATTGTAAACAACCCTCCAGCCCCACCTAACAATGTTTTGGACCTTACAGAATTAATGTTGTAGAACATTGCGGGCATCAGTAACAAATTGAATAATTGTGACTGGTTAGAGTTGATTAAAGGGTTTGATATTATATTCTGCCAGGAAACCTGGGCACTTGAGAATTTTTATATTGCTGAATTTCAATCAGTTTGTTCAGCTGCCATCCCTTCACCCTCAGGTAGAGCTAAGGGGGACCTTATTTATTTCCTTCAGAATTGGGAATGTAACGTTTATTAACGTTTATTGTGTACTCCATGTTCTCAAATCTTACGCTTAACATTCCCAGGTCATTTAGATGCCCAATTAATTTAAAAACATTTTTTTTTTTTACAGAGTTTTATATAGTTCGAACTTGACACGAATCGGGTATCAGAGCGCTTTACATAGCACCAGTTGCATTACATGAGGACACATTCATGTTTTTGTTTAGAAACGGGGAGATTGATGTGCCCAGAATCACAGAATGTTCAGTGTCATTGCTGAGACTCGAACCCAGTTCCCCAGATTCAAGGTCGACCCCCCTAGCCCTTAGGCCAACTTCTCTCCCCAACTTTTACTTTAATTGTTTTACCAACCAGCCCTTTGAGTTGATTGATGAAATATATCAGTTTATTACAGATTATTGCAAGGATAGTGACCCTATTGTTCAAACATTTACGGGCAGAGGAAACGAATCTTCTGTTGATTTTGTTCTTTTTCCCCCTCATTTTAGACTACACTGATTATTAGTTTATTTTGGCCTCTATTTTCAGTGACCATAACTCAGTAGTACTCAGTTGTATATGCCCTTCTGACTGCGTTCAAACACATTCAAACATTTCTTCTTCCTTTTCTGATTTGTAGTTTTCCAAAAACCGTGGCATTTGTTAAAAAGGTGACCCCGAGAAATTTTTGGTAAATCTAATTTTAGCAAAATTTGATAATGTTATGTCATGTTTTGAGGCTTACGTTGGAGAAATAATGGCTAGCTTTAAAGGCCTCTGAAATCATGCCGCTAGCTTGGTGGTTAAAAGTCCACTAATAAGGACCCTCGACCACATAAATGCTTTGCCGCTGTTTGCACAGCTGCCCTTAAACAGTGAAAGGAGTTGCTAAAGTAGCATCCCCGAAATAGTGAGGCCATAAGACAGTGTAGATCCTCATATAAACCCCTTTTAGGCATATGAAAATAGGAAATAAGAAAGCAAGCATGGGAAGACCTCCAGGCAGCTGTTGTTTTGAGAGACTCCAGGGCAATTTAGGAAGTAATAAACAGACCATATATGGATGATAATCAACCCAAAATCGAATGTTACATCTCCCCAGAAGAATGGGTTGGTCACTTCTTGCTAAAATAATTCTCAGGATCCCTCACATAAATTTATTTTAGAGCCAAGAACCCCCACAGATGTGGAGGCCCTAGCCTTAAGCAACTCTATAGAAGGTAAGGCTGTAGCTATGGCCACATTACAATCATCCACTGGGAAGGCACCTGGCACTGACGGGGTCCTGGCTGATATGTATAGACAGGACCCAATCTTATGGGCATCATTCTCGACTAATGTTGTTTGGGTGATGGTCAAAGGTAACTGTAATGTCGATAACAGATGACAAGTTATGCAGGTAAGGTTTAGCAACACCCCATCCAACGACGATGGCGCAGTAACTGTCACTTGTCAGAATCCTCACCACGACATCTCCCCGAGGATTCTCACAGTGACTTCACTGTCGCATCATCACACTTCTCCCTTATTATACAAAGAAGGGTAAACAAAAAATAATAGCAATCAAAGAGAATATACAAAGAAAGGCAATGGTATACAAACAACAGCCGCATCTCAAACTACAAAATGTTTGAGATAAGCAGGTCTTTTGATCACTCTAACACTACGTCTATGTGCAGGTGATACACTTCCAGAAGAACCATACAAACCGGGATTAGAAGTATCACATGCACTTGAGAGTGGTCTAGACCTGAAACCAGAAACAGGGCTAGATATCCTACGGGTAACAGAAACTCTGCTTTTATTCCATATACGACCATCATGAATCTTGACAGCATTTTGAAAACATTTCATTACTTGTAACTCTTTGGTGAACTTAGACCAATCCGCACACCCCTTGGGAGCGCTGATTTTGACAAAATCACCCACACCGACTTCCACCTCTCTCACACAATTACAAAAGTCAAAATCCTTTTTTCTTTTGCATTGAGAGGCTATCTCTCTCTCTCTCCACATCCCAGGGGATTTGTCCACACAACCCTTACTCCACTTCATCCACCCAGGACACACAAAGGTGGAAGGTGATCTACCTTTGAATAGTTAAAAAGGCATTTTCCCAGTAGAGTTATGGGGAGAGAATCTATAACCCTGAAGACTTTTAGAAAACTCTTTTTCCCAGTCTAGTCAATTCGCTCTGGCTAATTGAATGGACTCCTTTAAAGTTTTGATAACTCTTTCAATGGCACCATTGGTCTGAGGATGATACAGAAATGATTTTTTATGAACTATTCCACAATTCTTCAAAAACAATTCTGTTTCATGAGAACAGAACTGTACGCAATTTTCAGTAAGCAGATATCTGGGAAAACTTTCCCTCATAAATACACTTATGATTGCTGACGAAGAGATATTCTGCACACACGAAACTGCAACCCACCTGGAATACAAATCCATGAGCACAATAACGTAAGGTGTGGCATGTTCACCCCTAATGGGTCCCAAAATATCCATTGCAACTTCTTACCAAGGATATTTGGGTAAAGTTCTGCCAACCTTGGGAAGTTGACCAGTCTTAAGCCCCTTATCAGAAACAGCACACTCCACACAATCCCTAATCAAACACTCTACATCGTGATCAAGTGTAGGTAACCAAAAATCTCTCCTGAGCCTTCCTTTGGTCTTAACAATGCCCATGTGTCCTTCATGGGCTAATCTTAAAAATAAATTCTCAAATTTTCAGGTGGAAATAATCTCGTCCCCCTCAACAGGAAACCCTTATCAACAGCAAGTTCGCCCCAGATCTTTTCCCAACATCCTGAAAATTCCTTAAATTGGGCACCACAAGCTGTACCAGAGGCAACAATGTCCCTAATCTTGACTAGAGTGGTATCTTTAATCAACTCATCCAACCACTCTGCCTCGCTAATGGATCCCTCAGTCACTTCACACACACTCACTCCTTCTTCTTGGCCCAAATCATCACAGCAATCAGACTGGTCATAGTCTAAATCAACAAGTCTAGATAGGCAATCCGCTGAAAAGTTGATTGTGCCAGGAACATACTGAATAGTGAAGGAAAAATCCTGCAGCCCTACTACCCATCTTCTTATGCCTGATGAAATAGAATCAAGGGCTTTCTTAGGAAAGACCTCTGAAGGAGAGTAGGGTCTGCTATCCTATGGTCACCCCATATTTTTGCTTTTTGCTTCAATGGTTTATGACTTAATGTGGCTGTGGGCCTGCTAATCAGACCCACAGCCTGCTGTTCTCTCTCTAAATTGTATGCCAATCCATTCTAGGTGCATTACGAATTGGATCTGGTTCACCTTGTAGGCCCCTGTAACAGTGTACCTCAGGTACCCAGGGCATAGATGCATCCAAGGCCTACCAGGGGCTGCAGCATGTATTATGCCACCCCTGGCCTGGCCTCCATATTTGTCACAACTGGTTGATCAATTAGCTGGGGTAAGTTAGTGTAATCACCTCTTACTTAGATATAGTATACCTATATCTAACCTAACTGGACACATGTTAACCTATAAGCCACTCCTATGGAAGGTCTCGACAATCCTGGAGGCAGAGTGCGTGGTTTCATGTGAGATGGTGCTCTGGCACGAGCTGAGCCCGTCTGCAGCTGTAGAGAACAACTCCCTTAGCTGTTCCGGGATATTGCCATACCATATACTCTTAAGTGCATTATAATCCTCGCGGTTACTTGCTAACTTTGGTTTGGCTTTATCAAAAACATGTCGAGTAAGGTGTCATACGAATTGGGATATTACCCCCTCGCCAATTCTGGCGACGGGGATAGCATTCCACCCTTCTAGAGGGACACGATATGTACATAACCTGAACCCCGGTTAAAGTTCAACTCGAGCCTCAGCATCACAAAATGGATGCTGCCACCACAGACACAAGTCTGACCTCCTGCTGGGAGTCCTTCCAGCGAGGGAGGCTTGGACAAAGGGTTTCCTGCCTTGGGAGGAGCGAGCACCACCCCAGACAGGATTTTGTGTATTGGGTAGGACAGGGCTGAATAGAAAGAGACATGCTTGGGGCACACAAGGTGTCCCCGTGCATAAGCCAGTCCAAACCGGTGCTGGGGCTTTCCAGCCCCAGTCCTGGCGCGGAGCTGGACAAAGGAAAGGGGGTGTAACCGCCACCCTTCCTGGTCCCACCCAGAGGAGGGACCTAGCAGGTGATCCGGCCCCAGATTGAGAATAAGAGTAGGAGCTGTGTCCCAAGACTTCAGTTCATCCTGAACTCGACTTGAAACTAAGAAGAAAACTGGACTTCAACATTCTGCTGCACAGAAGACTGAAGAGCATCTCCCTTGTGGCCAAGGAGTGACCACCCTGTGAATACAGGCACCATCCAGCAATTCGACGTCTGCTTTTCCGCCGCCGGAGACCGAGCCCAGAGCCCAACGAGACCCAGACTCCCAGACATCTCAGAGCCCGATCCACAGTCTGTGAAAAGAAGAGACCCGTGGAGGCAAAGAGAGACGTGGGACCGGCCATCTCGAAAGACTCACGAGAAGCTGACTGCGCAGCACCCGAGGCACCCTCGGTGCTGTGCTTTGGGGATTGAGAAGCCCCACCACCGAGCAGCATCTCCACGATCTGCGTGGGACCCTTTTGCACTTTGCCACTCGACGCGCCATCCCGGTTACTAGTCCGTTGGCTAGTGGCCATCTTGGCAACAAAATCTGAAATCTACACTGCTGGTCGGGTTGCTCCAGACTGGCCCTCGCTCCTGTAAAAAGGAGCACCCTATCTGACCTTGCTGGTCGGAGTGAGAAGCTTGCATCGTTTCCTGCGTGGCTTGCATTAGCCAAGACCTGTTTGCTCCGATCAAGAAACCGACACAGCCAGCAGCTAGAGCCTATGTGGGACAGCTAGTGACCGACGCCTGGACGTCCTCGACCTCTTCGTGTCCACGTGGCTGCAAAGACAAACTTCACCTCTTCGCCTGTTTGCACCCGACATTGCCTGGTTCCACGGTAGTCACTGGCTAGTGACTTTGAACATTGTCCCCTCTGCTTTCAGGTATTCACCTCTTCAGATCCACCGGAACTCTCCTCGACGACCCGCCTGCAGCATCTTTATCTACAGGCTCCATAGACCAGTGCAACGAAACCCGACACACTTTGAGACATATGCACCCGCTTCCTGTGGGTGAGGTATACCTGGCACTCCGGTGCCCCTGTGTAGCAATACACCTCTAGTGTCTATGTTCCAAGTTGCTAGGTTATAGGTCTTCCGGAAGGTTCCCTTTTCACTAACTTTGTAACTTTTACGCACCATTGACTTTGCATTGGTGTATGCGTGTGCTTTAAGCGCTGCACCATAGTCCCGCGGACCTTTCCCGACTTCTTCACTGTTAGTCCCGAATAGCTCCAGCGATTCCCCAGGCCCTAGGCCTACTTCCTTTCCGATTCGTGGTACTTATACCACTATTTTAGTATATGGTTTAGGTGGCCCCTAGGGCTCTTCCATATTGTGCAACTTTTGTATATTTAAACTGTGTTTTGTTTTAACGCATTTGCTTCTGTGCTCATAAAGAGTATAGGGGATATTTGTAGTAAATACATATATATATATTTTCAATATATATCTGTGTGGTGTCCTTTCATTTGGTATTCAAGGGGATTGTGTATGGTAAAACAGCTTGCCTCACATGCCTTTACAGAGTTTAGCCTAAGACTGCTTTGTCCACGCTACTAGGAAAGCTGGTCTATAAGGTTGACTTACAACCAATCATCATAAGGGTTGCATGGCATGGTACAAGGTGATCACTAGACCTAGTGAGCATCATATACTAGGCCAACTTCTCACATTGGTGAGCAGCAGTTGTGATTTGAGCTTGCTGTTGTTTTACCATTACAATCTTTGAGAGTATCATTTGAAAGATCATACAGGTACCTTCTAGGTACATATAAAACAAGACTAGTATACTTAAGTTCTACTGAACTTAGTTGTTGTAGAGGATAGGGAGTAGCACACCCTGACTACAACTACTAGATAGGTTTAGTAGGTAAACACCAGTGTAGGTAGATTGCAACATATCCACCCACACTAGAGCAATGTCTGGAGCAGAGGGGTCCACTGGACCTGCCCCTGTTGAGTGACCCTCCAAGGGCACCATCCAAATTTGCTGTGTTAAACTTTAAAGAACTGAGGCAGCTCTGTACCTTAAGAGGTCTCAAGACGGTTCCAACCCCTACCACAGATCACCTCAGAGACCTTTTAGACCAGTCTGAAGCTCTAAAGACCTCTAAAGCAGACCCCACAGGGAATGCTGAAGGAGGCTCTCCCACTGAAGATGATAATACTGACCCCCCTGTCCCTGTTGTCCAGATAGATGAGGAAGACCAAGTCACTGGAGATACTCAGCCTGAGGAAGAGGAGGAAGAAGAGGAGACAGAAGGGGAGAGCAGTGATTCTGATGATGGCAGAAATAGTCAGGTGCCAGCCAGAGGGCTTAGCATGGCTAACTTAAGCCTATTTGGGACTGAGTCAGGGGTAAACCCCCTCAGACCCCCAAGTGGACTTAACCAGGAGCACAGGAGGAGGAGGAATCACTCAGGTGAATCCAACACCTCCCAAGCTTCTCGAGGTTCTCATGGTCACTCCAGAAGGGGGATGACTAGCCCTCATAGAAAGGAACATGAGGCCAGCATGAAAGAGGCTGAGCTTAGGATCCAGAAGAGAGAACTGGAAGTTGTCCTGGCCCAAGAGAAACTTGCTAGAGCAAGACAGCCTAGAGAGGGTGGATTAGGATCCACTGGTGGCAGCATTATCCCTGAGGATAAAGACAGGTCCTATGACAATAGAAACCTGAGTAAGATTCTGCCCCCCCTACAAAGCTGGGGATGATATCCACAAATGGATGACTGCACTTGAGAGAGCCTGCAGAGTACAGCAGATCCCTCAGGAGCAGTGGGCAGCAATCTTGTGGCTCTCCTTTGAAGGTAGAGGCCGAGACAGACTCCTCACAGTTAGTGATGGGGATTCTAGAAACGACCTGGTCGTGAAGAGTGCTCTGATTGATGGGTTAGGCTTAGCCACTGAACAGTACCGGTTAATGTTCAGAGAGACCCAGAAGACACAGACTCCGGACTGGTCTAAATTTGTTGAATGTGCCACTAAGGCTCTGGATGGATGGTTGCTGGGAAGTAAGGTTACAGACTATGAAGGTTTGTACAATTTGCTTATGAGAGAACACATTTTAAATAATTGTCAGAACCAGCAGTTGCATTAACACTTGGTTGACTCAGATCTGACCTCTCCCCAATTATTGGGAAAGAGGGCAGACAAATGGGTTAGAACCAGGGTTAAGCAAACGAACCAGAACCAGAACCAGGGTGGTGACCAAAAGAAAACAGACCAGAAGGGTGGGGAGCAGAAAGCTAAAGACCAGAAGTCTTCAACAGGGCCCCAAACTAATACAGAGGGTGGGTCCCAAACTTCCAAGAAGAAGAAGAAAGAAGGTAAAAGAAAACCCTGGTGTAGTACATGTAAAAACACCTCTCACTGGACCAGTGAGTGTAAAAAGGGTGGAGCCCCCAACACTGCAGCCCCTAAGGCACCTGCACCCACTAGTACAGTTGGCAGTGTTGGTCCACAAACTAAGGGAGTAGTGGGTATCACCTTGGGAACTGAGGGAGATTCTGGCCTAGTCCGAACCCCTACACAGGCTGTTCTGATTTGTGATGGGGACATAGATTTGACCCCTACTATAAGTCCCAGTAATCTGGGCAAGTACAGACAGACACCTTTGATTAATGAAAAAGTGGCTCAAGCATACAGGGACACATGTGCCAGTGTAACTATGGTGACACCTAGCTTTGTGGACCCTGGGCAATACATACCAGGTGACAATTACCTGGTGACCAATGCCAGCAATGTCACTACTACACATAGTGTGGCAATTGTTAATTTCTCCTGGGGAGGGGTAACTGGCCTAAAAAGAGTTGTGGTTAGTGCAGCTCTCCCAGTTGAATGTTTGTTGGGCAATGACCTGGAGAGCTCTCTATGGTCAGAAGTTGAGTACAGGACTCATGCAGAGATGTTAGGGATATCATCACATGTCCTTGATGTGACCAGGTCACAGACCAAAAAGTGCCTCTCTGAACCTCAGGTCCTGGATCCTGGAACAATGGACCAAGCACCTAACAAGAAGAAGAACAGGAGGGTAAAGGCTGTGCCTTCCCACCTGCCTACAAGTGAGGATCAGCCTTCACAGGAAGATGATCTTGAGACCCCTGAAGGAACTGTCCCTGAAGAACTTGAACCTGATCACGTTGAGTTTCTGGGGACAGGGGGACCTTCCTTCTAGGGCAGACTTGGGGCAGGCTCAGTTAACCTGTCCTTCCCTTAAACCCCTCAGACAGCAGGCTGCTGCTGAGGCTACTGGGAAAGCTCAAGGTACCCATAAAGTATATTGGGATGATGGGCTCCTTTATTCAGAGGGTAGAGACCCCAAGCCTGGTACAACCAGGAGGTTGGTTATACCTCTGCAATTTAGGGGCTTCCTTCTAACCTTGGCCCATGATATTCCCTTAGCAGGACACCTAGGCCATAATAAGACATGGGCACAACAAAGGTCCCCCTGATACCACTACCTGTGGTGGGGGTTCCCTTTGAAAGAGTGGGGATTGATATTGTAGGTCCAATGGATCCCCCTACAGCATCTGGGCACAGATTCATACTGGTGGTGGTGGACCATGCCACCAGGTAGCCAGAGGCAATTCCCCTTAGGACCACAACAGCTCCTGTTGTGGCCAGCGCCTTACTTTGAGTTTTCTCCAGTGTGGGGTTTCCTAAGGAGGTAGTATCTGATAGAGGAGCCAACTTCATGTCAGGATATTTAACAGCTATGTGGAAGGAATGTGGTGTCAACTACAAGTTCACCACTCCTTATCATCCACAATGTAATGGGCTTGTTGAATGGTTCAACAAGGCCCTAAAGGGTATGATCAAAGGATTACCTGAGAAGCTCAGGCGAAGACGGGACATCCTTCTACCCTGCCTTCTGTTTGCTTACAGAGAGGTCCCACAAAAGGGGGTTGGCTTCAGCCCCTTTGAATTGTTGTTTGGGCACCCTGTAAGAGGAACCCTATATCTGGTGAAGGAAGGATGGGAGTTACCTCTCAGAAAGCCTAAACAAGACATAGTGGACTATGTACTTGGTCTCCACTCCAGGATGGCTGAGTATATGGAAAAGGTATCCAAAAACCTTGAGGCTTGCCAAGAATTACAGAAAGCTTGGCATGACCAAAAGGCTGTCTTGACTGAGTACCAGCCTGGACAGAAAGTATTGGGTGTTGGAGCTAGTTGCCCCAGCAGCACTCTAGGACAAATGGTCTGGACCCCATACTATTATTGAAAAGAAGGGACAGGTTACCTACTTGGTGGACTTAGGAACTCCTAGGAGCCCCCACAGGGTGCTCCATGTCAACAGACTGAAGGCATATGTTGACAGGGCAGAACTTGGGCTTGCTCATGGCTACAGATGATTGGCAGAGGAAGAGAGTGACCCTCTCCCAGACCTGTTAACTCAGAACCCTGAAGATGGCGCAGTTGATGGTGTGGCCTTAGATGGCAGCCTCACTGAACATCGGCAAAATGACTACAGTCATATAGACATGTGTTTTTCCTTGACACCCAGTCAGACTAACTGGTGTACCCATGTGGTGGACACTGGTGACAGTCTTCCTGTGAAAAGCAAGATTTACAGGCAACCTGACCATGTCAGGGACTGTATAAAAACTGAGGTGCAAAAGATGCTGGCATTAGGTGTTATTGAGCCTTCAGAGAGCCCCTGGGCTAGCCCAGTGGTTCTGGTCCCCAAACCTCACACCAAAGATGGCAAGAGAGAGATGAGGTTCTGTGTGGATTACAGAGGACTCAATGCTGTCACCAGGACAGATGCACACCCTATTCCAAGTACAGATGATCTCATTGACAAGTTGGCTTCTGCCAAATATTTGAGCACATTTGATCTGACAGCTGGCTATTGGCAAATCAGGTTAGCTGAGGACTCCAAAGCCAAAACTGCATCTTCTACCCCAGGAGGACATTACCAATTTGTGGTGATGCCCTTTGGTTTGAAAAATGCACCTGCCACCTTCCAAAGTTTGGTGAATCAAGTCCTTGCTGGGTTGGATGACTTTTGCGCAGCTTATCTGGATGATATTGCTGTCTTCAGCTCCACCTGGGATGATCACCTGGTCCACCTGAAGGAAGTGCTAGAGGCTCTGCAAAAGGCAGGCCTCACTATCAAGGCCACAAAGTGCCAGATAGGGCAGAGTAAGGTTGTGTACTTGGGCCACCTTATAGGCGGAGGCCAAGTTCAACCCCTGGAGAGTAAGATCCAGACCATAAAAGACTGATCCCCTCCAACTACCCAGACTCAGGTCAGAGCTTTCTTGGGCCTGACTGGGTACTACAGGAAGTTTGTTAAGAACTATGGGTCCATTGTGACTCCTCTTAATGATCTGACATCCAAGAAGATGCCCAAAAAGGTTCAGTGGACAATAAATTGTCAAAAGGCATTTGATGACCTGAAGAAGGCCATGTGCTCTGCACCTATCCTGAAGAGTCCTGACTACTCAAGAGAGTTCATTGTCCAAAAAGATGCTTCTGAGTTGGGAGTGGGAGCTGTGCTTTCACAACTTAATGTAGATGGTCAAGACCAGCCCATTGCTTTTACTAGCAGAAGGCTGACCCCCAGAGAGAAATGTTGATCAGCCATTGAGAGGGAGGCCTTTGCTGTGGTGTGGGCCCTGAAGAAGTTGAGACCAACATGTCGAGTAAGGTGTCATACGAATTGGGATACTACCCCCTCGCCAATTCTGGCGACGGTGGTAGCATTCCACCCTTCTAGAGGGACACGACATGTACATAACCTGAACCCCGGTTAAAGTTCAACTCGAGCCTCAGCATCACAAAATGGATGCTGCCACCACAGACACAAATCTGACCTCCTGCTGCTGGGAGTCCTTCCAGCGAGGGAGGCTTGGACAAAGGGTTTCCGGCCTTGGGAGGTGCGAGCACCACCCCAGACAGGATTTTGTGTATTGGGTAGGACAGGGCTGAATAGAATGAGACATGCCTGGGGCACACAAGGTGTCCCCGTGCATAAGCCAGTCCAAACCGGTGCTGGGGCTTTCCAGCCCAAGTCCTGGCGCGGAGCTGGACAAAGGAAAGGGGTGTAACCGGCCCTCTTCCTGGTCCCACCCAGAGGAGGGACCTAGCAGGTGATCGGCCCCAGATTGAGAATAAGAGTAGGAGCTGTGTCCCAAGACTTCAGATCATCCTGAACTCGACTTAAAAATAAGAAGAAAACTGGACTTCGACATTCTGCTGCACAGAAGACTGAAGAGCATCTCCCTTGTGGCCAAGAAGTGACCACCCTGTGAATACAGGCACCATCCAGCAACTCGACGTCTGCTTTGCCGTCGCCTCCCGCCGGAGACAGAGCCCAGAGCCCGACGAGACCCAGACTCCCAGTCATCTCAGAGCCTGATCCACAGTCCCTGAAAAGAAGAGACCCGTGGAGGCACCGAGAGACGTGGGACCGGCCATCTCGAAAGATTCACGAGAAGCCGACTGCGCAGCACCCAAGGCACCCTCGTCGCTGTGCTTTGAGGTTTGAGAAGCCCCACCACCAAGCAGCATCTGCACCGAAGAGCAGCCCCCCAGCATCTCCATGATCCGCGTGGGGCCCTTTTGCACTTTGCCACTCGACGCGCCATCCCGGTTACTAGTCCATTGGCTAGTGGCCATCTTTTTTTTTTTTTTTTTTTTTTTTTTTTTTTTGGTGTAAGACATTTATTTTGAACAAATGATATGGAAGGTGTACACTGCGTCACGCCAACAACCCGGAGGCAGGCCGCTATCAGGAAGTTCGTACATAGATCATTTAGAGACAGTCCGGAGTTCGGCGCCCAGCCGGGCAAAACATACAGATGTAAGCATGCAACATAACAGAATTGTGAGCATACACGGTACAACTTCAGCAAGTAAATGGTCTTACTTTTCTCATAGTGCTGTCGACATTTGAAAGATATTGAAGATCAACGAGGCCGCCCCTAAATAAGTAGCGGTTAATCCCCCGTCACAACTGCACAAGAAGAGGATGTGTCTTGTCAGCACCATTTTATTTTCTCCCAACAAACCCCCCCAGCAAGCCGAACCAAACACTACAAACAGAGGTGCTAGTACATGGACAAAACATCCACACAATACTACAGTCCACAACAAGGTCATATGGGCCAGCCTCAGGACGTGCAGGTAGAAGGCCAGCACAGTCAGGGCGAGAATGTAAGGATATCTGGTACGGATAAGTACAGACTAGGGGAGTATGGGCGATGTGGGGGTGGAGGGGGTTAGGGATAGATGCTAGAACTCAAGACTGCCAGTGGGGCGCGGGGTGGCCAGGGGTTCGACCCGAGTCAGCGTGGGCAGTAGTCGCACATCGTGCGTCCGGTCAGGGCTCGTCAGTGTAAGCGCGGGACTTCGGGATCAACATATACAACCTACGCAGTGCGCACCCTCAGCCCATATCGTCTGAAACACTCGTATCACGTGAGGCACCAGGGGAGTCAGAGCTCTGTCGCGCTGTGGTCCACTGTATGAATGGGCCCCATATGTCAGAGGGTCTGGAAGCAGTGGGCATGGTCTCCCAATAGTGTGTCAGTTGCGTGTGGCCGTAAGTCACGTCTCTGATCCAGCTCTCAAGCAGGGGGGGGGCCGGTCTGCCCCAGTGTAAGGCGACCTGCCGCTTGGCATACAAAAGGAGTAAGGCATGTAGCTTCCTATCGCAGGGCGCAGTGTCCTTAACATATCCCAGCAGACCCAGCAACGGGGAAGGTGAGTCCTCCCTTTGGGTGATTTGATTCATGGCCGTGAAGACCTCTGACCAGTATGCAGTCAGCTTGGGGCAGTCCCAGGCCATATGAAGAAAGGACGCCTCCTCACCCCCACATCTCCAGCAGTTGGCATCTTCGCGGACACCCATACGGTGTAGTAGAGTCGGAGTTCGGTAATATCTGTGTAGAAATTTAAAGTGGACAAGCCGCAGACGATAGTTCGGGGACAGGGCTGTAAGTTGTGCACAGCAGTACTCCCATGCATCGTCCGGTAGCTCGCCCCCCAGGTCCGCAGCCCAAGCAGTTTTGGCCGCGGCCACTGTCGCCGGAGCCTGTTCCTGCATGCAATTATATAACCTGGACACCAGTTTCTTGGGTGAAGGCCGTGAAAGCAAGTTCTGGAGGGCAGCAAGTGTGCAGGGTTCCTCCGGGAAGCGCGGCCCTATCTGTTTGCAAGACTCCCTAAGGGAATGAAATAGCAATTTGTCACTAAATGAGCAGGGCTGATCGGCTCCCTCAGCAGGCATCTCGAAAAAAGTACCATCCGGGTATAAGTCCGCAAAGGTGAAAAGCTGCTTACCAAGGATAGTGAGGACGTCGCCTCTGGCTGTCAGACACGGCAGCATCGGGTTGCCTCTCAGGGGGATAGCTGGTGCATAAAGCAGGGAGAGACCGGCTCTCTTCTGAAGTTCGCGCCAGGACCAGCGAACCATCTCCACTGTGTCTATCTCGCGCGACGGGCACGTAACTTTACCGTACAGTGCTACGCGTAATGGCAAGGGGGCGACCACGGCCAGTTCCACCGCCACATGTGGCTGGAATGGGGTAGGGAATGCCCAGAAATGCAGGAACTGGGCTTGCGCACATAGTGCATAAAGTTTCAAATCTGGGGCACCAAGTCCCCCCTGCTTGAGCGGAAGCGTGAGTAGGTCCCAGGAGATTCTGGCCTGACCCCCAGCCCATACCAGTTTAAGCAGCAGTGAGCGGACCCGGGCGTGAAAGCAAGCGGTCATAGGCAGTGGCACATTTACGAACAAATACAAGAATTTGGGGAGGACTACCATTTTAGCCAATGCAATTCTCGCTACCAGAGATAGCGGTAGTCTATTCCAGATCTCAACCTTCCCCTCCAACCAGTCCACTGCCCTACCAAAATTCATCAACCACAACTCCTGCACATCTCGGCTAAGCCAGACACCCAAATATTTGACAGCTTCCGTTTCCCATCTGAGGGGGTAGTCAGGAGCAGGGCGTTCAGTGCTCTCCGTCAGGGGGAAGGCCACCGACTTCTTCCAGTTAATTGATATCCCCGCTAGGCCCTCAAATCGGACAAATTCCCGGAGTAGCGGGCTCAGGTTATCTTTGGGATTCAGGACGTACAGAGTTACATCGTCCGCGTACAGCGAGATCAGTAAGCTTCTAGCACTAAAACCGATGCCCCTGGCGGTGTGGTGTTGTCTGACTCTGGCCGCAAGCGGCTCCATCGCAATCGCAAAAAGGAGCGGCGATAGGGGACAGCCTTGCCTAGTGCCTCGTGTAATACTGAATGGCTCAGAGACAAGTCCATTGACGCTCACCCGGGCCCTCGGTGCCATGTAAAGAAGCTTTATCAGGGTCATGAAGTTCTGACTGAAACCCATCCGTCTTAATACACTAAAGAGGTAGGGCCATTCTAAGGAATCGAAGGCTTTGGTGGCGTCTAGAAACACCACTGCTGCCTGTACTGACGGGTGTAAATAGTGAAGGACCGAAAAGATCGTTCTGAGATTATGCGAGGTCGCGCGTCCAGGGATGAAGCCTGATTGATCTGGGAGCGCAATCATAGGCAACATCGGCTGTAACCTATCTGCGATGACCTTTGCGTATATTTTAGCATCAACGTTTATAAGGGACAAGGGCCTATAGGAGTCTAGCTGCTGTTCATCCTTATCCGGCTTTAGGAGTGTGATAATCAGAGCCTCGCGCATAGAGTCTGGGAGGGAATTCAATTCTAGAGCCTCGACAAATACAGAATGTAGTCTCGGCGCCAGTTCAGTTACGTATGTTTTATAGAAGGAGGTGGTCAGTCCGTCCGGGCCAGGAGCCTTATTGGCCGGCATACTTTTAATCACCTGGGCGATGTCTTGTACTGTGACAGTGAGATCCATGTATTGCCTGTGGTTGTTGTTGAACCATACTAGCGCTATGGAATCAAGAAAGTCTCGCAGCGATGGTGGTGTAGTGGGTTGTCGTGAGGTGTACAGGGTGGCATAGAAGTCTGCAAAGGCGCTCAACACCGCCTCTTGGCCCATCACAAGGCGCCCGGTGGCATCATAGATAGCGTGTATAAAATGTGATTGTGCGCGGGGAGCTATCAGTCTAGCAAGGGTCCTGCTTGGCCTATCACCCTCCCCATACCTGCGCGCTTCTGCTTGTTTCCCCAGAAACTTCACCTCCCGCTCCGCCTCCTCGTTAAAGGCCAATAGTTTGGCTTTTAGAGCACCTGCAGTGGCCAACGACGGGTTAGAACTGTACTCAACATCTAGGGCTTTCAACTCCCCCTCAATTTTAGCCAGCTCATCTCTGATGGTACGCAGCACCCCTGCCTTGCGCGCTATGCATTGCCCCCTGATGACAGCTTTAAAGGCATCCCACACAACGGCCTCAGATGTGGCAGATCCCGCATTCTCAGCAAAGTAATTGGTCATGTCACCTCTTATCTCCTCTACGAATACAGGGTCCGTTAGCACGTGTGGAGGGAGGCGCCACTGGAATGCCTTATGTGTAGCTCCTGGGGGGTGCAGTACTAACATACATGGAGCATGGTCGGACAACGATCTAGCCATGATATCAACCTCTGAAACCCATGTCGCGACTTCGGGAGAAACCAACCAGAAGTCTAGCCGCGACCATGCATCTTTATGGCAGGTGTAACAGGTCCCCACTTTCGCTCCCGGATTTCTAGCACGCCATACATCAGACAGCAGTCCCTCACTCATGATATCAGATATCGCCTGGCGCGTTCTAGTGTGTTGCGGCCTGCTGACGCCTCTGCGATCCATGTCATCATTCAACACAGTGTTGAAGTCCCCTCCCAACACAACCGACTGACAGTCCAGTAACACAATTTTCGCCCAAACATTCCTGAAAAAATCCGGATCGTCCACATTAGGGCCATAGATTGCAGCTAGGACAATCTGTCGCCCCTGTAATGACCCATGTAGCAGGACATACCTACCCTCCTCGTCCCGCACCTGGGAGTACTCCCGCCAATCCAGCCCCCTACGAATGAGTATGGCGACTCCCCTCGCATAGTTTGAGTAGATGGAGGAATAGACATGTGCCCATCTGGAATTCTTCAGTCGGGCTGATGGGGCGACATTCAGATGCGTTTCTTGAAGGAAGCATACATCCACATTGTGTCTGGACAACATTCCATGCAGTAAGCGAGCTTTCTTGTAGTCCCCCAAGCCCCTAATGTTCCAAGTCCAGAGTTTGATACCTCCCATTAAAGCGCCCTATTGGAACAAGCACCAATCCCACATCCCCGCCCCATGAGGCCCTCCAGGCATCCAGACGCCATAATTGCAGACTGAGCACGCAAACAAATAGCTAATCGTAGTAGTACATTGCACCAAACACAAACAGGAACTCGCAACTTTGGATTAACTCCCTTCCACCCCCCACCCTCAGCAACCCCCCAATCAGGTCGTGATAGAACCCAAAAGTCTGCACGCAATGCGTGGAAGTACCCCAACAGCAACAATAAAGGGAGGCACCCCATGAGGCGTGGCGTGCTCGGCTAACGCCCCCGCATACACAGGGTGGCTACAGTCAAAGTATCATGTCTCTGGGACCTGACAGCGTCCCCCCTCCAACAATCCACAAGTGGCAGAGTCAACCAATGTCCCAGCGGGGACATGGAGTTTGCAGCAAGAGGTAGCACAAAGGCGGCTCAGTGACTTACCCAGCAGGAGCCAGTCCAGCAGGAGCATACCTCCACGGAAGACCGCATCAGGCCTCCCAGCCCCAGCAGAGCAAGTAGTTTGAAATCCGTGCATTATGAGCGTTGTAGAGGTGTCAGTCATTGTCGCTGAGTTGCTCCGAGGCGCCCTCCAGTCGTGGCGATTTTCTCCTGGCCCCAGCGCATATGTGTTTGGCAAATTTGAGGGCTGATTTGGCGTCCGTGAAGAAATGAGAGGTGTTATCGTGCTGGACTTTCAATTTCGCCGGATACAAGAGTGAGTAGGGCACTCCAGCTTGCAGTAGGACCTTCTTCGCCGGTAGGAATTCCTTACGTGCCGCTTGTACCAGTGGGGTGAAATCCGGGTAGAAGGAAATGTGGTTCCCTTGATGTGTGATTGTACCCCTCTCTCTCGCCAGGCGTAGAATGACGTCTCTATCTTGGTAGTTGAGTAATTTAGCCAGAATTGGGCGCGGTGGGGCGCCCACCGGGGGCTTTTTCCCAAGGGATCTGTGCGCCCTCTCCACCGTGAAGACCTGGGACAGATCCGGATCAAACAGTTCATGAAGTAGGTCTGACACATACGATTCCATCTTCCCGGTGTTTGTAGTTTCAGGAATGCCTGTAATGCGAACGTTGGATCTTCTGGAACGTGCTTCCAAATCGTCCGATTTGGCGCGCAGACTGTCCATTTCTCGCTCCAGTGCCGTGATGTGCTTTTTGGCCTGTTGCTGAAATTCACAACACTCAGTTTGTCTATTCTCGAGACAGTCCAGTCGTTTCTCGTGAGTGTCCACTTTCGTCTTCACGGTCTCGAGTTGTGCCGCCATATTGTCAAGCTTGGCGTCAATGCTCTTCAAGCTGGTTCTCACCTCCATGATGAGGGCCCCAAAATCTATGTCCTGGGCACCTCCTTGTGACGACGTTGCGCCGCCATCGGTCTCCATCGTCGTGGTCTTTGGCGGTTTTCTATTATCAAAGCTCAGCTTTGACTGCTTGGCTTCATTCTTCCCCATCTCCGCTAACAGGGTAATCCCCCAGTCCCGTCGTGGGGCAGCACCTCACTGCGTCCCAGCTAGCAAGCGCCCTGTGTGACCGCAGCCGCTCAGGTGTTGCCAGTGCGCTCCAGACGTGGCTATCCCCACTCAGCATGAAATGGAAACCTTCGTAGATTCGTCCGCGCGTAGCCAGGGCTTGCTCGTGGTCCAAAATGGCGGGCGCTGACAGTGTGGTCGGGTACCCACCTAAACACCCGAGAAAGTGCAGTTCAGGAGTTGCAGGGGACCAGGGCGGCAAGTCGGCGCCCAAGCGTGTGGTGCTGAGGTGTGCTGTGTCGTAGAGCAGCAGGAGGGCCAGGCGCGCCCATTCACCAGTGTACTACAACGTGTGTAACTCCCAGCTTCGCATTAGCATCCGCTCACCTCCGCTTCCGCACAGCAACGACAAGGATGGTGCAGGCGCGGCTATCCTGCCCCCCACCGGGTGCCGCCGGCGCCCGCACGGTCTCCGGCTGCCGCGGGATCGCTCCCACCGCGGCGCACCAGCACCCGATCAGCCGCTCCGGTCTTCGCTGCCTCCCCGTGGCCACGTACCAGATGTATTCGGCGGCGGCCGCAGCGGGAGAGCAGCGTCAAAACGCCTCCGGCAGCGCCCCTGGTAGTGGCGCAATAGTCGTCCCCCGCAGGATGTCTTCAAGCCGTCAGGGCCTATGCAGCCGCGGCCCACAGCGCCCCGCGACGCCCAGCAGCAGCAACTTCCGGTCGGGGACAGGATCGGCCCGCCGGTCGGTGGAAACGGAATTCGGTCTTGCTTCCGAGGGCAGCCGCCCCCGCGCTCGAAACTCGGGCTGGAGGAGCAACCGGGTCTTAGGAGCAGCACCTCGAAGGAATGGGGGTCCGAAGTCTCCAGGAACAGGATCAGGCAAGGATTAATAAGAGTAGCCGGCGGAGCTCACTCAGAGAGCGGCCATCTCGCTGCTCGGCTAGCCACGCCCCCCGGCTAGTGGCCATCTTGGCGACGAAATCCAAAATGTACACCGCAGGTCTGGTTTCTCCAGACTGGCCCTCGCTCCTGTAAAAAGGAGCACCCCCTCTGACCTTGCTGGTCCGAGTGAGAAGCTTGCATCGTTTCCTGCGTGGCTTACATTAGCCAAGGCCTGTTTGCTCCGATCAAGAAGCCGACACCCCCATCAGCTAGAGCCTTCATGGGACAGCTCGTGACTGACGCCTGGACGTCCTCGACCTCTTCGTGTCCACGTGGCTGCAGAGACAATCTTCACCTCTCCGCTGTTTGCACCCGACATCGCCTGGTTCCATCCTGGCTCCACGGTAGTCACTGGCTAGTGACTTTGAACATTGTCCCCTCTGCTTTCAGGTCTTCACCTTTTCAGATCCACCCTTGGATCCACCGGAACTCTCCTCGACGACCCGCCTGCAGCATCTTCACCTACGGGCTCCATAGACCAGCGCGACGATACCCGACACACTTTCGAGACATATGCATCCGCTTCCTGTGGGTGAGGTAAACCTGGCACTCCAGTGCCCCTGTGTAGCAATACACTTCTAGTGTCTATGTTCCAAGTTGCTAGGTTCTAGGTCATCCGGAAGGTTCCCTTTTCACTAACTTTGTAACTTTTACGCACCATTGACTTTGCATTGGTGTATGAGTGTGCTTTAAGCGCTGCACCCGAGTCCCGCAGGCCTTTACCGACTTCTTCACTGTTAGTCCCGAACAGCTCCAGCGATTCCCCAGGCCATAGGCCTACTTCCTTTCCGATTCGTGGTACTTATACCACTATTTTAGTATATGGTTTAGGTGGCCCCTAGGGCTTATTCATATTGTGCAACGTTTGTATATTTAAACTGTGTTTTGTTTTAACGCATTTGCTTCTGTGCTCATAAAGAGTATAGGGGATATTTGTAGTAAATAAATATATATATATTTTCAATATATATCTGTGTGGTGTCCTTTCATTTGGTATTCAAGGGGATTGTGTATGGTAAAACACCTTGCATCACATGCCTTTACAGAGTTTAGCCTAAGACTGCTTTGTCCACGCTACTAGGATAGCTGGTCTATAAGGTTGACTTACAACCAATCATCATAAGGGTTGCTTGGCATGGTACAAGGTGATCACTAGAACTAGTGGGCATCATATACCAGGCCAACTTCTCACAACCTCCACCAAAGGTTTATGGTCAGTTTGTACACAAAATGTGATACCCTAGAGGAATTGCTTGAACCTCATGATGGACCAGAAAACAGCCAACGACTCACGTTCTATTACAGAATATTTTCGTTCTGCATCCCTAAGAGTTCTTGAGATACAAACAATTAAATTCTCTTTCCCATTCCTAGTCTCAATAAGTAATGTACCTAAGCCTTTGCCACTAGCATCACACACAACCTTGGTGTCAGAAGAAGCCTGAAAATATTGAAGAGAGGGAGCATGGTTTAAATCTTGCTTCACATTAATAGACTCTTGATTACATTCTACACCCCACACAAATTCCGTGTCTTTCTTTAAGAGTTTCCTCATGTGAAAAGTTTTGCTTGCAAAATCCTTTATGAAGCGACTGTAGTATTCCACCATTCCCAAAAAAGATGAAAGTTACTCTCTTGTTGTAGGGTCTTTCAATATTTTACTTGTATCAACTAGCTTTTTCTTGGGCTGGATCCCAGAAGCAGTATTTCTATAACCTAAATAACTTACTTTGTTAACTCCAAATCTGCACTTTTCATCTTTGAGAGCAAGACCAGCATCCTGAAGTCTTTGTAAAACTTGACGAACATGTAGATCATGTTCTGTGTTATTTGGCGCATAAATGATAATGTCATCCTGGTAACATTTCACTCCAGGCTGACCTTTCAAAATTATGGCCATTGCTCTTTGAAAAACTGCAGCCCCAGAAAATAAACCAAAAGGTATTCTTTTGAAGCGAAAAATACCAAAAGGAGTTGTGAAAGCTGTGAAATCCTGTAAACTTTCATGTAGTTCAACTTGATGATACGCCGACATCAGATCTAGCGTGCTGAAAACGTTAGCGTCCGAGAAGGTGGTGCTCATCTCTTCTATATTGGGAAGCGGGAATCTTTCAACCACCACTTCTTTGTTCAGTGTCCTCAAATCCATGCAAAGACGAAAGTCGCCATTCTCTTTGAGCGCAACGGCAATAGGAGCCAACCAGTTCGTAGCTTCAACTTTCTCAATAACTTCACAGTCTACTAACCTTTTGAGTCCATTTTCAATTGCAGTTTGAAGATGTATAGGGATTCTCCTTACTTTGGCTACTACAGGAATGGCATGATCTCGGAGTCTGATTTTGTGTTTGTAGTCAACAGGTTTCCCTAGTTTATTTTGAAACAAACCACTAAAATCTTTGACAAACTTGTTATCACTATGTTCAATATGATCAACCTGTACTTGTGGGTTTTTACTCGGATGTAAATTGACACCCAACTCCTTTTGGTGAGACCAACCTAAAAGATCATCACCTTTGCAGGAAACATAAACCTTACCAGATGTGATCTTCCCACCAACACCAATTGATGCAGTAAAATAACCCAACATGTCAATCTTGCTCCCTCCATACCCCCCAGGTTGGATGTTCATTTCATGCAGAGACTTATCATCCGGAAACAAATTTACTAGCGTTTGTCTCGCGATAATGGTGATACAAGAGCAAAAATCAAATTTCATCATGGTCTCCTTCCCGTCAATACTGACTATCTCAGAGGGAAAAACTTTCCCTTGCTGAGTGACTTGTAATAATATCTCATGACAAGGCTCTTTTTCTTTGTTCTTGTAACCCTTCCTATTTGGGTTTCTACAACATTTGCTGAAGTGTCCTCTCAATCGACAAAAGTTACAAAATTGCAACAATGCAGGACAGAATTTGTCATTAGCCCTATGACCGCTATACCCACATCTGAAACATGTGGCATTGAGACTATTGTCTTTACGCTTGGCTCATTTTACCTCAACAGATTGTTTCACACTGGACTCACCCAGGGTTTTAACTCCACTTGATCTAACCACCTGAATTTCAGCAGTGTTCTCTTTCTCTAAAGAATTGGGGATATCTGCTTCTTTCTCTACCTTAAGCTCACTTAGACACTTCAACATGTGCTCTATTTGCTTTGCAACAATGATTACTTCTTCAAGAGGAGGATCTGTCACATCATCACAGTAACCTTCCCAAATCCCGGAAAGAGTCCACCATTGTCCCTATATTTAAACAAGCATTTGCAATGCAATAGGTCTCTCATTTACTGCCAGCCTTGCTTCTCGTAAACAACTAGAAGTACAGTGCGTGTTTCCGCACTGCTTGCAGGTTTTGAAAACACATAAATAAAAGGCATTGCCATTTACGATGCCAATAGCTCAAACTCTCGCAAATGTGAGACCTAATGCATTGCAAATTGTTTATGAATCCTTACGTGCCACACCCATGATGTCAAATCAACATGTACAACAATGTATGAAACCTGACTGACAGGAAGCGATCGACTGTGGCAAACTGTTTATCCAGATGCATGGTAAAGGTTTTATAATATATTTTATTGTTCCAATTTAATAAGGGAATAGGTCTGTTTAACAGCTAGCTTCTAGGTCCTCTCAGGTTTCAAGCTGAGGGATATAGTTGATGACATCATACTTTTTGTTACAGAGCTTGTCTGTAAACAAATGTGAAAACGTGTCAAAGGGTCTACCAGTTTATCCTCAAAAGATTATAAAAGAGAGCAGTAAATATATCACAAATCGTTTTACAAGACATCCCTTTAATTACTTGTGACACTTTCTCCTCAGCAATATACTCTTCTAGGGATATTAATAAAACCTGATCTATGTTTGTAAACATGATACGTGCCAAGTAATCCCTCTGTTTCTCTGTATCATGGTGTTGTAAATAATATAAATCTGAGCTGTTGGCCTGAAAGTTATTGCAAATATTTGACATGGATGATTTACACACATTATTGATCTACTTAATGGAATCACGAATGTGGGATGCTTTAACTTCATAGGCCGAGAGCCAATTAGCCTTTCCACCTTCTTTCATGGTACAGCTGTTTAGGGCATAAGAGTTTATGTGCAGCATCTCCTACAAACAAATGCTACATTTTCCTTTTGATTTGTGTAGTTCTAGAATATCTGACGACAAGTCTTTCTTGCATTATTTAACTAGTAGAGGAAATTGAGTCTGTTGTTCATCCTTTCGCTTTGCAAGCCATACAAAGGTTGTATGAACGAACATTTGGCTTTAGATTGGTGCTAGAGTTCTTCTACTAATTAGAAAGAAATCTATCCTGGCATGTGACTTATGGACATTAAAGTAAAAACTATAATTTCTTTCACAGGAATCTTGAAATCTCAATGCATTTAGACACTTCTGGTGACCTAAACCACTCAGTGGAGAAGGTGATGTTCCTTTGTAACATGAAGATACTGAGGCTCCACCTTGACTGGGACACAAAGTGATTGATATTAAGATCCATCCCCGTAACAATGTCACCCGAGCAAAATTAGATATGACAAGCAGCCTAAAAGAATTCCAATGACAAGTAGAGATGTATTTCAGTTCCCTTCGTTTCACTAACATCGATGGCCAAATGTCCTGTAGTTGCGAGTTGCATCGCCTTTGTACTAAATTAGCAGTTATATGGAAGGCAGACAGGATGAATTCTTTTACTCACTAAATGCACCCTCGTTAAGACATAAAGGGCAAGTTGATTTTGATTAGGTAAGGAAAATACAATGGGTACAGACAAGAATCATATAGCAGTCTTCTGGGGTACCCCGTGCTTCACGAACAAGGCCCTAAGTCTTAGGGCCTAAGAGATGACCCTCCAGATCTCCATTTGCTACTATTGCCTTGATACTTCTTATTTCTTGGCAGGCGATTCTCGTCATCATCTAAATAATTTTTATTTTTTTATTGGGTTTTATTGCATATAATCACTTACAAACCAAATAATAGTGGGAGGATAGTGGGAGCATAAAAGGAACAGAAAAAAGGCAATAGTAACCCGTATACATACATTAGCAATGACCACAGTTTAGATAGATGATGGCAGTATTGCTTAACGATAAACAAAGGCCAAGCACAGTGCAGTATCCCAGTTCGTATATCAGCACGGCAGATTTCAGCTGTATTTTACTGACATAGAGCAGTCCTCATGGCCCGTCTGGGTACCAGAGCGGAGGAACAGCATGCACATCAGAGCCGCAAACGGGCAGGAAATAACAAATACCCCGTCCCTTCTCAGCTCACACCTCAGGGGTTTTAGCAACACAACAACACCAGACCCAACTGACCTATTTGGGCGGTAATCTTCAACCTGATAGAGATACTCTATTCTGAGGTTTTTGCTACCTTCCTTGCTAAATAACTGATATAATCCCCAGAAATGTTTTGGGCGGAAGTAATTCACTATAGAGTACTATTTGTGTATTGCAGAAAAGCATATCATTAAACATTCAGCCAGAGTGGCGCCGGCCCACGTGACCAACGCATGGCTATTCTATGCTTTGCAATCATCATCCCCATATCTATCAAGCGGCAGATGTCCTTCTTTATCTGTTTTGAGAACCCCAGGAGCGCCAATAAGGGATGGGGGATACTACTGTCTCTGTGATTTTACTCAACTTTTGGAATATCAATATCCAGTAGTTGGCTATATCTGGACATATCCAGGCCACATGGATAAAGTCCGCTGGATTAGCCCTACATCGTTCACAATCAGCTGTTTCCCGCAGGCCATATCTATGAAGGCGGGCTGGTGTGTAGTACACTCTGTTAAAAATGTTTAAATGTATTAAACAATGACGGCCATTTAACGAAATACACCACATTGCCTCACAGCATTAGCTCCAGGTGCCATCTTCTAGGGCCACCTCTAAGTGGCTATGGGCTTTAGTATAAAAATTCTTACGGTAGCCCTGCACTGTACTACAAATTCTGGAGACCAATTTGTTGGGGACTATGATTGTAATAAAAATGAGAAGGGGTTGACCTCCGGGGGTTCCGCCATGTCATCGCCAAGGAGCCCCCGCAGGGAGTGCCACACCCTATGAAGGTGAAATCACACCAGCAGGGGATATTATGTCTCTCGGCCTGAATCCCAGTCCAGTCAAGCGCATTCCCAGCTATGAAGAGGTCTCCCATTTTAGTTACATTAAGTACCTCTAGTGCTATGAGTACCTCTTTTTCCCCGCTAATTGGCAGTAAATGGCACCATTCCAGTGGGGTAAGTGGGGAGTACAATATAGCTCTCTCCTGTCTCTTTGTCAAGTTATGCCACGCATGTACGGTGGCATTGACCGGGTCCAAGATGCCAGTGCGTCTGTCTGGAGCTTTAAATAGCATAGTTGGCAACGGGGAGGGCGCAGCAACTATCTTTTCAATCTGCAAGTGGGGGGGGGGTTGAGTGTTGGTGTATCCGGTGATATGTATGCAAGCATTGTACAACCCTATAGTAGAGTTCTAAGTCAGGGGCTCTCAGTCCACTAAAGGCGTAGAGGAGAGTTAGTATTTTCCATTGGACGCGTGGTCGTTTCCACCCCGAGGCCAATTTAGTCAGTAATGTTCTAACAGCTTCCTCTAAATTAGCTCAACAGTACTTCTCACTGCATACAATCTCAGGATCAGAGTGGACTTGGATTCCCAGATACTGCACCGGATCATTTGACCAGATGAGGGGAAAGTCTAATTCAATGGGGGCTGAGGTCAGTGGGAATATTATGGATTTAGTCCAATTGATTTTTACGCCTGAGAATACCCCAAAATACACTACCTCTCGCAATACCAGAGATAAATTTGACTCAGGATTTCTAATATACTGGAGTGTGTCATCAGTGTAAGAAGATATTATTAAATTATAGTTCGGGAACCAAATGCCTCTCTGCCTGTTGTATTCACTGAGGGCACAGGCGAGAGGCTCCACCACAATTGCATATAGGAGAGGGAACAACGGACAACCCTGCCGAGTACCTCTGGATACTTTAAACGGGGCAGTAACTATATCTCCAACCCTTATTCAACTAGTACTGAAACTAGTTTGATATATCTCGCCAACACCCATTCTCCTCATAACTGAAAACATGAATGCCCACCTCTACCAAATCATAGGCTTTTTCTGCGTCTAGGAAAACCGCAAAAGCCTTGATCTCAGGATTAGTGTGTTGTATTACCCCGACAGTGCACAAATTATGAACATCAGACATACACCGACCCTGCACATGTTTAGGAAGGACCTCTAGACCTGGCTCTTCGACTGATCCAGAGCCAACCCCCCCAGCACCTTGAGACCCTCACGGGTGAGTAGCACGCTTTACAAACCCTTTTGATTGATTGATTAAAATTATAAGTTCAATTGTGCCCTGGGACAAAGCCCTCTTGCTCTGGGCTGACCAGTTGTGGTACTAATGGGGCCAAGGGATTGGCAAGGACCTTGGCTTAAATTTTAGTGTCTACATTCAGTAGAGTGTAGTGAAAGAGCCACTTTTGTAGTCTGGCACACTATGATGACCTCCAACTATCACCATTTTAATTGATGTTAGTGTGTTATTTTACCCTAGCCTTAATGTAGGATGGTCCTGCATTTGCCTGCTTCTCTTCTGTTCTGTAATCTTGCTGTCTTTCAGTGGGACCTGTTACAGAGTGGAACAGTCTTGCCAAGAGCAGAGCGTGTGGGATGTGTATTTGAAGGTGTGCAGTTGTGCAGGAATGTGTATTGTATTGTGCATTGGTGAGAATTATGAGTTCTTACTATTGGGTTTGACCATTCTGTTTTCTGACTTTATCTTGCTTAATGGCAGGGCTTGCCTATTGGCTTTGGCATAATCTTATGCCATCTTGCATTAGTGGCCTATGCATAAGCGACTCCATCTTCTGAGCCTTTCCAGGTGAGAAGTGATGTTTTGCTTTCACTTGTTTTCTGCACTCTGTGTGCTAGTAGAGAGTGGTTCTTATCAGAGGAATGTACAGGCTCCTTCTCGAAGTCATAGCAAAGGCCTGATCAACCAATGCTGTGTCCTGGGCACGGAGTGGTACGGAATCTGATGGGAAAAGGAGAGGCTTGGTAGAAGCTTCGACCAATGTTCCACTTGTATTAAAAGGGAGAGCCACCACTGGTCTGGTGGAAGTGGGAGTTTGGATTTCGAGTGAGGGCAGATGTGTCTATCTTGGATTGAACCCTGATTTCTGAGCTCTGATCCCCGGCTGTGTGAAGACTTCCCCCGGCCAGAAGTGGACAGTGTATGCATCAGGTGATGTATTGAGTGTTGTGACTATTGCCATTGTGATGTGAGCCAGTGGCTGTGATCGTTTGAGGTGTTTCTTTGTGGTGTGGGAGGTGCACATCCAGAGTGATCCTCTACTCTGTATATAAATCTTTCTGATCTCTTGCAGGACGTCCAGTGTATCTTATCTTATATCCGTTATTGCTTGTTTATTAATCCGTATTATAGCTTGCTCAGTTATTGATTCATGCCTTTAGATTATAAGTTTGCTACAAATATTTGAATATAATGCATTTGGTATCTGAGACAGCCTTTGTTTAGAGAGTATTATGTAATAAACCCCAAGCCTTATTCTAAAAGGGATAGCCTTTGCATGTTGTTAAATAAAACTCCTTTTCAAAAGGTGCAGTTTGTTTTGTGTTGCAGTGTTGCTGTGCCAGGGGTGGTAAGACATGCTTAGAAGTGTAGATTATTCAAAGGTGTAAGTATATATTTGCCTCCCACTGTTGGAGTGCAGTGATTGGGTGTGGCGTATTGGTGAGAAGCCACATTCAAAACATAGTGATAATGGCCTGAATGAGGCGCATTCATTAGGGGGTTTACCTGGTTTCAGTAGTGTGACTATCAGGGCTTTCCTCATAGAGGGGGCATTGCACCAGATTATTACTAAATGTGGGATAAGAAGATCTTTGAATTCTTTATAAAAGGTGATGGTAAGGCCGCCCTGTCCCGGAGCACTACCCGAGCGCATGGTTTTTAAAGCTTCGTGTAGTTCCCAAGCCTCCAGGACCCTCATAAGTTACTCTCTATGTGTGTTTGCTAACCAGGAAAGTTTAATGTGCTCTAAATAGTCGAATATATCAGCCTCGTCCGCAGTCATCCATGAAGTATAGATCTGTATAGTACTGACTAAAGTGGTTTGCGATGCCCGTCAGTTCTTTTACCAGCTCTCTTGTAGCTGCTGCCCGGGATCCTGGAGGCAGTGTCAGCACAAGTCGTGCAAGCCTGCCACACAAGCAGTTCCCTGCGCCACCATAATCCCGAAGAAGCCCTATTTAGGAATTTGAAGGTACTTCTGACCTTTACTCAGATATATAAATTCTGACTCTCAACACTGGAATTGGTAGATATCCACTTCCACCACTTCTTCTAGCTCCTGAAGAAAGCCCCCCCCCCCGACCCTTCTGGGCGCTCAAATGGGCTGAAACATGTCGACCACCTATCTGAACTAGTAAGTGCAGTGGACTAATAACACTTCCAACCACGCACAACACTGTTTTTACTCTACCCATGCTCCAAACTGAATAAAGTTGAAGTTTAGTAAGTATGTGGCCCTTTTAAAAATTCACTTCACTTGAGCACTCACACTCTTCTCACTATTACTGACCACTACTGAAATAACCAGTGGTTCCCTCCAGGTGGATTAAAAGAAACCCAACGATCCTCGTTTCCTCCAAACTCAGGCGCATTTTCCCTGGTACCTCTGACAGGTGCTGGAGGGGATGCAGTCAACTGGGAGATTTCCAACATATCTGGCGGGACTGCCCTTCCATTAGACCTTACTGGGAAGAGATCTTAGCGCAGATTAAGGAACTGCTGGGCTACCCTATCCCGACTGACATGGCGGGGGTTATTTTGGGGCTGCACGACCCGTCTCTCCTACACCAGACCAAGGCAGACAAAAAGATCCTGTGGCTATGCATAAGGGCAGCTAAGCTTACATTGGCGCGCCTGGAAAAAGAACGAAGCCCCCGCCCTCTCTCTCTGGTATGCTCGCCTTTGGCAACTATTGAGCTTGGAGAGAATGGCAGACATCTTCCAGGACGACTTCAAAAACTTTGAGCTTCGATGGGGCCCACTGGTCGCATTCCTATCTAGGGATCTTCCGTCTGCGGTTTGCCCTCCGTCTGTCAGAGCGCTGAATCTCTTCCAGATCTGAGTACCCCATCAGCGCTGCTCAGCGCCACACCGTGGCCCTAGTCTTCTAATATCTCTTTCATTCTCGTTCGCTTGTGTCTTGTTTTGGCCACCACCATGAGGGGTGGGGGGGAGGGAGAGGGTGCGGGGGGGGGGTTGTGTGCTTCATACATATTTTGCCTTCTGTTGAGGCCATCTGTTGCCTGCCAGCCTTTCTAAGCCCTTCCCAATGGCGTGGGGAGAGTCAACGGGTGGACTTGCCATTCAGCTGGACGCGATACCCCTTTCTGCTTCTGCTCTTCCTTTTGGGGGCTCCCCCTGCTATGATTAACTTGGCTGCTCTACAGGGGTCTGGGGACTCTCCCGCCTTAATGTCAGCTACAGGTAACTCTTGACGGGCTCCTCTACTTGCTTGTTACTGACCGCTGATTTGTTTGCTCCCCTGCGTGAGTATGCTGGCACTTGAATTGGCTTTCCCTGCATTATTTCTGTAGGTAAAACTTCAATAAAGATATTTTCGACAAAAAAAGAAACCCAGCAGCAGCCGAAGATGGCGGTGGCTTAGTGGGAGAGCTCCGCGGCTGAAGCGGCCTCCGATGTAATCCGACCAGTGATCCGTGACATTTCTGTCCCAAGCGGGAAGGTACTGATGCCCAGGACCGAGCGGCAGAGGCACGGCAAAACGGGAAGAAAATCCGACGCAGGAGAGACGAGTTCTCGTAGACCCCGAGTGGGCCCCTGAGGAGATCCAAAGCCGGGGATTGGCATGGGCTGGTGAGCCGACGGGAAGTGAGCCAGCCTGGGCGGAGAGCCGCCGGAAGCGCCCGCCCGCGACGACAAAGAAGAGAAGACCCCCCGACGTCCCGCTGCACCGCACAGACATCTAGAGCCCCGAGCGGGACCTCAGGCGCCCCCGCGCTGAGTGGCGGGGAGAGGCACAACCGACCAGAGGAGACGGGTGAGGGTGCTCGGAGGGGCGGAATTCAGGTCCGGATCCGCCATCTTGTGAAACGGGCTGAGACCCCGTAAAAGCCGGACTGGAGCAGGTACCGACATCCAGCTGCGAAGCGCCATCGGACACAGCGAGGCACAGCGCGCAGGGCCCCCCCTCCCCTCCCCCCCCCGCCGAGTGAAGGCGCATTGAGGACGAAGCGAGCGCAGGTGTGCACAAGCGCCTCTGTGGCATATCGAGAAGCCCCAGTGACTCCTTATCCCTGGACACGGGCAAAGCTACTAAGGGGAGTCAAACACCCTGCAATGGAGGTGGGGGAGTGAGAATTGACGCAACGGACATTGCAATGGAGGTGGGGGTGTGAGAATTAACGCAACGGACATTGGTGGGGCGCAGCAGTCAGAGACTCGTTACCACTCAACATCCATTGGCCTCACGTATAGCAGACCAGGGGGTGCACGCACCGACGCACAGTAAGGCCGGAGGTGAGCCTGGGGATACCAAGCCGGGGCGCCAAGAGGCACAACAGCGGGTGGACGGTGACCCGGATACATCCGAGAGACTGGTGGCCACAGGGGAGTGTATAGGACCGAGTATCAGCAACCAGGGATCGAAGCACTCGGCTCCACGACCAGGATGGCCGGCAAGGGGCCGAAAAACAACACGGCGCAGTCCCGCCTTGACCGCTTTGCGTACGAGAAACCAGTCACCCCCCCACCGGACGCCAGATCACAGACGGGCAAGACAGTGGAGACGACGGGAGGCAAGAAGGCTACTCTGGACGACGTCATGAGGGCCCTCACCCAGGTGCAGGCGACGGTGGGGTCCATATCAGCCGAAATCACACTGATTCGGGCAGATTTCCACAAAATGACGGAGAAAGTGAACTCGATGGAAATTGTGACGAAAGCATTGGTGGAGGATGTCTCGGAACTGCAGATTAATATGGAACGTGTCTCGAAGGAAAATAAGGAACTGAGAGATAAGCTCGATGACCAGGAAGGACGCTCGAGGCGGAACAACATCCGCATACTAGGTGTGCCAGAATCGGAAGACACAAGGGCAATGGATTTGTATGTGGAGAACTTAATCAAGCAGCACCTACAACCTAAGGGACTCTCAAACTTTTTCACTGTGGAGAGAGCACACAGGGTCCCTGGTGGACGCCGACAAACGGGAGCTAACCCCAGGCCAATTATAGCACGGCTCTTTAACTTCAGGGATCGAGATGTCATTCTGCAGGCGGCAAGAACCTCACCCCCCATTAAGATTCAAAACGCCACGCTAGCCTTCTTCCCGGATTACACTGCGGAAGTCGCGAGAAGGAGGAGAACATTTTTCGAGGTTAAAAAAGAACTACGAGCCAGGGAAATCCCTTATGCTATGCACTTCCCAGCCAAACTTCGAATTGTGGATGACAACAAGACTTGGTTTTTTGAATCCCCGGAGGCGGCAAGGGAATGGCTGGAGGGCTGGCGGACGATGGGCCAGCCTCGGCGCTCCAGCAGGCAGAGCCGCAATCGCCTCGGAGTAATGTTCAGGAGGGGGGCGACGACGGAGAGCAGTAATCCCCGGATACTGTTTATTTGGATGCTGAGAATGCCGCCTTGGACACTGGGCTGAGGGCCTCCGCGACTAAGGAGGAGGCCGCCGACTGCGGAGAGTCCTTCACCCCAGCGAGCAAGTACTATGTTTTGGGTTGGGATCAGGCACTCTGCTGAGTTTGGGGGGCGGGCAGTTCGTAGTCCGTTGAGCAAGAGGGCAGGGAGGGGGGGAGTTGGGGGAAGGGTAGGGGTTGGAGTTTTAGTTTGGTTTCAGGGTCAGGACAAACAACGCTGGGCGCAAGCGCGTAGAGTAGAGGTACCATGGCATCGCATAAAGGCTCAATACTTGTCCAAACATGGTGGGAGGAGGTGATGTTATGGGGCAAGCAACCCCGTTGAATATTATGTCCTGGAATGTAAGGGGCCTGGGTGACAAAATAAAGAGAGGGCTGGTGTTACAAGGCATAAAAAGACTAAACCCCGCTCTGATACTACTGCAGGAAACACATCTAACAGGCACAGCTACACGGGCCCTGGATAGGAAGGGATACAGCATGGTCGTACACTCTGAATTTACGAAGGGTTCCCGTGGCACAGGGATCTTAATGCACCGGTCATCTAAATTCATAACCCTATCCACTAAAGTCGACACACAGGGGCGCTTTGCAGCAATACATGGGCAGTGGGAGGGGAGGCCGCTCAACGTGGTGTCAGTATATATCCCACCGGCACTGCATGCCACGGCTCTTCCAGAGTTGGGGAACTTCTTACTGGAACTTCCGGAGGGGGACCTAGTTATGGGGGGCGACTTCAATGCCGTTGCTCATACCACGATGGACCGCTTCCCGGTACGCTCACAAACACCGGGACCCTCCCGATTGCATGACTTCATGGAAGCACAGGGGTTGGTAGATGTATGGAGGCAGTCCCACCCAGACGACCATCAGTACACATATTATTCAGCGGTTCATGACAGCCTATCGAGAATTGACTACCTCCTCACACTGGGGGGGGGCCTCCTCACTGTAGCCGATGTCCAAATCCGTCCACGAGGGATCTCAGATCACTCCCCACTGACACTATCCCTTTCCAGTCATGAAAGTACGCGCAGACGCATTTACCCTATCTACCCAGGCTACCTTCGTGAACCGTCAGTGGCAAAAGCATTAAAAAAGGGCACCAGGTCATACTTTGCTGAGAATACGGGATCAGTGCGCTCCCATACAACTTTGTGGGAGGCCTACAAGACAGTTCTGCGCGGACAGGCCGTCTCTGCTATATCACACCATAAGCGCACAAAGCGTCAGGCAATGGTAGACTTGGAGGAACAACTGGACAGGGCCACACAAGATCATGAGAGAGACCCAACCGAGCATACACAACACGTGCTCCGGATGTGTCAGCAGCGTCATGCAGACCATGAGCGCCGCAGGGCGATAGACAATATAGTAGCGACAACACACAGGATATACGACGTGGGCGACAAGGCGGGAAAACTGCTGGCCTGGCTAGAAAAAAAAAGGGGAGGGCAGAAGGCCATTCTGCGGTTGAGAGACCCAGGCTGAGTGGTACAGACCAGCCCGGCTCGAATAGTAGAAGTACTGGCGGATTATTTTCAATCCGTATACTCCCCTGACTTCGAGGTCACCCAGGAAATGGCGGAGAGGTCACTAGCAGATGTACCTACCAATACACTGCCTCAGGACAAGCGGGACGAGCTTGACTCGGACCTGACAACCGAGGAGATACAGGCAGCTATTGCGGCTTTACACCCGGGGAAGGCGATCGGCCCCAACGGGGTGCCGATTGAGTGGTACAAGACCATGGCGGAGACGCTGTCTACGCCCCTACTCCAAATGTACATAGAGTGTCTGGGGAACGGGCAACTGCCGCCCGATCAGCGTACGGCCACAGTGATAGCTATACCAAAACCCGGTAAACCCCCGGAAGACTGCGGGTCATACCGTCCGATTTCCCTCCTTAACGCAGAGAGTAAAATTCTGGCGAAACTGCTGGCCACTAGATTGCTGCCACACCTGGCGCACCTGATACACCCAGACCAGTCGGGGTTTATGCCGCACCGGAGTACGGCGCTGAACCTTCGACGGCTTCACGGAGTGATGGCACGCGCTCCACTACTGGAAGAACCAGCGGCAGTGCTCTCCTTGGATGCCAGGATGGCATTCGACATGGTAGAGTGGAGCTATCTTTTTGCGGTGCTGGCGCACATGGGTATCGGTACAAAATTCATATCCTGGGTCAGGCTACTGTACACTAAACCCGTGGCGCGAGTGGCGGCCAATGGCCACATCTCGAGGGAGTTTCCGCTGGCGAGAGGCACGAGGCAGGGGTGCCCACTCTCACCGTTGTTATTCGCCTTAGTATTGGAACCCTTGGCGACAGTCATCAGGACCACACAGCTGCTGAAAGGTATTCAGTGGGGAGGTGACTGGGAAGACAGAGTCTCCCTATACGCCGACGACATGTTAGTCTACATTACGGACATCGAGCAGGGAGTACCGGTCCTGTTGGCTTTATGCGAGAGACATGGCACGGCATCAGGGTATAAAATTAACTGGTCGAAATCAGTACTCTACATGCTTAATGGCACTCCACCGCCCCTGACGGCAGACTGCCCGTTGCTGATCGAATCCCTCTGCTTCAAGTACTTGGGGATCCAAATCACCCGTGACCATGCGACTTTTATAGACCGAAACCTTAAGCCACTACTGGATAGGTTCAAGGCGGACGTGCGACACTGGAAGACCCTACCATTGACTTTGCTAGGCAAGGCGGCGCTATTCAAGATGATGGCACTGCCGCGCTTCTTGTATGTCCTAGAAAACACGCCAGCAATGGTTCCACCGTCGTTTTTCAAGCAGGTATCGGAGCAAGTGTCAGGACTGCTGTGGGGAGAGAAACCGGCCAGGGTCGCACAGGTGAAAATGGTGAGGGATTGGTATAGCGGGGGGATAGCGCTCCCACACCTTGAATTGTACTACTGGGCGGCACACCTTAAGGTAATTAACCAATGGTTACACGTAGCTCAAGATGACCCCGCGTACGTAGCTGACAGGAGGCAACTAGGCGTGAACACCCTACTGGCCCCGCTATATAACAAAAGTCTGTTAACAAACTTGAGAGGCCCGACCAAACACACAGTGGCTATATGGCACAAAGCACAAAGGCGTCTGGCATGGGAGGGAGTGATCACCAAGCTCACACCGCTATGGGACACCAAGAGCCTGGGTAACCTACGAAGTAGTAAGGGGTTTAACCAGTGGGACGACATTGGGATCTCTACGGTGGGGGATATGTGGACAGGGGATAGGGTAATCTCATTTGCGGCCCTGCGGGAGCAATACGAGATGGAGGTTACCGAAACATATAGATATATACAAATCAGACACGCACTCCTATCTGTGCTGGAGCCGGGTACGGCGGTCCCAGAATCGGCTCCGTTAGAAGACCGGCTGCTGACAGATTACATGGAAGCAAGTGCGACCTCACTTACCTATCGTAAACTATTGAATAACCTACCGGACCCACTAGTGAAACTGAAGGAACGCTGGGAGGAGGAGGTTGGGGACATGGACGAGGCAGACTGGAACGCAGCATTAGCGTCACCCAAGGAGGCGGGTATATCTACACGTTTTAGACTGGTACAATTTAAAATTTTACATAGGGTCTACTACACCCGCACGACTCTACATAGAATCCAGAGGGCTGATCACCCATACTGTCTAAGAAATTGTGGGGAGGAGGGTACGCTGTTCCATACATTGTGGGCCTGTCCAACTATTCAAGATTATTGGAGGAGGGTTACACGCACAATGGGCCAGACCTTGCACACCACACTTACACCTGATCCCAGAGTCAGCCTACTGAATGTATGGGACCCGACGGACCTGACACAGCATGGGAAGAGATGGGTAGTTATCGGGATGATGGTGGCAAAACGTGACATAGCACTGAACTGGGGGGCGAGCAATACCCCGACCCTGACTCAATGGAGTAGAAACATGGACATGTTAATGATTACTGAAAGAGCAGTTTACCAACAGAGACTTAACCCACGAAAATGGAATAAAATATGGTCACCATGGAATGTATATAGGGGTGAAATCTGTGAGCCATTACCCGAGGATGAAGATTCTGATAGCGAAGGGGAGGATGAGGGACTAGTGTGAAAGGGAGGAATGGGGGTTGGGGTAGGGACGTCGGATAAGACGGGTAGCTTGAGCCTCGAGAACAGAAATGGACTTGATTTCAGTTGGGAAATGTAACCGATGCAATGTCAAGGGTAACATATACTCGCGCAAAGTAGTACGTAATTCTATGCAAACAAGAAATTGTCACGACCCTGTTTGGTTGTTCAGTTGTTAAAAAGAAAAATGCTAATTTGAAAAGTTGCATAAGTAGCTGCGGACGGCTGAATGTTGAGGCCAAGCAGCCGAAAGAAATAACAATGCATAATTAAACTGTCTTTGCAACAATAAAAACAAATTTAAAAAAAAAAAAAAAAAAGAAACCCAATGATGATGCTGCCACGTATCTGATTATGCTGTAGAATCAAGATATACCGCCTAACGACCTGTCTGCGTGAATGAGGAGTTTTAAGTGATGACGGTGAGAACTCGCGAACCCTGGTTGCAGGTACAAGTGATCTATTCCCCATTGATATTGGCTGCACGTAATTCTGCAACTGTGGCAGCCTCTCTCCTGTTCCGCTGTAAGGCTGCTAAGGTTGCCCCCGGTCGCTCTCCCTCGCCATAAGTTTTGCCCACTGCATATTTACCCATATGTTTGACCTTACAGTCAGCAATTTCATGGTATTCTTCCAATGTCTTTCTTAGCTCCTCTGCCGAATGAGCTTCTCCCCCTAACAAGGCAGCTTGCTCTAAATCAGCCAATCGTTTTTCTAGGCTGTCAAGGCATCCTTTCAACGATCGGAGAACGCCTGAGTGTTTAGAGATAGCTATACTGCGAGAATTGAGATAACGAACCCATATAAATTTAAAGAAATTCTCTATGGCGTTCGATATGTCAGTTTTAAAAACGCTGTCCAAAAGTGATTAGGGGGAAGCGCCATGTAAACAGGGCAGGTCTTTTCAGCAGGCTTTCTAACTCGAAGTATGGGCAAATGATCTGAAAGTGAGCGCGGGAGGGTCACACATTCCCTAACTATAGGGAATAAGGCTCTGGCTATAAACCGATAATCATTTCTTGTATGTAAGTCATGTGGGGTGGAATAATGAGTAAAAACTCCACTCCCATGAGAACAGGTACACCAGACATCTGTCATGTCCAACTGTACAATGGCGTCAGTAATGGTTTTAGCAGAGGCGGAGTAGCGCCGGACTGGGCCCGTAGATCGGTCCAGAAAAGGGTCAAAAACGCAGTTACAATCACCTGCCCAAAGCTGCGAGTTGTGATGCTATTTTGCTAGCGTTTCAGTAAGTTGCAGTAGAATTGGGGATTATCGAAGTTTGGGCCATATACATTTACCACAAAAAGGTCCAACCCCTTCCCCCTGCATCTAGAAATAACAGATCGGCCCATGGAATCGGCCTCGATGGGCTCTATTGTGAATCCTGATTTCGGGTTCATCCATGTAAGCACCCACCTAGCATGTGTGGATAAGCCGGACGCATGGAATGAGCCCTGCAGTCTTCTGTGCCTGAACATTTTAGTACCTGCGGGCAGATGGGTTTCTTGTAACAGTGCAACATCAATTGCATTTCTCGCAAGGTAGGCAAATTCTTTGTGCACCTTGCGGTAGTCATTTAGACCTCTGATGTTCCACGTGAGCATTCTCGCTGCGCAACCTCTACCAACGTCATCTTTGATTAACCTGAATGAACCTGCCTGTCCTACTGCCTACTGGGCTTACCAGCAACACGGCACTATTCGAGCAATGTCGGAGTATGTATACCACGCTGTGGTCATAACAATAAACTATTTAAAATCTCCCCCCACTGAACGCCACACTTTCCCCAACTTGTCATGAACAAGTTACCCACCCCCCTTAACAAAAGAAAAATGGCTAAAAGCCATGCAGTGGGACACACACTGGAGTGGATGTTGCCTTTCCGCCGAACCTCGCTCCACATGAGCGAGTAGAGGCTGTGCCATCAGAAAGCCATTCGGAACATTTTGCAATTAACCACATAAAATTACTCAGAATATTTGGGGCAGAAGGTGGTCTCCCACCCCCATATTACACATGCCTGTGCCTAGAGCTACAAAGTCAACATTTCAGATGAGTCAAAGTCACCATGTATAATCAGTAACATTCAAAGGATATAGGTTGGAGTTCGAGACACAATGGCCTCCTAGTAACAGTTAGTCCGCTTATCGATGGCTCCCCAAGTCCCCTATGACAGTTTCTCAAAGTCGCTGTTCCGCGCCTGGGTTTTGGAGTATTCCTTTAGGGCTTTCTGCAGAGATTTAGGATATAGAAATATCGAGACGCTGTTCATGTTGACCCTGAGCCTGGCGGGGAAGAGCATAGCGTACTCAAGTGTTTGGCCAGGTAGTTTGCATTTCAGTGGGGCCAACTGTCTCCTACCCTCCTGGACCTTCATTGTAAGGTCAGGAAAGAGTGATATAGAAGAGCCCTCAAAGTGCAGTTGCCCTTTTTCTCTGGCTCTCTTCAGGGCAGCATCCCGGTCTCTATAGTTCAGGAGTTTTGTGATTACCAGGCGCGGCTGCGCGCCCGGGGAGGCCTGGGACCCAGAGAATGGTGGGCCCGCTTGACCACGAACATGGATGAGAAATTGTCTTGACCCAGCAGGGACACTAAAAGCTTTTCTGTGCATGCCTCCATGTTGCCCAGGGCCGTGGACTCAGGGAGCCCAATAGTACGAATGTTGCTTCTCCTGGACCGAACTTCCAAATCCTCAGTTTTATCTTGCAGCAGAGGGAGGGCCTTGTCTAGTTGTTTTTGCGCAATATCAGTGTCAGAATGAGCTTCCTCCACCTCTGTCACGCGCCGTTCCACCATATCCAGTCGCTTGGCATGTTTGTCGAGACGCTCCGACATTCGGGCCACGCGGAAGGCTAGGGACTCTATTTTGCCATCAATTGTGCTCAGGCTCCGCTGCATAGCTGCCAGGATTTGTCGCAGGTCTGCAGGTGTTTCATACGTCATGCCTGTTTGCCTTTTCGGGGACTGAGCGTCACCCGTCTTGCGGGACCAGGATTTCCGCTGCTCGAATTTTAGCTTTGGCTGCGTCTTGTCCACCTTCCCCATCGGTGTGGCCTTCGTGTTGACGCTTGCCAACCAAGGGTCGCGGGGTAGGTCCCTCTTCTCAGTTCAAAGGAGTGCAGGTCTAGACAGGAGCCAACAGGCGAGATGCAACTCACGGCCCACTATATACGCTTGAAAGACATGGTGCCTGAAGGAGAAGGAAAGTCAAAGGAGCACCACCCTATTGCAGGCTAGTAAAATGGGCAGACTTGCCCAGACTAAAGCTAGCTGTGGGTGTGGCAGTGCCCCCCGGGAAAGGCATGTGCTGAACAGTTATGCGTCTGGCAGTAACAGTTCAGGTGGGGGGATCTACCACGAGGTGCCAAGCCCCTGCTATAGGCGATCGTCCTGTCATCAATGTCCACCCACGTGCCCCAGGCCTCAAGGAATCCGGCGAACCACACTCTTAGGTGGTATAAATAGATAGTCTCAAAGTCTTAAAACAGGGCCAGTGCCACTGGTAGATTTTGGGTGCCAAGGATTACCACGCTGTGAATCCGAGGCCCACAAGTACCCCGGTTACTCGGCGCCCCCAGGTGTGTGTGCGGCAAGTCTCTTTACCGGACCTCCGTCGCTATAGCGCTGCTAGGATTGGGGGTGGAGGGTTGTGTCACTCTTCTGCCGCTGGTCTTGACGTCCCACAAGGACAACAGGACCCAGGCCGCAACCGGTCAGAGGAGAGGCGCACCCCCGGCCAAAGCCAGACACACATCGGGCCACCCCCCCGAGCAGGCCAAGAGAGACCGGGCCCACGCAGCTCACACTCCAGCCGCAGGGCACCAGATGGCACTGGAACCCGCAGCCACACCCGGGTCATAGTGCATCCCTCCACCGGATACTGCGGGTGCTCCAAGGTTCAGCTGGAGAGGTCCTGGTAGCTCAGCTTAATTTAAGTCACCAAGGCAAGCCTCAACTATAGGTGGGGCGGCTTCCCTTTCCCTTGAGCTGTCGAGTGCCTCGGTCCCCTCGCTGGCGACAAGAAGGATATGCGCTGGGTTAGTGTCGCTTGCTCTGTCTATTACGGCGTGTTTAGTGTAACAACACTGCCAGGATGCATGGCAGATTGTTGAGATGGCTTGCGGTACTCCTTTAGCATGCAGCTATCTTGTGAGCTGGCAAGCTCCGCCCGCATCATATAACTAATTAAGGACACCTTAACACTATTGTTCTAAGGTTACCACTCTGCTGACTAGTGTAGAAAGGTGGATATCTGACTATATGGTTACCCCAACTCTTTGCCTAGTGTTCAGCTGTTTTTTTACTTAGTTGGCCTGGGATCCTGCTATTCAGGGCCCCAGGCTATCTGCTCTCTCTGTAAAATGGACTCCATGTACTTTAGGTACATATCCAATTGGGTATTGGGCCACCTTATGAGCCCCTGTATAGTGTACCATAGGTACCCAGGGCATAGGTGCATACAAGGCCTACCAGGGGCTGCAGCATGTATTGTGTCACCCCTGGCTGGCCATCCAAACTGACACCACAGGCTGAACACTCAGCTTGGGCAAGGTGGTGTAATCACCCCTTGCTTAGATATAGTATTCCTATATCTACCCTTAAAGATAGACACATATATACCTATAAGTCACTCCTATGGCAGGCCTTGACAATCCCGAAGGCAGAGTGCTTGGTTTTATGTGAGATGGTGCTCTAGCATGAGCTGAGCCTGTCTGCAGCTTTCGGAACCATGTCCTTATAGCTGTTCTATGATATAGCCATACCATATACTCTTAAGTGCATTATAATCCTCACGGTTAATGCTAACTTTGGTTTGGCTTTATCAAACATGTTGTGTAAGGTATCAAACACTTTGGAATACTACCCCCCGCCAGTTCTGGTGGCGGGGGTAGCATTCCACCCTTCTAGAGGGAGAAGACATGTAGTTACTGCTTTACCCGGTTAAAGTTAAACAGAGCCTCAGCATCACAAAATGGATGCTGCTGCCACAGACATGAGTCTGACCTCCTGCTGCTGGATGAAACTCCGGCAGGGGAGGCCTGGACAATAGGTTTCCTGTCAAGGGGGGTTCTTGGCTCCTCCCCAGACAGCCTGTAGTGGATTGAAGCAGCATGGGTTCAATGGAAACTGCTGTTTCCAGACACTGCCTGTGGCACACAAGGTGCTCCATGCATAGCCCGGTTCAAACCAGTGGCTGGGGCACTCCAGCCCCAGCTCTGGCGCGAAACTGGACAAAGAGAAAGGGGTGTAACCACCCCCTTCTCAGGTTCCACCCATAGGAGGGACCTAGCAGGTAATCCTGCCCCTTAGATTAGTATAAAGTTAGGAGCGGTGTCTAGAGATATTAGATTTTCCTGGAAGAAACCTGAAACGAACTCTTGGACCTTCGACGTTCCATTTCGAGTGGAAGACTGAAGACATCTCCCTTGTGGTCAGTGAGTGACCACCCTGTGCAAACAGGCACCAACAGTAACTTGCCGGTATGCTTTGTCGGCGCTACCGCCTGAACCCAAAGACTCAGCGACCCAGCCTCTGGACTTCCAGACTTCTCTGACTCTGACCCACATCCAAAGCAAAGCTGAGACCCGTGGCGAACACGAGAGACATGGGACCGGACATTCTGCAGTACTGCTTTTTGCTAACTGTGCAGCTTCTGAGGTGACCTCGAAGTTGCGCATTGGAGATTGAGAAGCCCCAACCCCGAGCAGTAAGTGCGCCGAAGCTCAGCACTCCACGAGTGCCTTGGGGGGCCTGCGCTTGCATTTCTCCTCGATGCGTCTTCGCGGTTGCTAGCCCATTGGCTAGTGGCCCTCCTGAAGACATCCTTTTGAAACAACACTGCTTGCCTGGTTGCTCCGGGCTTGCTCCTGCTTTCCTGTAAAGGGGAAGCTCCTCAGACCTTGCCGGTCTGAACAGAAGCCGATCTTCCTTTCCTGCGTGGGTTGCCTTTGCCAAGGCTTGTTGGGTCCAATCCGGATACCGACACCGCCAACGGCTAGATCCATTGTGGGACAGTCCGTATCCAGCTCCTGGTCGTCGTCGACGCCTCCTGGTCCACGTGACTGCAGAGACAAGCTTCATCACCTCACCTGATTGCATCTCGACATCACCTGGTTCCTTCCTGGTCACTGGCTAGTGACCCAGACTCTGTCCCCTCTGCTTTCAGGTTCTTCACTGCTCCGATCCACCCTTGGATCCACCCGGACATCTTCCTCCTGGTCGCCTGAAGCATTTTCTTGCAGCTCTCCATAGGATTGATCGACGAAACCCGACACGAAAGAAGACCTATGCACCCAGCTTTCCTGGGTGAGGTAACTCGAGTACTCCAGTGCTCCCGTGGGTAACAACTATCCAAGTGTCCTAGTTTAACTGGGTTTTCCCGTAGTCCACCCAGAAGTGTCTGAAATCAACTACTTTGTAACTTTTACATACCCATTGAAAGTCTATGGTAAATCGCGTGTGTGTTTAGACACTGCACACGCATCCTGTGGGACTCCTACTTCCTAACCTTTGGTTGATCAGTGTAGCCCCACCGATTTCCTAGGTCCTAGGCCTACTCACCTTTCCTGAAGTGGTTCTTATACCACTTACTTAGTATATGGTTCGTGAGTCCCCTAGGGCAGAATTGTATTTGTGCAACTTATAGTATGCTTATTGAGTAACTTGTGCTGTTTCTCCAACTCTGACCTCATAAAGAGTGCAGAGGGGTTGTGTTAGTAATAAATATATATTTGATATATACCGTGTGGTGTCCTTTTATTTGGTATTCAAGGGATTATAATTGGTAAAACAATTGGCTTCACATGCTCTCTGAAGTATTAGCCTAAGACTGCTTTGTCCATGCTACAACTAGGATAGCTGGTCTATAAGGTTGACTTTACAACCATCACCATAAGGGTTGTTTGGACTGATCTTGGGTGCCCACTAGAATAGTGGACATCACATATCAGGCCAACTTCTCACAACTAGTTCTTCATGTCTATGGTTCAATTTGTCAAGAGATGTCTCAACATGATATGCCCTGGTCTACGCCTTTCAGAGAGAGCAATTGAGATCTGTGAGTGACTTTACCATGTCCAAAATCCATGAATCAGCAATTGGATTTTATCCCCATGACTTGAAATTCCACTGCCATATCAGGAAGCCACAAATACCCCAGCATACAGTCCGTTGTAAATGTTATTACCCACCTCTCCTCCATTCAGCAGTTCTATAATGCAGTGCGTGGACCCTGCTCCCAGCTGTCTCAGATTTCAGAAAAGCTTCTTCAAGTGCAGAAACTGAATAACAAAGGATGGGAAAAAAAACTAATTAAGCAATATCATTACCTTTTTGTATTAATCTTTTGTCAATGTTGGGGTGGTTCTAGCACAGTAGTGGCTTACTGTGCACACAACCCCGACACTCATGATGGCTGCCAGCATTAAATCCTTATATGCTTACTCCCAACAAATCAGGGCAGTGTGAACAGAACAGTCAACCCAGTGAAGGGCGCCTGGGATTTAATGGGATGGGAGGGAGTATATGGCTGACTTCAGCTCACTACATGTCAGTCTGACCGAAATCCACAGAGCTGGTCCAGGGCTGACTGAGAGCTGGGCAGCTATGCATGCACTCCTCAGAGTCTAGAATATGCAACAGTGCACAGCCGACTAGCTGGGAGCAGTGTGCAATGCACATTCTATAACCAGAAGTGACAAACACAGACACCTTGTAAATATTTGATGAATGGCATACACACCATTAGGAATAAATCTAGCTGTGGGCTGTTGCCCGAGAGGACATCCGTTCAAACATGTACCCCTCCTATCACCATTTTCGAGCTGCTGGAAAGGTATGCATCTATCCAGCCCTTTTCTATGAAAAATCTGAACAGTACAAATGAAGAGAAAATTTGTTTTTTGATGCTTAACGTGTATCATACACTATAATGATTTAAGTCAGGATCAAAACAAGCAGTTTTAAGATCGCACCAGGCTTATCCAAAATGTCCAACCTAATATTAAAACAGAATTGTAGTGTACTGACAGAAAGCGAAAGAATCAAGTCAGTGTATCCCCTTGGGAATTTAATATGATGAAGTACTCCATATCCCTGCAATACAACAAATACAAGAGGCGTCATAGCTTCATTTTTCAAACTATCAAGATTAACTAAAGACCACAGCTTTATTGTCAGCATACTTGACAAAAAAAGACCAAGGTCCACACAGTTCAACTTGTTCGTATTGGCAGAACCTGACAATTTTCCTATGAAGGAAAAAATAACAATTTTTGGACATGGCCAGCCTTGACCTAAAGAAAGATTTTAAAAACCTTTCCTCTAAGACCTGGAATATGCAGATCTGAATACACTGGAATTGCTCTCGCTATATGTTTTAGGACACAAATGCTTGTCACACATACCCCTATACAAATAATAAAACTGAACATTTATGCAGTGCAGACCACAAACGGAATGGCTTTCAATGCTTAAAATAACCATTTTGTTCCAGAACAAGCAGGCCATCGTCATTGAATTAAAGCATCTTTCTGCCTAAAAAGATAGCGTTCTAGAATTACCAGGGCACCTTTGTGTGTTTTGCAATTTTCTTGCCGAGAATCACCCTAAGCTTCTGAGCGTTTTATTTCAACTATGGTGGCCTGCTTGTTCCCCGTAGGCCTTCCGAAGAACACAATGATGAGTACAGGCCTCAGCAAGGCCTGCGAGTGCAAAGGGTTCGCCATTCTGTGCACGAAGTCCTCAGACTACACAAAGAATTTGGCACGGAAACTGAAAATACAAAGACATAGTTTAATAAACCTTTAAAGGTGGTACTACAACCCACACAACACTCTACAGCATTGTACAGGGTAGCACAAAGAACTCGAATACACAGTCCCCTTTTATACAAAAAAGAAGGGGCTCATAAGTAGGGGGGTACAACTCAGAACATGATTTACAACCATGTATGGACATTTCTGTACATGATCAATACATGGGTGGAGTTAATGGTTCTAGAAGCCCGCGGAAATGCACATTCCTATCTACGCTAATTAAAGACAGATGTGACTTCTACTGAGCATGCGCTAAACGCACGAAGGACTATTCATAGACTGTTGCCGGGCAGATCCTAAGTGCGACTAGCGAAGAGGTAGGACTCATCACATGGCGAGCACATGGCAATATGTAGCAAACAAAATGGAGGACTGAAGACAAAATGGAGTCTGACCATATGAAGAGATTAGGCGGGAAAACGCAACAAAGTGAATTACGATATCATGTCTTTAGCTAATGCTTAACATTATCGCTGTTTTATTTACAACAGACGACCCTTTCAGCATTAGCTGAAGACATTCGGTTTCCTAGGATAATCTAGATACTCATTGTTAATATCGATGCTCATCATTTCAGCTACCTCTCTAGTTATACTTTTCTGGTGGGTAGCCTCAGCAACAGCTCTTTTATTAGGTACACAAAATGAAACACATAGGGAACATATCATTGAACTTCATTGAATGAATACACAACATGTAAAAATAATAGCAATTATTATACAGAGACCAGTAAGAACTTTCCAGCCCCATGTGGAGATCAGAGTCCAGAACCAACTTGAAAAGGTCCAAGTTCCATTTTCGACATGTATATCAGCTGCGATCTTATGTAATGTTTTGATTGCTTTGTACACAGAAGGACTATGATCAGGGATAAACACGCAACAGCTACTTCCAATAATTCTACAAGCACCACCTCTATCTGCTAACATCACATCCAAAACCATTTGGTTTTGTAACGCAACAATTCTAGTAATTTGTAGCTCTTCGGTGAGATTACCAAGAGCTGCAGCAGTTTGATTCGTTACGGCTTCTACTACTCTCATTAATCGCCGTATCTTTCTACTATTCAGAGCAGCTCCAACAAAGAAAAAAATTCCTAAATTGAAATCTATATACTGTTGCAGACTAGTGTCAGTCTGGTCTACATCATCAATAGACAAAGTCCGTTTGTATCTGTTTACAGTCACATTATTCGGTAATTTCAAATCTTTATGATACGATGCAGGTGCCAGGAATACAGGTGGTAGTAAAAACGCTACATAACATACTCCAGACCATCCAGCTGGTAATCGGTAATAACCTCTATTACAACATACGAAGTAAGTGTTATGGGAAGCAAGAAATGAACTATTCTTCAGACCATCAATATTCAACACGATAATACAATCACTAACACCTACAGGGATATAACCTATACTTTGTACACATAAATCTGCTTGTGCTTGGGCCACGGAGATCACACATTTTTCACTGCCAACAATGTCTCTAGTGTTCGTAAAAATATAGGGTGTTGAATCATTGTCCGGTCGATATTCTTCCCACTCCCGTATAGTTCCGTTGGCTTGTGGATAGCCTTCTTTGTCCTGATGGCATTCTTTATTCAGTCTGAAAAGCAATCTGCCCACTGTAGGCTTTCTTGTGGCAAAAAGCCAAGTGTACCATGCTCAACAAGAGCCATTATGAGAGAAAGGGAGAGGTATGAACGGTGTTCCCCCCTTCTTCTGATGTGCTGGCATCATCCCACATATCCAACAGTTTGTGGCATTAGTAGCTACGTGGGTGTGGTGCAGCATCTGGATAAAAGTGTTATTCAAATACGATTGTCGATGCTTCAACTCTTGATACGGAAGTGTATAAAAGAAATGCTCATCTGGGGCTGGAGTGGAAACAACATACAGCTCACGGGCAGGAATTTCATCCTCGACAAACCACGTGATTGTAGCAACAACTGCTACAGCAGCAATGAACCCTACAGCACAAAAAATCTTCTTCTTATCCATTCGAACAAATGTACAAACAGTAAATTCCTGAAACTAAAAGTGTTGTCAGAACTCTCCCCCCTAGGCAGCCGTTGTTTTCTTCACCAGCGGGCCAAGACGGGTGTCGCTACACGAATTCAGGGCTGATCCCCCCCCTTGCCTCATCGGCTCTCCGTTTCACTGACCTAGGGATCGTTCTGACAACTTATCACACAACTGCAGGCTCTTTCCTTGGTCGTAGATTATATCTTCTTGCTCCAGAAACTGTCGGGTCCGGGAAGAACTCCTCAGATTCGTCAGGTACCACAGCACAGCCTCTCTCCGCAGTCAGGATTTCTCGATGGTCAGTCAATACAGCAGGCTCCACCAGTCCGGGTTGCACCTTCCGGCAATGCACAGAATGAATCCAGTTTCTCCGATTGGTGACTCGGACAGCTGTTCTCGTGGCTAGGAGAACCTGCGAGGGACCACACCACCTCGGCTCCAGACTGCTCGACCTCTCAAACGACTTTATGAGGACGAAATCCTCGGGCCGGAGATTATGGCCCTTGCCTGTGGACCGGTCAGGGAGTGCTTCTCGAACCTGTTGATGAATGGAAACCAAACTGTCAGTTAATTGTGCCAAATAGTCATTCATTAAAACACAAGGTACATCATACACTGAGCTTGGCTTGGGCACCCCCCATATAATAATGGGACGCCCGAAAACACTATCTCATAGGGTGTAAGGCCCGTTCGAGAATGTGGTACTGATCTGATAGACAATAATGCCAAAGGCAAGGCATCTGGCCAAGTCAAAGAAGTGGAAGCCTGTATCTTTGCAATTTTAAGTTTTAGAGTACCATTGTATTTTTCCACCAATCCTGCTGACTGCGGGTGGAACACTGCATGAAATTTCTGTTTTATTCCCAATCCTTTCAGGACATACTTAACAACGTCCGCTATAAAATGAGGCCCGTTGTCACTCCACAACAATCTACAAACACCGTATCGAGAAAAGAATTCCTTCAATAACACCTTTGCCGTAGTAATTGCAGTATTGTCCTTCGTAGGGTATGCTTCAATCCATTTACTGAATGCACAAACCACAACTAAGACGTATTTCAGATTATTGCAGCGTTCCAGCTGAATATAATCCAATTGCAATACTTCAAAAGGTGCAGTAGGTGTTGCAAATCCTCCTGCTGGAGTTTGTGTCCCTTTTCCTGGATTGCACTTAAGACAAATCATGCAGGTCTGTACTACTCTTTTAGCCGTGCTAGCAATCTCTGGATGCTCCCAAACTTGCGTAAGCAATTTCACAATTGCTGAAGCTCTAACATGTGCTAGCCCATGTGCCATCTGAACCATAGGTTGTACAAAGGCTGTGGGTAACTTCCACTTATCCATTTGTTTATTTCTCCAACAAACTTCATCGTCCAACTCTCCATCCTTGGACCATTGCTCCCGCTCTTTATCAGAAGCGGTCCCCTGAATCTCTAGCACCTCCTTCCTGGCATCGTGCCACCGCTCAGCTTGTGACTTCACAACGTACATTGGAGTGGAGTCAGGCTGCATCGCAGTTTCACGTGCTACTCGATCTACAAAGGCATTTCCTTCTCCCACTTTATCTGTCACTTTTTTGTGTGCGCTCCATTTCACTATAGCTATCTTCTTTGATTAGGTCAATGCAGTCAAGAGGTTATGTACTAACTCTCCGTACATTATCTGTGCTCCATGTGATGTCAAAAAGCCCTTTTCCTTCTAGAGCAGGCCAAAATCATGCGCTACTCCAAAAGCATAGCGGCTGTCCGTATAGACATTCACGCATAATCCTGCACTAAGCTCACATGCTCGTGTCAATGCTATCAGTTCTGCTGCTTGAGCTGATTTCTGCGGTATGCGTGCTGTCTCCACTATTGTGTGTAGCGTAGTAATTGCATATGCTGCTGAGGTAGTACCATCTGGTAGCTTTAGGCAAGACCCATCCACCCACAGCTCTCCATCCACATCTGAAAAGGGCGTGTCCTGCAAGTCAATACGACCCTTTGTCTGTTCCTCAGTCACAAAAACACAGTCATGTGTTTCTTGCGCCTCAGGCTGAGTCGCCGGAAATGGCAACAACGTGGCTGGGCTTAGTGTTGCACATCTCTTTAGTGTAATGTGAGGAGCCAACAGCGTTAGCTCGTATCCTGTTAGACGAGCGCTAGTTAAATGCTGCGTCTTTGTCTGGTTCAAAAGAGCATCAACAGCATGGGGGACCAACACCAACAACTTATGAGATAACACAATCCCCTCACTCTGACGTATTGACACAGCTGTCGCTGCAACTGAGCGAAAGCAACCAGGTAACGCTGGAGCGACAGGCTCAAGCACTGCCGAGAAATAAGCACAAGGGCGTTGTTTATCACCGTGCATCTGCACTATCACTGATAATGCGCATCCATCTCTCTCATGTACGTACAATGTAAAAGGCTTCATGTAATCAGGGGTGCCTAACACTGGTGCTGAACAAAGGGCCTGTCGTAATTGCTGGAAAGCATTCTCACACTCATTTGTCCAGGGAAGGGGAACTGGAGTTTCCTTTGTCAAAAGCGCTAACAGTGGTTTAACTATGTGTGAAAAACCCAGTATCCACTGTCTGCAAAAAGAAGTAAGACCCAAGAATGCTCGAACATCCTTCTGTGTAGAAGGTGCTGGTGTGTCCAAAATTGCTTGAATACGATCTGGTGTAAGTGCACGCCCCTCATTAGACAAAAGGTGATCTAAGTAGGTTACCTTTGGTCTACAATATTGCAATTTCTTCTTCGATACTTTGTGATTATGTGATGCCAGAAAAGCAAGCAAAGACAGTGTACACTTCTCACATTGTTCAGGGGTATCGGCCTACAACAAGATGTCATCGACATATTGTATAAGCGCCACACCTTCAGGTAGAACAAAAGAATCCAATTGTCGTTTCAACGCTTGGCTATAAATGCTAGGACTCTCAGTATAGCCTTGAGGAACTCTACAAAATCTATACGATCGATTATTTAAAGTGAAGCCGAAAAGATATCGGCTATCAGGAAGAATAGGGATCGAAAAGAAGGCGTTCTTCAAGTCTATAACAGAGAACATGGTGGAACTAGAGTAAGAAGTGTCGTAATATCAGAAACCACTGGGTATTTAGGTATCACTATCTTATTCACCTCCCGTAGATCGATAATAAATCGATAGATCCTAGTATCAGTGTCTTTCTTCAAAATCGGTCGGATAGGACTGTTACACACATTGTATGGAACCTCTTCCACTACCCCCACTTTAATGAGATGCTGCAAGATCTGTGTAAGCGCCTCCTCCCCCTCCTGTGAAATACGATCTTGAGGTAGGCGGGGAAACACAGCTCCCTCCTTTACACTGATGTGCACCAGGGGAATGACCATCTGTCCCACATCAGTATGTGAAGTAGCCCACAAGGTACGAGGTAAAGAGGCCAATGCAGTATCTTCTTTAATCGTACACACCCTCTCCATTGTCGGAGTTGTCATTCAAAATAACACGCACTCCTTCAGGGGAGCAACGTATTGTAGCTCTAAAGTGCTTGAGCATATCCAAACCCACAATGTTATCAGGCGTGTTTGGGGAAAGCAGGAATGGACATGGTACAACAAACTTATCTACGTGAAGTGCAAGAGGTTGTGATAGTGGGCTAAGAGAAGGCGTTCCATCGAACCCTATGGACGTAATTGGTAAGCCAGACAGGGGAGCCCTCGGAACCAATTGTTTAGACAAAGCGCTACGGGTAGCTCCTGTATCAACCAGAAACCGATCAGTAGAACCCAAAACACGTGCTGTAACATAAGGACCCCTCTGATCTACTGGCACTTCAACTGATTCCTTACCCCATCCTACGCAATCCTATGCATACTGTGAATCATGACATTCAGGGCGTTCGTACTCAGATATTTGGCATTGATTCCGACGATCAAAAACATTAGACCCAGCTTGCGGTCGCATATTAGAATCGAACCTAGCACGATCATTCGTGTTGCCCCTGGGGCCTGAAAAGCCCCCTCTATTTCTTATCGGTCCTTGACCACGCCCTTGCCGCTGCGCGCACAACAATGGACACTCCCTAGACCAATGGCCCATCTGCCTACAATACGCACATTGATCCCTAGCCAAATCCGAACGAGCAAAGGAAGAACCATAAGATCCTCGACCACCCCTATCGGTACCTCTATGGGGCGGTTCGTACACTTGCGCTAACATAACCTTTGTTTTCAAATCTTTAGACTTCTTCTCTTCATTACCCTTTGCTTCTAATTCCTGACGCTCATAATACTGAGCCATCGTCAGGAGGGATGCCGGAGACGAAGTCGTCCAAGAGCTTTTACTCGCTTTTAACCGAGCTGCCACTCCTGGCAATAAATTCTAAACATACTTATCAACAAAAAGATGTCGGCCCGTGTCGTCCGTAAGCGACTGACCGCTAAAATCATGAAAAGTTTCCTCAAATCGCGTAAAGAAATCTGAGACTGATTCATCCACTTTCTGCTTACACGACGCTAACATAGTCCAATCAATATTTTTAGGGGGGATAATCGTTTTTAATTCAGCCAAAATGTCAGAAGATCTAAAATCAACTGGGGTTGTTTTTGCGCAGGTTTCCTGTCTCTATCCTCATCCTCAAGATCCGCCCATTTTGCCTTAAAGGTTACAAGATCATCTACTTTCCGCACAGATCTCCACATATCGGGGGTAATATAAGCCCCCCCAAAAAATCAATATCAGCTAATGTCATAGTGAAAGAGTTTAGAACCCCCTCAACTTCCTCATAAAAGGCAGCAGGATTCTTCCGTGGATCAGGTAATGCAGCTTTTAATGCCATAACATCCGCTCTATTCCAAGGAGTATAAACCCAATTATAAATGAAATACGCTTTAGCATTAGGAGAAGTTGTGTCCGAACTAGTACTCGCTCCTTTAGGAGGAACATACAAAGGCGCTGCCTCTCGCATCGGCTTAACATGCACTGGCTCAATCTTATCTGAATGAAAGATAGATGACTGCTTCCCACCGCCGCTCGGATTCGTTTGCTCCTTCTCCACTTTCTTTTCCCGCGCTTCATCCCGTAGCTGAAGCATCTCGTCCCGCAACACAAACAGCCGTCGAATCGCATTGGCACCTGAGAAAGAGGAAGAAGACCTTTACGCAATTCTTTAGAATCATGTACCACATCATCGGGTTCAAGAACATCGGAATATTTCCGAAAAGATGTAATCACTTCATCAGAAAGAGTTTCAGTAAAATATAATTTCTCCCTATCCTGCCATCCTTCAAGAGACTTGTTAAAGTGAAGGAGTTAGGTCCTTGGAAAATGGGGAAGGATGGACCTTGATTAAAGTATTTATGAAGAAAAAGTACCCCCCACTTATTTTTCAGAACAGCTCTTAATTATGAGCAACACATCCACTAGAATTAGATATGTTCGGTATATTTATTTGTACCTTGAATCCAGCAATTATTTAGAAAATTCTGTACATTTCATGTCAGACAAAGAACACCACAAATATAACATAAGTTTTAAACATAAATAAAGGAAAAAATCACTAAATACATGTACTGTACACAACAAAGCATGACATCAGTGTTAGGGAAAATCACAAAAATCAATAATGAGAAATTCTTTTCACAGTAATAAACAAAGTCACAAACGAAAGGAGATATCACAACACATAAATTGTGCCAGCCGTTACACAACACTCGTTTTTTGGTCGTGTTAATTATTTATTGTGGTTGCTTGTTATTTCTATCCCCTTTCTTGCCGACGCGTTTCGAACTCCGTACATCAGTTACGAGTTCTCTTCAGGGCCTTGTTATTACTATATGCCTGTGTGTAAAAGGAAACGCTATTTAAAAATCAAATTTTGGGTCTCATCTCCTAAGATCACTTAGGGTCTACTGCAATTTTTTTTAAAAAAACAACAAATTACCTGGGCAGTGGCCGGGTTTATCCTATGTCTTGTTCTGGGTAATTGAAATTTCAGTCTACAAGACGTTAAAAAATCAGTTTAGAGTCAAATATCAGTATTGACCCTGCAATCACATAAGCAGACATTGCAAGACATACCTTTATAGTAGTTTGCACGGTTCGGGGGGGGGCGTCTCCCTATGGCACGGGGAAGCTTCAGTAACCTGGGGGGGCGAGGAGGAAATCAGTACCGACAGAGTGAATCCTTTCAGAAGCCGAGACATTATGTTAAAGGGCTCCCCTTACCTCGTAAGGTGCCCCGCGGGCTTCGGGAGTATTTCACTTTGCGCCTCAATCGGTCAGTCGGTTTCTCGTGGCTGATCAACCATGCCGCGTAATCACTCGCTTCTACTCTCCGGTCTCACACGCTGTTGGACAGAGGAGAGATTGGTTTACATTTTACTCACTCAAAAGAACAGCCCGTCTCAGTTTGGCATTCAGTTTCTACGCTCACCTCTCGCACAGCGATTCACTTCCCAAATGACTCCATGTCGAGGGCGGCGGTGAGGTTGCCTAGAAACTAAATGCGGTCACATGACCGTAGGTGTTCTGGGGGTTGTAGTTCTGGTTACTAGCGTACCACTTGTTGTTTATCTTCCTCTTACACCCTTCAATCAAGGTGGGACTAAGAGGTCCCATGGAGTCCCATTCAACCTTAGCATTATAATCTGGACACCTCGGACAGAGTATTCAATCCATTTTGTGCGCTATTAAATTTTAAGATCAGATAAGCCTCTTTTCTTAGCAGGGTCTCTTCTATGTCAATTGGGCCTTTGTTACCTGATGGCGCTACTGTACAAAGTACGGTCCATTTGAAATCCGTTTCACTGTGGTCTAGGTCGAGAAAGTGTTGGACCATAGGAGCACTTATCACCTTCTTTTTGATGCGTGACCTGTGTTGGGTGATGCGACTGTTGACCTGTTGTGTCGTTTTCCCTATATAGAGTTTCTGGCACGCGCAGGTGATTGCATATATCACATTGCGTGTCTTACAGTTAGAGAATCCATTATTTTGATATTTGACACCCCTATGTTCAAATTCAGACCCTTCGATTGTGGACTCACATGATATGCAATTTCCACATCTATGGTGGCCTACTATTGGCTTGAGGCCCCATATCGACATAAGATCACTTTTGGGCTTGGGGGTCAGTACATCGGCCCTAATGACACTTTGGCCAATACTCTTGGTTTTCTTATAGGCGAATATTGGTCGCGGAAACGGACACTCAAGTCCCTCTAGTAGATGCCAATTCTTCAGTACCATTTGTCTTACTCTATGTGTGTCTGGCCCGAAGGTTGACACACATACCAGTTTATCCATCTCTGGTTTTACTGTTCGCTCGAGTAAGCACTCCCTAGGGGTATGGTGCGCCCTTTTCTTTGAGTTGCTAAGTAGTTTCTTAGGGTACCCTCTGTTCTTCATTTCTTCACAAAACCTGGTTGCATGTTTCTCATATTCAGCTATTTCTGAGCAATTTCTTCGAATCCGAAGAAGTTGCCCGTAGGGCAAATTGTCCCTCAGGCTTCTTGGATGAGCACTTCGGTGGTGAAGAATGGTATTGGTGTCTGTCTTTTTTCGGAAAAGGCTGGATCTCAAGTGGCCGTCCACACATGTTATTTCTAAATCTAGAAATGTCATTCTTTGGTTGCTGGACTCCAGTGAGAACTTAATGTCACGGTGTCTTTCATTAATCCACTGGTGGAAGGACATCAACTCGGCGTGGCTCCCCTGCCACAGGAGCCACACGTCGTCGATGTATCTCCACCATTGTTTGATATGTTTGTTGTAAGGGTTACCAGAGTAGATAAATCTATTCTCATACTCCGCCATATAGAGTATGGCCATCTCCGGCGCATAGGGACAGCCCATGGCCGTGCCTTTGACCTGCATGTAGAATTGATCATTGAACCTAAAGTAGTTCTTTTTGAGAGTGATTTCGGCTAGTTTCAAGATAAACGAGGTTGGGACCTGGTGGGGCCTATCCCTCTTATCAAGATACAATTCCAACACTTCAAGAGCCTCATCTTGAGGAATTTGGGTGTACAAGGACGTCACGTCCATTGTCACCATTAGTTCTGTTAGTGGATCGAATTGTGTTTCCTCGATTTTTACCAAAAAATCAGTGGTGTCTTTCAAGTATGATTTGACACCACTGATAAAAGGCTTCAAGAAGAAGTCAATATACTTAGAGAGTGATTCCAAGCAAGATTCGCACCCGGAAACGATTGGTCGTCCTGGGGGTTCTTTCGGGTTTTTATGGATTTTGGGCAAGAAGTAAAGAATGGGGGTTCTCGGAAATTTCTTTACCAAGAACTCACCTTCTTTTTGGCCCACAAATCCTTCGTCCACACCACTTTTTATGATTTCACAGATTTGTCCCTGAATGGCCCGGACCGGGTCCTCAGGGAGTTGTCTGTACCATTCTGTATTGTTCACCTGTGTTAGTCCTTCTTTCAAATAGTTTTCCTTTGACCAAATCACGACTGCTCCGCCTTTATCCGCGGGTTTAATCACGACCGATGGGTCATTGGTGAGATTTTTAATTGCTAGCCTTTGGCCTTTAGTAATGTTCGGTTTGACATACTTTTTGCTTTTTTCTAGCTTATTGATTGATGATAACATAATTTGCTCAAACGCCACGACCTGTTTTGGGATGTTTTGGTACGGGATAAAAGTGGATTTATTCCTTAACCCTGTTACTTCCATGTCGGAGGCATAAAATCCTTCAAGAGACTGCATTAACTCAGGAAGAGTAACAGTAGCCTTGACAATTCGATAAGCAATCTTTCGAAGGTCAGCCATACGATCGTTCGATAACATAGACCGCCTGTCCACCTTGTTATGGGGTGATTCAGAATCCTCACCTCCCCCTCTCGGAGCGGACGGACCAGCGTACGGAGGCGGAGAGCGATCTGAAATGAAATGAAATGAAAACAGGATTTATATAGCGCATGGCTGCCCGGGAGCGTCCCAGCGCTGAGATTGCATAAACAACTGAGGGGAGGAAGAGGGGGGAGGGCAAGGGGAAAAGAAAGAAAGGCGTTTTATTTTGGGAAGAGGTGCGTTTTGAGAAGTTTTCGGAACTTCATGTAGTTGGATTCGGCCCGAAGCTGAGTTGGTAGAGCGTTCCATAGAGTAGCGGCTGTGACCGAAAAACGGCGTCCTCCAGTGCGGGCTTTCTTTGCTCTGTGGACCGTAGCTAGGTTCCTTTGGGAGGAACGGAGGGGCCTGTTAGGTTTGTATGGGTAGATCATGGTCTTCAGCATCGGTGGCCCTAGATTTTGCAGGGCCCTATGAGTGGTGCATAGGGCCTTGAATATGACTCTTTCTCGGATCGGCAGCCAATGGAGTGCCTTTAGTGCTGGTTTCGCAGAAGATCTACGAGATGTTCCTGTTAACATCCGAGCAGCGGCATTCTGTGTTCTTTGGAGAACATTAAGGGTAGCTTCTGGGGCTGCCAGGAAGAGGGCGTTACTATAGTCTAACCTTGATAGTATTAGTCCCTGTATAAGCAGTTTTTGAGATTGTGAGGGGAGTAGAGGGAGAATCTTCCTGGCTGAGCGGAGTAAGCCGACACAAGTGCCGGCAGTTTTTTTGGCCTGTGTCTTCATAGATAAATCCTGTTCTAGCCAAAAGCCTAAACTCTTGAGTTCCGTTTTGGGCTGAGGGAGGGAACCTAGGCAACAATTGGTGACCCAGCAGCATGAGCTCGGTTTTAGATCTAATAACGAAAAATCATCATCAGGTTTATTAAGGACAGGATAAAGAGGCTGCCGAACAGCATACTGGCCAGATATCTGCAATCTACGTTCCTTTTCCTGTTTCTCTTCTAATTCCTTTGTTTCACGCCTTTTCAACTCTTGCGCTCTCTCACGTTCACTCTTTTTCGTTGTTCCTTCTCAATCAGCGCTTTCTCACGTTTTTCGCGCTCACGCACTTCTTTCACCCACATACGCACACATTCAAACATATCTTGCCTCGCTCGTCGCTTACACATACACTGCTCCACATACTCAATTTTACGCAAATCAAACGATCCATACAGAGGCCAACGTAACTCAGGATCCTTTTTGGTGTATTTTCTCCACAATGTGCTGAACATTATAGAGGAAAGACCAAACTTCACGTACATATCCCTATCCGGTGTCCCCTCCGGGGGAGCCGGCTGTGATTCCTCAAGTCTTAACCGGTCACTTCCAAAACAGCAGCACCACTTACGGAGTGCGCTAAAAACAGGCATGTCAAAAATAGTGTAAAATATGCAATATTATAATTAAAAATGGCACTTAACACGTTGAGCCACTCAAATCCAAAGTTCAATAGAAATATCTCCACATTGCCTGCCTATATGTGTTGCAACGCATATATCCCGAATCCAAAACCAAATATGACTAGTCCCACAAAACCAAATAGCCACAGCAAGCGTATCCTAAAACTGCCTTGCCAACCCAGGCTTCCAAAAGCTCGCAGCAAGTACCGTAGAACGGTTCTTACCAATCCAGAGCGTCCAGATTCCAACTGCCAAGTTCCAAATTCGCCCAAACGGCCACTGCACGGCAAGCCGACAGAAGAGGTCTCAGTCGAGGACCAGCGCCACCCAGATGGTCAGATCGGAAGGGAAGGAAGAAAACCTCGGGATGCCAGGACTAAAGACGCCGCTGGCAGTGATCACGTCCCCGGCAAGGTTGCAACCCTTCGTCACGACCAATCCTTCGAGCATCCGAGTCGCCGATGAGCTCCACGTGTTGGGCGCCAATTGATGAGTACAGGCCTCAGCAAGGCCTGCGAGTGCAAAGGGTTCGCCCTTCTGTGCACGAAGTCCTCAGACTACACAAAGATTTTGGCACGGAAACTGAAAATACAAAGACATAGTTTAATAAACCTTTAAAGGTGGTACTACAACCCACACAACACTCTACAGCATTGTACAGGGTAGCACAAAGAACTCGATACACAGTCCCCTTTTATACAAAAAAGAAGGGGCTAATAAGTAGGCGGGTACAACTCAGAACATGATTTACAGCCATATTTGGACATTTCTGAACATGATCAATACGTGGGTGGAGTTAATGGTTCTAGAAGCCAGCGGAAATGAACATTCCTATCTACGCTAATTAAAGACAGATGTGACTTCTACTGAGCATGCGCTAAACGCACGAAGGACTATTCATAGACTGTTGCCGGGCAGATCCTAAAGGCGACTAGCGAAGAGGTAGGACTCATCACATGGCGAGCACATGGCAATATGTAGCAAACAAAATGGAGGACTGAAGACAAAATGGAGTCTGACCGTATGAAGAGATTAAGCGGGAAAACGCAACAAGTGAATTACGATATCATGTCTTTAACTAATGCTTAACATTATTGCTGTTTTATTTACAACAACAATGGAGGCGTTGTTGTCTCTGTCATGTGCACAGACACTCTGGACAGCTGCAGACCCCATTTCGGCACACCCTGTGGCCTGATCTGAGCACTGTGTCGAAGGCTAAGTCTCTGGATCATGTGTCATGGGATGGACGCACGCAAGGCTGCCCAGCTCATCTGAGCGTTCTGTAATACTTGGTTTGGATTTGGTGGTCCTGGATGGCTCAATCTTGTTGTTCTTTGCTGATGTGAGCATGCTACAAAAGGCCAAGCCGACCATGTGCCAGACTCTTGCGTCATGGTAGGGAACCTGAGCTGCAGGTACATGGGATGAACGGAAGTTCAGTTCAGTAAAACTTTATTTCGATCACTCTAGATCAAAAAAGTACAACACAAAACAAAGCACTCACAAAAACAAATAACATAGAACATTTAAAATACTCATTTATCGGTCCATTTCAATAACAGGCACAATAAAAAGAAGAAACTTTCATTTTAAAAAGACCACAAAAAAGTCACCATCAACAAGCTATTTCTTTTTTAAAAACAAATAATAAAATACAATTAACATCTTCTACAAATATTAAAAGACATGAATCCGCAGGAGCTCGTCCAAGTGGCACAATACAGTGTAGAGGGACCCTTCAATAAGTGACAGCATACAGACTACATAAGAACACTTGGTACGCCTAATCCACATTGCCATTAGGAACTTGGCGATACAGAATACAACAATACGAGATGTATCTGACTGCAGTATTCTGTACGCCTCCTGGTACTTTGTTACTCCCAAGTTGCTGCAAAGTGGAACTATCCATTTAGCTTGAGACTGTCTATACAGCGGACAAAAAAAACAGAATATACTTAGGTGACTCTGGTCCACCTTGGCAACATGTACAATTTTCATCCACCATGAACACTTCTTCACACCATTTCCTTTTTAAAATTTTTACAGGTAGGAACTGAAGAACCGGGTTTTAGAACCCAGCGGCGCCAGGGAAAACGCCCGATGTCTTCGAGTTCCCCTGCCTTGGCAAACAGAGACACGGGACACTTCTCGGTGACGTCAAAGACCAAATTTATTGGCTGCAACCAGGAACAGAGGTCAATGAAGCACAACACGGGTGGTTCGCTAGAGACTGCACAATTTAGTATTGCGAGACATCATCTTTTATGCTAAAAATCACATTCCTGACTAGCATCAACTATTTACAAACGGACCAATCACACGGTGACATTTCAAACGTATCGCATAACGACAAACCCACTTTCGGTTGTCCAGCCCAGCAGAAATGACAAGGCAAAATCCAACATTCTTGCTCGGACAGGCCGGACGAACCCATAATAAAAAGGACCTCAACCCAAACCATAATTAAGCCATAAAAAGGAAGGAACAGAAACAGATGAGAAGCAAGATATAAGGGTGTGTGGATGCACCATAAACTCAGCAATGTCCTGCTCTTTGATCTCTATCTGACCAGCTGCCTAACAAGGAACTGGCTCAACAAGGTCAGCTTCGGGCAAGGAAGTCAGTTTGCTCAGGGATCACTGAAATAATATCGACTGCCAAAATATCGACTTGCCAAAATATCGTGGACAAAATATCGACAGTCAAAATATCGAGTTTGTATCTACAAACAGGTAAGTACAAAAATATCGAGTACAAAATATCGTTAACAAAAATATAGATGTAAAAAATATCGACTTTATTAAAAACAGTGTTAAATTAAATTAATATTAAATTTTAATTACTAAAATATACTTAAAACGACTTAAATTAAATTATAATAATAAAATAATAAATGAAAATAATAAAAATAATTTTTTTAAATCTTATTTGTTGACCCTGAACCCTAAAAATACCCCTTTACCCAAAAACCCAAAACTGACCCTGAACCCTAAAAATCCCCCTTTACCCAAAAACCCAAAACTGACCCTGAACCCTAAAAATACCCCTTTACCCATGACCTGAAAACTGACCCTGAACCCTAAAAATACCCCTTTACCCATGACCTGAAAACTGACCCTGAACCCTAAAAATACCCCTTTACCCATGAACTGAAAACTGACCCTGAACCCTAAAAATACCCCTTTACCCATGACCTGAAAACTGACCCTGAACCCTAAAAATACCCCTTTACCCATGACCTGAAAACGGACCCTGAACCCTAAAAATACCCCTTTACCCATGACCTGAAAACTGACCCTGAACCCTAAAAATACCCCTTTACCCATGAACTGAAAACTGACCCTGAACCCTAAAAATACCCCTTTACCCATGAACTGAAAACTGACCCTGAACCCTAAAAATACCCCTTTACCCATGAACTGAAAACTGACCCTGAACCCTAAAAATGCTCCTTTACCCAAAATTTATCAATATTATTTAATTACCAATTAATTATTAATTAACAATAACAATAAAGTAAATATATTAGAACATTAGGTGTAATTATTTTAATAATTAATATTATTTTATCAAAATTAATTACTTAAAAATAACACAAAATTATATATATAAAAAATGTACTCTAATTAATGTAATTAACTAATTACAATTAATTAATTAACAATTATTTACTAATACAAAATATATTCAAAATTATATTAATTAATTAACTAATTAATATTAATTAATTATCAATTAATTATTAATTAAAAATATTAACAAACATATATTAATTAATTATTATTAAATTACTTCCCACCCTATTCCCCTATAAACCCACAACCCGCTACAGAATTACATTACGCAATTATTATCAAAACAAAATTCATGTAATAAAATATTTAATAACATTAATACACACTATTCACACATATTATTACATAAAAATACACTATAAAATATTATATATTATTAAAAAATCGATATTTTTGCTATCTATATTTTATACAGTCGATATTACTTCACTTACCTGAAAAACGATATTTTTGTAGTCGATATTATGTCCAGTCGATATTTTGTCCAGTCTATATTTAAAACTCGATATTATGTCCAGTCGATATTTTGGAGTCGATATTTTGTCTCTATACCTTTGCTCAGGTCACTCAGAAGTCAGCTAAAGGTGTACGCGTCCCAAAGACTCGTTCGGCCGCAGTCATCGGCCTTTGTGAGGGCAACCACAAAATGGCTGCCGTACACAAAATGGAACCCATAGGTTCGAACAAAATCCCTGAATACGTAGTGTTTCCATAGATCGATTATGACGAAAACACTCGTACATACCGCACTCGTCATTTGCGGTCCGCTGATACCAAAATCGTCTCAATACGACGACCTTTATTGAACGGGTTCAGAATCATGGAACCTCAGACCCTCCTTTTGCCCTTACATAGGCAATAAACCCAAACCCATGTCAGTCTGAATCCAGGTCTATATTCATCAGATCATCAAGATGTTGCTGTAGCATCATCCTAGTACTTAGCAACTCTCTCTGGACAGGTTTTCTTGCACACGAAGTAGCACAAAGGCCACACATAGCAAGAGCACACTGTACACAAGGACAGAATAGGAAGAGGATAGCTAAGATCATCCCAATGACCATCAGAATCTTCCATCCTCACGTGGATAACAATCCCCAAAACCATCCCATTAACTACCAATCTCCTTCGTCCACATGTACAGACTCGGAGATCTTACGTAGCTTGGAAATGGCTTGGAAAACTGTCGGAGCGTAGTCTGGAATGAAAACGCAGCAGCTCGATTGAATCAATTTACATACCCCTCCTCTATCTAAAAGTATCACATCTAATGCAACTCTGTTCTGAAGAGTCATAAGGCGATCCGACTGGAGCTCAGCAGTCAAGTTCTAAGGGCACCGGCAGTTTCGACTATGGTGGACTCAACCACTCTTGTCAACTGTCGAATGTTCCTGCTGTTAGCCATAGGTCCCCAAAACGGCAGAAAACCCTTCAGGAAATCTCCCAATTCTTGTCCTGCAGTATCTTCCTTACTGAAGACACCTCTAACAACTCTCGTCTTGTGGTAATCTGCCGCAGCTGTATACGTGGGGGGCAACAGGAACGAGACAAAACATGTGCCAGAGAAATCAGGGGGCAACCATGTATACGCCCTATCGTAACAGATGAAATAGGTACCCCTAGCTGCTAGAAACGCTGGGGAAGACTAGGACGCAAATACATACGTCTCAGTGCAGACGCTCTTCCCTAACTGAGCTCTCGGATTCTTGCCATTACCTTGCAGACAATAATGACCCTGATGGGGCACTATCCAAATCGGAGGGGATCTTTTCGCTCGCTGGTTAACACTCAGACTAACTCCATATCCAGTCACGTTCCATCCAATGTATGCTAGTGTCTCATCTCTCGGGATAGTTTCATAGGAACTAATTCCTCGAATCATGTCGACTATACCCTTGACTAGAGCACTAGTCTTTGGACTATCTTTCACAGAACGTAGGAAGTAGACTTCACGAGCATAGATGAACATCGTTCTGTATGCCCATACGGAACCATTGTAACTAAAAGGCAAAACCAGGTAAGGAATACCTTTATCGGTAGTATGAGGCATAAGGCCACACACCCAACAATTAGACGTGTTCATTACTAGCTGGTGTTGGTGCAGAAGCTGAACAAAAGAATTATTAGCGAATTCCATTCTCCTGACAGATTCATGTTCGGGCAGAGGGTAAACAGAATGTGAAGAAACAATAGGAGGAGGCATAGGTTGTGTAGTGGGCATGAACGTCACTTGAAAAGAGAATGTCACATATCCAATTAAAAACATAATTAAACTAAACAACATAAACAGACACAATATTAAAAAACGTTTTCTGCTCATTACAGTACAGATTTTGCTCTTGAAGCTTATTCTTTCAACAGGTCTCTCCATCTCGAAAAACTCCATCCTCTAATCGTGCTGTTCGCGGCGGTAGGGTTTTCCGCGCTAGGGAATGCGTCTGTCAGTCCAGGAAACGCCCTTAGACCAACAAGAAACGTCGACCTAACGTCTTCGGCTTGCACTCCAAAGACTTAACACCGCGACCCTACAGCTGAACCCGGATGGTGGTTCGAAAAACACAAAACAGTTCCTCGGAGGAGAGCTTAACCTTAAAAATCAGCAAAGAAAGAATTTATTATTTTATTTGTCCAGCGACTCTCGGTCGCAAATTATAACGCTCTTTGCCAGGCAATGTCTGTTCCTGAAACAAAAGCTCAGGTTCAGAAGTGTCCAAACGATTCGACAGAGGCACAGCTTCTTGAAGAAGATCGTCGCTTTCTCGTTCAGTGTTCGTTCCAATCAAATGGGCATCGCTAAAAGGCAGTAAACGAGACATTGTTTCAGTCTCAGAGTCAGGAAGTCCTTTCTGGACCCACCGGTCGTACGGCAGAGGCAAAGGGGCCCTCTTACAATGTACGCCGTGGATCCAGTTCTTTTTACCGCGCACTCGCACTGCTGACCGTGTAGATAAAAGCACCAAGTAAGGACCAGTCCAGCGGGGCTGCTCGTTCTTGGTCCGCTGGAAATTCTTTATCAGGACCCAAGATCCAGGTTCGATAGCATGTCCTGGATCTTCAGATGCTTGTGGCAAGGTATCATGAACCTGTTGATGCAAAACACGCAATTTAGCCATCAATTCATACAGGTAATCAAGCAATACAGGGTGCTCTATCTCACTGAATTTTGTCAGCCGCGGCACTCCCCATATATTTGCCGGGCGACCAAACACGACCTCATATGGACTAAGTCCCATTCGTGAATGCACAGTCATTCTTGTGGACAGGAGTGCTAACGGCAAGGCAACTGGCCATTTAAGTCCAAAGCTCGCCTGAATTTTGGCCAGTTTTAGCTTAAGGGTGCCGTTATAGCATTCGACTAAACCATGTGATTGGGGGTGATTTGCAGCGCGGAATTTCTGGCGAATTCCTAACCCATCACACACCTCTTGTTTCCTCAATCACACCTTTCTCAATCAGATCATAGATGATCGCTAAAAGTGCTCTTTCACCATCACTAGAAATTCGATATTGGGGAATACGTGGCAATCTAGCATTCGCTTTCAGCGTCACAACATATGGTGGAATCTCCAAAAGACCCACATCATTCGGACCAGTAGCCCACAGAGAATCAGGGAGAGAAGACAATTCAGCTGGAAGTTTATCTTTAGATAAATACATTGGAGAGATCACTCTCTTTACCAATGTAAGCTGTACTCCCAAAGGAGAACAATGTAGCGTTGCATACAATCTTTTCAACAAGTCTAATCCCAACAAGTTCTCACCACAACCTGTTGTCAGAATAAGGGGTGCTTCGAATTCACAAGGCCCAACAGAAATAGACAATGGACTAGAATTCGGATTAGTAACTGGGGTGCCAGAAAAACCTACTGAAACTTTCGTGAAGCCACACAAAGGTGCGCCAGGGCATTTAGAGTGCATAATAGAACTCTTCGCAGCACCAGTATCCAACAGAAAAGTAGTCATCCGCATAATACTGAGCCGTCCTACCAGACGCACCATTCTGCTGATCAAAGCTATTCATAGAATTCTGCGGAGGCAAGGAACGCGCATTCTGAGGAAACACACCAAGTCCTCTACCTCTAGGAGCTTGCTGAACACCTCGACCTCTCACACCAGAAGCACCATTCGTGCGCTGTAACAGACCCGGACACCTATTCTTGAAATGACCCTCTTCTTTACAATACGCACACTGATTAGGGCCTACAGGAAAACGCTGTTGAGAAGACTCGAACCTTTGCGAGTTTCTCTGATATTGCTGAGGTTGCTGATAATGGCGCTGATTATTACGAGGCGGATACGCTTGCTGTAAAAGAACCTTCGTCTTTAAATCTTTAGTCTTTCTATCCGCTTTCTCTTTCTCATCCTTATCCCTATTCTCGTAGTACTGTGCAGTAGCCAAAATCTGCGCTGACGAAGAAACAGCCCAAGCACTCTCAGAATCCTGCAACTTATTGCACAACTCTGGAAGCAAATTATGCACAAACTTGTCAACGAACAACCGTTGACCACCTTCCGTACTCATGTCCTGACCACTATGGTCGACAAACGTCTCTTTGAACCTGGTGAAAAAGTCGGACACGCTTTCGTCTTTCTTCTGCTTACACGCAGACAACTTGTCCCAATTAACACTCACGGCAGGCATTAAAGTCGTCATGTAATTAAGAATCCTACCAGGGAGTTCTGCAACTAAAGCCTCTGGTTTAGCACCACCAACTTGTCTAGCATTTGCGGCACCAATATTAACCCATGTATCACCTAACTCCTGCGCATGATCCGTATGACGAATCATTCCCCATATAGGCTGTAGAACAACATTCCCAAACAACATGTCTATGTCGGCTAAATTCATAATACATGAATCCGCAGTCTGTGATAATTCCTTATAGTACCCTGCAGGATTTTTATGTGGATCAGGCAAAGACTGCTTAAGGGCCAAAACTTCAACTCGCTTCCATGGAACATGTACCCAAACACGCTGAAAATGAGGCGGAATAGGTGGATTAGCGGCTACATCTTCCGCTCTCAAAACTGGGGGAACCTCTCTCATTGGATATTGCCGCGCCTTTCTCCTAACAGAAGAATCAGGCTCAAACAACAGCCTAGAAGGAGTCTCACTCCTAAACGACAACAACGTCGCAACTGCTTTCTCAACATCAATACCCACTATAGTTCCCTTCGCAAACTCAGACTGTAGACGGAACAACTCAGGCGGAGCTCGTCCCAATTCACCATCTTCCCATTCTTCACGAAGGAAAGCACACATTGTCCCAAAAACATATCTCTGCGTCGGCGCTTCCCATTGACGGAAAACATCCATAACACACTCAAAACTATACTGCAAAGGGTAAGTAACCCATTTACGCGCTAAATGGTCCAATACTGAACGTTCATCTGGACCAGGCAATTGATTATGCAATTGTTTACGCTCTGCAACAGGGGTCATACCCAATGACCCAAAAAGAGGAGAAAAGAAACCAGCAACAGTATCAGTCATTCTCTGTCGAACAGAAGGAGAAGTTGACGAAAGGACAGGAGGAAAAACTGGATGAGCAGAAGCATGCATAGGAGCAGTAGCAGAAGGAGCAGATGATACAGGCGTAGGAGTAGCAGACGAAGGATGTAGAAAAATCGGCAGCCCTTGAGAAGGCTGGGCCAAAGGAATAGGTGCCAACTGAAGAGGAGCTAGCGAGCTTGCGCAACTAAAGGTTGCGGAGGTGCTGTAGCACTCTGCACATAAGGGGGTGGCGAACTCAACAAATGTACCATCAAAGGATCTTTCTCAAGGTCTTTCTTTTCTTCTTGCTGTTGAGGTGGCAAAGCTGGATAGCACTTATCTATCGCCATTTTACGTTGCCTAAGCAACTGCTCACTCTCTTGTTCTTCTTCGTTATCCCTAAACTGTATAGCAGCTTGCACCATCGAAATACCTCGTTGTTTTTTGTTCCTCTTCGCTAACTTAATTTCTTTCTGTTTGGCTTCCTTTCGCCAAAGGCGGAAAGAGTCAAACATTGCCGGCCGGGCTTTCTTCTTGAACAGTTTGACTTCTAGATTATCTAAAATCTCTGAATCGTAGCTACCATATTGGGGCCACTTTAGGACACCGTCCTTCCTAGTTTACCTAATCCATACTTCATTATACGTGATAGGGCCCACACCATGTTTTAAGTAGAGCTCATAGGTCGGAGTTCCAATCGGAGGCACCGGACACGAGTCCTCCAATCAGGAATCCCTATTACAACCACAACAAAAGTATCTTTCCAAGTCTGCTAAGACCAGGCATCTTCGCTCACTAGTCTAGCTTCAAACTTCAAGGGAATATCAAAGACGATAGCCTCGCAAATACACGAGTCCCTCAGCTTTGGGGCTTGCAAGTCCCAAATCAAAGATCCCAAGGGGATACCCAAAACAAAACTAAGGACTGGGAGACGCTCCACTCATACTTAACTGAAATGTCGATGGCGTCGCCAGAAGACCCGTCTATTGTCTTGCACTACAAATCGTCTAATGGCTCCAAGACAGGGCGACAGTCAGGGCAGCAGTCCTTTGTAGCCGTCGGAAAGCGGGGAACCTCGCAGCAAAGACTTTTTGCAAAGAACCGGGTTTTAGAACCCAGCGGCGCCAGGGAAAAAGCCTGATGTCTTCGAGTTCCCCTGCCTTGGCAAACAGAGACACGGGACACTTCTCGGTGACGTCAAAGACCAAATTTATTGGCTGCAACCAGGAACAGAGGTCTACGAAGCACAACACGGGTGGTTCGCTCGAGACTGCACAATTTAGTATTGCGAGACATCATCTTTTATGCTAAAAATCACATTCCTGACTAGCATCAATTATTTACAAATGGACCAATCACACAGTGACATTTCAAACGTATCGCATAACGACAAACCCACTTTCGGTTGTCCAGCCCACCAAAAATGACAAGGCAAATTCCAACATTCTTGCTTGGACAGGCCGGACGAACCCATAACAAAAAGGACCTCAACCCAAACCATTATTAAGCCATAAAAAGGAAGGAACAGAAACAGATGAGAAGCAAGATAGAAGGGTGTGTGCACGTACCATAAACTCAGCAACGTCCTGCTCTTTGATCTCTATCTGACCAGCTGCCTAACAAGGAACTGGCTCAACAAGGTCAGCTTCGGGCAAGGAAGTCAGTTCGCTCAGGTCACTCAGAAGTCAGCTAAAGGTGTACGTGTCCCAAAGACTCGTTCGGCCGCAGTCCTCGGCCTATGTGGGGGCAACCACAAAATGGCTGCCGTACACAAAACGGAACCCATAGGTTCGAGCGAAATCCCTGAATACGTAGTGTTTCCATAGATCGATTATGACGAAAACACTCGTACATACCGCACTCGTCATTTGCGGTCCGCTGATACCAAAATCGTCTCAATACGACGACCTTTATTGAACGGGTTCAGAATCACGGAACCTCAGAACCAGTACCTGAACTGTAAGTATAGCTTCCTTGCTAGTAAAGGGAAAATGCCATGTATAGTGGTCTCAAATAACGGGTTGGTTTAAAATCAAGAAAAACAGCAGAAAGTGATCCTTTACAATTTTGTATGCTATCAGTCTCAGCACTACCCGAGTAAACAGCTTTAAGACTAGTTTTGTGGATCTGAAACAGGGTTTCAGGTTGCTCTCTGTATATATCAAGGCTTAACCTCTGTAACAGGTTGTTAAGAGTACGGAGCTACAAGATCTTACTTACTCTGGTTGGTATTATTAAATCACGAAGGTCCACCCTATAAGACTCAAGTGCTCTAGTAGACCATAGTCGATGCCAAAACATAAGCACTCAGAGCTCGATTTTGTGATTATTTATTTTTCTGGACCAAATCTAAGTAGAGTGGAGTCAGTGGTGTACTCACTGGAAGATTTAACAAGGATCTGAGTTTAGAGTTAATAAGTTTTGAGCAACCCCATAGCTCTGCACTGTATAAAACTGCTCCTAGAGCCTTGACATTGTAGGCTCTAGGAGCAGTTTTGCTACAAAGGCCAAGCCGTCCATGTGCCAGAGTCTTGCATCATAGTAGGGAATCCACTGGAGCTGTGCATGAGCTGCAGATACATGGGATGAACTGAAGTATGAGTGACAGATGCACTCCTGGTATCAGAAAGCCCTCTGGACAAGATTTCAACCAGCAACAGGGCAGAACAGGCCATTTAATCTATCAGGCATTTCCCCTGAAGGCTGTACCCCTTGTAGGGAGATTTTGAAGTCCCAGGGTTACTCCTGGTGCCTCTGTCACTTTCCTCAGGTCCCCAAATTTACCTGCAGCAGACAGGGAGAGGTTTCAACAGAGAGAGAGAAAGAGAGGGAGAAGGTATATAAAAAGTGATCAGAGTGGTAGATGGATGGAAGGAAAGAAAGATTGTTCAGGGAGACTGGCTTGTTTCAGCATTTTTGTAAGGGCTGCTTCGGTTCCTCAGTTCAGCCATTACAATCAACACTTTACTTTGGGACAGAAGATCTTTACAAAGACACCTCTGAGTGGGGTTTTGACCAGCTGCCTGACTACACAAAAACACAGGTAAAAGATGCAGTATTCAAATATTGCTGGAATTTCGCGATTCTATACCAGGATAAATAAAACTACCAAAATGCCATAATTTCCCGAGGACCGGCTGATTACAGCAAAATGTGCGTTTGTATTTTGAGAGTTGAATTCAAAATCCACAAAAAAACCCAAAAAAAACGGTAGACTAACTTAGCTGCACAACAACGTGTTAGAGCATTTCACACGTGCTTACATGTGTGAAGAAGAGGTATTTACAAAAGAGGAGGCCGATTAAGAAAGAAAAGAAACACCTGACCTCTCAAAAGAGCTGGACAAAGCGGAACTGATGAAAAATAAAGAAACCACTGTAAAAATAGGAAAAGGTGCTTGCGACGGCGATTTGCAAATTACAAGGCAGAACTTGACTTTGTGTGTCACCACAACAATCGGAGTAGGTCTAAAAACGCAAGTGTTTCTCCTACTAAGAAAATTCAGAAAATAAGAAACCGTAAGTTTCGTAGGATTTTGTGTACGATTAGCAAACCTTTTAAGGGGTTCTCAAGGGTCCCATTGGCTACAGACAAAAATATCCGAAACATCAATATTTTCACACACAACACAAACCAAATTCTGGTCGCTGGTGAACAATCTGCAGTTTTACAGCTAGGGTTAGAATGCACCTTAAATTATTTTCTTTTTCTCCAGGTGGAAGGAAAAAGTGTTCTTCGTACAAGCCCCATTTAGACCTTCACCGTCCAAGCCTCCTGACAGGTTTCTCCACCAGCACCACAACTGGCACCTCACTCTGCAGCAGTTTTTGGCACCAATGTCCTGTGCATTGTACAACTGCAGCTTGGAGACCCAAGTGTCCTCCCTAGCACTGGGCTTCACAACCAGGAAAGCCCTACCTGGGAAAACGAATGATAAAAGGGGAAAGTAATCAAACGCGGTGTCTTGCGTGGAGCCGTGTCTTTAATCAACAAAATGTACTAAACAAAGTCATGCGCATTTGTTAGAGTTCCGAGATAGACCAGCACAAACAAATACCACTTGCAGGAAGCAGGCAGCAATTTGGCAGGAGACGTTAGAACCTAACTCAGCACTGTGCTTTAAAAATAGGAATATGACAGGTGTGAACGACGTTTTTTTTGCCCTTGTTATCGCGCTGTTTTGCAAGCAGCTCTTACCTGGTAGTAAAGCAAACAGTGAAAACATGCGTGAGCAAACGTAGTTTGGCTTCAAGTCCGAAAAGGCGCAACATTTTCAAAACAAGGAGCCATGGGCGGGTGGAGAGGGTGATACGACAGTGGGGACGAGGACACAGACGTGCATCGAGAACTGACACAGCATGAAGCAATGCAATTAACTAAATAGAGAGTTCACCAAATAACAGTTACACTGTCTAAGAGTAATTACATTGTACTTGGTGAGTGCTGCAATAAAAAAAAAAAAACAGAAAAGACATTGGCTGCCTAAACCAATTACACGGAAGCAAAGAAGACCGACAATGGCTGAACAAATAGTTAGCAGCAGGCTACCTCGTTTACTGAATAGTACAGGTCTTGCCGACCGCGCATGCGCCCTGCCTAGGCTCGACCTAAAAAAAAAAACAACACCCACACACACTCTCTCGTGGGGTAGACAGGCGAAACCCTTTTCCTCTCCGATTCCTCAGTCTTTCTTTTACATCTATACCGCGCCGGTGTTCTAACTATAGGCTCACCCCGGTCATTTTGTACACCCCCTACGTCAGAGGGGTGCCGATTCATGCAGGTTCTGCCTGTGTATTGGCGCTTTCCCATCTGGCTGCGCACACCCTACGCGTGTCACTCACTCTGCGCATGCGCGTTTCTGTGTATATAGAACACCGGCACAGCACAAGTTACTAAACTAAGAGAACAGCGCATATTCGGTATCAAACATAAACTGTATATGTCATTTTAAAAACACAGACTCACTTACAGGATATATGCTTTACTGGTTAACCCATCAGGGGAGCTTCTCTTCCTGCTGTAGAGTACTTGTTAAACTAGTCCTACTACCAATGTAAATCTTTTACCCAGGCATCATTAATTCGATTAAAAATAGCAAAATAATACTGCCCCACAATGTGCAGCATTATGCCACATAATTAAAGCACTGCCCACTTCTACTCCTGTCAAGCTACGTTATACCAAAGATAAAGTATGTCTTCCTACAGTGCTGTGCAGCAGAGCAGACACAGGTTTTACCAATGGTGCCCGGCGATGCCGGGAAACATATTACTTACTGGCTCGTGCCCTAATAAAAGCACTGCTGCATCATGAACAATAAAGACAACGTAACAGACTTCATTCAGTGTACAGTGTGAGTGTGACAACACAGTGCTATCAAAGTAGCAGGCAGGCTGCCTAGGCAAGTAACTTACTGTCTCAGTTGTGCACTAGTTCGGCAGCATGCACCCGGCGTACAGGTGTCAGGGACTCCTTCACTGGTGTCTGAGCGAGTTCTGTCCGACGGTGAGCCGCACCACCATCACACTCTGCAGCGCTCGAGGCTTCTCAGGCACCATGCTGATGCTGCCGATGACGGTATCACACAGTGCCAAAGTGCAAGTGCTCCCTGGTTAATATTGCTACAGTAATTGGCTGCAACTAATTGACATATTTGCATTACCTGTAGATCCCTAGTAAATGTCACTGTGTGCCAGGGCTGGTAATCCAAATGCTATGAGTGGGCCTGCAGCGTTGATTGCGCCAACCCACCTGAGTAGCTGTAAACTAGTGTCTCAGGCCTGCCCCGGCGTGGCCTGTGGGCAGTTTGACATCTGCCATGTTGGCCTGGTAAGTGTACCCACTACCAGGCCTGATCCTTCCCTTTCCTTATACATTGGTCACCCCTATGGAAGGCCCAAGGTACCCCCTGGGCAGGGTGCAGTATAGGTGAAGGGTAGAACATGTACTTATGAGGAAGGTATGTTCTAGTAGTGAAATACTGCCAAATTGTTTTTTCACTATTGTAAGCCTATCTTGCCCATAGGACAGAATGGGGAAGGCTGTGTCCCATAGGTACGCCTATCTTCCCATAGGTGTTCAAGGAGACCCCAGAAACCAGGGACTATGTTCAGCACAGCTATTTGGCGATAAAGCCTATAAACTCATTAATGATCGTTAAATGCTCTTTTATTCATATATTTCTAGCAATCTCATTTCATAATTAGAACCTCATGATTCCAAATTCATTGAAATAAAAGTATCTTATATTCCATAATACACAAAACGTGGGTATATCATGACAATTTATACAAACAGTATTCAATCATAATCAGTAAACAAAAATAAAGAAAGGAAAACCCAATGCATTTCGGGTTCACGCTGAACCCTTCATCAGGGGTTGTAATAACTTTGGTGATTGTTGCAAATCTTCAAGGGAGTGCGGTTCTCGTGTCTACAACAAAATTCACAGTTTATAAAAATTAGAAAATTAAAAGTTTCAAGGACTACCTCATATGCATGTAATCACCTTCACCAACTGTCTCAAGGTTTGCATTCTCCGTAATATAAATCAATAAATACCCCAAAACTGAAAAGTGCCTCATGTTTAATAAGTAACCTCTCAACGCGTGTTCCCAAAGCCAAGAAACCAAGAAACCCACCAAGTGCATATTGAGGTGAGTGTCATCCAAGAGTAAAGTGTAATGGATAAAACTAGAAGAAACTATGTAAAGAAGTTACCTCCCGGTTACAGAAGGTCTATTTCGTCGTGTAAAGGCCAAATACGCGATGGGTTCATCAATGTCTCTAAACGTAAAATATGGCTCAACTCAACATTACTAATCCTTAACGTGTACGTGTACCAAAGTATACAAATGCAAGACAAAAAGATAAATAAACATACCGCTCTAGAAGCTCGATGTCAGATCCAAATGTTACTTCGCTGACGAAAAATATTAACTATTATGTTCTGTCTGAAAATAAAAAAGCATGCTGTAGATATTCTAAATGGCCCCTAGTTAACCTCTTGCTCGCCTAGTTATAAATCCGGGACATACGTCTCCCTCTTACCTAATGACGAAAATCTCTTCTATAACGTGATGGAGTACTGCAAAATGACGTCCATCGTGAAGTAAGCGGGTTGCCACCTGAGAACAAATACGTAAACCTGAGTAATCTCCAAAAAAAGTGTCAACACTTTTCCTCGTTAACCACTAAGTGATTGTTACTGAAATTACTGCCCAAGACGTACCTTAAACAGCCGTTTCTGAAATCGATACACCCCGATCTCCACAAGTAATCTGAAAGACAAGCCGCAGAACCGGCGAACACACAACTATTTAAAGTGGCGTGTACCGCGTTGCTGATAATCATAGAAAGTGGACTATACGGGTCGTGAAGCCCGGTCCAAGATGGTGGTCACATCGCGTTCAAATATCAGGGTTCGAAACTCCTGACTGTAGTGTTTTCTGAAAAAGTGTGTAAAGTATTTTATTAAACTAAAGAAAACTAGCATATGTGTCCTAATGTAAGGCATCTATGTTCATATATTATGAAGAATGCAATATTACCCCTTACATTCTAAATGTTCAAGGTGATTTATAAAAAGCACAACAGTTCATAGTGGTCATTGAGACCCCCCGGGATTACTGTTCCAAGTTTTTTGATCCATTCTGTTTCTTTGCGAACCAGTGTGGTGTGAATGTCTGTGCCTGCTATTGGGGTGATGTGTTCTAGAATGGTGAATCTAAGTTGAGTAATGGAGTGAGCACTATTCACCCAATGTGCTACCAATGATGAGTTCATGTTTTTATTTCTAATGCGGCTCTTGTGTTCTACTATTCTGGTTTTTATTTTTCTACTGGTCCGTCCAACGTAACCTAGACCACATGGGCACTTTATGGCGTAAATTACATTTTCGGTGGTACAATCTGATGTATGTTTCAGAGGTATGGATTTTCCAATCTTCGGATGTGGGAATTCTTTGCTTACAATAACATTTCCAAATTGTCCGCAATTGTAACATTTGCGCATCCCCTTGTATTGTGATCCTTTTGGTCTATTAATCGGTTTCTTCAGCAATTCTTGTAAATGCTGTGCTCTGGTGTGTGCAAATAGTGGAGGTTGGGTAAAAATATCTCGAAAATCTGGTTCATTCTCAATGAGTTCCCATCTCTTCCGTATGATGGTTTTGATTTTAGGAGCCTGCGATGAATGTTTCAATACAAAATCCTCTCTTTTATCTGAACATTTAGTCTGTTTTTTCAAAAGTTCCTTTCTACTTTTTTTATCCACAATATTCTTTGCTTCTTGCAAGGTGCGATCAGGATAACCTCTCCTCCTGTATTTATTCATCTGTTCCTTAATCTGTGTTTCAGATGTGTTCTCATCCGAAGTGATTCTCTTGATGCGCATCATTTGTGACACAGGTAAATGTTGTTTCAGTGACCAAGGATTACCACAGGAAAAATGTAATGCACTGTTCACATCTGTCGGTTTGTGATAGACTTTGGTTTCCAATCCTTCTGTTGTTTTTAGAATTTCAATGTCCAGGAAATGTATCTTCTGTTCATCAATCTCAGACGTGAATTGTATCCTGCTGTTAAATGTGTTCAATTCCAAAATACATCTTTCCAATATACTCCTGGGGCCTTTCCAAACGACGAGAATGTCGTCAATGTATCTCAAAAAAATTATTGTGTGTTTGCTCCACTCAGAGTGATTCAGTATGTGCTGGTTTTAAAAATGTGCCATGTACGTGTTCGCATATGCTGGTGCCCCCGGAAAGCCCATTGAAGTTCCAGTTCTCTGAATATAGAATTCCTCTTGCCAGCGGAAATAGCTGTGGTAAAGGGCAAAGTGCAACAGTTCTAATAAGAATACACTTTTCTCTTCCTCAAAGTTAGATTGTAATAGTCTCCATTCTGTTGCCTCTAACCCCTCGCCGTGAGCTATGGACGTATATAACGCCACCACGTCAATGGTGCATAGGAGAATGTCTTCATGAAATACATCTTTAATGTTTTCAAGTTTTTCTAAGCAATCTGTCGTGTCCCTTACATACGTTGACCATGATTGAACAAGTGGCTGAAGATGGTTATCAAGGTAATAACCTAGGTTTTCATGAATGGACCCACACCCTGCTACAATAGGGCGAAAAGGTGGATTATTTCTGACCTTGTGCACTTTCGGCAACATGTATATAGTGGGAATTTTGGGATGTTGATTAAACAAAAATTGTCGCGTTTTAGTGTCAATGACTCCCGTCCCCACTCCCTTGTCTAGAATAGAGGTAAGAATTTGCTGAAATTCAAGAGTCGGATCCTGTTTCAAATGGATATACGTGTCTTCATTCTGAACATGTAGCATTACACTGTGATGATAATATTCAGTGTCAAGAATTACCAACACTCCCCCTTTATCTGCTGGAAGAAAGGTAATAGAGGAATCCTGTTTGAGTTTATTTAAAGACCTCCAGTCTCGTGTAGAAAAATTAGAATGGGAAGATTTCTTGTAATTGATTCGTTCCAGATCTTTTTTTACATGTACCTCAAAGTTATCCAATGTTTTGTGGGATATTGGTGAAAGAAATTTACTTTTAGGTTTAAATTGTCTTTCAGAAGAATCAGTGTCAGTAATGGCTTCATTGGAGAAAAACCAACGTAACCTCAGTTTTCTCATAAATTTAAATTGGGACACCTCTGCATATGATGTAGTCCTTGAAACTTTTAATTTTCTAATTTTTATAAACTGTGAATTTTGTTGTAGACACGAGAACCAGACTCCCTTGAAGATTTGCAACAATCACCAAAGTTATTACAACCCCTGATGAAGGGTTCAGCGTGAACCCGAAATGCATTGGGTTTTCCTTTCTTTATTTTTGTTTACTGATTATGATTGAATACTGTTTGTATAAATTGTCATGATATACCCACGTTTTGTGTATTATGGAATATAAGATACTTTTATTTCAATGAATTTGGAATCATGAGGTTCTAATTATGAAATGAGATTGCTAGAAATGTATGAATAAAAGAGCATTTAACGATCATTAATGAGTTTATAGGCTTTATCGTCAAATAGCTGTGCTGAACATAGTCCCTGGTTTCCGGGGTCTCCTTGAACACATTTTACATAGGGGGGGGTGGTACTCTTCCCCAATGTTCATGCACGCTTACACATTGACAATAGTTGAGTTACAGTTCTTTAATCTTGAATAGATTTAGTTTACACTAGGTGTGCAGACCCACCCATATTTCACGTTTCTTCCCATAGGAGCATGATAGAAAATTCAAGTCTGGTATCCCTGAGCTCAGAATTTAATAACCTATCTTTTAGGACAGATGGTTTTTAAATTCTATGTTCAAGAATGGCACTTTTAGAAAGTAGCCATTCTCTTGTTCAACCTTCCTGAGTGCATTGTCTGTTGATTGGCTGGCTGCGGTCATTTAAGGTATTTAACAACAAGGGGTGGTGATGGACAGAGTTTCTGAATTAAGCAGAACACTCTCACCCAGTCAAGAGATCAGGGCTAGATCCAACACCGTTTTTTAGCTCACTGCACCATCCCAGTTCAGAACCTGGCGATATGCAAATTAGTCTGTTCCTGTCCCAGTGCATGATGGGAACAGGGCAAACCAAACTACCAAGCCAATTCTTACACTGGAAAGGAAACAAGCTTCCGGGGACCGGTTTCTGGCATTTCAGCCGTCGTCGGCCCGGCTTGCTTGAATCCTGATGGTGCAATGAGCAAGGGACTCACATCTGAGTATACCCTTCCACGCTTAGGGTGGACAAAATATTTAACAACAAGGGGTGGTGATGGACAGAGTTTCTGAATTAAGCAGAATACTCTCACCCAGTCAAGAGATCAGGGCTAGATCCAACACCGTTTTTTAGCTCACTGCACCATCCCAGTTCAGAACCTGGCTATATGCAAATTAGTCTGTTCCTGTCCCAGTGCATGATGGGAACAGGGCAAACCAAACTACCAAGCCAATTCTTACACTGGGAAGGAAACAAGCTAACGGTGATGGATCAAGCCCTGATCTTTGGACTGGGTAAGAGTGGTCTGCTTAATTCAGACACTCTGTTCATCACCACCCCCTTTTTTTTAATCGTTTTTGGCCACTATAGGTGTGGCAGGGTATACTCAGACATGAGTCCCTTGCTCACTGCACCATCAGGATTCAAGCAAGCCGGGCCGACGACGGCTGAAATGCCAGAAACCGGTCCCCGGAAGCTTGTCTCCTTTCCGGTGAAGAATTGGCTTGGTAGTTTGGTCTGCCCTGTTCCCATGATGCACTAGGCCAGGGACGGACTAATTTGCATATAGCCAGGTGCTGAGCTTGGGTTGGTGCAGTGAGCTAAATAACGGTGATGGATCAAGCCCTGATCTTTGGACTGGGTAAGAGTGGTCTGCTTAATTCAGACAATCTGTTCATCACCACCCCCTTTTTTGAATCGTTGCGGTCATTTAAGGGGCTGGTGGTGGCTCCAAGAGATGGATGAATGCTGGGTTAGGCATGGATGGATGGATGCTGGGTTGTGGATGGATGGATGCTGGGTTGGAGATGGATGGATGCTAGTTGAAAATGGATGGATGCTGGGTTAGAGATGGATGAATGCTGGGTTAGAGATGGATGAATGCTGGGTTGGAGATGGGTGGATGCTGGGTTTGAGATGGGAATGGATGGATGTGTGAGGGGTGGATGGATGGATGGATGCTGGGTTGGAGATGGATGGACGCTGGGTTTGACATGGATGAATGCTGCTTTGGAGATGGATGGATGCTGGGTTGGGGATGGATGCTGGGTTGGAGATGGGTGGATGCTGCGTTGGGGATGGATGGATGGATGTTGGGTTGGAGATGGGTGGATGCTGGGTTGGGGATGGATGGATGCTGGGTTGGAGTTGGGTGGATGCTGGGTTGGAGTTGGGTGGATGCTGGGTTGGTGATGAATGGATGCTGGGTTGGAGATGGATGGATGCTGGGTTGGAGATGGATGGATGCTGGGTTGGAGATGGATGGATGCTGGTCTGGGGATGGATGGATGTTTGCTGGGCTGGGGATGGATGGATGTTAGGTTGGAGATGAGTATATGCTGTGTTGGGGATGAATGGATGATGGGTTGGGGATGGATGGATGTTGGGTTGGAGATGGGTGGATGCTGGGTTGGGAATGGATGGACTATGGGTTGGGGATGGATGGATGCTGGGTTGAAGATGGGTGGATGCTGGGTTGGGGATGGATAGATGTTGGGTTGGAGATGGGTGGATGCTGGGTTGGGGATGGATGGATGATGGGTTGGGGATGGATGGATGCTGGGTTGGCGTTGGGTGGATGCTCGGTTGGAGATGGGTGGATGCTTGGTGGGAGATGGATGGATGCTGGTCTGGGGATGGATGGATGCTGGGTTGGAGATGAATGGATGCTGGTCTGGGGATTGTTGGAAGTGTAAGGGGTGGATGGATGTATGCTGGTTTGGAGATGGATGGACGCTGGGTTTGAGATGGATGAAAGCTGGGTTGGAGATGGATGGATGCTGGGTTGGGGATGGATGGATGCTGGGTTGGGGATGGATGGATGCTGGGTTGGGGATGGATGGATGCTGGGTTGGTGATAGGTGGATGCTGGGTGGGGGATGGATGGATGGATGTAGGGTTGGAGATGGGTGGATGCTGGATGGATGATGGGTTGTGGATGGATGGATGCTGGGTTGGAGTTGGTTGGATGCTGGGTTGGTGATGGATGGATGCTGGTCTGGGGATGGATGGATGCTGGTCTGGGGATGGATGGATGCTGGTCTGGGGATGGATGGATGCTGGGTTGGAGATGGATGAATGCTGGTCTGGGGATGGTTGGATGTGTGCTGGGCTGAGGGTGGTTGGATGTGTGCTGGGCTGGGGATGGTTGGATGTGTGCTGGGCTGGGCATGGATGGATGTTGGGTTGGAGATGGGTGGATGCTGGGTTACAGAAGGATGGATGATGGGTTGGGGATGGATGGATGTTGGCTTGGAGATGGGTGGATGCTGGGTTGGGATGGATGGATGGATGGATGATGGGTTGGGGATGGATGGATGCTGGGTTGGAGTTGGGTGGATGCTGGTTTGGGGTTGGGTGGATGCTGGTTTGGGGATGGATAGATGCTGGGCTGGAGATGGATGGATGCTGGGTTGTGGATGGATGAATGGATGCTGAGTTGGAGATGAATGGAATGGAGTGGGGTGAATGAATGTGTGAGGGGTGGATGGATGGATGCTGGGTTGGGGATGGATGAATGTTGGGCCGGAGATGGATGAATGGATGCTGGGTTGGAGATGGATAGATGTGTGAGGGGTGGATGGATGTGTGAGGGGTGGATGGATGGATGCTGGGTTGGGAATGGATGGATGGTGGGTTGGGGATAGATGAATGCTGGGTTGGAGATGGATGGATGCTGGGTTGGGAATGGATGGATGGTGGGTTGGGGATAGATGAATGCTGGGTTGGAGATGGATGGATGCTGGGTTGGGAATGGATGGATGGTGGGTTGGGGATAGATGATTGCTGGGTTGGAGATGGATGGATGCTGGGTTGGAGATGGATGGATGCTGGGTTGGAAATGGATGGATGGTGGGTTGGGGGCGGATTTATGCTAGGTTGGAGATGGATGGATGCTGGGTTGGAGATGGATGGATGGATGCTGGGATGGGGTTGGATGGAGTGGGATGGATGGATGTGTGAGGAGTGGATGAATGAATGCATGGATGAATGGTTGACTGTGGGTGCTTGGAGCACTCATTGATGGATGAATTTGTGGGAGGCACGTTTGTGTAATGCTGGATGGGTAACTGAATAAACTGTGAGGCCAGAAGCCTAAGGGCCCTCAAGGCCTGAAGTGCGGCGTATTCGCTATTCACGCTGGCTTGTGGCCTCTGTGTGTTTGCAACAAGGTGACCCGTTGCCAAGGAAGGTGCTGTATTTTCTGTATTTTACATTTTTTTAAACAATCATGCAGCTAAATTTAATAGGCGGTTTATCGGTAGTAAAACAAGACTCATGCCCCAGAATGTATTTACTGTTGAAATGAATGCTTACGAATGAAATCCTCGTTTCCCTGTGACTTAGTAATATAAGGTCCCCCTCCCTGGGCACCATAGAGATGTGTGAGTGGGAGTCGCACAGGCGATGGCCAGTGTCTCCCCTGAAAGTGCAGTTATCCTCTTCTTCACTGGATGTGATTTCACGCTATAGATTAGTGATGTCAATGATATTTAAAAACCCTGAACGCCAGATCTCTGCAACCCGCCCTTTCATCGCCTGCCTCTCCATTCAGATCCTCCTAGTTATCAAGCCAGACAGACATCTACCCATTCATCCACCGCCACTCCACGCATCCTCTCATCCACACAACCAGCTTTCCATCCACCACGCATACAATCACCAACCGCCACTCCAACCACTCAAATATTCTGTCACTTTTAACTAGAGGGCCCTCCTCCACCCATGCATCCACTGATTCAAGGATGCACCCAGGGCTTTAAGTGGGCCAGGTCTGAGCACCGGCAGTTTTTAAGGGCACCTCGAAATGGGTGTCTATCTGGCTCTGTTTTGTGCCATGGCACAGGCGGTCCGTGTTTTTTTCCAAACTGCAGTGACAGTAGTCACTTAATTTGCGTGTGGTGAGCCTTGCAGGGGGAAGGGAAATATTTTAAAGAGAGTAATTTTCTCTCTGGATTTCCCTTCTCTTTTTGAAACTCAGGAGCAGTAACATTGTGGTGTCACCAGGGCTTTAATTGGAAGTTTATCTAATATTACATACAAGCCATAGTTGCTGCTTATTTATCTCATGGAAGTAACAACCATCGACAAAGCCAACAGTTCTGACTTGTAGGTATGATGTGACTTGTATCATATATCTGGACGCAATGGCAGGAACAGCAAAATACAAGTCGGTTGTGTAGGGTAGTGCGCATGCACGCACAAGAGGGGGGAGCGCATACAGACGGGAGCAGGGAACGACAGAACACCGGCAGTAGTTCGGCAAGTCTTTCGTTGATGTTTATGCCCTCTTCGACATGCTGGCTAGGTTGGAGGTTTCGGTGTCAGAGGGAGGAATCTGTTCGCTGTTGGATCTTTCCCGTTGGTGTTGCAGAAGCTGCAAACGTTAACTGTTTTCCGGTTTAGCGTAACTATCCATCTGTAGAGTGTATGACTTCGGTGAGTGCGAGGACTCTGGTCCTCTTTCTGTTTCTATAGTTCAGCGTGCAGTTGTAATCTGCCCAGCTCCTCGCTTCTTAGCCTAGCCGTTCTTTTCTTTCTTAACTCGGTGTCTTACTGCCGTCGTCACACCCTTGCTTGTAGTCTATGCGCTTTCAGTCTACCACGAATTTGTCTGAAAGGTAGGGATTCTATAGGTGCCTTTGAAATTCGTTGTTTCTGGGATTGTAGGTGCGACCACACGGGGAGGCGTGCATCTCGCACAAAAAAAACGGAAAACATTTGTCACAGGTGACATCTCGGCGTGTGATTGACAATGTGGAATGGCGAGCAGACAGGTACTGAGCTAGGGTAGTGTTTTCCTCTCATTCAACAAGCAGCTGAGCTACATATAGAAGGATGATGTTACTGCTATGGCAGGGTTGCACCTCATTTTACATACGAGTAGAGGGAAATCGCAACCTTTTTGTTGAGTGCATTTGTTTTCTGTGTACAGCATACATTTCAGAGCTCGCAGTGGGCAAGGAAACTGCATCCTCTAAGCATTATTCGTTCGATCTTTACAGTTCACACTTTTTTTAATTAAAATGCAACCAAACCTCCACCCATTTTCAAACTGTTCTGAGTAGTCTCTCTAGTTCTCTTCCAGTCATGATTACTGTCATGTGGTTTTCATCATGCTAACGTGCATGTTATATACCTTCTCACATGTTTGCATCAATTCTGGCATGCATGTATTGCACTATACCTTGACTGTATGTTTCTTCTTCAAAATACAATGAATAACTGCACATAAAAACAAGCATTGGCATAGCCAATAGGTCTCGCCTTTAGGATCTTATAAGTGTTTAGCCATGCAACAGTTGATGTATTTGCACCAAGGATATTGTGCTGCATAACTAAATACCTGTATGTTCTGAAAGGCGAGACGTATTTGCTATGGCAAAGTTTTTATAGCATGACTGTTTCTAAACACTACTACAAAGTAATGAATTGTGAGCTACTGAAAAATCTTGTTCTAGCTTTTTTGCTTAAAAAGCAAACGTGGAACAGCTTTGGAATTAGTTTTAATGATAAAGTAGCTGGAAGGCTAAAAATACAAAACGTACCTTCTGAGCAATGGGCAGTAATATTTTTTTAGCATACATAAAACACCCAGTTAGAGCTTGGTAGTTTGTATTTTATTTTTGAGCTATTGGCATTGCTAATATGTGTTTTTTTGGCACTTTATAAGTGTGTAACCAAAGATTTTGGCAATGGTTTGTCCAGGAATATCTGACAAATGTTTGTTTGTCTAAATTTTATTGCAAGAATTTTTAGTTAACATTTTTAGTACTTTAAAGTAAGTTGAGTGGAAAAAAATATTTATGATGTACATTTATACATGTTTTATAAACATATTCATTCTGTTGCAATATCTTTTAATATTTTTGTAATAATGCCATTGCAAAATATTACTTCACATGTCTTCGGTAAATATGGCATAAGTGCATCGGATAAGTCTTCCACATCTGTATTGATCATAAACCAGTCCATTAGAAATTCATTTCTAATATCCATAGATTGATATTTTTCAGTATTGTGAACTTGTGGTGTTATTATAGATTGCCCCAGAAATATGTGCACAGGCAGCAGCCACAGGTTCAAATGAAAGCAGGGCTGACTCTAAGTTTTATCCTTCCTATAAATTGAGAAGAGAGGCAGCATGTGCTAGGAGAGAGTGCTTGTTTATATGGTGTGTGTAGAGAGCAGCCCCTGTTTTAATGTATTATACTAAAATACAATGCTAACAGATACTTTTGACAAAATACGATTATTTTTAGTGCAGCTGCTAGATATGTAGCACAGTTGTTGGCAGAGATCAACAAACCACAAAAACAGATGGCTCCAGAAATCTGTGCGCACACAGCAGCCACAGGTTCAAATAAAAGCACGGCTGACTCTAAGTTTCATCCTTCCTATAACTTAAGAGAGGCAGCTTGTGCTAGGTGAGAGCGCTTGTTTATATTGTGTGTGTAGAGAGCAGCCCCTATTTTAATATATTATACAAAAATACATGCTAGCAGATTAGTTTAACAAAGTACGATTTTTCAAGTACAGATGCTAGATATGTAGCACAGAAATTGGCAGAGATCAAAAAGCCACAAAGTTGTTTAAAAGGAACCGGTTGACAAGGGAGGACGAGGGTGAGGCAGGCAGTGGAAGGGAAAGTTAAGAAATATAAACAAGCGCGCACGGCCACATTAATTACAAACAGATGGCCCGAAGCAATGTTGCTCGCTCCCGCAAGGTGGATGTCACCACAAGCACAAGTGCTTGAAAAGTGCAGACCGATTTCTAAAGGTCATCTCCTAGTGCAGCTCGACCTAAAAAACTGGCTGACATGCTGATTGACTGCAAACGGCGCGTGATTAACTTCGTCTTACCGAACTGCTATAACTATTGGGAAAGGACAGATTTCCCACTCTATTGCAGCTACTATTTACAAAAAGCCCTGAGGAAGTCCCAGGCCAGACGGCCGATGTAAGGAGGTGAAACACATGTTGCCTATGAAATGTTCTCACCAGGCTATGAAACATGACAAAAATAAATTGGATTTTATTCCACTAGACTACTCTAACCATAATAGGAAGAGGCTTCCCATTGCAACGAACGAGTAAACCCCACCGGGTTAGCTCTATTACCATTGGTTCGCTGAGGCCTAGAATCCTTTAACCCCCCCGCCCCCCCCCCTTAACTTTGAACAGAAAGTATGGGAAAAATGTCTCTTCTACTCTAGTGACAGAAAGGTAGGTAGAGAAGCAATCCTTTTTCTCACGGGGGGGGGCCTGCTCCTGAGAGAAATCTGGAATTCGATCTTTTAATAGCACCTAAAAAAGAAAGGTTTGCACTAGGTACATGAAGCTTGTCTATCACTGTAAACGTTTCAAAGCACTATTTTTTTGTTGTTGTTTTTCTGCAACAGCCTAGTTATACTGTGCGCAAACTTTCTTACATTTTTCGAAGTAATGACTCACATATTCACATGGCTTCATATCACAGGCTCAGAACATTTATCACTATAAAAACGTCATTGTTTACCAGTGCACGGACCAGGATTCAAATTGGTGACCATCCAGTTACACCATTGTCATCTGAAGTGATCGCTCTAACCAACTGAGCTAGCCTTCCAGAAAAATGCTTTTCCCACAGATACAGTTAAGATGGATGTCGATTTCATTTAAGATGTATGCATTATATTTTATATGCATGTTAACTGCGATTGAAAGGCCAGAAAAATAGTTATGAAACATTTTGTTCTTATTAGCCCCATCATACCCCTGCAGGATCACAGTTCCCATACTTTTCTTTATGCACTTTGACTACTGATGCAGTTGCTTTCCTGAGTCAGCTTCTTCACTGTTCATAAAGACATCAGTGAGTAGACATAAAGTAGCATTCTGGTTTCAGCTGCCCAGTGTCAGCTAACAGTAATGCAGATGAAAACCATACTGAGGCAGCACTCCAGTCCACTTATCTCATTTTACTGGAACATGCTACTAAGCGGGAAGATTTATATATTAGTCTTGCATGTCCAGAGCACTTAAAATGCGTTTGCCCCTGTCCAGTGTAGAGAAGAGAAGCTGCAATTCAGTTAGCTGGCTAACGAACAACACACAGCTCTGGTTTATCTCACCTTTGCGCCAGTATTGAGTGCTCCTATGTTGTTTAATGAAAATGTTTGCCTTAAATTGATTTAATTTACTTCTTTGTTAGCTTCTATATTGATTTGTTCTGTTATGTAATGATTTGTATGACTTGTACTATAATTTGAAGTCTGTTTAGTAAACGTTTCCCTAAGATGTAAGTGCGAGCATTGGACCACCTCCAGATTCATTAATACTGATGTACAAAGTTAAATTTTTACAAACATTCAAGTATTATATCTTGTTTTATTTCCAAAAATGCTTAATAAAAAACATTAGAAATTAAAAGAAAATGAAATTTAAAATACTTAAATTGGCGTAACTGATGCACCTTTAAAAACAATTCATATAACATATTGTAATTCTACAATCATAAATGCCATACTAAGATCAACAGAGTGGCCATTGGTACTTTTTTTCTTTCTTATAAACTCAGACTGATCTGAAAACCTTTTTGCATGCTCTGTGTTGTACAAAAAACGTATGGTGCAAGACAACGTTTTATCTGTCCTGCCCTCAAAACACAACAGTGGATTTTGTTAGCGTCTTGATGTTGTTACCATTAAAAATAGGTTTCAAGTATTTCTTGTGGGCATTGTGTAGTTTGGGACATTTACATAAAATATGTTCTGTAGTTGCGTTATACAAAAGGCACAGTCGACATAGGGTTTCTTTCTGTTTTCTTCTATGCTCCTTCAGATTGCATAGAAAAGGATTTTTTGATTGCAAATTTATGTTAGTCAAGAAAGGCTTGACGTTTTGTGTTGTGTGCAGGCAGCAAATCATCAGATCAGTTGATTTGTAGAGCGCTTCTCATCATCCGAGAAGGGTGATTGATTGATTGAATGAGGGTGATTGATTGATAATTTATGTTTTAATGTTTCAGGGTTTAAGCAATATCGTTCTTAAATTGACTAATTTTTAGAGATTGTTTTATTAGTAATTTTAGGTTCTGTTCTGGTCCTCTTCAAGAGAATGGAAAGCGCTGGTAAAATATATTCACGGTCGCAATTGAATGGTGGCCTTGTTATGGTGTTTGTTACCTGAAAAGTTGAAGATGTTTTTGTAATTCAGTTCCCTTCAGAGAAGTTTTCGCTTCAGGGATTACACAGTAACAGAAATAGTTCAGAAAGTCATTGGTATTTTTTGTTCACATCGATTGAGCCCCGAGTTCTACCTTCAATATGGATTGAAAAAGGTTTTAAGTTCAAAATGCTTTGCATGCAGTTTAAGAAGAGTTTGTTGAGTTTTTCAATATCCTGTTTATTCAGACCTATAACTTTATATTATATGATCGAAGGTGGTCGATTTGTGTTGCTAGACATGATTGAAGATTTGATGGCTCCTCACTTCCTGGTAGTGAATGTTACTGATAAGTAATCAGGCCAGTACCTCTACGTTCTTTGTCCTCGTCCCAGTCATCACTTGTTGAGATATACCCAAGCCCGTAGAGCCTTTCGCAACAGAAACTTCTCTGCCCCCTTTTACTTTTTTTTAAAGCTTGTGCACACTCAGCAAACAGCAGGAAATACATCATAAAATTATACGATGCAAGACCCAGAGGTTTTAATGAAATAAACTAAATCAAAACTTACATTCAACTACAATATAAATTGATTTGGACTTTGCTGACTAGCAAAACATGGGCACCACCCTACTTTGCTTTCTTGGATAATATTCTGCAATTGGTAGTGTCTGACAAACATGTGTTCACATGCCCGAGTTCCATCGCTGTATATTTCTTAAAGTGGAACCCCCTGAAACTCTTCCAATGAGGCTGCCACTTCTCTAGTGGAGCGACCCTGAATATTACTAGGGCACAGAAGATCTTGACTTGATTAAGCCAAAGAAAATATCTCTTTGATCCACCGGCTCAGTTATTTTTGAGTCTTTCTTACCTTGATCAAGTAAGAAAAAAGTGATAGACTGTCTGATTTTCTTTACTTTCTGTATTTGTCAATGTAAACAGACCAGGAATGTTTAACATCCAGTAAATGAAGCAGTCTTACATCTTTGGAAACAGGAGTGGGAAAGAAAGAAGGAAGATCAGCCCTTTTGAGATTAGTGAAACCTTGAATTAACCTTAAAATAACATTAAGGATCAAGACTACTGCATTGTTAAAAACTGATTATCTACACAGAAGAGCCAAAAGCTTACCCAAAGGATGCACAGATGTGATACACTAGAGACATTTTAAATCCACCAAAAACTCCAGAACAGAAGAAAGTGTAAAAGAAATGACAGACGTTATGAGAAATGCACCAAGAGTTAAAGTGAGACCAATGTCTAGGGTATGATTTAAACGTTGAAGGGCTTCTCAAACTTTGAACAGCGCCAACAACCTGTGAGGAAAGGCATTTCTGTAACCGCTTCAGCCTTTCAACCTCCAGATCAAGAGGGTGGCTTTCAGATGGCTGTCAAAGTCCCTCACCCTCAGTGGGGGAGGATATAAGGGAAGGATCCAAGGCCGAAGCACAGCCATCCTCTTCAAGAGCGGAAACCCGATTCTGCGTGGGTAGCAGGTGACCACTAGGATCACATTCACTTTTTCCTTCAAGAAGTTCAACAATAGCTTTGGAATCCAAAGCAAATGGAGTAAGCACCTAGAGAAGCTTTCTTTGTCACTGTATTAAAATGGCATCCTCTCCCCATGCACCTCCGGAAGCCAGGAACAGAACGTTTTTAAAAGAACATTTTTGTTGAGTGCATTTGTTTTCTGTGTACAGCATGCAGTTCAGATTTCGAAGTGGGCAGGGAAACAACATTCCAGAGCATTATCCATTTGATCTAAACAGTTCACACGCTTTTTAGGTCGAGCCTGAGCCAGCGTGCATGCGCTGCTCTGCGATGCTTTTTGTAAGCACTCTAAACTACTCCGTGTGGGTCTGACTCCTCCCACACATAGGATTGGCTTTTGCGTGTGTCTTTCAGTAATGAAAGCACACAAATGGCTAAAGGGGGGGTGCATGTCCCACTTTCTTGTTTAATGTTGACTCCCACTGCGTTTTGGTCTCGGGAGCGAGCAGCGGCGCGCAGGGTGGCAGCTGCATTCCTCGTCGTGGATCAGGTTACTAATTAAACACAACGCGTCAAAGCGCAGTGGTTTTTTGCAAATGCTTGTTGAAATGTTGATTTCAACTTTAACTATTCTGTTTTGGAAGCTGCGCGCCTTTTATTTGATCAGCATTACTCTGCCTCACATTCTCCGCACTTCATGTTTTAGAATGGAGGCCATACTTAACTTTACATTTATGTACATGGTGCATGCTTTCCGACTGATGCTTATTTAAACGGCACTTAATTCTTTTATATTGGAGGTCATGCCGCCTATCCCTCTCACTACGTTGCTCTGCCCCGTCGCTTGTTTTCCACAGCAGCCACACTCCCTCTGCGACTGGTCAAGCAAGTCCTTCTGGTATCCATGCCCCTCCTGCTGGTCTCCCTTCACCCCGCCGCTCCCTCTGCGAACATAAAACTAACACAGGAGGGGATGTATTTTGAGGGCCAGCTCGCCTTCCCACTCTTCATTCTTAAATGGCTTTTACAGAGAGTGGCTTATTCAGGTGTAAGTCACAATGTCTGAGGAGCGCACGGTAAGGAAAGAAGTGATGCAGCTTGGTTATTTTAACTAGTTATTCTCTATTGACCCTGAAGCACCATGTAGAGGGTGTGTGTACTAGATGCTGTAAAAATATAACTTTAAAGAGGCATATTATTTCTATTAGTGATGACTCAGTGCAGAGAGCTAAATAGCAATCGTGATGGATGTGTGAGGGCAATGAAAGGGGGCACTGCTTTCGTTTTCGCCACAGTAGTATATTGAACAGTGGCGGCTTAAAGCCCCAGATATGTCCTGGTTTCGATCGTGTGATGTTGGTTGTAAAATTCTGCAAGTCAAAGTCTGCTTTTTTCACATGTTTCCTGCCCAGCCAAGCGCCACGCATTTGGGAGCATATTGTGAAGCATTTTAAGGTCTGTTGTTGCGTCACTGCATTGATATTTAATGTTGGGCTTACTAAACAAGGTTAATATAGGCAGGACTAGGTATCTGCTACTGCCAGGTGCCCCAGGCAGTCTGTCAGAGAGCTGGGCCTGGGGTGGAGGAAAGGTGACTTTGCACAGCTCGGAAAGACTGGTGTTGTGCTGCATGGTCCTGGAATGATCACAGTTAAGTCCACCGTGGGGCTGGGACAATAAGATCATGCCAGAGTGAGCCCCTTACCAGCTTTGAAGGCTTTCCACACTAGCTGCACCCGGGACGTGCAATCAACTTCGCTCAATTTCTTCAGAGCCACAGCAACTAAAAAGTACATGTGCCTCTTTGAATGCCGGCCCGGCCCTAGAAGTTTGTCCCATGGCACTGTTGTAAATAATTACAAGTAGACAGTGGCTGTCAGTATTCTTGAAGGTTTATTCACGAAGTTTGAAGCACCCACGACCAGACGCTCCCGCTCCGCTCCAGGACCCCAAGCAACTGACCAACGTTGCTGGAATCCTCGAACAGGACGGCAGCATCCGAACATGGAACACAGTTCAAGGAAATACAACATGTACAAAGTGTCCTCGCACTGTGATGCAGCGCGAGGACAACCAGCTCAATACAAATCAATACACTACAACTTCTCCACCTTCACAAGGAAGACAAAATTCAATATTAGCAAGAAAGAAAAGTAAAATAAACGCAATATACCAAATAAAAGGAAAAAAAATGAGGATGCTTATGATAAAACATAATCATTGAGTTCTGCAGGTACTTTCCTGCATCGAATTCCCAATTCCGAAGAAGAGTGGGCATTGATATCAATAGCTTCAGAGGTTGAAGTAGAAGTGGATGGACCAGAAAGAGTGGAATGGACGACAGGAAAATTCGATGTAGAAATAGTGATACTACCTGAAATTGGGATTTTTAACCAAAAAGACCAAACACAGTGTTTGAACTCTTCTTTGGTTAAATTGAATAATGAATGTGCCTGTGAGGTACACAAATGTACCAGAGCCCTTTTCTTCCACCAACCTCTACTGCCAAGTAAAGGAGATGATTTGCTGACCGACGTGACTTGCACTGGAGGGGAACATTTTGAGAAACCTTTAGTGACCTTCTTAGGATCTTTAATAAGGACCCAATCACCGATTTTCAAATCAAGTGAAACAAAACTTTTAGCAAATTCATGTTTAGTCTTCATAAGGTTTTGTTTTTGCAAGACTCTGTTAGCCAAGTTTTCATTGTTAATATTGTACCTATTATTATTGTGAAATAACCAATTAGGACATAACTTGGTGTGAACAAGTCTATTTCTCAAAAGCGAAAATGGGGAAACACCTGTGATACAATGTGGGGAAATGTTATAGGACCATAACTTAGCTTCAAGAAAATTCTAAACATCTTGGTGAGAGGAGATGGCTGTTTGAATGGCATCTTTAACTAATCTGTTGGCTCTCTCCACCAAACCATTAGACGTGGATGAATAAAGAGCCACCTTATAATGAATAACATCATGTTCATTCAAAAACGAAGTGAAGTTCTCAGAAGTAAAATGAGAACCATTGTCTGTCACAACAATAGAAGGTGAACCTTCAATCAAAAATAAGTTTCTTAAAAATTTCACAGCATTAGTGGAATTGGCTGAGTCACAGAACATATGATGGACCCATTTAGAATGATAATCAATTAACAAAACAAGATACTTCATTTCGTGAGAAAGTATATCATAAGGGGCAGAAAAATCTAATCCAACCTTTTCCCAAGGTTACCTTGGGAAGGGAATAGGATGAAGAGGAGTGTTCATGACTTTCTATTTTTTGTCAGAAAGCAAACACTAATGACAGGAGTCAATAAAGAACTTAACTTGGGATTCAATGGATGGCCACCAATAATGAGACTTAATAAGTTGTGAGGTTTTTGAGATTCCAAGATGACCTTGGTGTGCAAATTGAATAATATCATTTCTGATACTAGAGGGAGGTACAAAAAAAATCATGTCTCATTACCAAGCTGTTGACCAGGGATAGCTCAGAAGCGACCATAGCAAAAGCCTTTAATTCATTAGAAAGTTTTCTGCTCTCTGGCCAACCCTTGGTGATGTACTGTGTTACTAACTTCAAATTTTTGTCCTTTTTATATGCCTCAAACCAAGACTGTTCGGTAATACAAGGACACAATTTGGTTGCATCAAGAGCAGCAACCACACATTTGATATCAACTTCAGAAAAATCTAGAAAAGCCATGCGTGACAGACAATCAGCTCTGAAGTTTTTCCCTCCAGAGATGTGTTTTATGTAAAAATGGAATTCATGCAATTTAGACAAAAGTCTGACAAGCCTGGCAGAAGCTTTACCAAGACCATTGCCGTTGAGCAGCTGAGTGAGGGGTTTATGATCGGTAAACAAATCAAACTCACGTTCCCATATATAAATCTTGTATTTCTCTATGGCCCACACACAAGCGAGTGACTCGTGTTCATTGGTGCTATAATGTGTCTCTGAAACTTTAAGTTTCCTAGATGAAAAAGCTATTATGTGCTTTTCCTGATACCCACTGGCCTAAAACAGCTCCTAAGCCTGTCAAACTGGCATCTAACATTATGAAACATCTGGAAGAGTCGTGAAAAGGATGTAAAGCTGGAGCTTCCACAATCATTTTTTTTACTTGATCAAAAGAGGCAGAAATCTCCTCTGACCAATCAAACTTTGACCCTTTGCGTAAAAGGGCCCCTAATGGTTCCACAATTTGAGCATACCCTTTGACGAAGCAAGCGTAATATTCTGCCAGGTCCAAGAACGATCGAAGTGCATCTTTGTCCTTGGGTGGAGTGGCGTGACTGATGGCTTTGATAAGGGAAACCTTGGGTTTGATACCCTCTGGGAACAAAGTATGACCTAAATACTCCAATGACTGGGTACCATATATGCACTTATCAGCTCAGACCGTCATACCTGCCTCATTAAGTTTACTCTAGACTGAAGTTAAATTAGATAAATGTGACTCCCACTCATCAGAAAAAATCAAAATGTCATCCTGGTAGGCTTGGACTCCGGACATATTCTAGAAAAGACTATCCCTAGTCTTCTGAAAAACACTGGCCGCAGAGGCCAAGCCAAAGGGAAGTTTTAAATATTTGTAACTCCAAAAGGAGTAACAAATGAGGTGAGTTCTTGAGAATCTTTGGTTAGGGGTACCTGGCGGTAGGCTGACCGTAAATCAATGATGGAAAAATATTTCGCACCCCCTAAGTTGGCAAGAAGATCGTGAATTTTGGGAAGGGGTTACAGTCTATCAAGATATTCTTATTTAATGTGCGCAAATCCACACATAACCAGACCTCACCATTTGTTTTCCGAACAATAACGATGGGAGAAACCCACTCTGATGAGTTAGAAGGTGCAATAACACCATTATCACGTAAGAAATTAAGAACAGACTTGAGTTCATCCCTCACACTAATAGGTACAGGTCGTACCTTGTGAACAACAGGTTGGGCCTGAGGTTTGAGTCTGATTTGATGTTGAAACCCCTTAACAGTACCTAGTTTGTCAGAAAACACATTAGGAAATGTATCTAAAATTTGTTTAACATCAGAGCTATGATCAGCAAGGGCTAAACAGTCAGTTTTAAATGGCGGAACAGGGACATAACCTTGAGGGGTTTCGACCACTGCAATCGGATTCTCAGAACCTGGAATCAAATGTAGACACATCTTCGCTCGGTCTTGCCAACCAATGATGTTGAGTCCCTTGACAGCAACATATACCTTCGTACTAATAGACCTTTCTAAACATTCCAACCTAGAATTAAAATAGCCCAGCATGTCGATATCAAATTCACCGAACGCTTTCGGATTGACATCAGTTTTAAACAAGGAAATAGAATTATTCCACATTTCATAAAATACAACATCTGACAAAATGGTTATAGGAGATCTGGAATCTGCCATTATGGGAATCTCAACATCACCAAAAAGCGCAGTACCTAAAGGGCCTTTGACTAACTTTGGAGTGAAAATAGAGTTACATTCTGCAGAGACCACCATATTTTGAAAATGATCCACACAATCTTCAACAGATTCAGAACAGTCAATACTGTTGACTCGGGTAGGTCTCTTAACAGATCTACATGTGCCTTGAAAATGACTTTGTTTCTTACAAAAAACCCATCTCTTCCCAACAGCAGGACATATGGGATTATTAACAAGATGTGACTTGGATCCACACCTGTAACAAACAGTATTGGGCTTTCTAAACATTTCTTTAAAAGGTTTGTTAGCATTTACCAAATTAACAGAATTAGAGCTATCTTGCAACGGAGTGCGAGATTGATCATTTTGAAGAACCTTGGAAGTGGTGATAGACCTTTCAATACTCTTGGCGATATCAATAGTCTCTTGAAGTATCCGTTTCCTACAACTAAGCAGACGTTCTTGAATTTTCTTTGAGTGGCAAGCAAAAACAAATTGATCCTGAATGTAAATTACAGGATTTGCTTCAAACTCACACGTTGAAGCCAACACTCTCAATTGCGCAATATACTCTTCTAATGTCTCATTATCCCGTTGTCTTCTAAAAAAATTGTCTTTCAAGCATTATATTTGACTCCTCATCAAAATGCTGTGCAAGACGAAATAAAGCTTCTTTATATTCATCCCAATGATCTGCATCACCAGCCTATCCAGCAGGAGTTGGATATTTCGGTAGGTTCTCAAAAACTTTTTGTGCCGCAACACCTAAGCAACCATATAGAATTGCTACTTTCCTTTCGGGGCTAAACTTGACGGCATCAATAGCGACAATTTGATTTGCAAAAGCCTTAACCCATTGACGCCAAGGAATAGTTGGTTTTCCGGGATGTTGTAAGAAGGGAGGAGGCTGAGCAAATTGTTGTGAAGAAGCCATGACTTGAGTCAAATAAGTAAGTTCAAATGTAAAATGAAATTTAAACACAAAGTTAATAAAGGTTAAATAAAGGAAGAATTATTACACAAAAGTTATTTAAAGAGAAAAAGAAAATACGTGTAAATACTCTCAATAAAAATAAAACTTATTAAAAATGCAGTATGATGTAAAGCAAGGTGTGCTTATCACCGTGAAAAGATGCAAGCTGAAGGTGTGCCTGTCACCGTTAAACAAGTCTGAAAAGTGCAGGCAAGGAGGTCTTTATTACTATTAAAATGGTGTGCCTGTCACCGAAAGAAAAACTGGAAGGATTGTACCTTAAACGCAGAAAAGACCAGGCGGGTCTCAGGTTCCAGCTGATTTCCCAGCATCAATACAGCGTTAGCGTTTAAGGGCGTTGCCAAGTAACCGGAATGGTTAAAATGGGTGCCTGACGTTTGCGCGCTGACGCAGCGCTTGCAAGCATAACCGAGGAACCAGGATGGCTGACTCACGCTTGCGCGCTGACGCTGGAGGACGTGGACAGGATGACGAATGACTCAGGAGTGACGTGTGACTCTGTTACCAGGTTACAGAGGTTGACGTCAAGGAAAAGCAGAGGATCGCCCAAAATGCCGGAAATCTTGAGAACGAGTGAACATCCGTCGACGAAACAGCTGTGTGAAATAGGCAGAGCAGGAAGGAGCGCTGGAAACCGAAGAGGTGCAGAGGTAAGGAAAATGTTGTCGGTGGGTGCTTGAGAAGGGAGTTCTTAACCCGCTCGTTGCCAATTGTGTAAATAATTACAAGTAGACGGTGGCTGTTGGTATACCTGAAGGTTTATTCATAAAGTTTGAAGTACACACGACCAGACGCTCCGCTCCAGGACTCCAAGCAACTGACCAACATTGCTGGAATCCTCGAACAGGACGGCAGCATTCGAACATGGAACACAGTTCAAGGAAATACAACATGCACAAAGTGTCCTCGCACTGTGATGCAGCGCGAGGACAACAAGCTCAATGCAAATCAATACACTACAGGCTCTCCATGTGGATGTGAAGAACAAGTCCCGCCTTCCCTCCCTATCCCCCGCCTTGACTTTCTGTGGGTGCTGCATGTGCTTCTAGCTGGGTATTTCAGTTAAAAGTAACAGTCACACGTAAGTGTGGACTCCTGCAGATCTGTGTAGTATTCAGCCCCAGAGAGAACTTGCTTGAGCTAAAAGCAGTATTGTTCACAGTCAGTAGATCTGGCACACATGCCGTCATTTCATGTCTAGCGTTGCTTGGTTTTTGCTTCCTTTACTGGTGTGAGGGCAATTACCGGGATGGGGCGAGTGTATGATGTAGATTAAATACTCATTCCATTAAGGGTGGTTTTCCTGGTCAGCAGGGGGCTGCGATTCACTTCCAAGTCACATTGTTGTCTTGTATAACCTGTTATAATCAAATATGTCAAATAAAAACTAGCGCTCACCGAATGCACCAATATATTTCATGGAAGTCTTGGTTTAATTTAATGACACTGGCAAGAGCAGCAGTTTCTAAAGTCACCTAATCTTCTCTAATGCAACATGCAGCAATGCGTTTCAACTCACTCATGATTTTAAATTAAGGTAGTTTGTAAAATAAACTAAATTCGACTTTGTGATGGTGTGAAAGAAATAGTCTTCTGGTATGTATACAAAGAATTTTCCAGGGGCACTTTGTGGAGAACCAACATGGATGTGAAATGCTTTGGTCACAATAAGTCAAAGAGTAGTTTGAGATACCCCGGCCATGAGGTGCAGCTTGCATTTCTAATCCTTTCTGATTCAAGCTTGGCCTGATGTCGCACTGTGGTATTGCAAAGAGAGGCGGCTGTATCAATAAAACATTGTATACTTGAGAACAGCTGGCAGAGAAAAGAAATGCCTTGTCAAATGTGGTTATGAGAATGATTGCCCAATATGAACCGTCCTTTGGTTCTTCGAGACCTGCTTTGTCCTAAGGTTACCCGCTGTGGTTAGTGACCTTCCATACCAGGGGTTTCACAGCAGTTTCAGTGGGTTTTTTTTTTGGGAGGTTTTCATATCTTACAGCGGGTAATTTGTAATATTTATTTCTTTACATGGTTGTTATTGCTTGGTTTTATCCATGATAGCGTCACTCACAGGGTCTCTAGCTGGCAGTGAAATGTCACTCACATGCACACTGAAATCAACCATCTCCGCATCAGCACCAGCGCATCACCACCACAGCACCAGCACAACCTCAACATCAGCACAGCACCATCTCAGCATCAGTCCACTACCACCAGCACAGCCCCAAAACAGCACCAGCGCAGCCCCACCTCTGGCAGCAAATTCGCACCAACGCAGCACCACTTTCGCATCAGTGCAGCACCACCTGAGCATCTGTGCAGTATCACCTCAGCACAGCACCAACTCGGCATCACTCAGCACCACCTGAGCACCAGCGCAGCACCACCACCGCAGCATGACTCGACACCACCTTAGTATCACTCGGCATCACCTGAGCACCACCGCAGCACACCCTCAGCATCAGCACTGCACCATCTCAGCATCAGCACAGCACCACCTCTACATCAGTGCACCACCAGCGCAGGCCCAACTAAGCACCAGCGCAGTCCCACGTCAGCAGCAATTCAGCACCAACGCAGCACCACTCTCGGTACAGGACCATCTCAGCTTCAATGCAGCATCACCTCCATGGTTGTTATTGCTTGGTTTTATCCATGATAGCGTCACTCACAGGGTCTCTAACTGGCAGTGAAATGTCACTCACATGCACACTGAAATCAACCATCTCCGCATCATCACCAGCGCATCACCACCACAGCACCAGCACAACCTCAACATCAGCACAGCACCATCTCAGCATCAGTCCACTACCACCAGCACAGCCCCAAAACAGCACCAGCGCAGCCCCACCTCTGGCAGCAACTTCGCACCAACGCAGCACCACTTTCGCATCAGTGCAGCACCCCCTGAGCATCTGTGCAGCATCACCTCAGCACAGCACCAACTCAGCATCACTCAGCATCACCTGAGCACCAGCGCAGCACCACCACCGCAGCATGACTCGACACCACCTTAGTATCACTCGGCATCACCTGAGCACCACCGCAGCACACCCTCAGCATCAGCACTGCACCATCTCAGCATCAGCACAGCACCACCTCTACATCAGTGCACCACCAGCGCAGGCCCAACTAAGCACCAGCGCAGTCCCACGTCAGCAGCAATTCAGCACCAACGCAGCACCACTCTCGGTACAGGACCATCTCAGCTTCAATGCAGCATCACCTCAGCATCAGTCAGCACCAGTGCAATACCACCACCTCAGTACCACAGAATGACTCCGAACCACCTGAGTATCATTCAGCATCACCTAAACTTCACCTCGGCACCAGTACACCACCACCTCCGCATCACTCAGCACCACCTTAGTCTACCCTTTGAATCTGGCATCTGTTTATTCTCCCCTGGTGACCGTCCGCTGCTTGTGTTGTAATTCAGGTACTGTTTCCCAACCTCCGCCCTCCTGTTGTTTATGTCCTCACCCCCCATAATAAAAACAGCTATTAAAGAACAAGCATTTGAACAGGCAGAGGTTGCTAGGCTTGCAAGGTCAGAAAAACTAGAAGTCATTTCATATGTTAATTATTTTTTAATAGGGTCATTCAGTTGTACATATTGTCTTCTTGGTTATATAGTAAGGTAACAAAAGTGCTTATAGCACTTTTTTATTATTACTTTTAAACATAAGGTACAATGCTCTACAGCGTAGCTCAAAAACATTGGCAAAGCCAATAGCTCTGGCTAAACACTTATAAGGTCCCAAAGGCTAGACCTATTGGTTATGCCAATGCTAGTTATTAAAAAGCAACCGACCCTAAACGGTTGAACTGCCTGAGATTGAAAGCATGGAAACAGGGTCTCGTCTACTCAAGTGACAGAAAGGCAGGTAGAGAAGCAATTGTATAACACAAAAAACAGGGGGGGGTCTACCAGCTTAGTTATGTGGCTGCGCTGTCAATCCGAGTTAACAGAATCTCGGGGTGGATGAGTCACATCAAGACAGCTTATTTCAAAACATGGTGAACACTATATGTATAGGAAAGACCAACACGGTACAGATCATTCATACATGGTTGACAAATCCAAAACAGTTAGCAAAGGGTTACCATCAAATTGACTCAATGATCAGTCCTATCATATGGCCAAACCCCGGTTCAAATCAGGCTAGTCCCCTGATCATTGGGACTTCAAGCGCCGCACCATTGGTTGCTGGTCAAGGATTTGGTCCACCCATACAAACAGACCAACAATGATGGCTGATCTTTGATGGTAAAGTGAGAAACCGTGCAACAGAAAAAATAGTGACTTTAAAATAGGATGGAGTGTCCTCCTATTTCTAACTTTATTCTACGGACGAACCACACCTCCTAATTAAAAACATAGAACAGTGCAAAAAAAAGGACAGTCAACAAATATCTGTCTAATAACGGGCCAACATGTTTCTGCCTAGCGGGTATTTTATCCCATGGCATTCGTCAGGGCCTCTGTTCTTACAATAGTTGCACTAAGTAGTGATGAAACAAAAGAAACACCACCACCACCAAAGTGAAAAAGTAGGATGTAAAAGGGTTGAGTACGATACAACCTGTACCAACCAATGACATTAACCCTCCATGTCAGGTAGGAAATACGAATTCTATGGAGGAAAATGCATAGTCATTATAAACTTATGTTATATCTTATGGTTATTTATTACTTCTGTTTATTCATTATTTTGTTTTATCTTTCAATATTTTGTTTTATCATTCATGTATCTTTAACTATGCTGTATTGTTAATGCATCTTTCAATTGATAGAGCTTAGCAGTTTAGAATCTTGGGCTTGTACTAGCCAGTATGAGCTGTAGCTGATTGAAGAAACACTCTGCTTGGATCTGAGTGCTGCACTTGTTTAAGAATAAAACTTATTCTTATTTACAATACCTTCTCAACTCTTCATTGGATACAACATAAATTTGGCGACGAGGTGGTCAAGTCAGCACTCTCTGGACCCATCGCTTTTGGCCTAAAGAAGATCCTACCTGCAGACCTACAGTGTTTCATATCTAATGAAAATTCTACTCATCTTTAAGAAGCTTATATTCTTCATTTTGAGATAAGTGACTTTGATAAATATATATGAACTATCTACAGCAAACAAGCTTTTAAATATTTTCTGCGTTTTGAATTCCACTCTACTGGGGGTTTTATTATTTAATTCGATGCAGGCTCGTAGTGTTTAATCCTCAACTTGAGCTTTCTTTTATTTATTTCCTTAGTCCCAAGCTCTATATTTATGGATTAATATTTCACTACTCAGAGCTTCGCTGCATTTATTAAATCGTTTTTGCTCTTTGAATACTGCCAACTATTGACACTTTGCCCTGAAGATTTGTGCCTTGGTTTCATTTAATCGTTTTTATACTCTTTGAATACTGCCAACTATTGACACTTTGCCCTGACCTCACAGCTTAAATCGAGTGTTTTATAACATTGCTTGTCTTCACTTTTGTATTTCATTTTTAACCTTCATTATTTGCATTGCATCTTTTAAAATTACCTCGACTCAAACTTTCTATCCTTAGTGACATGAGCTGTGACTGAGACATCAACCGGCATTTTTTAACACAACAGAAATTCAAACAGAACTTATTATTTACCTCGCATCTTTGAAAAATTACCTCGAGTCAGCCTTTCGATTCTTGGTGACTTCGGCTGTGACGGAGATATAAACCGGCTTTCTTTAACACAGCAGAAATCTACACAGAACTTCTTCAAGCTTGAAAACGCTTTCATTGACTTTGTTTGTACTAACAACTCCTCCGTAGCTCTGTGACGTTGGACGTTTTCACGTCCTTCCTCATTTCTTCAGCCATCTTCTGCCGATTTGCCGAATTGCCGTTTTCATCATTCTGCATTGGACGTTTTGCGTGTTTACTGACATCAGTGACACGCACACTCTTTCATTAAGGTCCAGTTTATTATATTTCATAAACTGCTCTTTTTCTTCATTCTGCGCTGGACTTTATGCGTGTTTATCGATATCAGTGACACGCACACTTTTACACAAAGGTGCAGGTTATTTTCTATTTTAATTTTGCGTGTTTACTGACACAACATCAGTGGCACGCACACTTTTACATTAAAGTTAATCATTTTCTCCATACTTGTCATTAGAGTCACACAGGTAGTAATTAATTTAATTCACTTATTCACTGTAGTTTTGCTTGTCATTAGAGTCACACAGGTAGTGATTAATTTAATTCACTTATTCAGGGTAGTTTTCCTTTTATACATTTTACTTTTACATTCATTTTATTATATTCTGAAGAGTTATTACTTATTTACCTCATTTACTTTATTTATTTCATTATGGCCTTACAAACTGCAGTTCTTCCTTCACCTTTTCTCCCTGAGCCTGGCACTCCTAAAATTAAATGGGTTCAATGGTTTAAAGCATTTAATAGCTATATTATAGCCATTGACGGAGTGAAATTTCCTCCCATCAGGAAAAATGCCATGTTATATAGCGCTTTAGGCGCAGAAGGACAGAGAATTTTTGACCATCAACCTCCAATATTGCGTCCACCTTCCGATGATTGGAATGAATATACTGAGGCAATTGCTAGATTGGAAAAACATTTTAAAGATCAACCTAGTATAATTGTTGAAAGACATACATTTTATACTAGAAAACAAAGGGGACCTTTAAGCATTGACACTTTTTTTGCTGAATTAAGAGTTCTTGCTGTTTCTTGCGAGTTTGAGCGACCTATTGAACAATATCTAAGGGACCAACTTGTAGTAAATTGTTTTAACAATGAGATTAAAAAAAAAAATATGCTGTAGGAACCCTTCACTTGAGAATACCTTAGAGTTAGCAAGAGGCATTGAGAGATCTGTCTCTGCTTCAAAAGAACTTAGTATTAACCCAGTTAAGCCTACTATTTCTGAGTCAATACACAAAGAGTCTCAACACTTTACTCAGGTTTCTCATAAAGACAAACCTTTCAACAAAAATGAGACAAAGAAGGCTGAAAGATCTTTTCAGTGTTTCAGGTGTGGTTTGAAAACACATCTTGCTAACTCTCCTTCTTGCCCGGCTTTAAAGAAACAATGTACCATTTGTAAGAAAATTGGACATCTTGCTTCTGCATGCAAATGCAAGTTTAAAACGATGTATCTTGAAACGGATAATTTAAATGAGGTGGGCATTGTTAAGCACAGTGAATCTATTAAGAAGATATTATTATTATCCATTGATATGGTTGATTCTCTTCAGGACTCCAACAGTGGTGATCCCGTATGTGATATGAAAATTGGAGAAATTCCTGTCAAAGTAACAGTTGACTCGGGTTCCCCTGTCACTATCCTATCTGATATATTTTTCTTTTAAAGAATGGAAAAATGTTGATTTAATACCCCCTGACATTCGTACAGTAGCCTTTACTGGACAAGAGATATTCATGATGGGTTATTTTAACGATAGTCTTACCTTTGAAGATAGGGTCATTGAATCTAAAATATACATAGCAAACAAGGGTTATAATATCCTTGGTTGGAAGGATCAAGGGAAGTTTGGCATGGTATTAAGACCTGGCACTGATAATCCTATTTCTCTTGATTGTTCCAAAAATGTGAGTTCTGTGATCTCAGATGGTTTATCATTAGAAGCTGTGATTGATAAACATTGTGATGTTTTCTCTGATACTTTAGGTTCAGTCAAAGGCTTTGAACATAAAATAATTTTGAAACCGGATGCCTTTCCTACTATTCACAAAGTTAGACATGTTCCTCTCAGTATTAGAGACAAGTTAAGAGAACATCTTGATAATATCCTTTCGTAGGGCCCTGAAAACCTTCTTGTTTTAAATGTTCCCTGTTTTAAGTGTTCTGCTTTTTTGCTGCTGGATTTAGTGTTATGTTGTGTCTACCTTTCCCTGCGCCAGGACGCTCCTTCGCTGGAGCAGCTGTGCGCATTAAAAATGTAAATAACATAACATAACATCAATTATGCAATGATGGAGTTATTGAGCAAATTGATTCTTCACTCTGGATTTCTCCCATTGTAGTCGCTCTTAAAAAGAATTGTGATGAGCTCAGACCTGATCTGAGATCATTGAATAAGAATATTCAAATTGATTGTTTTCCCTTACCCCGCATCCAGGACATGTTGGCTCAGTTAAAGGGAACGAAGATTTTTTCCACCATAGATTTAAGAGCTGCATACCTCCAAATTGAATTGCATGAAGACTCCAGAGACCTAACTGCATTTAATACGCCATTTGGTGCTTTCAGATTTCTGAGGTTGCCGTTTGGCCTAGCCTCTGCGGCTTCTGTTTTTCAGAAGTTAATGTTCCAATTGTTTGGAGATGTTAAAGACGTCTTGGCTTATCAGGATGACATTTTAATTTCTACCAATTCAGTACAGGAACATCTTACCAAACTAGATCAGGTTTTAGGCATATTACACAAATATGGTATGACGGTAAAGAAGCAAAAATGTAAATTTCTACTAGATCAGGTTGAATACTTTGGTCATGTCATTTCTCAAAGAGGTATTAGTCCCAAACAGGATTTGTTAAAGGCTATTCGGGAATGTGCTAGACCCACTAATAAAGATCAATTGAGGTCTTTCTTGGGGTTGAGCGAATTCTATTCAAGGTTTGTACAACATTTTACACTGATTAGTGAACCTCTAAGATTGTTAACTAGGAACAAGGTTAAATTTATGTGGGGCTATGAACATACTTTGGCTTTTGAGAAACTCAAAAATTTGATAATTACTGCTCCAGCTCTCAAACCCTTTAATCAAAATGAATCTTCGTATATTACGGTTGATGCTAGTAATTGTGGATTAGGTGCTGTCCTCAATCAGATGGTTGATGGAAACGAAAGTATAATTGCATTTGCTTCACGTCAACTCACTTCTTCTGAAAAGAACTATAGCACTATAGAAAAAGAGGCCCTAGCTTGTGTGTGGGGTGTTAAGCATTTTTCCACCTATGTTTGGGGTAAAGAATTTACTTTGATTTCGGATCATAAGCCCCTAATTTTATGTGGAATGATAAAGGGACAAGAAATGCTAGTCCCAGGCTGGTTAGTTTGTTTTCTAAACTTTATGATTTTAATTTTGCTATGAGGCACATAACAGGAGGTAAAAATTTTAAAGCAGATTTGTTATCCAGGTGTCCCTTACAGGAATCGGCACTTGATTCTGTGTTGGATGATAAAGAAGTTGTAATCAGTCTGGTTGAAGGTTTAAACTTTATGGAGAATGTTGTTTCTCAATCTGATTGGGTGGAAGCTTCAGCAGAAGACCCTTCTCAAGAAATTCTTAGACGATTCATATCTGTGGGATGGCCAAGGGAGAATCCACTTGATAAAAATGTGCTTCCTTTTTCTAAAATAAAGGATGAATTGAGTCTTTAAGGCAATTTCATTTTAAGAGGTTCTCTACTCATTCCTTCAAACTCAATCAGAGATAAAATTATTGCACTAGCTCACAAAGGTCATGGGGGATTCACTAGCACAAAGAAAAGATTGAGGTTACACTACTGGTGGCCTGGCATGGACATTCATGTTGAGACTTTATTAAACAATTGTGTTGAATGTTCCCATGCTGAGAAGTCTCTTCGCACATACAATTCTCCATTATCTCCAGTTGACTTTCCAAAGAATCCTTGGGAGAAGTTAGGAATTGACTTTTTGGGTCCTGTGGGTGGCTTGAATCAAGGTTTCAGATTTATTTTGACCATTGTTGATTACCATTCTAAATGGGTGTCTTTCAAATTCATGAAGGATCCCAATACTGAAAATGTGGTCACATTTTTGAAGAAACTGTTCAGATCAGAAGGGGTTCCTGTTTATCTGGTTTCTGATAATGGCGTACAATTTGTTTCGTATGTTATGAGAGATTTTTTGGGTACTCTTGGTATAAAACATTTAACTACAGCCCTTTACAGCCCACAGGGAAATGGTTTAGTAGAAAGAGTAAACTGTGTAGTAAAAGATTCTGTCCAGTTGGCTATTTCTTCTGGTCTGTCAGTACAAGAAGTTGTTAGTGACAGAATTTGGTCATACAATAATACTCCACACTCTACAACTGGAGTTACCCCTTTTGCCATGTTGAGAGGGAGAGAGTCATTTAATGAACTTTCCCCAGAATGGGTTGTGAGTAAAACTCATTTTGACAGAAGTCTACCTAATTTGGAGTTAGTTAAAATGAATGTCAAGAATTCTCAAATTAAGTCTAAGGCTAGATACGATGTGAATAAACATGTCAAAAATCAAGAATTCATGGTGGGTGACAAAGTTAGAATTAAAAGACCTTTTAAAGTTAGAGGGTCTAAATTCTATCCTGATACAACGATTGTTAATGTAGGTAAATATTCTGTCATGGTTGAAGGTGGAAAATGGTGGAGCAACAGAAATGTTGCTGGAGTGGACAAGTCTGTGGAAATGAACTCTAAGAAGCATTCTATTCAGTCCTTTCATTGTCGATCTAATCTTATGTCCGGTTCATCATCTAATGTAAGCGATTTATCTGTGTATAATGATTTTTACCAATTTTCTCGTGATGGTGAGCATACTCGTGATGTTGGACATAAAGCTTCACATAACCTTGTATCAGTTTCTGATGTGCACACTGAAAATGATTCTGTATCAGTTTCGGATTCACAATTGGCGATTGATGTCATTTCTCCTCTAGATGGATGCAGTCCTTCTGTTAGGTCTAGCACTAGGTTGAAGGTTACACCTAAATTTTTGGAGGATTATGTCACTTAAATTGTTTAGATATTGTAAGGTGAGGAGGTGTGTTCTATCTTATGGTTATTTATTACTTCTGTTTATTCATTATTTTGTTTTATCATTCATGTATCTTTAACTATGCTGTATTGTTAATGCATCTTTCAATTGATAGAGCTTAGCAGTTTAGAATGTTGGGCTTGTACTAGCCAGTATGAGCTGTAGCTGATTGAAGAAACACTCTGCTTGGATCTGAGTGCTGCACTTGTTTAAGAATAAAACGTATTCTTATTTACAATACCTTCTCAACTCTTCATTGGATACAACAACTTGCTGTGTCAATCACCTATACAATGTGTTTCACCCAAAACAGTTTCAAAGAAAATATTGTATTTATGCTCACCCTTCATGATAGGAAAATGGACCTCACCTCACCTGGACCTTGCTCAGGTTCTACGAGGCCCCGCACTACATAAATATAAGAGGTAAAACAGAAGTAGAGCACCCATAGAGCATAATTACACAGTCTATTCCAGTGCCCAATATTCCTGTCCATTAGATCCCCTTACATCTAAGGACCAACATGTAAGGAGACTCCAGTAACTGAACTATGTGTGCCCAGCCCCTTAGACTCCCAGGTCTACCTTCCAACACAAATATATCCTCATAGAGGTTAATTATATATCCATAGTGGGACTACTACTGAGTTGCAGACTCTAACAACAACAATCTTTCTGGCTGTGTTATCCATACTGAGCTTCCTGTGGCTTCTCATACAATGAATCAGCTATAGACTCAGCTATCCGTCGGTACATCAAAGCTCACATCTGCGTCTTGGGGGAGGCACCGACCTATAGATGGTCTCTCCTTAAATAATTAACTCTGGGTTTGTTGGTATTGTAACCCTCCGCCTCACTTGTCAGAATAGCAACAATAAATGGCAGTTCTTTGTCAAGAGCGATTATTTTGCCATCCCCAGTGCTTATCTCTGCTGAATTGGTAGCAAATAACCAGAAAGCATTATTATTAACCCCGTTTGTTGCAAAGTTAAAAGCGCACTACTTTACACTCGAAATCTCGCGGGAATTCGTGCTCTAAACTACAGCATGAGGTCATCAGCCCCATTTTGGTAGTTCGTTAGGTGATATTATACAGTGATGATCGACGGTCTATTACAGCTTCCGGTCGTTCAACCAGCTCAGAACGATGGCAGTGATCCAATCAACGTGACCAATAATGTGATGCACTCGGCATTTGCGCTGGGTGTGTCGCGCAACCACTCGCATTAGGGACAGCGCTTTCCCAAATACAAGGGACTTTGTCTCGTGTCGAGATCTCGCGAGATCTCTTATACTCTGAACTATACTATGACCTCATGTCGTCCATTGAGGCAGTTTAATTATAAATGGCGCTTCTAGAAATGTTTAGCAACCCAGCTCTGTGGCTCAGTCTTACAAATACGGTATTTGAACCCATAGGGTTTTAGGCATTGCTAAATATTTACATCCATAGTACAAATGCCCACTCAATATGTATCCCCACAGCAAAGGGCACCAAATAAAGAGAGGGGCATACTCTTGTAGAACCTGGTGGTACAGAATCCACTATCCCTGTGGTACATCTACACCTTTTTTAATGTAGAATGTCATGATAATGAGGTCACTAATAGTCATGATCGTATATGACACTGTATCTCTTCACTTAGGTCCTCACTACGGTAATGAACCTAAAGCCACACCGCATTGATCTATGACATCTCTAATAGGTGGTAAAATGTATGTCTAAGTACATAGGAGAACAGGGGGTCCCCGCAAGAGGAAAAAATTAAAGGAAGGTTTGGGAGAGTTATTAAAAAAATTTTTACAACCACTTTGTCACAGTATTGCAATTTATTAACAACACTGGATACATCCAAACAATGACATCTGTTCAAATGGTCAATCGACGAACTTAAGAGGCCCAAGGGAAAAGGGAGGAAGGAAAGGACAGGGGGTGCTCATTAGAGGAAATTACAGGAAAGTGATAGTCATATAAAATCAGACCAATCACAAAATTCAAAGACAATTGAACATTTCAAATGTAACATCCTAAACATTGGGAGACTAAATTAGGTACAATTACAGGGAAAACATTCTACGGTACAACCATGTCAATGGTAATGTCAGGGACTTGGAACCGGATGTCTGAAACCAAACAAAAAGCCGTCGACGTTTCGACCCCTGTATTTATAGGTCAAGTAGATTCCTTAAATGGGGTCTTCATCAGGACTGGTAGGATAGAACGGGGAGGAGGGGGCCAAGATCTGGAAATTAAAAGAAGGGTAGGACAAAAGTTAATTATTTAGGAGCTGAGTGTACTTTAGTATCACAACCTATTTAATCATAGACGTCGAAGAACCGGCGTCAAAATATGAGCATGCGCAGTTACCATGGGCAGCGGGCTACAACGTGCTCAGCTGGGGGAGAAGGAGTATCCCAATCAGTCGTAGAGGAATATCCAACGCGAAACAAAAGTCGCAAACTACAGAGGAATAATATAACAGACAAAAGGAAGGTAAGTCATAAGTTTCTGAGGAGGAAACCAGTATTATGGTACAAAAACTCTGATAACACGCAAAACGTTCTTCAAACAGAGTTTTATGTGGTATCCCAAATGGTGGAAAAGGGTCCAACCAGAGATTAATATCGACCCAACCACTTAGAAAAAACACGGAACACCAGAGGAGATCACTTGAAGCTCACCTAAGCATAAGGTCACGTGGGGCCTTAAATCAGTACAAGCCACAATTATGCATCCGGATAACCTGTATGACTTAAACAGGGAGCCGGTGTTTAAATAGAGGGGACACTGTAAAAACAGAAGAAAGATACTTCACAAATTGGAATCAAGGGTTTTTTAAAAAAAAAAAGGGGGGGGGGTTTGTTAAAGATTAGAGATTAGGGGACCATACTCACTAGAACAATCGAAAATTCATACGCTTCAAAGGAGTATTTTCAATTTGCAGGGTAGCGTACGTGGCTGTAGAAAACAAATTTGAACCGACCTTAGAGTCTAGTGCTGGCTATAAAGGTGTCTACAACATCACATATGACACAAGGCCACTTACTAGATCCTGTGCGGAAGTGATCAAATTATCAGGCTGGATCCAGGGCTCGACGAATATTTGATGAGCCTCGAAGTCACAATCACTATAGTAATGTAAACAAAAAACGGAAAGATTTAAGGACTTGCTTCTCGGCTCACCCTCCTGTGTGAGAGGTGCCCGAGTATATACATGACGGTTTGACTTAATAGAGTGCAGGATTACCACCCTTTTACTCTCCGGCTCACTCTCCTGTGCGAGAAGTGCCCGAGGATCTATATGATTGCTTAACTATACAGAGTGTTGTATTACCATCTATCTGTTTATTTTTAGATGAATATTGTTGCTGAACTTAGTTGGTTCCTCACATATCCGTTTACAAACTCATGTTTTGAGAATTGCACGGACTATATCCACATTATGCAATTGATGTAGGAGTATGAGTTACTTTGTAACTATATTTGTTATGGAATTGCTGGTGTGTGTGCATAAAATTTAACTGTCCCCTACTGCCACATAATGCCCTCAATATCATCTGCCCCTGATCATCTCTCATATGAATCCCAAGACGAGTGAAGTATTTCTTCACTTTTTCCGATATGAGGGACACGTGACCTTTCAGGCTCAACTCCGCGTAGTGTTAGTTTCACTTCGCGTCTGCTCCCGCTACACTGCTGAATGGCGTACATGGCGGAGTAATCCGACCCAGTTCCCGTGGCTCACGGAGGCCCATCGCTGGAGGGCCGTGCTCGATCTCCATTATTCGTGAGTTTTTGCCACCATTGCAAGCACAGATGAATGTGTCATTTTCTGAGCGGGTGTTTTCTGCCCGACTTGCACCCGGGCTGACGGACCTCTGTTCCGTTTTGTTTCCACTTTGATAGAGAGTGTGGCTTTGAGGCCCTGACCTGTATTCAAAGGATAATCGAGCTGCACCGATGGAAGTCGCTGCTCCAGGCTAATTAATTGTGAGTGTGTTGGCCATTATTGCGCATGCAGATGAGTCTGCTATTTTCTAAATAATATGCCTAGTGGCATCAGGGCTTACGAAGTGTGTTCCGTTTTTTGTTTACATTACTATAGTGATTGTGACTTCGAGGCTCATCAAATATTCGTCGAGCCCTGGATCCAGCCTGATAATTTGATCACTTCCGCACAGGATCTAGTAAGTGGCCTTGTGTCATATGTGATGTTGTAGACACCTTTATAGCCAGCACTAGACTCTAAGGTCGGTTCAAATTTGTTTTCTACAGCCACGTACGCTACCCTGCAAATTAAAAATACTCCTTTGAAGCGTATGAATTTTCGATTGTTCTAGTGAGTATGGTCCCCTAATCTCTAATCTTTAACAAACCCCCCCCCCTTTTTTTAAAAGAACCCTTGATTCCAATTTGTGAAGTATCTTTCTTCTGTTTTTACAGTGTCCCCTCTATTTAAACACCGGCTCCCTGTTTAAGTCATACAGGTTATCCGGATGCATAATTGTGGCTTGTACTGATTTAAGGCCCCACGTGACCTTATGCTTAGGTGAGCTTCAAGTGATCTCCTCTGGTGTTCCGTGTTTTTTCTAAGTGGTTGGGTCGATATTAATCTCTGGTTGGACCCTTTTCCACCATTTGGGATACCACATAAAACTCTGTTTGAAGAACGTTTTGCGTGTTATCAGAGTTTTTGTACCATAATACTGGTTTCCTCCTCAGAAACTTATGACTTACCTTCCTTTTGTCTGTTATATTATTCCTCTGTAGTTTGCGACTTTTGTTTCGCGTTGGATATTCCTCTACGACTGATTGGGATACTCCTTCTCCCCCAGCTGAGCACATTGTAGCCCGCTGCCCATGGTAACTGCGCATGCTCATATTTTGACGCCGGTTCTTCGACGTCTATGATTAAATAGGTTGTGATACTAAAGTACACTCAGCTCCTAAATAATTAACTTTTGTCCTACCCTTCTTTTAATTTCCAGATCTTGGCCCCCTCCTCCCCGTTCTATCCTACCAGTCCTGATGAAGACCCCATTTAAGGAATCTACTTGACCTATAAATACAGGGGTCGAAACGTCGACGGCTTTTTGTTTGGTTTCAGACATCCGGTTCCAAGTCCCTGACATTACCATTGACATGGTTGTACCGTAGAATGTTTTCCCTGTAATTGTACCTAATTTAGTCTCCCAATGTTTAGGATGTTACATTTGAAATGTTCAATTGTCTTTGAATTTTGTGATTGGTCTGATTTTATATGACTATCACTTTCCTGTAATTTCCTCTAATGAGCACCCCCTGTCCTTTCCTTCCTCCCTTTTCCCTTGGGCCTCTTAAGTTCGTCGATTGACCATTTGAACAGATGTCATTGTTTGGATGTATCCAGTGTTGTTAATAAATTGCAATACTGTGACAAAGTGGTTGTAAAAAATTTTTTAATAACTCTCCCAAACCTTCCTTTAATTTTTTCCTCTTGCGGGGACCCCCCTGTTCTTCTTGTACCACATAGCGCCCAGGTCCCCGCGACTGCATGGGTTAAACCCCCTTTTGTGTAATGTAAGTACATAGGAAGCGGGGGCTTATTCTGAGGTCATGTTAGAGTGCACTGATCCCTCAAATGGATCCCTATAAAGAGTCCAGGGAATATCGTCGTTCAATCCGATGGTATCGGTCTGGAGCTTAGAAATCCATTTTTGTTCCTTTAAGAAAAGGTAACTTGATACATCACTTATATGTCCAGGTATAAAAGGCTTCTCGAGGACTGTCCATTGGAAGTCAGTCTCATTGTGTTGTTTCTCCACAAAGTGTCTTGTGAGTTTTGTGTGGGACTTCTTGCAGCGAAAAGAGCTCTTGTGCTCTAACATTCTCGTGCGGACTTTTCGGGTAGTCATACCCACATATCTAGTAGAGCAGCTGCATGTCAACATATAGATTAAGTTATTGCTGTTGCAGTTGCTAAAAGTGCACTACGCCCATGGTCTATTGGTACCAATGTTTATCTCACTTGTATGTTTTGTCTGGGGGCAAACAGAACAAGTGCCACATGGGTGGTGCCCCACCACTGGAAGGAGATTCCACAGGGTATCGCCAATTTTCTTCAAGGTTTCTTTCGGGCGTGTATGCACAAGCCGGTCCCGAATGTTGCTGGCCCGTTTAAACGCAAATAGGGGCTGTACTATCTTGTCCTTACTATGATTGAGAAAGCGCCAGTGTCGCCTCATGATTTTTTTAATACTGTTGCTCCTAGTATTAAAAGTACTCACAAAAGTGAGTCTTCCTAACGGTAGTTTTGGAGTAGGAGGTTCAAGAAGGGCTTCTCTGTTGTTATTCAGTGCTCTTTTCCTTGACCTCTTGATCAATGAACTGGGGTAGTGTATTTCCTTCAGTTGTGTGCACAAGTTACTGGCATGTGCTTCAAAGTCCTCCTTTTTCGAGCAGTTCCTTCAAACTCGAAGGAACTGCCCATAGGGTAGATTTTGACGTAGGGACTTAGGATGATAGCTCTCGTAGAGGAGCTGAGAATTGCGCGCCATGGGTTTCCTATAGAGCTTACTCTGCAAGCCTGCAGGTGTGGCATAGATAGACAAATCCAAAAAGGCAATCCTCTCTTTATGTGCCTCCATGGTGAATTTGAGATACTGGTTCTGACTGTTAAGCCACAGATGGAATTCTTTGACCGAGTCTAAAGTACCTCCCCACACCACCAACACGTCGTCGATATAACGCTTCCATCACCTAATCGACGTGTGGAAGGGGTTGTGGGGTGTCAGTACATGTTGTTGCTCGAACTGATGAACGTATAGGTTCGCCAGGCTCGGCGCAAAAACGCTGCCCATACTAGTACCAGATATCTGGAGAAAGATTTTGTCCTCATATTTAAAGTAGTTCATTTTCATGGCCAAGGTGGCTAAAGCCATTATGACGGTACTGGTGTGATTGTCTCACAGATATCCCCCAGGATGGATGTTACAACTTCTAAAGTCTCATCCTGAGGGATATAGGTGTACAAAGATTCTACATCGAAAGAGACCAATAGGTCTCTTTCGGTATCAGGGAGGACACGTAGCACATCTTTAGTGTCCTGCAAATAGGTGGGCATTTGTTGTACAATGGGCCGTAGAAAAATATCTATAAAGGTGGAAAGCGGATCCAAAGCAGACCCTATTCCTGAAATAATGGGCCTTCCAGGTGGAGGTCTCTGTGGTTTGTGCACCTTAGGTAAAAGGTAAAAGTAAGGTGTTACAGGATATTTAGCGACTAAGAAAATAGACTCATTTTGGGTAATCCAACCCTCCGACAGGGCTTCTTCATCTAAATCCCTTATCTGTTTGAGGATTTCTTCGGTAGGATCTGTAGGCAGAGGAGAATAGGCCTGTCTATTGTTCAGCTGTATTAGACATTCTGCCTGATAGTCAGTAGTGTTAAGAATAACTATAGAGCCACCCTTGTCCGCGGGTTTTATAGTTATTGAATGATCCTCCGACAGTGACTTCAGTGTTGCCTGTTCCACTTTGGTGAGATTGTTGAACGACCTCATTTTGGTACTCCAAAGTGTAGCAACATAGTCTGCAAGAGCTTTCTCGAAAGCCAAAACCTGTGGTGGAACCGTGTGTGTAGGGAGTTGGAATTTGGATTTGGCTTTGAGACCCGTATTCGTGTCTTTATTCTCAGATTCTGCACTGTTCTTATCCTTGAAAAGGTAGTGGAGTCTCAGCTTCCTAAAGAACTGGCAAAGTTCACATTGAAAGGTGAAAGGATCTCCGTGGTTGTTTAATACTTGTTCTTCAAGGGGACTCAAAGTTTAGTTGATAAATTGACTACGAGGGATGATTCCCCGACGAGCCTGCTTTCTGGTTCTTGGCTGTTTGGCTCAGTGTACCTGCATGGGGACCTGTCTGATCTTCCCATTGGACCCTTGTATGTTGTGCCGGTCGCCTTTTGCCTCTGGGTTGGCGTGGGCCAAACCCTAAAAAATGTTGCGAATTTTAGGTATGAGGCACTTGTTCTGTTTGCCCCCAGACAAAACATACAAGTGAGATAGACATTGGTACCAATAGACCATGGGTGCAGTGCACTTTTAGCAACTGCAACAACAATAACTTAAATCTATATTTGAATTTAAAAACACGTATAAAGCGCGCGTTTACCTAGCGGTTTCTTGGCGCTGATATGTTGACATGCAGCTGCTCTACTAGATATGTGCGTATGACAACCCGAAAAGTCCGCACGAGAATGTTAGAGCACAAGAGCTCTTTTCGCTGCAAGAAGTCCCACACAAAACTCACAAGACACTTTTTGGAGAAACAACACAATGAGACTGACTTCCAATGGACAGTCCTCGAGAAGCCTTTTATACCTGGACACATAAGTGATGTATCAAGTTACCTTTTCTTAAAGGAACAAAAATGGATTTATAAGCTCCAGACTGGACTCTGTTATAGGGATCCATTTGAGGGATCAGTGCACTCTAACATGACCTCAGAATAAGCCCCCGCTTCCTATGTACTTAGACATACATTTTACCACCTATTAGAGATGTCATAGATCTATGCGGTGTGGCTTTAGGTTCATTACCGTAGTGAGGACCTAAGTGAAGAGATACAGTGTCATATACGATCATGACTATTAGTGACCTCATTATCATGACATTCTACATTTAAAAAAGGTGTAGATGTACCACAGGAATAGTGTATTCTGTACCACCAGGTTCTACCAGAGGATGCCCCTCTCTTTATTTGGTGTCCTTTGCTGTGGGGATACATATCGAGTGGGCATTTGTACTATGGATGTAAATATTTAGCAATGCCTAAAACCCTATGGGTTCAAATACCGTATTTGTAAGACTGTGAGCCACAGAGCTGGGTTGCTAAACATTGCTAGAAGCGTCATTTATAATTAAACTACCACAATGACCGACTTGAGGTCATTGTGTAGTTCAGAGTATAAAAGATCTCGCGAGATCTCGACACGAGACAAAGTCCCTTGTATTTGGGAAAGCGCTGTCCCTAATGCGAGTGGTTGCGCGACACACCCAGCGCAAATGCCGAGTTCATCACATTATTGGTCACGTTGATTGGATCACTGCCATTGATCGGAGCTGGTTGAACGACCGGAAGCTGTAATAGACCCTCGATCATCACTGTATAATATCACCCAACGAACTACCAAAATGGGGCTGTTGACCTCATGCTGTAGTTTAGAGCGCAAATTCCCGCGAGATTTCGAGTGTAAAGTAGTGCGCTTTAAACTTTGCAACAAACGGCGTTAATAATAATGCTTTCTGGTTATTTGCTACCAATTCAGCAGAGATAAGCACTGGGGATGGCAAAATAATCGCTCTTGAGAGTAAAGAACTGCCATTTATTGTTGCTATTCTGACAAGTGAGGCGGAGGGTTACAATACCAACAAACCCAGAGTTAATTATTTAAGGAGAGACCATCTACAGGTCGGTGCATCCCCCAAGACTCAGATGTGAGCTTTGAGGTATCGACGGATAGGTGAGTCTATAGCTGATTCATTGTATGAGAAGCCACAGGAAGCTCAGTATGGATAACACAGCCAGAAAGATTGTTGTTGTTAGAGTCTGCAACTCAGTAGTAGTCCCACTATGAATAGATAATTAACCTCTATGAGGATATATTTGTGTTGGAAGGTAGACCTGGGAGTCTAAGGGGCTGGGCACACATAGTTCAGTTACTGGAGTCTCCTCACATTTTAGTCCTTAGATGTAAGGGGATCTAATGGACAGGAATATTGGGCACTGGAATAGACTGTGTAATTATGCTCTATGGGTGCTCTACTTCTGTTTTACCTCTTATATTTATGTAGTGCGGGGCCTCGTAGAACCTGAGCAAGGTCCAGGTGAGGGGAGGTCCATTTGCCTATCATGAAGGGTGAGCATAAATACAATATTTTCTTTGAAACTGTTTTTGGTGAAACACATTGTATAGGTGATTGACACAGTAAGTTTATAATGACTGCATTTTCCTCCATATTGAATTCGTATTTCCTATCTGACATGGAGGGTTAATGTCATTGGTTGGTACAGGTTGTATCGTACTCAACCCTTTTACATCCTACTTTTTCACTTTGGTGGTGGTGGTGTTTCTTTTGTTTCATCACTACTTAGTGCAACTATTGTAAGAACAGAGGCCCTGACGAATGCCATGGGATAAAATACCCGCTAGGCAGAAACATGTTGGCCCATTATTAGACAGATATTTGTTGACTGTCCTTTTTTTGCACTGTTCTATGTTTTTAATTAGGAGGTGTGGTTCGTCGGTAGAATAAAGTTAGAAATAGGAGGACACTCCATCCTATTTTAAAGTCACTATTTTTTCTGTTGCACGGTTTCTCACTTTACCATCAAAGATCAGCCATCATTGTTGGTCTGTTTGTATGGGTCGACCAAATCCTTGACCAGCAACCAATGGTGCGGCGCTTGAAGTCCCAATGATCAGGGGACTAGCCTGATTTGCACCGGGGTTTGGCCATATGCTAGGACTGATCATTGAGTCAATTTGATGGTAACCCTTTGCTAATTGTTTTGGATTTGTCAACCATGTATGAATGATCTGTACCGTGTTGGTCTTTCCCATACATATAATGTTCACCTTGTTTTGAAATAAGCTGTCTTGATGTGACTTATCCACCCCGAGATTCTGTTAACTCGGATTGACAGCGCAGCCACATAACTAAGCTGGTAGACCCCCCTGTTTTTTGTGTTATACATATTTAAGTATCTGGGGATAATAATCAGGTAGTGGTCTTTAAATTAACTATCCATTGGACCCTCTCTAAACGGTTTGGTTGTTGATTAAGGTAGAGAAGCAAGCCTTCTTTCCGGGGTGCCTGCTCTTGAGAGAAATATGAATGTGCAATCGGTTAATCAGCAAATGTAAAGCTTGCTTGGCAGTCATCATATTTTTTACTTGACAGAATTTGAAATTTGTCCTTTTAATGGTGACCTACAAAAGAAAGACTCTGTTCCCGGAACAACTAAGCAGATGCAGCATTAGCTAGAAAAGCACCTAACAGATGGTTTGTTTTACTGCACAATTGTATTATATATTGGGATTGAAAATAATAACAATAGAAGTGTTATTAACCCCTTGCATGCTTGTGACAGAACCGTTCCGTCACTAGCCTCGGGTGAGCTGTGCTTGTGACGGAACGGTTCCGTCACGGCCCGCTCGCCGCGCCTGCGCTGCCGATTTAATGGGCGGGCGAGTTCGTGACGGAACCGTTCCGTCACAAGCACAGCTCACCCGCGAGCCGTTCTGTCTTAAGCACGGAACCGCCGCGCGGCCGCCCCACCCCCTTAGCTCTGCCGCAGCGAAGGGGTTAATTATTAATATGTACTGGATGATTATGTCCATTTCAAAACTTCTAGGTACGGAATATTGACCCACAGACCGTTTTTTACGGATTTAACACACTTTATATTGAGAGCAGAAATGATTACAATGCTGTAGATTTTGACATGAAATTTTAATTTTAATAATTTTATGAGGTGGAGATAATTGTCCTTTGGAAGATTGTTTTTATTAACTGGAAAAAAAATGTTCTTACTATAAAAGAAAGGTTTGCACTAGGTACATGCAGCTTATTAAAAACACAACTTTTGTAGACTGTCTTTCCTGCGGGCAAGAAGGTCTAAAAGTCTTAAAACGGAGTACTGAATCTCCTGCAGATCTTTTGAAAAAGCCGACTTGAGAGGGTGTTACAACTGGATTTTCGGACCAGATAGAATCAGCTCACCAAGACACCACTAACCCAGCCGAAACGTAACCACCTCCCTCCTCAGGACCTATTTACAACAGGTATCTGTGTTCCTACCGAAGGATGGGGAATTAGCAATATACAAGCTTAGATCTTCTAAAACACCACACTCCTACCATATAGTCTCGCGGCAACATGGGCCCAGACTAAACTACCCCAAGGCAGTTCCGATTACTTACCGTTACACACTGACTACAACCAGTGCTCTCCCAAGCCACAATCTTGTCGGTATATGCAGTGTATCCTCCCAGTGCTCTCACTATTTCATACAAACACAAGCCACAATCCTGTGGGCATACACATTGACCGCAGTCAATGCTCTCATTAACGCCGCTTCCCCTAGAGGCGATCTCACTACGCACCTTATCCCCCCGGTGCTCTCTCAAGCCACAATCTTGTGGGTATACACATCAACTACAGTCAATGCTCTCATTAACGCCGCTACACAACGACGATCACTTTCCTAGGAATACCTTCAGCTCTCCATATTGGGAAATCTCTCTCTATCTACTGGGACTACAATACTACAATATTATAGATCACACAAGAATGGCCAAATTACACTGTGTAGGAGTTATTCCCCATTTCAAGAGCTCCTCTCCCCCTCGTTGCTCAGTTATCATTTACCTGGACGGGAAGCACATCCGTTCACATAACAGCATCTGACTAGAAGAAAGGTTAACTTTACCATAAGAAAATAACAAGTACACACTAGTTCACTAAGAACTGGGGTATCTTTATTCATTCATAATATCAATAATATAATACTGCACTATAACACATAGCCTGAAAAGCAAAAGGAACGGTTAGAATGTGTGTGCACACTAATAAGAAAGGGTCGACGTCACCTTATGAATATGAAGTCTGGACTCAGCAGTCATCTGGGTTCCCTTCTCGTCTGTGCCTTGGCTCGTCTTAGGATCACCTCTGCAACCACGGATACACGTCTGCACCGCTATGCTCTGTCTCCTCCGTTTCCCTCCAAGTCACTGGAACCTTCCTCTTATTCTCTGTCTCATCAGCTGCTCTCTTGCTGTTCTGCACTACTCCTCTCTCCTCTCAATCACGGACTGTCTTCACTTCTCAGCTTCGATCTTATAAATCAGTTCCTACCACTCTGGTATTCGTTCTCTCAACTAACTGCTTCACTCTGTATGCTCTGATCTTAATATCAAAGCTCGCCAGCTGCTCCAACTAAAATAACTTCAATCTTTCTAAGAGGGTATTAGCTTCTCGGTCTTTCTCGGACTTCAAGATGGCGACTGTCTGCCTTGAAATAATTAATTTCAATGATGCTAACGGCTAGCTGCCGCCTACGAACTCAACTCACACTACCTCCTGCTTTCGCTAATATGGAACCTTGTTCATGCATGGAAAGTTACGGCCAGTAACCTGCCGCCCACCAAATTCTTGTACCTCCCCGTACCAAGGACACGTTCTCAGCCGGCCGGCCTGATGTTATGTCTTCGACACGAAGAAAAATACAGTCTTTCGATAAGGGCCAGCCTGAGCCGGTTCTCTCCAAGCGAACAACACCTCATAACTAAAACATTACATTTGACCTAAAAGCATCTCAAGCTGCCGAGGCAGAAAGAAAGATGGAGTCTCTCCCGTTTGAGGCCTACAAGGCCCGAAATAAGCATAACTCCATCAGAAATATTCTAGTACTCTTATAAAAGGACGGATTACTACTAATACTAAGGAATCTATCCCTTAACATAGATTTATAAGCCCTGAACTGAAAAGAAGGGTAGGGGATTGCAGCAAACGCCTTGTAAATAGGCCCTGTCTAAGGTTCTAGTCCTCCTATTAGAATGATAGCAGACTAAAGTCACCTTCAATCACCTTCACTCAAGAAAAGGGGCAAAAAGTCAGTCAGAACACTTCACCCTTGACTTTAGGCTACTAATCATTCGCTAAATGGAACTAACATGCATAGAGGAATAATATGAAACAAAACTAACTGATCTATTTCTAGTACTACATCTACAAATCTGGAGTAGGGAAGGAATGCACTGAATAAAGCAGCAAATAGCTACTAGAATGCAAATAGTAATCAGGATACCCCCTAATATCTGTTGTAAGGAATGTAAATCAGGTAACCAATTAAAGAGCCAGTCCAACCAGCCCTGGTCAATGTGTTTTCTAACTTCTTTGGTCAAGTCATGAAGTTTGTCAATATGAGCCTGAATGGATCTAGTATGATCTGATAGATTGAAACAGCAAAGGCCCTCAAAGTCAGAACAGTCATGTCATGAGCAAAAGATAGTCGATGGCAGCCCGGTTCTCCAAAATAGCTCTGCGTTCACCCTGGGCGTCCAGTAACATGTCAGATAAAATTGTAGAAGTATGATTAATAGATTTAACCATCCAACAGGCCATCTTCCCGATGGACTTGGCATTATAGACCGCTAAGGCAGGGACACCTACAATCGAAAAAGCTAAACTAAGATATTCAGATTCAGAAAATAAATGTAGTGTAGAGTCACAATTGTCATGTAACATTACAGCATCACGAACAACACCGGAATGCATATTAGGATGTGAAGAAAACATCAATAAACTCAGTCTAGTAATGGCACAAGGTCCTCCAGAAATATTTGCAGGAATGTAAGGCCAGGAGGTATTACCACAAGAGAAAAGCCATCCAGAAGGTAACAGCATTGTACGATAATGACTAGGGGTAACTACTAAACTCTTGCAGCTCATATTATTTTTAACAGAAGTACATAATTTCGGTGATCTTCGGGAACATAAAGTTCGTTCATGAGCTGTAAATGAAGTGGCACCTTTCAATTTTAAACGCACACATTCGGTTATAGCATTGGGATCACAGGTAAGGAAAAAACATAAATCACCCTGCGTGATATTATACGTAATTATTTGGGAATGAATCAGGGGTGTTGGATCTGAAAGCACAGTACATAAAGGGCAATATTCATGTGTTGCGAAATCACCAAGAATAATATTCGGACGGGCATTTGATATATTGAAGATATGGGCCAAAGTCTCCAATGAAGCAGGGACAGCAACCGAACAGGTCGCTAATATGTCAGTCACCGAACGCATCGGTGTTAAACAGAAATGTGGGGAATTTGTCACCCTTCGTGCCAGGGTAGTCCAAAAGTTAGATGATGAATCCCACGCAGCAAAGGAACCCGGTACTCGGGTTATCGAATCAACCAAAGTCTGCGGGTTCCCTCCTTTCCCGACGTAGCAGGCCAAAAGGAGTCCAACGCCGGCACATCCTGCAACAGCAGTCCAAAGAGTGATCTGAAAGAAAATCAAATACAGGCATTATTCATTCTCGTAAATAACATTTGTCAGCCGGGACAGCTTCCCAGCTATCTTTCCCTGGTCTCATGACGAGTACTGTGTTATCATGACTGGTTGCAATAACTTCAGCTTGTTCAGGGGGATTTTTAGGCGATTGCACCCACACTCTCGCTCCTGGATTATCTGTGGAGCCAAAACCTTTTTGTCCTCGTACCGTTAACAAAGTTGGGGCAGTGCCTTTCTGAATCTCACCACTGAAAACAGGCATGATTAGCAACTGAGCAATTCGGTCAGTCTTATGAATCGGTAGATCAACTTCACTGCTATTCAGCAGGAGTACCTTAATCTCTCCCTGATAATCACTGTCAATGACTCCTCCGAGTACTTGAATGCCTTTTAAGGCCAGGCCCGATCTAGGGGCAATCAATCCAAAATTTCCAGTTGGTATACAGACACCAACGCCAGTTTCAATGATAACTCGATCTCTGCTTTTTACAATAATGTCATTCATGGCATGCAGGTCTATGCCTGCGGCACCTGGGGTTGCTCTGCATGGAGCCAGGGCTCAAGGGGAAATTTCCCAATACATTACAGAATTCTAACTGTGTTCGGTTTTACGTCAACACCTGGAGGAAATAAACGCATTAGTGGAGATTCAGCATTAAAAAAGGGAGGATTATTCAAAATCAACAGTGCCTGAAACAAATAATCTCTCCAATTCTTATATTTATTGTCAGTTAATTTACGCAATTGATCTTTTAGCAAACCATTCATTCTTTCAATAAGGCCTGCTGCCTGTGGATAATATGGTATATGAAATACCCATTCAATGTTGTTTTCCACACAAAATTCCTGCACCAATCTTCCTTTGAAATGGGATGCATTATCAGATTGAATTTGAAACGGAACACCATAATAGAGCATAATCAGTTCCAATGTTTTAATGGTGTTTACTTGGGTAGCTCGGTTACAGGGAAAGGCCACTATATGTGTCAATAATGGTGCAAATATATTGGCAATTTTTACTCATAGAGAGTGGACCAATGTAATCAATCTGCCAAATTTGAGCGGGTAATTTTCCTCGATGTAAATGTCCTTTCACAATTTGGGGCTCTTTTCGTTGTCTAAAATGTTGACAGATAGGACAATGCAATATTGTATCTTTAATCAAATTTAAAGGAATATAAATTCCTCGGTCAGAAGCCCACCTGCTAGTGGCTCTCTCTCCAAAATGTCCTGCTTTCTGGTGGGCCCATTTCGCCAATCCCGCCAATTCAGAATCCTGCATGTCCACCACTGCCTCAACAATTTTAGATTTCTCATCTGCAATGTTATGAAAGAATTTGTCAAAGGAGTCTATTGGTGTATGAGCATCCACTTGAAAGATTGTAACCGTACTTTGTGGGAGCATCTCCCAAATTTCTTGCCATAATTATTTACCCCAAAGTTCTTTAGAATGCAATTCCCAATTATGAGAATGCCAGGTTGGTAACCAAACCGCCAGTCCATTAGCAGTGGACCAGGAATCAGTAAAAAGATGACATGTACCGGGTAACTCTTGTTTTAAAACTTGGTAAACAGCATATAATTCAGCAAATTGACTACTCTTTCCTTCACCAGTTGTACTCAGCAATTTTTGTGTTAAGGGATTATAGGACACTGCCTTCCAATGCCTCTTCTCTCCTATGTACCTCGCTGAACCATCCGTAAACCACACATGGTTTCTGTCCTCCGCGGACAGATCATCAAATGGCTTACCCCATTTAACAGGGGATTCCTGTACTACAGGTATGGAGCAATCCCTCCCAGTCTCAATCGATGGCGCCTGCGCCACTTGCTCATGTAATGATGCCACACCTTTCGGTCCCACGCGTGCCCTGTCTTGTATGTACCATTTCCACTTAATCACGCTCGCCTCTTGAGCATGTCCGATTCAATGAGTTTTCGGCGAACTCAAAACCCACTGCATAATAGGAATCTCAGGTCTCAAAACCACATCATGCCCCAAAGTCAATTGCTCGGTGTCCACCAGAGCCCAATAACATGCAAGTAATTGTTTCTCAAAAGGTATCAGCATCAGGTAACTTTTTAGTCCAAAAACCTAATGGTACTCTATTTTTGCCTTGTTTTTGCCACAAACTCCAATTTGCATAAAGACCTTGCACGGACACATTCAGATCCACATCACCGTCACGCACGGGCCACAAATCCAAAGCATACTGAATCGCTTCTTTTGCCAAATCAAACGCATCCTGCTGCAGTTTACTCCATTCAAACACATTCTTTTTACGAGTAACTTTGTATAAAGGGGCCAATATCTGACTCAAATGTGGAATATGTTGACGCCAAAAACCAAATAATCCAATAAAGCTTTGGGCATCTTTTCGGTTTCTCAGAACCGCAAAATCAAGAATTTTCTGTTTTACTTGTGGAATCACCTCTCTATTACCTTTATGCCAATTGATGCCTAAAAATTTCACACTTTGTGATGGACCTTGCAATTTGTCGGGATTGATTTCCCAACCTTTTTCATGTAAATGATCAATAACCTGATCTAACTGAGTTTGAACTTGATCTTGTGTCTCACCTTGAATCAAAATGTCGTCAATATAATGACATATCTGAATTTGTGGATTTACGGGTATTTCAGATAAATGCTCCGCCACCAGCCGGTGACAAATCGTAGGACGAGGAGAGGACCAACTGACCCCTCCCGCACCGGCAGGGCTGCGAGCAGCCTAGCAGGGACTCCGTTGACCAGGAGTCCCTGCGCGGAACACCTGTGGCCGCTCTCCCTGCCGGACACGCCCCTGACAGCCTAAAAGCTGCTCTCTGATCCCAGCCTGCGGGAAACCTTGCTGTTTGCGTGCTGCTTACCGGCCCAGAGGACTGAAATCACCGCCTGTTGCCTGGTGCCCTGTGCTGTGGGGGAAAGACGCTGCATCTTGCCGGACCCGCTCCGCGGGTCCCGCTGCGCCAGCAGCCATCGAGGGAGAGGACCAACTGACCCCTCCCGCACCGGCAGGGCTGCGAGCAGCCTAGCAGGGACTCCGTTGACCAGGAGTCCCTGTGCAGAACACCTGTGGCCGCTCTCCCTGCCGGACACGCCCCCTGCCCTGTCAAAAGCCTACTTAACTGGGCGGGTCTGCCGCAGCGCGGGAGCGAAGACCGGGCAAAGAGCGGGCCGTTTGAGGCCGTTCGAGGACTGAAAGGACTGGACTGGCCCACCCTCTTTCGCTATTTTTTTTTTCTTTACTATCCTTTACTGAGGCCAAAAAGGTATACCCACTTGAGTACTATCTCACTTTCACTGCTAGATTGGCTTCCTTTCTGATACTAAGATATGTGTACCAGGATAACTAGGAGTAAGGCTTCCAAAGGCGGCCAACCAATTAGTGGCCCCATGGATGACTTCATTACCCGCACCAACCTAGCTATAGATCAAGAAATATCTAAACTCCAAACCCGGGTATCCTTAGAATTGGTAGCTGCTAGAAGATTGTCCCAGGTTATTGCTACTTCTAAAAAATCCTCCCTAGGCCACATAGCCGCTGCGGTTACCCCGGAGCGTCCTGCTATCTCCCATTGTGTAGTCACACAGGCTGATGTCCACCTGACCCCGCTTCCACCCGCCCTTTCCCCGCCCCTCGTTCAACCATCTAAATTAGATGAAGTGAGTGTATCTGTCGCTTCTTGCACTCAGAATGCTACTCCTAAACCTCCCCCCCCGGTGGTATTTAACGCCACTAGTGATGCACAACCCAAACGAAAACGCCACTCCCGCTCTGCCTACTCCTGCAAGAAGGCGAAAATTGCGGTGACACAACATCTGGCACTGACGAGAGGTTTGGCACCTAATGTTAAAGGAGAGCGCACCCCTAGGAAGCAGCCTTTAATGGAGGGAGGGGGGGGATGGGATAACTGTTGTGCCTCCTACCATTACCCTAGAGGCTGAGGGCTCACAGGCAGAAGGGTTGGGCAAAAATGAGAGGGAATTTATAGATCTGGTTTGGGAAACCCTTAAAAAACTCCTTTCCCCCTTAGACCTCAGACTCTCACGGATTGAAAACAACCTACTCGAGATGGAAAAGAGTATTATTGCTCTGGCCACTCTCGGCCTGAGAAGTCTTGAGAACCAGGGTCTCCCTGTAGCTGATCCAACACCATTAGCTCCTATACCACAAGCCCAACAACTTCCCCCCACAGTACCAACTACTGTACGGCCGGTTCCCAAACCGAGGACCGTGGCTGTGGATCAAATTTCCACTGCCACAAAACCTAAGGCTCCCAAACGGGCCTCTACACACCAACCAGCTAACTCCAACCCTGGAGCCACTCTCAGACCCCATCCTAGTGAAGTGGCTCACCAGCCTACCCAGGACCCCCTGCAAAGAATAACTTTAGAGGGGGTTACATTGATCTCCCCCCAGAGGCCAATGATTTTGTGGTTGTGCTGACGGGCGTCCCCCAGATTGGTATCGGCCAACACGAGAATCACTGGTCTCTGAAAAACAAGATAATGCACTGGCTTAATGTCAATAGACCTATCCCTAATGGCCGCAGAAGTAGAGTCCTGATGGTTCGTAGAACTCCCTGGGTGGGCCCAACAAGGAAAACCAATCCTGGGGATTGTATAGTGGTAACCTTTGACGACCCACATACGGCACAGCATATATGTTCATGGCCCTGTAGTGAAGGGTCTTCTGTCATTCCTAGGCCGCTGTCCTTTTTCTACCCGCCACGCCCCAGACATAATCAAATGGACGACTGGTCATTGGTTCACCACCATTCATGGAGAAGCCGCCCTAATAACCATGTGGATTCCTTCTCACATTGGAATGGCTTTCCAACCTCAAATAGATTTGGAGGCCTAGAGGAGGTAGATTGACTCTCCAGGCATCCTGCCCATCATCTATTGGAAAATGCATCGCCACCACAGGTTCTCGGGTCTCGTGAATCTCCATGTTTGTGTACTGAACCTTTAGCTACTGACCCTCTAACAGGCCTAGTAGGAACATCAAATAGTCCACTTTCAGAGGGGGGGTTGTTAGCTCCAAGCGGCTTAGATCCCCAAGGGGAGTTGACCGCTTTAGGCGGTTTTGGGCCCACAAGGTGTGGAAGATCAGCTGGCTCTATCCTATATCCTACCCCTGTCACCTATTCAGGTTACCTTATTAGAGGGAAAGCTGCCCGGGGCAACTATGGCTCTTAAATCCCCTCAGATTGAGCCTTCACAAAGGCCATCTAGAGTGGCTGTGTCCAATCCACCTGTACCTATCTATTCTCCTAGGCAGCCTACCCCAGATGAACCCCTGCTAAAGATTGTAAGCTGGAATGTGGCAGGGCTTGCTCGCAACCTTGATAACCCAGAATGGAATGCGTTCTTAGAACCTTATAACATCTGTATTCTGCAAGAAACCTGGTCTCAAGAACCTAGACATAGAGTAGGCTTCTCAACCTACTTTGTTCCAGCTCGCCAACAAAGTGGATATAAGGGTCGGCCGTCTGGCGGCCTTCTCATATGGGTCAGCATTGCTCTGGGTTTAAAAGTGAGCCAAAGGATCACCCAATCTCCTGACCTCCAGAGGATAACAATACACTGCCAAGGGGGAAGGAACTTAGAAGTTTTAACCTCTATCTGAGGGGCGCCAGGGGCGGGGTATCATGTCTATCTTCAACAGGACTAAGCAACGACCTAGCTGCTTGCAAGATTGACTCCTACGTACTCCTTGCAGGCGACTTTAACTGCTGTTTTGAGCCACTGGCTAGGGAGGACATTTTGGATACTTTTGATGAGGACACAAGAAGAGGCATCCCAATCCTGACCCTCGACCCGATTCCCAAATGGACGCAAAGTGCGATAGACATCAATGCTCTTTGCATGGAACATAACTTGAGATCAACAAATGGTCGATCAAAATCGGATCTTATGGGTGCTCATACGTATAACAGGACGGGTCACACCTCCAAAATTGACTTCATCATGTTGAATTATAATCTCTGGCCATTCCATCAAGACATGGAGGTTATAGTGTCTTGTGATAGCGACCATAACCCCCTTTCCTTAACCCTCATTCCCCCTTGGCAGATGGGGAAACAAGACAAGACTGTCCAAAAGTGGAAATCATCTCATGAAATTGTCCCGTCAAACTGTGGCAGGCGTCTGAAGTGGGCAAAAGTAAAAGCGGACGAGGCAAGGTTGGCGCAAGCCGGGACCATCTTGTCTGTGGTGGAGCCTCGGCTTGACGCATTAAGTCCATCTAGTAAAAAAGTTTTACCGATATTTATAGAGACTATAGCAGCACTGAGTGAACTGTTTACTATTGCTCAATCCAATGCCAGGGTTGTACCGAATAGCGTTTCCAAGGCTAGAGACAAATGGTATTCCCCTAAATGCCGAGCTGCTAAGGGGGAACTCATTTTTGCAGTAAAGAACAAGGACCCAGTTACTATTAGATCCGCAAGGAAATTTTACAAAAAAACTGTGGCTGAGGCGAAAGAGGCTCATGAATCTAATTTTTGGTGGGAGCTAGTAGAGGCAAGTACCAGGAAGGATTCAAATGGGTTTTGGGATTTACTGAGAGCAAGGAATAAGCCCATTGACCAACAGATAACTTGCAACATTCCTGGTGACGTTTGGTTTGCCCACTTCTCCAAGCTATATTCTGCTCCACTGGGGTCACCTCATTTAAGTCTGGGTTTCTTGCCCGGTCTTAGAGTTGATCTTCTTTTCAACGACGGCCCCTTCACTAGTCAGGAAGTAGAAAGGGCAATCGGGTGTATTGTCTACAATAAGGCTCCAGGTCCTGATGGGATCCCGGGTGACTTGCTGAAGACCTACCCAGCATCGTGGAGCAGATTAATTGCTTCACTCTTAAATGAGGTTTTGCTGGGAGGCTCTTTCCCCGACTCATGGAGGGGCGCTGAAGTCGTCCCTATTTTCAAGAAAGGCAGTAGGGACGACCCAGCCAACTATCGCCCAATCAGTTTGCTGGACTCAACCCAAAAGGTTGCAGGCAAAGTGGTACTGGGTAGGATTTTGCAGTGGGCTGACGAGGAAAAGATCCTGTCAGACTTTCAGGCAGGTTTTAGAACAGGGACAGGCACAGGCACCATCGAGCAGACATTCCGCCTTCTAATGTTATATTGGAAAGTGGTGGTGCTGGGAGGGGGTAGTTTGTATTTAGTCTTTATAGACTTGCGAACAGCCTTCGACCTGGTCCCACGAGCTCTATTATGGAATGTCCTTGATGGATTAGGTCTACCCCCCTATTTGCTGTTCTTGCTTATAAAATTCCATGAAAACAATTTCGCCCAGATCAGATGGGGTGTCCAGGGGGAAAAAACATCTCGTATCCCTGTAGATAGGGGCGTCCGCCAGGGGTGTGTGCTTGCCCCCACTCTGTTTTCTCTTTATGTTAACCGAGTGGTAGAGCATCTCCTTCAACATCCTTCGGATGCACCTTCCCTGGCGGGAAGAAAAGTTCTGACACTCCTATTTGCGGACGACACCCTCCTGATCTCGAAATCACCAGCGGGCATCCAGAAATTGCTTTCGAGCTTCAAAACCTTTTGTGACACCAAGGGTCTGGCTATAAATATAGGCAAGACCAAATTCCTTGTCCTCAACCCCCCTAAGAAATCCGTTGCCCCTCCTGTCTTAGACTCTATCCCTCTCGAAAGAGTCAAAGAATTTGACTATCTGGGAATAAGTCTCTGCGACACAATGAGTTGGAAGGCACACCACCAAAAGGTGTTTCTGACTCATAAAAGGGTCGCAGGAGCCTTGCTCAAGGAACAACGTGCCTCAACCATAAAACCAATTGGGGCACTGTTAGACATCTATAGGGCAAGGGTTGTGAGCGCAGCATTGTACGGTGCAGAACTGTGGGGCACCCAGAGAGTTGACACCTTGGCCCATCTCGAAAACAACTTTCATAAAGATCTTATGAGGCTACCCCACAGTACCCCTACAATCCCCCTCCTGTTAGATACAGGCACCCGCCCAATATGTGAGCAAGCAAAACTGCGTCCCCTGTTACTATGGTCCCGGATATGGAATGTCCCTGAACTGTGTAGTTACGCCGACGCCCTAAATGAACTGTTGTCCCTTCCAGGTTGCTGCAAGGTATCCTGGCTCAGGGAGGTCAAACGACTTCTCTATGAGTTGGGTTTAGGAGACGCTTGGGTCAATAAATCAGCACCGCATAAACAACTCCTAAAGCAGGCCTATTGGTCATGGGTAGACAATAAGAGAATGTGCAATCCAAACCACTGTAAATCTGTTGCCCAGTTTTTGCTAGTTAAGGAGCTCCCCTACAGGGAACCCTATCTGGACTCAATCCACAACTCGGGCGACAGATCATTGTACTTCAAATTTAGGGTGGGTGTACTCCCTTTAGGACTGTTAACTTCCACCTGGAATCCACCACTACAAACTGTTCCGCATTGCCCTTTCTGTGTCTCAAGGGTCGAGTCTGTCGCCCACCTACTGTTCGAGTGCAATGCCTATGCAGCGCCTAGATCGAAATGGCTAAAGCCCTTATGTAGGAGCCTGGGAACGAGATCGCATTCAGAAGCCTTACGCATATTGCGCTCAGATGCCCGGCCCTTTTTTGCCTGCTGTATGGCAAAATTCCTAGGCTGGGCTTGGCGAATAAGATCTACTAAAAAGCTGTTGATCCAGTAATGTGCTCCCTGCTTGTACTGTATTTTATACTTACTCATAAATGTTTTACCGCTTTTCTTATTATGATCCCGTAGGGTATTTTATAATGTGTATTGTTGAACTGTTTTTATTGATGTTTTGTATTGCTTTTATGATATGTACCATATCGAAATAAAGCTCAAACTGAACTGAAATCGTAGGACTGTGTACATAGCCTTGGGGAAGACTTCTAAACGTCATTTGACGTCCATTCCATGTAAAACTGAACTGTTCCTGACACTCAGGGGCAATTGGGATTGAAAAGAAAGCATAAGCGATATCAATAGACGCATACAATGTTCCTGGATGCTTCTGGATTCTCTCAATTAAAGTAATTATGTCCGGTACTGCAACAGTCAAAGGGGGTGTATGTTTATTCAATTCGCGGTAATCAACAGTCATACGCCAAGAAAGATCACTTTTACGTACGGGCCAAACGGGATTATTCCAAGCAGAAGTAACCGGAGTTATAACTCCTGCATCCACTAAATCTTGAATTGTAGCACTAATTTCTTCATGACCACCTGGGATGCGATACTGCTTTTGGGAAACAACTTGTGTAGCCTGAGGAATTTTTATCGGGGGCATTCTCAAACGACCAACTCGTGCAGGTCTGGATGATATATAACTTTTACTTCCAAATTGATAACAGCCGTCATCTAAATGCAATGTCATACCTTTCAAAATATCAATTCCAATTATGTATTCCAAGAGTGGCACAACTAAAACAGAATATTCTTTTCGGGGAATTCTACCTATTTTCATTTCAAGTGTAGTTTGCACTGCGGGGGTTTCCTTTCCACCTAAACCAGTAATTGTGAAAAACTGACCTTTAAATTTCTTTGACTTTCCATGAATAAGAGTGGCCTCCGCTCCTGTATCTACCAATGCTCGGGCCCTTTGGATATTACGATGTTTCCAAAAAAATTCAATATCTACATAGGGTCTATTGTCTCTGTGAGCCCACTTGCGTACTGGAGCTTGACCTATTTCCTAGTCATTTTTATTGCGTTCTGATAACCAAGACAGATCAGGGTAAATGCTCTCATATTTCTTGGACGATATAAAATCCTGTTCATATCCATCCCCATTACGAAATGGATTCTTGTCATCTGCATGGTATTGTGAGTTTCGATCGGAAAATCTGTGTCGATCCTCCCTTCTCCTCATCTCGGGGGACTGATCCCTTTCATCTCTATATCTGCTATTAACACGGTCATCTCTCCCCCTTTCTTTTTCCCCCTCTCGCCCCCTCTCTCTCTCACGCCGAGGGGACACATCCCGTTCATACCGTCGTCCATCACGACGATCAGAATCATCACGACGTCTATCATCTCCACTGTCATCAGAACATTCACGATCACAATCATTCTTACGCACGCGTCGAGCACCCTCCTTCCGATCCAAACCACGCTTGCGAAACATGTCCCACAAGCGATTATTAGGTTCACCATCAATGTCCTCACTCTTCACACCATCAGCCAGTAAAGCAAGAAACATATCACGTCTAGTGAACTTATAATTCCCAGCACTACGACCCTCAGGTCTGGACTGCCTCTCATGTTTAAGCCATTCGCCCAGCTCGCCAAGCTGACGCACAGATTCAAGCACCATAGACAATGCATTGCCAGTCTGATTAATTAACAAAGTCATCATAACCTGCTTATAAGCAACAGGGGAAGAACGGATAATGCGATTCCGCACAGAAGACGTCAACAAACCATCCAATAATCTGTCAGATGTACTCAGGAAAATCGCAGTTTTCATCACCTCCTCTTTCAGCCTTTGTGCCGCATCGCGCAATGTGTATCATGGCTTGTCATTCAGAGGCCAATCAGATTCAGTAGGGTATTTGTGATTACAACCATCAGTCGCTAACTGAAGCAGACTAATTTGACCAACACCATTATAATTCCGGAAATGATCTTGTACAGTGGAATCAGAACTCAAAGAACAAAATTTCAAGGCATCTCCTGCATCTAACATGATGCCCGCAGCGCCCAATTCATAAAGGCGTACCATCCACGTAAGCAAGGCCTCACCGGGCCGTTGCCGAAATCGTTGCAAAATGTCACTAACTTCCTGTTGCGTAAAATCTTCTAAACTATCCAAAGGAATACCATTTGGATTACCAGGAGCTTGCTGTAACTTTCGTCGAAAAACCGGATGCGCAGAAACCTCAGGACGAGCATCAGAAGAAGCCCGATCAACAGATTTAGAGGGACAATCAGAACGAGAAATGTCATCAGAATAGAAAGAGCGACCACGGTCGCCGGAATCATCATATTGGTCACAAGAATTAGATTTACAATCACGTCCGGTGCGAGAAGACACGCGCTTGTTAGACTCCTCAGCCGAGGAGCCGGAATCATTCGAGTCCCAGATATTACCATCCCATTCATCAGGATTCCAATCCAGTCCGGCTTTCACCACGACCAGACGTACTTTCCGTTTACAAACACGACCGCGACGATTCTTATATTTGTATTTTGCAATTCGAACAGCAGCCCTTTCGGCTATTGTCGGATAAGTCTCAAGTTTGTCAGCAAGCAATTTATTTTGACATCGCCAAAGGGTGTGCGCATTTTGCACTTCAACAAACTTTTCTTCCATATACACATATTGTTTCTGTAATTTCAAAAATTTCTCATGTACAATCCTGTACGCAGATAAAACAATCCAACCTCTGCGTCCTAAGATAGGAAGCTCCTCACCCTTCACAACTGGCGCTTTCTGCAAACAAGCAATCACATTAGTCGGCTCCGCCAGTTCCAAACAAGAATTCCAATTTTCACTTAAACCAGTAGAATCGGCCCACTCACGGGCCAAAGCCTCGTAAGGTGTTGATTCCCAGACGGGAATTTCGATAGGCAATTTAAAAGTAGACTTCGACTTTCTCAAAAACATTGTAACAAAAAGAAAAAGATATATACAATTTTAAAGAAATAATATACAAAATGAACTCCGTACGTGCCGAGCGCAAACCAACAAGATAAAAACAATACCGCGCAAACAGGCTGCGCAAACAGGCTTCGTAAACTGTTCGTGACGCCAGATGTAATGACCGGATTTTCGGACCAGATAGAATCAGCTCACCAAGACACCACTAACCCAGCCGAAACTTAACCACCTCCCTCCTCAGGACCCATTTACAACAGGTATCTGTGTTCCTACCTAAGAATGGGGAATTAGCAATATACAAGCTTAGATCTTCTAAAACACCCCACTCATACCATATAGTCTCGCGGCAACATGGGCCCAGACTAAACTACCCCAAGGCAGTTCCGATTACTTACCGTTACACACTGACTACAATCAGTGCTCTCCCAAGCCACAATCTTGTGGGTATATGCACTGTATCCTCCCAGTGCTCTCACTATTTCATACAAACACAAGCCACAATCCTGTGGGTATACACATTGACTGCAGTCAATGCTCTCATTAACGCCGCTTTCCCTAGAGGCGATCTCACTACGCACCGTATCCCCCCGGTGCTCTCAAGCCACAATCTTGTGGGTATACACATCAACTACAGTCAATGCTCTCATTAACGCCGCTACACAACGACGATCACTTTCCTATGAATACCTTCCGCTCTCCATATTAAGAAATCTCTCTATCTACTGGGATTACAATACTACAATATTATAGATCACACAAGAATGGCCAAATTACACTGTGTAGGAGTTATTCCCCATTTCAAGAGCTCCTCTCCCCTTCGTTGCTCAGTTACCATTTACCTGGACGGGAAGCACATCCGTTCACATAACAGCATCTGACTAGAAGAAAGGTTAACTTTACCATAAGAAAATAACAAGTACACACTAGTTCACTAAGAACTGGGGTATCTTTATTCATTCATAATATCAATAATATAATACTGCACTATAACACATGGCCTGAAAAGCAAAAGGAACGGTTAGAATGTGTGTGCACACTAATAAGAAAGGGTCGACGTCACCTTATGAATATGAAGTCTGGACTCAGCAGTCATCTGGGTTCCCTTCTCGTCTGTGCCTTGGCTCGTCTTAGGATCACCTCTGCAATCACGGATACACATCTGCACCGCTATGCTCTGTCTCCTCCGTTTCCCTCCAAGTCACTGGAACCTTCCTCTTATTCTCTGTCTCATCAGCTGCTCTCTTGCTGTTCTGCACTACTCCTCTCTCCTCTCAATCACGGACTGTCTTCACTTCTCAGCTTCGATTTTATAAATCAGTTCCTACCACTCTGGTATTCGTTCTCTCAACTAACTGCTTCACTCTGTATGCTCTGATCTTAATATCAAAGCGCGCCAGCTGCTCCAATTAAAATAACTTCAATCTTTCTAAGAGGGTATTCGCTTCTCGGTCTTTCTCGGACTTCAAGATGGCGACTGTCTTCCTTGAAATAATTAATTGCAATGATGCTAACGGCTAGCTGCCGCCTACGAACTCAACTCACACTACCTCCTGCTTTCGCTAATATGGAACCTTGTTCATGCATGGAAAGTTACGGCCAGTAACCTGCCGCCCACCAAATTCTTGTACCTCCCCGTACCAAGGACACGTTCTCAGCCGGCTGGCCTGATGTTATGTCTTCGACACGAAGAAAAATACAGTCTTTCGATAAGGGCCAGCCTGAGCCGGTTCTTTCCATGCGAACAACACCTCATAACTAAAACATTACATTTGACCTAAAAGCATCTCAAGGTGCCGAGGCAGAAAGAAAGATGGAGTCTCTGCGGTTTGAGGCCTACAAGGCCCGAAATAAGCATAACTCCATCAGATATATACTAGTACTCTTATAAAAGGACGGATTACTACTAATACTAAGGAATCTATCCCTTAACATAGATTTATAAGCCCTGAACTGAAAAGAAGGGTAGGGGATTGCAGCAAACGCCTTGTAAATAGGCCCTGTCTAAGGTTCTAGTCCTCCTATTAGAATGATAGCAGACTAAAGTCACCTTCAATCACCTTCACTCAAGAAAAGGGGCAAAAAGTCAGTCAGAACAGAGGGTGAGCTTCTGAGAACAAGAAAACGCTCTGCCCAATCGATCCACTTATACATTGGTCTCCCCTAGGATATGAATTGCTGAAATTGACAGATTCTTCTCCTCCTCCTTCGCCCACGCTTCCAGGCTGCACTCTAGCTTGTTGATTGACCGTGAAGAGGTGCAACCCCGGTGATTGATACGTCTCACTTACTGTATCGTTGGATGTCACCAACACTTTGCACTTCCTGACATACTGTTGGAACTTGAGAAGACTAGAAACGCTGCTATTAGCTCCCTCGATTTCGAAGATCTGGCAACTTCTGATTGATTCCATTTCCATTGCACTGCATGCTCCTCTAGGGTTGCTCCCAACCCATTCTGTTTGCATCACAGGTAGAACATCAGAATGTCACAAAGCAGATTCATTGGATTTATCCACCACTGTAGACTTCCACAGTGAGAGGAATTACTGTCTCTAGGTACCGACCGCACTGCCTCAGATGTTTGCTCATGTACCATACAGGACGCAGATGCAACCTTGTCCAAGGGACTGTAAAGGCACAGGAATCCATGTGGCCTTGTAACTGCATCCAACTCGTTATCAGAGCTCTCTTCTGATTACAAAGAGTATTTAACAACCTTTGGAGATTAAACATTCTTTCCTCTGAAAGAAACACCTTGTCCAGATCTCTGCTGTACTTTTTCTTTTATAAACACAAAATCTTTTTCTGGGGATAATTAATACTTTTGAAGAGTCAACAGAAACCAATGCGAACTTAGCTTAAGAATGGTCTCTTGTAATGCTTGTAAAAGTAGATCTTTTGTTTGAGCATAAAGCAACCTGTCATCAAAAAATGGGAAAACTGGGATCCCCTGGATGTGAAAGATAAGCTACCAACGATGTGACCACTTTTGTGAACAATCTTGAGTGGCGATCGAAGACAGAAAGGCAGCACGCAAAATTGCCATTGACTGTATTGGACTCAAAACATCAGGTATCTTTGAGCTTTGCCATTGGCACATGGAGATACGCCTCCACCAAGTCCAAGGTTATATAGTGATCCCTTGGAACCAATGGAATGGTCCTTTGTGAAGGTTCCTTCTAGAATGGAATTGTTCATTTGAATTTGTTCAACACTTCCAAGTTGATCACTAGCCTAATTGCCCCCACCCCTTTCACCTTGGAGGCCAGCCGTACAATTGAGTAGACACCCAACCCACCCTGGAATAGTGGCACTGGAACAATTGCCTTCTTTTCCAAGAGGGCCTGCACCTCTGCCAACCAGGCTGGCTTCTTCTCTGGAGACAAAGTAACAGGATTTGGAATTATCCCTGAACTCTCTTTGGTACCAGTCCTTCACTATGTGGGGAACTCAGGCATCTGTTGTTGTCATCCAAGCATCCAGGAAATGATGGATCCATCCCCCCTACCAGCCAATCCCGCCCAACCACTTCATGGTCGCCAGCTTAGTCGGGAGCGTTGATCTTTGACCTTTCCACATTTGCAATGCTCTTTTGTGAACGAGTAAAATGTTTTCTCTCTTTAAAAATATTGTGCTAATTTTCCTCCAAAGAAGACCCAGCCTTTTACCCTCAAAAGGCATACGCAGTGCGATAGTTCTTTGTGTAACACCCATGCTCCATTCCTTTTAAAAACAAGTTACAAGCCATCATAGATTCTCCACGGCCAATGCTGATGCTCTTACCTTGTGTGTGTAACAAAATATCTGGAAGCAGTTCAATCTGCCTTTCTGCCTCTTCCAACAGTTCAGAAACATTTTAGTCCTCCTTGAAAATGTTCGAAGTCAGTTAATGAAGACTGCAAAGTATAGGCGCAATATACTTCAGCGTGTAATGCCAAATGGACTCCACAATTACGTTTTTTTTTTTGTTTTTTTTTTAAGAGCTCCATCTACTTTTTTTCCAGATGGATCCTTTTAAGATGTTCTGCTCAGCTATAGAGGATTTCCCAGCTATGCTTCCATCTAGAGTCAACATGAATAGAATGCGCGGGAACATCCTCCATATTCTCAAGTGGATCTTTTCATTCATTCAGAATCACTCCAATAACAGTCATGAATTGGTATTCCTACACATGGTAATTTCTTTAATTGTCTTAAAACAATATCTTTGGAGGAGCTAGGATATTCTTTCACTGGAACGTCCATGTTTTGTTTCACATGATTCAAAATTTCGGGAGGTACCTCTCTTGAGATGTACTTGCCTTTTAAATCTGGCATTGGTGCAAAAGTCGGCCAAGTCCCCAGAATCTGAAACACCTGAATATATATCAGCCTCCAAAGTATCTTTCTCGTCAGCCTATTTTCTCTTTCAAGGATCCTAGGGTCTCTACTATAATCTGCTTTATTCTCTCCCTATCCCTCTTTTTACATCTCCTAGGGAAAGTAGAACGAGATTTGGACCTCCCAGACAGCCTTGATGATAAGGAGGGAGAACAGAGACATGACTCTTTTTGGATGTATGCTTCCTTGTGCCAGCACACTCCCTGCAGGTAATACAGTAATCGGGCTTTGGCAGGAACATCAACAAGTATGCCTGCCTGAGCCACTAATCCTGCTTATAAAAAAATAAATAGTTGGAACAAAACAATAGTTTGCACATGCACTGTAGTTCTCCTGCCAGAGATCAGTTTAAATGACTAGAGCGCTGCAGCGCATCGCGGACGGAACCGCCAAAGTACATGCGATATGCCTGGCATCAAAGAGCTGAAGAGGCGCATCAAGAGGAGCAGGCAAAGCCAATATAACATGTCTCCTCAAAAGTAAATCGCTTTGAGCTGGGAAATACTTTCCCACACTTTCCCACTCACCTTACTAGAAGCCATGTTTCCCACAAGTTCAGCAAATGAAAACCGGACTCCATTGTTGGAGGCGCTAGCCCCGCTCGCACCTGAACATTTGTCGTCCTGGTTAGGAAAACAAAAATAAGAAGTGCCTTGGGAATACTAACTTTTTATAACTCCCAGCTGGGGTGGGTGTCGTTATGGCTAGCATTACCTGTTTTTGATTCCTATCCTAAGATCCGAGCATACCTCATTAAGTGATGACTGGGACATGGGACACAGAGGTATTGGTCCTTTTTTTAGGAGATGCGAGACATGGTTTCACCAGTGGAACTTTTTGTTTAATTCAACACCAAGAAAGAGCGAGTTTGCTACAATATTAAGAGTTTTTTTGTTCCAGTCGCCATTTGTATTTGGTCACAGAATTGCCAAAGCATTTTATTTTGGTTTTCCTGAACTTTATTTTTAATTTGTTGCAGTTACTATAGTTTAAAAATGGGTTAACTCATGGGTACTCACAAACTTTCTCTCGGGGGCCAAATTTACAGTGTGGTTTGTGGCCGAGGGCCGCACTGGTGGGGGCGGGGTCAGTGGGGGAGGGGGCGGGTCTAAAGCAAAATAAAAACTGTGACCATGAGGTTGAACACAGGCCCCTGCAGCGGACGCCTTCGTCCACTGAGTCACCAGACCCGGCACATACACATTTCTCTCTCTCTCTCTCTCTCTCTCTCTCTCTCTCACCCTCTGTCACCTTCACTCTGACTGTCTCTCTCTCTCTCTCTCTCTGCCTCACTCCCTCTCTCTCTCTCACCCTCTGCTACCCTCACTGTCTCTCTCTCTCTCTCCCTCCCTGTCTGTCTCCGTCTGTCTCCCTCACTCTGTCTGTCACCCTCTTTCAACCTATCCCTGTCTCCCTCTTTCTCCTTACCTCTCTCTGTCTCCCTCCCTCCCCCTCCCTCCCTCCCTCTGTCTCTCTGTCTCCTTCCCTCCCTCTGTCTCCTTCCCTCCCTCTGTCTTCCTCCCTCTGTCTCCCTCTTTTACCTCCCTCTGTCTCCCTCTTTTACCTCCCTCTGTCGCCCTCTTTAACCTCCCTCTGTCTCTCTCCCTCTGTCACCCTCTTTAACCTCCCTCTGTCACCCTCTTTAACCTCCCTCTGTCACTCTCTTTAACCTCCCTCTATCACCCTCTTTAACCTCCCTCTGTCTCTCTTCCTCTGTGTCCCACGCTGTCTCCCTCCCTCTGTCTCTGTCTCCCTCCCTCTGTCTTCCTCCCTCTGTCTCCCTCCCTCTGTCTTCCTCCCTCTGTCTTCCTCCCTCTGTCTCTCTCCCTCTGTCTCTCTCCCTCTGTCTCCCTCCCTCTGTCTCCCTCCCTCTGTCTCCCTCCCTCTGTCTCCCTCCCTCTGTCTCCCACCCTCTGTCTCCCACCCTCTGTCTCCCACCCTCTGTCTCCCTCGTCTCAGTCTCCCCCCTCCCTCCCTCTGTCTCCCTCCCTCCCTCTGTCTGTCTCCCTCACTCCGTCTGTCTCCCTCACTCCGTCTGTCTCCCTCACTCCGTCTGTCTCCCTCTGTCTCCCTCTCTTTGTCTCCCTCTGTCTCCCTCCCTCCCTCCCTCTCTCTCTGTCTCCCTCCCTCTCTGTCTCCCCCTCCCTCTCTGTCTCCCCCTCCCTCCCTCTCTGTTTCAATTTACAGACTTCTGGCTAGTAGACCTTTATGTAAAGACAGTACACTTCTAAATGATAGACCTTCAGGAAGTGATCCAGTATTGAAGGTGATAGGAGAGGGACTTCACGACCACCACTGATTTAAATGATGCATATTTTCACATTGCAGTGCATTCATTTGTCAGTTTTATCTTCTTTTTGTGGCAAGCGAACATATCCCCAATTTAGTCTTGCGTTGCGGAATAATGTCAACTACATGGGTGTTTACAAATTGTTTGGTAGTGGTTGTGGCACATTTACATTGTGAAAGTGCCCATGTATATCATAAGTCCATAATTAGATGGCTGGTGTAAGAGAGCACAACTCAAAAATGCCATTTACTGGCTCAAAAACTTTGCTACTGAATCTTGGATTTAATACCACGGTCAAAAAGTCACATCTGCATTCCTAGCAAATATCGAATTTTCTGGATGCAACTCTCAATGTAACGATGGAAAAGGTTTAAACTCAAACCGAGCGACTATGGTTGTTTCTACTTTACTACAAGTCACAATCTCTAACAGTGAGAAAAGTAAGAAACTGAATAGTAATGCTGGTGGCATGCATCACATTGGCTCAAATGCTCATTTTCAAATGAATTCTTTGCTGGAATCATTGGCACAGCAGAGTTTAGAAGCAACTGGAATCTAGAAAGACCTAGTGTTGTAGCACTGAGTAAGGTACAATCTAAAATGATTAAACAATAAGAATGTGATGCTGGGCAGAGTTTTGCAGACCCACATTCACTAGTAACTCTGTCTCCCTCCCTCTGCCTCTCTCTCCTCCCCCACCCTCCCTCTCCCTCCCATTGTCACCTCACCTGGCGTGCTTGTGTGTCACCCAGGGCTGAGGCAGCTCGTCGGCCCTACATTACAGGTCTTTAATAGACCACTTACTTGTTAATGAGGCTTTGTTGTATTTTGCCTCTTTTTAGGGCCCCTGCATTTCCACTCTGACCTTCCGGCCCCCATAGAGCGCTGCATCAACCGCAGTGTTTGTGGACACTCTTTTTACATTTTAAAAAAAAACGCACGGTGAAATGGTCCGTCAATCCCCGCCCAGCACGAGGGCACAGCTCGGCAGAAAGAGGCCCTGGCACCGGGCGCTTTCAAAGGCTCCACAGAGAGGCCCTCAGCGCCCCAAGGGGCTTGCTGCCAGCCGAGGCTCCGAGCAAAACAAATACAGCTTTTGGAGGGCGACGCAAATGCGAAACATTTAATGTGCACGCATGTCAACCCCTTGTGCGTCTCGCTCGCTCGCTTCTGTAACACTCACTGCAAGAACAGCCAAGAAGTTATGAATTACCAGCCGGCTTCAATTAAAGAAATTACTTTGAATTTCATATGGGGTGGAACTTTATAGCGATAAATGGCACAGATCTAGCAATGCTTGGCGCGCGAATACCACTACAAATAATAATCGTGCACACGGCAGGGTGGCCAGGGGTCCAACACACAGTGGGTATTACAGGTGTCTGCATGGCCCGCGGGCCGCAGCGGAAGGCTTGCCGGGCCGCCGCTGGCCCGCGGGCCGTACTATGAGTATCCCTGGGTTAACTGATGCTGTAAGCCAGTGGAAGAAAACTACAGACCCACAAAAGTCCAGTATGAATAATCTGTAAGCCCAATAACAATCTTAAATGTAAGAGTGCTCAAAAGTAGTTTTTGTTCTTCATATCCCACCAAAATTGTTATATGGTACACATCAAAAGAAATTTCAGGATAGAAGTTGCTCCTATATAAACTAGTCGAAAATATGAGCGTCCAGGTGAACCCTTTATTGTCGAGCTAGATAGTATGATGTGAAGGCGGATGTGGGTAAATTCCACAATATTTAGAAGATAGCGCATCGCCTTTACCAATGAAACCTTACTTACAAGGCACAAATAGTGGGACTATTAGATATTATATGAAGAGTCCATATAGCAGATGTCTATGGGAATATAGCACTTGGAAATTCAATCCATGAACCTTGGTGTTGTAATTAGGAAATGACTGGCAATCAATCATTGTACTAGTTTGAGAAGAGTCCATTTTTATAAGCCCTGAAGACGTTCAGTGTGTTGAAAGAAACACGTTGGCTGTCTTGACACACACACACACACACACACACACACACACACACACACACACAGACACACAGACACAGACACACACACACACCCACACACACACACCCACACACACCCACCCACCCACACACACACACACACTCACTCACTCACTCACTCACTCACTCACTCACTCACTCACTCACTCACTCTACTTTAGTTTTAAAACCACGTACAGAATGCTAAGATTTGTAATACATTGGAAATCATTCCTTGTGGACTGTTTATTTGTTTACAGATATAATTTGATGCACCCTACTGTGTGTTTACAACATCATCTTTGTGTAGAAGTAAGGTGTTGGAAGATAACTCTCAAGGTGGTTTTTTACTTTTTTTTGTATTTGAAATATTTTTATTGACATTTCCTTAGAAACAGCGTGTGATGCATAATCTTGCATCAAGAACAATGAATATCTGAGAGTGGAAGCAGGTGGGCAATGATAGCACAAGCACTTATTGAATTAAGTTGTCTAAAGCTGTATATACCCTGGTGCTCTAAAAGGAAAGGTGGCCACCAAACCACCTTTAAGAACCATACAAGTATTCAAGAGTCCACAATTATTGTAGCTATATTCCGTCCTTTAATTTGGTCTTCAAACTTTGAAATCAGATAATATGACACCAAGCAGCATGTAGAACAGGCAATAGTACTACATGCTGCTCGTGGTCGGGAGCACTCCCTGGAGCAATGTCAAGGGGCATATAAAATATAGGATTAGGCACAACATCAGTGGACACCTAAAACATAGGAATATTTTGCTCATGTGATAATAAACTTAATATTGGCACAAAATTGACCACTAAGCCCTGATCGTAGGTGATATTCCATTTTGACAAAACACGTGCTGCCTAGAGGCTCAAAGGTAGATGACCAAATAACTTTGGTCATTTAAAGTTATTTGATGACCTTTAGATGGACAATATACATAATATACAATTATTGCAAACTCTTAATGTTGTGTGCTCAAAGGCAAAGGTGTTGGAAGATTCCTGGAAACAACCTGAAGGTGGATTTCCAACACCCCAAAAAGCAGATGGAAGAGGTAGAGTGCTATTGGAATCTCTCAATGGAATTAATGAGGCAATAGTAAATAGAAGGATGGCCCCTGATGTACCAGCCGTACCAACAAGAAAAGGTACAATGGGCTCTACTATTATTGTCTTTTGAATTAACTTCCTGTGATTCATCTAATGTTTTTGAGGAGGTCTATGTCACAGAAGTGATCATGCACCTCTAATCGTGGCACTTGCCCTACAAGTCCAACAATCCGAAAGGTCTGCGATGGAAGAGGGAAAAGATAAAGTTGTTGTGGACCCAGTGCGAGGCAAAATCGTCTGTTTTTCAGGGCTGATTAATCAAGTGTATGATTTAATAAAAAATATCAAAATATACATAGAGATGAGGAAGCTAACTGCAGATCTACCTATGAAGATATTATCATGGAATTCAGTAATGAGATATCCAAAATCGCTAAGCGTTTGAAGAAGAAAAAGGGATAGAAGTAAAAACAAATTTCAAGATAAGGAAATCTTAGCAGCTATAAATAAACATATTCATAGTCCGCTCACTGAATACTCTGTCTTCACGAAAAAAGAAATCTCAGTATTAAGGAAAAAAATACAATGGATTTGTTTTATCTTTGGAATCTCATAATTGAGTTAAAAAATCTTTTATTTATCCCTATTACAGTGTCCGCGTGGAATACATATATATCACAGGTATATAAGTAGAATGTATCTTCAGTGTTAAATGAATGGATATTAAACTTTTCAGCGAACTCATCTAAAAATATAACCCCTCCTACAGGTAAGCAAATAGTATCATATATAAGAGGTACAAGAGCGTCCGCAGCAATGGGTCCAGATAAAATAGCTATAAAAGTTGTAAACAAAGGATCCTGAGGATTTGGGAACATTAAACTACCACTAATTAAACATTTTCTTTTTTTTGTAACTCAAACTTTTTTGCATTCTTTTTAAGACAGACATAGGAGTAACTGAGATTTATGTGAGTGGTGTTACAGAGCGTTCCATTCAAGTAATATATTTTAAAGTAATATATTTTAAAGGGTAGGCCACTGTATTGTAAACTAAAAGAAATGAATTCTAAACCGGTCACGTTTCCTATTCCAGGGTACTGAAATGTGTATTAGCCTGTAGAGGGGGGATACAGAAGCTCTAGAAGCATGCAGGGACGGCTAGATTGACCTAAAACCTGGACCCACGTGGTGGTAGGGAAGCTAACCAAACCACCGTCCAATAGTCTTCAATTGGAAAATAACCTTCAGTATTGTTGACTGACCTGTTGGATTTAATAGGGGGTAGCAAAGAAGCAGCACCTTCTCTAGAAATCACAGTATAGTAGGTGCAGTGGTCTGTTAATTTGGTGCGATGTGCTGAGCTCTAAACCCCTTCAAAAGAGCATCCCATTCCAGGGATGTGGATTTTTTGCAGAGATTGCAGTACTCCTCTTGCTGAAGAGCATCACTCTCCGCCGCCCCTAGTGAGCCACCTCGTCTCACCATTTGTCTAATCCCGGGCTTTGGGGGACTTCCATTGTTCACAATATGAGCCTCTTTGTCAGTGGTAAGGCCAAATCCGCAAACCGCGATATTAGGTTGGACCCTCTGGGCCGAGGGTGGAGGCCAAGAAGACACTGCACCAATTAACCCCCTTGATCCAAGTCTGTAGCATTCGATAAAGCAAATGTGACCCCTGCCCAGTAGGTGGATAAATGGGGACAGGTCCATAGTGTATATAAGATGTCGGCCGGTGGAATTTTACCACGGAAGGAGGCGGTGGAGAACGTTTTAGCGAGCCTATGCATTGTTAGTTACACCCTGTAAAGTATAGAAAACTGGATACATTTAAATCTAGAATTGCGTGAGATGTGTTTAGAATATTCAGGTATACGTGTTCAGTCTTTACCTGTGAATTCCTGAATGAGATCTGTTTCCCAAGTCTGCTTTAATGGAATACGCAATGCCGCTTGGTGCACCGTAAGTCAGCGATGAAACCAGCGAATAAGATGCCTCTCATTCCCTGTGTTGTGCATTGCCTGAAGCAATTCATATGTGCCGGGTTCACTCCCATCCGGGGTCCAATGCTGCCACACATACCGGACAATGCTGAAATGTGTCAAAATTAATGTCTCGGGAGCCCAGACCTGTGGACCAATTCAGCATGGGAGAGTACCATACCATCTTTAAACAACGTAACACACTGTCAACACCCTTCCTGACCCCACAGACCCAGATGACACACTGTGAGCGTACCAGAGGATGTAGGGAAACTGCAGAGAGGAATATCCAGGGCATACTGTGAGGTGATTGTAGTATATCTCAGCGCCAGTTTTCACTAGTCAAGGGCATGCCTTGTACAAAAGAGAGACACAAGACACTCCGTTGAGCGTGGGAGCCAGGTTTATTAGCTACAGCTAAGCACAGTTATCCTAGAAGTTATACTCGAGGTGGGTTCTAAGGAGACTGCCACTTCAATCGGTAGCGCACAATCTCTTATAGTAACACATTTACAATCATTTACTTCTATCGTATATAGAACGGACCAATGAGAAAAGTTGAAAAGCAAGCTATCAGGTATCTCAAATACGCCCCTTTCTCAGACCCCGTGTGCTACCCCTCCCAACAAATTAATCAGTGATGACGTCTACAATCCCCTCTTGCAGGTGGCAGGACATGCTTGTGTACTTCAAAGGATAGTTGTGTAACAAGAGAATACAAGGAGAGAATAGCGAAGGCCAGTCGGATAAGATAATGTAAGGAAAGAATAGGAGAAGGCAAATAGTCGATCGAGACAGGGATCAATCGAGCCAGACATGGATTAACAAACTCAGCCAGACCCTGACATCTGGTTTCGTAAACAAGAGCAATGGAGTTACTTTTCAACTAAAAGGACACGTAGCAGCTGAAAAGGCAAAAACAACACCGTACACCGTGCTGCCTGAGTGAGGGCAACACAAAATGGCGACGGACACAAAATGGCGGCTAGATACGGGACGAAGTCAGAAATCGCAGAACCTCAGACCCTCCTTTTGCCATTATTTAGGTAAACATCAAGGACTCAAGTTAGTCTGAGTCAATATCAATGACCATGAGGTCATCGAGCTGTTGCTGTAGCATCATTCTAATATTCTCTGTTTTCTGTGACACGGGCTTCGGGACGCTCATAGTGGCGAAGTGTGGAGAAGTGTGGCTCAATGGTTAGAGCGGCAGACCTTGATGCAGAGCGCTGGCCAGGGACCAGGGTTCGATTCCCACCTCGGCGGGATCGGGCTTAAATTCCTCTGACCGGATATTCTCGCCTCAGTGCCGAATCTAAGCATGGGCCCCACGCTGCAACTCTGGGCAATAGCTTGCTTAGTCTCCATAACGGCCCCCGATACACAAGGGATGCCTGGTTTCACCATGGGATGCCCAGGAGTGGACACCTCACAAGGAAAAGCCAGGAGGGGTTCCCTTGTGGTAGGAGTACAAGCGCCGGGATGCTTACGGGTTACTGTTCGCGCTATACAAATACAACACATTTACACATTTACATTTACATATTGCAGGTCCACACTGTACACAGAAACAACAGGAGAAAATGATGGCCAAAATCATTCCAAGAAACGTTAGTAGCTTCCATCCCCATGTGGACAGTAGTCCCCAAAACCATCCCATCACAGACCAATCTCCTGTGTCCAGATGTATAGACTCGGAGATGATATGTAGCTTAAAGATAGCTTGGTATACTGTAGGGGCATTATCAGGAATATAAACACAGCAACTAGACCCGATCAATTTACAGACTCCTCCACGATCTGCAAGGATAATGTCTAAAACTATCCGATTTTGCAACATCCGCCTGAAGTTCGGCTGTCAAATTACTCAGGGCTCCAGAGGTTTCATTTATGGTAGTCTCAACAACACGAGCTAATCGTCTGATGTCTCTGCTATTGGCCATTGGGCCCCAAAAAGGAAGAAATCCTTTAATGAAATCCCCTATTTCTTGTCCAGCTGTATCTTTCTGATCAATCACTCCTCTACCATGTTTTTTCCTGAAATGACCTGAAGAAGCAGTATACGTTGGGGGAAGAAGAAAAGCCACATAACAGGTTCCTGAAAAATAAGTAGGATGCCATGTATAAGCTCTGTCGTGACAGATGAAATGTGTGCCTTGTGATGGCACTAGTGGTGAGGGAATCTGAGGTGTATAGACGTAAGTATGAGAACAGACACTCTTTTCCTGTTGATTTTTAAGATTCTGACCATTAATTTGTAAACAGAAATTACCTCGATGAGGTACAGTCCAAATTGGCGGAGAGCTTCTTCGTTTAGCCTTTTCCGTGAGGCTAGTAACATATCGTGTTATATTCCAACCATCATTTTCTTTTTTCTCATCCATGGGAATCTTACTAATCTGAGCAATTTTAGCCATCGTCACTAATCCCTTAATCCAGGAACTGTGACTTAAATCTGCTCCACCACCATATGGGCTACCAGGAGGATACCGTAGCTGATTCTGATAGATGTTAGAGAACATTGCCAAATAAGCCCAAGCGGAGCCTTCATAAGAAAATGGAAAAACTAAATACGGCATACCTCTTTCTGTATTCTGAGGCATAAGCCCACAGACCCAACAATCAGTAGTATTAATTACCAATTGATGCTGATGCAATAACTGAATAAATGAATTATTGAAATATTCAGTTCTCCTAATCTATTTGTGTTCTGAAAGTGTATAAAATTGGTGTGGGGAGGCAGTAGTAGGAAAAGATAAAGAGACAGAGGTTGGGACAGGTGCTTGCTGCCTAATATAAACAACCCAGCTTACACAGGCTAATGAAATACATAAACATATTATAATACATAAAATTATACCACATGGACTAATCACTAGTCCCGTACATTTTCGTTTTATCTTTACATTTTTATCATCATTTCCCACTTTAACATCCATTACTCTAAGGGGTTGCTCACGATAATCTTCCTAGTTCACTTAGCTGTGGTTCTTAGCCGTCCTATGACACTGCAAGTTCTGCAGAACCTATGTCACTACTCAGGTCACACCTTAAGACTCCTACCGTGACTCTGCAACTTGATGGATAGTGGGAGAAAAACATACATTAATGTCTCTCATAAAAAAAAGGTATAATCAGAAAAAATCAGAAAAAGGAAAGTTCAATTATCGTTGATTTTTCTTGGTCATAAATTATATCGAGTCTTATTAGGGATCGTCTGGTCTTTAAACAAAACTTCTGGATTCTCTATATTCAAACATAGATGCGATGGTACAGCCTCTTGTAACACGTCGTCGTCTTCTTTCTCAGAGTTCGTTTGGTCCAGGCGTGCACTACTGAATGGAACAAATCTAGGTACTTTTTCACTTTCACTATCCCCTATGCCTTTACGAGTCCATTGATCGAAAAGTAAAGGCAAAGGTACCCTTTTACAGTGCACGGCATGGACCCAGTTCTTTTTCCCAACACCTTTCACTGCCGTATATGTTACAAGCAAGACTTGTCGCGGCGGGCCCCAACGAGGTTCCAGATTCTTTTTCCGCTGAAAGTTCTTCAGGCAGACCCAGTCACGGGGTTGGATGGAGTGACCTGGATCTGCGGAGGCCTCCGGCAAAGCGTTTTGAACCTGTTGGTGAAGAACACGTAATTTAGTGGTGAGGTCATGCAAATAGTCAATCAGCATTGGGTATGGTATGTCAGAATACTTTTTAGGTCGAGGGACTCCCCAAACATTTGCTGGGCGCCCAAAAACGACCTCATATGGACTCAGACCTTTACGAGAATGCACAGTAGTTCTCATAGACAAGAGTGCCAATGGTAGCGCATTTGGCCACGCGAGACTTGTGCTCGCCTGCATCTTTGCCAATTTGAGCTTGATAGTGCCATTATAGCACTCTACCAACCCTGCTGACTGGGGATGGTTTGCCGCATGGACTTTCTGTTTCATACCCAAGACCTGTATACACTTTCTGCATAATTTGGCCTACAAATTCACTCCCATTGTCAGACCAGACCATGAGCGGCAAACCGAATCTTGGGAAAAACTCCTTCAAAAGGACTTTGGCAGTAGACAAAGCAGTATTGTCCTTTAGGGGGTAGGCCGCTATCAATCTGGAAAAGGCACACACCACCACCAGAACATACTTGAGGTTATTACAACGATCCAAATGTATATAATCGATTTGTAACACCTCAAAAGGATATGTAGGGGGAGCAAAATGGCCTGCTGGAGTTGGGGTTCCCTTTCCTGGATTATGCATTAAACAAACAATACAATGCTTCACCACGTTTTCTGCACATTTAGGAATTCCTTCATTCTGCCACACCAGAGCCAAAACCTTACATATGCCCTTCGCACTAATATGGGCTGGATCATGCGCCATAGTAACTGCAGGTAGTACATAGGCGTCTGGTAACAGCCATCGCTGATGTTCTGACAATTCCGTCCAACACCCAGTCGCGTCCAACAGTCCCGTACTTTATCTCCACTTACTCAATTCTTTCTCAGTAGCCTCTTCCTGAATCGTTCTCACACTTTCTATTGTGTCCTCACACATTCCTCCTTCTCTGATCCACCTTGCAGGGCCTGCTACACACATGTGACTCGTAACATCTCTTGCCGTCTCTTTCGCTGTCTCATCTGCAAAAGCATTCCCATGCCCTACATCATCAGTAATCTTTTTATGAGCACTACACTTGATGATTGCTATTTGGGTAGGCAAAGCAAGTGATTCGAGAAGGTCAGTCACCAACTGACCATGCTGTATCTTAGTCCCGTGGGAGGTAAAGAATCCTCTTTCCTTCCACAAACGGCCGAAGCTATGGGCCACACCGAAAGCATATTGGCTATCGGTGTAAACGTTCACTCTTTTTCCTTTTGCCAACACACATGCTCTTGTCAAAGCAATTAATTCAGCTGCTTGGGCTGAATTCTGTGGAATACGTGCCTTCTCTACTACCGTATGCAAGGTGGTAACGGCATAAGCTGCAGTCGTCTCACCATTTGGAAGCTTGAAACAAAACCCATCCACCCATAGGATCCCATCCGGGTCCACAAGTAGCGTGTCTTTTTAAATCTATTCTCCCTTTCGTTTCCTCCTCTGTTGGGAGAAAACAATCATGCTGTTCTTGAATGCCTTTCTCATCCGGTATAGGCAACAATATTGCTGGGTTCAAAGTGTTACACCGCTTGATGTGTATATGGCTAGCTAAAAGAGTCAGCTCATATCCAGGCAAACGAGCACTCGTGAGGTGTTGTGTCTTCGTTCTGTTCAGGAGAGCATCTACTGCATGTGGTACCATAACAACAAGAGTGTTGTCTAATACCAATCCAGCAGATTGACGAATAGAAATCGCTGCCGCTGCTGTAGCTCTGAGACAACTAGGCAACGCCTTAGCTCTGGATCCAACGTAGCCGAAAAATAGGCACATGGCCGGTGTTTGTCTCCAAATTGTTGCGTTAAAACTGACAACGCACAACCTACTCTTTCGTGAACATAGAGTGTAAAAGGCTTACCGTAATCTGGAGTACCTAACACAGGAGCAGAACAAAGGGCAGCACGTAAGTCAGAAAAACTCTTCTGACATTCGTCAGTCCAAAGGAGAGGTTGTGGCGAATCTTTCAATGTAAGTGCCAGCAAAGGTTTAGCCAGCAAAGAAAAATTCAGAATCTATTGTCTACAATAGGAGGTAATGCCCAGAAAGGCACGTACCTCTCTCAGCGTGGATGGCTCAGATATTTGCGCAATCGCTTGAATTCGTTCTGGGGTCAATCATCTTCCCTCCTTCGACAAGAGATGACCTAAGTAGGTAACCTCTTGGCGGCAATATTGCAACTTAGAAGGGGACACCTTGTGATGTAAATCAGACAAATGCCTCAACAAAGAAACAGTCACATCCTTACAAACATCCTTCGAATCAGCAGCAACTAACCGATCGTCAACGTATTGAATCAAAGTGGCACCTGGAGGCAAAAAGAACGCATTATGCTGGGTTTTCAAAGCTGACTATAAATGGAGGGACTTTCACAATACCCTTGAGGAGCACGCTTGAACCGAAAACTTCGGCCTCCAAGAGAGAAGCCAAAAATATCTCTACTCTCCTCAGCAATAGGAATACTATAGAAAGCATTCTTTAGATCAATAACAGAAAACCATGCCGCTGAGGCGGGTATCATAGTAAGCAAGGCAGTGATATCTGGGACAACAGGAAACTGGGGGACAACAATCTTGTTGACCTCCCGAAGATCAATCACAAAAAGATACAAATGAGGCTGAGAAGGATCAGTACGTTTAAGGACCGGCAGAACAGGACTGTTACAAACATTACCTCTCGTTTCTTCAACCACACCCTTCTGGACCAGGTCATGGATAATAGCCATCAAAGCTCGTTCACCATCATTAGAAATCTTGTATTGTGGAATACGTGGCAACTTAACATCAGGCTTAATAGTGACCACATAAGGAGGAATTTGCAACAAACCAACATCATTCGGACCTGTAGCCCAAAGTGTAGCAGGAAGGCACTGCAACTCAGGCGGAAAACTATCTTTCGGTAGGTATATTGGAAAAACCAATTTGTTACCCAAAGTAAGACTCACACAAGAGGGAGAACAATACAACGTTGCATAAAGACGTTTCAATAAATCCAAACCCAGCTAGTTTTCTCCACAACCAGTTGTTAAATAAGTGGAGCTTCCAAATCGTAAGGACCAATCGAAAGAGGCAAAGGACAAGAAACCGGGTTAGTAACTGGGGCGCCAGAAAATCCTACAGAAACATTCGTTAAGCCAGACAAAGGTGCCCCAGGGTGTTTGGAATGAATGATAGAACTTCTCATTGCACCAGTATCCAAGAGAAATGGCTCTGCAACACCTAATGCAACTACTTCAACATAAAGTCCATTCTGATCCACCGGAACTGATACAACTCCCTTACTTTGTCCATGGCTGTCCTAACTAGAATGAAAATCCTGAACCTCACTCTCAACACAGTATTCATCATTGTAATATTGCGCAGACTGAACATTCTGTTGATCAAAATAATTCGAAGAATTCTGAGGAGAAAAGGAACGCTGTCCCTGAGGCAACGCACCTCACCCTCTACCCCTAGGTGCTGACTGAAAACCACCACGGCCTCGTGATCCTTGAAATCCACCATTGCGCTGCAATAAAACGGGACAACTATTCTTAAAATGGCCTTCCTCTTTACAACAGGCACACTGATTAGGACCAAGCAAAAGTCGCGGAACAAAAGGCTCAGGTTTCTGTGGCAACCTCTGAAACTGGGGAGGTTGTTGAAATTGGCCCTGTGTGGAATGGGGAGGATAAGCCTGCTGAAGAAGAACCTTCGTTTTTAAATCTCTCGTTTTCTTCTCAGCTTTCTCTTTCTCTTCTTTCTCCCTATTCTCATAGTACTGAGCAGTGGCCAATATCTGTGCAGACGAAGAAACAGCCCAAGAACTTTCCGCATTCTTTAACTTGTGCGACAATTCTGGAAGTAAATTAGATACAAATGTATCCACAAATAATTGCGGTCCACCATCAGTACTCCTATCCTGACCACTATGATCGATAAATGTCTCCTCAAACCGAGTAAAGAAATCGGAGACACTCCTCTTTTTTTCTTCTTTTTGTTGTTTTATATTTCATTGTTTTTTTGAACATTTTTTACTTTTTTTGGGTTTTCTGAACAGTTTTATATTTTTTTTTGTATTTTTCATGGGGAGAAACAAAAAACAGGGAATTGTAAATGGCTCAACTGGAGCAAAAAAATAACCAGAAAAAATTAGGGATTTTTCGGGCACTTATGGTAATTCCCAGCACAGATGATAAGTTTTATACTTTGCTCACCATAGCAAATTAACTTTCCACAATATTTGCACATGATTTTAAAATCGTAAAATTTTGGTTGTATGGTAGGCATTGTCTCTGTTGCCTCTGAACCCGATGAAGTTGGTTCTTTCGATGTTGAGGGTCTTGACGTTGATGGCGGTAGCTTACTGCAGAGGTCCCTTACCTCTGCAGCAGAATAGTTGATTGGGTGCCAACGGATCATGTGCCGAATCATGGTATGATTCCCGAAGGAATATTTTTTGTTAGGGTTCCCCCTGGCTAGCTCTGCATCACAAATCAGACAAGTTACCTTCGCAGCGTTGACTTTTTTGAAACCCCTTGGGATTTTGTAGAACTGCCATATGAAGTGCTCTTTGGGTTTGTAGGGCTGATTAACTTCAGGCAGGAAATGCCTTGTCTGTCCCTCCTCTTCATCATCCTCTTCCTCTTCTTCTTGACCACCAATGTGATCTTCTGGTGGTCTTTTTGATGGTGGTGGTGGTGGTGATGGGGCAGATGCTCCAGCTGCTGCTGCTACTGTAGCCATTTAAAATTAGAAAAGATTAGAGACAGATCTCAAAACAGGTCTTCCTCAGTCAAAGGACAAAGTCAGAATAAGGAAAAAAGGTGGGGGCTTTCATCATTTGGAGAAAAAAAACTATTCTGGACCAATGAAAAGTGTTATCTTCAAGTCACATGAGCAGGGCTTTCATCATTTGGAAACCAAAAGTGTTGTGAACCAATGAAAAGTGTTATTTTCAGGTCACATGACCCGACGCGCTTACGCTACGTGCCCCGGGCCGCGCCGCGTAAGCGCCTCAGTACGTTTCACGATCGTATGCGCTCGCGTACTTCCAGGTGCGCTTACGCTGTGCGTCATAGGACGCATCACGCGGCTACGCGATACGTCACGATGTTGTTTTCGTTCGCGGCAATAGCGCTAACGGGAAGCTCACCGGTATGCGCCCCAGGGCGCTTCAAAAGACTACGCTTTCCGGGGCGCTCACCGGGGCGCGCACCAGGAGCGCTCCAGGGCAAAAAAAAAAAAAAGAACATTATACATAAATAAAATTGTTTAACATAAATTTATAATAGAGGATTCATTTTCACAAATATTACATTTCATAGCTATAGACATTTGCTATTAAAAAAACTTTGAAATTCACTGAAAAAAACATAGGTTTGGGGCCTTATATATAGTTAGGAATTAGCATTTAATAAACCTATGAATTTCACTGAAAAAACTATAGGTTTCACATCAGTTTTAGTTAGGAATTAGAATTAAAAAAAACTATGAAATTCACTGAAAAAACCATAGGTTTCACACCAGTTATAGTTAGCTGGAAATTTTTCTGACATAAAACCATTGAAATTCCAACGTTATAGTTAGTTAGACTCACTATAACAAGCGCGCCTGCAATGCACTGCTGATGACGTCACATATTACATCACTCATGACATCGTCAGTGACATCACTCATGACATCACTTATGACACCATCCTTGTGACAGTGACAGACCTCCTTTTAGTGTAATGTAACCCTTGAAACACATATTCAAAAATAGAAACTAACATTTTCAAAAAAATGGAGATACCCATACCAGTTACAACAACCAATTCAGTAATTCCACCATCTATATACACATCCACTCATTCACCAACAGTTCTATATAGTCACTCATACATATACTCACTCATCATATGTAGTGATACATCTATACATCCTGTTATACACCGACAGTCATCCAAAAGTTACTCACACACATACTCACACATGCAAATAAATTATTGAACATCCATTTATTTGCATATAAAACTATACACACACACTACCTCCTTACTTCTAAGGAAACTTACACATACTTACTCTCTTAAACAATCACTTATAGAAACACATACTTATTTAAACAGGAACTCTTACAATCTCTTACTCTCACATATACTCACTTATATACATCAAAAGTCACATACACTAGATTAAAATATATGTCGTTACTAAAAAACGACAATAGTGAGAGTCATTCACTCACTAACACACACATATACACACTCATCCACCCATACAGTCCTGCACATATTCTGTCTTCAAAACACATACAAACAGTGAGTCAGTCACCAACCCATGCAGCTACTTATACACAAAGTGAAACACTGACACATATATTTCAATATTCAAAAGTTACTGGCTAATATATGTGTTCAATAAAATACACTTAATAAGGCAGTTAACCAATCATTTAAAAAAAAAACATTTACACACTTATTTAACCATTTATTCTTCCATCAACCTTTACAAATACAAATATCAAACATATTAATTTTTCAGAAAGACACACATTCACTGGCTGGTGTCATCAGTGATGTCATGAGTGATGTCACTGATGATGTCATGAGTGATGTAATATGTGACGTCATCAGCAGGTTTTTTTCAATGCTAATTCCGTACTATAACTGGTGTGAAACCTATGGTTTTTTCAGTGAATATATATATACTAGCAGCCCGCCCGACGTTTTCCGGGGGCAATGAGGCTCGGTGTGCAGTCCTCCGGAGCGCAACCACCACCTTCAGGGCCCCCACAGACCTCCGGCAGCATGTCCCATCTCGAATCCCAGGGTCCCAACCACCTGTGCAGCCTTGGGCCAAAGACCGGGTGACACTCACCGCCGCCGCCGCTCCTCAGCCTCGCGCTCCTGGCCGCTCCTCCCCACGCTCGTGGCCGCTCCTACCCGTGGGCATGTCGGACCTCTACCTTAGCCCATCGCTGGCGCCGCCGCTCCTCAGCCTCGCGCTCCTGTCGCTGCTCCTCGCGGTCCTGGTTTACTTCCTGAACTTTACCAAAATGTCTGACGGTGATGTCAGCACGTTCCTCGTTAGCGCACACGCCCACCTCAGACAGACATGGCACTACTTCCAAGGGACTACTTTGGCAAATATCGTACTTTGCCCTTGTAACATATATTTTTTGCTGATATATAGCCTATGACCATCTGCTTACCCTGACCGTTCCAATCTCTGTATCGGGTGTGTGGATTGGCGCTGTGGTTCCCGAGTTTAGCCGCCTCAAATGCTGAAAGTTCTTACTTTATCATAGTAGTATAGATATATTACCTACTGGCGGTGGCCAGTAGGTATATATAGTTAGGACCTAGTTTCCATAGGAAATCCGCAACATTTTATTGGCAATAACTTTGGCGCTGGTTAATGAATGTACGCGATTTTCTTAAAGAAGATAGCCGGTTAAGCTCCGCCTCTTACCTGAAAGTTCCGGGGGATTAGTGAAGCTGGGGCAGAGAAAAAAGGGGGGTCCCAAAACGTGTTTTCCCCATGCAATTTTCCATAGGACATCTAGACAAGCCTACAGCCCAAACCGATGAACGGAATTACACCAAACTTGGCAAAATGGTAGAGACTGGTACGCAGCAGAGTCTTTTGTTTAAATGCTGTAAATCGCTCCAGTAGTTTCTGAGAAAAGCGAATTTGAAAAATATATATATCTATAGGCATTGCACCGTGAGTGCACTGTAAGCTCACTGTACTCTGTACCTTCCCGAGTACTAGCTGCATGCTGATTGGCTGCCACTGTCTGTCAACACTCCAAAACAGAAATTGTTGGCAGCCATCTTGTGCCTCGGTAGACTGAGGCACAGGAAAGAAGAATAACAAACGTGTAGACCTCAAAAACGGGGCAGGGTAGAAGTACCCTGACCCCCTAGGCCTGCTCAGGGGGTCCCACAAGGACCCCCCAGGCCCCAAAAAAATTGTTTTTTCTTTTAAAATCTCGGGGGTGCGTGCACCATACGTGTACGGTGCGCGTACGGTGCGCGCACCCCGCAATTTTTCCCCAAATAAATTAGGGGGGGCCTGGAGGGTCCTTGTGGGATCCCCTGAGCAGGCCTAGGGGGTCAGGGTGCTTCTACCCTGCCCCCTTTGCGTGTTTTGCACCTTTGTTTCACTGCTTTCTTGTGCCTTGGTTCTACAGAGGCAAAAGATGGCTGCCAACACTTCCTGGTTTGGAGTGTTGACAGACAGTGGCAGCCAATCAGCATGCCTTTCACAGGCCGCTTTTGGCCGCCATAAGTGTGGCAGGGTATGCTCAGACGTGAGTCCCTTGCTCACTTTGCCACTGGATTCAAGCAAGCCGGGCTGAAGACGGCTGGAATGCCAGAAACCGGTCCTCGGAAGCTTGTTTCCGGTCCAGGGAAGACATGGCTTGGCAGTTCGGGCTGGACTGTTCCCATGAGGCACAGGGTCAGACTGATTTGCATATAGCCATGTCTGAACTGGGGTGGCAGAGTGGGCTAAAGAACGGTGATGGATTAAACCCAGATCTTTTGACTGGGTGTGAGTGTTTGATTGATTCAGATGCTCTGTCCATCACCACCCCCTTTTGTACCGCTTTTGGCCGCCATAAGTGTGGCAGGGTATGCTCAGGCGTGAGTCCCTTGCTCACTTTGCCACTGGATTCAAGCAAGCCGGGCTGAAGACGGCTGGAATGCCAGAATCCGGTCCTCGGAAGCTTGTTTCCAGTCCAGGGAAGACATGGCTTGGCAGTTCTGGGTGGACTGTTCCCATGAGGCACAGGGTCAGACTGATTTGCATATAGCCATGTTTGAACTGGGGTGGCAGAGTGGGCTAAAGAACGGTGATGGATTAAACCCAGATCTTTTGACTGGGTGTGAGTGTTTGATTGATTCAGATGCTCCGTCCATCACCACCCCCTTTTGTACCGCTTTCACAGGAAAGCAGCATGCTCATTGGCTGTCAACACCTCTAACCAGGAAGTGGTGGCATTCATCTTGTGCTGGGTAGACCGAGGCACAAGAAAGCTGAAAAACAAACGTGTAGAAAGAAAAGGGGGCAGGGTAGAAGCACCCTGACCCCCTACGCCTGCTCAGGGGGTCCCACAAGGACCCCCAAGGCCAAAAATTTTTTTTTTTAAATCCCGGTATGTTTATTTAAAAATTACCCCCCACGGGGGACCAAATCGCAGGGGCATAGTGATAAAGAAGTGTGGGTTTGTGCCCAATACTCCCCCCCCCCCCCCCCCCCCCACTGCCCTGGGGACTGCCGCCCTCCGGGGCAAAGCAAAGCAGCCTCCTGGTGCATCCTGGAGGCTCTTGGTGGGTTAGTTGCCCCCCAGGGACCCTCAGTATGCAAGAGGAATTATTTCCCCCTCTGCAAACATGCCCTGGGGCTGCATTGCAGAGAGGTGTAAAAAAAGGTGTGGCCTCATTACACCTCTCTGCAACGCAGCCCACTGGCTTATACAGGAGGCTCCTGGTGGGCTAGTTGCTCCCAGGGACCCCCAGTATGCAAGGGGAATTAGTTCCTCATCTGCAAACGCACCAGGGGTTGCGCTGCAGAGTGTTGTAAAAAGGGGGCGCGCCCTCTGAACACCTGCCTGCAAAAATTTAGTTAATCAATATAAAAAAATAACAATTAATACATTTAAAAATTGTCATTTAAAAAACATTCGAAATTAAATGAAAAAACCATAGGTTTCAGGCCTCATATAGTTAGGAATTAGCATTTTAAAAACCATTGAAATTCATTAAAAAATCATAGGTTTCAGGCCTTATATAGTTAGGAATTAGCATTAAAAAACCTTTGAAATTCACTGAAAAAACCATAGGTTTCAGGCCTTATATAGTTAGGAATTAGTATTTAAAAAACCTTACAAATTCACTAAAAAACCATAGGTTTTAGGCCTTATATAGTTAGGAATTAGCATTTAAAAACCCTCACACATTCACTTAAAAAAACATAGGTTTCAGGCCTTATATAGTTAGGAATTAGCATTTAAAAAAACCTTGCAAATTTACTGAAAAAAACCATAGGTTTCAGGCCTTATATAGTTAGGAATTAGCATTTAAAAAACCTTGCAAATTCACTGAAAAAACCATAGGTTTCAGGCCTTATATAGTTAGGAATTCGCATTTAAAAAACCTTGCGAATTCACTGAAAAAACCATAGGTTTCAGGCTTTATATAGTTAGGAATTAGCATTTAAAAAACCTTTGAAATTCACTGAAAAAACCATAGGTTTCAGGCCTTGTATAGTTAGGAATTAGCTTTTAAAAATCCTTTGAAATTCACTCAAAAAACTATAAGTTTTAGGGGTGTTATAGTTAGCTGGACATTTCACTCATACAAACCCATTGAAATTGCTCCTATATAGTTAGTTGTACTAACTATATTTCGCGCACCCGCAATCCACTGCTGATGATGTCACATATTAGATGATTCATGACCTGGTCAGTGACATCACCGATGACATCTCAAATGACATCATTGATGGTCAAGTGATCAAGGTCCAAGGGGGACCGAAACGCGTCATGGTGGCGGTGCTGGGCAAGAAAATGAAATAAAAAATATTCAGCACGCAATTGGGTTCGCCTCGTCTCTTTGGAAAAGAAATTCCAGTGGTATGAGTCGAGAATGAGGATATATCTATATCTATATCTATATCTATATCTTTGAACTTTGTGGGAAGAAAAACGTGGTTATATTTCAGTCAGGGACATTTATGTCCATTTAGCAATAGCTACACAATAGTTTCCATCAAAAGCCAAATGATAAAGTAGAACACTTCCTTTGCAATCCAAACATAGGATCATGGTGGTATTAAATACCTGCCTCTAAACCAGTGCATATTTTAGTAACCTTCATACATGCTGTGTTTGAGGAATCTTAAGACAAGTCAACTGTAAAGTATCCAGATTCAGTCTCACCAAAATTTCTGGTTCCGATGGGCAGCATCGCCATAGAAGCTGTCTCTATAGGACAATCATAATGTATCACAGCATTTGATTGCACCTTTGCTGTTGTATAAATCAAGTGACCTAACTCTTCCTTAGAATCTGATGTATGCTGTAAAACAGGAAACACAGCATACTCCGCTGGTCCCGACCAGGGACTTTTACTCTCATTGTTGTTGAGCTCTTCAAGGGGAATCTCCTGCAGGGCTGGTAGAAATGCAGGATTCTACCCCTAGGCCCGCTTTGTTGTATCTGGATGGGACGACTGTAGAGAGTCGGCCACATGTTGTTTCTTTAGGTAATCCACTGATACTTGTCTGTTCATTTTTGAGCCAGACAATAGAACCAAGACTACAGTGTGTGTGCCTTTCACCCCCAACATAGGCATGGGTGGCCATTATGATTGTTCAAACACCTGTTTGTAAGGAATCTACTCTTGAACAAACTCTCCTACTTTGGGAACCTACCTTTCGGTGACTGGCAAAACCTTCTCTTTGCCAGTGGCAGAATCAGAATGCTTGACATTGGAAAGTGTCTCTGACCTCTTGCACTGTATGAAAAACTGTCAAATGTTGTTGTAGGTCAAAAGGATTTTCCTCTGCCACCTTCGCATAGTTATCCAGGTCAGGCACATACATAGGTATTCCAAAGAAAACCTTGTGTGGAGTGCGTCTTCCCAAAACTAGGCAAGTTATTTAGTGCTTTCTGGAATCCACAGAGATGGTGGACCCGATTAAGAGCTGAACTGATTACCCCCTCAACTCGTGTCCTTTAAGTCTTTGAGGCAAACACTGGACCATTGTCGAAATGGAATTTGTGTATTGCTCCTATGGCTATCAAACACCGCAAATTTCTTTATAATGGTCTGCATCCACAGATCTCTCAGCCACACCTATAGGCACAGAGAGCATGAATCTTCCACGACTAGAACATATTCAAAATGGTTATTAGATTGTTAGGGACAACAATGGCCCACATCAATAAAGAAGTCTGCTCTGGTCTTTTAATGGTGAATGTTTTAATTTGCTCGCAAATCTCACATTGCTGCACATATTCCTTATTTTGTTTTGTACCCCTGGCCACCACTGGGTTGTTGTGGGAATTAAACTGTGGCACTCATTCCCGCATGTACAGATGTCAAACCCTCATGAGCTGCCTCAACTAAATCCAATCTAGACAGTTTATTAGGTGTCACTCTATCTCTGATTCCAGGTAAGCACACCATCAGAGTATTACCTGAGCTCAGGTTGTAGGGTATTTTTGAGGAAAATTTTCTGGCGGTGCTTCATTCTTTGAGGTTACCTCTAGCGGCCGGTATGTCTTTATCAATCCTAATTTGAGATTGGATCACAGACAGTTTTTTTACAGTCTGAGCCCACTGCCTTTGTCGCAGAGTCCTCTGCAGAGTTCCAGAAAGTATGAGATTAGGTTATTAACCTAGCTGATTATTAGTGAAATACAAGGCAGAAACGCAATGGAACAATCCAGCCCGATCCATGTTCATAATATGCCTCCCATCTGTGCCATATCATCTCTGTATTGTGGTGTCTTTTCCAAACAACCCTAAGAAATAGATATTCAGGGCATCTTTGCCAGACTCGGGTTTTTTATTCTGCTGCTAATCAAATGAGAAGCTGTTGTATAAGCTGAATGTGCCTGCGTTTTGTGAAAGTTGCAGCCAACTTGTTTGAGGCTGAGGATAGAATATGGCACAGTCAGGCTAGCACTAAACATATTAAAAGTGGATTCAGGCTCACGAATATGTATTCTAAGAAAGACAAGATGTCCAAGCATGGCTTCCCTTAATTATTTCTCTTCTGCGATGCCCCGAGTATGTCCAGGCCGTGAACCTAGTCTACGTCCTCTGAACCACCTTTATTCTGATATGTCTCGACCAAATTCCTCTTGAGTGCCTTCGGGCCCCAAGTATATGAGGTGATCTCCAGTTTGGTTTACTGCCAGCGTATTCTTCTCTGATGCCGACTGCGCCACTCGACCATGCCACAGAGACAGCACCGACTCCAGGCACAGTGCTGAGCCCTTTTATGGCACCACAACCAAGATTGTCAACACTGGTACCAAACAAGGGGAAACTGCTAGTTCTTTTGGGCCCAGAGGGTCATTCTGCTGCACCCTGCACTGAGTGCGCAACCACTTTACGATGTCCCCAGTCTGATCCAGAGACATTGACACACCAATATGATGACCGCGATGACGATGAACGTCACTTTCACACTGTATCTTGTTTTTGATCTGAACACATCCCCTGCCACTAATCTACCTTCACCTACCCCTGCAACAGCTACAGAAGAATCAGCCTCTCTTTTCACTGTTAGAAGGAAAGCAGCAGAGGTCTTAGACCTTACATTACCCACTGCTGAATTCATAACTAATATCCTCGCTGAGGTCCTTCTTCCTGGACAGACATCTCAGGAGCCTCTCTACTGCTCAAAGAGGCCCTCCTATAAACACTGCTGAGCACCTGGGCAAAGCCAGGACCTCGCTCCACAGTCAACAGGCAGATTGCAAGGGGACACATGCCTGCTCTGGGCAACACTGCCTTCAGCACCCTACTTTAGCGAGCCTAGTGGTGCAGGCCACCACAAGTCCACTTAACCCTAATGTGATTCCAAAAACTCTACTCGACAGAGTTGAAACGCATGGACGCACTCACTAGAAGAATGTTCTTCTCAGCCAGCCTTACACTCAGTTCAATGAATGTCTGCTGTCTTCCTGAGGAGATACCCGCATATGTTATAGGACATGGAGGAAGCCATTTTTTCAGCTACCCCAGATGACATACGTCCCTATCTTCAATGCCTTATTTAAGATGGCCAGGACACAAAGTACTCCATCTGCTCTGGTCTAGACACCGTCACTTTTGGGTAGGGCGGTTGGGACTAGCCTGCTGCTTCAGTGTCACTCTTTGATTCCCTCAGGATTCCATTGACGTCTAGCAAACCCATAGGACATATGATTCATTAGTACACATCTATTTGGAGACAAAGGAGACTCAACCCTGGAATGCTTCAAAGAAAGCAAAGCAACAACGTGCTCCATTGGATTAGCATTGCCTGTAGGGCAGTTTTCCCAGCATTTGGAGGCTTTGGAAGGGAATTCCAACAGCTGCAGCACCACACCTTGCTGCAAACAGCAACAGGGCTCCCATGTTCTTTGAGGCAAAGGCTGTCAGCGTTGAGGCCCCCAGGGGCAACAAACTACCCAAACCCCCTTCCCTCAGCCGATGCAAAGCTTCTTTCATTTTTCCTTGGCGACACATGGAGGTTGCATCACATTTTACCTCCCCAGGTAGAAGAGCATCACATCTGATCAGTGGAAGTTCCTAATTGTCCAGAATGGTTATTCCCTTCCCTTCCCTTCCTTACCCCTCCCCTGACATGCCTCCTACACCGCAGTGCCTCACAGAGTCCGCTTGTCTATACTCTAAGGAAAAGTTCAAGCTCTCTTAGACAAGCGAGCTATAGAGATGGTTCCAGCTTCAGAAACCAGGACTTGTTGCTATTCCAAATACTTTCTGGTGCCGAGGAGGACAGTGGCCCTGCCCTATTCTTGACCGTTGCCCTCTGAACTTCTTCCTTCAAAAAGGAAAGTTCAAGATGCTTCCTCAGGCCCTAGTTCTATCTGCCTGGATCCAGGAAAATGAATGGTGGTGTTGGTCCCCGCAGAACTCCTGCTTCCGCATTCCTGTCTTCCAGTCCCACAAACATTACCTGTGGTTTCAGTTATGCCATGAGCACATTCAGTTTTCGGTGCTTCACTTCGGCTTTACCAGTGCCCCTCAGATGTTCACAAAATGGATGATGGTGGTCACCGCTTATCTGCAGTTGTTGAGAATGCCAGTCTTTCTGTACCTCGAAAACTGATTATAAAGACTGCCTCAACTCAGTCAGACGTAAACCACCTATAGATGACTGTTAACATTGTAGGGTCTTTCCGACAAAAGAGCCCAAGTCACACTGGACTCCTTTGCAGAGGCTCCCATTTATTGGAGCAATTTTGGACTGTTTTTCTAAACCTTTCCTTCACCTCAGTTTGTCCAGGACATTCGGGCTGTGATCCGGATGTTTCAATGGTCGACCTCGGTTTCAGTGAAAGTGGATTAGGACTGCTTACCCTCATGCATCCTCCTTGTGGACCACAAGTGGTGGCACATGTGGGCTCTGCTATGTGGTGGGCTCAGTACCAAGGGAACTTGTCAGATCACTTCCAGGTGTCAGGAGACTCCAAAGGACCTGCAGTGGTGGTTGCTAGACTGCAATTGGACCATTGACTAAATCCTCTCACTACCACCCAAGTGACATTCAAAGTAACCCGAATGAAACAAAGACCGTGTTTTCTGCAGTAGGGTCTAACATACCACTAAACGTCGAAAAAAATCACTTAGATTCAAGGCTACAGAGAACAATTCATCAAGATCACAATAACTTACTGAATGCAACCACTAACTCCTTGCAACAAAGAAAATACTTGGATCCTATCTGAAAACAGTCATGTGAAGCTGCGATTAACTCAGAACCAGCAATTAAAAAGGTGGATATTATGGATTACATAGGTAACAATGAAGAACTAACTATCACAAAGACTGGCCAAGAGAAGCTAATTATCTGTAAAATCCATCAAAAAAGAAATGAAAACAAGACAGATTTAGTACCCTCAAAGATCTTGGCACACATACTTTTGACACCGTTATACGATTCAAGAGGCAACAGTGATATTTTGAATCGAGGTAATATCCTACAACTAATGAAATCAATACCTTCATTAGAAAAAGTAACAACAAAAGACATTGAATCTGTGGGCTTTGTACAAAATTTGGAAGGCACTCAACCGCTCACAGCCTTAACGTTAAATACTGTTTGCTTAGTGGATCAAATCATGCAGGAGCAAGAAATCTTTCAAAGTTGAGGGATAAAAATTAGTAAACCTATGCCCAAGCCATACCCAACTCCGTTTAAAAAGGAGGAACCTCCAAAAAAGTCTCCCAGGGAACCAAAGAACAGCCCGGTGTACTCTATATTAAAAAACCCACAGGGTAGTACACAACAGGCCAATGAAGAGAGCACGGAAGAAATACAAGTTGTAGAATATAATCAAATAAACGAAAATTGGATAAGGACTGCACTACATGACCACTGACAGGAAAAAAACAATATAAATTGGAAGAAAGGCAGTATGCTCGGCAACTGGTTGTTATATGCTCCTGGAACATAAATGGATTGTGTAAAAAGATCAAAAATGCTGAAATAGATTCCCTGTCAAATCTCTACCAAATTACATGTCTACAAGAGACATGGGAAACTGACCCCTTCTTTCTGCAAGGTTATAAAGGGTACTACGTGCCAGCAATCAGATATTGCAAATTTGGTCGTCCATGTGGGGGATTGGCAATACTTATTGGGATTGATTTGCAAATCAAGCATGAACATGTGGTCACCAATAACGCAAATATACAAGCAGTTAAGATATCATTTACAACCTGTGAGCAAAAATAATAATAATAATAAGGGAAGTTTATAAAGCGCTTGGTTACGCTAAGAAGCGTGTCCCCGCGCTGAACTGAAAAACTCAGGGGTGGAAGTGAGGAGCGGCCCGGTTATCTTGAAAATAGGTGTGTTTTTAGTGTCTTCCGGAAGCTAGATTCAGATGGATCCAGGCGGAGATTAAGAGGTAGAGCATTCCAGCTCTTTGCCACCAGGTAGCGAAAGGATCTTCCTCCCATGCGAGCCCTTCTCACCCTAGGGACCTTTAATAGGCCTCCATGGGAGGAGCGCAGAGCGCGTGATGGTACATACCTGGTGACCAAGTTCTGGAGTGGTGCTGGCACCTTCCCAGCAAGGATACGGTAACAAGTACAGAGGGATTTGAATTCAACTCTGCTCCTTACTGGCAGCCAGTGGAGGGTCTGAAGGGCAGCTTTGGGGTCCGATCTTTTAGGGAATTTTAATATGAGGCGGGCTGCAGCATTCTGTAACACCTGAAGGCGATGTATTGCCTTACAGGTTGCTCCCAGATACAGTAGGTTGCCGTAGTCAAGATGCGATGTGACGAGGGCATGCACCAGCGTTTTACGGGCGGACGTGGGAAGGAGGACTAGGACCTTCCGTAGGATTTTTAAAACGCTGAAACAGACACCCATCACCCGGTCTATCTGGGGTCCAAAAGACAGGTCAGCATCAAGCCAGACCCCAAGGTTTCTGACTTCCTGCCGAGGTATTGGAGCCTCACCTAGGCATGGGGGCCACCACGCCGACGACCAGACAGATGGGTTCCCTCCCACCACGAGCACCTCGTTCTTGTTGCCATTTAATTTAAGGCAATTAGTGGACATCCGGGTTGCAAGATCTTGCATGCAAGCCCTGAAACTGTCCATGGCAAGGCCGGGCGCACGTGAAAGGGAGATAACCAGCTGCGTGTCATCAGCGTAGGACACAATTTGCAGCCCGTGGCCCACGGCAATCGGAGCCACTGGGGAGACTTACAGATTAAAAAGGGTGGGGCTCAGGGACGATCCCTGGGGAACGCCCTGGGGAACGCCCTGGCCCAATCCTATGTCTCTGGAATAGTGGTCACCCTGGCGTACCTGGAAGCTTCTCCCAGTCAGGAAGGATTGGATCCATTGGAGTGCGGCTCCAGATATTCCTCCGCTATTCAGACACTGTAGCAAGGTGGTATGAGCTACAGTGTCGAATGCTGCACTCAGGTCCAATAGGATGAGGGCCATCGTATGACCCTCATCCACCCCCAGACGTAGGGTCTCCACCGCCATCAGGAGCGCAGATTCAGTTGAATGGTGGGGACGGAAGCCAAATTGGGTATCGTGTAGTAAGGCAGCCTTTTCCACGAGATCCATCAATTGCAGATTGAGCGTTTTTTCAGCCACTTTGGCCAAGTAGGGTAGAAGGGAGATTGGCCGTAGGTTCTCTAATTTGTCAAAACTAATAGTAGGTTTCTTCCTAAGGGGTAGGACCACCGCCTTTTTCCAGTCTTTGGGCACGGTCTTGGTGCTGAAAGACATGTCTAATAGATGTCTAATATAAGGTTCCAATACCACTAGGCTATTCGCTAGGCGTTTTGGTGTGGTAGGGTCCCGTGGAGATCCTGACTTCACAGATCTGCAGATTTTTAAGAGATCTTCTGGAGGCGGGGTAACAAAGTTGGTCAATCTACGTCTATCCCCCCATTCCCTTGGGCTTTCCACAAATTCTGTCCCATTAATGGGTTGAATCGGAAATGCTGAATACATTTTAGATATCTTTTCAGCAAAGAAATCTGCGATCCTATCGCAGGAATCAGGCGAACAGTCATCTGGGACAGTGGCTGGTTTTCCACTCGAAAGAGTTTTGTAGAGCGAAAACAGCTCTTTCATCGAGTTACCAGCTTCGCTAATTCTGGTTGTGTAATACGCTGCTTTGGACTTCCTAATTAGGCCATGGTAAAGTCTTCTCTCAATCAAGTAGGCGTCTCTAGTATCTTTGGAAAGAGCCCTACGCCATTGTCTTTCGACTCTCTTCAGTGCAGCTTTCATGATTCGTAATTCATCATTGATTCATGGGGTCGTTTTTTGAACACGGCCACCAGATTTGGCTTTTAAAAGAGGAGCTGTACAGTCTAGCGCCTCGTTGATACGCTTACAAAGATAAGTGTTAGCCGTATCTGCATCATCCCCCCCAGGGCTCCCTCCTTTAGTCAGCGCCTCGCAAAATTTGGACTGGGAGAAGGTAGCCCATCTCCGCCTAAGGTGATACAGTGCCGTTGGTGGCGGAGATCTACCTCCAGGAATTCGTATGGAGAAAGGTACTAGGTGATGATCCGACCAGGGGATGGGGATAGGGGTCATAGCTTCTACTTCCCCCCAGTTAACGAATATAGGATCGAGCAGGTGTGCTAACTGATGAGTGGGACCACTTACAATTTGATTCAGTTGGAGGGCTCCTAATGCTTGACAGAAATTCTTGCTAACATTGTCTGAGGGGTTGTTAAAGTGTAAATTAAGGTCTCCAAGTACCAGAAATTTGTCTTTACATAGCGCGGTCTCCATAATGCCTTCAACCAGACTCTCCTCAAACCTGGCTATGGGGCCTGGGGGTCTATAGATTAACATGCCCTTCAATGTGCAGCTGTTATTCACTTTAATAGTGAAACTCCCTGCCTCACTGTCCAGGATGGGAGAATAGTCTAGTTGGCATTGTAGACTTTCCTGGACTACAATTGCAATGCCCCCTCCTCTGCCTATGGGTCTATCCTGTCTATGTATTGTATATCCCTCTGGCAGTGCCTCTAGTGCATCAGGTGTTGATCCTTCATCTAGCCATGTCTCAGTTAGAAACACAAGATCCCACTGTTTCTCGGTGAGTAGATCGTATAAGTCTAACTTGTGTTTCCGTAGCGAACGTACATTAAGCAGTCCGCAGTGTATGATGAAGTCCGTGGTGGCCATATTCCTTCCAGGATCATAGGAGAAGTGGCAATATTCGCAGCCTATGTTATCCTCCACTCACAAGTTATGCTTACAAGACTCAGCAATGTTGCAGCGGAAGGTTAGTAGTTCCTGCTTGCTCCACCGTATGTGGTTCTCCCGAGGGGCATAGGGTATGGCCCTGGATCGCGGACGGGCGCAGACGGGCTTGCCTGAGGAGCGCCTTCGGTGCGCTGACGGCGCTCCCGCTGCGCTCGTCCGCTGCTCTTACGTGTGAAGCACATTTGTAGGTGGTAGAGAATGGGTGTGGTCTCTAAAGTGGGCGTGTCCCAACGTTCGAGCCGCGATGGCGGCAGTGGAATCCTTCCCTGTAACAGCGCTCAAGTCCGCTGTAGCAGGGTTACTAGCTGGCGTTTTGCAGGGAAAAGTGCTCAGGGTAGGTGCACAGGGAATTTAAAAACATAGAATACACAATTCAATGTTTAAAATATGCGAGCAATCACTCCCGACTTCCGCCTCAGTAGTCGAACAGTTACGTTTTTGTCGCGCTAGTAGATCAGCGCTTTTAAAGGGTGTAGGTCTGAGTGGGCGTGGCCTCTAAAGTGGGCGTGTCCCAACGTTCGAGCCCCCATGGCGGCAGTGGAATCCTTCCCTGTAACAGCGCTCAAGTCCGCTGTAGCAGGGTTACTAGCTGGCGTTTTGCAGGGAAAAGTGCTCAGGGTAGGTGCACAGGGAATTTAAAAACATAGAATACACAATTCAATTTTTAAAATATGCGAGCAATCACTCCCGGCTTCCGCCTCAGGAGTCGAACAGAAATACGTTAATAATAATTAACATATATATTCCACCAAACCAGTCATCATGCAAGTACATAAGTGTCGAACTAGTAGCATTTGTACTGGAACAAATAATACTTGACCCGACCATTAATATTCTAGCTACGGGGGATTTTAATATAAACTTGCTGATTCAAATGACACGGGATGATTTTATCCAATCTCAAAATTATGAATGGTCTATCCCAGAACAGGTACTCGACATTAGCGTAAATCCCAAACAAAACTCAATTAGAAAATGCCTACTGATGGATCTGGAAGCAATGGGACTACGAGCTTTAAACGGTAGGTTCCCAACCGATCAACCTGCTGGCTGGGCATTTCATAATCAAAAATCAAAATCAAGAATAGACTTTACATTATTGTCAATAGATATTTTTGATAAAATTGGTTCTTATAGACTAAAAAAAGTAACTGAGGGTGACCATAGCCAGCAAATATTGGAAATGTATTTTGAACTTCCAAAACTATTTAACTACACAAGGTCAGATCAGTACGATTAACCATAGGGAAACGTATTTGGAAACGGGATAAAAAATATGTTTTGGAAAAAAAGGCCCAAAAATTGGTCCAAGAATGTTTTAATGAACATTCTATCCAATCTACTCTTAAACAATGGGAACAGTTTACCCAGAAGGCGGTGGAATTGGATGAAGGTACTTCAAGTAGTAGGAAAACCCAACTAAGGATAAACGAAAAAAGAGATATTAGTATTAACCTTCCACATACAATTAAAAAAGGAAGGCGGACCCGTAACAAACTGAGGAAACAGCTAACCAGGTTACCAGAGAACGAGGAAATTAGAAATCAACTGAGAAGTGCGAACAATAACTTGGGAAAATTGTTGTGGTCTGAAAAAAACAAAGCCCTGCAGGAATTGGGGACAAAAATCTTTCACGCAAGTAATCACACAAACTCTAGAGAATTTTGGAACATAATTAATGATCTTAACAGATCTAACAAACACGTTGTAGCCTCGCCAATAACGGAAGAGGATTAGGTAAGATTTCTTAAAAAGACCCTATATGCTGAATCAGAATTCCGCCCCAAGGAGGACAATCAAATATTGATGACCAAAAGAGGGCAAGAAATGGATCTGGTAAAAGTCTTCCTAGAAATCGAAGTAGCCAATTTAATAAAGAAACAAAAGGATGGAGCACCGGGACCCAACGGAATACCGTTTGCACTTTATAAGGAGGACCCGGCTCTATGGGCTACTTACCTGACAAAGGTGTTTAATGAAGTTGTCCAAACAAGGCAAATACCGGAAACCTGGAGAGGACCATTAATATCTCCCGTTTACAAAAAGGGTAATTGGCAACTACCAGAAAATTATCGCTTGATCACTCTCCAAGACACGGATGCAAAGCTATTTGCGGGTCTTCTACTAGCAATTCTGTCAGATTGGGTTAAAGAAAAGCTAATATTACCCCCAAACCAAACCGGATTCATTAAAGGTTTAGGTACCACAACAAATATTTTAATTGTATTAGTTTTAACGGATAAAGCACTTTTATCTAAACAGTCCCTCTATTTTTGTTTCGTCGATTTTAAATCGGCATTTGATCTTGTAAACAGGACCCTTCTATGGAAAAAACTTGAAGATTATGGAATCCTGTGCTCACTGCTGAACCTTATTCAATTACTGTATTCCGAAAACTGGGTCTGGGTGAGGATCGGTGATGGGCGAACCTTATCCAGTAAAATACCGGTGACGCGTGGCCTTAAGCAGGGTTGCGTCCTTGTACCATTACTTTTTAACTTATTTTTAGCCGACCTCACCAATGCACTAAACGAAGTAAACTCACATCCACCAAGGCTAGCAGGAACACAATTATCAAATTTGTTGTATGCAGATGACGTGGTGTTGTTGAGTCAGACAAAAGTGGGACTGCAAAGACTAATTGATCGAACACTTAGTTATGCAAAGGATAATCAAATGGTAATAAATGAGGCAAAGACAAAAGTAATGGTATTTACAAGGAATCGAAGACAAAAAAACAAATGGATGCTGGGACAAACTCAGCTAGAGCAAGTTCATAACTATCGGTATCTCGGTGTCCTATTTAATGAGAATGGAAGTTTTCTCCCCCAGAGGAAAGATATCACTAGGAAAGCAAATAGCTTGGTTGCGGCATTTAGAACCATACAAAAGAAACTAACTGCTCTGACATACGGTCCTTTACTAAAAATCATATCTGCTAAACTATTACCGACCTTAACATACGGTGCCGAAGTCCTAAATGGTAAGGATGCGGACTTAATTAACAACGCAGTGGCAAAAACCTACAAAATACTACTCCAGCTACCATGCAATGCCTCGCAGGCACAAGTAAGGCTGGAGTTTGGGATAAACAATCAACAAGGCCAGATTTTGAAAGTCTGGAACCGTGTAAAAAATGACCAGGATAATCAATTGTCCCGAGCTTTATGGCAAGAAGTAAGAGACAATCCAAAACTTCAAGCCTGGGCTTATCTAAATAAAGCAAAAGAAGAATTTGGAATAACAACAATTTGGGAAAATACAATCACCCAGGAAAGCTTTAAAAAAAGAATTAATAAATTGGCTACTCACCTATCGTTGCTAAAAGACAAAGAATTATTGGTAAAAAGAAAGCATGCATTGCCAATTATAAACGGATATAAAAAAAAGCAAGTCCAAAAATACCTTGAAACTCCATGGTCCCACCAAAGTAAGCGATCATTTATAAGAGTACGCTTTGGACTCTGGCCAGGTTTGTGCCATCTTCCACCATGGAAAGCCATTGAAGGCAATATGACATGTAGGTTATGTAAACTGGGACAAGAAGATATTTTGCACTTGGTATGTCTGTGTTCTGCAATGGATACAGAAAGGAAAGTAATCCTCAGAAGGTTATTTAATGCCCGAGGTATAAGGACTTGTAGACAAGCAGTAATGGCTTGCCTAAACCCGAAAGATCTATCAATGAACTCTGCTTTTGTAAAAATGTTATCTGTGATCGTGAAAAATCTTAAGGAAAATTTTAATTAGATTTCGTTTTTATGAAATATGAGCATAATTATGAGCATGAAGTTTTTAAACTTCTGATTACTTAAAGATATTTTAAAAATGTATTTGTTTTGTAAGATTTTAATTAATCAAACAAATAAACATGAAACTGAAACTGAATTTTTACTACGAGGATTCAGAAGACAAATGCCACTGTTTCAATTATTGTCTAAAGTAAACATCCCTGAATTATATTAATTTGTTAAAATATAAGTTGTGCAATTGTATATTTATCCAGTTAAAGAAATCTAAAGTCAAGTTGAACTAATATATAATTTTTGGTGGAGAGCAGCTAATGTGACCCAGCTTCTAAATTTGGTATCAATGCTTGTAGTTATCAGACATTATCGTGGTTGGCATACTAACCTCCAGTTAAAAAAAAATCCCTTTCCAGGCTGATTTTCAAGAACAAATTAACAATCAGAGGGGGGAGAGAGAGAAATCAGAATGGATTCATTCTCCCTGGGCATATTTAAATAAACAGTTAGAATCCACTCCTTGAGATTAAGGGTGTCTCCTCCACAGTGGGGAACACCTTTATGTTTTTAGGTCCCCTCACACACCAACAGGCCCCTTGGTGTCATGCTTCATCATCGGGGTCATCGTACCCCTCTACGGGGTACGGCGTGCTGCGGACCTACGGAGACGTGGGAGCACTTGTTAGACTATGTGTGGTGTTGGTGAGGGGGTATTTTGAATAAATGTGAGTGTATTGTGGGGTTTGGGAAATAGTGATAGTTAAAAAGAACCTGGCTCGTGGGGTGACTAAAAATGATTTAATAAGCCCCCGGGCTGGTGCTGTTAAAAATGAGGGTGGGAGGTCACTACGCTGACAATGTGCGTTACCTCCTTTTTGTGTGCGTCAACATGTTTCGGTGCCAGAAGCACCTTCTTCAGGACGGGGTGCACAAATCCCCACCTTACTCACGTTTCTTTAACTAATACCAGAATTTTCTAATAAAAGTGAGGAAAAATTACAGTGCAGGTAAAAGTAATGCACCTAGCAAAAAAAGACGTTGTCTATTGATCAAACTGTAAAGGAAAGAAGACAACACATTTTTTCTGGTGGTCTCTCTCTCCATATCCATAGGTAAAATGTCCAGTGGTTACAGGTGACATACTATAGCTGTATTCCAGTGCTTATAGTGGGATAAAAATATTTTACAAAAAACACACTAGACTCACTGGCACACAACATAGAGCACACACACTTAATGAGGACATTTTTGATCAGATGTTTTCAAATCATTTCCTGGTCGTAACACTATTGTTGGTAAAGAGGGAAAGGACAAAGTTTGTGTGATATCCCTGTAAAGTGAGGAGGAAAAATTTCAATTTCATGCCATTACATATTTACAACATACTGTTTTGGAGTTGTAGATAAACCTCATGAGCCAAAACGTCTGGATCTGGTGTGCTCAAGAACAGCAGAACAGCACATGTACTTGAAGATATTGTAGATGCGACCAAGAGAATGTGTCTCTGTTCTCTTGCAGGACATTTTTTTTGTAAAAAGATTATTACTTAAACAGTAATTTTGTTGTTTTGTTTCCCCACAGGTGTAGGCTATCGGGCGCATTCTGTAGAGCACTCACAAACCAGTACTGCTGTCTTTCTGGCCAGAAAACCCTACTGAAGAGTCGGTGACACACATTTGTAATCTCTTTCAACTACTACCAACCCCAGATACAACTCCAGCTTCTGGTAGGTATTTTAGCAGCCAGCTCTAGCCGAGCAATGTAGGGCACATTAGCCATCCTGGATGCCAGTATGCTCTTTGTGAGTTTCCACCCTACTGAAGCTTCTTCTCTGACACTGCCTCATGAAGCTTTTGAGATTATGGGGTTGTGACAAAGTGAACTCAGGGGCTAGTGTAGGCTTTGCCAGCAGGATTTTAGCTGCCTTTGACAATTTTAGTTTTCCCTTTCCTCCTTCCCTGCTCATACTTGGAATTATTAAAATTGACTCCGAAGGAAGTTCACCTGCTGCAGAGAGCAGGGTACGTACGTTTTAGTGTCAAATCTCAATAAGATCATTCCGATCTGTCACCATTCATATTTAAGCCAGTGAGTGCCTGTTGTTAATTACACTCTGTTATACGATCAAATGGAATCAATGTTTGCTTTGGCTTTTTTCACACTGAAATTGTTCATTCAATCTAGATGTCTTCATTCTTGGTTCTTTCAATAATTGTGTTCTAAATCATCATGAGACAGACATAAAAGTGGGTGCGTGGGCGGGTGGTAAGGACCCCTTTTATGTACAGTGGACGGAAGTTTAGGGATTCTAATGTACTAAAAGATTCCATTAAAGGCCTGGCCTGAGCCCGAACGTGTGCTGTCGCTGCAAGGTTTATTCATATTTTTTTAATTAAATTGCTTCGAGACCGCCTAATACTTACCATTGTCGCTGTAATTTTTTTCGTGCTCATCCATCAGCAGCTGCTTTAATTTTGCCTGTTTTCTCAGGCGGCTTTGGGAAGGTTTTGGTTTCAGCCTGTTAGATTCCAGAAACACACATATCACACAGTAGCTGAGCCGAAAAAAGAGTGCACACTATCTTTTCTTGAATTTATTATGTGCTAGTGTAAAACGTTGGCACAGGTCACACAACTCCGCGTTCCTTTGGAAGTAGCCACAAGCAAGATGAATCTCACAAGACTTGTAGAGAGCGTAAACAAACGTAAATTGTCTACTACGAGGTCCACTGGTGAAGTGAGCAGGTAGACCCATCCCCACTTCTTAATAGTTGAAAACAGGTATAAGTTATTGGTTATATTTTTCCGCATTTCGACGCTGATTGTACGGGCTTCAGAGTTGCACTTGCTGTGGTGCAGTAATTCCACAGGCTTAGATTCCTAGTTTCGACAGTGAGAGGACTCAACTGGGCGAGACGATTATAGGTGATGTGGTGCCCTATTTAGGCAGGCTTAGCTACTGCGATGCTGTACTTCAACAGTGATTGCATGACTTTAGAGCAGGGGTTCTTATTATGTGGTCTGGGAAATCGTAAAGCCTAATCACGGGGTCCTGACGGCCTTCAAAATGTAAAAATATTAACACATTATTAAAATGTTAAAACCTTCTTGGGTTCTTATGTTTTGCATTTTTAAAATTTTTACAATTCTAAATTGTTGGCCCAGGTTCCCTCTAATACACACATTTAGGATGCATATATTCCCCGTTTAGATGAGAAACAGAAGGGGAAGCTTAACCTAATCATTACTAGTAATTTTAATACTCGTTTATGTGAAAGCCCCATGGAGCCAACTCTCCTAGGTGCATGCAAATGATGGTGTTACACATGGAACACTCCAAAGAGGAGGTTAGATTTAAACATCTATCTAAACGATTTTGAACTTATTTTTACTTTGGATAAGTTAGTCAGTTCTAATTAGCTTGAAGTGATCCCTATATTTACTAGTGTTGCGCTTCTATTATTGACTACATTTTTATTTTGACTCTATTGTATTCTATGATTTCCAATTTTAATATTTTGCTTAGTGCGTGTAGTGATCATAACCCAGTCTCGCTAGCCTTGAGCGTGTTATGTTCACCTGCCGGTAGTTCGGAGAAGACACTAGACTCACTTTCGCCACAGTGTCAGGGCAGATGCCTTAGATATCCTATGATAGAACCAAAGCACTTGAAACATTCATTGTTCCAAAGCTGCGCACAGGAAATTTTAACCAGCCTTGACCTTAATACCCCAGCTCATGTTCTTTTAAAAGCTTTGGGTAGTATTTCTAACAAGCATTTGCAATGCAATAGGTCTCGCATTAGGAAAGTTTGAGCTATTGGTCTTGTAAATGACAATTTTTTTATTTGTATTGGTTTTGAAAATAGCTAAATTAATAGCTTTGTCATTTACAATGCCAATAGTTATAACTTTCGCAAATGTGACACCTATAGCATTTGTAATGCTACATGTTTTGTATTTACCTGACGGGTACAATAATTAGCATCTATTACAAGTTTGACCTTAAAAATGAAGCATAATATACGGACTTTATTGTTCACTGCACCAAAATCCGCATGCCCTGGTATTTAATAATGTAATCAAGGCCGCAACATTTATCACAGTGTGTACATGCGCCACTGTGCCATAGTAGGGGGTTCAGCCTGGCATGAACTAGGCCAGGATGCACGTGCTATTCAAGCCTAAAGGAATTTTACAGGCGGGTAAAATGAGGTTGTGTCCCCGCACCTGAGAAATCCGGGACCCGTGACTGTACTACTCGGTTACAGTTTCGTATTTTAAATGCCCTGTGCCAATTAAAGCGACCGACTCCATTGTCTTTGCACTGCGTGCCTTTTAAATCTACATATGCATTTCTCCGACATTTCTGCGCCACTACTTCCATATTGTTTCTCTTTTCTTTTCCTTTCTGACTTTTGTTATCTTTGTCTATGTCCGTGTCATCCTTCCGGGCATATCATATTCTTCAGGTCGTTTGTCAGGACTGGTTACTAAGGTGCTGTAGTGTAGTTCCTATTTTCCCAATAGGCCCTGCGCATTGGAATAACATAAACAGTAGTTTTGACGTAGAAGTGCGGATCTTCCAGGTCTCCACTGACTATGCTAAACTTAATTGGGTTTGTTACCAACTAGCTCAGAGGTCACTGGAAACTTTCTTCTCTGAATAGGAAGTGATCAGCTCCCCTGGTACAGACAAGAAGGGATTCAGTTTTCCAACAACCGTGCAACATGACAACTTTGCCCCTCAGATAAGAGTCAATCTCTAGGGTCGTGTGAAGACAGTTATTTTGCTCAGTCAGTTGTTGTGCAGATTACTTTCACAATATGTAGAGAATAGAGAGACTGGCGTTTTCAATAAAGGGTAACATTTATTGAACAGTCTTTCTTCTCGTACAAGAGAAATGAATTGCCACAATTGCAAGACTTGTTATTATAAAAAGTACGTACAGTAAGATGAGTATTGCGAAATAATACTGTAAAAGCATTGATATGGTTTCTGAGCCATACAATGGTTTAAAATGAATAAAACATATATACATTCATATATACATTAGGCTAAAATACTCAACTGGTGCTTCTAACTACGCCTACCCCAATGTACCTGACCTAAGCCTAATACTTGGGAGGGGAGTAAGTAAGTTTTTTTAAGTTAAGTTGGTTTTGCCAAGGTTTGCTTCAAGAATTCTCTCTAAGGGTTTAGTCAACACCATACCTCTGGAATAGAATGATGGAGGTCTGGTATCTCCTTCAGGGAACTCGATATCCCAGTCACCTGCAAGGGTAGACTAGAAACGCCGGAGCTGGATTTCTCTGCAGGAGAAAAGACAGCGTCTCTCTCAGCGCGTCGAGGAGGAGGAGGAGGAGGGGCAGCGTCCGCGGGCAGCTTGCATCTGCTGGGCTCTTGCAGGGGACGGCTGTTCAGCTCCTAAGTTCACCACACCATCGTTCGCTAGTTAGCAGCGATAGCAGTAGCGATAGCAGCTATGGTATCATCAGCATAACAGCAGTTTCAGCTTCAGTGAAACAGCAGCAGCATCAGCGAAAACAGCCGCAGCTTAAGGCAACGTTGGTAATATTTATACCTGAAAGGTGCCTTGTTTGACGTTAAGTTTTTGGACATAAGACGTCAATAAAAATGTCACTAGAAAGTGATCGTCTATCAGTGCTCATTAGAGTTCTATTACTAATCAAAACATAGCAAGCGGGGCTTTCCCAGGTTGCTGAGTTTTTATCTTGTTGAAGAACTCGGAGTGTTAATCTAGGAATCTTAGATAGTAACTTCTGCTATGTCATTGCACTAATTAGCTGCAAAGGAAGTGGCAGAGGAAGCGATTCTGAAATGTGGCTCTGTTCGTGTGAGGCCAGAGACGAGTTTCTGAATATTGCATTTGATCGGTTATGCCAATATAGGGGTATAAGGGGATTATTGCCGTATAGGGGCATAAGGTCACAGTATCGATCAGGGTTCTAGATTAGAACGCAACAGTGCTGATCGCCATCTGCCTGGTCTCTGCATGGGTTCACTGGCGGTGCTGTTGACAGCCTGACACAGAGAACAAACATCACTGCAGCACAAACACTGCGACAAGACAGCCCAGGCCGCATCATTTATTCATGCTGAAGAGGCTGGCAGTGAGAGATTAGCTCTGTACTCATCGCATCCAGTAGAGATATATTGAACTGCATGCGGCAGCCTGGAACCTTAACACCCCTGAATACACTAAATAGAGAGGCCTCATGTAAAATATAACATCACCACAATACTCTAAATCAAATGAGTTATTACAAATGAATACAATCTACCCCGTAACCTCCAAACTTGTGTATCAAGTGTAAATCACTGAGAGAGTATTGAAAATGAATAGGCTAAAGGTTTTATTTAAATAATGGCAACATACAGCATGCAGGCTGTCACTTGGCGAATCATGGCCTATTTTAATAATACTATGCCTTTGTTCTACTATTGGCATTTATACAGTGCACAATCAGCGATTGCCGCTCTTATTTGTAAAAAAAAAAAAATAAGTGCAGGGGTGCAACGTTTTTGGTAGGAGCCAGCCTCCTGCGTTGCCTAATGCCAGAGCTGTTGAAAAGCCAAGGCTCCTGTGGCATAGTGGAATGCATACAGTGGAACGTGTGTAGGTCAGAGATGGAATGCGGGGGCTGTCAGAAGGACAGTTGAAGGCGGCCTGCTGTTGGATGAGGTGTTAAGATTAAAGCTACACATGCCTCATCTGGTGTCATCCTTGTGAAGGATATCCGGGAAAGTTTACGTTTATTTGAACACTTGCCTGTTTTTTAAAACCATTGCAATAAATATACAATGTACAAAAATAATACATTTTTACATGGTATGATTAAAAATCATTGATAAAATCTTTCAATTCCGACCAAATTTTGTGGAGGAAATCAACATCATATTTGTGCCGAGGAAGGATGGGATGGTGATTGTGACAGGGCGAGACACTTCAACAAGGTGGGGCAAGACCTTGAAGTTCCTCTGTCCTCACAAGTGCGGTGCCGTGAAGCAGCGCGTGATGTGGTGACGCAGGGCGTTCCTGTGAAGTTTCAGAAGTGCGAGTGGCCTATTTGCAAATTTGGAGGATTTTGGGCCGAAGTTGGGAGATGTTGAGCCTCGGCGCGTGAGCGTTCAGTTTACACTCAGCGTGTGCACCTGGTGAGGTCCAGCGCGCCACTTACCTCATCTGGTGGTCCCGTGAGGGACATCACAGCTCCCTAGCCTTGATTCAACCTTACACCGTTTTCTTTCACTATCCTATACTCCATGTGTCATTATCTCAATGTTGAGTATTTTTTAGTTAAGCCTGCTTTTATCACTGTTTTCCTGTCTTGCTCTTCAACCCTCTTTCTCCCTCCTCCGCCATTGTCTAGCTTTCTCTGTGTCATAATCAGAGGGTGAAATATAAGGCCCAATCCCCAAAAATTCCCGTATCCGAATCGTCAGTGCCGTACAGAAGAGCCAGTTCCTTTGGGCGGGACTTCCGTCTTCGGAAGTCCCGCGCACGCGCCCACGTAGTGCCTGAGAGCGGGGCTCCCATGCCCGAGGCAGAGCCCAGGCTACAGAAGCCCTGAATGGCGGTAAGTGGGGCTTAGTTGTAGGGGTGAGGGGGGTGCGCTTGTGTGTGTATGTGTGTGGCGGCGGGGGGAGGGGGGTCTCTGTATGTGTGCGTGCGTGTGTGTAGGTGCACTGGTGTGTGTGGGGGGGGTCTCTGTGTGTGTGTAGGTGCGCTAGTGTGTGTGTAGGGGCGACGGGAGGGGTGCGTGTGTGTATGCAGTGTGTGTGTGCATGTGTATGCAGTGTATGTATGCGTGTGGCTGTGTGTGCGCATGCATGAGTGTGGCTGCGTGTGTGTGTTTGCGCACGGGAATATGAGGCACGAGATGGGCACGGCGCCGTGCGCGCCCACAAGGTGAAATCTGCGCTTGTGCTCCTCTCGTGTCTACATTCCCAAATACGGGCAACAATAGGTCTCGAGCAGACGCTGCTCGACCTAAAAAGGTAGGTTAGCTCCTGTAATTACCAAGTACTAAACCCTTCTCAATTGCCCCTTAATGGTTTGACCCTAGCTGGTTCAAGGCCTTCTGTAACCTAAAACAGGCACTCAAAATTACACCCAGAGATGGAAACTGGGTAGCCTCTTGCCGGCGTGCATACAAGGAGGAAACTAACTAGAGAAAAAGAGCTCTGAGGGCTACAGTTTGGGATGGCCTCGTACAGGCATGCACTGAGAATAATTGTTCCACATTCTGCCGTATTATCAACCAGCCTTGCTTTGCTCGTACGAACGCCCCCACCCTATGTCATCGGATTTCGGCCTGTAAATGGTTTAATAGTTTTGAGAGTGTTTACAACCGTCTGCCACTCCTGAGATGGAAACTTCAAACCAGGTCAAATCTTGTATTCTCCCCAGTGCTGACCAGTCAGGGTTATTAGGGGGTCTCACCAAACAGGTAGCCCCAGGTCCTCACAGAATTCTTCCAGACTTGTATACTAGCGATGTAGAGTTCTGGGGCCCTATGTTAACTGCGTCCTGGTCTGCAACAGTTATAGTACCCGTCTTTAAAAAGGGCGATCAAGACATTCCCAGTTGCTATAGACCCATATCGCTCATTGAATCTGTGGTGAAGGTCCTGGGGTCGGTGATAGTGAACATATTCGGAAGGTTGAGATAATGATATCATCTCAGAATCACAATACGGCTTCAAATAGGGCATGTCTACCACTAATCAGTGTTTGAACCTCTACATAGTCATTAACAAACACACAGCTGCCCACTCTGAATCAGTCCACCTCACTTTTATGGACCTAGCTTCTGCCTCTGACCGGGTCAATCGTGTTAAACTCTGGAGCTTATTGGAGATGGCGGGGGACCCAAATATTGTATATTTTGTACTGGACCTTCATGTTAACACGTCCGCCTCAGTCCGATATCAGAGCAATTCTACATGCACAAATAGTTTTAAATCAAGGGGAGGGTTCCTCCAAGGGTTCATTCTTGCTCTATTTTTATTTTCCTTCTATATATATAAATTAATAGCAGGCAATGCAGATAGCCCCCACATCGGTGCCCTCCCCCTACATGTGCTTTTATATGCGAATGACTGCGTGTTGATGGTTGGGACTGGTAGAGACTGCAAAGGCTCTTGAATTCCTTTGATAGTTTTATGTGTGAGCTAAATCTGTCAGTTAATTTTAACAAATCTTTTATTATGGTGATGGGCCTCCAAGCAACAAGATCCATGACATTTATTATGAGTAGTCACATCTTGGCAAAGGTAAGGGCAGTTATTTGATTCCAATATGAGCTGGAAACCCCTAGTCACTACAAAGAAAGAGGAGGTAAGGAGGGCTGTTGGGACCATATTTAGCTACTCACCAAGGTTAGGGAGTAGACTGCTCAAAACATTAGTGAAGATTTATCAGGCTGTATATCAAAGGTCTTGTATGGGAACAATATCTGGAGTTATGTGGCTTCCATAGAACTTCAGACTGAAGAAAACAAATTCCTCAGGTGCTTATTGTGTGCCCTTCAGAGCAACTCGACCTTTTATGTGGACGGGGACCTGGGTGTTAAGTATCTCCACAATCAGATAGCCCTTCGTCCATTGCTTAGCTGGATTAGGCTATGGATGAAAGAGGAGCTCAACCTGAATGGTTAAATTCTTAGAGATTGTTTGTCACTTGACTATGTTTTATAAATTCTCTGGTTTAAGCACAAACAGGAATTATTCTTCAAGTAAGGAAGAGAGGAGCTCTTCTCCAACCCCCATGGAATCCTCCGAGAGTATTATAAGTGGGTGAAGCAGATCTCCCTTGACAGGAATACTCGATTGAGGGAGGAGTCCGACTTGTTGAAATGCTCTGTCAGAAAATATGTAATTTTAACCACCACCCAGGACATAGAGCCTTATTAGACCTGGTGAAAAATGATAGGGACAGACATTTGCTTGTGATATTTAGGCTTAAACTACTGCGCCTGTTTTTAGCTCATCCTAGAGGATACAATGATTTTAAATCCCTGGGTCCCTGCGGCTGCGTCAATGTCTCCGCAGGATACAATGCATTTTTTCATGTTATGTAAATTTTATACTGTGCCCTGGAGAACTTTCATTGTCCAACTACTTAAAGACAGAGGGTTCTCACTCGCCCGTGTTGCCCTTCTGTTTTTACAGATGCTAATGGAACAGTTTACCCTCACAAATGCTACTCGTTTTTTAAAAGCCGCCATTACCCTTAGGCGCACACAGGAAGATTTATCATTTTGCAAAATCAAGTTCCTTCCTCCATATTATGATTTTTTTTTAATATGTAATTCGGATTGTATGCTTTAATGTTTTTTTTTTTTTAAACATACTTTGTCAGACTGCACATATGTTGCAGGGCTCTGCACGCCAGAGACATCTGCAGTAGTGAACATTACATCAGTCGAAGGGCAATCGACTTTTCTTTGTGAGCAAAGTCAAACAAATATATGACAGAGCCATATGCAAATATCAACTGCTCCCCTAACCCAACAGCCCCCACCCCCCCCGAGCCACACCAAAACCATCAAGTTCTACCCACACACGAAGTAAAATGCATAGAGAAAAAACACTGTACATGCACACCCGCCTCCCAGGTTCCCCCACACCTCCTACCCCTGTGCCACACGACCCTCCCCTCACTCCCCCGGAAAATCAGCCAGCACCACGGGGGTCTCAAGCCACAGGCCCCTATAATCTTCCCAGTGTTTCCAAATTTTATAATGTTTCCGCGGGCACCCCCTGGCAACGAAAATGGGCTACTCCAGCCCCGTACAGAAGTCTAACCCATTTTTCCTGGCGGCCACCGACTGGACCCGTGGGGCTTTCCACGCCTTTGCAATGTCCCTTTTGGCCAACGTAAGGCCCAGTAGCATCAGGTGCCGTTTGTACACATTACCACCCACCCCATCCATTACATGCAGCAAGGCAAACTGCGGCGTACGTGGAAGTTCCCACCCCAATACTTCGGATAAACAGGCCAGAACCCCCCGCCAGAACCGATCCAGGGATCCACAGCACCAAACTGTATGCAAAAACGTCCCTTCCTCCCTGCCACAGCGGAGGCATTCCAGTGAGGCTGTCCGTCCCGCCTGCCAAAGCCGAGCCCTGGTGAAATAAACTCTGTGCAAATATTTAAATTGGATGAGACAGAGGCGCATTGCGGCCAGAGCCTTCCTCCAGTCCTCCTCCTCCAGCTCACCCACATCCCCCTCCCATGTCTCCCGGAGCTTCTGCAGTGTGGGGGAGCAGTGTGTGACCAATGATTGGTAAACACAAGATATCTTCTTGGTCTCCAAGTACCCCATGAACACTTACACTTCTGGGGAACTAAACTCTGGGAGAGACTCCAATCCCTCCAGGCTGGGAGACAGGGCATGACAGAACTGGAGATATGTAAAGAACTAAGAGTGTGGGATGCCAAATTCCAGACATAGATCCTGAAAGGACTTAAGTGTTGTGCCCCTTAATACATCCCTTAGGGTCGAGATGCAGATGTTATCCCACCCCCGGAATCCCTGTAACGTTGCAAAGTATGGCAAACGCCCATTGTACCACAGGGGGGTCTCCCCAGTCAGTATATTCCACCAGCCCATACGGCGCAGTGCCTGTCTCCAAAGTTGAAACACTATCTGTGTGACCGGTGGCAGTGGTCTCCGTAACGGCGCTGAGTAAAGAATAGTGTGTAGTGTGTGAGACCCCATAAGGTAGCGTTCCAGGGTATAAGCCAGGTCCCCCCTGTCGCCATACCACCACTCATTTAGGATGAGGAGGTGAGAGGCCTGGTAGTAGGAGAGGATGTCCGATGTCATCAATCCTCCACAATTGGTGGAGAGAAAGCATGTGCGCAGCGCCACACTCACTGCACCACCTTCCCACAGAAACTGTCCAAGTACAGAGTTCACCAGCCGGAACCATTTTGGCGGGATCGGAAATGGGTCGTTTTGCAGCCGGTATAACAGCCGGGGGAGTGCCACCATTTTGAAGATTGCCGACCTGCAATAAATTGTCAGCGGCATACGGGACCAGGTCCTGAGATCTGCCCGAACACGGTCCCACACTGGCACCAGATTCCGCTCCCAGGAGATAGTCGGTGCCTCCGATAGAAACACCCCCAGATACTTTAGGCCCCCTACTGCCACCTGAAGTGCGGAAGCCCAATCCCCCACTCTCGACCGCTCCCCCAGCACCCATAGCGTGGACTTGCGAGGGTTCATGTAGAGCCCCGATGATTCTCTGAAGATCTGCAGAATCCGCAAGAGGTGCGGCTCTTACCTATTAAGATCGGTAAGAAAGAAAAGGACATTGTCCGCATATAATGCAATCCTATCGGACAGCCCTTGTGCCCACTCAAACCCACGCAGCTGCGCATCTATGCGCACCCACGCCTCCAGCGGCTCCATCGCCAGGGCGAACAAGTATGGCGAGAGGGGGCAACCCTGCCGGGTGCCGCACCCAATGGGAAAGCTGAAGGAGATCACTTCCGCCACCCGTACCGAAGCTGTCAAGTGTCACGTTGCGGTGTTGGCCGCCCCGGCGCTCTCCTCTGCACACATATCAGTACTGCCATACTCACTTCCGGGCGGAAGTTGAGTTGCGGTCTAGTCTTGCCTGAGTCCTCCTCCTCCTCAGTAGCGCTTCCGGGGGACTCCGCATAACCACTGCGGTTCCAGCCAGATCAGCGCTTCGAATTCTAGCTGATTACCCGTTGGAGCTGCCTGCCAAGCCACCCGCCTTTGCAGGTATTCAGGAGGACTTTCAGCGTCCTCGCCTTTCGTTTCGGATATGTCCGAAAACCATATTCCGTGCTATCAGCGCCGGAGCGCTTTTGTTTACTGTATTTTGCCCTTCTTACTCGCGAGTGTCCCAAGCGCCGGAGCGCTATTTCCCGCGAATAACTGGGCACTAGTGTTCTTGTGAGGTTCTTGGGTTTCTCGTGTTCGCGCAGGAGCGCATTTCTTTTCTTTTGGCTTAGCAGCGCAGGAGCGCTTTTTCTTATGTTGCATTTCTGATTTTGGAGCTCTTTCATTCTTTGGTAGCAATCCGCGCTGGAGTGCATTCCTGGGGGTTCAAGTCACCGCGCTGTAGCGCATACATTGGGGGTCAATACGCCGCGCTGGAGCGCATACATTGTGGTTCAATACGCCGCGCTGGAGCGCATTTCCTGGTTTGGCCTGGCAGCATGCTTGGTTCTGGGTCTAAGTTCCTGTTTTGCGCTGGGTTTGGTGTTGCAGACTGCATTGGACCTACTATCATATCCCTATGCTCACGATGACATCAAGAGTCTTGATACCCTTAACATCAGGTAGCTATCAGTTGGTATGTGTGTAGAGGCGTGAGTGGGACTGAAGGGTGTGGGGTTGTTCCTAACTGGGTATTCCTTTTTCTTTCTGCTAGCTGCCTTCAATGGTCCTACCCCAGCCCAGAGACGCTCCCTACAAACCACAGTGACTCCATTCCAACATCCTTGGCTCCCTTCCCTGGTTCCATCTCATCCCTGTTGGGTACTTCTGAATTCCACGGGGTCAGGTGGGTGCAGGGGCGGTAGCTCTTGTCGTCTCTGCGAGAACGCTTCACAAGCCAAGGTAAGCCTTGTGGGGTGTCTGATACACGTCAGTTTAGAGAAGTTGCAAATAGGACAGGAAGCGAGACCCAAGGTTGAGCCGAGGCAGTAGTGCGAACAGATAGACCCAGCTCAGTGAATCGAACGCCCTGTCTGTCGGCGAGGAGAAGTGCGGCCTGGTCCCCAGTCCGTCGGACCGCCGACACCGCCACGTGCGCCCGCCAGATATTGTGCCTGGTCGCCCTCTGGGGCATAAAGCCTGCCTGATCCGGGTGTAACAGTGCGGAAATCTGAGGTAGGAGCCGGTTGGCCAACGCTTTGGTCAGGACTTTGGCCTCCATGTTCAGGAGGGAGATTGGACGGTAGGAAGCATGATGTTCCAGGGGTCGACCTGGCTTGTGAAATACCACCACCTCCGCATGCCTCCAGTCCGGGGAAAGTCTACCCTGTTCCCTGGCCTCCTCTAGCACTGCTCGATAATGAGGGGCTAACTCCAGATGATATGTCTTGAAGAACTCGCTGGGGAACCCATTTCGTCCGCAAACTTTTCCCCAGTTGAGCTCGCCCAGGGCAGTGAGCAGCTCTTCGTCCGTCAAGGGGAGCTACAGCCGATCGCGCACCTCATCAGACACTGCTTTAGGCGGTAGGTCCGCAATGAACTTGTCCACCATGTATTCTGGCAGGCACTCCTTTGGAGCATATAAATCCGCATAATATGCAGCAAAGCTCTCCGCTAATGCCCCCGGGTCCGCTATCTGAGCACTCATTTCTCATCAACTATCCCCGGTAAGGCCTGAGCGTGGAAGGCTCCTTGACAGAGTCGATGCAGCATTTTGCCAGACTTGTCCCCCCACTGACATATTCTGCTGCGCGTTGCAAGCCAGATCTGCCGTGCCTCGTCCAGCAGGAGGACTGTTGTGCTAATAGCAGCTGCCCCACCACCTGACCTCCACCCGCCTCGTGACCCTGACGCTCCAGCGTCTCGATCTCCGCCTCGGCGCGCACCAATTCCGCCGTCCGCCTCTTTCGGGCCGCTGCACACCATGCGATGTCTACCCCCGTAGTGTGGGTTTCAATGCTTCACACAGCGTCCCGCCCCTAGAGACAGACCCCACATTCCTGACCAAGTAATCTGCGTTTGCCTCGCTCATATGCCTCCCGTAGTCATCCTGTTGCAGGCGCCACACCGAGAGGCGCCATCGAAATGGCTGCTGCCCCTTGCCCATCCGGAGATCAACGGATACTGGGGAGTGATCCGAGAGCCCACGCTGAAGAATCTCCGCTGACTCCTCCCTCCCAGCCATTTCCCGTGGGACAAATATATAATCCAATCTGGAGAAGGATTCGTGGACCGCCGACAGAAACGTATATTCCAGCTTATTGCCATGTATGCGCCGCCACGTGTTTACCCAATCCAAGCCCACAACCATATCATGTCGTTTTGTGGAGGGGCCTCCACCCGGACCACCCCCCCCCGGTCTGCCTCGTCTAAGACATCATTCCAATCCCCTCCTACCGCCGATGGTGCATCCAGGATATCTGCCCACACCATAAATAGCTTCTCAACAAGCGTCCACTGCAAGGGGGCGGGCGTATACGCAGCCCAACACCAAGGGAACCTCTCCAACCATACCCCTAACAAATAGATATCGCCCCTGTGTGTCAGCCCACTGTTTGGAGTGAATGTAAGGAAGTCTGCGATGCACTAATATGGCAACTCCTCGTGAACCCCTTGTAAAACCTGCATGAAAGACTTGCTGATACCCATAGCGCTGTAAGCACAGGGCCTTAGTACCCATCAGGTGGGTCTCTTGTAGCAAGAGTACATCAGCCCTAGCCCTCTTCGCCTGGCACAGAACTGCCCCTCGCTTGATTTTATCCAGGACCCCACACACATTCCAGCTAATATGAAGGGTACCCTGGGTCCCGCAGCAGTGTCAGTGTTACCCACCATCAGGGAGCAGCCAGGACCACGACTCTGGCACCTTGCCATGCAGACGTGTGCAGAACATGTGGATGGAACCCCTCATGGCTGTGCGACTCAAACCCAACATGAACAGATCCTCCCCCCTGAACTGTTCCCCACCCTATACCTCAGAACCGTTAAAGTACCTGTCGCGGCATGGTTGGCAATCGGCACCCAACGGGGGACCAACGGCCGCCCACACCAAGGGATTCCCAACCCACAGCTTATACCTCCCGGCCCATCCCCAGAAGTACCAGACTAAGGGGGGAAGTCCGCCCATAATACAACTCCCTCTAATCAGATACAGCACATATACATGACACCATAATAGGGGGAGCACCCAGGCACCACCCTGACGTCAGGAAGCAAGAGTCAGGGGTCCGCTGCCTGTCGCCCAGAAGACGAAGCCCCCGGGGCAGGGGCTCCCCGAGACGCAGAGCGCCGTTGGGACAGAGATCGCCTATTTCCCCTCCGGCGCGACCCTCGTGAAGCCTTCGACTGCACCTCGCTCAGAGAGGAGTCCGATTCCAGTCCTGGAGGAGTATGCACTCGCACCCGTACCATTTCATCAGTCCTCTTGAACATCTCCTCTGGAGAATCAAAGATGTGGGTGCGAGATTGGAAAACTACCCGCAGGCGAGCCGGGAACAGCAAGGCATAGGGGAGCTTGAGGTCTCGCAGGCGGGCTTTAGCAGCCATGAACGACTGACGCTGCTGCTGTACCAAGCGTGTGTAATCCGGAAATATCAGGATGCGTTGATTCTCAAAGAGCAGAGATTCCTTGACCCGGGCCTGCTTCAGTATAGCATCGCGGTCATGATAGTCCAAGAGTTTCGCGATCACAGGCCGTGGGCGAGCCCCCACCGGAGGCCTTTGACTGAGAGCTCAGTGGGCCCGCTCTATCACAAAACACTGCGAAATGGCGTCCGGGGGTGGCCAGCTTTCCAGCCACTGCGTTACAAAGCTCTCCATATTGCCTTTCTCGCAACCCTCCGGATAGCCAACCGCGTCCTCGGCCCGGAGCACCAGACCCTTCTGGGTATTCTCCATACTCATCAATCACAATAAAGGGGAGAGGGTCAAAATATTTAAGCAACTCCACCACCCTGAACCCCCAAAGCACAGTTTTACACACAAGAAGGGGTGTGGAGACTAGAAGTACATGTATGACAGCACGAGACAGAGAGAAAACAATCGTTTTGAAAACTGCCCTCACTCACACACCGAAGTGTGTGACATGCTTCATCATCGGGTCTGCTTACAAAACGTCCTGGTGTAGCCACACTCCGGGCGGAGCATAAGGGAAGGGGTAGAAAATAAAAAATCACAAGACCCAACACAAAAACAAATATGCCAAAGACAGTAATGGAAAGGTGAAAACCACCCTGTGACTGGGAATAGTGATACGACAAAGTGCAATTTATGGACAGTGCTTTAAAACTGGTTTGAGGATACCAAGCAAGACTTCATTTATAGGTTCCTCCCCCAGGATTAAAAAGAATGAGGTAGGTCGTGTTTAAGTGAGACTATTAAGTTCCCAAAACACCCCTCCTACTACTGCTCGTGTCAACATGTTTCGACCATCTCACTGTGCCGTAAAGGTCTCCCGGTCTTCTTCAAGACTTCTATCGTTCCCAGTCCTGGTACAGGCCAGACCGTAGTTTGTCAAAAAGTCTCCCAAGTAAACTAGTCTCTTGTGATCATAGTTTAATCATCACGTGTAGAGGATGTTCCCATCAACACGGAATCCAAATACTGAAAAAGAGCACAAAAATAAATGCCCTCACATCTACACGCCAAAGTAGGGAATTCCCTTTCAAGTAATAAAGTCTCTTGTGTCTACCATAGACCCCTTCTATAATTATTTGTAGACACAACTTATGTGCTACAGAGCCCTACTGGTGATCAGTTATCACTTCGGGTATTAATGAATTTAGAACTAACTTAACGTATACAACTGCTAAGAACAAATTGTCACACCTTATCGCATGTACAGCCTTTCTCAAAGGTCATCATCATTACGAGAAGGCATGCGTACAGCATGAGAATATATGGTCACTGTAAGCTGGTACGAGCCATATACTCACCGAGTTTACCCACAGTAAAAATTCGACTTGGCGTCCGGCAAGGGAAGTTTCCTGAGAACACAACCTGTATTTAGGAACAAGGAAGAATTTAGGCTGCGCCCTGCCCCATTGTCTCCGAAGTAAATGTAATCGTACCCCCTACGAGAGTGAACCATTAGTCATTAATGGTATTGAATCAACACGTAAAAACAAGTAAGGGTACAACAGAGTTTCTATCATGATTGGTTGTAAGTCAACCTTATAGACCAGCTATCCTAGGGGTAGCAGGGACAAAAGTAGTCTTCAGCTAAACTCAAGAGGGCATGTGAGGCCAGCTGTTTTACCATATCTAATCCTTTTAATATCAAATGAAAGGACACCACACAAGTTATATATTATAAAATATATGTATTTATTATTAGAATAATCCCCTATACTCTTTATGAGCACAGAAGCACAAGCGTTAAACAAAGAACTTCATACAGCATACAAAAGTTGCACAAATATGGATAGGCCCTGGTGGTCACTCAAACCATACACTAAAATAGTGGTATAAGAACCACGTCACGAACAATGGTAAGGCCTAGGGCCTTGAGAATCACTGGACTAACGAAGGTTAGGACATAGGAGGCCCACAGGATGCGAGTGCAGTGTCTATAGGAAACCGCGTTTACCATACAAGTCAATGGTGCGTAAAAATTAGAAAGTTATAGGTTTGGGAGTCTTCCGACTGGGCTAGAACTTAGCCACTTAAAACTAGGACACTAGAGGTGTAACCCACTACAGGAGCACCGGAGTACTCGTTACCTAACCCACAGGAAGCGGGTGCATAGGTGCCAAAGTGTCGGGTTTCGTCGTAGAGTTCTATGGAGCCTGGAGGTGAAGATGCTGCAGGCGACCAGGAGAGAAGAGTCCGGTTGGATCCAAGGGTGGATCGAAGATGTAGTGTACCTGAAAGCAGAGGGGACAGCGTCTAGGTCACTAGCCAGTGACCAGCGTGGAACCAGGAAGGAACCAGGCGATGTCTGGTTGCGATCAGGTGATGTAGAGTAGTTTGTCTCCGCTGCCACGTGGACCAGGAAGGATCGAGGATGACCAGCTGGTGGACACGAGCTGTCCCACGAAGGCTCTCGCTGTCGGCGGTGTCGGTTCTCGAATCGGAGTCGACAGGCCTTGGCAAATGCAACCCATGCAGGAATCAAAGATGGTTTCTGGATCAGACCAGCAAGGTCTGATCGGCTGCTCCTTTTCAGGGGAGCAAGGGCCAGTCTGGAGCAACCGGACTAGCAGAGCAAACTCAAAGGTTCGTCGGTACTGGGGCCACTAGCCAACGGGCAAGTGACCGGACAACGCGTTGAGCAGGAAAATGCAAAAGGCCCCCACGCAGCACTCGGTGAGTGTGGATAGGTGATCTTTGGTGCAAAAGCTACTCGGGGCTGGGGCTTCTCAATCCCCAATGCACAGCTTCGAGGGTGCCTCTGGAGCTGCACGGGAAGCACTTCGCTGGCTTTCCAAGATGGCCGGTCCCACGTCTCTCGTCGCCTCCACGGGTCTCAGCTTTGCTGGGACTGTGGATCGGGCTGTTGGAAGTCTGGAAGTCTGTCGTTCGAGCTCCGGCGGGAGCAACAAGAAAGAAAACCTTTGAGTGCTGATGGTGCCTGCTTGCACAGGGTGGCCACTCCTTGACCACAAGGGAGATTCCTCAGTCTTCTACGTCGAGTAGGATGTCGGGTCCAGAGTTTCGTTTCAAAGTTTCAGTCAGGATGATCTAATGCTTCCTGGCACAGCTCCTACCTTTATTCCAAATCAAGGGGCTGGATCTCCTGCTAGGTCCCTCCTATGGGTGGGACCCAGGAAGGGGGTGGTTACACCCCTTTCCCTTTGTCCAGTTTCGCGCCAGAGCTGGGGCTGGAGTGCCCCAGCACCGGTTTGAACTGGGCTTTGCCTGGGACACCTTGTGCGCCCCAGGCAGTGTCTAGTTTCATTCAGCCCTCCCTGCCCCAATCCACTATCTCCTGTCTGGGGTGGTGTAACACCTCCCTGTGACAGAAAACCTTTTGTCCAGGCCTCCCCATCTAGAGTTTCGGTCAGCAGCAGGAGGCCAGACTTGTGTCTGTGGCAGCAGCATCCATTTTGTGATGTTGAGGCTCTGGTTAGATTTAACCGCGTTTAAGGAAAGTAACATGTCTTCTTCCTCTAGAAGGGTGGAATGCTACCCCCGTCGCCAGGACTGGCGAAGGGGGTGTATTCCAAAGCGTATGACACCTTATACGACATGTTTTGATAAAGCCAAACCAGAGTTAGCATTCAACCGCGACGTTCTTAATGCACTTAAGAGTATATGGTATGGCAATATCCCAGAACAGATATAAGGACTTGGTTCCGAAAGCTGTAGACAGGCTCAGCTCATGCTAGAGCACGATCTCACATAAAACCAAGCACTCTGCCTCCAGGATTGTTAAGGCCTGCCATAGGAGTGACTTATAGGTATATATGTGTCCAGATATAGGTTTAGACATAGGTATACTATATCTAAGCAAGGGGTGATTACACGACCTTGCCCCAGCTGAGTGATCATCCAGTTGTGTCAGTTTGGATGGCCAGCCAGGGGTGGCAAAAGATATGCTGCAGCTCCTGGTTGGCCTTGGATACACCTATGCCCTGGGTACCTATAGTACACTGTACGGGGGCTCATAAGGTGACCCAATCCCAATTGGAAATGTACCTTAGGTACATGGAGTCCATTTTACAGAAAGAGCAGAAAGCCTGGGGTCCTGATTAGCAGGATCCCAGGCCAACTAAGTCGAAAACCAGCTAAACACTAGGCAAAAAATCTGGGGTAACCATAGTCAGGTATTCACCTTCCTACATCCACAGGCGCGATTTAGGTCCCGCTCACACAGAGTCCAACGCAGTGTACACCTCCAACTGGCCAGTCGTCAACCCGGGCTGCTCCCCACCGGAAGGCACCCTCGAGCCAGGGCCCGCAATCCACCCAGGGAAGTCCAGTTGCCGCTACCCGGGTCCCCAAGGCAGGGGGCTCACCTCAATCCCCTCGTCCCCACCTACCCGCCAGTCACAGACGCTATCACAGTTCCCGTGCCCCTTCACGGCCCGAATGACCGTCGAAATAGGCGACTCCCGTGGAGGAGTGGAGTTTGGACGCGTGTTAGCACCCCCGGCGGCCCAGCCAAGCACACCGCATTCCACTCGCTGGAGGCCGTTCTCAGCCCGGATTTCTCTGTCCTCAACAGGCAGGCCCAGGACACTGCACTAGCCCCTCTGCCACTTCCTGCACCTGTAAGTGTCTCCGCAGGCCAGCGCTGACTGCAGGCCGCCACGCAGCGACCACCGGATCCCACACAGCTGCCCCCCTTCAATCGCCAAACTCGAGGGCACTCCACAGGCCCAAGTCTCAGGCGGGGCCGCAGTTCCGCCCACTGCCGCAAGGCCCGACTCCGCAGGCCAACGACAAGGCCCAACCACCAGGGGCAACGTAGGTCTCCCCACGCGGCACGATCCCACCGCCGATCAGCGGGGAGGTCCTCAGGGCAGAGATGCGAGGGGCCCTCCCTCCAAGGGCCTCCGCTACTCCGAACCCCCAGTAGTCGCGTTGCTGACCCGGCCGCCTCGTCTCTCTTCCTCAAGTCAGCCAGCCGCTGTGTCTCTTGGAGCCTCTCCGCTTCCGCCGTGCCGCTGACTCTCTGGGGGCCGATGTGCCCCTCGAGCACCTCCTGCGGGTCTCACTACCACAGTAACCCATGGGGCAATGCACTGTACCTGGCAACTGCGGCCCGCCACGACCACGGGCAGCGAAAATCTATGACCTGGCTCTGCCGCTCCACACCAGGCCGCACCTCACATGGACCCCCAGCTCTGACCCCCAGCCTCACTCGGCTTCGAAAACTCCAGCCGATCGTCGTGGCTGCCTGCGGGTGTTTTACTGTCTCCCCCAGGGCTTCGTTCAGGCAGAGGAAGTCAGGATGTAGGTAGGATAATTGTCGAGCTGGACGGAGCACAGCTAACACACATCCACCATGCTGGCTCGGCTAGCCACGCCCCTACTTTTATGGTTTTTAATGTTACCGAATAAAGATCTATATTGATTTATTGATTGATTAGAGGTTACGGGGTCAGGAATGTTTCTATCAATGGTAAAGCAGGTTTAGCACCACTGCGGCCCTGGTGTGTGAAGGGACCCTTTGGACCTCAATTATGGTTCTAATTTTTATTACTTAATTGGGAGTTAAAGGAGCCATATTACTTGCTTGCTTTAGGGCACATGACACCCTTGCTCCGCCACTGGCGCTGTCTTTCTGTACCTCCGGTACAAAAGGGGGTGGTGCTGGACGTAGCATTGAATCATTCACTCGCTCACACCCAGTCAAAAGATCTGGGTTTAATCCATCACCGTTCTTTAGCCCACTCTGCCACCCCAGTTCAGACATGGCTATATGCAAATCAGTCTGACCCTGTGCCTCATGGGAACAGTCCAGTCCGAACTGCCAAGCCATGTCTTCCCTGGACCGGGAACAAGCTTCCGAGGACCGGTTTCTGGCATTCCAGCCGTCTTCAGCCCGGCGTGCTTTAATCCAGTGGCAAAGTGAGCAAGGGACTCACGTCTGAGCATACCCTGCCATACTTATGGCGGCAAAAAGCGGTACAAAAGGGGGTGGTGCTGGACGGAGCATCTGAATCAATCAAACACTCACACCCAGTCAAAAGATCAGGGTTTAATCCATCACCGTTCTTTAGCCCACTCTGCCACCCCAGTTCAGACATGGCTATATGCAAATCAGTCTGACCCTGTGCCTCATGGGAACAGTCCAGCCCGAACTGCCAAGCCATGTCTTCCCTGGACCGGAAACAAGCTTCCGAGGACCGGTTTCTGGCATGCCAGCCGTCTTTAGCCCGGCTTGCTTGAATCCAGTGGCAAAGTGAGCAAGGGACTCACGTCTGAGCATACCCTGCCACACTTATGGCGGCCAAAAGCGGTACAAAAGGGGGTGGTGCTGGACCACCCCCTTTTGTATCGTCTTTCTGTACCTCAGCAGGCTGTTCACCCCTAGGATGCTTTCTTTTAATTATCTGGATTTATAAAGCTTGATCAGGAATATGGAAGGAAATGTGATAAATATTAATAAGGCTATATATCAATTTTAAATAACCCGCCTGTCAAATAGAACCGTATGCTCCTAGCAAACATGTTTATTAACAGAACAGGAAATATAGCAGAGGCTGCATGAAATTAATCCTGAGATATTTAAACATTTTGCAGCCTGAAATTAGCAGAAAAGACATTTACACCAACAGGCCACTGTAAAAACTGCATTTTGCACTGGCTGGTGCTGATAATGTCTATGCACTTTTTGGTATAAAAGACTTCGACACCAGTGAAATCTGTGTTTTATAGAAGTATGGGTGTGGAAAATTACAGTAGTGTATTTAAGGAAACATTCCCGAGCTGGCTCACAGTGAAACTCCCTCTTACACAACTGAACAAGGAAAGTCTATTACTTTTACTGAATATTAAAAATAAACTCGATTTTGTTTGTGCTGCGCCAATGGGTATCGCCTATGGGAGAGCTGTTGCCTTTTCAGTATTTTATTTAGCTACGTTGTCACAGATTTTTCAACACGCATGGATAAAGTAGGCAGTTGCAAAAGTGAACTTTCTCTCTATCTTGCTTCTGTGTATTTCTGTATTTTAACTTTTACCATATCATGCAATATTGTTAGGAAACATGGGGCTTGACCTAGGAAAAAGAGTACTAAAATTCCGAGTTGATCCAAACAGGCCCCACAAAATAATTCTTGCCCGGAGCACCCATAATCAGCTGTCAGTATGGACCATGCAATAGGTTTTTTTTTGCCTATACTTTCAGCCATGCTGCACAGCATCCATGCTGTTGTACATGGCCAATACGATATCACTTTGAACAAGATAGTATCATGTATGTAAAAATCCAGGACAACATCGGCCATATCCTAGATAAGGGTGAATCCTTCCTGCTTGTTCTTCTATAACTAGCGGCAGCTTTCAATACTATTTACCACCCTAGACTACTTAACTTTCTAGAATATCTCTTCTCTTCAGCTTCAAAGAGGCAGCCCTTCGAATAGCTTATCTCCTTTCTCTCCGGGAACACACTCAAATGTCAAAACCAACAACTGTGTCTCAAATGCAGCCCCTATCATCTGTGGAGTACCTCAAGGCTTCATCCTATCCCAACGCTCTTTCACCTCTACGTAGAACCACTAGTTTAAATCTGCAAACGTTTGAACGTAATAATCCACCAATACTCTGACGACCTTCAAATTTACCTCAACACTAAATGACATCCTCGCCTCGAGAACTATTGTTCTGATCACTGGCGTTAATTCTAGACCCCTCCTTAACCATAGTCCAACATATTAATAAATACGTTATTGAAGCTGGAACTTTTTATTGAGGTTTTTTTTGGTGCATATGGATTACAATCAACGGCAAAACATGAAAACAGTTAACATATAGTAGGGGTTATTCTTTAGGATTACTGTCCCATCCTATACATTGTAACTGGATCAGCTTTCGAAGGTACATGTCTAGGCATTAAGGTAAAACCCTACATTAAGACATATTGTGGGCTTGTACTGCTCATGTTTGAGAAGGCCATTCCCAACGTGTCTCATTGCCCCCATGCTGTACAGTGAAGTGTGCGAAAACTTTAAAAGATAAGGGAGGGGAACGAAATAGTTAGAATTGGGGATAAGTAGGTGTGAGCATGAGCAAAGACTGAGAGGATACTGCAGGAGGACCATGTGAAGGGGGGGTCTCCTGGAGCGGGGAAGCCCATGACATGGGGACGATCTACCGGATCCGTTTCATGTGAAACAGCAGGGAGACTGATTTGCAATGCTTGGTGTGCTGGGCGTGTTATGAACACGGGGGTTTACCCAAATAAGTCGCTGGGACCTGGGTGAGTTAATGATACAAACAAAGTGGTCCCAGAACAAAGGAAGAGCAATATAGAGCAATAGCAATTGATTATAAACTAAATCCAAAGAAAGTTCGCAGCATTGTTTTTAATCACAACCAGCAAATGCAATAAATTGCAAATAATTCATAAAATGCATAAATATATATACACACACTTAGCCCCCCTAAAGGAAACGAAGGGTCAGGTTGGTGATGGAGAGTGTAGGGAAACTGAATACGTGACAAATTAATAGTCAGTTTGAGCCTTAGTACATAAAAATTGCAAATTACCAACAATTCACAAATAAATCAAAACAATCTCATGCTTCAATGGAGAAAGCAAAAATGGCAAATAACAGAAGCTGAGGGGAGGGAGGGTGTGTCGACGTTTCGACCCAGAATCGTTGCAGGTACTGGCTACGACCTTGCTAGAGGGTCTTCATCAGGACGGTGGAGAACCAAATGGGGCAGACAATCTGAACAGAAAATAGTAATCAATTAATCAAATTGGTCATAAAGATCCATATATGTCTTACATTGGTTATAGTAGGTCGGAAGGGTGATTACCAATAGGTCATGTTACATCTGACTATTGTGGGAGCAAGACTGCTCAGAAGACAGGGGACATCAGGGGAGAGCATGAAACTGCAGTAAAACAAGGACAAAAATGGCAGTTAGCCAAAAATGTCAGAGCATCGCTTGATGAAGTGTGTTCGATAAGGCAAAAAACTCACGTTTGTAAAAACCAGAAAATAACTGGGGAGTGGTACGTCTGAATGGCGGGGGCAGATCAGTCCTAAAAAAGGAGCACAAAAAGCGTCCTTCTGTTAGAAATTGTTGTGAGGATGCCTTTTGCTCTAAAAAACTGCTTGATATGACTAATTTGCATTTTGTTGACATTTGTTGGAATTTACACAAAAACAAATTGTTAATTTAAAAAAACTCTAGTGCTTAATTGAGGCAAGGGCGCCAAGAGAGGCTGATGGCATGTAAGCACAGAGAGTCTATTGGGTTAGGGTTTCAAAACATTTATAGTTACAGCAGCAAATAACTATTTCACCCTGGATAGTAACTCTGTGGCATCCTGAGAAATAGTTTGGGAAGCATTAAAAGCATTTACCTGTGCGAGAATCAAAAGTAATGCGGTGTAGCATGATAGATGGGAAAGGAAGGAAACAACACAATTGGAGGCTACCTACCCTAGTTGGAAACAGTATATAGCCACACATGATGATACTATTTTAAGACATATTTAGCTAATGCAAATCTAAATTGCCCTAGGTGGCATTGGGAGTTACTAGAACTGCATGGCTTGTCACCCATAGCCTCGTCTACTAATGGGGTAATACATCTAACAAATTATTACATAGATTGTTTCAGAAAAGGGTATCCCCAAATATGACACTCAGTGAGACACCCGGGCATCTGTAGCCGACCCAGACTTTTGCAGTATTCTACTAACAGCTTGCGCTGTCAAACTGGCTGGAGGACCCATTGACTCTTTTGATGATAGCTTTTGAACATTCTTTTGATCAGGTAAACTTGATTGCTTGACACAAACCTGAGCACTGTGGAGAGGTTGGGGAATTGGGGAGCCTCCCAGACATTCCCTGTATTCAGGGGCACCCAGCAGGGTACCCCGCTCCCCCTTCACCATCGCGATTGAACCCTTGGAGGGGTGGATTAGAAGAGACGTCCTGATAAGGGGATTTAAGTGGCACCCACTCTTGGACAGAGTTTTGCTGTATGTGGACTATCTACTTCTATATCCGCTATACCCTGTCTCATGCGGGTCAGGGGTACTGCAGATTCTCTGCATTTTGGCTATTGCTAAGGTCTCACAATTTGTACAAATCTATGGCATACCCATTCAGGGCAATAGAGTCTTATGTGCAATGAGCATCCAGGGATGATAGTGGCACTCGAGGGATTCTATTACTTAGGAGTTTTCATATTGATTGAGAAGTCTACTGTATGACAACACAATCTGGATCCCTAAATAGGCAAACTACGGACAGAATAGTATTATTGTCATTCTCTACCTCTGTCTCTCATGGGTACGACAGCCATCTTTAAGATGGTATCTTTGCCAAATATACTGTAACAACTCCAATTTTACTTCGTATGATTGTCATGGTACAGGGTTTCTTTTGGGGGACATCTTGTTTCTCTGGCTAAACATTTTAAATCTTATGACTGAGGGAACGGGGCTGCCAATATAGTAGTGTACTTCTGAGCTTCACAATTGATTGTGATCATTGAATGTCTATACAATGGATCTCATAACTCTGCCTATGCGATGGAAAAATGGAACGTGAGAGAGATATATTCTCTCAATTACCTATATGATGGGAAAGTAGGTTTCAGATTATCTTTGCTGCAGTTGTGGCATTAAAACTTTTCAGGCCCTAGAAATTCCTGTATAAATAGCAGAAGGAATTCCTGCAAAAACTTGTCAAGTTATGGGGCACTGGACGGAATATAGGAATATTGTTGCTGACTACTTTGATTATAAAGATTCAATGAAGAAATTGATCCGCTCTAGCCTACATGGCCTTTTGCTAACAAAATATTTACAAGCAAATATTTTTCCAAAAGGCTTGCAAGTCAGGAACGAGCCAGTAATTTTCATTGATATCCCCAAATTCCGTGAGGGATTCAGCATTGTGGCCAACAATTGCTCCCGACACTGGATGGTGTTGGGGGTGGAGACTGCCATTGAGTATGTAAAGAAATTATCTCAATAAATAGCTGACTTGAAAAAAGAAATCTTGGAAGACGAGGCTCTCAAGAACACTCAGGAAGCCCTCGAACGGGCAAAAAAAGAATTATCCGAATTTAACACAATAACATTGAACAAAAAACTTGAAAAAATGGCAAAAGACATTAAGGCTTATCACAAAAAGTTAACCTACCCATGCCTCAGCGACGAGTATTACGAACAAGACTCGCAGGGCTTCTTTACCAACTGCAGCAGACAAGGGCCATGCAGATTTGCCACCTTCTCCACGTCATCTGTCGGAAGTGGATCAGAAAGTGACTCAGAAAGGCCAAGCACTAGTGCCAACAACCAATCTGATCAACAAGGACAGAGATATCAAGACACACAAGGAGCCTCCTCCTCCTCTGCATTTTTAGAGGATCCTTCCTGGAACAACAGGGACCCAAATTGGGAGAGGCCGATGAGATGGAACCGAGGGAGGAATATCCAACGACGGAACTCCAGGATCAGATTCCAATGCCAAGAGAATCACAGAGAAATCCAGACGAGATGACAGACCTACCAATGGTAACTCCACCCATCACGTCAGTTGAATCCACCCAAGGGGACCCTGTCATCAATATCTCAGAGTACACCCTCACTGAAGCTGAACATGATGTTCTATCCAAGGGCCTATCATTTATTCCTACAACTCCTCCAAATACTTTTAACATCAAACTGGAGTTACAACAGTTCTTTCGCAAGTTGTTTGAAATACTTCTTTGTGAAAAATGATCAGTGGTCCAAAAAAACTGCAGCCACAGACTTTCGTCCAGCTTCCACATTCATACCAGCCACATACCTAATGAGTGAAAAAATCTTGGCCTATGAAAAAATAGTGATGACAGAAGTAATGGATCTTCTCAACAACACCAAATACATCAAACCCAACATCACTAAGGATGTGAGACATGCATTACAATCCCTTAGCAACAAACAGTTTATCGTGATAAAAACTGCGGATAAGGGAGGAGCGGTGGTAATACAAAAATACCCAAGATAATATATCTCAGAAATCAACCGACAATTGAACTGTGTGGAGAGCTACGTAAGAATTAATAAAGACCCCACACAAGAGATTTCAAAACTTGTCAAGGACCTCACAGAAAAGGGCCTGGCGGATGGCTTTTTATCGGAACCCGAATACAACTTCCTGAACAAAGCCAACCCCAGGACACCGACGATCCACATCATCCCCAAGATCCACAAAGACTTACAGCACCCACCAGGAAGACCCATCTTCTCTGGATGTGGCTCGGTTTTGGAGCACCTCAACCAATTCATAGACCGTTTCTTACAGCCCAGCGTGATAGAGACACGTTAATTTCTCAGGGATACCATGCATACTATCCAGCTGGTGGAAAACCAAACTTTTGATAGAATAACTCAGTATATGGTTACACTCGATGTCTCTTCACTTTACACCAGCATACCAAAGGAAGAAGCCATTGAGGTGATGAGCAGGGTACTTGAAAAACGCCCACAACCCTGCTGGATTCCCACTGACTTCCTGCTGCAACTACTACTTATTGCGATGACAAATAATTACTTTATGTTCCAAGACACTTTTTTCTACCAATATAAGGGTGTCGCTATGGGGGCCGGATTCGCCCCCAGCCTAGCGAATTTGTACATGGACCATTACGAAGACCTAAACATCTACAATCATTCCAATCCCTTCCTAGATAACATCGCATTATGGAAGTGATACATGGATGACGTGCCAATGATATGGACAGGCACTGAGGATCTCTTGACCCAATTCAAAACATGGTTGAACGAACGCTCGTCTGATATACAATTTACCATGTCCTACAGCAATAAAACTGTATGCTTTTTGGACCCAACATTGGAAATTGAGGATGAAAGAATTGTGATGAACCTCTACAGGAAACCATCGGACCGCAATACCCTCCTAAAGTACGACTCACACCACTGCAGAAATTTGAGAGACAATTTGCTCTACGGCCAATTTTTAAGGTTATGACGCAACTGCTCTTGACGAGGTGACTTCTTTAAAGAAACAGACATCCTATTTTCAAAACTAAGAGACAGAGGATACCCAAAAGGGTTACTTCATAGAGGCAGGAAAAGAGCATGGTATTGTCCCCGTGAAACACTCCTCGAAGTACACCCCAAGAATCAGAAGATGGAAAAATTGATATGTGTAACAACATTCAACACAAGGAGTCATGATATCCAAAAAGTTTTCAAAAAGTATTGGAATCTCGTCGGAACCGAAATAAATATTCTAGAAGAACCCATGTTTACCTTCAAATGGACACAGAACATCAAAGACTTAGTAGTTAGTTCATTTCTGTAAACGCCTAATATGCCTGACATCAGGCAACAACTTAATCTACCTCCGGTGGTGGGCCATCTCAAATCCAGTCACTGCAAAGCATGTAAGCTTACCCGGGTGGGGACCACATTTACCCTCCATGGCCGTGTCTACCACCTTACACAGTTCACCTCCCTCCCTCTCACCTTCTTCTGCCATCATCCTCTCACTCCTCTGTTGCCACACTTATCTGCCGTTGCCATGCTCGTTGAACTCTGTTATACAACTTTGGAATTCCAAGTAAGCACTTATATACTGAATAATTTTGCACATTATGTGGCAGCCTTTCTTATGCTGCATGCAGCTTGTCGTCTGCTGTGTGCAATACATTTAATATTCTAAACTTTGGTAGCCTTTATGTGATGCTATTTGAAATCCAGACATATATTCACAGTGCTTTCTTTTGCAGGCTGGACCCTCATAGAACAATAAATAAATGCACAATACTATGACCCAGCCTGCCAACCAGGATTCAAATCTGTGGCCTCCGGATACACAAACCTTTTTTGAAGTCATTGCATTACCAATTGAGCTTTCCTAGCAGAGCCATGTATTTGCCACATATAAGCCTAACTCGCATTTATTTATCATTTAAAACGTGTGCCTGACATGGTATATGCAGTTACTTGTAGGTTAAAGGCCAACAAAATAGTTACTGAATATGGCAAGATCAATTGCAAGTTGAGAGAATAACGCTTCCTCTTAATATGCGCTTTTTTATAACATATTTATGCTAGGATACCCGGCTTCTACATGTGTGTACACATAAGAAGGCAACATGCATAAACTGCTACAAATTACTGATTATGGTCTTTTATTAGCGAGAAAAGGGTACACTTCTAGCAGCTGAGAGTGTTCTCTATGCACGGTAAAATGGGAGAAAAAGAAGCACCACAAAAATGTGTGCAAGATTACATGTGTGTAACATATCAGCGAATTACTGAGATATGCTGCATATATAAGAAGTCCTGAATAATCATCCTTTGCCGCTGATAATTTAGCAAGGAGTAGGGGGGTCGGCCATGCCCCTTTCTTTAGACCCGGCTTGTTTAAAGAAAGGTGCAATGCCTCCATAAATGCAGAAGTGCTGCATGGGCGCTAGTTAAATACAAGCACTTGCAATGTAATAGGTGTCGCATTTATGCAAGTTTAAGCTAATGGCATTGTAATGGCAAAGTCTTTTATTTATGTTTTAAAAACCAAAACACAAATAAAAGGAATTGTCATTGACAATGCCAATAGTTCAAACTCTCATAAATGTGAGACCTATTGCATTGCAAATACTTGTTTTTTTAGGTTTCACCTACACGGCTGCTCGCGAAACTCTTGTAACCAAAAAAAAAAAAGCATTTGCTATGCAAAATAGGTCTTGCAGTTTGGACAGTTTAAGCTATTGTCGTCGATATGGCTGTGCCTATTATTTGTTTTAAAACCCTCAAACGGTGCGTAAACAGCAACTTTGTACTTCTAATCCTTGCTTAGGAGAAGCAAAGCTGGCAGCAAAAGAGGCAGTTACTGCCAGACTTGCTTCTCGTAAGCAACGACTATAAGTACAAAGTGTGTGTTTATGCTACATTTGCAGGGTTTCAAAACACATAAAAAAGCCATTGTCATTTACAATGCCAATAGCTGAAACTCTTGTGAGACCTATTGCATTGCAAATGCTTGTTAATGTGTTCCTCCTAAGAATTTTCTTCATCTCATCCATATTATCCCCACCCTCTATGCCCACTCCATTTTTAGGTCTCGCCTGAGCTAGCGCATGCGCTGCTCTGGCGAGAGTTTTAGTAAGTGGGCTTCAAAAATCCGACCACTCGCTTTTTGTGTGGCCTTAAGCGTGCGGTTACGCGCACAGGTGTCATCTGGCTTTCCTCATCGCTCGCGGGCACGCTTACAGCACGCAATCACTTTCACTTTCACCCTACCTTGCTCACCCGTGACCCGCACAGCCGTAACTGCCTTTAGCTGCAGTGTAAGAAACAGACTCCACTCCATAAAGCAAAGAGGGAGGGCTGGTCAGCTCGGTTCTCATGTCTCATGCTTAGCCTTCTGCTGTAATTAAATAAAATGATAAGGAAATGGCTACAGATTCAATGTTTACTGTATGCCTGTTTCTGTTACACCAAACCTGAATGCCCTTGATCTTAAAATGTGTAGCTGCTAACAAAACATACGGCTATACCCTGATCTGCTTCTGGAAACAATTAGCGGCGCACACAGCCGGGCTTTATGCTGCGTGTCATAGCTGTTGGCGAATATTTTATACATATAAATAAATACCATGCTTGCCACAAGATCACTTCTCAGTTAGGCCACTCTGCCTTCCATCCTTGTAAGGTTGGCAAACTCAGCCCCATTACATTGGGTGTGGCGTGCACAGCCTTTGATGCTCTGACCCAGAAGTGAACATAGTTAGAAGCTGCTCACTTTTATGTAGTATAGCGTCCGCTATCAGCTATTGTGTACTCCACACATGCCTAACATTGTAGGTATGCTTATTTAATGTTTTGTACAGCCCGTAATTAGCCCTCGTTTTCTAACTATCTCTCATAATCTGGCATGCGGCGTGCACAGCCTTTGATGCTATCGGAACAGGGTAGAGTCTATTTTAAGAAAAACACCCCCTTACGTATCATATACTTGGCGTTGTACACACTATAGCTGCTGTAGCCCAAAAGTGCAGCTGTGGTTTTCCTGGCTGCTGCGACACCGGGGTTTGTTGTGCTATCGCCCCCGGGGCCTGGCTGCAGAGAGTTTTTTTGCCACTGGCTGTTTTACCGATCCGCTTTTAGGAATAATTATTAGGGCCCAGAGCCGGGCTTTATTATGCTGCATAACCTCGTCAGAGGCAGTGTTTCAAGACTTATACAGTCTTCCTTACAATAATTAACGGTCCTTTGTTTACATTTTTAATTTATTTTGTACTTTTAATCAGTGCGTAATATTTTTGTAGGTATGCTTATTTATTGTTGTGTACAAGCTGTAATAGGCTCTCCTTTTGTGATGGTGTGTAATAGTTTGGGGTGAGGTGTGCACAGCTTTTGATGCTATAGGTACAGGCCAGGGTCTATTTAAAAAAAAAAAAACTCATTGCGCGTTGATATACTTTGCGTTCTACACACTCTCACCAGCTGTAGCCCCAGAGTGCAGCTGGTGCTGTCCTGGCTCCTACTGTGACAGTGTTTGTTGTGCTCTCCTCCCCCGGTGGACTGGCTGCACAGAGTTTCCTACAAGTTTAAGAGAAAGAGAGTAACCCTTCAACCAACAGGAACTGGGTAAAATACAATAAAAATGAAAAGTGTTCCCTCTGTATTTTATATTTATCTATAAGATCAATCTAATCAGTTATCCTTCTCACATCAGAGCTCTCCACTCACTTTTTAACCACATCTAATGCGATTTACCTCTCACCCCGCACTTATAAGTAGAACCAAAAAAGCCATGAAACTCAAAGTAAATCACTTGGGGCCAGATGTAGGTAGCCAAATACCGATTTTCGTCCGTTACCGACTGGTATTTGGATATTGAGATGTAGGGACACAAAAAATACTGATTCGGTAAAAACCAGTCGGTAATTTTACTGATTCGGTAAATAAGAAATGCAAAAAAATTAGTTGAGATGTAGGTAACTTCTAAAATACCGAATTTCATGAAATTCGGTATTTAAGAGTCTGTATTTACCATGGATTGAAAGCAGGTGGTAACCAGGTGCTGGTTACAAAAAAGGGCCCAAAATGCAACAGTGTTACCATTTCAACATACATCAGTCTGGAATGACATTTTTTATCACATTTTTTCTAAAACCTTTGCACTGTTTTATTATGCTGTTTGTAGTCCCACTTATCTCATGAATGCCATATGTTGATCAAATTTCAACCAATCATACTTTGTCATTAGTATTTCTTAAACCGATTTTCCACACAGACTACCCATTCATACTATGAGCTCCAGTTTTCATACCTCTATTGGGCCTTATGCGTATCTTCTTATTTCATATACGCAAAACCACAGGTTGCTTCACCGGTTGTTAACTTTAGCACCTGTGAATGTAGACATTTCTCCAATTATAGGTCCACCCCAAACTCCACTTCTGCTACAACTTATCACCCTTGTTTGCCATACCTTTAAAGACCTTTTTTTGGGGGTATTGTGGCCGTTATGTAGGTCTAGCTGCAGGTGGTTTCTCCGTATGTTCATTAGGCAGCTGAAAAAGCAGATCATTGTCTGTTTTACTTTCCTCTACTCATGACTCTACTTTATCTTATGTGCCCGCATTAAATCGAAACACTCACCCCTCTCAATCGTAGCAGTTATTAGTGGTATGAAAGCTCCCAAGTTTTGCTTTCTTGGCTTTTCAAGTCAGTTTCTCCGGTAGTCTTATTCTCTAAGAGTCTTATTCTCTAAGGAGACAGTGAATGGACAGGCTCTTAGTCCCTTTGTCATTTGTTCATTTGTTTATATATGAAATGTCATTCAATATTTCTTATGCGTGCTCACCTTTAATAATACATTTTCATTTTCCTTGAGTTGAGCCACGTGTTTAAAACCTCTTCCTTTTCAACGGGATTTATTCAATTATCCACGTATTAAGTGAAAAGGGAAGTGCATGCCGGTTCCGGCATTTTAAATTATTTGTCAGTCATGTGACCTCATTACGGGCCTCTCGTATTTTTTGTTTACTTGTGGAACTTGTTATAAGCGCCATCTTGTAATAGTACATATTGCGCTTATTCCCATATGTACTTGGTTGGCACAATGCACCATTATAAGTCATTTTTATTCTATGTTCCGCGCTATTATTAAAGCAACGCGGATTAGAGCATTGTACATTTATTTAAAATAATGAGCTGCTATAGTGTTATGTTCTTAACATATATGCGCGCTCCTTCCTGCGAGTCTATTTTACGTCTTATTGCGGTGTTTATGCATTCTTATTAAGCATGCTCATAAAAATTGCTCGTCAGCCATTATTTATAATTCAGTATTGTGGCAAGATCATATCGAAATACTTCCTGGCCTCTGGTATTTCCAGCAAAGTTCGTTTGGCCTCTCGTATTTTTATTTATTTATTTAAACTCACTATTATGGGGGCCTTCTTAGTAGGAGTTTGAGTGCCCCGTGCCTCTCTTGTACTATCCTTCTTCTTTATTAGCTTGTAATCTACGCATTAAAAGTGTGTTTTGTTAATGAAAACAAAGGTCCTATGTTATCCGAACGAGAAATATACCCTCTATATATAGCTCTATTCTTGTTGCAGATTTCATGTTACAGGGGTCTTATTTATTAATATACGCTACTTCTGGTATGTGTTACCTCGTCTATAGGTATAGATGAGTTCCTGTTTTTATAATAGAGTAACATTTTTATCATTATTATCTCTTAGTTACTAGTCCCTCACAAATGTATTAAAGCGAGATGTTTCTTTTTGGGTTCCTATTGTTACACTTGGAATGGTACAGTAGCGTTGTTATCTCTTCATGCCTGATCACTCCGATATATTTACGTAAGGCCCTTCTCAAGTGTAATACAGTATTAGATTCTATACAGATTTTCTAGTTGTTCATTATATGTGACATCCTATCTATATAGTCTCTCCCATTCTTCGCGGCTGTTGAGACCATATGTGTATGTTTTAAACTTACACATGAAGAACTGTTCTCTGGTTTTTCGTTTTTTCTCTACATCACCTCCCCTTTAAGACAGTATTGTTCTTTCTAAAACATACCAGCGTAAGTCTTCCACTTTGTGTTTGTGTTGAAACCAATGTTCAGTTAAAGGAGCATTACATTTGTTTGTCCCTATGGCGGATCTATGTTCGTTAAGACAAACGCGAATTTCCCTCATAGTTTCTCCTACATATCCTTTTCCACACGGACACATGATTAAATAAATAACATTCTTTGATTTGCAATTAAAACATATCTTTGAACGTATGAGCTCCATCATTTCATTCTATTTTTTGGCCTGGTATTATTGACTTACAGTTTACACATGCACTGCAAGGGTATGTTCCTAGTATTCTGCTGTTTGTGTCAATGCTCCTTTGCTGAGCTGGTCCTTTCTCTCTATGGGCCAGATGTAGGAGACCAAATATCGGTCGGTAACGGCCGATTTCGGCCGTTACCGACCGGTATTTGGGTTTTGTAATGTAGGGGGCCTTTGATTTACAGAATCGGTAAATTTACCGGTTCAGTGAATTTTCAAAATCGGTAAAATACCGAATAGGTAAATTTACCGATTCTGTAAATCAATATGTAGGTGGCACAGTAAACAGTGCCACAGGCCCCTAAGGATTTGTTATTTACCATGTATTACTATTGCATGGTAAATAACGAATTCCTGTGTACATGCACATCTGTGCCATGTGGCACACAGACATGCCCTAAGGGCATGTATGTGTGTCACATGACACACAAGCCTGACACAGGGGTGCAACAGGGTGGCACCCTGTCCCCCTTAGCAATTCAGTATTTGCCCTTGATTCCTATGGGCTTCAAGGCCCATAGCAATCCATGGCAAATACCGATTTGGTAATTACCGAATCGGTAAATACCGAATCCTACTGATTCGGTATTTGTTACTGAATAATTACCTACATCAGATTTACCGATTCATGAATACCGAATCGGTAAAATTCTGTATTTATGAATCGGTAAATCTGATTTACCTACATCTAGCCCTATATGTTTTAACCAGCCGGTTTCTAATGGTTTTATTTCTCCTGTAGGAGAATAGTGATTTCTCTACATGTGCCATGTTTCTATCCTGCAAGGAACTCCAATTCCTGTTGATAATATTTTTTATCTTATTGCTAGCTATGGAATACTTTGAGACAAACACTATTTTGTCCATTCCCTGTTTCTCTCGCTGGTTATCCTCAAATAGAGCCTCACGATTATAAAATGTAGCTCTTTTGTATGCTTGTTTTATTATTCTATTGGGACAACCCCTATTCCTGAGTTTCCTTTTTAGGTTTTCTGCATGGCCTTCAAAGTCTTTCTTATCAGTACAATTTCTGCGAAGACACAAAAATTGGCCAAAAGGAATGTTATTTTTTTGGCACTTCGGGTGATCACTATTGTAATGTAGCGTTTTATTACTGTCTGTTGGTTTCACATATAGATCAACCATCAATTCATCTCCTCTTGTTTTTATTTTAATGTCAAGGAAGTCACAATGTTGTTGACTCCTAGTTGAGATGAACCTCAAGTTGGGGTCCCCGCAATTTAACCACTCGATGAATTCAATTAGTTAATTTACCTCTCCATTCCAAATAAAGAATATATCCTCTATGAAACTTGACCAATTGGTCACGTTTTCATAGAATGGGGCAGCTTCATTGTATATGTGCTTGTCTTCAAAGGTACCAACAAGAGGCAAGCTAGACTAGGAGCACAGGTAGCCCCCATGCTGGTACCCTTGATCTGGCAATACAAGTCCTCTTCAAATATGAAGATATTGTTTTTCAATATTATCTCTGTTAATTCAATTATAAAATATGAGTGCTCTGACAAGTCGCCATTTTCATCCTTTAGAAGCTCTTATTGTTTCCACTGTAGCTACCTGAGGTATATTTGTATATAGCGCTTCAATGTCTAGAGATACTAGCCATTGATTGCGCCCTTCAAATTTTAAACCTTCTACCTTTTTGATCATGTCAGTGGTATCTTTTATATATGATCTTTGTTTGGACACTAGTGGTCTCAGGAATTTATCTTCATATATGCTTAATGGTTCAGTTAGCGAATTTAAGCTTGAGGCAATAGGTCTCATAGGGGGATTTTCCAAACATTTATGGACTTTTGGTAGTCCGTATATCGCTGGTAACACCGGATGAGGATTATATAAAAATTCATATTCATCTGGGCAAATTATCTCATCTTCCCTTGCTAGGTCTAAAATTCTTTTGATATTGATTTGGAGATTCTTCCATTCCTCCTGGGACGATATTCTATAGTGTTCCTTTACTGCTAACAGGGACAGCATTCTTTTGTTATAATCCTCTGTATCTAAGAGAACTATACTCCCCGGTTTTATAGTCAGTCTCTCGCATAATTCTAAACTATTCAAGACATCTCTGCATTCTTTGGACAAGTTATTGTTATATGTTTTCATTTCAACTTTTAAAAGATCTTCTATATGTTTCTCTACAGCTTTTTCAAACTGTTCTACATTCTTATTCATCATGTTTCGTGCAGGGGTCCATATTGATTGAGGTTTTAAACATGAGAGATTCACTTTTTCTATTGGCTCTTTGTTTAAGAAATATTGTTTTTTCCTATTTTGTGATTATCTTCTTCTGATTCTGTGCTCGCATAGGAAGTATCTGAGAAGCTCACATTTTTTCTCTGTCCTCTAGGGTGGTAAGGGTACCAGCTCTTCTTTTGATTCATTTCCTGGGCTGGAGTAGCATAATAGTCTTTTTGGGTGTAAGGGTACACTAGTTCTATATTGTACCTATTTATGTCCTTTCTTAGTTTATTAGTTTTTTTACCTAATAAATATTCCATGTATTCATTTACATCCTCTTCTATTTCTTTTAATTATTTTCTCTTTGCATCTACCAAGGCATTGCTGCTACTGCTTTTTAGTTCTGCTTCCATCTTATCTAATTCTCTTTTATTCTATTAAAATATATTCTTTAGCTGTTTCAATTATTAAGAGCATCCAATCCCTGCTGCAACGGTTGGCTATCAGGTTCCAGTGTTCTATTAATTTTTCATTATTCACGGACAACCCATGTTCGTTTTTCACCTGAAGACCTATAGGGATGATGCCTTTTTTACAATACTCTATTGCCTCATTTTTCAGCCGATCCTCTTCTGGAAATCATTAGTGGGGCCCAGAGCCCAGTGAAGCTTATCTTGCTTGCTTTTATCTTTTACTACCTGTTACTATATGCAAGGCCAATTACTGCTTTGTATACAACGCAGCAGACAAAGACCCATCATTTCAATCCTCTACCTTATCACAGCAGGGCTGTCTCCATCCAGTAGCACCTCTATAGCTTACAAAAACGTGTGAATACTTACCAGCCACTGCTCCCAGCTTACAATTGCCTGCATTCTACATTTCCTTCGTTAAAACGCCCCACTATCTGTACCTCCTCCAGCAGCCCCCTCTCTTTCTTTGTAAACTACAGTTCAAATACTGACGTCTTTAACAGTAATCTTAAAAAAAAATCGTTTTAAAGCATGACACGTTAAATGTGCATCTTTATGAAACTGTCTACACATTACCGTAAAACACACTATTTGTGCAAAACTAGGAGCATTTGGTTACTTGAAAAGATTGCCAATAGCTCTAGCTGAACCCTTATAAGGTCCCAAAGGCGAGAGCTATTGGCTATGCCAATGCTTGTTCCTTCTTGCCTTTATCTATCTCTCCTCTTCTGTATTTCCGTGTCATCTTTTTCCTTTTTTTTTTAAAGCTATTGGATCACTACAGACATAGAAGAAAGGCTACTACAAAAAAAGAAAATGTCAGTAACGTTTGCCTTTTCCTCACAAAATGTTGCATATTTATGGAAAAGGTATTTCGTAATTTTGACATTAGTCCAAAATGAACTTTCGGCAGGCTGACTTTCTTTGTTATAGAAATTCGTCAAAAGGACAGAATTCCCTTTACATATTATTAATGCTCACCCACAAGGCGGCAGCAATGTGTAGTGTTTTCCTGAACTTTAGAGAAGAATGTGATACTTTTAGTTGGAACTGCTGATAGTTTTATTTCATTTAATATTTCCTTATAGTGCACAGAGCTCTAAATGCCTTCAGAGTACTTTAGAATGTAACCGGAAAGTACATTGAAAGTGGAAGATATCTAATTGTTCATATGGGAATTGTGTGCCTGATCTGCAGTGCAGCATTGATAATAATAGGTCAAGAGGAGACCTAGTAGTTTGAAGACTAAGAGGGCAACACGAGGTATTAGATGTGTGGGTAAAAGAGTTCCACACGTTGGTGGTGGAAGAATTGATGGACGGTGAAGGACTGCTTTATCGTTTGAAGTGCTTTGTATTTAGGTGTTTCAAGCTGAAGAAGACCATTGCTTCTGAGCCCCATTGACTTACCAACAGTCAAAACAAATTGCATGGTCAGGAGGACATTTAGCATGGGTGGCTTAAGTGCCCTACTGATTTTAAATCTAAATCTTGTTTATAAGGGTAGCCAATATAAGTTTTTCAGGAGAGGTGATATCAGCTGAATCTTTTTTTGTGGAGGATCGCAGATTAGCTGCTGAATGGAGTACTGCTTTCAACTGGGCAAGTTACTCTGTACAAGCCCGGAAGGTGTTGCCAAAGTCTGTCTGGAAAGGAAAAATTAAAAGCTGCTGCTATTTTGGCCTGCGTCTACTAGGGTTTTTATCATCAAAAAGTATATTTTAGATTCAAAGAATCCTTAAAAACGACATGAAAACTTCAAAACCAAGTGCTGTAACAATTAACTACAGTTTTGAGAAAAAGGGACACAAATATGCATCAATATAGTATATTAAAAACTGCATAACATCCCATAGAGTGACACTCGATAACATTATACATAGCGACAGAATAACCCATGGGGTTAACGCTACATTGTGCAAAAACGCCAAGACATGAATACCACGAACTGTGTGCTATTACTATTAATAAAAGAACCCTCTCAATGCAAATCACACATTAGAGGTAACGCATCCTTATGTACACATCACCACAGAGCAGCAGTAGTAATGCCCACGAATAGTTGTAAAGTGCTACAAACTATTAGCAATGAAGTGCAAGAGTATACGATACCGTTATATACCGCAGCTAATGTCAATCACATTCCATGAATGATCAGCCTTGGACTCTAAAGTTTTCTTACGTATAGTCCCATGAAGAAGATAGAAATTTGGCAGTTCTAATGAAAATCATTTCATTCGCGTCAGATCTCAAAATTCTTAGAGCATGTTCATACCATCTAATTTCTAGGAGACGACAAACAGGCTTAATCTACTTTTTTCGACAAATTGTGTAAGCACTGCAATAAAAGAGGAAATGGTGTAAAATGTCAGTTTCCAGAGTGCATGACCGACACAAAGTCCTGGCACAGAAGCTCACTCCCTAGTAATGCAGAGGCTGTTAGTTGGCAAAATTTCATATTTTAATCCAGTATACAGTTGGGTAACTAAGGTACACGTGATCTTATCAAGAAATGGTTCAAATGATGGGGCAGCTTTACAATATAAGAATCTGTACGGCTTACATTTACCGAATTACATTTTATTCCATAAAAGAACTTTAAACTTTCTTTTAACAAAGAACTAGAGACGAGAGCAGGCCTGAATATGAGATGTCCAAAGAACAACAAGAATAAGCATATGTATCATTTCCTTCACATGCACTAACCAGAGGATTTTCAGTAAACATTTTAAGCGCATAATATCTGCAAGAAAATATCTGTATGGAGATAGCTCATAATTAGACCAGTCTGTGCCAGTACAGTAAAAGTCTTACGTTTGCTTACTGATTCAATTATGTATGCACTTAACTTCAAGCAACTGTGGTAGACAATTGGCGCTCTGTGGAAGACTTAATAGGGACCGGACAAATACATTTTCTGCTACTGTAAGTTTCTGGAGTTTAGCATGGCCCCACAGTTCTGAGTTGTTGGCCTTAGCACTGTATATTTCTACTGAAGGAGAAATTGGCCTGGTCTTGGACTTCTTTAGCAGCTGCAAAATTTCCCTCGATTCCTGATAGGGTTTTTATTTTTTTATTTAATTGGCTGTGTGTGCTTTTGAATGGAGATAAAACTGGCCGATTGTGGTTACCTTTTGTAGGTGTGAGGAAAAACTGTGTCAGAGCCTGATTTCAGGAAGTCAGAACTTTTCTCTGCTGACCATTATATATTTTTTTCCAAAGCTTTATTTAAGATTTTACATATAGCAGAACACAGGTGTGCATTTCAATAATTGCAAGAAAAGATCATATAATCATGCATTTCGGTGGTTACAGTTCAGTCCAATGTCTATGGGCAAAGTGTTAAGGCATTTAATCCTCCTCCCCTTTGGCACCGAAGACACTCCCCCCAGGCGATACACACGGGGAGCCTGCTCGAAGGCCATCGGCTAGTAGGTCATGACAAAGCTCCTTCTAAAGCCCTAGGTCTTCCTCTAGTTTTTCATCTGTGCGGCGACTCCTCATGTGCATCTCCTTGGCCAACCTCCTCTCACGTACGTCCTGAATCCATGCAGACACCTCTGGAGCCCTCAACCCCATCCAGACAATTGCCATTCTGAGCCTAGCCAGCACCTAAAAGAAAAGCAGGAGCCTATATGCCATCTTGCTCTACTTTTTGGGTTTACCTATCTGCCCTAGTAGGCAGTGGTTGGGAGTCGAGCACACTCATCTGCTTACACTACCCCTTATCCGCTCCACTACGTCCGACCAGAAGCTACTGTCCTGAGGACATTTCCCAAGCCAAGTGTAGAAAGTTAGCGCCGTCCCCCACCACATGCACCTGGGACAGGAGCTGGGCCTACCGGGGTCATGCGACGTATTCTCACTGGGGTCATGTATGTGCAGTGCATGTAATTATAATGAATTAAACTGAAACGGGCATTACAAGATATTGTGTTCGTAAGTGCACCCACTTCCCTCTAGTCTTTGTCCTCCAGGGGTTCCTCCAGGTCCTCGTTCCAGGCTGCAAATGCCCCAGGAGGAGGGGCTCTGGCATCACCCTCATCGCCCTGTACAATAATGATACAATCCGTTTGCGGGCCTGGCACATAAGTAGAATGTCCAGTGTCTGTGTAAGCTGTGGAATTGAAGGATCAGTGGGCCAAATTTCTTTAAATAAATTGGCTATTGTGGCGTATTGTAGGTATTGTCCCTGCCCCAATCCAAAGTCGTCGCAGGTCTGTTCAAATGCTGACCATTTTATTTAAACGTATATCACAGATAGGACGTAGTATAGGCATGGTACAACATAAGTAATGGATTTGGCTGGCCTACTAATAAAACCTTTAAAAAAAGATAAACAAGCATTTTCTTCAAACGTCCAGAAAAAATGTGTGTTCAATTCCTTGGTGTGACTGTGCTCGTGTAGCAGAGCTCTTGAACACGATTCGGATTTCTGAAATCGGGCAGGGGGAGGGAGTTGAATGTGGACAGTGATAAGATTTTACGTTTTCTGATTGGGTTGACGCACCTTGCGGAGTAGTTTTGAGGATAATAGGGGGTGTCAATAGTTGGCATGGATGATGTAGAGGTAAATTATGCTGAAAGCTTGGTGGTAAAGAAAGCTTATGGATTATGGAGTCGGGCGTCAATAGGTAGTGCAAGGGGGGTATTTGTATTGGCAGGGGGATTTGGTGGTAGATGTGCTGTCAGTATCGACACATTTTTTTGTGGTTTGGTCACGTGGAGTGTATAAGTGCAGCAGTTTAGATCTGTTGGCATGGGTACTACACAAAAAGCATCTTGTTTCGGGCCTTGAAGCCAATTGGTTTATAGGGTGCGCTCTGCCACCTGCATCCAGAAGGAAGCACATGCTATCATTGTGAATCTCTGGTGAAGCCTATTCACGACCTTCCTAATTTTTCTGCTGATGCAGTAATGCTCACCTGTGCTACCGTGGAATTTTTTGTCAGCACTACTGCTGATATGAGACCATCTTTGGGAGTGGATTGCTCAAACCTGACATGTATAATATTTTTGGATGCAGTAGGGCCTTTGAGTTTCTGCTTTTCACAGTAGTATTTTTAGAGTGATTTCTGATCTTAGATGCTGTTGGTGACGTGAATTGCAGATGTTTGTTTGGAGGGCGGGGTGGGTACCACCTACAGTAGGAAAAGAGAATGTGTAATGAATAAACTGCTGTAGTGATGTTGTTTTATTTCTTTCTTAATAGTGTCTATTTGCCACTGTAGATCCTTTTCTTCAACATGTCCGCGCGAAAGAAACCATCAGGAGCAGCTTTCAGGAAGAAGAGGAAGCTGAAAGAGCTGGAGAGGAAAGCAATGGCTGCGTCACTCAGCAGACATCTAACACCTGCTGTCATCAAGCAGGAGCCTAGTGACTGTAATCCGGAATCGAACATGGACATAATTTCAGTTCGTGTAGGTTGTGATGAAGAACCTTCAACCTCGATGATAAAACCTGAAGAAACAAAGATTGAGGAAGAAGTCAGACTCCCAAATTCCTCCAGTTCACCACCACAGACTCCAGAAAATGTACCAACTGCCCTTGATTTATCAGACCCAGCTGACTGGCCAGATGTTATCACTACCTCATTAAGGGATATCATTGTCCGGAAAGGCCCAGTGAGACCTGAGGCAAACTTCAAGTATCCAAAAGATGAATCTGATCGTCGCTTTACACCAGTCCACTACATCAGGCGCCTCCCTAACGGTGAAGAAGCTGATCGAAATTGGATAGTTTACTCCAAGAAGAAAAACAGAATATTTTGTTTTTGTTGCAAGCTTTTTACAACTATAGTAAACAGTTATACATCAGAGGGCTATAATGACTGGAGACACATGGCTGAGCATCTCAGCCAGCATGAACAATGGAAGTGCCACTTGGCTGCAATGCAAAGCTGGGTTGAACTGTTAAAGACTCTGGAATCTAAGCCAGCTATAGACGTCACGGATTGGAGACTGTATAAAACCGAAACTCAGCACTGGCAGAGTGTCCTTCAGCGCTTTGTAGCTATTATTCAGTACCTTGGCCAGCAGTGCTTGCCTTTCAATGATAGAAGTGATACTCTTTACAGTGACAATAACGGGCATTTTTTGAAACTTGTGGAAATGTTAGCAACGTTTGATAATGTTATGTCGGATCACTTGAAAAAAATGAACAGTTTACAAACTCAGCAACATTACGTAGGAAGGACTATACAAAATGAACTGCTTAGTTTGATTTCAAAAGAACTTGTAAAGTGTATTCTACAGTCACTAAAAAAGTCCAAGTATTATTCCATTCTTCTTGACTGCTCCCCTGATATCAGTGATGTATTACAAATGACTATGATTATAAGATTTGTATCTATTAAGCAGAAAGAGATGTCCAACGTAGAACCTGAGGTTAACATTCAAGAAAGGTTTCTTGGGTTTGTCACGCAGGCCAGCCCAACTGGAGCAGGACTGACTCAAGCCATTTTAGCTGAGCTTGAGAGGCTAAGCATACCTCTAAAGGATATGAGAGGGCAAGCATATGACCACATTTCAAACATTAAAGGCAGACAGTCAAGAGTTCAACAAAATATTCTAAATTTGAACTCAAGAGCTTTTAACATCCCATGCAGTAATCATTCTTTAAACCTTGTGGTCAACGATGCTGCTATGTTGTGTAGGGATGTAGGCTCATTCTTAATTGTGTTGCAAAGGATATGCCTGTTTTTATCAGGCATACAAATTCGGTGTGATGTTTTGACCAAACAAATCAACAAACTGCCAATGAAAACTGTGTATCAAACCACTTGGTCCAGTATAATTGATATTGTACGAACATTCAGGTTCCAGACTGGGGAAATATACAGCACGTTACTTGAAATTTCAGAAGATTCTACTTTTGAACCTATGGCGAGGGGGGATGCTGCAAATTTGGCAGATGAACTGAACAATTTTAAATTCTTGTGTTCCATTGTTATTTGGTACAGTTTATTACATCAGATCAATAATGTCAAAATTCTACAAGATCAAACTCCTTGCCTTCCACACTTGACAGAAAGTTTTATACAAACGCTACTATTTCTGGAAGAATATCGCTCTGATGAAGGTTTTGAAAATGTATTAAAAGAATCTAGAGAACTGGCTTCGGAGATGGAAATTGAACCCACGTTCCCCGAAGCCATTCCAGTTCGGTCCAAGAAAAGGAAAATGCTGCTCAGCTGTGAATATCAAAGTGAATACACCACAGACCCTGAGATGCAATTTAAAATACATTTTTTTGACACTGCCTTGGATGTAGCAATTAAGGCTGTACAGGAGAGATTAGAACAGCTTCAACATCACAACAAATTCTTTGGCTTTTTGTACGACATAAGGAAAGTGAGGTGTCTATCAAGTAAAGATCTTCTAAAATACTGTATGGATTTGCAGGAAGTATTAACCGATAAAAGTTCAAAGGAGTCTGATATTGATGGGATACAACTTTGTAAAGAACTGACTGTATTATGTCCCGTTCTGAAACCGAATATGACACTTACTGAGATTTTGGCACATGCACTTGTACACGGGGGTTTTCCTAATCTTGCTATTGCTCTGCGCATACTTTTAACATTACCGGTCACAGTTGCTGCACGGGAGCAAAGTTTTTCAAAGCTTGAACTCATTAAGAATTATTTGCGTTCTCCAGTATCACAAGACCAACACTTAGATCTCGCCATGATTTCAATTGAGAATCAGATTACTGAGGAAATTGATTACGGACCTATACTTCGTGATTATGCTAATAAAAAAGCAAGAAACTGTATGTGTCTTTAGTTAAACTATGTGCCACATTTGGTATGCTACTTTTCTATGCTAATTTAAAATTTTTTAAAGATGTGATTATTTTTTGTTACATGTTTTCACAAGTGTAGATATGGAGTATCCAAATATGAAGTGCTGTTACCATAATTATGGTGTTGTAGTCATTATTAGGATTCCCTTTATTTTGTTCATTTTAATGTTTGTTTTGTGATTCACTTTAATAGCTGCGCTGAGTAGGATTGCTTTTCTGGCAATAGGCATCTTTTTTTTTTTTTTGTAGCTTAAAATGGCATTGAGCCCTAATCGCTACCATTAACTGAATCAAGATATAGCACCAATTAAGTAAATGTCTGTGTTCATCTGTAACTGAGTAATACTAATTGGCCATTGTTATACCAAGATTTTCATTTCTTTATAATTGTATAGCATGAGTTGGTTGCTTTGATGCACGCCAAGACTTGAGTTTGGTAATTAAATTAAATCATGAGACAGAAGCCAATTAGCATTTCCTCATTTTGCATGTGTAAATCGTTCAGTGGTATCTGATAGAGAGATCTAGCTGTAGATTCCTTACCTTTGAATTTCCCAGATGCCAGACTGGTTCCTGAAGATTTTTCTTTGAGCAATAAGGAGCTGACCGGTACCACCTACCGGCTTGCAAGGGAATTGCTCAAAAAAAAATCTTTCAGATCCAGTCTGACACCTAGGAAATTAAAAGGTAAAGAATCTACGGCTAGATCATGTCTCTTCCAGATAAAGCGTTACTGAAGGCAACTTGTCCATTAATCTCAGTAGTATATGTTCGTCTGGGAAAGTTGAATCAATACACAAATGCAATTCCGATACAAAAGTATTGATTATTTCATGCATTTAAATGGCATGACCTGTTTACTATTATTTTAACCTACTTTAGTTCTTTTCATCAAATAGTTACCGGTTGTCAAACATAGGGCTATTGCTTTAGGAAGTAAGGTCCCTTACCAACTTAATAAACAGACTCTTGATTGGCCTCAACTCAAATCTCATGGATACTGTGCTCAATCCCTAATGGTTTTTTGCACAAGCAGGTGGCAATTCCACAAATTAATGCGTTTTAAGTTCAAGCAGTTCCAACAATTTTAAAGTCACAACTGTGCAATAAAATTCCCAAACCAGTTTTCAAAAAGAGACAAAAATGTATTGATCAGAAAAACATGAAATCAATTTAAAATGGGAAAATGGGGAATAAAGACATTACTTTTTGTATGACAAAAGTGCCTAGCTAAAGTAAGTCATGGTTGAAAAGTAATAGTTAATGTTTGACCAGGAGCTAGATTAGTTTTCAGGCTGACTCTGATGGAGACCAGGTCAAATATACCAAAGACTTTGTTCTGGTCAAATATTTGACTAGCAGACAGTTTTTTCCCTACAGGTTAAATTCTTCCAACGGGTTACGTTCTAAGATTGAAGCCACCAAGGTTCCTCAGATTCTGAAACCTCGTTTTTGGGAGGCCCTTAAAGCAGTTGCTTTTAGTGCTGAAAGCTTCAGACGGGGTATGTTGAATTTTGTTGTCACTAAGCTGTTGGGAAGAGTTTGCCTCCTAGCCCAAAGTTTTACCATCATACTCACTTTTTTGATTCTCAAAATCCTTTGGCAGTGCAAGGCAGGAATCTGTAGCCGGGTAGGTCTCCAAGAGTCCAGGTGCTTTTACCGCAAGGTCCTGCTCAACCCGTTTTCAGTATGGCAAAAAGCTCAGACTGGGACAAATCTTATAGTCTTGTCAGCCTATGGTACAATCCCTTGGACAAGACTTCACACCTTACTTTAGTCTTGTCAGCCTAGGGTACAATCCCTTGGACAAGACTTCACACCTTACTTCAGTCCTCCAGAGGTGGAAAAAAATAAATTTCTCCATCTTCTGGGATAGTTCCTCCTTATCAATCTTGTAGCCCTCAGATCCTCTAGGCAAGCTTCTAGGCTCCAGGACTACCCCCAGACATGGGTGGTGTAGGGTGCAGTGCTCAGTTGTCAGCTGGACCCTCTTGAAGTCAGGAGTTGTTCTGTTTCGTCCATAGAACAGGTAAACTGCAGGTCAACCACCTGACTCTTGGAGAGCAGTTCCAATCCCTCTCAGCCAGGAATCCAGTCTGTTATTTATTTTTTGATTTGTAAAACAAAGAATGGGTTGCATCCCGGGGCTAAATGCTAACAGCCAAGTCATTGAGTAATCATAATAGATTAAGTTGGTCTAGCCGTGATCTAAAATTCCTCCTGAAAAGTAACAGATTGTGCATTTTTCATCACACGGAGAAGCACAACGTTATTTCTTCCAGCCTGGTCTTATTCAGGTTTCGTCTTCCCAAGCATATTCCATTTTAAAGTGAGAACGCGTACACACTTGTAGCACTGAATATCACGGTCACAATGAACTGAGTCCTAATACTAGCAAAAACAGGTTCCAAAAAAGGCAGATTTCCTCCAAATTGCTGTACTTTCACTTTCTAGCTGAGGTCTCTTTAGTGACATTAGTTGCTTAAACGGCTTGTTGTGAGCAGTTTGTTTCACCTCATAAGTGAAAATAAGTTTTGCATTGACTGAAACCATGGAAGTTAAAAAAAAATTATATATATATATATCTGTGTGTATTTTTTTTCAGGTTTGAGGTCTGTAGTTGTCAATACAAAATCCTTATTTTATCAAAATGAGAAATAATGCTATGTAGGTTGCAGAAAAGCACATTTCCTTTACACTAGTACTAGTAATCTAAAATAGGTAAAATGTTACATCTGATTTTTAGAAGAGTACATTATAGTAAAACTACTTTTTCTCTTCTTCAAAACATTTAGTATTCATAGCCATCCCTAAAGTATAAACAAAATTGAAAAATCAAATGGGTGATTTTTGTTAGGCCCCTGATGGACCTCTCATCCTACCCTCCTAGCCATTCCTACAAGCTTGGCGCTCTATCCTTTGTGACAAGGTTGCACACTCACTAAGATGTCGACGAGAATTCTAACGTTGGTAACTGTAAGACAAAGTTAATCCTACGTTATTAGGGGTAAAAACAAATCATAGATCGCGTGTGCCAGGCATTGAGAAGGTTGTCACCAGAGGAGGCTCATGACTGATATCCATCAAAAGTGCAAGTAACTAATCAGAATCAATGTGAAAGACATGTGTTGTGATCTGGCTATCATAGACCATACCAAAGGTCACCAGAAGAAAGATGGTGAAAGACAAAAAAGAAGGCATATCCTGAATCAAAGCTCTCTGGATAACTACACCAGCATCTGTTCTAAAATAAAACTGTATACAACTGCACCAGAGGCAGCAGTGGGAGAAATGACTGCACCTACAGAAATTCTCCTACTGTAAGTATGATCCTCCAAAACGGCTGTGGGATGAAAATCAGAGAAGTGCTGCTATGCCAAGGTCTCTGATAAACAGAGGACTGATAAAAGATGAAACCATATCTCAGTTTTGAAAGGCATTTTGAACGAAGTCCAGGCTATTGTAAAACAGCTGAAAATGTTCTCCAAGACAATTGAGGATAGAATTAAAGATGCTGAAGGGAAGGCCTAAAAAACAATCTAATAATCATAGGGTACCCTGAAGGAGTAGAGGACCCCAACCCTGAACATTTCATAGCAATGTACCTTTAAGATATGATGCCAACTTATAAACTCTCTCAGTGCGTTGTCTTTGAAAGAGCACACCATGCCTTTATCAGGAAGCTCCTCTCTGGATGCTACAATATATACTTGATAATGTTTGCCAAAATGCAGTGTCTTGCACTAAAACCTTAAGGTGATTCGAGGTCTTTCAAAATACAATACGAATCACACTGTATCCTGGTCTTCCCAGAATATACGAGGACAGTACTGCAACAAAGAAAAACATTTGTGGAGGTAAACCAAATGCTATAAGCGTTAAACATCCTTTACATGCCCCTTTATACAGATAGACTAAAAGGTATTTTTCAAAATAAAACCATCTTCTTTGAAATCTAGAGGCACAATTAGCATTACACAAAATCTGGCAAAAAGCTAGATCAAAACTCAGAAAGCGTGTTTTTTATGATTTGGTGTAAATCTGTGCAGCCATTTTTGAGAAATTGAGGTTAAAAAATAGAGAGATGTGAATGGTTGGTACCCCGGAACTGAAAATTAAAAGGAAAAAAATAAGCCTTGTGATTAGCATAAAGGGCTTTTTTTCTGTTGGCTGTCTCAGTACCATAGCATTGGCACACTCCCGCCGTACAGAGCAATTGGATTGGCTTGGCCACCTCATTGGGAAACATGTTGCAGCCGCCATCATGACTGATTCAGCTTGACAGACCTGTGATACTTGCAAGAACAAGCAGTGAGGTCCTTCAGGAACTAGTGAGAAAGGGAAACGTCTACAACCTTTGTCTTTTTTCAGTGAATTTTTTTAGTTTATTTTAATGTAACTCTATTTGTAGTATGTTACCTAACAATAATGTTACTTTAACCTTTGTTTTTTCAGAGCATACATGTATATTTAAATAACACTAAAAAATCATAAGGCTAAAGAGATATTATAATAAGCAGGCAATGTCAGTCATAGTGTTACATTGTAAACTCGAACAATCACTGAAATTAGCCAGTTATAGCTTTTTGAGCGAACAATAACTTGCACTCCTGCAATGCACTGCTAATGATCTCACTTATCTGATAGGCTTCTAGCCGCAGATTCCTCAACTTATAATATCCCCTGGTGTCAGCCTGGATATGTAAGGTTTTCAAGCAGTACCCCTGAACGCCGGTTGGAGGCGAAGTCCGGCTCTGCACTGGTGTTGTCCATGCCAGAAGTGACGTGCAAGGTACCTATATAGGCAACATGATCCAGTCTGAGCTACCCCTCAGTTTTTTGGGGTTTTTCTTTTTTGAGATTTTGTCAACTGTTTTCAAGATTTTACATCTTCTGGTGTGAGGATGTCACCAAAGAAATCAGCTTGTTCCAAACCATTTGGCCCCTGTTATCGGCAAATGTCTGTGGCAGACACTCACTTGGTGTGTTTGTGGTGCCTGGAGCTGGGACTCGACTCCAAGGTATGTGAGGGCTGTCGCACCATGCGCCCCAAGGCACTGAAGGAACAATCCTTCAAGCTCCTCACTGCCCGACGTCGGTCAACTCTGAGGAGGTCAAGTTCCAATTCACGTGAAAGGTCCCGGGACTGTTTGCGGAGTCCCTCCCAACGTTCATCGTCTCATTCAAAGTAATCAGGAAGTTGGGTAAGTCCCAGAAACAGTATCAAGGGGGGCGTAGGAACATCCCACGCTGAATCTTGAGGAGCACCAATGGGCCTTGGCCTCTAAATTATCAAACGTTGCTTCTATTTAAAGTTGAATATATCTTTATTCCAATTGTATCATCATTGTTGTATATTTAAACATCATATAATCAACCGTAGATTTGTCATTGGAGTCGACATTAACGTTTCAATCCTTTATGAATCCCATAATTAATCCCAATGCATTTCGGGACTTGGAGTCCCTTCATCAGGGGATCTATTGAGGAGATAAACATCGTATTAGGGCGGACATAAGAATAGGGCTCATCTAACACACGAGTGAGTATAGTGAAAAGAAAGTAAGTGCTCCGCGTAAAAGTTGTGGCATCACAGACCAAACTCAGGTATTAACTATATGGTCCATCCCGAATCGAGGTAGTGAAAACATGCAAGTGGTTTAAAGCTCGAAAAATCAGAAGCTGTAGAAATCATGACACGAAAGAAACGAAAATCAGATGGAATTTAACGTAAATCCCTGTTAAAATACCACGGTGATAGTAAATGCGAAAACAAAAAGTCACAGACAGGGATAGTCGAGGGTGCAGGAGCCAACACAGAAACACTAAACAATATTGTCAGCGTGAATAAACCCAAGTGCTCAGTATTGACGGACCCTAAAGTCCAATATAAAATGCCTAGTAGGACTCACCGAAGGGTCGAGCCTGTTGTTAGTAATCTAGCGTTTCCGCGTTCTGTGCAAGTAATGGCGTGCAGGGGCGGGTAATAAAGTAAAAAACGGACTAACGAGATAAGGACGGGCAAACTGAACAGTGACATAAAGAACGGACTCAGGGGAACAAATGGCATGTGAGGTGGTGGATGATTAGAAAACGGACCACTTGAAAAGGCTGAGGCGCCTGAACACTAACAAGGGACTAAACATGAAAAAACTGTCGAGTAAATTAACCAGTGGACATAATTCAGATCATGAAGCAATAATTCTTGACAATATGGTTTAAACATTATGGAATTAGAAGGAGTATGATATATATGCACATTAAAAGACAAGGGAGTTAAACAAAGAATATACGAAGGTAAGGAAACTGAATTTAAGGAAAGTTCAGAAAAGGAAAGTGGAAAGTTGAAGAAAAATGGTTAAGTGAAGATGAGCTAGATAGATATTAGACAAAACAGTACTTATAAGAAACAACTGTATTCTGTACGGTCATTCAGACCAAAAGGTTGACAAGAGTCCAAAATGTTCATCCAAATTAACTCTCGTTGTAAAAGTCTCTTGTGATTGTCAACTCCCGGTCTCAAGGGGACAACCTCCAGTGCAAGGAATCTCAGCTGACTGATGTTATGTGAAGCAGATATAAAATGTGCCGCCAACGGGGATTTTACATTCTGGGTTCTAATGGTACTTTTATGTTCCGTTAAACGGATCTTTAATTTTCTCTCAGTCTTTCCCACGTATGGTAAACCACATGGGCATTTTAGTAGATACACCAAGTTCATTGAGTCACATGTAGCATTGGTTTTAAGGTGTATGACTTTGCCCGTACGTGGATGATTGATGGAATTGCCACTGATTATATTGTGACAGTGACCGCAATTGTGGCATGGTTTCGTTCCAGAAAAGGTTTCGACTCTGTGAGGTGGGCTGTGTTCTAACATGTTTTTTAAGTTCTTTGCTCTTTGGTAGGCAAACAAGGGGGTGCTGTTGAAGATTCCCTGAAAGTCAGGTTCTAGTTGTACCATTGACCAATTGTGTAGAAGGATTTTTTTGATGTTTGGGCTATTTGAAGAATATTTTGACACAAATACCGGTCTCTCAAGTTTTTTTTGGCGTGTGCACTGAGACAATAATTCTTCTCTGGTTTTTGTCTTTATGCGTTCTTGAGCAGCTGATAAAATCGTGTCTGGGTATTTTCTGTCTCTGTATTTATGTAAGATGTTGGTTTCAAATTTTAGATAATCTTGAGTTTCAGAGCAGATTCTTTTAGCCCGTAACAATTGGGAGTATGGTAAATGTCTCTTCAAGGAAGATGGATGGCAGCTGGTGTATAGTAGGGCGTTGTTACGATCCGTTTCTTTGATGTACAAACTGGTATTTATTCTGCCATTGTTGATGGAGACCTGAATGTCTAGAAAAGGCAAACTGTTAGGATCAATGTTGTGAGTGAACCGTATGTGATCGTCAACCTGGTTTAGGTAGGTCAAAAATTCAACTATCTCTTCTGGAGCCCCAGACCAAATTAGAAAAATATCATCTATATATCTCCAGTAGGTTTGGATTTTATTGCGCCATTGAGGAATTTCAAGAATGTTGTCGATTTCTAGCCGATGCATAAACAAATTAGCGTAGCTCGGCGCTGCGCAATTTCCCATGGCGGTTCCAACTCTTTGGAGAAAGAAATCGTTGTTCCAAACAAAGTAGCTGTGATATAGCATGAAATGCATCAGTTCCAAGATGAGTACTTTTAGATCTTCATCTATTGAATGGGGTAGTAAAAAAGATTCCAGTGCGTCTATACCTCTTTTGTGGGGTATGGATGTATATAGTGCACATACATCAATTGTGACTAGAGTGTATTTGATGTTAGGAAGCAGAGTCACTTTGTTCATCTTGTTTAGAAAATCTGTGGAATCACGTATATAGGTGGACATATCTTTTACAAGTGGTTGCAGGTACATATCCACAAATTTCCCGATGGGTTCATGGATCGATGTTTTGGTCGAGACAATAGGTCTGAAAGGTGGTTGTTGTAGACACTTATGTATTTTGGGCAGCATGTGAATGCTGGGACATTTCGGATTGGGTTGAATCAAGTATTTTAGATCCTTTTGGGAAAGTGTTCCCATGAGTGAAGCTTTCTCGAGGATGGTTTTCAGAATTTTTGAAAATGCTTGTGTGGGATCTGAAATTAGTTTCATGTAGAGTTGTTCATCATTTACATGGGCTGTGACACTGAGATGATAGTAATCATGATCCAGAATTACTAATGCTCCTCCTTTATCAGCTCTGCAGCAGGTAATGTTCTGATTGTTGGTGATTTCTCGTAGAGCCCTATAATCTTTGGTACCAAAGTTCTTTATCTTGGGTGGAGTTTTTTTGTGGTGGTCTTGTAATGCCTTAAGGGTTATTGTCTCATATGAATCCAGTATTTTATGACTAACAGGGGCCATAAATTGGCTCTTGGCTTTCAGTTCTTTACACGCGTGTTGGATGTTGGGGCCCGTTGGAGGGTTCACATTAGTGAAGAAATGGCGTAATCGGAGATTTCGCATAAATTTGTAAAAACAAATTTCAGTCTCTAATTGATTAGAATGGTATATGGGGACGAAAGAAGTCCCTTTTTGTAAAACCTTCATCTGGTTTGATGATAGTTGAATTCGAGATATGTTTATGACAAGTTGGTTTTGCTCCTGGTTGCCTGAGCTATCGACGTGGTTGTTTGCTCTGGGGCGGGTTCTGCTCCGCCTGAGTCTTCGTGGGTAACTGGACCTTTCTCCAAAAAATGCACACCAGAAGTGGTGGGAATAGATTTAGAAATGCTTGCCTCTGAGTGAACCACGGTATCTGATCTAGTGATGTCAGTTTGTGGAGTTGTTCTAGGGGGTTTGTGTTGTGGTGGACCTCGTCTTTGATAGGAAGACCCTTCAGAAGAAGTTTCATCGGAAGATTGATTTGTGGAAGATCTTTGTTGTCTGCGTTGGGCATAGACCTCAGCCCAACTATAAACTTCCCCCAGCTTGTAGTCCATAGTGTCTCTTTTGTATTTTCTTATTTTCCTATCATTGATCTCTTTTGTATATTTGTCTAATTGGATATTGATGTCTTGTAGAGCTTTATCCAGTTCGTCCTTGTTCATGTTTTTGTCTAGATTGTTATGAATTTGACCTATTTCTTTTTCAAGGTCTGAAATGACTTTGGAAAGTTCTTCTACAATCAAAAGAATTAGGTCGAGGGAACAACGATTTAAAATAGCGTACCATCGTTCCGAGAACTTCGGGTTGTTCCTGCAGAGAGTCGGTTTAAGGGCAATACGTAGCCCTCTCGGGATGCGCTGGTCTTTGTGGTATCTCACTAATGTTCCAGCGTGTAAACGCTGACTGATGATTCTCTTAGACATGTACAATAGTTGTCTCAGCATGCTGGGGTTAGAAAAAGTACTGGAAGATGTGGGGTCCACCTCCTTTACGAGTGAATATATCCTTTTGGTTTCTTCAATATCAAATCCAAATGTGTCTGCACGGTTTGCAGTGAGGTTAGATATTTCTTCGTACGACATTTTCAAAGCAGGGTGCTCACACAAGGTAGCCAGAAATTGTATACAAACGGAGTGGTGGTGTGGCACACCTAAGGGTTTAAAGTGTAATCCAGTAGTACTGTGCAATAAGCTTTTTATTGACTTTTCTGGGCGCCTCAAGAATGTTTCTCTCCCGGCCGGTAAGAGAACAAATTGGAAACAGTATCAAGGGGGGCGTAGGAACATCCCACGCTGAATCTTGAGGAGCACCAATGGGCCTTGGCCTCTAAATTATCAAACGTTGCTTCTATTTAAAGTTGAATATATCTTTATTCCAATTGTATCATCATTGTTGTATATTTAAACATCATATAATCAACCGTAGATTTGTCATTGGAGTCGACATTAACGTTTCAATCCTTTATGAATCCCATAATTAATCCCAATGCATTTCGGGACTTGGAGTCCCTTCATCAGGGGATCTATTGAGGAGATAAACATCGTATTAGGGCGGACATAAGAATAGGGCTCATCTAACACACGAGTGAGTATAGTGAAAAGAAAGTAAGTGCTCCGCGTAAAAGTTGTGGCATCACAGACCAAACTCAGGTATTAACTATATGGTCCATCCCGAATCGAGGTAGTGAAAACATGCAAGTGGTTTAAAGCTCGAAAAATCAGAAGCTGTAGAAATCATGACACGAAAGAAACGAAAATCAGATGGAATTTAACGTAAATCCCTGTTAAAATACCACGGTGATAGTAAATGCGAAAACAAAAAGTCACAGACAGGGATAGTCGAGGGTGCAGGAGCCAACACAGAAACACTAAACAATATTGTCAGCGTGAATAAACCCAAGTGCTCAGTATTGACGGACCCTAAAGTCCAATATAAAATGCCTAGTAGGACTCACCGAAGGGTCGAGCGTGTTGTTAGTAATCTAGCGTTTCCGCGTTCTGTGCAAGTAATGGCGTGCAGGGGCGGGTAATAAAGTAAAAAACGGACTAACGAGATAAGGACGGGCAAACTGAACGGTGACATAAAGAACGGACTCAGGGGAACAAATGGCATGTGAGGTGGTGGATGATTAGAAAACGGACCACTTGAAAAGGCTGAGGCGCCTGAACACTAACAAGGGACTAAACATGAAAAAACTGTCGAGTAAATTAACCAGTGGACATAATTCAGATCATGAAGCAATAATTCTTGACAATATGGTTTAAACATTATGGAATAAGAAGGAGTATGATATATATGCACATTAAAAGACAAGGGAGTTAAACAAAGAATATACGAAGGTAAGGAAACTGAATTTAAGGAAAGTTTAGAAAAGGAAAGTGGAAAGTTGAAGAAAAATGGTTAAGTGAAGATGAGCTAGATAGATATTAGACAAAACAGTACTTATAAGAAACAACTGTATTCTGTACGGTCATTCAGACCAAAGGTTGACAAGAGTCCAAAATTTTCATCCAAATTAACTCTCGTTGTAAAAGTCTCTTGTGATTGTCAACTCCCGGTCTCAAGGGGACAACCTCCAGTGCAAGGAATCTCAGCTGACTGATGTTATGTGAAGCAGATATAAAATGTGCCGCCAACGGGGATTTTACATTCTGGGTTCTAATGGTACTTTTATGTTCCGTTAAACGGATCTTTAATTTTCTCTCAGTCTTTCCCACGTATGGTAAACCACATGGGCATTTTAGTAGATACACCAAGTTCATTGAGTCACATGTAGCATTGGTTTTAAGGTGTATGACTTTGCCCGTACGTGGATGATTGATGGAATTGCCACTGATTATATTGTGACAGTGACCGCAATTGTGGCATGGTTTCGTTCCAGAAAAGGTTTCGACTCTGTGAGGTGGGCTGTGTTCTAACATGTTTTTTAAGTTCTTTGCTCTTTGGTAGGCAAACAAGGGGGTGCTGTTGAAGATTCCCTGAAAGTCAGGTTCTAGTTGTACCATTGACCAATTGTGTAGAAGGATTTTTTTGATGTTTGGGCTATTTGAAGAATATTTTGACACAAATACCGGTCTCTCAAGTTTTTTTTGGCGTGTGCACTGAGACAATAATTCTTCTCTGGTTTTTGTCTTTATGCGTTCTTGAGCAGCTGATAAAATCGTGTCTGGGTATTTTCTGTCTCTGTATTTATGTAAGATGTTGGTTTCAAATTTTAGATAATCTTGAGTTTCAGAGCAGATTCTTTTAGCCCGTAACAATTGGGAGTATGGTAAATGTCTCTTCAAGGAAGATGGATGGCAGCTGGTGTATAGTAGGGCGTTGTTACGATCCGTTTCTTTGATGTACAAACTGGTATTTATTCTGCCATTGTTGATGGAGACCTGAATGTCTAGAAAAGGCAAACTGTTAGGATCAATGTTGTGAGTGAACCGTATGTGATCGTCAACCTGGTTTAGGTATGTCAAAAATTCAACTATCTCTTCTGGAGCCCCAGACCAAATTAGAAAAATATCATCTATATATCTCCAGTAGGTTTGGATTTTATTGCGCCATTGAGGAATTTCAAGAATGTTGTCGATTTCTAGCCGATGCATAAACAAATTAGCGTAGCTCGGCGCTGCGCAATTTCCCATGGCGGTTCCAACTCTTTGGAGAAAGAAATCGTTGTTCCAAACAAAGTAGCTGTGATATAGCATGAAATGCATCAGTTCCAAGATGAGTACTTTTAGATCTTCATCTATTGAATGGGGTAGTAAAAAAGATTCCAGTGCGTCTATACCTCTTTTGTGGGGTATGGATGTATATAGTGCACATACATCAATTGTGACTAGAGTGTATTTGATGTTAGGAAGCAGAGTCACTTTGTTCATCTTGTTTAGAAAATCTGTGGAATCACGTATATAGGTGGACATATCTTTTACAAGTGGTTGCAGGTACATATCCACAAATTTCCCGATGGGTTCATGGATCGATGTTTTGGTCGAGACAATAGGTCTGAAAGGTGGTTGTTGTAGACACTTATGTATTTTGGGCAGCATGTGAATGCTGGGACATTTCGGATTGGGTTGAATCAAGTATTTTAGATCCTTTTGGGAAAGTGTTCCCATGAGTGAAGCTTTCTCGAGGATGGTTTTCAGAATTTTTGAAAATGCTTGTGTGGGATCTGAAATTAGTTTCATGTAGAGTTGTTCATCATTTACATGGGCTGTGACACTGAGATGATAGTAATCATGATCCAGAATTACTAATGCTCCTCCTTTATCAGCTCTGCAGCAGGTAATGTTCTGATTGTTGGTGATTTCTCGTAGAGCCCTATAATCTTTGGTACCAAAGTTCTTTATCTTGGGTGGAGTTTTTTTGTGGTGGTCTTGTAATGCCTTAAGGGTTATTGTCTCATATGAATCCAGTATTTTATGACTAACAGGGGCCATAAATTGGCTCTTGGCTTTCAGTTCTTTACACGCGTGTTGGATGTTGGGGCCCGTTGGAGGGTTCACATTAGTGAAGAAATGGCGTAATCGGAGATTTCGCATAAATTTGTAAAAACAAATTTCAGTCTCTAATTGTTTGCCTACCAAAGAGCAAAGAACTTAAAAAACATGTTAGAACACAGCCCACCTCACAGAGTCGAAACCTTTTCTGGAACGAAACCATGCCACAATTGCGGTCACTGTCACAATATAATCAGTGGCAATTCCATCAATCATCCACGTACGGGCAAAGTCATACACCTTAAAACCAATGCTACATGTGACTCAATGAACTTGGTGTATCTACTAAAATGCCCATGTGGTTTACCATACGTGGGAAAGACTGAGAGAAAATTAAAGATCCGTTTAACGGAACATAAAAGTGCCATTAGAACCCAGAATGTAAAATCCCCGTTGGCGGCACATTTTATATCTGCTTCACATAACATCAGTCAGCTGAGATTCCTTGCACTGGAGGTTGTCCCCTTGAGACCGGGAGTTGACAATCACAAGAGACTTTTACAACGAGAGTTAATTTGGATGAAAATTTTGGACTCTTGTCAACCTTTTGGTCTGAATGACCGTACAGAATACAGTTGTTTCTTATAAGTACTGTTTTGTCTAATATCTATCTAGCTCATCTTCACTTAACCATTTTTCTTCAACTTTCCACTTTCCTTTTCTGAACTTTCCTTAAATTCAGTTTCCTTACCTTCGTATATTCTTTGTTTAACTCCCTTGTCTTTTAATGTGCATATATATCATACTCCTTCTTATGCCATAATGTTTAAACCATATTGTCAAGAATTATTGCTTCATGATCTGAATTATGTCCACTGGTTAATTTACTCGACAGTTTTTTCATGTTTAGTCCCTTGTTAGTGTTCAGGCGCCTCAGCCTTTTCAAGTGGTCCGTTTTCTAATCATCCACCACCTCACATGCCATTTGTTCCCCTGAGTCCGTTCTTTATGTCACCGTTCAGTTTGCCCGTCCTTATCTCGTTAGTCCGTTTTTTACTTTATTACCCGCCCCTGCACGCCATTACTTGCACAGAACGCGGAAACGCTAGATTACTAACAACACGCTCGACCCTTCGGTGAGTCCTACTAGGCATTTTATATTGGACTTTAGGGTCCGTCAATACTGAGCACTTGGGTTTATTCACGCTGACAATATTGTTTAGTGTTTCTGTGTTGGCTCCTGCACCCTCGACTATCCCTGTCTGTGACTTTTTGTTTTCGCATTTACTATCACCGTGGTATTTTAACAGGGATTTACGTTAAATTCCATCTGATTTTCGTTTCTTTCGTGTCATGATTTCTACAGCTTCTGATTTTTCGAGCTTTAAACCACTTGCATGTTTTCACTACCTCGATTCGGGATGGACCATATAGTTAATACCTGAGTTTGGTCTGTGATGCCACAACTTTTACGCGGAGCACTTACTTTCTTTTCACTATACTCACTCGTGTGTTAGATGAGCCCTATTCTTATGTCCGCCCTAATACGATGTTTATCTCCTCAATAGATCCCCTGATGAAGGGACTCCAAGTCCCGAAATGCATTGGGATTAATTATGGGATTCATAAAGGATTGAAACGTTAATGTCGACTCCAATGACAAATCTACGGTTGATTATATGATGTTTAAATATACAACAATGATGATACAATTGGAATAAAGATATATTCAACTTTAAATAGAAGCAACGTTTGATAATTTAGAGGCCAAGGCCCATTGGTGCTCCTCAAGATTCAGCGTGGGATGTTCCTACGCCCCCCTTGATACTGTTTCCAATTTGTTCTCTTACCGGCCGGGAGAGAAACATTCTTGAGGCGCCCAGAAAAGTCAATAAAAAGCTTATTGCACAGTACTACTGGATTACACTTTAAACCCTTAGGTGTGCCACACCACCACTCCGTTTGTATACAATTTCTGGCTACCTTGTGTGAGCACCCTGCTTTGAAAATGTCGTACGAAGAAATATCTAACCTCACTGCAAACCGTGCAGACACATTTGGATTTGATATTGAAGAAACCAAAAGGATATATTCACTCGTAAAGGAGGTGGACCCCACATCTTCCAGTACTTTTTCTAACCCCAGCATGCTGAGACAACTATTGTACATGTCTAAAAGAATCATCAATCAGCGTTTACACGCTGGAACATTAGTGAGATACCACAAAGACCAGCGCATCCCGAGAGGGCTACGTATTGCCCTTAAACCGACTCTCTGCAGGAACAACCCGAAGTTCTCGGAACGATGGTACGCTATTTTAAATCGTTGTTCCCTCGACCTAATTCTTTTGATTGTAGAAGAACTTTCCAAAGTCATTTCAGACCTTGAAAAAGAAATAGGTCAAATTCATAACAATCTAGACAAAAACATGAACAAGGACAAACTGGATAAAGCTCTACAAGACATCAATATCCAATTAGACAAATATACAAAAGAGATCAATGATAGGAAAATAAGAAAATACAAAAGAGACACTATGGACTACAAGCTGGGGGAAGTTTATAGTTGGGCTGAGGTCTATGCCCAACGCAGACAACAAAGATCTTCCACAAATCAATCTTCCGATGAAACTTCTTCTGAAGGGTCTTCCTATCAAAGACGAGGTCCACCACAACACAAACCCCCTAGAACAACTCCACAAACTGACATCACTAGATCAGATACCATGGTTCACTCAGAGGCAAGCATTTCTAAATCTATTCCCACCACTTCTGGTGTGCATTTTTTGGAGAAAGGTCCAGTTACCCACGAAGACTCAGGCGGAGCAGAACCCGCCCCAGAGCAAACAACCACGTCGATAGCTCAGGCAACCAGGAGCAAAACCAACTTGTCATAAACATATCTCGAATTCAACTATCATCAAACCAGATGAAGGTTTTACAAAAAGGGACTTCTTTCGTCCCCATATACCATTCTAATCAATTAGAGACTGAAATTTGTTTTTACAAATTTATGCGAAATCTCCGATTACGCCATTTCTTCACTAATGTGAACCCTCCAACGGGCCCCAACATCCAACACGCGTGTAAAGAACTGAAAGCCAAGAGCCAATTTATGGCCCCTGTTAGTCATAAAATACTGGATTCATATGAGACAATAACCCTTAAGGCATTACAAGACCACCACAAAAAAACTCCACCCAAGATAAAGAACTTTGGTACCAAAGATTATAGGGCTCTACGAGAAATCACCAACAATCAGAACATTACCTGCTGCAGAGCTGATAAAGGAGGAGCATTAGTAATTCTGGATCATGATTACTATCATCTCAGTGTCACAGCCCATGTAAATGATGAACAACTCTACATGAAACTAATTTCAGATCCCACACAAGCATTTTCAAAAATTCTGAAAACCATCCTCGAGAAAGCTTCACTCATGGGAACACTTTCCCAAAAGGATCTAAAATACTTGATTCAACCCAATCCGAAATGTCCCAGCATTCACATGCTGCCCAAAATACATAAGTGTCTACAACAACCACCTTTCAGACCTATTGTCTCGACCAAAACATCGATCCATGAACCCATCGGGAAATTTGTGGATATGTACCTGCAACCACTTGTAAAAGATATGTCCACCTATATACGTGATTCCACGGATTTTCTAAACAAGATGAACAAAGTGACTCTGCTTCCTAACATCAAATATACTCTAGTCACAATTGATGTATGTGCACTATATACATCCATACCCCACAAAAGAGGTATAGACGCACTGGAATCTTTTTTACTACCCCATTCAATAGATGAAGATCTAAAAGTACTCATCTTGGAACTGATGCATTTCATGCTATATCACAGCTACTTTGTTTGGAACAACGATTTCTTTCTCCAAAGAGTTGGAACCGCCATGGGAAATTGCGCAGCGCCGAGCTACGCTAATTTGTTTATGCATCGGCTAGAAATCGACAACATTCTTGAAATTCCTCAATGGCGCAATAAAATCCAAACCTACTGGAGATATATAGATGATATTTTTCTAATTTGGTCTGGGGCTCCAGAAGAGATAGTTGAATTTTTGACCTACCTAAACCAGGTTGACGATCACATACGGTTCACTCACAACATTGATCCTAACAGTTTGCCTTTTCTAGACATTCAGGTCTCCATCAACAATGGCAGAATAAATACCAGTTTGTACATCAAAGAAACGGATCGTAACAACGCCCTACTATACACCAGCTGCCATCCATCTTCCTTGAAGAGACATTTACCATACTCCCAATTGTTACGGGCTAAAAGAATCTGCTCTGAAACTCAAGATTATCTAAAATTTGAAACCAACATCTTACATAAATACAGAGACAGAAAATACCCAGACACGATTTTATCAGCTGCTCAAGAACGCATAAAGACAAAAACCAGAGAAGAATTATTGTCTCAGTGCACACGCCAAAAAAAACTTGAGAGACCGGTATTTGTGTCAAAATATTCTTCAAATAGCCCAAACATCAAAAAAATCCTTCTACACAATTGGTCAATGGTACAACTAGAACCTGACTTTCAGGGAATCTTCAACAGCACCCCCTTGTTTGCCTACCAAAGAGCAAAGAACTTAAAAAACATGTTAGAACACAGCCCACCTCACAGAGTCGAAACCTTTTCTGGAACGAAACCATGCCACAATTGCGGTCACTGTCACAATATAATCAGTGGCAATTCCATCAATCATCCACGTACGGGCAAAGTCATACACCTTAAAACCAATGCTACATGTGACTCAATGAACTTGGTGTATCTACTAAAATGCCCATGTGGTTTACCATACGTGGGAAAGACTGAGAGAAAATTAAAGATCCGTTTAACAGAACATAAAAGTACCATTAGAACCCAGAATGTAAAATCCCCGTTGGCGGCACATTTTATATCTGCTTCACATAACATCAGTCAGCTGAGATTCCTTGCACTGGAGGTTGTCCCCTTGAGACCGGGAGTTGACAATCACAAGAGACTTTTACAACGAGAGTTAATTTGGATGAAAATTTTGGACTCTTGTCAACCTTTTGGTCTGAATGACCGTACAGAATACAGTTGTTTCTTATAAGTACTGTTTTGTCTAATATCTATCTAGCTCATCTTCACTTAACCATTTTTCTTCAACTTTCCACTTTCCTTTTCTGAACTTTCCTTAAATTCAGTTTCCTTACCTTCGTATATTCTTTGTTTAACTCCCTTGTCTTTTAATGTGCATATATATCATACTCCTTCTTATTCCATAATGTTTAAACCATATTGTCAAGAATTATTGCTTCATGATCTGAATTATGTCCACTGGTTAATTTACTCGACAGTTTTTTCATGTTTAGTCCCTTGTTAGTGTTCAGGCGCCTCAGCCTTTTCAAGTGGTCCGTTTTCTAATCATCCACCACCTCACATGCCATTTGTTCCCCTGAGTCCGTTCTTTATGTCACCGTTCAGTTTGCCCGTCCTTATCTCGTTAGTCCGTTTTTTACTTTATTACCCGCCCCTGCACGCCATTACTTGCACAGAACGCGGAAACGCTAGATTACTAACAACACGCTCGACCCTTCGGTGAGTCCTACTAGGCATTTTATATTGGACTTTAGGGTCCGTCAATACTGAGCACTTGGGTTTATTCACGCTGACAATATTGTTTAGTGTTTCTGTGTTGGCTCCTGCACCCTCGACTATCCCTGTCTGTGACTTTTTGTTTTCGCATTTACTATCACCGTGGTATTTTAACAGGGATTTACGTTAAATTCCATCTGATTTTCGTTTCTTTCGTGTCATGATTTCTACAGCTTCTGATTTTTCGAGCTTTAAACCACTTGCATGTTTTCACTACCTCGATTCGGGATGGACCATATAGTTAATACCTGAGTTTGGTCTGTGATGCCACAACTTTTACGCGGAGCACTTACTTTCTTTTCACTATACTCACTCGTGTGTTAGATGAGCCCTATTCTTATGTCCGCCCTAATACGATGTTTATCTCCTCAATAGATCCCCTGATGAAGGGACTCCAAGTCCCGAAATGCATTGGGATTAATTATGGGATTCATAAAGGATTGAAACGTTAATGTCGACTCCAATGACAAATCTACGGTTGATTATATGATGTTTAAATATACAACAATGATGATACAATTGGAATAAAGATATATTCAACTTTAAATAGAAGCAACGTTTGATAATTTAGAGGCCAAGGCCCATTGGTGCTCCTCAAGATTCAGCGTGGGATGTTCCTACGCCCCCCTTGATACTGTTTCCAATTTGTTCCCTTACCGGCCGGGAGAGAAACATTCTTGAGGCGCCCAGAAAAGTCAATAAAAAGCTTATTGCACAGTACTACTGGATTACACTTTAAACCCTTAGGTGTGCCACACCACCACTCCGTTTAAGTCCCAGAAACACAAGAAGCGGAAGAAGTCCAAGCGCTCTGACTTCACTGCGTTCATCAAAATCATCCGACAAGATTAGGGAGCGTCTGCCTTACAGGTATCGTGAGTCGGTGGGCTTGATCCTTGGTCTGCTCCACTCTTCCCCGATTTTCCCAGAGCCCGAGCCATACTCTCTCAGGCTGTTGCCGATGGGACAGACGTGGCTAAGTTCACCATCCAATATGGAGTTGACATGAACGACTCGCTGGGCAGAGTGATTTTTTTCGCCCGTGGCCTTGCAGCACCAGGCCTGGCTGAGAATATCTGGCTTTTCAGGGGATGTCCAGGCTTCCCTCGTGGACATGCCCTTTGATGGCTTTCACCTTTTTGGAAACCAACGCTGGAGCCCTTCAAGAACAACAGGCCCTTGGGCTTGTCTATGGCCCCTTGTCAACCCCAGTCTGCCTTCCGCCCCTTTTGTCGTCATGAAACAAGTCCCTAACTGCACTTATACCCTCCCAGCCAGCAGGTTCCCCAGTCTTTTTGTGGCTGAGGACGTGGGTCCCATAGAGACTGGGACAGGGAGCTAGCGGTCTGGTTAGTTCACTACCCCATCCCTCTCCCACTAGGCAGCTACTGCCTCCAACCCTCTTTAGTCTGCCCTCAGACCATCACGGGCATCTGGTGAGAGGCAGGATATGCCATCACCTCCCATCATGGGCGGTCACTAACAGCTGACCCTTGGGTATTCCAGATAGTCCAAAGGGGCTTCTCCCTCCCCTTTGTTGCAACCCCACCACCCATGCCACCCACGTGTGATCGGCTAACAGAGGGCAATCTCTCCTAGCTCCAAGAAGTGTAGGTTCCCTTGGCCAAAGGAGCCATAGAGAAGATGCCTGTATCAGATGTAGGTCATCGTTGTTATTACCGCTACATTCTGGTGCCAAAGAAGGACAGAGGACTTTGTCCTATCCTGGGTCTGCACCTTCTCAACCTCTTCTTGAAAAAGAAGTTCAAAATGCTCATATTCGCCCACATTTTTTCTGCCCTAGATACAGGAGACTGGATGGTAGCATTGGACTTGCAGGATGCTTATTTCCACTTCCCTGCCCTCTCTGCCCACATCCTATGGTATCTACGAATCACGGAGGTCCAAGAGCACTTTCAGGTTGCTGCTCCACCTTTTGGCTTTACCATCTTCCCTCAGGTGTTCACCAAGGTGATGGCAGTGGTCACAGCCCATCTGCAGCAGTCAGGGATTCCAGTCTTCCCCTACATCGATGACTTTCTGTTGTAGGCAAGCTCGTCTAAGGCAGTCATCACCCACCTTCAGACTATGGTGAGCCTCCTGCACTCACTGGGGTTCACTATTAAAATGCCAAAGTTGCACCTGACTCCCTCTCAGACTCTCCCTTTCATCTGAGCTGCTCTGGACACTGCAGTTTCAGGCCTATCCTCCTGAGCAGCGAGTCCAGGATATTTAAGCTATGCATTAGATGTTTCAACCTCTATCCTGGATTTCGGTGAGGTTGACTCTGAGGCTGTTGAGTATCATGGCCCCCTGCTTGTAACTCATGCCCCTTGGCATATGCAGTGAGACCTGCATGCCCTTTGGGCACAGCATCCGAGGAATCTCTCCGACATGGTCTAGATCTCGGAAGGAATTGCTAAAGACCCCTCTACCTCTCCAACTAGTTCTAACAGTGATGACAGATGCGTCACTCCTGGCTTGGGGCGGCCTTCTGGGAGAGGTAGAGATCAGAGGACTCTGCTCTCTGGCGGACTCTGAGCTCCACATAAACTTGTTGGAGCTTCAGCAGATTCACTTGGCATTAAAAGCCTTTCTTCCTTCGATCAAGGGAAGGGTGGTGCATGTGTTCAAGTACACCACCACCACCATGTGGTACTGGAACAAACAGTGTGGGGTGCTGTTGTGGACCCTGTGTCAAGATTCCCGGCGCCTCTGGACATGGCTGGATTGTGAGGGTGTTCCCCTGGTGGTGGAGCACCTTACGGGATCTCTGAATCCCAGAGTGGATGAACTCAGCCGAAGATGCCTAGTGGATTACAAGTGGCGTCTCCTTCCAGAGTTGGTACAAGGTGTCTTTCTGCAGTGGGGAGATCAAGTTAGTGCAGTTCACTACTGGAGATAATGTACAAGGTCTGTCGTTTTGTGTGCTTAAGTTTCCAAGGCAACTCTCCCCAGAGTTTCTGGTGAGGAGCAGGAGCAAATGATTTCCTTGTTATTTACGGCAATTATTATCATTATGCTCCATAAAGCCATTATGGATCCTCCACTCTCACATTGTAGAGGTCATGTTATTTAACCTGTACTCCAACGATGTGCATGCATGGTCCTGGATCACCCTTGATTCTGTTTTATTCTCGAAGCTTGATGTAGATGAGAGAAGAACGTGTGAGCTATTTGAGTACAATTGGATAGTTGCCATACATCTCTCATGTTGTGTTACAAAGATGTAGCTCCTGAAAATTTTAAGGCTAAATTTACAGAAAAATAGTCTATCCTGAAGCCAATTTCATGCAAAGTTTGTTATCCCCCAAATAATCCCAGCTCCCGGGGGAACATCTGCAGTTTTTTTATACAAAGAGCTCCACTGTCCCTGAAATCTCATAATTAACCACCTACCATCTGTGTCTTAGATCAAGTTAGCACATATAGGCTGAATCTCTTGGATATTAAGATGCCCACCCGATTATTTCTTCTTGTGGGCCAGTAAATATGTAGATTCTCTCTCTCCATCACCAACTCTGGTCCCTGTAGGCAAGAGATAGCCTTTAAGTCCGTAATATTTTCTTCTTTTTCACAAGATGACAGACCTTTGGTGTAGAGCGAGAGGGTTGTTAGATTTATAATATGCACCATATGTTTGAGGATGCTTTATATTTGAACGCTCTGTCAATCGCACAAAAATGAAGTATATTGTTCACCATTCCCTATTCAGGTAAATAAGTGTAAATTTGTGTTGAGTGCATATGATACCCTAAATCCTCTTTTTGGTTTCTTCTATAGTCACTATCCAGTTACAAGATTACAATGAAAGCAGAGAAGGGTAAGGTAAAAGTGAAAGGATATAACAGGAGTGCTAGCAGAAAGTGTAATGAAACTTGTGTCCGATCCACAACATTGGAACAGTGGTGGCCTGCAAGTGACCTCCTTTGATATTACTTTACCCACTAAGAGTGTGTATGGTCAATAATACTTTCCCAGGCTTTTGAATGGTTTTATGTGATAATCTTGGAAAAAGAAGAATATACATGATAGAAAAAATACATGGCCTACAAATGTGAAATGTAACATGTTCTGCTCTAATCGTTCTTAAATTCTGGGTTTTTAAATACTGAGGTAATAATGGTATACCAGTCATATTAATCCTGAGACTATATGTTTATGGGTTAAAGCTGTGGTTCTACACATTATAGCCACCCATAGCACAGCAAGATATGAAACGTGCTACTCTACTTCAGAAACAGGCAAGAAAAGACTGGCAGTGTTGTTGCACAGTATCAATTTCCAGTGAAAGACATATGTTTGCCAGTGAGATTGTCTTGCTCAAGTGTCCTTCTCTTTCTTTGATAAGTTTGCTAGTGTGATTGCAATTCGGTTTGTTCCTAGCCGTTTGTTGATTTCCCCATTAATGATTTAAAATATAGAGGAGTGCACAAAGAAAGAGATAAAGAAATTCATCATTGCCAGGAAACCTTTGTGGTTGCAATACTAAATAATCTTCTGTGATTCCAATTGTAAATATTTTCCTTGTAAAGTTCAGTACTTCACTCATGGGGGCCAGAATCATTTCCTCATGTAGATACCACATGGGGTTGAAAATCATAGGTCTCTGGTATTTTGAGGGATTCTGCTAACAAGATGGTACCCGTTGTCAAATTTCTATTCTATTTCAGAATCTTCACTGAAGGAGATTCCAAGGGCTTTAGAGATCTTTGTTTCTAAGTACTAAATACTAGAGCTTGGCCATCTTTCGTTCGTTCAGGTAGACTAGAGAACGTTGGATTCTCCCTATGGTTGCGTCTTCAAGGTCTTAATCACTCTTTTTTGGCACAGACATAATTTCAAACAGTTTATGAAGTATGTGTTTTTTCAATATATGTGAAGTAACACTCCCAGGCATATACTTAAAGCAATTACACAATAGATTAAACAAACAAACTAGTTCAGTTTAGAAAAAATACATTTTTAATTTGGTTAAAAAAAGATAATAAAAATCAGTGCATTGATCAGACTTAATAAAATGACAATATAATGATACATGTGTATTCACAGAAAAATTAAAAAGAGGTTAGATGGCATCCGGTTTTAAAACATTGTTATGATCTTTCTTACAGAAATTTGATGGTAAAAGTCCTGATGAAGGCATATTCTTTATGTCGAAACGCGTCGACCGGATGCCATCTAACCTCTTTTTAATTTTTCTGTGAATACACATGTATCATTATATTGTCATTTTATTAAGTCTGATCAATGCACTGATTTTTATTATCTTTTTTTAACCAAATTAAAAATGTATTTTTTCTAAACTGAACTAGTTTGTTTGTTTAATCTATTGTGTAATTGCTTTAAGTATATGCCTGGGAGTGTTACTTCACATATATTGTTTACCCTGTCCCAGGATATTGATCCGTATCAGGGGGTCCTTGTTGTTAACACAGTATGTGTTTTTTCATCCTTGATCTGCCTTAACCTTGACTCAGCCTCTGCAACTCTGCCGATTTGAACTAAATCATGAAGTTCAGTGAGCCATTGCAGAATTAAGTCCATGGATGAGTTAAGGTCTGTGTATACTTTGATTGGTGAGCAAGGTACTGGAGGGCCAGCTTTTGTGCATTTGGCAATTTTTTAGGTGTTTAGTTCCTATATGTATTTCTATCAATTGTGTGACATGTTGGAGGATCAAGCAATATATCAGTTGTTACCAAGCATGCCTTTACTGCACGTCTTACAGCATGTTGACCTTTTCAACGAGATGTATTACACTGTGGTACTTTACGATACATTGGCAATGGTACTGACTGATATTCTGGCTAACTCAAATGCTACTAGCGGTCTTGCAGCACTGGTTGTGCCACCCACATGACTTGCCCTGTAAACGTGTCTCAGACTTGCCATTGCAGTGTCTGTGAGCGCAGTTTTAAACTACCATGTCGACCTGGCAAGTGCAGCCACTTGCCAGGCCCTAACATTCTCTTCTCTACATGTGAATCACTCCTAAAGTAGGTCCATGGTAACCCCATGGGCACGGTGCAGTGTATGTGAAAGGTAGAGTACGTACTGGTGTTTTCATCGACTCCACTCCCTGCAGCCGTGGTCACCACCCTAGACTACACCGCACCTCCTGGTCTGCCGATGACGGATCCATTGACTCCGACATCCTCATCCGATGCCGCTGCCTGTCTCGAATCCAGTCACTGTCTTGTGAGAAGCATAAGACACAATCCACGACGACACCGCAGCCCTCCGTCAACTGACAACAGTGCTGCCTAGACGACATGTTGCTGCCTGCACTGAAGCTACCGACATCGCATCGTGAAGTGCACGATGCACTGCCTGTGACAACACCGCCGCCCTGGCACTGCGACAGCGCTCTTGACTTCCATCTCACGGAGTTTGATCTGCATCGGTTGCAACTTGCCCAACTTCTGCACCAACTTGCAGCACCGAAGTCCCCAACTCCTCACTGCTGCACTTCACCAAAAGGTCCTCAAAGCCGCTTCAACTCCAAGGTACTGTTTGCTGGTCTTTCCTGACACCGTAGCCAGCCCTTGACTCCGAGGTTGGACTGAACTGTTGGATTTGTTGGTCACAACCTTGTGATAGCCCTAGTTGGCATTATCAACTTCAAGGAACTATCATCAAGATAAGGAATTGCGATTCCTTAATAGCGTTTTTTAAGGAATCACTTTTTAGAACTCACAATTCCTTATGCTTGTAGGAATATTTAAATAAATAGCAATTCCTACACATTTCCTAATAGCGAATCACAAATTGGTATTCGCTATTAGGGAATGCATTCCCATTCATTCCTAAGAGGAATGAATTTTAAAGCATTCACAATTTGTGATTACCAAATAGGTAATCGCAAATTGCGAATTCAATTGCAAGGGTGCTAGCGGGGCCTAAGGCCCCTCTGATGCACCCCAAAAAAAGTTACATGTGCACATATGCCGCATACACATGCCCACATGTGTATGCCCCACATGGCACTTTGAAAAATGCCATTTTGTGCATTTTTCTAAGGATTTGTAAATTACCATCAACTTGAAGTTGATGGTAATTTCCGAATCCTTAATTTCCGAATCCTTAATGCAAAGTTGCATTTTATAAATTCTTTATGCATTGCATTTAGTGAATCGCAAATTGTGATTTCCTGAATGCATTCCCAACATAGTTATTCGCAAAAATTGTGATTACCTATTTTGCGAATGCATTTAGTTTTGATGCAGCAGAAATGGCTTTTTACCGGTTGAATCCGATTGCGACCGGTAAAAAGCTTGATGCATGTGCCCCAATATTTTTGGTGTATTCTTACGAAATTCTTACCTTTGCTAGTGTAACTTTTATTATTATTGTTTTGGTCTTGTGTTGATTAGATTAATACTGACTATTTTTCTAAACTGGTGTGATGTCCATTTTGTAGTGTTTCACTGCGCTACTGTGTGTGTTTTGTACAAATGCGTTACACATTGTCTGAGATGAGCCTGACTGCTCATGCCAAGCTACCAAGTGGGTGGGCAGGATTTATCTGGGTGTGTTAAACTCCCTTACCCTGACTAGAAGGAAGGGACACTACTTGGACAGGGTGCATACCACTGCCAACCTAAAGACCACCATTTCTAACAACCCCTAAACCCTAAAGATCCCTTACCTCCCTTTACCACTATCTGCCACTGAACCCGAACAACCCCTTACCTCCCTTTATCACTACCTATCTATGAACTCTAAAACCTCCTACAACCCCTTTTTACTACCCGCCCCCTGAACCTTAAAAACCCTTTACCGTTACCCACTGCTGAACCCCAAACACCCATAACTCCTCTATCACTAGCCCCAGAAAACCCTACACTTACTGCCCTGTACCACAGCCCTCCCCTGAACCTTGAAAACTCCATGCCTCCCTTTACCACAACCTGCCCCATAAACATGAAAAACCCTTTCCTCAGTTTACCGCTACCCACTCCTGACTTCTAAATACCCGTTGCCTTAACCCAAAAACTTTAATTTAAAATAAAAAAAAATGTGGTCAAATCTTGCAACGTAAAGTGCCTGAAAACTCTGTGGTACCTACCTGCATAGTAAACACTGACATTGTAACGTGTTGCGTGATAAAGACTCCACAGTATACATTACACACCCTCCAATATAACACTGATGATGTCAAGAGGGAAGCCTTTGAGAATCCTGCCTATTCCCCTGTATTGTTCATATCGTGATGTGCCCCGAGTTAGAAGTCAGAACCATTTTCTACTTGACCGTTTTGTACTTGTAATTGCTCATGAAATTAATCTTTGCATAGTTGTACAAGAGTTTCTCCCCCCCCCCCCCCCCCCCCAACAAATAAAACTGGCATTGGTTAGCAGTTAGGCAGTAGTTCAAACTACTAGCTGTACAAAAATCTGTTGTGTTTAATCTAATAGCCTATAATGTTGCTCGAGAACAGGTTTCTCCAACAAGTAGATTAGGAGCTACTAATAGCTCTCCAGATACCTGTAAATAGATCTCCTGTGTGTAGTCCAGTTTACTCAATTTGAGGCTTTTGTTTGGCTAAATTAATATATGTTTAGCAGAGTTGAAAAGTGTACATCTGAGACGAAAATGTGTGTCAGACCTCATAAACTTGTTTGGAGAAAAACTGTTGACTTTCTAAAATATATTTAAAGCTGAAGTTTCAGTGATGAATTGTGTGGCACTAGGGGAAACTTATTACTAATGCTATTACTTTACCGCCAGCGGTTGCAGCTATGGCTGTAATGTATTATCCGTGTAAAGGAATTCCAAATGGACAAAGCCTTTTTTATATTGCTTATGGCAACTCTGCTTGATGCACTGAAGTGATCATTTCTGACAACCCTGCACTGGGGTGACTACTGCTTGTCATCTTCCATAAGGTGGCCACCAATGTTTCCTTTTCTGATGTGGTCGTTATTACAACGCTAATCACATTAGTAGCTCATGATGATTTTCATTGAACATAAGTAGCTTTATTCCAGAAAATATTGGAGGCATGAAGTTTGACTCCGGTGAAATATGCTGAATGTGTCTTGGTGTATTTTACTCACACCAGGACACATTCAAGTACTTAAGAAAAACTACGATCTGGAAGCAGGTTATCCACTTTGTTCAGTCCCTGTATACAATTGATATGCTTGCACTGTAAGAATGACCGATCTATCAGCATGTATGAGTATTTACACGATTAACAACTTAAATACCACTATTTTTATAATTTTATTCTTTTATAGCGCTGCACATTCCATTTTAGGGTTTCATAACACTTCACATCACATGCACATTATACATTGACAATAAATCATGGAGGTGTGTAAAGCAATGTTCAGGATGCATTACATAAGACAATGAGGGTTACAAGATGTAGGAGAAGCATATCACCCTTACCAGTAGGCATTATATGTTGAGTGCATGGCAGAAAGAAACAAAGTCAAGATTTCAAATATAACGCAGTGTTTGGAGTTGTCTGTACTAATAGAACTTTATTACTACCCAAACAACCTCTTTTTTAGCAGCCTTATAATAATAGATGGAGAAAAACAGTAAGGTTTAAACCAGGCTACCTGAATTATGTGGCAGTGGAGGACCAAATTATGCAGCACTGTTGACTGAATTATGCAACAAGATTATTAAAATTATGCAGCATAATGTGGCACATTTTGTGATAGCATTACTTATTTTGACATTTTTGTACACGGTACCATTGTCTGGGAAAAGATTTCACCTTATTTATATTTGTGAAATACCCAAATACAGCAATATACAACTGCAAGCTGACCAACCAGTCAACCTTTGCTGTGAACCTACCACTTCACAAGAACACATGGTGCCACATTTTAGTAACTTTTGATCCATTTTTTTTCTAGAATTTTTGTTGTTAAAATCTGCAAATTATGCAACAGATGATAGTTTATGTGGTAGTGTGGCAAATGTTTGGAATGAGTGTTGAGGTTCCCTCTTGCTTGGAGAAGCCGGCGGCTGGGGATGCTTCATCGTCCCCCAGCAGTGAGGGTGGAACCATTTTTGCTTTCATGATTTGATTTCATTAATAGTTATTGGTCCCTAGAGGATCACACCTGACATCTTCCAAATACCCTCCTTAAGATGCGAGATTTACCCAGGCAAGGCTTTAAGTGGGATGAAAAAACGTGGGGGTCTTTCACAGGGGTGTAGCCGATGTAATTAAGGGCGTCGCTTAATAACACAGAAGCAAAAAATCTGTGCTTAGCATAGTGCGCCCCATGACTAGTATATTTGCTGCTTCTGTAATTGCAACCAGATATATAAAACAAGTCACATTGCACCTACAACAAGCCAGGACTATTAGCTTTATCAATGGTTGTTAGTATAAGGCAAATATGCAACATCTATGGCTTCGTTGTATATAACAATGAGAATCCTTCAGTTCTGAAATAGTGAGACTGTAAAAAGAACTATAACTAGTCTCTTTGAAGGTACCTCAAACGCAGTAAATGGTGGTACTGCAACAGAGTTAAGATTTGTTTTTCACCCTGATGGTGAGGGCAAAAATGGAGAGCACAATAGGGACCTGTGTCAGCACCTGCCTTTTAGAAATGCTGGTGCTGAGCACCGTTGTCCCGGCCCACTTAAAGCCCTGTTTGTACCCATTAGTCATTCTATTTTTATTTTGCCGATTGTTAAGCAGAGGTGGTGAGCCCGTCCTAACGAATGTCTTATTAAGGGGTTTGATAATGGCATAAACATGTCGGCCGCCACAGTTTTTGAGGTCGAGCCTGGGCAGCGCATGCGATGCTCTGCGAGGCATGCTGTATTGAGGTAGGCACTTGAAGCTGCGCCCACACTCTGCCCACATTTTCATTGGCTTGTCACTGTCCACTGGAAACTGTGGCTGTTCATTGGTCAAAAGGCTTAGTAGTCCCTCTTTAGCACCACCTTGTCTCATTTTGTAACCTCCCATTACAACACCACTGTTATGTGTGTTGTTGCTTGGTAGGCTTTCTTTACAGCCTCCGAGCACTAGTTTCTCAAATCGCTTTGTCCTGCCTGCTGTTGCAGGCAGGACATGTTCTCTCCTAACACTTTTTAAAATTTGTATAGCACAAATTTGCAGTGCAATAGGTCCAGCATTTGCAAGAGTTTAAGCTATTGCCATTGTAAATGACAATGCCATTTATTTATCTGCTTTAAAAACAACACATAAATAAAAGGCATTGCCATTTACAATGCCAATAGCTCAAACTCTCATAAATGCGAGACCTATTGCATTGCAAATGCTTGTTGTTCCTAAGCCCCTACACCTGCCTTTTCCTTCCATCATCTAGCCTTCCAGTGGAGCTGGAGCACACGCTGAACATGGACAGAAATAGGAAGAACAAACAGATTACTAGCGGAGAGAAGTCGGCTGCATCCAGGTTCTTATTGTACAGGGAAAAACATTGCAGTCCATTAAATTAACCACAAGCCATATTTCGGCTCATGGTCACACAGTTCGGTTAAGTGGAGAGGCTCAGATTGATCCCAGGTTACCTGCTGTCACATTGTGTAATTCTGCCACTAGATGGGCGTGGTAAATTAGGCTATTTATTGAGGGGGGGAGTAGGGTTAATAACCCATCTTAATCAAAAACCACAATCCTTGTCAGGGTGAACCACAAAAGTCACCAAATTAACGTGTGCTTAGCCCACTGGTAGCTTGCCACGTAAGCAGTAAGGCTTATCCTATATAAATATGTAAGATATCTATGCAGCATACAAACAGTAATACATTGTAAACATACCACAAGAATAATCCAAACCAATTTAGAAATAAATAGATGATCATTTAGTAAATAATTTGCAACCATAACGATGAAAATCCAATCAGTACAACTAGACATATGCAAGTTCAAAGATTTAGAATAGCACCTAAATGCACAAAGTACCACTTGTAGACATAATGCTGACCACGATGGAGCATGTGCTGGATCCAGATTAGTCTCGCTCAAAAAGTTACCTTCTGAAACTTTGACTCGATGAGTCCAGTTTGTGATGGAGGAGGTTGCGAGGAGGGAGAGTGTAGTGGGTGGTCATCGCTGTAGCACAAAGATCTAGTCAGACTACGTGGATGGTCGATGCTGGAGCTTTGCGTTGGAAGACACTTAAGGTTTTTGCTCAAGTAGCACGAAATGCTGATCTCACATTACAGGTTGTCGCTGGTGTTTGCTGTAGCACGAAGAGTCTGGTTCACTGGACCTTCACGTTTGTGCTCTGCATGGGCACCAAGATCTTGGTGTAAACGGCCCTGTTGGCTGTCGTGAAGAGCGTAAGACTTCTGGATTTCTCCTTGGAATTCAGAGGAGTGCACTCTGATGCCAACCATGGCCCGAAGTCTTGGGGAGGCATCCCTTGGGGATCAGGAACTTACTCTTGCACAGGCCTGCAGGAATCAGGAAGGGCCAGTGCCATAGGACAGCTGCGTAGTTGCAGGAAGGCTTCTGGAGCTTGTTGTATCCCTGTAGCACCGAACAGGAGGTCATTCAGCTGACCCTTGGAGTCACTTCAGGAGCCTGGGATGAAGGGAGCAAATCTAGTCTTCCTTCTCAGACAGCAGGGCAGTCCTTCTGTAGTCCTGCACACTCATACCCACTGAGAGAATCACACAGGCACTGACAGTCACACAGGCAATCACACACCCACTGAGAAATCCTTGCAGATACTGACAGTCTTACTCACACACCCACTGACAAACCTATGCAGATACTCGTACACCCACTTACAGACCCATTGCATCCACTTACACATGTACTTACAGACCTAACGAGGCACCTCCAACACCCACTCTTAGACCCACACAGGCAGTCACACACCCACCTCTAGACTCATGCAGTTACTCAGACAACCACTCACAACACAGACCTACTCAAACCCCCCACACATGCTCACTGACCTATACAGGCACTCATAGAGACACTCATGCAGGTACTCACACACCTACTTACAGACCCATGCTTCCTCACACACCTACTCACACAGCTATGCAGGCACTAACAGATCTACTCACAGAGCCACATAGAAACACACCCACAAAACCACTCATACAGCCACTAAGACCCACACAGGCACTCACATACCCACTCACAGACCTATAGCCCCACTCGCACTGCAACTCACAAACCCACACAGGCACTCAAACCCACTCACAGACCTATAGCTCCACTCACACACCCACACAGGCACTCACACACCCAATTACAGACCCATAGCTCCACTTACCTACAGACCACTCGACTCACACACCCAATCCGAGCCTGACACAGGCATTCACCCGCTCAAAGACCCACAAAACCACTTGCACCCATTAACAGACCCAGACATACCCTCATACACCCACTCACAGGCCCACACAGAGGGACAAATACTCAGAGACACACTTGTACAGTCATACAACCACTGACAAACCCACTCGGACACTCACTTAGAGACTCATTCACACACCCGCTCATAGACCCACACAGGCACTCTTACGCAGGAGTGTACTAAGGGGCCAATATTTATACCTGATGCCAGCTTTGAAGTGGGAAAAACTTCTAGACTTCTGGATGTCTGGAGTTATAAAAGGCTAGTGTGAAGCTCTTTATGTGTGTGCTGAGGCAGCTCCTAGAAGTGGAAGTGTGTGGGAGGTGAGATCTCTGCACTCTTATCTGGTCAGGGTGGCCCATCCTGCCAACACCCAGCCCCCTTTTGTGATACTGTCTGGGAGAAATACACAAAGTCCAACTGCTAACTACATCTATTCATGTGACCGAGGATTTGCGCTGTAGGCACCAAATGGTTAGGCAAATAACAAGCCAACTTTCTAAAAGTGTCATTTTCAGAATTGTTCCTTAAAATTCGACTTAACCATTAAATAGGGTTTTAAATGATTCTTTTGAGACCAAACATGACATTTTGACCACTTACTTAATGTATCACGGTAACCCAATGTTATTCTATGGGAGAGGTAGGCCTTACAGTAGTGAAAGACAAATGTAAGAGTGTTTTACTACAAAAAAATGTAAAAGTGAAAATTCCATGTCCAACTTTTTAAATACACTACACCCTGCCCTATGGGCTGTTCCGGGTCTAACCTAAGGGTTACATATATGGATTAAAAAGGAAGGCTTAGGCCTTGCAAAAGGTTTATTTTGCCAGGTTAAAACTGCACACAGGCTGCTATTGCAGACCAGAGACATGTTTAAAAAGGTTACTTCATTAGGTGGCACAAAGCGTACTGCAGGCCCATTAGTGATAAGCAAACAAATGATGGACGGAATGCTGAATATATCCTTCATTCATCTCCAGTCAAAAGATCTGGGTTAAATCCATTGTTCTTTTGCTCACTATAGATGGATTTAACCCTGATCTCTCGACTGGGGGAATGTTTTGATTTGTTCTGCATTCCGTCCATCAATTGTATGTCTTTTGCTTTCTGCCCTAAGCGCACCGGGTATTCCCAGACGTGGGTCCCAGGCACACTGTGCCACTGGATTCAAGCTATCCTGGCTGATGAGGGGTGAAACCCTTAAACCGGTACTAGGATGCTTGTTTCCGGTCCAGGGAGATCCCGACTTCGCAGTTCGGGCTGGACTGTTCCCATAAGGCACATGGTCAAGACTGATTTGCATATGGCCAGGTCTAAACTGCGTTGTCCAGCTAATTTGAATCTAGTGGCAAAGTGCGCAAGGGACCCAGGTCTGGGCATACCTATCCCACTTAGTGCGAAAAGTGATACGCTAACAAATTATGGACGGAGTTCTGAATAAATCATACGTTCATCCCCAGTCAAAATGTCTGGGTTAAATCCTTCGTTCTGCTCACTACGCCACCCCAGTTTGGACCCAGCTGTATGCATATCAGTCTTGAACCTGTGCCTCATGGGTACAGTCCAGCCCGAACTGCCAAGTCAGGTCCTCCCTGGACCGGTAGCAAGCATCCTGGGACCAGTTTCAGGGTGCTACCCCATATCAGCCATACAAGCTTGAATCCAGTGGTAAAGTGAGCAAGGGACCCACGTCAACGTAGGGGCAGGGGGGCGCTCAAAGTCCCAGGTAAGTTTCAGTATTTGTGGATTGTGGTTGGAGTGTGTCCGGCCTAAGTATTCTATCCGGTAGACCAAGGGGAGGAGCGCTGGGGATACCACTATTCTGTCCAGGCGCACATGTAATCTATGTACAGCTGAGTGGTATGAGTAGACCCGTGTATCAGGATTAATGGTGCACCATATATCTATTAGTGCTCAGTGCGCCAACCAGTGTGTGAGGGCCTGCGCGTTGGACGCCGATGTGGCCTTGTCAGGGGCGGGAACGATCTTATCAAGATCTATGCTAGGTACAGAATTGAAATCCCCTCCAAGGAGCCAGGGGACCCCCACTCCATTCAGCTAATATGTAAATGTAATGTAAATGTTTTTGAGCTTGTAAAGCGCACTGCTACCCGTCCATAGGTCTCCTGGCGCTGTATAACTCTGGGGAACCCGTCCTGGCTTTCCCTGTGGGATGGTCCCTTGCTGGGAGTCCCCAAGGTGGAGCCAGGCATCCCCGGAGTTGGTGGGGCCGTTGTGGAGATTAGGCAAGCTAATGCCCAGAGCTGCCGAGTGGGACCCCTGATTAGAGTAAGCACTGAAGCGAGAATAATCGAGTCCGCTGACCAAGGTCCACGACCCTGCCGCGTCGGGAATTGAACCCTGGTCCCGGGCCGACTTCTGCTCTTGGGCCTGCCGCCTCTAACCAGTGAGCCACACTACTCCACATGAGGTTCTCCAGGATTGCCGGCAGTCCTACATTCGGGGCATTGATGGAACCAAGGAGTATCGGTTGGCCATTCAGTCTCCCACTGACTAACGTGTATCTCGCTTCAGGGTCAATTAACACATTTTCACTTGTGAAGGGAATCCCAGCCCTCACCCAAATGAGGACACCGAGTAGCTTGTGCCGTGTACCTGGCCTCTCCATCTGCTGTGCAGACACCGCACTTCCAACTGGGACATATGCGTTTCTTGGAGCAGCGCGATTCCAGGCGATCTGCGCTGCAAATACGAATAGATGGAATACCTACGCGCCGTTGAGTGTATGCCACGCACGTTCCATGTGACTATGTTGACCTGCACCATATTTCCTTTTTGAGTTGGTCAGTTTGGCAATGGGAGGGCACAGCGTTATACCTCCTGACTGGTGCGAGTGTGCTCCAACTCAGTAATTCTAACAACAATGTATAATTGGTGAATTCCAAGTGGATGCTCGTCCAAACTAAGTTGCCCAACTTAAGGCTATAACTGCGTCCCTCTGACTTGTGGTGTGGGGGTATGCGGTGTGTGCCTGGTAAGGGTTATGCTATCCCTCGATGTCGTATTTTGGCGTAGTACCCTCCCAGTCGATCTGTCACGCAGTGGGAGCGCGTGCGCCACGCGTGTTTTGTGTTGTAATTCTGGGCAAGTGCTGTCTGCAGCTGTGTGTAAGGCAGCGCCATCATTCATAAAAGGCAGGTACTAAAACAACATTCTATTTTACACAACATTTTTGCCAGAAAGGCTGGTACTTGCATGTGCCGTTTTCTGCAGGTTGCGATAGTCTGTCCAAAGTCATATGATGTCATCCGCCGTCTGCGGCGTGACATCTGGCAGTTTATATTCTTCTGGGCCACCTAGTCTAGAGGGCGTGGAGGCGCCCCTGTCAGTGGACCTGGATGGACTCTACTGACGGTCAGGATTTTGTGCCACAGCCTCCAGTGCTGCAGCGAAGTAGATTGCTTCCTGCCTTTCTATTCTTCTCTCTTCCAAGTTGGGGGCAGTAGTGGCTGCGTAATGTTTGTCCAGGCACACCACGATTGTGTCGTCTCCTACTGGGTTTCCTTGGTTCTGCCTCCACGCAAGGTCTGGGCCCTGTCCATGTTTCCGACTCCTTCAGCCAGTCCCAGACTTCGGCAAGCGAGTCGAAGAAACGTGCCACTCCTTTCGAAACCACACACAGTCTCGCAGGGAATATCAGAGAGTAGTTTAGGTCGAGCTCTCGCAGCTGGCGCTTCACCACTGTGTATGCGCTCCTGCGGCGTTGAACTTGCGCAGTGTAATCTGGAAAGATCATGATCTGGCTGTTGCCTATTTTTATCTCTGCCCATTTGCGGGTTTCCAGCAATATCACGTCTCTGTCCCTTCAGTTGAGGACTTTGAACAGGAATGGACACGGCCTGGCTGCTGGTGGGGGCTTCTATGCAGTGACTCGGTGCGCCCTTTCAATTACAAATTGGGAAGACAGGGAGCCAGCAGGCAGTAGGTCTCTGATCCAGCACTTGACGAATTCTTCAGGTTTTTGTCCTTGGCCCTCCGGTAGTCCTACGACGCGGATGTTGTTCTGGCATGAGCGCCCTTTTGCGTCTTCCACTTTGTCCTCCAGTTCATGTACTCTATCGATTAGGTCCTGCAGGGCTGCAGTGTGACTTTGTGTGACAGGTTTCAGCTCTGTGAGCGCTTGTTCCTGCTGTTGTACTTTGTCCCCTAGTTTGTGGTGGTCGCTCGTAGCAGGGTCAAATCCAAGGTTACCTTATTGATTTGGACTCCAACGAGGAGCAGGTCTCGTCTTGCGCAGACCGATCTGCTCTACCGCTGCTAGTACTGAATCAAGTCTGGCAGTGAGCACTGTGTGTGGTGTTTCTGAGATCACGCCTACTTCCGCAGCCACCGTTTCTGGATTGCCATTATGTGTGCTGGGCTGTTGGTACGTAGACGCCCATTACTAGTTGTTGTACCATTGGCATTCGGTTTGTTCAGTGCTAGCAGCACCAGTCACATGGGCAGCTGCCTCTTTGATGAAGCCTGCCCAGTCCGTGGATTGGCAGCTGCTTGTGTGGGTGTATCTGTTTTGTCACTTATGTCTTCTGCCCCTTGGTTGCTGTGCCCATATGAGGTTGGGTGCTACAGAACTCTGTCTGGTGGGTGTGCCTGTTCACATGCTTCAGGACTTGTGAGGGCCTACCTCGCTACTGGTGTTCGCCCTCTTCTTTCTGGGCGTCTCCACCACCTGTTTTGCTGCTGTGTCCCAGGCCCGATCTGCCTCACGCGTCCGGGTGTCCGTGGGTTTGCGCTTCCACACATACTCACCCTTTCTGTCACATTGCTATCTCTGGTTTACTTGCTTCCCAGCAGTTACGCTTGTTACAGGGCAGGCGGAGGGGATGGCCCTGTTCTGCTCCCACGTGGCTGTTGCCTAGGCCCGATCCGGCCTTTGCTCCTGATGCAGGGCAATTTTATGTTGTTCTGGCGCCTTTTAGCCGCTTTTCCCCGCTGTCTTTTAGTCTCCCACTCTCTCCAGTTCAGTCGCTTAATTGTCAATGTAAGGGGGGGCCCTTTCACAGGAGGAAGGCGTTGTGCCACTCTTGTGCAGATGAGTGTCTTCAGGTCCTGTAGGGTAGGTGTTTTGCCGCTTAGCGCCTTTACTACTTGTTCACCCCACCAGGCTGTGTGTACGTTGAGTGAAACGGGGAGCCATGTACCTCGCCCACACACGGTCGCGACCTGGGCCTGATCCAGCCCCCGGATCGGGAGTGGGGTAATCTCGCTCTTCTTTGTCACCCCGCTGCTCTTCCCCTACTCCGGGGTTATTTCCTTTTACAGTGCCCCAGCCTGGTCGCTTATTGACTAAAATAAGGGAGAGTCTATTCACCGAGCTCGTGGCTTGGCCCACTGCTGTATGTCCCTGCCAACAACCCCCCCCCCCCCCCCCCCCCATGTTGCTGTGTTGCAAAGTCGGCAGTCTCGGAAGGCGCACCGCCTCTCAGCGCCGTCCCCACCTTCCTTTTTTCCTGTGCGTTCATGGCCATGACCAGATCTGACTCTGGGGCCTGGTGTAGGCTAGGCCTGCATTCCTCTGGTGCTTCACAGTGCCTTGTGTCAGCGCTGTTGTGGCCTGGGCCTGTGTTTGGCCCTTCCCCTCAGTGTCCCAATCCAGTTCTCCCCTGATCGGTCCCGGCAAGGGGGGGTTGGTGAGGGGGTGAAGGGTCGGGAAAGGCCGCTGATAGAGTAGGTTGACTACTAGCCTGGCTATTTCACCAAGAACACACCCGCAGACCGTTAGACACGCTGTGAACTTGTACAGGAACCCTAGTACATACGCAACGCCACATTCATGCAGATTTGACACATCATTGCTGCCATCGTTATCAATCCCAAAGCCATTGGGAACCCGACACCCTAGAAGCTTTTCTAGACCAAATACAATTACCTGAGGTAAGGCCGGCAATCGAGGAGATTGGGGTGGCAATATCGTCCCTGGCCACAGGGAAAACCCCGGGACCTGACTGGCTCCAGGCAGAGTACTACAAGGCGTATCGGGAATCGCTAGGCCAGAGGCTGCACACCCTTTACGCAAACGCCGTAGAAACAGTACGACTTCCCCCTTAACTATGCGAGGCGCACTTGATTTCATTGCCCAAACACGACTGGGACACACAGGACATGGGCTCCTACAGGATACGCGACTACATGCCCACCGCTTACACTGTCCCAGGTCCTCCAACTCTTCCATCCCGGGCACACGTATGCGACCTCCGGAATCTTTGTGGTTGAGCGTGGCATACAGATGCTACAGAGGGAGTCTTCACATAACCCGAAGCATAACGCCCTATGCCCCTGCACTCCCAGGGGCCAGGGAATACCTGCAGTTACCGAGCTACAACAGTGGCATGAGGCGGGGGTACAGACCCTAGGAGACCTTTCCTGTGAAGGCTTTTTGCCTGCGTCAACACGCTGCGCTCAGTTTAGATCCCCTCAGGCATAAGTGGGAGTGTGACCTGGGTAGACAACTCTCGGACAGAAAAATGGGGAGGAGTGCTAGCCAGCTCAGTTCAGATCCCTAGGAACATGAGATTCAGATAGATTCAGTATTACATGACACAAAGAGCGTACTTTACACCAACCAAAATCACTAGATATTTTCATCGTACCAACTCCGCCTGTCCTAGATGTGCTGCTCTTGATGCAGATCTGATACATATGCTATGGAGCTGCACCAGCCTCAGTGCATACTGGAGAGAAGTGGCAGAAGCGCTGCACAACTGCATTGAGAGATATACCCTGTGACTGGCCAGTGTACCTGCTGAACAAATTCCGCAGGACCCGAAATACTAAGGTTCCTTCAAGGTTCTTAGATCTGGGCATAGTGCGGACAAGAGGATAATCACAGAAAAGGTGGAAGGTGCCCGATCCCCCACACTTTCAGGCTTGGAGACACTCCACACTTGCATGGGCCAGAGCAGAAGGCATAGCGATCCGATGTGAAGAAACTTTAGGCCTCAGTAAAATACCATTATCTGCAAATTGGGAAGCGATCCTAATAACACTGCAACAGCACACAGGCCCGCCAGATCAGTCCTCAAAGACACCTGACCTGGACGGGTAACACTGCGCATGCGAACCAAACCTTGCCTCTGGGCAACCCAGACACCAGACCTGCAGCTGCCAATAGTATATCGGAAGTCCGATGAGTGCATTCACGGGAGGCCTTTCGACAAAGTAATAGGGGCAGGCACAATAGATGCTATACTCACACACATATGCAGACATGTGCCGACACTCCAGCTCAGCTCCACGTTCTATGTCCTACCCCTTGGTTGTTAATTGTATTGTTTACCATGGTCATCCCCACAGCTCTGGCCTTTAAATGTTACTTCCCCTAGGAAGGAGCCACGCGCCGGTCCAAGATGGCCGCGTAAGAGCTCGGCTCTGCCAACCCTGTCCGCCAGCCCTACTATCCTGGCAACGATCCTAGTATTATACCCCACTGCCTGATACGCTCCCTGCGGTGGTCCCGGCTCCTCTACGACACCGGGGCCAGAGATACGCCTCCTGCCTGCTGTGACCTGCTTGCCTCCGGAGCCTGGGGCTCAAGTATGTGTGGTGGCGGGCCCTCAGTTGAACAACACCAGGGCCACAAACCGAAAGTCGCCGGTCCGGCCCCGGCATCTGACCATCGGCGGCTGGTGGCCGTGAAAAGGGGCACAGAGGTGAGGAGGGCAAGTGGGGGCTTGTTTGGGAGGCCCCCCCTGCCCGTTTGGGGCGAACGGACTGCCGGCAGAGTGAGGAGTACTGTGGGGGAGAGCACGACTGTGCGGTGTGGAGAGCCCGGTGGCCTGCATCAAAGGTGCCTTGAGAGGCGGGCTCGCGCGGTGGAGGGAAGTCTCATTTCTAGTTGCAGCCACGCATTTAGTGAAGCCTCTGCACCCTACACTCCTGTTAAGAAGACCTCTGCTGTTGGTGCGGTCCCGCCGCGCTGTTGTGGTCGTGCGGGGAGCCTGCGCTGCCGTGAATGTGTGGCCATACCGGTGTGGTGCTGATGAGGTCCTGATAACGTCGCAGTACATCCTGTGCACGAACGGCTGCTTGCAGCGGGGTGTGGACGGCGCTGCCATTGCGCCTTGGTGCTGCTGTTGGCCTCGCCGGGCAACCAGGCTGCTGTGGCCCTGCTGTGGCACTATTTTCAAGAAGCTGTCCTCCTGATCGGTGGCTGCGCCATGGCGCCCCTGCCGTGGTGAAGCTCTTCGTGATTGGGTCACCTCGCGGATGCGCCCATGCACCCTTCACATTAAATCTGCAGTTGGCGTGTCTGGTTACCTCTCTTGCTGAACCTCAGACGCCAATGGTGAGATATTACACAGGCCTCTTAACATTCTGACGATCATCGAGGCGTTAGTGAGGTTTGAGATCTCGGTCTACACTCCCAGCTTGGCCCTTCTGCACCGCAGTCTGTTGCCATGGTACTTTAATGCTCCTGCGTGTCCAGACTCAATCGGCGGGATACTTGGCGGACCTGCTGTTGATTGATTGGTCACTGACGCTTCTATGTTGCTGTCAATACAGGGATTACCGCCTACATCCTAGATGGTCAGCTGCGGTGCCCAGACACTCTACCAGCTCTGTATTGCTCGGTTGCTGCCTTGCTGCCACTGGGTGCATTGACTAAATAATCCACACTGGGGGCCCGGGACCTCCCATACTCCTGCGGAGCACGAGTGCTGGAGCGCTTGAGGGCCAAGTCCCCGATGGCGACCAAACCGCACATCGACAAGCACTAGTCCAGATCTTCCAAAGGGTCAAAACAGATCCAGACTAACAAATTGGAACGCTACACGATGCCCAAAGCAGCCTAATCGATGATATGGCTTTGCTCCAGCAGGAGGTGCGTGACCTCAAAACCTCTCGTGATTTAACTCAACGAAAACTAGATGAATACGAGGGGAGGGCCCGACGCAACAACATACGCATCCTCGGGGTGCCTGAGAAATCAGAGGGCCCAGCCCCGGACCTGTTCGTCGAGGACATTATCCTTAACGACCTCAAGACCAAGGGACTGAGTAACTTCTTTACAATTGAGCGTGCACACAGGGTGCCGGGGGTGGGGGTGGGGTGGGGTGGGGGGGGAGACCCAGGCCTGAGGCACCCCCCGTCCGATGATTGCGAGGGTTTTGAACTTCAGGGACAGGGATGCAATCCTACAGGCGACTCGCTCAGGGGCCCCCCCTATTGTACGAGAATGCCACCCTTTCCTTTTTCCCCGACTTCACGCAAACAGTTCAGAAACAACTGCAGTTTTCTCCCGGTGAAGAAGAAACTCAGAGACAAGGGACTGAAATATGCAATGATGTTCCCAGCTCGCTTGCGAGTGGAAATCGAGGGGAAGGCCTGGTTTTTCGACAAACCGGAGGTAGCATCGGACTGGATAGACAGCAGACCCCCGGACATGCCGGGGGGCGGGATTGAGACGGAGGAGGCGGACTGCAGCAGCAGGAATGAGAGGCCGCAAGATCCACCAGACTATGATGAACTGTCAGGTAGTGGGGTTAGACCCACAGCTAGTTTCTTTGCTGGAATTCGTAGACTAAATGCTGGTTGTGGGTTGCCCCGGGTTCGGTGGGAATATTATCCGTGGGCCTGGGGGGGATGGGGCACAGGCCTTCCTCCTTATTACTACATTTAGTTAGTTAGTAGATTTAGAGTGTGGGGCGACAGGCACACTGCCAATTGGGGATGGGCGGAAGCCACGAGCAGGGGTTTAGGATTGGGGTTGGTGGGGCTCTCGGGCCTCATGATTATGTTGTTTGAGGGAATGTTTGCAATGTGTTTTGTTTTTATAACATCAGGAGACAATGCTGCAACTGTGACGCTTCTATACCAGTTTAATGTCGACTAATTGGCGGGGATTGGGGATAAACGTGCTTAGTTGGAACGTAAACTGTCTGTGGGACAAAATAAAGAGGGGGATGGTCAACCAGTTCATCAGACGACACTCTCCGGAAGTTGTGCTTCTACAGGAGACACATTTCATTGGGAATAGGTGTATGGCCCTACACAAAGGGGGTTACAAGTTGGTAGCACGCGCAGGGTTCACCACAGGGTCGAGGGAAGTCGGCGTATTGGTGAAAAACTCCTTTCCTCTGACCATTCAGGCTACGTGGTCTGATGAGCGGGGTAGATACATTGGCATATCAGGGCAGTGGGAGGGAAGAACGGTCACATTTGTTTCCATCTATGTCCCACCCGGCCTGCAGTCAGATACATTTCACGACTTGGGCTCTATTTTTCTAACCTTGCCCATGGGCCTCCTTGTGTTGGGAGGTGACATCAATGCAGTAGTGGATGGTGAAACTGACCGGCATCCCGCTATAGCACTGAGACTGGCGCAGAAGTGGCTCCCTGACTACTTGGACACAACAAGATTAGTGGATGGCTGGAGGGTGCGCAATCCGGGCGAGGTGCAGTATACGCATGTGGTTCAAGATAGCTTGGCTGATCACTCACCCCCAGATCAGTTGACTGGGTGTGAGTGTTTGATTTGCTCAAACGCTCCGTCCATCATCCCCTTTGGTATCGCTTTGTTCGCCCTCAGTTGGCAGGGTATGCCCAGCCGGGGGTTCCTTGCACACTGGATTTACTCTACCACGGGATTCAAGATAGCCTGTCTGATGAGGATTATGAATCCGATACCGGTCCCAGGATGCTTGTTTCCGGTCCAGGGAAGACTTGGCTTGGCAGTTCCGGCTGGACTGTTCCCATGAGGCACAGGGTCAGACTGATTTGCATACGGCAATGTCAGAACTGGGGAGGTGGAGTGAGCTAAAGAATGGTGATGGATTAAACGCACATCAGTTGACTGGGGGTGAGTGTTTGATTTGCTCAAGCGCTCCGTCCATCATCCCCTTTGGTATCGCTTTGTTTGCCCTAAGTTGGTAGGGTATGCCCAGACGTCGGTCCCTTGCTCACTCTACCACTGGATTCAAGATAGCCTGGCTGATGAGGATTATGAATCTGAAACCGGTCCCAGGATGCTTGTTTCCGGTCCAGGGAAGACATGGCTTGGCAGTTCGGGCTGGACTGTTCCCATGAGGCACAGGGTCAGACTGATTTGCATGTGGCCATGTCAGAACTGGGGTGGTGGAGTGAGCTAAAGAATGGTGATGTATTAATCAGAGATCAGTTGATTGGGGGTGAGTGTTTGATTTTCTCAAATGCTCTGTCCATCATCTCCTTTGGTATACGCATGTGTCTGCCACACACCATAGCCTGTCTAGGATAGATTATGTTCTGGTACTGGCTGCCCAGGCGCAAGCCATTCGGGAGGCGCGACATTTGGGGAGGAGCATCTCGATCACTCTCCGGTTTGGCTCCGGTTGGAGCTCGACCAGTTCAATGGAGGCAAGATTGCCCCTATTAACCCATGGCACCTGAGGGATCCCTCCACAAAGAAAGATATAGGTAAGGCCCCGGACAGGTCCTTCCAAGAGAATAAGGACACAGTAGACTTGGCGCAGACCCTGTGGGAGGCCTTATCCCTGATCGTAACGGAAAAGAAGGAACGGCAAGCTGAAATGGAAAAGGTGGAGGAGGAAGTGATGAAATTAGGAAGGGAGGCATCCCAGGCGGTAATTCCTGCGGGTCTTCACCGGTTAAAACTGCGGGTAGGATGAGATTAGTGGCCTTGCAAGGGACAGAGCCAGGGTGCAGAGCGGAGAGACATAAAGCAGAGTGTATGAGCACGGAGATAAAGCCGGAAAATTGATTGCATGGCTCGAAAGGAGAGAGTGGGCGTCGCGGCTAGTGCCAGAATTACAGGGGGAGAACTCCCGAATGATCACAGACCCGCAGGCCATTGCGGATAGGTTCACTGAATATTATCGCAGGGTATATACCTCGGCTGGGGTGTGTACGGAAGCAGATAATAGTGAAATGGTCAAATATATTCAATTGCCCACGCTATCAGATGACAATCGGGAATATCTGGAATCCCCACTTACAGAAGACGAGGTGGCGCAAGCCATCAGAGCAGTGTGCTCCGGGAAGGCCTCGGGCCGAACAGCATTCCAATAGAACTTTATAAACTGAGATCCAACAGAATTGCTCCATTTCTCCGCTCTATGTTTGAAGAAAGCAAGGATAAGGGGCAACTTCCTTACGATCAGTGAGTTGCTAATATTGTGGTCGTACAGGCCTATCTCATTGCTGAACATGGAGCCTAATGCCCTGGCGAAACTGCTGGCAACGAGGTTGGCCAAGTCATCACCACCTTGATACACCCGGACCAATCCGGTTTTATGCCACACCCGAATACGGCCCTCAATTTGCGCCAGCTTCATGGGGTCCTGGGTCGGACCCCAACAATTCAGGAGCCAGCGGTGCTGGTGTCATTGGATGCCACCATGGCGTTTGACAGAGTCAAGTGGCCTTACCTTTTTGCAGTATTGGGAAAACTGGATTTTTGTCCGGAATTCACAAACTGGGTGCGTCTTCTGTACTCTGCTCCTTTGGCCCGAGTAGTAGTAAATAACCGCAAGTCTCCTGACTTTTATCTGGGCAGGGGCACCAGACAGGGATGTCCCCTGTCCCCACTCCTTTTTGCTCTGGCCTTGCAACCGTTGGCGGCCTGGGTCCGTTGGCACCGTTCGATACGCAGCATGCGATGGACGATTGAGTGGGAGAACAAGTCAAGTCAAGTCAAGTCAGAGAATTTATATAGCGCACTACATACCCAGAGGGTCTCAAGGCGCTTAGGAAGGGGAGGAGGATTACTTGTCAAATATCCACGTTTTAAGTTGCTTTCTGAATGCTAGGTGGTTCTGGGTAAGGCGAAGGTAAGCGGGGAGTGAGTTCCATGTTTTAGCAGCCAGGTATGAGAAGGATCTGCCTCCCATGGTGGTCTTGTTGATACGAGGTACAGTGGCGAGGGCTTGGCTGGAAGAACGTAGTTGGCGGGAGGGGGTGTAGAAGGACAGTCGTGAGTTGAGGCATTCTGGTCCGATGTCGTAGAGTGATTTGTGTGCGTGGGTTAGCAGTCGGAAAGTGATCCTCTTATTGACGGGTAGCCAGTGGAGGTCTTTAAGGTGACCAGAGATGTGTTTGTTGCGTGGGATGTCTAATATGATCCTGGCTGAGGCGTTTTGGATTCGTTGAAGTTTCTTCTGGAGTTTAGCGGTAGTACCTGCGTAGAGGGTGTTTCCGTAGTCCAGTCGGCTCGTGACCAGAGCATGGGTGACTGTTTTCCTTGTTTCGGTGGGGATCCAGCAAAATGTTTTTTTGAGCATGCGAAGAATGTTGAAGCAGGATGAGGATACGGCGCTGACTTGTTTGTTCATTGAGAGTGAAGAATCCAGGATGACGCCTAGGTTCCGTGCGTGGTCTGTCGGGATGGGTGCTTTTCCGAGGGCTTCCGGCCACCAAGAGTCGTCCCATGCAGAGGGGGATGTACCTAAGATGAGGACTTCTGGGAAGGTACTCGGGCTTCGCGATAAATTGGTCCAAATTGGTACTCTTCGTCCTTAGAGGTGACCCGCCGGTTTTCCCAAATACTTGCCCGATACAAATTGGTTCGGTAGGGTTCAGATACCTCGGTATCTATATCATGCTTGACCCGAAGCTTCGATTCACGAATAACCTGTGCCCCCCTGTGATTCGATTTAGGGGAGATGTGGTGCGTTGGAAGGCGCTCCCAATCTCCTTTTTAGGCAGAGCGGTGCTTTTTAAGATGATTGCTCTACCCCGGTTCCTATACGCACTTCAGAACGCGATGGATCCAGTTCCCGCGTCCTACTTTAGGGAAATAGAGGCCCTCCAGACACAGCTTCTCTGGGACGGTAAGCCCCGCATAACATTCTCTAAACTTACCCTTCCCTGGTACGACGGGGGATAGGATTGCCAGACTTACAAAAATACTACTGGGCTTCCCAGTTGGCAGCGTTAAATCACAGGATATATAGGCCCCCAGGGGACTCTGGATACGCTATGGACCGCTGGCAACTACCGGGAGGCGACTACACTAGAGCTCTTTATGATCGTACGTTTACGCTTGCTCGACCGACGGCTCATGCTGTCCAGGTGTGGCATGCGGCCAACAGGCACCTCAAGTGGGAGGGGAGGCTTACACTCGCAACCCTGTTGTGGAGCTAGGAGAAGTTGAGAAGTCTATGGGAGTCTAAAGGCTTTGATAAGTGGGACCTTATAGGGGGTCACGCATATAAAAGATGTTTGGGGGAAGGCACAGTTCACATATTTAATTCCCTTAAGCTACAATATCAACTTCATGACTGTGAGTATTTCCATTACCTTCAGATCCGACACGCATTGCTCACACACATTCCCAGGGGCACGACACTCCCCCTCTCGAGGACCGGGTGTTGGACGGACATCTTCCTGAGAAAACCATCTCTCTAATATATAAGAAGCTTATAAATAATATGGAGGATCCGCTGGTACTTATAAGACGGCACTGGAATGAGGATGGGTTGGAGCTAGATAACTAGGACTGGCGGGAGGTGGTTTCCACCCCGCGGGTGGTGGCAATTCAGATGAGGCTCAGATTGGTTCAGCTAAAGATTTTACACACGTCGTATGTCACGGGGTCATTTTTGGTCCGTATGGGCCGCTCGGAGGGTGGAGAGTGCAGGAGGGGCTGTGGGGAACTAGGGACGTTCGCACATATATTGTTGCACTGTATAGGTGTGCAGGCATATTGGGGGAAGATCCATGACACGTTGCGGGCTGTCCTAGGGATAGAGATTCAGCCTGAGGCCTGCAGGTGCATTTTGCACGTCTGGGAACCCACGGATCTAAACGCATACAAAAAGCAATGGGCTGCGTTGGCGTTCATGATAGCTAAACGTAATATTGCCCTGCTGTGGGGAGCCAGCCAGCCGCCACGGATCGAGACGTGGATGGAGGATTTAGACTGGTGCATGTTTAGGGAAAGGTCAGTCTATGTTGCCAGGGGGTGTCCTGAGAAGTAGGGCAGGGCTCGAAAATTCCACTCGACCGCTCGCATAGTCGAGCTAAATTTAACAAGGTCGATCTGTTTTTAAATCCTACTCGCCCTTTCTGGCGAGTAGGAAAACAAACCAACTTTTGTCCTTTTGCAAGTGAAGAACCTTGCTCCCTAAGTTTCTGAGTCTGACATGCCCAAACTCTTTCCCCACTTTTATGCTCTGGGCTTCTACCAGTAGCAAGATTTGTCCATTAAGGGATTCCAGAGCAGTATTATTGGCTCCACCGGTCCCTTCCCTAAGGAGAAAAATATTGATCTTCTTGAATCTCTCTAGGAGATCAGTTTGTCAAGACCCTTCCATGGTGAGCAGGGTAGTATAGTATTTGCATGGCACAAGAGCAGCTATGCAGGAGGACTTAGACATCTTCTCGCTCCCCTGCCTTCACAAATGCTCACTCGTTGGGAATTGCAGTAGGTGCTGGTAGGTAGAAATTGAAAGCTTACCTTCCCTAGTACTTATTTAATCAGTTCAGTCTTGACAGGCCTTTATACAGGCCGATAGACAGATTTATGCCAGAGACTCCCCATTTTTTAAGCCAAAAATGGCTTTATTTCTGCTGTCTACTGCTTGATATTGCTTCTGCTTCAATAGAACACGAGGGAATTAAAATTTGCCTAGCCTTCGTGCTGGTAATTTTCAATTCTATTAAGGACTCTGAGGAGAGGATTATGCCTTCTTCCTTCGCTTTATTCCTTACAGCAGCAAGAACAAACAGTAGCAAAAAACGACAATTCCCATGAACACTTGGGAAAGCAAAACAATCTTATCCGGAGTCCTTCGTCTGTGTCTGCACTCTGGCTAGCTCCCATAATGCACTCCTGCTGTTTCTTCTTTTCTTCGCGCGAAGCTCATGTTGTTTCATTCTTACGCATCCTGTTTGGGACTGTCGTTTCCTGCAAATGAGGCAGTGTCAGAGGCAGAACCTCAATCAGCAGAACATGTCGCATGGAGAGAAACAGTGCAACATCAACACTCCTAAATAAGCTGAAAAAGCACATGAATGATTTACTTACATTCTTTACGGGGAGGGTCCACTTCTTGGAAGTCATTGGGAGGGATAATCCTTGCCTCTGAGTCCTTAATAGAATTGAAACTTACCAGCACGAAGGCTAGGCAAATTTTCATTCTATGGCAGGACCGGAGGCTTCGCATTACACCAGTTCAAAGCTTGTCGACAACTAGCCTTGCCACCTCCAACAGGGGTTTAAAATAAAACCTCTTAAAGGTGGAATCTGAGGACCAATCAGCCGCTCGCATCAAATCCTCCAATCTTGCCCCTAGGGCGAACCCTTTAGAGGCCATCGCACCTCTCGCTGAATGAGCACCAAATTGCCGCCTCCTGCATTACCCAACGCACCCACCTGCCAATTGTTGGGGATGAAACAGCCTTGTATGGTTTACATAAGGCAATGAGAAGCTGCCTTTCGCCCGGAGGGTGGGTATCATCAGTCATGTCTTCGTAAGCACGGAGGCACTGCACTACACACAGTTTAGGGGAATCTGGAAAAGCCGGATATGAAATAACCCTTGTGTTGGACTTAGTTCACCTACTCACTGTGAAGGACACTCCGTCCGGGGAAAAAACTCTAGCAAAAATGTCTAGGGCTCATACGTCCGAAACCCGCCTGCAGGATCCAGGCACAACAGCATTGCCAATTTGGCAGTCACTTCCTTATGGGAAAGAAACCTATTCGGCTGCCAAGAAAGAAAGAGGTTCAAAACCTTGCTCACGTCCCAGAGGAGCAAGTAGTGTGGCCCCGGGGGCTGCGAGAGGCGGATCCCTCTCAGGAGCCGGCACACCAAGGGGTGCCCCCCCCCCCCCCGGGGAACCCTGCACTACCACATGATCAGCCGAGATTGCCGAACGGAAGGTGTTGATTGACCGATAGGCCAGCCCTTCCTCAGCCAAACTCGCCAAGAAATTAAGTACGTGGACTACATCTGCCCCCATGGGATCAAAACCCCGTCGCACACACCAACGACGCCATCTATGCCAGGCTGACCTGTATCTACTCGTTGTGCTATCTGCCCATGCCTTGGAGAGCAGGTCTTCAACCTTTCCCGAAAGGCCTGGGAGCGACGCCGGAGATCCTCCAGGCCATCAGCCTCAGCGATCCCTCCTGGACTAACCAGTGGGGAACCAGGTCTGGATTGAGCAGTATGTGAGTAGAGTGGGGGTGTAGGATTGTTAAATCCCAAGAAAGTTCCAGTAGAACCGAAAACCAAACTTGAGACCTCCACCATGGTGTGATCAACACTACCTCCGCCAACTGACGCCGCAGCAACGCCAATACTCGCGTTCTCATGGAAAACAGGGGAAACGCATACCCCTGCTTGTTTGACCAATTCTGGAGAAAAACATCTGTCGCTTCCGCCAATGGATCCGGGCGCCAACTGAAGAATCTCGGGAGTTGATGGTCTAGGCGCGACGTGAACAGATCCATTAAGAAGGGGCCCAACGTCTCCGACAGCAAGGAGAACGCTTGAGGGTCCAGCTTCCACACGCTGGCATCCAGAAGGTGCCGGTAGTGCCAATTGGCCACCTCGTTCTGCCGACCCGGCAGATACTCTGCTGTGACCGATACCTGATGGTCCAGGAAAAAGTGCCAAAAATCCCTGGTGAGATCCGCCAGCATCTTGGATCTGGTACCCCCCAGATGGTTGATATACCGGACCGCCGAGACGTTGTCCATCCGGAGGAGGACACACAACTGCACCCTGTCCTTCGTCCAGCACTGAACAGCAAAGGATCCTGCTTGCAACTCAAAGCAGTTGATGTTTAACAACTGCTCGTGTATGGACCAGGCGCCACCTGTGGAAAAATTCCTGCACCTGGCCCCCCAGCTGGAGCGACTGGCGCCCAACTCGATAACTATGTCCGGGGCTGAAGCGAAAATCGCACGGCCATTCCAGGCCTCCATGTGCGTGGGCCTCCATGTGCGTGTACGTTAGGCCCTTCCTGAGGTGATAAGCCTTCAGACGTTGCATGGCCCAATAATGAAGGGGATCTGGGAATATGGCTTGAATTGAAGATAAAAGGAGACCTACCAATCGTGCCAACTGACAGAGAGATATCTTAGGTTTCGCTAAAGTTTGGCGTAGCTCGTGACTGATCTTTGCCATCTTTCTGGCGGGAAGGCTCTGGGTGGAAGACACTGAGTCTTTGTTGAAGCCCAAAAAGGTTGCACGTTGGACGGGAACCAAAAGGGACTTCTTTTCGTTGATAACGAAACCCAACCCCTGAAGGAGGTTGACTGCAGTTTAGAACTGGGACGACAACCGCTTGGGACACTGGTCCATGAGCAGCATATCGTCCAGGTAAACGTCCTCGTACCCCGCGCCCGCAAGAACTCCACTACCGGCCGAAGAACCTTTGTGAAGCACCACGGAGCAGAGGAGAGCCCGAAAGGGAGTGTGGGGAATTCGTAAACCAGACCGTCCCACCTGAATTGACGGAAACGCCAATGAGGTGGAAAAACCTGCACCGTTATGTACGCTTCCTTTAGGTCGAGTCTGACTATCCAATCGGACACATCTCGCAGGAGGTGAATACCCTCCATCTTGAAATGGCGGTATACCAGCCACTCGTTGAATTCTTTCAAGTTGATGACTGGCCGCCGGCCACCGTCGACCTTGTTGACCAAAAAAAGATTGCTGAGAGAACCCCCAGGGTGCTTGCATGCGCAACAAACTGCCCCTCTTTGGAAAAGAGCGAAAACCTCTTCGTGCACCAAGTCTGTATCTCGCTGCGGGAAAGTAATGGGGCGGGCGATACAGCTGACACGGACGGCCATGAAACTCCAGTTGGAAGCCCTGGATCGTCTGCAGCACCCACGCGTCGCTTGTAAGGGAAATCTAAGCCAGGAAGAACTGCGCCAGCCGCCCCCCCTACCCGCAAGCTTGCCGAGGGCAGCACACTCACCTCTTCCAGCACCCTGCTGCTGTCCTCTGTGGCCTCCTCGGCCACGGAACCTTTATCCTCTCGTCGGGTAGAAAATATTGAAACTGGCATTGTCCTGGAATTGCCCGCAACCGGAACCTTGCCCCCGATCGGAGCTGTTGCCATGGCCGAATGAGCGGCCCCTGCCACGTCCGGCCCTTTCAAAAACCCGTGGGGCAAAGACCTTTTTGATGTTGGACTGTGCCCTGTCCAGGGAAGTGAAGGTTGCCACAAACTTGCCTATTTCCTTGACGAAAGGGTCCCGGAACAGGCCCCCTTGCGCCACTGCACCAACCTCTGAAGAGGCAAGGTCACCCAGCTTAGGGTCGATTTTAATAAGGAGTGACCTCCATCTCTCTGTCGAGAGGGCACAGTTGGCGTTCCCGAGGAACACAATGGCCCGCTCCGGGGAGATAAGATCCCCCGACAGCTTGGCCTCTTCGGCCATATCTAAAATGTTGGTCATAGGCCCTACTGCATCCAGCAGCTTGTCCTGGCAGTTACGCCACAAGCAGTCTATACCCTTTCTAGGGTCCTCCACAAATTTCGTCAAGATTGTCGCCATCTTCTGGTCAATATCAGGAGTCAACGCCACCTTCCCTCTAAGGTGGGGCGTGGGCACTCCACCCAAAGGCGGCTGCGAGCGTCCTTATCCACCCGTTTACTCAGACGGCTCGCAACATACTGGGCCACTTTGTCCCCGGGCATCCAGTCCGAAGACCGAGGGTGGACGATATCGTCTGGGTCCAACATGTCAGATGGCCCCGCCGAGGCAGGAGTCTGGGTAGGTAGCCTGAACCTAAAGGAGCATGCTTCCTCATCCGTGTCCGGGGAATCCCCATCATCCCGTGGCTCAGGGGTCGTGGTCCGAGTCGTTTGTGGAAAATTATCAACCTGGGGCAATGGGACTGGTTGGGGAACCTCCTGCACCAAAAATGCGCTTTTAACATGCGCAAAAGCCTCTGCGTCTACCCCCTCAGTGCATGGCTTCTCACTAGGGGGGAGGGCGCAGGGGCGGGGACCTGCGTGGGAATAAGGACTGCCAGTTTCACATAGGCCCCATCCACTGTGCAGAAAGACGCTGCTCTAGGGGAATCAAGGCCTGATCCACAGCCTTGTAAATAGTCGTCCACCGCTTGATAAAAGCCATCATCCCAGGGGACATAGTTAAGAGGGTCCTCTTCTGGGTACTGGCCCTGCTCCCCCTGCATTATGAGGTTAATTAGGCTCCGCAGGCACACAGGAGCTGTAGGCAGGAGAAATCAAGGGAACCCTCAGAGGCACCAATTTAAGCTGGTAGGGGGCCCAGGCAAATGTGGGTGGCGCGCAGGCACACAATGGAAGGGAATAGCCCTGGGGACGCTTCAGTCCTCACTATCACAGGGCACCACCCGGGAAAGAGCCCCACCGCACCACAAAAGACAGGTGCAAATTACGACCCTGCAGGGTGTCCAGACACACAAAATGCAGACCCACCAGGGCGTTCTGACCAAAGGAAAGCAGGAAATACCGACCCCTCAGGGTGTCTGACTGGGTGGCAGGAGGCAGGACAGGCTCTCTGTGGGCAGCACGCAAAAAACGCTGTGAGAAATGCCTCACACTTGCGCTGACCACAAAGAGGAGCGATCGCCCCCTAGCGGTGGGAGGACCACACCGCACTTGCAACTGGGCTAAAAAATTGCGTCATGAGCGCCAAAGCGTCCCGCGATTAACAGGGGAAAACTGGAAAGTAAAATATGCAAGCGCTTAACATATCATTAAAAACACTATATTAACAACTCCCAAAACCCAGGAGAGAAGAGAAAAAAACACTTATCTTGCTGCTGAGCAGCGAAGAAAGAAGAAGAGGAAACAGCAGGAGTGCATTATGTTAGCTAGCTAGAATGCGTGCACAGAAAACAGGACTCCCGATAAGACTGTTTTGCTTTCCCAAGTGTTCATGGGAAATGTAGTTTTTTGTTACTGTTTGTTCTTGGTGCTGTAAGGAATAAAGCGAAGGAAGAAGGCATAATCCGAAGCCTCCGCTCCTGCCATAGAACTGCAACCTCAAGATTATTTTTTAAAACTCTTAACACTTGCCTCTTCTAAAATGTTGGTAGGTAAGGGCCTCATAGACTATACAGTCGTGCTGCTATCTTTATTTATTTACTTATTTATTTTTATTTATAAAGTTTTATATAGCGCGAACAATATCCCGAAGGATATCATAGTGCTTTACAAAAATGATGGAAGGAAGGACATAAGAGCAATGACGACATCGAGTAAGAATAAAAAAAAATGTAAAACAAGGAATAATCACATAATTACAAGGCAGATAAGACAGGATGAGTGATACACTGTCTGGGCTGTTTCCGGCCCTGGATCAGATTGGAGAGGTGGTGTAGCATGTCTCCTAAAGCGCCCTCTGGTCTCCGTGGTCCAACACCACATATTAACGGGTTCTGACGCCCTGCCTTACCATGTACCAATGTCAGTGGTTTGCCCGCCTCTACATCGCAGAAAAGGGCAGAAAAGGGTAAGTTATGGTGCTGACCTGTGGGTGTTACCCGACATGACACTTTGACTGTAAATATCAACTTGCCTTATGCCTCAGAATGCGCAGGAGTTGCCGGAAGGACCTTTGGGGGTGGTGGATGAGGTGGGAAGAATTAATAGAAGGGGGTGAATGGTGGGGAACAGTGGCGGCTGGTGCCATTTGAAAGAAGTGTGGCGTAAAACAATTGTCGTACTTCACTGCGGCAAGCTCGCGAGACTGAACCACCTACGGGAGGTTCCCGGGAGATACCTCCTAAACACCCTAGCCCTCATGGTATATAACCTATCAAACATCTTCTCGACTGCCCAAAGCAAGTCCCTCACCAGCTGCCAGAAAGACCAACAAGAAAGATTCCAAACACAATTCTGGTGTTTAATGCTGTGTGGTATGCCCCTCGGAGAGTAATGGAAGAGAGGTGCCTACAGTCCCAGAACACATTACTTGAAATTACTATGAAGCACTCCCTAGAAAGTAAACCACACTGGGAGCATGAGCAAAGCATCCCTGGACTCCAGGTTTCCAGTCCACAGGCTTTTTGTTTTGTCGGTGTGTCCCTGTCCCTATAGAGAGTGGGGTTTCCAGGCTACAGGCCTCTTCTGTCGGGTGTCCCTATCTCTGGAGAGAGTGGGGTGTCCCTGTCTCTGGGAGAGTGGGGTGTCCTTGTCTCTGGGAGAGTGGGGTTTCAGGCTTCATGCCTCTTCTCGGGGTGTCCCTGTCTCTGGAGAGAGTGGGGTGTCCCTGTCTCTGTGAGAGTGGGGTTTCAAGCTTCAGGCCTCTTCTGTCGGGGTGCCCCTGTCTCTATAGAGTGGCGCTGCAGGGCCACAGATGGGACCTGTGTCCTGGGGTTGGCGCAGGTCCACCCGAGGGTTCCCTTCACCCATCTCCGCGGCACAGACGCTACAGCGCCAAGCACGAAATCCGCTACCTGCCAGATGTAGTTTTATGCCTGAATCGAAATTCATACAGGGTGGGAACTTGAGGCGTCTGAGCTGCTGGATTGAAGGGGGATTTCCTCTGAATCTCATTTAATCAGAATAAGACCTCTATTAATATTCATGCCGGCAGTTGGTGGACCGAGGGGGGTGTGGTGTGGTATCTGCAGGGGGGAGCGCATTAAACGCAGCTTAAAACATGAATGCAGTTTAAGCAAAGTTTGCAGGTCCCGGGGCTTCTGCGTGCAGAGAAGGCACATGCCTGCTTTGGGGCTGGCATGTTGGACCAGCCTTAGGGCTGCAGAAGGGGGCGCAGGCCCGGGCATCTGAGGGAATTCCGCACTCCGAGACCTTCATTTTTGCTTGAATAATCCGGATTCTTTGAAAGCAGTGAACTCTCAGGCGACGAGGTCTGCATGGGAAGCAGAGCAGTGACGGGTAAGGACGGAAGGAAGGGGGCGAGGGTGCCAGGGGTGTTGGGGGCACTGTGCGAGGGACACAGAGGGGTTAGGAAACAAAAGAAAACAACAAATATATATAAAATAAAATAAACAACTTACCGTCCGTAGAGACTCCGTTCCGACTCCCGCCGTCCTGGTTCAAGTACTGCAGGCAGCACGTCATCAAGAAGGCGGCGCGGCAGGCAGCCTCCCTCTCCACCGCCGCGTTTTTGATTGGTGCGGCCAGCTGCCCCAGGCTACGTAATTTTCTCTCTGTATGCTGCTGCAGCATACAGAGAGAACAGGGAGGGGGAGTGGGTGGTGTTACTCGAGGGCAGGGGGGAGTGGCTTGGGGGAGTGGCTTTCCCACTGTTGTTAATTATCCAGTATTGGGGTATCTTTCATAGATTCACATGCCTGAATCATTCCCCGTCGTCGAGGAGGGAGTCCCACAGTAAATAAAAAAGCAGTGCCAAAAGCACTTTGTAGTAGTAGGCCCTAGAAAAGGCCTGAGGCCTATATTATAGTAGCCTATCTACATCATTATGCTAAAAAGACCAAAGTCTTTGCTCCAACCAATCAGCTTACAGCACCCTCTAGAACCTTCCCTGCAGAGCCAGCTCTCCTCAGATTTTCACCGCACGTCGTGGGTGAAGGGAGTCTCCCTGAGCTCTGCTCAGTTTTTTCTTCAGTTTTACTTCTTTTTGGAGTTCAAGATCATACTTCATTTCTCTGACCCTGTTAAGGCAGTAATATGGCAGAATGGCAGTAAACAAGGTAATAGACTATATTTTATGTCTAACCTTTTCCTCAATAGCGCTCACGTTCTGAGAGATGAGGCTATTATGGGTCAGAGACTTCAACCTGCCACTTCTGATGAGGATGATGAGAGGTCAAAGGGAGAAGTCGCGCCAGGAGCCTACTGAGGGCGCGCATAAAAGCCATAAGATTCGCCTTGAGTCTTTATAGGCACTTCTCGCAGAGGATTCAACTCCCTTTTCTTCCCTGACACTGCATCAGGGAAGTCCACTTGACCTGACATTAGGAGTATATAACGTAACTCCATGTCTACTATTACTGCCTTACCTTTATAATCCTCATCTATTATGATCGTCGACGACTGCCTTATCTTCGATGGTCGTCTACGATGACCTCTTCTACGAGATGGCCTCATCTACGATGGTCGTCGACGACCACCTCATCAACGGTGGTTGTCGACGACGGCCTCGTCTACGACGGTCGTCGACGACGGCCTCGTCTACGATGGTCGTCGACGACGGGCCTCGTCTATGACGGTCGTCGACGACGGGCCTCGTCGACGACGGGCCTCGTCTGCGACGGTCGTCGACGACGGGCCTCGTCTACGACGGTCGTCGACGACGGGCCTCGTCTACGACGGTCGTCGACGATGACAAAATTCGTCTATGACGGACGGTCGTTGACGAGGGCCTCATCTAAGGTGATCGTCTATGCCTGATCTTTGATAGTGTCATCTACAATGGCAATGCCTAGCTACGATGGTCGTCTATGACTGCCTTATCAAGGTAGCCTCATATACATATGACCTCATTTGTGAATGGCCTATACTACACATGGCACCATCTATGAATAGTATCACCTATGGCTGGCCATCATTCTATTGCCTCATCTATGAGTGCCTCATCTACGGATGTTATCACTTATGTTAACCTCATCTATGATGGTATCGCTATGACTGTCTTCAATGACAGCATCATTCTCTAGCAATGGCCTACTCTAACAATGGCCTACTCTAACAATGGCCTACTCTACCAATGGCCTAGTCTACCACTGGCCTAGTCTACCACTGGCCTAGTCTACCACTGGCCTAGTCTACCAATGGCCTAGTCTACCAATGGCCTAGTCTACCAATGGACTCATTTACCAATGGCCTCATTTACCAATGGCCTCGTTGACCAATGGCCTCGTTTACCGATGGCTTCGTCTATCAATGGCCTAGTCTATCAATGCCTTCGTCTATCAATGGCCTACTCTAACCATGGCATTGTATATCAATGGCCTTGTCTTTCAATGGCCTCGTCTACCAATGGCCTCATCCGCCGATGGCCTGATCTACCAATGGCCTCATCCACCGATGGCCTGATCTACCAATGGCCTCATCTACCGATGGCCTGTTCTACCAATGGTCTCACATTTGTGTTACCCTCATCTACGGATGCCCTCACTTATGATTGCCTCATCCTCGATGGCATTGTATATGGCTGTCGTTTATGACAGCCTCGTCTAGGATGGTTGCTAATGATGGTTATCTTTGACGTCGTTCTAGTCTGCATTAACCTGGCCTACATAACCATGTCTACGACAAAGTCTATGATGCGATTGGCTGCGATGGCTTCAGCGGTAACAGCATTATATATATATTTTTTAATGTAGTGGGCAGCAGCTAGAGTTTGACTGCCAGTTACAGGCGAGCAAACAGAATATCTCCTTCATGGTTTTGAGAAGGTATGCAGGAAGTTTACGAGAGTAGTACCTATAATAGACTAAGTCTATTCCAGTGTTTCTGCGCATAGAACAGAAATGATGTGTACCTACTAACAGCCCATCCGGTCTGATAGGCAACTGTTCGACAAAATTCAGTAATTTCACAGCCCGCTCAACAGCAATCTAAAATCCTGCAATGCCTATTACCACACCGCCTGACAAAGAAGGGTGTCATCTGGACCTTATGGGGAAAAATTCTCTACTTTGGCAGCAGCCTCTAGTAGAGCTGGCAATCCTTTATCCATGATCGGTTGTTATGACTGTCGAATATGGTTGGACATAACGAGTTTCAATGACCTCATTACTGAGGACCGAAGGCGGGATGCAGGAAAGATTCTGTTGGAAGGTGAACATGCCGCATCAAAACTTTAGATTGCGCCTTGAACATCGACAACAACAACCTCCGTCATTTAGCAGGGGAGGCAGGGCTTAGACGTCAGGGATGGCTTAAAGCCGCTACCTTAAGCCCTGAGCAAAGATTCTTGGCATGGCCTATGATGAAGAGTTTTTGGTTGGGTAAACATTTTAAAGAAGCCCTTTTAGTTATAAAACCTGGCTCTGATACTGCACGATCATTAAGCACCCTTCAATATGGGCGCGGATCTTTCTGAGGAGCGAGATGAAGAGGTTTTCATCAAGAGGAGGAGCAGTATCAATCTCGGTACAGCCTTGCAGCCAGGCATCTTGCTGTAGATAGTCTGTCTAGTTTCTCCCGTCAGGGTGGTCGAAAGAGATTTAAGTATCAAGGCTGAGACGCTAACAGGAAGCCATGATTCCCACAGGGCTCCAATCATTTTACCCTTTTCTCGCGTGGGCCCGAAGATTTCAGGTTTTTGTTTACAAGTGACAAGGAACTATGTCAGACCAATGGGTTCTATACCTAGTAACCAATGGCCACTCCCTGGAATTTATCAAACAACCATATACTACTCCGCCCAGGGGTCCCCATCGTTTTCACAACAAATAAGTTATTTAAACGAATATTTTATGGCCTCTCTGGATGGAGAGGATGCAAATTTCTACATACCTGTCCACCCCAAACAGCACAAATATTTTCGCTTTCACGTGGCTGGCGCCCATTATAGGTGCGGAGTGCTCCCGTTTGGGCTGAAATCGTCACCAAGAGCCATTCACGAAGTACTTGGTACTAGTGGCAGCAGCATTGAGATCTTGAGGAATGCAAGTATTCCCCTATCTAGAAGAATGACTGCTCAGAGGTCCTTCAGAACACGAAACCAAGATTGCCACAGTAGATGTACCCATCTCGTCTTGTAGCTGGGGCGGATCCTCAACGACAGCATCAAATGTTTGCTTCGTTCCTGAAGATGTGCTCTTCAACGATACATCTCATACCCTTAGCGTGGCTCAAAATGGGACCTTTTCAGGAAGACAAACAATGGGTTCGTTCGACGATACCATCAAGGTTACGCTGTGCATGATAAATTAGGTATATTGCTGGTCGCAGACAGAGAATATAACCCAGGGTCGCACGTTCCTGCAAACCATTCCAGGGTTAGTTTTAACGACTGATGCCTCCATGAAAGGATGGGGAGATCATCGGCAGGATTTGCAGAATTCAAGGAAAATGGTCTCAAAGACAAAGACAACAGCAGATCAACAGGCTTAATCTCCACAACGCTGTTCTGTTCCCCCAAGCATTCCTCCTGAGGATTGAGAATTCCTCTGTGCTAGTCCAAACCGACAATATCATCAGCATGTATTATATCAATAAACAAGGAGGAACTGAATCGGCTACACTCTCGCAAAAGGTTCAGGAATTGTGAGAAGGTGTCGCATTTCACAAGATTTCGAGAGCTGAACACGTCAGGGCTCTCCACAATGCTCTGAGCATGTCTCAGTCGGACTGTCACGAGTGGAAGCTGGGAAAGGGACAGGTGAACCCAGTATTCCAAGTTTGGGTTAAGCCGGCACGGGATCTATTTGCGTTCAAAGAGAACAAGGAAGGCCGATATGATGCCAGCAGGTTCCCTTAACAGGGATCAAGAAGGAATGCCCTGTCCATGCAATGGTCAGAAGTTTGTGCATACGTTTTTTCCCCAATGCCATTGGTTCCGAAGGTGTTTTGCAAGATGAAGATGAAAGGTTACCATCTGATTCCGATTGCGCCCCGTTGGCCTAAATTGGTTCTCGGAACTTCTGCTATTGTTTACAGGCAAGCCCATTCGGCTACGGCCTGAGCTTACGATGTTGTCAGGGGACGGAGGCCAAGTGGTTCGTCCGGACCCACAGTCACTACACTTGCACGCACAGCTTATCATTTGTTAGAGTTCAAGGGCATCAACGTTTCAAGGAACTATTGTGAAACTTTGGCCAAATCTCGTACCCAAGGTACAATCAGGGCTTATCGCCTCAAATGGAAGCGATTTTGCGGTTGGTGTGAGGTGAATGCCATTCCCTCAATTAGTTACTGCAGAACAAGTTCTCCATTATCTGCTCTTCTAGCCAAGGGTGGGCTTAGTTTTTTTCATCGAACAAAATGCGTCTTCCAGATTTAGGAAATGTTTAAAGTTTCTTTTTTCTGCTCTTCGGCACTTGTCAAACAGTTTATGAAAGGGCTTTTCCAAGCCTTCTCTCCAGGCGAACACCCTCCCAGAGTGGGAACTCGGCATTGCTAGTGCAGTTAATGCAGTGTACATTGGAGCTTAACCAGTTACCAGATCTCAAATTCCTCACCTGGAAAATTACCCTTTTACTGGCTCTTACCTCTGGAAAAAAGGGTTCGTGAGATCCAAGCTTTCACTATAAAGGAACACCTCAATTTTACATTTTCCTCGGAACTATGTGACCCTTTGGACAAATCCCAGGTCCATTCCTAGGGTACCAACACAATTTCAGTCTAACGAACCGGTAAGATTAAAGACATTCTTTCCGGATCCGTCTCCTCCAGCTGAAAGAGTAATACACTCGCTGGAGGTTTAACGCTGTTTAAGATTCTAACTACAGAAAACTAAGGATATCAGATGATCCAGCCAGCTGTTCGTGGCTTATGGTCAAGCTACTCTTAGAACGGCTGTAACAAAGGCAAGAATAGCCAGATGATTAGCATCTTTTCTGCCATGACAAGACTAACAAACCTTTGCAGAGGAAGGTCAAAGCTCTTTCCGACTAGAACAGTATCAACATTCACAGCTGTGTAGGCTGGAGTAATTCCAGAAGATATGTGGATCTGTGACATGGAAAAATGTCCACACGTTCACGAGACATTACTGCCTTTAGTCTACATGTCAAGAGGATTCGTCACTTGGACAGGTGGTCCTACGCTACCTTTTTTCGTTAATACCAGTTTCTGTTACCCTTTGGCTTTTTAAATATTATCTATGCTTGCCTTTATTGAGGTTATGAGGTTATGCGATTTTAACATGTTATATTTATATGTACTTTAGTAGATATATTGGATGTGTATGAGATTTACATATCCATGTTTGGACTTTATTATGCATGTCTCTTTAGTTCGTATAAATCATGTTTTAACTTTGAAGGTTTGCATTATCAAGCCTCTGGTAACAAATAATGGATGCATCTGGGAGTTTATCAGCACACGTCTCCCACCATCCGCAACCGACTGTATACTTGGTATACTGCTTGCTATTCTGATTCAGGCATGTGAATCTATGAAAGATACCCCAATACTGGATAAGAAAACAAGTTACTTACCTGTAACTTCAGTTATCCAGTATTGGTATCTTTCATAGATTCACATGCACCCACCCTCCTCCCCGGAGAGTCAGTTCTCTAAGTTCGGGATACTTGTTCCCACTTGTGCTACGAAAATCTGAGGAGAGCTGGCTCTGCAGGGAAGGTTCTAGAGGGTGCTGTAAGCTGATTGGTTGGAGCAAAGACTTTGGTCTTTTTAGCATAATGATGTAGATAGGCTACTATAATATAGGCCTCAGGCCTTTTCTAGGGCCTACTACTACAAAGTGCTTTTGGCACTGCTTTTTTATTTACCGTGGGACTCCCGCCTCGACGACGGGGAATGATTCAGGCATGTGAATCTATGAAAGATACCAATACTGGATAACTGAAGTTACAGGTAAGTAACTTGTTTTCTTCTGTCTGTTTGGGCGGCCTCAGGCTGTCCAAACAGTCAGTATTAACAACAGTGGGAAAGCCACTCCCCCCTGCCCTCGAGTAACACCCCCACTCTAAACCAGGAAGTTCTGCTTTCTCGCCGTGCGAGAAGGCAGAAACAATGGTAGTTAATAACTACCATTTGTTTCTGCCTTCTCGCACGGCGAGAAAGCAGGGGGGTGGCGCCCAAACGCCCCCATGGAGGATCCGCCACTGGTGGGGGAGGGGGTTGTTATTGCAGACGGCCTGCAAGAACAGATATGGCAAACCAGTAGAGTTCAAGCAAAGCAAGGCAGACAAATTAAGGGAAATGGCAGAAATGCTAACTTCTATCTAAAAACATTTGTTAAATGTTTATAAATATTGATTATTATCCCCAAACAAACAACAGCTTCCAGGAGAAAGCACTTACTTTCGAGCAGCGAAGAAAGTGGAAGTGCTGTTTTCTTTAGTGCTCTAATCTTTCGCTGCTTAACACGGACTGGTTGTTGCTGTTGAGGTTCACTGTTGGTGCTCATGGGTCATTTATTCCAGACTAATGTCGAGGACTGTCGCACTGCGTAGCAGTGGGCGGAGTCCGAAGATTTTATGTTTTTTTAGTTAGGGGGCTTGAACCGGCCCCTCTTCTCCATTGGCTGGCTTCCTAAACGGAGGCCAGCCATTGGAGGAGAGGGGCGTCACTCGGTTGAAGCCCCGTCTTTTTCGGATTCGGGTGCGTGTTTTTTGCGTTCTTTCTATATGTGACGTCATCCGTCACTCAGAACGCAAAAAACACGCCCCCGAATCAGAAAATGGCAGCGTTTTTCTTATGCCATTTCGCGCCGACCGCCGCCGCAAGAAGTCGCCCCTCATCAAAAATAGTAGCACGTGCTTGCAGTTGTTTTTCATGAACAGCTCTGCTGCTGCATTACTGCAAAAGAGCTCTGGGCTTAGAGAATGTTGGTAGGCAGCCTCTGCACGCTCTTCCTGAGAGACGGGGGGAACTCACCCTAGCTCTCCTTAGCTGCAGCTCGGACACACTCCCACCTCCCTGCATACCGAGGGGGTGGAGGTAAACAACAGGGCGTGCGCGCGGTCTGCCCACCGGTGCTCGCTCGCACCATGCTGCTGTTGGTCGCTGCCTTCACCGTGGCCTTCGTGCTGCTGCTCTACATGGTGTCCCCGCTCATCAGCCCCAAGCCGCTGAAGCTGGCCGGGGCGCACGTCGTGGTGAGTGCCTCGAGTCCACTGCCTTCTCGCTGCGAGTGAGGCGGGGCAAGCCTGCTTATACTCAGGGGGTGGGGACCCTCAGGCTGCCCTTGTTACCCATCAGCCTCTGAGGTCACGGGGAGCCCTGCAGTGTTAAAGATGAACGACGAGCACATCTCCTCTCTTCCTCTTACAGACGTCTCGGCATCTCAAGTCAGGGCATTTATTTAATGTGCAAATCGAAGCTTCTTGTCACGTGGAATGCAGTTCACAACTGCTTACCAGGACCTCCTGCGGCGCAGGGGGCAGGGGTTGACTGCGAGGCTCCGGTTTCATGCTGTTCGTGTGCAGCGGACACTGGCATGTGCTTGCCTTTACTCCTCCTGTGGGGGTTCCGTCGAGTAGGCAGGGTGGGGAATAGTTTTCTGCGCAGTGCCAAGGTCAGCCTGCTAGGGCTGGCAGTTTCTGTCTCCACACAGAGAAGAGAATCAATACTTTTGGTCTGCGGCGGTGCCCTCGGTGTAAAACAACAAGCGCGCAGCGTCTGACATGTTTCTAGGCGATTCATGGTAGCGCATCCGGGAGATGCTGTTGCTGCTGGGGTAGTGGTTTACCACGCCATCCCTGTCCTTTTGATAGGTTGGATACTCCTCTCAGGTACCGTGGCGCGTGCTCTGACCCACAGCCATGTGCCACTCAACAAATTACACCTCAAAGCACAGGCCGTGCATACTGATCCAGGCGCGCTGGGAGCATCCGAGGGACAAAGCGCGGGCGAGATGCAATAAGTAAAACCAAAAATGAAAACATTTGCCATGGGCCGCTCAGACCCCACCAGGCTCCACGGTGCGCTGCGAAAGACAACCCGCGCTTCATTACCGAGGGCTGCTTTTTATCCTTCTGTTTCTCAATCTTTGCTGTTTTTCTCATACAGTCTATAGCACACAGGGGGATAACTGACAAGCTACCACTGGAACAGCGACAGACCACGGGAGGAGAGAGGAGCGTTTGTGGCATTAACAGAAAAAATGCCACAGTGCAATGGTCCCAATGCCTTCAATATGAATGAGGTGAAAGCGCGCACACAGGCAACTCTATCAATTAAGGCGGGAATATAATTACCTGAACAGTCTTGAGGCAACAAGCTGTACGCAGTTCTGCCTATGATTGGTCCTACAGAAGAATTTCAAGGTAACATCTGTTTGGTAAAATTTTCAGCCGGTGCCTCGCACCTCCCCCTCTTTTGGACGTTGTGTTGGCAAAGCAGTTTGCAGTTTTCTGCCAGGAAGCTGCAGTCTAACCTCACAATTAACTTTAATCTGAATGTACAATAACTTCCATGAGCCATGAACGCAGAGGCACTGGTTGCTTCTTTGAAGAAAGGTGTTTGGCTGCACTTTATTGGGCTGCAGGCCCAGATGTTCTGCAGTGACTGCACCTGATCTCTCTGGTATGCTCAGCTCTACATCCTAATGAGCAGGGTTGGATTGGGATCAAAAATAGGCCCGGGCACCCAAAGAAAAAAAAAAGCGGGCCACCTTTGCGGGTTTCACCCTTTTGCAAAACACTGCTTCAGTGTTTAAAGTATACTGAAAAGAAGCAGGGGGTCACTAAAAGAGGCATGCTTTCTTAACCTCACAGAGTTAAAAAAAAATGTGTAACTGTTTCCAGGACTAATTGTGCTTGTTTACAATGGTGAACCACACCTGAATATGAGTGAGGTGAGGCAACTTCTGCTCGGGACCCCGCCCGTTCAATCTGCATTCATTAATTGGACGGCCCCGCAAGAGACTGGGAATGACACCTCCACCCTGCTGATAAAAGGGAGGTAACAGAGGCCAATCTGCCTCCATGAAGGCCGCTCAGGCCTCCAGTGGGCCGCTGGCAGCATCTGAACAGCACAGCCACAAACCAAATCGGCCACCATGCTGGCCGAAAAAGCAGCTCACAGCTGCAACTCTGATACGGGCCCATTGCCCGAGTGCCCGCCCTACTGATCCGACCCTGCTAATTAGGTCCTTGCTGCTCACTACTTACTGGTCACATAGTATAGACCATAAATAGCGAACAGCTGACCCCACCCCAACAACAGAGATCAATGAAGGACATAGATGGACTGCTGTATAGCAGCAAAGAGATATGTTTGTAAGGGAAGAGGATGTCTAAAGACATTTGATAAGACATCAGATATCTGGGGAGTACAGAGAGCCCTTTCAAGGGTTCGGAACGGTATATAACTTGTGAGTGCCCACATATTAGATGAGAGATGTGAACTGGTATTGCGTCAACATGCTTCTCCTGTACGTATATCCAAAATTTGGTCTGGGGTAATTTTGTGACATTACACATGATACAAGTCTAAAACTCTAGAGCCTGAATACATTCCTAGAAAATGCATTTAGATGATCTTCTGCATTTTCATCATCATTACGCTGTACTTGTAGAATGATGTTGATTTAGGGGGCTGATGGAAAAATCTGAGTTAAATGTGACTTCCAGGTTTTTACTTTCTGTGATAGAGTAAACATCCTTACCAGATCTTGTGGCCAAACAAATGTTATTGTATCCATGATCACACCTTCCGGAGTTAACATTTTTAACACTGACTAATTCCGGCATGGGTAATTCTCTTTAACCTAAGCTCTGTGTGGGTGTAAATGTGGGTGTAAATGCAATAGGTCATGCATTTGCGAGCGATTATGCTATTGGCATTGTAAATGACAATGCCATTTATTTAACGATTACTCTATTGGCAATGTAAATGACAATGCCATTTATTTATGATTTAAAAAAAAAAAATCATGAGCAATGCCAATAGCTCTACCTTTAATAATGCCGAGACCATTGCATTGCAAATGCTTGTTTTTAGGGCTGCTGAGAAATAAATGAAGACACATACATGCATAATCCTCGCGTGTGGTACGTACACAATTATACAAAAATGGCAGGAAGGGCATCTTAAGCGAAAATGCACTTCTGTCGCACATTGATGCTGTATTGAATGAATGTGACCACACCTTAGGTTTTTAGACTGATGTTGAAACCACCTGTCCCGTGTTTCTGAAAATAATTAGCAAATATTTAATTATACATTTGTTGTGTTGAAGAAATATAGAATCGTGCACTTGTAATTTGAATGTCTGGTAGATCTAAATAAGTAGCAGTTGAAATACGTGGTGAATTGAAAAAAACAGTCTCTTTTCAAGTGTATTCATGAAGCAATTAATTTTTTTTACGAGACCACAGTATTCTCACTTCCTTTATCGAACCGAACTTCATATTTCCAACTTCGCTTGCCTGCACACTTGATGCAAGCCACAGTAGCTATATTTGTAAATTAAATGTGAAATTCGGCTCCTTAAATTTGTTTGTGTACTTGGAGTTGGTTAAACTTTGCCTGGCCCAGGATTTGCAATACATATTTTGAAAACACGTTATCTTTGGTACCGATCCATTACTTTTAATGAGCACGTGAAACACAAAAGCAGATTAGTAAAGTATTTGTGTAGGATGGCTTTTGCCCAGCAGCGTACATTTCCATTGACGTCAGACCAACAATTGTAAGTTCTTCTTGAATAATTGCTAAACAACATCCTTAACTGAGAACCTATAAGTATTCTCTGCCAGATTGACATATGTGCAGTTATGAAACACACCAAAATCCCGAACCAGTGCCCCTTTTCGTTGAGGAGCGACTGGCTCTCAGCTTCAGTAGATACCAGGACGCTCCTACACCCCATCACTTGCAGCTGCTCTCCCCACGTGGAGCAAGCACAGTTCATGGAACATAGGGGTCTTCTGGGACGCTGCATTGCCTCCTCTTTCTCCCCTGAGGAAATGTCTGATTCCCAGAGGAGATAAAGCTACAGATAGAACACCCACCTTCAGTCAGGGCACCATAGTGTACATATCTAGAACACACACTGGCCTCAGCTCCATTATTGTTGTGGATCAAGATCTGGACAAATCCGGAGTCAGAGTTGGTCCGTTCCTGCATTTGCGATTGTATTGCTCTGAATGGGGCGGGCTGAATTCCCCGGGTCCCTTATTTGAAGAAGACTTTTGAAGTAATAGGTCTAAAAGAGTTGTTCACAAATCCTGATTTTATCACCCCAAAAACCATAGTTAGTCAAAACATGGTATTTAACCATCGCACAAATGTAAAGTTACGGAATGCACAGTCCATGTCTGGGTCACTAATCCTGTATATCGCTGTTACCTTTCTCTTCTTAGACTGTTGACGATACATTTTAAAGTGGCCTTCTCTGTTCAGTGTGTTTCGGCACATGACCTACCTCCCTGTCTGTGTGACCAAACTACTAAACAAAGCACTTGTCACTTAATTTTGTTCTGCCCATTATATGTGGACGCTAGACATGAATTTTGAAGACCTACTCTACGGCTATCCAACCTGAGATCCCTCGCGGATGGCCTAACTTTTTTTTACAAAATCTCCCAACTATAGATGTGTGTTTTGCTCTTCTCAACTTTATTAGGAAAGCGGTAGCAATTAAAAATAGATATGAGGATCACACTTTATTAGAGAGAACAGTCCCCCCCCCTGTTTTTTATAGGTCTTTTAGCTTTCTAGCCTGTTGAATGTTTAAAAGGTCCAAAACACATTGCCTTTTTGAATAAGTCTGAGGATCTGCTCTTTGGATACTAGTATATTTTAGCTCCTTTTTATTGAAAAATTATATTCTAACAATTGTATACTCTATGAAAAGTAGTTGCACTGTATATTTTTACTTGTGACTTGCATTACTTTTTTGCCGAATAAAATTTGATTTGATTTGACTGGTTCCTGGCTTAAGTAGGCACCAGGATGCTCCTACTCTTTTGCCGCTGCTTTCCTCCCACGTGGGAGCATGTACAGTTGTTCTGGGAACAAAGGGGCTTTCTGGTACCCTGTGTTGCCTCCTTTTCCTCCCCTGAGTCCCAGAGGAGATAAAGCTACAGCAGTCACATTCAGTCAGGGCATTAGTGTGCTTACTCACTTACTTGCAGTACAGTCTCTGAACCTCAAGACCAAACCCTCAAGTCTGCAGGGAGTGAGGCCAGTGAAACATAAGAATTTGTGACCAGCACAACGTATAAAATGTAACATAATAACATTGGGGTCTCGCCGGTTGCCAGAGGGTTCACTTTGAGCCTGATAGTAAAGAAACCGACAAACCACAAGAGTTGGGAGCGAGAGGTGTCCTTTTGTGGAGCAACCTGAAGACCAGACACGTCCCGAGTGCCCAATTTCAGGCTGTTAAAGTTTATGCTAGCAATCTCGTCAGAGTGTCTATCCTGGGAAGCTTGACACCTCAAAGACAGAAGTACTTTAGTAATGTAGATGTAATGGATACCCTTGATAAGGGTGTTAGTTCGCTATACAAGTCGACATAAAATTTTGCCTGCGTTTCAAATTCAAACCCGGACACAAATATTTGTCCCATTTAAAAACCCTGGTTGTTATTTTAATTCCGGAAAAAACAACTGTTGAACTTTAAATCAGAGGAAGATGCTGTAAAGTGATATGACATGTGGAATTTCTAATTAAGTTTTCTTTTCTTTACACATTCCGTAGAACATGCCAAAGAAAGGAAGACCCAACTCTGAAACAGAAATTCCAGGCTCCGCTACTAAACTGGCAAAGATAGAAGAAGCATACTCGCATTTCCATTTGGATTTTGACAGTCCTGCCACTCTTTTCGAAAGTTTGATTGCTCCAGTTACTCAAGAGGAATTCTTCAAAAACTACTGGGAACACCAGCCATTGATTATTAAGCGAGACAACCCAGCAATAGCTGCTTACTACCAATCTTTATTTCAGGTTACAGATTTGAAGGAGCTGTCTCGCCTGGGCATTTATTATGGAAGAGATGTTAATGTTTGTCGATGTGTGAATGGTAAAAAAAAAGTGTTGAACAAAAATGGAAAAGTGAACTTTCTGCAACTGAAAAAGGATTTTGATCAGAACAAAGCCACAATTCAATTTCATCAGCCTCAAAGATTTAAGGTAACACATTCAGCATCTTAAATTGTTCACTTTAATTGGAGGAAAAATAACATTCTTGATCAATATAATTGTGCTTTCAATAGTTGGATGTTTATTTTGATCCCCAAGTCAAAGTTGCCTGTTGCCTCAGCCACTAGTGTTTTAACATGTTGCGCAAAAAATAAATAACCAGTCCTTAGAAAGTCCATTAATTGAGATTTTCTTAGCCTGTGCAGACACAATTAATATTCCATTGAAGACAAGAGCATTGAAATTCGCCTTTAATTGCAAGTCTCACATGCAAGAACATTGTTACAAAGCACCTGAGATACAATTGAGGCATAGGTTTCTGATGCTACTGATACACCCTCCAGATTAAGCGTCCTTTTGGGTAGCTTCTATTACCTCTTTTCAATGTCCTTGATATTTTAAGTAGAACAGCGTGTTTGTAGATAATTATTACTATTTATTTTCTTCCTTCCCATATATATTTTCTTGGTGGTATGAGCTTCATATACCTCTATTACACCGGTCATTTCTTTTTAATCCTTTGCTTGCCTTTCACTTTTTGTCACTTTGCTGGTCTTGTAGCTGATTTGTATTTAGTATGAGCTGTATTTTTCATTTTTAAACATTTGTTCTTGTTTGCCTAAACATGAAATCTAACCCTTTTTCATAGTTGTTTTAAGTGGCAAACATTATGTATTGTTTATGCTGTTGTATTATGTAATACATATTCTGAAATATTCATTATTTGCCAAGATGTAGGACAATCACATACCTTAAATGACCCAGTTTCCAACTGTTATATATTTCCATTAGTGCATTACAGTTACTAATTTATTTTTGATTTCTCCCATAATGGTTTTACAGTTATTCTCCATTTTACATTATTTTTCATTAGATTTTTTTTCTATTTTGAAAATTTGATGTTTGTATTTTACATTAAAAGCAAATAACCTTGCTTTCAAGCTTTTAGGTGCATTCTGGGAGCTTTATAGTTAACCTCAAATTGTTAAATCTTTCAGACGTTTACATAGATTGTTAAATTGTGCTAAAGTGTACTTGATTTTGCTCTGGAAATACTTTCAATAATACAAGCTGATTTCACAACATTTTCTTAGTGTGCTCACCCTGTAATAGAAAATTGATGAATCATGTATAGAGGTTATAACAATGTATACATATGGATAGCATTTTTGCCTAAGTGGCGACAATCCTTTTTTTGAGATCCATGCTTTTGTATTGTAAACTGGCAGCCAAAGTATTTGTGCTGCAGGGATTTGGGTCTACTTCTCCAGTGGGGGGAATAAAACCATAAAAACGTATCTTGGACCCCAAGCAATATGTTATGGTAGATACATTCTTTTCCCTTTTATCTTCCCTTAGCCCATTTGTGTTTTACCAACCTCATTTGCTTCAGTGTAGATTTCGTTTCATGATCCTGTCCTGAAGTGGTTCTCGAACAAGTCCTTACAAAATTCATTAATGTTCATCTACTCATGCACAGATAAGCAGGACTTGGTAAAGGACAAGTTACAGACACCATCACTTTGTCTTCGGAAAGATCCTTTCTGTGAATGTGAGGGTAGTTCCTCATCCTTACAGAAGATGCTCTACAGAAACATATGCACATGTGATGATGTGTTTGCTTCATATGCTATCCTGTGGTTGTAGATTATGTGAAGGAGTTATGTGACTATCTGTATAAAGCTTAATTCTAGTGTGGATGCATAGGTTATCGGCATGCCTCTAAACTTGTCCTAATATTACCTTCTCGCCCACCAGTAGTAGGAGGGCCAGCCTTCAAGTCAGGAACACTTGGATTTCAATTTCCTATTCAGGTAAATGCCACTACTTTAAATAGTCTCATCTAAAGAGCAAAAACGAAATTAAACATTTCTGCTGATGGGGTTGGTGTTGCCAAGCAAGATGGCCAGATGGAAATGGGGCTAGAGCACTCCGTAACTTCGAAATTATAACCTGAGTAATCCTGCCCTATAGAATGGGAAATAACACCCACAATGAGAGGGCTGCTAATGCCCTACATCTGGGGACCCGAAATGTGACCACGTCAGAGCAGATGGACCCAGTGGCACCACCCGCAAGGCCTGTGCTTCCTTGAGACCCTGTTATTCTACCTCGAGAGTGAGATAATTCTGCACTGTAGCAGAGTCATCGCTTTGGGCCTCTGTAGTAATGGGCTGCATAAGTGCCCAGGTTTATATACCCACAGGAGGCTCATTTGGACTGCACTGGGCCTGCTTTAAAGGGTTGGGAGGTTCAGCTGAGCTTGTAAGAGGAGAGGCCTTGATTCCTCTGATGCCTGGACTCGAGCTGCACTGGGATATGGTCGGGTGGCAGCTTTCTTGGGAGGGAAAGCACCACACCCTAGGAGAGCGCCTCTAACCTGATCACCGGAAGGGTCAGAAAACACTGTAATTTGGCATTACTAGGCCAGGTAGGACCCAGTAGCAGCACCCGTGCGGCGAGACCTGTGCTCCCTGGAGGCCATGCTGCTCAGCATCAGGTCTGAGATAGTTACCTAAAAAGGGTAAACCCAAATGTAGTCCCTGGGACCTGGGTGCAGAACAGTACATAGGAACAAGGGTCCCAGAAAGTAATTATACATCACACACAATTCAAAGCAAAAATCAGAACAATACAGGAGATCTTTGTTGTACTCTGTGTTATTTAATCTCACTGGACAACTAGTATAATCATTTAGACATTCCTATATCTAAAGTGCCTGTTTCCTTTTCTAGGAGCACTTTAGATATAAGAAAGACAATGCAGCCCGCACTACGCAGAGCAATACAATCACTAATTATGCTGAGCCCAACGCAGTATGCTTCATGTAGGAGCCAGGTTGCCAAAGGATGTGGTGGACCATCCAAGAGAACCCATGAGGGCAGCACTGGTGTCAGCCATATAGCGCTTCAGGACGGCACTGGAGACCAAAATGGATTTGGCATCCACTTTGGTGAATCTGCTTCACACTGACCTGCGAAATGTGTCTGCGAAGGTGAAATGGCAGAACACTTGATGGGAGCCCTCCAACAAGGAGTTAAAACACTTAATAATCGAATGTCCAAAATGATTGCGCCGACCAGAACCCTGTAAGATAGAGTCGAGGACGCAGAAGGGCTCTCGTGTCACAATAATCTGAGATTCCTAGGGTTTCCTGAGGGAGCGAAATGAACCGTGCCTTGGCTATTCTCTGAGAATTGGATCCTTAATATGGTTAAACCACAGGGGCTGTCAAATGTTTGCCATGGAGAACGCGCGCAGTGTGCTATCAATGAAACTGGCATCAGTGCCCCTGCTAGGGCGCTCATGCAAGGATTTTTAGTTACAAGGTTCGCAACGTTATTCTCATAGTGAACAGAGAAGTGGGCAACGTCCAATCTGACAATCAATAATATCATTATTTTGGGCTAAAAGGCCCTAAAAAAACAAGATTAAGAAAGAAAATGTAAAAACGATTTTATTGCCATTTGGTTCATATAACATTCACTTGAGCGGTTCATATATTGAACATCCGTTCACACGTTTACATTACATTACTCTTCCTGTTCCGATAGCTGTGCAGCGTAAATTATTCAACATGTTTAACTGGACCCCACTCCTAATCTCCTCCCTCCCCCTCCAAACGAGTTGCTTAATTTCCAGTTGTATTTGTTAGCAGTGTGTGTTACTTCTTCGTCTATCTGTGCTATTTTTACTTGGGGCGGTGCTTGGTATTTGGTGGGGGGGGGGAGGGAGAAGGGGAGTGACAGCTCCCCCAGCCCCCACCATGTTTTGGGTCCTTTATTTTCCTGGCATCCCTATCTCATTGTCCCTGTCCTTTGGTGGCGAATTTGGCAGGTCGTCTTTTGTGTCATCTAGATCTAGTGTTCGCAGATCGTTCACTAGGTTCCCCCAGGCTCTTGATATTTCTAGGTTCCCTATACCTCTGTTCACTGCGCGCAGCAAGATTCTGTTTTCTGCGTCTGCCCATTTCTCCAGTTTCCCTCTCCAGCTCTCTATTTGGGGGGCCTCTCACAGACTTCCATTTCTTCGTGATTTCCCTTTCCGCAAGTACAAATGCTAAGTCTTGAAACCTCCCAGTAACCTTGGTCTTGGCCGTGTGCGGGAATCAGTGGAGTATGCAGCGACCTGGTGTGTGCGGAATTTCCTTATCTATGATGTTCTCGACAGTCATTAGTACCTCCTTCCAGAATTCTCTTAGGCCCGGGCAGTTCCACATTATGTGGAGGATGTGTGCCTCCTTGTCCCCCGCATCTTGGGCATGCCGTTTCCTCCGTTTGGAAGTAGCGCCTGATTCTGACTGGTGTGAGGTACGCCCTATGAAGTTTATGAGTTTGAACCCAGCGTTTCTAGAGACCTTCAGGGTGTGCTCTACAGTGGTATCCCAGTTTTTTGCTATGATCGGTTCCCCTAAGTTTTCTTCCCATTATGCTCTCAATCGCTCCAAGGGCCTCTGAACAATGTCTGATGGCTCCATATATGCAGTAGACCGTTTTTATCCTACCTGCAGAAAAGAGTAAGACCACATATCTATAGCAATCTAACGACCCAGTACTCTAGTGCTTTCGGAATGCCAACGTCACAGCTCTATGTAATAGGGAATGTCCCTGCGGGAGGTTAAACTCTTCTCATAGGTCCTTAAATGGGAGCATTTGGGATTCTTTAAAGAGGTCCCCAACCACTTGTATCCCCACTTCCTTACAGTCATCTTGTCCAGCCCAGTTCCCCCATGTGGTAACTGACGGAGCATTTCATTGGGTATATCTGGAGTAGGTGGCCCTGCAGCCCATCTTTTACAGCCATCTCGCCCAGCACCTCGTGATTACTGTCTCTTCTTCTGTCTTCCTATGTGATCTTTGCTTCAGCCTCAACAAAATTCTCGTTAGACTGGGGGTTCTGGGGCGAATGACGATTGTACTCTGTCTGGGTTTCTGATGCTGTCCGCCAGCCATCTCACAAACCATTGCAGCTGTGCTGCCAGGTAATAAGCCTTGAGGTCAGGTGTAGTGTAGTTCCTATATCCCTGATAGTCTCTGCACATTGGAATAATATACACTATAGTTTTGACAAAGGACTGAGGTCAGTATGTTTCTATCGAGTACATTAAAAGTACTCGAATGAACAAGAAGGGATTCGTTTCTGACAACCGCGTAAACATGACAACTTTGTTTCCCTTAGAATCGGAACAGTCTCAGAATCGTGGAAACAATAGTTACCAGTTTCACTCAGTCAATCGTGCATGCTTCGTTTCTACAGAGTTACACAGAAATAGATAGACTGGCCTTTCAATAAAAACCGTTTATTGAACAGTCTTATTTTTCATGCAAGAGATATGTACTGCAACAATCGTAAGACAGAATGCAAAGTATAATACGTACAGCGTTAGCAGTAAGATAAAATAATACTGCAATACCATGGTTTGTAGCTATGACATATATTCATAAAAATACATACAGAAATAACACAGGCTAAAATGTGAATACTCGTATGGTGCTTCTAGCTAGTTGTACCTAAGTGCAGTACGAGGTAAGAAGTAGGTGCTGTTTGTCTATAGTCTAGTTGGGCTATAGTTTCATTTATTTATTTATTTAAAGAGTTTTATATAGCGCTGGCTAGACCCAAAGGTATCAGAGCGCTTTACATGTAAATCAACAATGTAACAGAAAAAGTTCAACCATTACGCAATACATCCAAAAAATAGGCAATGCAATTAGGAGAGGAGAGAGAAGAGTAGTGGAGGGGGCAGGGGAGGTGAGAAGGGAGGATAAGGGAAGAGACAATAAGGAGAGACGAAAAGAGGTCTGTCAAAAGACCGACTGGGTAGGTGACGACCAAGGAGGGAATCCACAGCCCATCTCCCCTATAGCTAAAGCAAGTTGCTTTATCGGGCATCAGACAAAATAGTTCAGTCTCAATACATTGAGAGAGGAGAGAAGAGACATAAATAGAGGGAGGATGCATGAGGAGAGGACAGGAGAGACGAAAGGAAGTGCAACAATGTGGTTCAACAATAAACCAGAAAAAGATCAACAAGTAAACATAATATCAAACAATCAGCAATACATTAGGAGAGGAGAGAAAGGAGAGAGAAAGTAGTGGGGGGTAGGGGAGGTGAGAAAGTGAGGATAAGGGAAGAGACAACCGTAGAGACGAAAGGAAGTCTGTCTAAAGACCGACTGGGTAGGTGACGACCAAGGAGGGAATCCACTGCCCATCTCCCCTATAGCTAAATCAGGTAGCTCCGTCGTGTATCAGACAAAATAGTTCGGTCTCAAGTGGCGAGGGAAGAGGTTCACAGAAAAACAGGGTGGGGACATAGGGCAAGGGCAGGTGTGGGTAGAGGACAGAAGCTGGAAAGAGTAGGAGCGGAGAGGGGGGAGGGTTGGGGGGAGGGGGAGATCAGGTCAGTAGAGATGCGGGAGCGTTTGTCCGAAGTCCGGCTGGGTAGGTGATAGACAAAGGAGGGAGCCAAAAGTCAATCTCCTCTATAGCTCGCGAGATAGCTCCACCGGGCATCATACAAAAGTAGCTAGGTCTCTGCTTTCTAGGGAAGTAAGCAGGGAAAAGGACCATGTGGGTGGGTGGGGACCGGGACGGGCAAAGGCTGGTTGAGGTCCTGGGGAGATCAATGAATAATGACCAGGGGAGGAAAGAAAACATCATAGAGGGTCCCGCTCCTCAGCTCGTGGGACGGGAGCTGGCTCAGCAATACACACAGGAGTTCTTCGTAGGGGAGAGGTGACACGAATGGCGTCCGGAACCCGCGCACTCCTCCTCCACCGCCGGGACTGTCATAGTCACCGTCATGGGATGTTACAGTCTAGATGAGTTTGCAGCATTGGATCTTACAACGAGGGTGGTGTGCACACAGGGACACATCAAAGCTGAAATCAGCAAGAGGGTTTCAGGAGATCAGGCCGTATGCATCAGATTTCAAGAGTATGTAGACAGCAGGATGTCAATTGCCTCAAGCGGTGGGCCCTCCAACCTGGAAGAAGCAGTCCATCCTAGCGCACAAAACGGGAGTATCGGCGGTCGCCGCCATTTAAGTAAACGCGGCCGCCATATTAGAGTCAGGCAGAGGCGAAGGGAGAAAAGTCCTGCCGAGCAGGATCCGGTCTTCACTGTCGCAGGACATCGCCCCATCAGCGTCCAATCTCGTGTTCAAACCTTCGGATTGGAGCTCACCCCTCGCAGAACAGCGCTGGCACCGCCAATTATCGGGCGGCAGGACGGACCTATATTTCGCATCGGCCGTCAGACTATAAAAGCATTGATATATTTTCTTAGCCATAAGATACTTTAAAATAGATAAAATATGGGGGGGCGTGGCCAGCGACATGAAGGAGTGAGACGTGCTTCGGCTCGGCTCCTGGCCCGCTGCTTAAATCCGGCGAATATTTCTGTCCCAAACCAAAGAAAAACCCCACAAAACGGCGACCGCAAGCATTGCGGAGGTCCTGACCACGATTTAGCCGATTATCCTGCCGATCGGAGCCCGAAAACTACTTAACAAGTAACGGAGGCCGGAGCGACGCAGTGGAGACAAAATGGCGCCTGTGGGGAAACGGCCGGCCCGGCCCTGATCTGAGCTACGCCGCGACCTGACGGAATAGAGTGCAGTGGAGGCTCGGATAGGGGAGAGTCGGACATCCGCTTGGTGCTTCCGCACTCGGTGGTACCTATCTGCCCGAGAGGTGTCGAGGATCGGCCTGCCGGTGGCCTCTGCCTCGGAGCGGGAGGATCTGGATCCGGACCCGGTGGTGACATCGGAGGGCCGAGTGGGTGCGGCGCTTCCCGGGGCCCCTCTCTTCCCTCCGCCCCCCCGGTGACTGCGACTGGGGTGAGGTGTCCGGGAGGGCACCGGAGGACCCGTCGCGGAGGAGGCGAGGATGGCTTCCATGTGCGGAGGCCCGTGCCGGAGCAGAGCGGCCTTGGACCCTGGAACGACACGGACGGCGTCCGGACACCGGAGCGGGCTTACTCGAAAACAGTCACCCATGCTCTGGTCAAGAGCCGACTGGACTACGGAAACACCCTCTACGCAGGTACTACCGCTAAACTCCAGAAGAAACTCCAACGAATCCAAAACGCCTCAGCCAGGATCATATTAGACATCCCGCGCAACGAACACATCTCTGGTCACCTGAAAGACCTCCACTGGCTACCCGTCAATAAGAGAATCACTTTCCGACTGCTAACCCACGCACACAAATCACTCTACGACATCGGACCGGAATGCCTCAACTCACGACTGTCCTTCTACACCCCCTCCCGCCAACTACGTTCTTCCAACCAAGCCCTCGCTACTGTACCTCGCATCAACAAGACCACCATGGGAGGCAGATCCTTCTCATACCTGGCTGCTAAAACATGGAACTCACTCCCCGCTCACCTTCGCCTTACCCAGAACCACCTAGCATTCAGAAAGCAACTTAAAACGTGGATATTTGACAAGTAATCCTCCTCCCCTTCCTAAGCGCCTTGAGACCCTCTGGGTATGTAGTGCGCTATATAAATTCTCTGACTTGACTCGACTTGACTTGACTTGTTTGCACGGGGGAACACCATACAGCCTCGTGAGTACTAGCGGTTGTGCGTGTACTGAGAGAGGATTTGACCCCGGATATCCCCTGGGCGCTACCCAGCGGTGCCCGCTTTATTTTAAAACTTTGCCCGAGACGGGCGTGCTCCGGTACGGCCCTTGGAACTATCCCCCCCGCACTGGCTGTGTACTATACCCTCCTGCACATTTGTTTTGGGCACGTGGAGAACTATGGGGAAAAGGGATCCGCCTGCACGTGCTGCCCGGCAAGAATCCATTGAGAACTACACAATGGTCGAAAGCACAGAAAGAGCCACCCCAACATCCCCCGGAAAAAATGCTGATATGGCCGCACTCATGGAGGCGATTCAGGCCTCTAGAACAGATATCAAGGACTCCAGAGCAGCACTGGAGACGAAAATTGGGGAAGTGGGATCCGAAGTGCTGCTGTTGCGCCAGGACTTTCGCAATCTCACTGAGAGGGTAACTACAGCGGAATCCAGGATCCCTGAAACGGAAGACTCCGTCGCCACCCTCCGCAAAGACATGGCGGAGCTACAGGCGTCGCACAGACAGCTGCTGTGGCGAGTGGATGACGCCGAAAATAGGGCACGACGGAATAACCTCCGCTTCGTGGGCTTTAGGGAGGGCATCGAGCGGACTGACACGGCGGCCTTCCTCCAGGACTGGCTGCGTGCCTCCTTCCCACATGCACAGTTCTCGAACTGCTTTGTGATCGAAAGAGCTCATCGGGCACTGCTGGCGAAACCGCCGGAGGGGGCGAGGACGCGGCCGATTATTGCACGCTTTCTGAACTACGCTGACAGAGACCTCATTCTCCGGGAAGCCAGGAAGGCGGGAGAGTTGAACTTCGAAAATGTGCACATTATGATCTTCCCGGACTATAGCCAGGATGTCCAGAAGATGAGAAGGTCGTATGACTCGGTCAAGGCAAAACTTCGAGACCTGCACATCTCGTATATGCTGCTCTTCCCGGCTAAGCTAAAGGTGATGTTCAAGGGCAGATCACACTTCTTCAGCCGTCTGGAGGAGGCCTGGCAATGGCTGGAAGAGAGGCCCCTGCTTCGAGAGGCGGAGGAAGAGGGCCGCAGGATCCGTACGGAGCTCGCAGCAGCCAACTTTCGGAGGAACTCGCCGAAACCCCAGAGATCACAAATCCCGCGGATGAGGCGAGGCTTACAACCGTCACCCTATGTGAACCCCCGTCTGAACGGCAGAAGAATGATGGACGGAGATGCACCCTCCGCCACTACGGACAATCGTGAGGCCAGAACCAGGGGCCCAACCCCCCTGTGCTCCACGAATGAGGGAGAAATGGACAATGGGACCTTATCGGAGGTGGATGAGGCAACAGATCGCTCGACGCACCCGCTGGAGGTGCTGATCCGGGAGATGGAGCAGGGAGCGACTGGCAACACGGGGGAGCAGGACATTGATACTCAAGACTCACATTCGTGAAGAGGTTTGGGACCAACATCCGTGTCGGCAGTGGGCCGTTGCTGACACCATGCAAGTTACACACACTTATCTTTTTTTCACTTCATATACTCAGTTAGGTATTTGAGGGGTGCTGCTGTGAGACATGTGTTCTGGTTTTACTCCAGATACTACAGGACTTGGAACGCAACGCACTCACGGAGTTGGCAGCCCCTGTGGGACTCTAATTTGAACCCTGGGGCTAGTTTGATAGGTGATCTAGTGGGTGGGTGACAGACCTTTACCGCCTGAAAGTCCTAGTTGTTTATGGTTTCCTGGATGGGCTGGATGGGGGGAAAAGGTGGGGTGGGGGGTGGAGGGGGGAACAGTTGCTACAGTTTTTGTGGGGAGGGGTTCGTGTTGGGGGGTAGGGGGGTTGAGTTGGTTAATTGCAGTCAAGCGGTCTGGTATTATGTGCAGTGCCTCTGCGCCGGAGGTCCCCTGGCCTCAACGCCCGGATGACAACTACATTGTTGGCAATGGCTATGGGTAATGGGAAAATACAGGTCCTGACCTGGAACGTGAATGGTCTGGGCAACAAAGTAAAACGGGGTCTAGTGAATAACTATCTAAAGAGAATAGGCCCGGACATTGTTTTCTTACAAGAGACTCACCTTAGGGGCACGGCCTGTGCATTCATAGCGAGGGGTAGATACAAAGTGCTGGGACACGCGGGATACACGGCTGGCTCCAGGGGGGTGGCAATCCTTGTCAAGAATACCTTCCCCTTTCATATCACCCGTACATGGGGCAACCCGCTAGGAACATGTGTAGGAGTACAGGGGACCTGGCGTAGACGCACTTACACTCTTGTCTCAGTGTATGCACCTCCGAAGTTGCAGGCAGCGACATTGAAGAAATTAGCGACCATTCTGCTAGACACTCCGGATTCCATTCAGATAGTGGGGGAAGATTTCAATGATGTAATGGACAAGGGTCTGGATAGGTCAGGGACGCCCAACACTCGAGGCCTGCGGACCCCCCTCACCCAAACAATGTCTGAAATAGGCTTGACCGATGTATGGCGACTACTACACCCAGACGCGGTCGCGTACTCCTTCTACTCTGCTGCACACAAGGTGTTCTCCAGGTTGGACTATGTATTCATGCACAGACAGGAACTAACCATGAATGACACAGCAGAATACCTGGCGAGGGGTCTCTCTGATCACTTGCCACTCCTAGTGTCGATTGTCAGCTCGGGGTATAGGGGGGAGGCCTCGCGGCTCCTTGCCGCAAGGGACCTCACGAATAAAACGGTGCTTAAAGGCATTAGAGCTGACACCCGGGTTTACTTGGCCGACAATGACGGATCGGTGGAGTCAGCCGTGACCCTATGGGAAGCGCTGAAGCCGGTAATGACGGACAACATTAACAGACGACTAGGGGAGGAGAGGAGGAAACAGCAGGAGGAGGTGGGAAATGTTGAGAGGGACATTGTGGAGTTAGAGAGTGAGTACCTGCGTACTAAACACACCACGACACTGCGTAAACTTCTAGATACCCAGAGGCGATACCGAGAGTTATTTTCGGAGGAGGCAAGAACGCAAAACCTGGCAACACTCCATCGACTGTATGATGTGGGGGATAAGTTGGGCAAGCTATTGGTGTGGTTCAGCCGTAAAGAGAGAGCGGCGAGATGGGTAGCTGGAGTCACGGATGACGAGGGAAGAATGATATGCTCAGACCCCCATATTGCAGACACATATGCAACTTACTATGAACGCTTCTATGCAGCCAGACCACTGGGCACGTGCGACGACGCCCTTCTCTACCTGTCACAGGTCACTCTACCTGCGGTGGACGCTGCGGCCCTCCCGGCACTGGAGGCAGACATCTCACTGGAGGAGGTGAAAGCCGCCATAGCGGGGCTGAAACCGGGTAAGGTTCCAGGGCCGAATGGTTTCCCCCCGGAGTTCTTTAAGGGTATGGCGGATATACTAGCCCCCCACATGAGAAATTTCTTTACTGAGGCTTGCCAGGAAGGAGGTCTGCCGGCTGACCTTGCCACGGCGATCATCGTCTCTATACATAAGGAGGGCAAACTGCGCGAGGATTGTGCCTCATACCGACCAATTTCCCTGTTAAATACGGAGGTGAAGGTCCTCGCTACGGTCTTGGCGAAACGATTGAGGACAGTAATACCTGACCTGATACACCTAGACCAAACAGGCTTCCTGCCGAACCGAGCCACGAAATTCAACTTAAGGCGCACGCATAATTGGCTACAGGAGGTGAGGGATAGGGAACCGCCCACTGGCTCCTCTCCTTAGATGCCGAGAAGGCCTTTGACTCGGTGCACTGGCCGTTTTTAGAGGCCGTGCTGCAAAAATTCGGCCTCGGTCCAAAATTCCGTACATGGGTAAGACTTCTATATACCAATCCACGTGCCAGGGTGAGGGTCAATGGTAGGCTCTCTCGCGAAATTAATATCCAAAGACGCACCCGACAGGGCTGCCCCCTGTCGCCGCTTTTATTCACATTAAAAATTGAAGTGCTGGTGGCCAGAATTAGGCAAAACCACAGAATCTCGGGCTTCCGGGTCTCGGATACGGACGACACACAGGAAAAATGATCCCTGTACGCAGACGACGTTCTGTTGTATATCACGGACCCGAAGACTACAGTGCCCGAGTTATTCGGAGAACTTGAGCGATATGGCAGCTACTCCGGTTATGCCATCAACTGGCACAAATCTGTCCTCTTTGTCCCAGGAGGAGATGCCCATGGGGAGGCGCTGCCGGACCGGCTGGTGGTCTCTGAGGAAGGCTTTCAATATCTAGGGGTATACATTACGCTCGACGGGCAGCTGTCGCGCCGCAAAAACATAGAGAGAATACTCGTTAACTCCGCATCGGATATGGACCGCTGGCGACAACTTCCCATGACACTTCTAGGCAGGGCAGCTATGTATAAAATGATAATACTCCCTAAATATCTCTACGCCCTACAGAATGAATACTATCAACTCCCAGACAGCGTACTACGTAAAGCCCATGCAGACCTTCGAGCCTTTATATGGTTGGACAGACAGCCAAGGGTGGCGCTGACTACCCTTCAGCGCCATCAGTATAGTGGTGGAATCTCACTCCCCAATCTTGAAGCCTACTACTGGGCGGAACATATATCCCCTATAAACGACTGGCTACATGCCCCGGCGGACCACCCCACATATGTACTGGAACGGGCCAAACTATCCCCACATGCTCTACTGACATACCTATATGGACGGTCGGCGACGAAATCGCTGCTACCGGCCACGAACGTCACACTCCGAGCCTGGAGTATGGCCACTAGACGTACAGGGTGGGACAAACGGCCTACCAGACAGACACCGCTCTGGCACTGCAAATGGCTCCCGGAGCTGTTTAAACTTACTGGTTTCAAGAGATGGGATGATATCGGGATATCCACGATAGGAGACGTAATTGCTAGAGGTGCGCTGAAACCCTTCACTGCCCTACAGGCGGAATATGGTCTGCATCGGTCACAGTTCTATAAGTACACCCAGCTGCGGCATGCGTGGCGGGCACAGGCCCTGACCTTAGAGGGCCTCCCTGAGTATGCCCCGCTGGAAGGTAGGCTGCTACAGGAACAGATACCGAATAAGGCTGTATCGCTCACATACAAGACACTCACCAACAACATGCTGGGGGATCTGGCGTATCTTAGAAGACACTGGGAGGCAGATGTGGGCACACTTGAGGATATCGACTGGGATACGGTTTTAATGCACCCCAGGGAGGTGGCTATCAAATCTCGGCTCCGCCTGATTCAATATAATGTGTTTCACAGAACATACATAGACAGGGTGCGACTGTTCAAAATGGGGAAAACTTTGGATGCCAAATGCCTAAGATGTCAATGTGAGGGAGGGGATTTTTTTCATATACTGTGGAAATGTGACAACATACAATCCTATTGGACCCTCATATTCACTGAACTTACAAATGTCTTGTCTGTGTCGCTTGAGCAGGAGCCGAAGTTGGCCATACTGGGAATGACTAATGATGTTGATCTCCCACGCCATCTGCTGGTGTTCTTGACCTTGGCACTGGTGGTGGCAAAACGTGATATTGCAAAGTATTGGGGTGCGGGGGATGTCCCTACTGTGGAGGAGTGGAGGAGAGGCCTAGACTTATACATGGCAGCAGAGCGGTTGACATATAAAGCGAGAGGGTGCCCGAATAAGTTTAAAAAGGTATGGTCGAAATGGAGACACTATCACGGACTAGACGGAGGACTGGGAGTGGGAGGCCCATGAGCATGACTGCTACTGTTATAAGGCTGAGAAGGGGCCGGGGTGAACCCTGTGTGTCTACCTTTCTACACCAGACACGCACTGATGGATAAACGTTCTTCTATTGTATGTCTACCGGGTGGGGTGGGGAATGGGGACTGGAGGAGTTCTATGGTGCCACTGCTATGACTGCGCAGTTAAGTTTTGAACAAGAGTTGTTGAGACGATTTTTTTCATGCACACTATGATGTTTGTTCTGGGGAAGGGGGGGGAACAGAAAATGCAGCTGCCTAGATGGTTCATAAGAGTGCCTCCTTTAATATGTTGTTGACATGTGGAAAGAACGCCACTGATGTTGTCGGATTAATGTTACTGCACGCTTTGGAGAAGGTAGGAGGGCTCCTTGTGCTATATTCTGGAGTGTTCCATTGATTATTTGAAAACATGTATGTTACTGTGGACTTGTTTCCATCTGAGCATCTGCAATAATAAAAAAATTAAAAAAAATAGATAAAATATGTACATACATATATACATTGACTAACGTACTCAACTGGTGCTTCTAAAATACGCCTACCCCGGTGTACCTGACCTAAGCCTAATACGTGGGAAGGAGTAAGTAAGTAGCAGTTTAAGTTAAGTTGGTTTTGCCAAGAATCTGACTCAAGAATTCTCTTTAAGGATTTAGTCAGGTAATAGAATGCAGGAGGTCTGGTATCTCTCTTTTAGGACTCGATATCCCAGCAGCCTGCGAAGGCGGCTGAGAACACCGGAGCTGGATTTCTCGGCAGGAGAAAAGACAGCGTCTCTCTCAGTGCATCAAAGAGGAGGGGCAGCGTCCGTGGGCTCTCACATCAGCTGGGCGCTCGGTCAAGTAGATAGCTGCTCGGCTCCAAAACCACCACTGTGTGTTTGCTTAAGGCAACATTGGTATATTTATACCTGAAAGGTGCCGAGTTTGATGTAAGGTTTGGACATAAGACGTCAATAAAGATGTCACTAAGAACTGACTGTTCCTTTAGTGTTCGCAGGAGTTTAATGACAAATCAAAACAAAAGCAAATGGGGATTTCCCAGGTTGCTGGAGGTTTGGTGTGTCGAAAAAACTCGTTGTGCTTTCTAGGAATCCAAGGAAGTAGCTTCTGCCGTGCTTTGGACTGCAAGGGCTATTTACTTAAATAAGGATCTGATTCTTATGCCATTATAGGGATATTATTGATTATAGCCGTACAAGGGCATAAAATAGCAATATTGATTCAGGTTCCTAGATAAAAGCACAATACCCACTCCACGATCTAATGTCCATCATTACTAAAACTAAGCAATAGTAAACATTTAAAGGTGCATGTGTATTCCAACCCACCCAAGATACATTTTATGCATTCGAAATGGTGTATGCGAAATACACAAAAATGATTATTGGTACTGTACGCTTTTCAAGCAGTATAATCATTCAGTTAAACATGCTTATATATATATAAGCTGAACGATTTGCGAAAATTACACATGAAATGTCTCTTAATACAGAAAAGAAGGTCGAGACCATTCCATCACATATAAATACAGTTACTGTAAATGTGCTAGAGGCTGAGGTAATATATTGTCTCTAGAGTTCCTAAAAATAGAAGCTCTGTTCTTTAAGAATAATTCTACTTTAAGCAGAGTACATGTGCCAGAAAAAGGTAAATATTTTGGAAGTTTGAAAAAAATAATTTTGCTTTCAGGGGAAAAAATAGTTCCAAATGTTTTCAGTAGCTTTTGTTTATCAGAGCTGAAGGACGAATTCAGAGTTCAGGGGAACGCTGTGTGCTCTTTGCTTAAAAGTTATTCTTTCTGTTCAGGGGAGAACATCATTTCAGACAGACTCGCAAAAAATTGGTCTACGACATCAGGTGAAAGTTCGACCAAGTTTGAAAGTGCCGCAACAGTACAGTTGTGAGAATGATTGCTATCATCGATGTCAGGATCAGCAATGCTCACAGAAGGTCGTACCTGGGTGATGCTGCTCTCATCTCGTACTTCACTGCCACCTAATCGTAGTGGTGAAGTCTTAACGAATGCCGTCATCAGAATGGGTAGCCACTGGGGACAATACGATGCATGAGCCGTTACAGGACTTAGCAAAGTATCTGTATCCAATGGTACTGCTGATGGTAGTGTAAGACAGATGTCCAACACGTATTCTTCTGCGCATAGCATACATCGAAGCACAGGTAGGAAGAAATTTTGCCAGATAGGTCTGAATGAAAGAAACCAGGTCATATTCAGATCTCTTAGCCGGGCTAAACCAAGGACTTTAGTTATGCGGTCCCGATAGCGTATAGCTAGGATCGTTTCTTCCATTGTTGCTTGAGTCTTGTCTGCGGCTTGGCTTGCCATATCGGAGCAGAAGGGTCAAAAATAAAATTCCTGCTACGAGTCCCAAAAGTAGTGGTAGACCGCCAAAGACAGAATAGACAAAATTGGGAAAGATGCCCAGAACTGCTTCGAAGGGTGTTAACAGTCCCGAAAAAATTGTCTTAAACATATGTGGGATACCACTGGCATCAGACATATTTAGGATTTGGCTTAGCATTTCTACGAAATGCACAGGGCAATTTGTTGATAAAAGGGTATGTATCTCTGCTGTTGTCCTTGCAACCAGAAGATCATACGTTTCTTTTGATGACGTTAAAGGCACGGTTGTCTGTAAAAGAACAGACTTCATTCTGCTTAAAGTATCAATTTGTACAGAAGAGATTTTCAAAGAAGGCCAAATCGTCGCCTTCGTATCTGGAGAGCTGTTTGGATACAATACTTGCATACAGCAAGTGACCATGGAACTAACGCTTACAAGATAGGTTTTCCCTGGCACCATGCCACAACAGCTGTGGTCCATTATTAGAATATAGCTCCCGTTAGAAAGCCGTCTAAAGAATGGCTCTATTTGTGTTGCAGGTGTGCCGTGCTGGTGACATGAAAGGTTATTTGAAGTCCCCTCACAGGCCCCATGCAAATTAATACCTTGGCACAGAAGTATACCGCTTAGTGATTGTTTACAATTGTTACCACTAAGAAATACATTCTGTTTCTTTTCACTATAACATGTGTGTGTGTAAGGTAATTTCCATGATGACTTAATGTACACTTTACCCAACCTTTCATACTGGCCCGCTGGTATATATTCTTGGCAGTATTTAAATTGGAAAGTTGTTATCGGAATTGTAATTATTCCGTGTATTATCCATTCAATGACAGGTCTTTCTGACATTTTCAATGGTAATCTCTCAAGTTTTTCAATGCTCAGAATCGTATAGTCTGCTCCTTTTTGTGCCAAACTGATTTGTTTATCAGTAAGGTTAAAGAGAGAGAATAATGACGTGTTTATCAAACGCCATGGCACGTAGCCTGAACGCAGATTTTGCAACGTCCAGCCTAGCTGCACAATAGAACGTAATTGGGACTGACCGTGTTGTAACATTAGTAAGTCCTGATCTATTATATCGATAGCAGATGATACAATACTGTCCAGTGAATATATTCTGGAGGACAGAGTCATTAACCCATTGTCCACAACAGAAAGTGATTTTTCCAAATTAATACGATCAATTTCTCGTATTTGTTCTGCTGTCTCAATTTGAGTTACTTTCCAAGCTTCGTTGTACGCAGCGTATATACCGGCCGCTATGAAACGTTTTTGACGCTGTTTGCGTGGTCCCATTATGAAATCGCGCAAGTCAGCACCGTCTTTAAGTAAAGTCAAGTGTTGCTTAATTTCAGCCAGTGTGGATGTCTGTAGCCATTCAAGGCATAGTTTCCCTACACTGTATATTGTTACTATCCCTGGATGTTGCCTCTGGGAGTATCTAGGGTCTGGCCTGGTCATTTTGAACCCCTGTTTTTTGTTCAGGAATCTATCTTTACAGTTATTTGTGTCTGTTGGCCAGATCAACCACTTTTTCCAATCAGGATGGGTTCTGTTTTGGTGTAAAATATTGGATACGTCTATCTCCACTTTTATAGTGGTATTACTATCAGGTATTTGCTTTGGAATAGACGGTTTGTTTAAGTCTTTAATCTTAGCTAGGCCAAGACAAGTAGTCTGTTGAATGGTGTCATTCAAGAATAGTATTTGCTCTGGGATCATGCAGGCTCTAAATAATGCTTCTACAGGGCTCGACAAATCTAAAAAATCTCACTTGACCTGCAGGTCGAGTGAGTAGACTTTTCTACTCGACCTAACAGCAATGCACTCGACCCACAATTGATCGCATAAAATGGACTTTTTTCAAAACATTTGCAGCGCCAACAACCCAGGAAAACGTTGGCCACCCAAATAAACGGCAAATTTCATCCATTTACCTCCCTATGTGTGTGTCAAAGTGCTGTGGGGAAGGTTTCTGCGAACATACATGGCAAAAAAAATACCTTAACTTTAACATGTATACATATCAGGCTGGCACTTACTTGTAGCGAGGAAGCTGATGCTCAGACTGAGGCTAAGGTTTGCGTTCTTCAGATCTCTGCCTTCTGTCCTTCCCTTTGAAATAACTTTATGGCCAGAGTCAGTGCTTGTTCTTTCAAAATACAGCATTAGCGCTCCGTCAGCAGATGAATGTAGCTCATTTTGTAATCCGTTTATGCTGCCAAGTCCTCGAAGTTTCATTTACATTGCTGTAGCTGTGGCAGTGTTTAATTTGTATGAAAAAAAGTGCCACAGGCCGGGTCAGGAGTCCATGGCTTGGCAGTTCGGGCTGGACTGTTCCAATGAGGCACAGGGGTCATCAAGACTAATTTCCATAGCCAGTCCTGAACTGGGGCGGGGAACAGTGAGCTAAAGAACGATGATGGATTCAACCCAGGTCTGTGACTGGGAGTCAGTGTCTCGAAAGGAGACAAACAGCTCCATGGGCAAATTGTCAGAAGTTTTATTTAATAAATTGGTCAAGACTGATTTTCATAGCCAGTCCTGAACTGGGGTGGCGAACAGTGAACTAAAGAACGATGATGGATTCAACACAGGTCTGTGACTGGGAGTCAGTGTCTCGAAAGGAGAAAAACAGCTGCCACCATGGCAAATTGTCAGAAGTATTCAGAAACCACAGTGAATGGTAAAACACAAAAATGCACAGTTGTTAAGGAAAATGGTTCTGATTTGAACAGAGTAGCATTAAACTGAGTCGCTATCTTCTGAGTCAGTAACAACACTAGTGTTGTTTTGACAAGGATGTTTGTGGCCCATAATATGTCTTGTTCCTGGATTTGCTGAAAGCCAATGCAAAACGGCTGGGTTTGGATCAAAAGTGTCTAACTCCGGCCCATCTACTTGGATTCGCATTAAAGCAGACATGGTGTCACTTTTAAGGGACGTACGGAGCTCATTTTTTATTCGGTTCATGCTGCTAAACCCCCGTTCACATATTGCTGTTGTTGGACTGATGGAAAGCATGATTTCTAAAATTGGAAGGACATGTTTAACTTCTTCTGGGCGTTTTTTCAATAGCTGAGTGAAGAGGGATACAGGCTGCAACAACCTCCGATGAAAGACGTACAGTTTAAAATCTAGCCACTCTCCAGGGGCAGACTGAATTTCTTCATCAGTAAGTACCTTTTTGTAGTACTGTACAAGGTCCTCAAATTCTTGATCCCCAAAAACTCTAATCTTTTCAACAGAGTCTGGCCACAAAGTAAAATCAAAAATGTTAAACAAAGAATGCGGCTTGCCTGAGATGTGCTTCAGAAAGCGGTCACTCATAAATGAAAGAGCATTCTCTATTAACTCAATAGTGTCTTCCTTGACACTAGTTTCATTAGAGCTGCCTTTTCTAGCAGGCTTTGCCTGTGTTAGTAACGGGACCCCTGCGAAATTTCCATCTTTAAAAAGCAATTGAAATTGTGTTAGTGCTTTTCCTGGCTTTGTTTTCAGCAGTATTAGCTTCTGTTGAAGCACCTCGATTCTTCTTGCAACTTCAGAAATAAGAGTATCTTCTTGTTGAAATGCCTTAGACACTTGCTGAAGCAGCTCTGTGAAGTCTATCATGAAGTGCAAGAAATAAAGAAACTTCTCCGATTTCATGTCATGAAGCAATCCTTTGGCTTTGTTTGAATATTCATCAGTACCAGTAGCAAGGTGCTCAAGATGAAGTACTGTAGCTTCCCAGTTTGTCTTAAGCGCTGTTACTGCCCTGTGCTGACTTGCTACCCATCTGATTTGCTGCAAGCCACCAAAACGTTGTAACTGCTCTTCCAGATTATCAGCTATCTCTTTAAGTTCCCTTCTCCGCTTAGGTGAATAATAATATAGTTTGAAACATCCTTTGAGCACCTCTTCAAATTTGGATATGTATGAACTCTTTTTTTTAACATCACACACAGCAAGCTCTAGGTTGTGAGCTACACAGTGCACAACTGCAATGTGATTGCAATTGTCCCATCCTTGATGCTTGGAGACTTCGTCCAGTAGCTGCTTCACAGCACCAGATTTAGTACCGAGGTTCACAGCAGCTCCATCCGTATTCAGACCAATGCATTTCTGGCTCAGAATATCCAGAGATATGCCCATGCTTTCCAGGCCAACCATAATAGCATTTTTCACTCCGGACGTAGTGGAGTTTTTCATGCTGACAATGTCACACAGATGGGTAACAAGGGTGCCTTCACAGACGAATCGTACATAAATAAGTTCCTGTTCCTGAATTCCTTTGTCAGTTGACCCATCTGACAGAACACTGATGAACCTAGCATTTTCTATTTGGGATCGAATTGACATTTTTAGTGTCTCGGAAATTGCTATTACAAAGTTACGGCATGCATGATCAGTCATATAATTTTCGAAATTCCACTCAGGATTGTTCTTTTTCTGCAGTGAGCAGAGTTTTGGAAACTTAATAAAAGCCTCACCTTGTTTTGCAATATAATAGGCTGTATTAAATAAAATGTTTAAGTGCCGGATATTTTTTTCATGCATTTTTGTGATCGATTTGGCTATGCAGGTCTCCTGTGGCTTTTGAATTGCAGCTTCATGTAATGTGCATTTTTCATGCAATTTGCTCTTGTGGTGCCATTCCAACGTCTCCCTTTTGAATTTTTCTGTCACACCAACATATAGGGAAGACTTAGTATCTGCAAGATGAGGACATTTCCTGCAAACTCCACAATACAAAACTTGGGATTTTTTAAAACTGGGCTCAACTAGGTCAGCAGCAGCTCCATTACTTTCCTGTTCTTCAATCACTGCCCACTTGAAATCTTCAAGCCATTTCTGTTGTACAACTCTGTCTTTTTTTTTTTGATCATACTCCCTTTGCTTTTGGTGGATTTCTTCTAATCTCCTTTTTCCAACTGCTGAACTCTCTCCTGCATTATTCATTGGAGTTTTAGCTCCAGTGGTTTTTCCGGCCAACCACAACCTGATGTCTGCCATTGCAGCTGCACTATCTGCCTGTTGTCTGCCTTGTCCTCACTAGTTAGCCAGCACTGACTCACTGCTTCTGTCCGCTTTGAGCTAGAATCAAAAACAACAACTCACTGTAACTAATTTAAAAATTTACCATGAAGTTTGTACAAACAACTACAATACTGGCTTATAACATTATTTGCTTTCAATAATTAATAAAATATATGATGGTTCCAATATAAATTTGTAACTGCATCAGATCTGTAACTCAGTGTGGCACTCTCAGGTTCGCACAAAAGCACCCCAATTTGGAAATGCGCTCTAATGGTACTGAACGATGTGCAACACCAGTGCAGCTTCTGAAATAACTCACTATTGAGACTAGTCTGCTCTTGAGTATTGCGGGTTCTAATATGGGGGAGGCTTATACCTGGTCAGTAAAACTAAAAGGTCTGCCTGACGCTTCCCCCTCCCAAAGCCTAACTCTGGGCCTAAACTACTTTTTGGGGGGAAACTGGGTGGTAATTAGTCAAGTGGTCACACAATCTGCACAATCCGCACCTTAGGTGATGGTCACACTGTCTTGCAAGCAAAATCAAGCAATGAAGGTGAGGAAACATACAAATAAACTACACAACATAGTAAACCTGTTGTAATGCAACTTGCAGCAGTATAAACTCTGGGAAGACATTTAATTTCCATTACCTTCAGATAATAACTGACAGAAGTTCGGACATTTATAAAAGTGCAACCTACGGTGCAACACAGCCAAATCAAACTCTCCACATTGCGCTTCATCTGGGAAAAGGCAAGCAAACCTTTTTTAAACAGTGAGTTTATATGGGCACAGCACACAGTGTGACCTGTAAACAAATTTGCACATAACGCTTTACAGATTCATTACAACATGGACATTCATTTTCAACTCACAATGCACAATAAAATATATTGAATCTTATTAAGACCAAAGGAAAAAATTCAGTGCAGCGTAATAAATTACTGTAAGTAGTTGCATCGCACAAAACACAAATCACTTCTTGGATCATCACACAAATCACTGGTACCCATGACTGTTATCAACCTTGGAGGGAGAAAGGCAAAGACTACCCTGCATCAGCAGCAGGAAGAATGTGTGCACAAGTGTGCGAATACATACGCACACACACAAAAACACACACCGCTAGGGCTTGGCACACCAAGCAATATTACCAACTGAAAATGCAGGTACACAAAGGTCCCACACCAAAAGCGAATGCAACTCTCAACACAATGCCAAACAGACATTCTCGAACTGGCCGGTCACAAAAGAACACTAGCAATGTGATAAAAGCAAAATAGTTGAAGGAGACAGTCACCACAACATCACTTAGATTAAATCTTGCTGTGCTGGGCAGACTAGAAGAAGCAAATATGTGTCTCCCTACACCTCACCCCTAGAGCTACCACAGAATAACACCTCATTCAACTGTCCTATTTTTTCTCCCCGGACTTCTGTACCCCCAGTGGTGGAGTTCTATAGATCTTAGCAGAAAAAGCGCCAGGATAAGAGGAAAGAAAACTATAAGCATTTGCAATGCATTAGGTCTCGCATTAACGCGCGTTAGAGCTATAATTGACATTGCAAATAACAATGGTGCCTTTTATTTTTGTTTTTAAAATATAAAAGGCAGTGTCGTTTACAATGCCAATAGCTTAAACTTGCTTAAATGCGAGACCTAATTACATGCAAATGCTTTACAGCACCTAGTCTTTATTACCACCCAAGAAGCAGTTTTTAGCAATCCTAGCAACCAACCAAAGACCGAGAAAAAAACAGTAAGGTTCTGACTAGTTCGGCCTTGCTGTCCCCCGCCCATGAACCTTCTTGATGGGGACTCGTAGGCTAAATTAAAATTGCAGGTTACACAAGGCTCTCTCTACAGCAAAAGCAGTAGCCCACTGAGCTGTTTGCATAAAATACAAACCGATGCACTGTATTACACTTTGAGTTTAGGCAGCAGACAGGATGCTATTTTAGGATGAACTGGTGACTAAGCTACAACACGTGGTCCGGATCTTCACAGGAAGTGCCACTGTGAACTTGGTTACTGGACTATTACTACTTGTTTAGTGCCTTATACCCAAGAGTATCCAGGCACTGGGCAGCAATCTCTCTCTCTCCTCTGAAACCCTCTGCTCTGGACAGGAATACAGCAAGGACAGGGCCAGCGAAAATAACCAGACTTAACCCTCTGTGTGCCATATCCTTGGCAAAGACATTCTCATTTGCATCCATCCACCCCTGATGACATCAAACCTGGCTGCCAGTGAGTCCAGTAGTTATGGGTCTTTATGGCAGCACAGAGACGACGCCCGTTCCCACCCCGTCCACATTGAACGGCTTAGTTAGCTATTCTGGAAGGTCAGTACTCCCATCATTACATTTTAGAGAAACGAGCGCATTATTAAAGTAAGAAATGAACATTAATACAGCCCTGTGTCCTTAAAGCAAATGTCTTCCAGTTTCTATTGGTACCTCTGTGTTCCCTTTCCCTTTCACCAGCAGCAGAGTAGGTTGGGCAGTGTTTTAAGGAAAGCACAGGCACTTGCGGACTCTCCAGCCAAATTAAGCACTAATGAATTCTGTTCAGCCAACCAGAATTTGACAAGGTCCTGACATTAAAAGCAATCCTAGGTCACACTACAAACAACTCCCGGTTTATGTTCAGAGTTTTTGCATTGGCTGTCATGCGAACCGGAAGTGCTGAAACGAGGAGACAAATGCCATTCTTAAAATATTTAAACAAAAAAACGGACTTTGGACTTTGAACTAAACTTACGGGCTGTCCTAAAGTAGCAGCAGGCAGGTGGCACACTTCATTGGGCAAGAGGAAAAGAAGTGGCGGACAGGTTGTTGGTCACCTTAATTGTGCAGGAAGAAAAGATTTGAGTCACCAGTATGTGTCTGTCTTCATCTTAATAACAAATACAGATTACCAAATCATTCAAGCAATGAAGATGACAGGAAACACATATCGTAAATTACACCCATTGAGCAATGACAAACTAGGGCACTAACCAAGCATCCAATAACTCACAGCGGTCCTCATGAATACATTTGCGATTTGAATCAGATTAGTGAATCAACTCAGTCCACCCTGCAGCGGCACCATGATGATAAGTTTCCCCAGCTCTGCAGTTTAAAGAAACCGATGTGTAACAGTACACGGCTAAGCCTGAAACGCTATTGAAAAAGGAAAACGTAGACTCGGAGGCTGACCTGTTAAGGTGAGACATGACGGAGCCTCGTGTAATGAAAAGAAATTTAAAACTGACTCACCTCTGCCAAATCGCCCTGCACTTTGTCCCTGAGTCCCGACTCCACCGAGGAGAGCGCGTGTGGTGGCGTGCTACGTCACTGCTGCACTTTAAGCAGCACAGCGCGGGGGCAGGCCAGGGCTGTCATTGGTAGCGCTTTCGCGCGCTACAAGATTGACGGCCCTGGCCTCCAAACAATAGGCAGTGTGTGCATGATGCCCCCTAAAGACTTTCACTGCGCACCGCACCACCTGCACTCCGCTGCCCCCTAAAGCCTTTCATCGCGCACCGCACCGCAATGCTGCCACCTAGAGCCTTCCACATGCTACTGCACCTACCAGATAGCACTCGCTAGGCCGGTCAAGTAGGCCTTGAAACTGACTCGACCTGAACAGAATTCACTCGCATTTGCGAGCGGGCGAGTACATTTGTCGAGCCCTGTTCTAAACCTTGGACCTGCCAATTTTTTGTACCCCAGATGGTTTTCGTTTCAATGTTGTCTTTCCAGAAATCAAAACCAAATGTAATCATTTTTTCATAAAATGTTTCAGAATAAATCAATTTAGTATTTGTCAACATTGTTTTTATCCCTGTCTTATTTAACAGTTTAAAATAAAATATTTCTGCATCACTTGTGTTAAACCCTGAGAAGTATGGGAATTTCTCATAAAATTTTTTCGAACTGCCTTTTGGTGGAGTTGCACAATGTTCCCATTGATTATACTTAAAAAACATTTCTAGGTTGAGCAGATTTATGTAAATAGTGATGTGCAAAGTGGTTGTAGCAGTACATTTGTTCATAATTTGACGAACCCTGTAAGTAATCATGTTCTGTAAATTTTGCTGACATTACTAAATCTGACATCATATTATTTATGCTTTCAAAGTCCCAATCATCAGAGAATGTACTTGGTTTTACAAAGTCACTTAATGAAACCTTGAACTGATGTGGATATTTCAAGAGTTCCACCGGGCCATAGATTTCGTAATCCGTTTTGTCCCAAGCTACCCCACCGGGTATTGGAATGGCTGTGACATTCACTAATGATAGTTCTCTTTTCTCGATGTGAGAGGACTTGTGTGGCTTTAGGACCAAGTTGATGTTCTGACTTGCTGTGTCCATTGTACTGTATTTTCCCTCAATGAATTTTCCCAAACAAAGTACCATGATGAGCCAAAGCAGGAGGAAAAGTACACCTAACACAATCCAAAATTCAATCCATGGAGAAATCAGATAGGTTTCTTTGAGTTGATGAAAGAGTTCAGTTAATTTGTCTTTGAAATTTTTTGTTGCTGGCGTTTCTTCAGGCTCACTTGGATCTTCAGAAAAGTTATCGAAATTGATGAAGTAGCCAGATGCAGTTCTGTCGATTGTTGGAATTGCTTGTAGTGTAGTGTAGTGTAGTGTAGTTCCTATATTCCCAATAGGCTCTGCGCATTGGAATAATATATTCAGCAGTGTAGACGTAGGACTGAGGTCGACTAGGTCTCTACTGACTATATTAGACTTAAGGTTCGCCAGCTAGCTCAGAGGTCACTAGAAACTTTCTCGAATAAACAAGGAGGAGTTTAACCTCCCTGGATAGACAAGAAGGGATTCGCTTCTGAATTTTCCTTTGCTTTTTAATTTTTTCTTTCATTAGCATAGTCTGAGGCTACATCGTTGTAGACAGGTGTTTCTTGACGAACTGTTTCAATTTGGGTTTCAAGAGGCACAAGTTCCATGGCATTGTTGCATAGTCCTTTTTTATTCACTGCAGGTTTATCAAATGTGATTAGTCTCTCAGTTTGAACCTCTTGGATTGGAGCAAATTTTGGTATTCTGCTATTTCTTGGGAGTCCACTGGGCCTACTACTTATTATTGGCCACATGATTGTGGTTTTACTAGGTAGATGGATACCACTCGGTTCTCCTTTTTACCAGCAAGGGGCGGTAGTACAACTGATCTTGTTCCGCTGACAGCTAAGACAGGTACTGCTTTTCTGTAAGAAGGCCCAAATTCCTTCTTCACCGCGATCTTCTCACTGACCAGATCCCTAATCTTTGGAATCCAGACAGGCCTTGCTGGGACAGGTGGTTTATCTTCAGTGGCCATTGGCTGCTGTTTTAACTTTATGTTGCTCAGGTCTTTTCTTGTTTCATTTGAGTCCTGTAAAACAGCCAAACGATCTTTGATATCAAAGCATTTTCTTTCTACCACTGAAGTTTGACTATCTAAGTCCTGAATATGCATTCTAGATACGAACAATAGTTCGTACGGACTGAAACCTTTTAGAGAATTTCTTGGCAGATTGTTAAGACTACGTTGGACACTTGTTAAATGTTGGACCCACCCATCATCCGAACCTAATACCCTCGCCGTTATAGATTGCTTTATGTCCCGGTTTTTTCTTTCCACAATCCCATTTCCCTCAGGATGGAAGGGACAAGAGTACCGCAATGCAATGCCCATGCTGGTCATGGCCTCCTTATAAGCTCGAGAGCTAAAAGCAGGACCCTGGTCAGAATGTAGCATGCCAAATGCGTATGTGCCGATAAAGACTCGCAAATCTTTTAAACCAGTTCTGGCGTCAGCCGAGCGCTGGGGCCTGTATTTTTAAGTGAATCTAGTCTTAAAAGGAAATTAATGGGACGCTGGATTTTACGTATAGATAGCCTTATGGTAACTACAAGAATGGCCATGGCAATACTCCGGTCGGTTTACTACTGCGATCTCTGTTGCAGTTTGGACAGCTCTTTGCAAATTTGTAATGTTGCAGGCTCATCCCCAGCCACCAGTATTCTGATTGTAGTTCTTTCAGAGATTCCTTGATCTATTTGTGCCTCGGACCTTCACCCATGTGTGCGTCTGCTATTAATAAGACTCTCCTGTTCATGTTTGGAATTACTCTATCCCACACTCCAGGGATTCGAGCAAAAGGAACGGAGTTTGCATCAATTATGTATGTATAATTGAGTGGATAGTTTACGGGTAGTGCTGCACAGTCGCCTTTTAAAGACGTTTTTACCGCCAGCATGGTTTCCCCTCTATTTATTTTTCCGAACGCTTTTTTGAGCCTACGGAAGCCGGTTGAGTTGCTTCCGCTGTGGCTGTATTAGCCAATGAATTCCCTGCAACGTGAACGCCATCACGTTGATTAATCAGTGTATGTATCACATGAGTCTTTCGTAGTTCTTTCTGCAAAAGAACTACCTGTTCCCAAAGCTTCTTATGCTTTATTGTGGCACCTGTGTCGTCTTTGTAATAGTTTTGAACCCAGTTCTGCAAGTCATTATTGTAAGATTTGACGCAGAAATGTGAATTGCACACTATTAATGTCGGAAATTCACGATCGGCATTTTCAAGCGCCATCTTTAAAGATCTGATTTCAGCTCGCTGAGCCGAACAGTTTCTCAGTGATTCAGTTTTTGTTATTTTTGGTCTAAATTTACCACAGCGCCAGCGACCTTAAACAATCACGCACGCTGCATTGTAGTATTTATTATCCACATCGTAATGTTGTGCAAATCTGTCCATATAGATTGCACAAGAGTACTGTTGGAGAGGCAGAATTTCGATTGGCAGAGGATATTCTTCTTCATATTTTCGATCTTTCAGTTTTTTCATGTTCGGGTCAAAATAGTATTTCACGTCTTCTGCAGCAAGAGAATTTTCCCACTGTATCCATTTTGGATCTAAGGCCACTGTTTTTAGATTAACTGGGCTTAATAACGCCTCAAGGGCTGATTCTGCTGTAAAAACAGTTATTCTTTTGCCTTGGGCTTGGGCTCTTTCTTTTGCTACAATAGTTTGAACCGCATTTACAATATTCTCAGTAAGACTGAATGTTTTTTCAGCTTCTGTGTACAAATGTGATTTGTAAGCTATTGTACAGTTTCTCCCTCATTAGAGGTAAGGTACGTGAATCTGCATCTTCCTGGAATGACTTGGATTACAAGGTTGCGTGTGTTGTCGCGAGTTTGTAATTTTGTTTTAGCTAACATGTCTGTTTGCAATGATGTCAAAATTTCTGTGTGTTTCTGAGTCCAATTGATTGGTTTAAAATCAGGTTTTATTAATTCGTAGAGAGGTTTAACCCTCTCTGCATAATTTAGAATGTAAGTTCTTCCGAAATTCAGGAAACCTATTATTGATTGTAAGTTCTTCAGCGGTTTTGGTGCTTGGAGTACAGCGCACTTCTCTAAGAAGTTGTCTGCTAGGCTTTTGCCTTCACTTGATTATTCATATCCTAAAAACAGGACAGTTAGATGGGCAATTCGTGACTTTTTAAAGTTGAATTTGTAACCCTCTGCTGCGAACCCAAGTATTATGGTGATCCCTCTTTTCAAGTGAGTATCCAGGTCATCATCTGTGAGATAGATGTCATCGACATAAGACAATGCCTCATCATCATATATTTGTAGTAACTCTGTTACCCTTGCTGAGAATAATCCTGGGCTATTCTTGAATCCCTGTGGGAGTCGACAGAAATTTTCTGTGACCCCATTATTGAGAAAGCGGTTAAATACCTGCTTTCAGGTGCAATATTTTGACAAAAGAATCCATTAGAGATGTCTAATGTTGTTTTGTATTTTTTGCGAACAATATTATTCGTTAATGCTGCACTGTGTGAGTTTTGTACTGCAAATGTCTTGCAACATGAGTTACGGTGTCTGTAGTCCAAGACTAGACGATATGAATCGTCTGGTTTGGAGACCGGAAACAAAGGATTGTTCATTTGAAAGGTGCATGTTTCGATAACCCCTTGGTATTCAAGTTGATCTAAGATCTTCCTGACTTGTTTTTTAGCTTCTTGCTTAATTGGGTACTGCATTTGTGCAGTTGGTTGACATTTTAACTGGATTTTGTGAGGAGGAGAGTCCTCATCCCATCCTACATGATTTTTATATAATGCAGGTGCTTGAGCTACAGACCATTTTCTTGCATATACGCATTTTCTATGAATTGGAATATGATTTGAGAAGGCAGGCATTATCATTTCTTCGCCACGAGGGCACTCCCTGACAAACTCTGGTGGCCAGTCTTTCTTAGCTAATAGGATGTCATAGCCTTTTGAAAGGTTATCCCAAAACAGACCCCTTACTTTCCTAGTCTTATCTCCCTCTATACGCAATGTTATTTCGTATATTTTATGAGGTTCGCTAACTCTGGTATCTGCAGTTTCCACTTGAATGTATTCAATCGTGTCCACTGTCACCAGATGATTCATCAGGATCTTGCGAGCTATTGTCACTTCTGCTGCGCTGTCTAGCATTGTCTGGGCCCACTCTCCGTTTTTCAGCTGTGTCCTCAGTATCCTCGGCATGTTTGATTATTTTAATACTGGCTACCTTCTTTCTTGGAAATTGTAATTTTTTACTTTGGGCAGGTTCCTTGTCTTTGGACTTGACGTGCTCTTCCCTGTGTTCTGACCGCCCTCTTCTTTCCGATTTCTGCGAGGAAGGCTGAAAAGATCGAGAGGGACGTGTATCAATATCTTGATATCTATCAGGCTTTTTCAAATTATCCCTATTTCTAAGGTTGTATCTTTTCTCAGAGGGCTCCCTCTGGGAAGACTTGTGTCCTTGGTCCGGAGATCTTTCTCTCCGCCGAGGAGACCTTCCTCTGGACTGGAATCTTTTTTCTTTGGGAGTGGAATGTTTATTTCCATCCCAGCTCTGATTTGGAGTGTTTAGATTATTTTTGAGAAATATCTTTTCAGATTTTCAGTTAGTTGGGGTTTTACCGGATTCCCACCCAAACTATCGCTACCTAGTTCTTCATAGGATTTTTCTATGATTCTGGCAAGTTCAATTGGTTGGTCTGCTATATCTGTTTCTTTCGATGTCTGGCGGACCGCCACTGATGCTGCTTCTCCTTTTATGTTGGCTAATAATATAGCCGAGACCTGCTTGAAGTCTTTCAGTAATTTCATACCCAGAGTTAAAGCAGGTTCTGGACCGTATTCATTTTGAATCTGTCTTAGTACATCTGGTATTACCGCCATGGACGGAACACCATGAGTTTTTGTGTAAATGGAAGCAAAGACTGTGCCCCAAGTGTCACAATCCTCCACATGTGGTGCGATCCCCATTGGAAGGCAGATAGTCAGAATTCTGTGTTTCTCACTAGGGGTAGTATTCGGAAATACCGCCTCTATTTGAGTTATCTTTTGTGCTAGCCAGAATGGAATTTGTTCCCGTTTTGCGGGTGTTTTACCAAGACATGAGTGTATGTTCTGTGGTGTAATTTTGTTTGTGTTTCCCTGATGAGGGTTCAGCTGTGGAATGTTAGTAGCTGGTTGGACTGTTGAAGTCCGCATTACATATTGGACTAATTGTCCATGTATTTTAATTAGAACTTTTAGCTGGGCTAAAAGTTCCCGGTCTGACATTTTTTCGATGTCTGGATGTGGTGTGTAGCTGGCGAGAACCGGCCACGTTGCTCCTGGTCTTCCTAGTGGACCGAGCCTGGTGATGTGATCATTATGTTTTAGGGCGCCTTTAAACCAGAGCAGGTGCTCTTGGTATTTTAGTGGGATTTCAACATCCTCGAAAGGAGTGTATTCATCCGGAGGTTCCTCTATTTTGTAATAGTGGAATTTGTGTGTTGCAGCGTTTGCTGCTGGAAAGTTTATCCATGAATAGAATACCTCTGTCTGCCGATATTCATGGGCCTCTACCACGAATATGACTGTACCACCTCGTGATGTCAGTCCATTTTCTATAAGTTTAATAGTTATAGTTTTTCTTATGATGACCGGAATGAGTATAGCATTCAGGTCATTCTGTAGGAGACTCGTGTCTTCCTCTAGGAGTCGAGCTGCTATTCTAGCTGCATCCCTCTCGTCTTCACTTTCCACCATTTTACTGGCAGAAAGGTTTTTGTTGCAGATCAAGTTTCAAGGAAACGAAGATTAGGTGCACAATATTTTGGAACACTGTATCCTTCAACGTTGACTAAATCAAAAACTATACATAGGAATCTCTTCCTACTAAGTTCCGGCGGATTTTAACCTTTTACCCACTCCAGACGTCTTTTGGAGTATTTACGGGAAAAAGGGTCTGTGTGAAAAAGCAAGACTGACTTACTCTAACGTCTTGCGTTAGTTTTATCGCCTTACCAAACGTTGGGCGCCATGTAGTGTAGTTCCTATATTCCCAATAGGCTCTGCGCATTGGAATAATATATTCAGCAGTGTAGACGTAGGACTTAGGTCGACTAGGTCTCTACTGACTATATTAGACTTAAGGTTTGCCAGCTAGCTCAGAGGTCACTAGAAACTTTCTCGAATAAACGAGGAGGAGTTTAACCTCCCTGGATAGACAAGAAGGGATTAGCTTCCGACAACCATATAACATGACAACTTTGCTCCCTCAGAATAAGAGTATATCTCTAGAGTTGTGTGAAAACAATAGACAGCTATTTCACTTAGTCAAATGTGCGTACTTAGTTTCACCAGAGTGCAGAGAAAAGAGAGACGGGCGTTTTCAATAAAAATGTGTAATTTATTGAGCAGTCTTCTTTCTCATGCAAGAGAAATGAATTGCCATAATTGCAATACTTAATGTAAAGTAAAGTGAGTACAGTAAAAAGAGTATTGTGAAATAATACTGTAAAAGCATTGATATGGTTTCTTAGCCATAAGATACTTTAAAATAGATAAAATATATACATACATATATACATTGACTAACGTACTCAACTGGTGCTTCTAAAATACGCCTACCCCGGTGTACCTGACCTAAGCCTAATACGTCGGAAGGAGTAAGTTAAGTAGGTTTTGCCAATAATCTGACTCAAGAATTCTCTTTAAGGATTTAGTCAGCTCTGTACCTGGGTAATAGAATGCAGGAGGTCTGGTATCTCTCTTTCAGGACTCGATATCCCAGCAGCCAGCGAAGGCGGCTGAGAACACCGGAGCTGGATTTCTTGGCAGGAGAAAAGACAGCGTCTCTCTCAGTGCGTCAAAGAGGAGGGGCAGCGTCCGTGGGCTCTCGCATCAGCTGGGCTCTCGGTCAAGTAGATAGCTGCTCGGCTCCAAAACTACCACCGTGTGTTTGCTTAAGGCAACGTTGGTATATTTATACCCGAAAGGTGCCGAGTTTGACTTAAGGTTTGGACATAAGACGTCAATAAAGATGTCACTAAGAACTGACTGTTCCTTTAGTGTTCGCAGGAGTTTAATGACAAATCAAAACAAAAGCAAATGGGGATTTCCCAGGTTGCTAGAGGTTTGGTGTGTCGAAAGAACTCGTTGTGCTTTCTAGGAATCCAAGGAAGTAGCTTCTGCCGTGCTTTGGACTGCAAGGGCTATTTACTTAAATATGGATCTGATTCTGAGGGCATAAAATAGCATTATTGATTCAGGTTCCTAGATAAAAACACAATATAAGGTCTGGTAGGCTATTCCTGCATCATACCATCCTTTTGTCAATTGTTTGGTGGCAACCTTCCACCCCAGAGCAGGGTTCTAACCTCACTCTCCACTGCTGAGAAATACGTGTTTGGAACTCGATATGGGCAATTCTGGAGAATATATAAGAAACGGGGAAGTGCTAGCATCTTGAAAAAGGCAGCACGACCTACTCGAGACAGGGGCAAGGATTTCCAATGTTTAACATCTGTTTTGAGCTGGGGCAGTGGGGGGCTAAATTACAATCATAAAAGAGGGTAGGGTCAGATGTGGCATATATTCCCAGGTACCGAAAGCCCTCCACTGCCACCTCAATCGTGCAATTTAGTGGGAGACGGGGACCTGCCCCCGAAGCATAAACAGTACAGATTTACTCCAGTTTATTTGATAACTCGAGTATTTTTCAAAGTTCGTGGAGATGTCCAGGACACCGCAAATGGACTTATATGGGGAGGCTAGGTACAGCAAGATATCATCTGCGTAAAGGGATATTCGATCTTCCTGACCCTCACCATCACATCCCGATGGATCCAGGTGGCCAGCGGCTCCAGAATCAAAGAAAATATCAGTGGGGACAGAGGACAGCCCTGCCGGGTTCCCCTCCGCAGTGTGAATATTCGTGAGCTATAGTTATTAACCCTCACTTGGCCCTGTATATCTGTGTAAAGTAGTTTAACCCAGCCTAAAAATGTTGGCCCAAATCCCATCTTTGCCAAGACTTTGAATAGGTACGGCCATTCTATGGAATCAACCGCCGTAGAGGCATCTAGAGATAGCACTACAGCGTCTTCTTCCAGAAATTCCCTCTGCGCCAGCACATTGTTAAGGTGGCAGAGGTTTAGTGCTGTATTCCTCTCCGGCATAAACCCAGCTGGTCAGTATGTACCAACGATGAGATAAACGGAACCAGCCTCGTGGCGAGAACTTAGCTAGGATCTTTGCTTCCGCATTGATCAATGAAATCGGCCGATATGAACCGCACTGATCGCCAGGCTTCCCTGGCTTACGGATTACAACCATAGATGCCACTCGTTGGTCACTAGGCAGCGTCCCTTGCTTGTAGCTTTCATTGTACATGGCGCGCATATGAGGGGCAATGTGAGGGGCAGTTACTTTTAAGAATTCAATGGGGGTCCCATTGCGCCCCATGGCCTTCCCTGAGTGAATTTGGCTTATGGCCTTTTGGATCTCTTCATTTGTCAAGTCACCCTCCAGAGCTTATTTATCAGTCTCAGAGAGAGTTGATATATTGCTGTCAGAAAGGAGTTGGAGAGAATCCTCCGCAGTATATTTAGTGGAGGGAGATTAGATTGGCTCTAAGTGATCCGCAAAAGCCTCTGCTATATCCTTGGGATGTGTTATGGTTCTACCATTAGACATAGTCAAACTTGACACCCACCGCTCCCCTTGCTCTCTCTTTTCTAACCAGGCCAGTGTCTTCCCAGCCCTGTCTCTCAGTTCGTATAAAGGGTGCTGCATATTAAGGTGTTTCGCCATCATATGTTTTCTTATTTTGATCCTATACTCTTCTTGTTTTATTGTGAGGTGATGCAACGTGTCTTCTGAAGGCTTGTCGGTGCTATCTAGTTCCAGTTGACGAAGCTCATATTCCAGTTGGGCTAACTGGCGATGCTTATTCTGGATGTAACCCTCCTTTAAGGACAATGCATGCCCCTTTAGGACCACTTTAAAGGCCTCCCACAGAATTTGTGCTGATGTTACTGAGCCAACATTTTCGTTAAAATAATTACAGGTTTGCTGACAGAGTTCTATTTTATATCCAGAATTTTCAGTAACCACGGGTTTAGAACTATAGTAGATTGTGGCTGCCTCTCCCAGTCTGTAAGCCTTTTAATTTTATCACTCATGCCATTTACGTTCCAGGTAAGTATGGAGATCGACAAATCCATTCTACCCCCCATCATCCGATGTGGTGATAGTGAGAGTGCGATAGTTTAATAGAAATGCATGCATAACAATTCCCCCAGCTAGTACAGTCAAGGCGTGATCTGGCTCGTCTTCCCAACAATTGAAATCAGGTGTGAACTCTGTATGTGGTAGTATGCATCCACTCTAAGTTTTGCTGGAAACAACACTGCGTATTTTGCTTCTCGGTCTCGAAGTTCTTTCTTCACTGCCTGAAAACTTCAACTTTGGGCCTGGACCTTGGCCGTGAAATCCGGGAAGAACGTTATTTCGCTATACTCCACCTTGAGTGGGGTCCTAGGTCGTGCTTTTTGCAGAATGATATCTCTGTCTCTATAGTTAAATACACGGGCTATTAGTGGTCTTGGAGGGTCGCCTGGTTTTGGCCTCCCTCCCGGTACTCTATGTGCTCTTTCAATTGAGAAATATTTGGAGAGACTTTTGGGCTGCAGATGTTTCCCTATAATGTCCTCCACATACAGGTCCGCAGCTGGCCGCTCAGCCCATTCCGGCACACCTAAAATTCGGATATTATTTCTGTGGGCCCTCCCTTCATATTCATCTAGTTGTTGCGCCATCCTCGCGTGTTTGCTTTGAAGTCAAGCTATCCTGGCTGAAAACGGCTGATAGCCAGAAACCGGTCCTAGGATGCTTGATTCCGGTCCAGGAAAGACATGGCTTGGCAGTTCGGGCTGGACTGTTCCCATGAGGCAAAGGGTCAAGGCTGATTTGCATATGGCCATGTCTGAACTGGGGTGGTGTGGAGTGCAAAAAAACGATGGATTTAGGCCCAGATCTCTGTACTGGGGTGAATGTATGACATTGTTCTGCATTCTGTCCATCAACTGTTGTTTTTGCATTTGCCACTTAGTAGTAAGGCCTGCAAGTCTTCCTTGACCTCTACAGCCGCTTCATGGCATTTGGGAGGGGTCAGTCCGCAACACTGGCGCCTTCAGCGTGATCCTCAATATCACAGGGTCATTTGCCCCCTGCCATTTCGCTATTTCAGTCCACAGCAATCCTCTGCAATTAGAACAAGAAAAGTGACCTCTCCAATGGTTGCCCACGACGTAGAAAATGGTCATACAGAAGACGAAATATGGTGGTTCATACTAGAAAAGATATCATCAAAAGGACAGAGTCAGGACAGTGTAAGAAAAAAACGTGAAGTGTTCTGGATCTTCCTTTTGGACACTGCAAATAAAGGACTGAATTTAGATATACCGTGGAAAAATGCGATTATCTTAACACATTGGCTATTACATCTTTTTTGATCTGATGTCATAGTTACTGTCACTATGTAACTAGGTTCAAGTGAATGTTTAGAAATCAACTTGTTATGTGATTTAAATACATGAAGTCTTATGTATTTAGAGAATGTATCTAGTAAGACCCTGAAAGTTCAGCCAATTATCCATATGGCATCTTTACCTCTGCCTGTGGTCAAGTATGGCAAAATCTTATCTCATCTCCACATGTCAAAATCAGAATCTGGGTCAGATGATTCCAGCCCACATAAAAGATGATAAATGCAACCTTTCCGTCTGTTTCAACATTAGAATAGGCTTTAAGTATTGAACTTAAGATGTTAGAATATGGCGCTCACTAAATATAGATTAAGCCCACCTTTGCTCTTTATATTTGTCATCTATTGATCGCCTAATTTTCATGCGATTTTTAAATTAAGCAAACTAACGATTTCAGAAGAACAGATATTCTGAGTTAAATGCATATATTCCATCGATGTTAACAATGAACCAGGAACTAAGCATTAAATTGAATACGTCGCAATATGGCGCTCGCGGAATATAGATGAAGTCCATCGTTACTCTCTACACCCATGTTATGGTTTCAATGCCCTCTTGCGATGTGCGATTTTTAAATACAGCACACAAACGATTTTTTGAGCAATATATATCACTCTCAATCTGGTGATTTTACATCAGATACGTAGCATGCATGTATATACCCTACTTGGTTTAACAAAACACCAGGGGTTATGCATTAAGATTAAAATGTTGCAATATGGCGCTCCTGGAACATAAATCTAGTCCGCTTTTACTCCCGACATTGGTGTCACCTATTAGATGCCAAATTCTCGTGCGATCTTTAAATACAGCATACAAACAAACCATATACGACGATCGAGATGCAACCACTCACTACCCATACCACAGGCAGGAACAGTGGGGGGCCCAGACCACAGGCCGCTATTCCGCCTTGGACTCGCCTCCCCTGCCTGGAATGCACACTGTACCCCTTCCGCAGCCCGCGGTCCCCGGCTGAGAGCACCAGGCAGCTCAATACTCACTGCGCCACACTCCGGGGCCCCGATCTCTGGTCACAGCGTATCCTCGTCGGTCAGATAGTGGCGAACTGTGCTGGCGTCTCAAGTATGTCAGCCAGGGGTACACATGCCTCCATTTACGCCCCCGCTGTCCGCTGTGTATTTGCCCCGGTTTATTAACTCTTAGCGGGCCGATTCAGCCAGATATCTGCCACTGTTGCTCATGGGGCTGGAGAAGGTCTTTTCGCTGATTGTGCTGTCGTTTCGGGCTCAGGATGATGTCAGATATACTGCGGGGATGCGGAGCTCCTCTAGCTAGCCGCCATTTGCTTCAGCTGCTAGCCACGCCCCCCCTTTGCAAAAGTTTTTGAGCTACCCTTTGGAGGTGTAGGACAATGTTCCCATTGGTTATACATAAATACATTTCTAGATGTTGCAGTTTTATGCAAGAAATGATTGCCATAATGGTTATAACAATACATTTGTTCATAGGCTGATGAACCCTCTAAATATTCATGATTTGTGAATACTGCATACATTTCTAGATCAGACATCATGTTATTAACAGTCTCGAAGTCCCAAACATCAGAAAAGGTACCAGAGGTAATAAAGTCACTTAATGAAATCTCAAATAAGTGTGGAATCTTCAAAAGTTCTGACGGGCCAAAAATGTCATATTCAGTTCTGTCCCAAACTATACCATCTGGTTTAGGAATGGCTGTGATGTTCACTGCTGACAAGTCTCTTGCTTCACGATAGGATGATTTGTGTGGCTGGAGGAGTATGTTCACTCTTTTACTTGCTGTGTCCATTTAAATATATTTTCCATTTATCAGCATACCCAGAGGTATTACTAGAGCTAACCAAAGTAGAAAGAAGAATATTCCCAAAACAATCCATAGTTCAATCCATGGTGAAACCAGATAAGTCTTTTTCAGTAGATGAAAAAATCTGTTGCTCGTTCTTTGAAAGTTCTTTGTGCTTTCGTCGTTTCAGGTTCACTGGGATCCTCAGAAAACGTATCAACATTTATGAAATAGCCAGAGACAGTTCTGTCAATGGTTGGAATTGCATCAGGATTCATTCAAATCGCTGGAACCAGTTGATCACTTGTTATAGACAGGTGTATCAGGACGAACTGTTACTTGGGTCTCAAGAGGGACGAGTTCCATAGCTTTGTTGCTTAGACCTTCATTTCTCCCGGTAGAATCTTCAAAGGTGATGAGTCTCTCAGTTTGAACGTTTTGGATTGTAGCTAGAGGAGTACGTCTGCTACATTGTCGGAGTCCACTTGGCCTACTGCTTAGTATCGGCCACATAGTGTGGTTTGATCAGGTCGATGGACACAAATCTTTTCTCCTTTTTACCAGCAAGGGGCGGCAAAAGTACTGTTCTTGATCCGTGGATTGCTAGGACAGGTACTGGTTGTCTGTAAGAAGGCCCAAATTCCTTCTTGTCCACGATCTTTTCTCTGACTAGATCACCAAGCTTTGGGATCCAGACAGGCCTTGCTGGGACGACTGGTTTATCTCCAGTGGTGGTTGGCTTCAGGAACACATTGCTTTGTTTCGATCTCAGTTCATTTAAGTCCTGTAAAACAGCCGAACGATCTTTGATATCACATTTTTATTTTCCACCTCTGTGCCTTTCATGTCAAGGTCCGGTATCAATATTCTAGTCCCAAATAGGACCTCATATGGAGTCACACCCCCTAGAGAACTTCATGACAAATTATTTAATGAGCGTTAGACCTCATAAAGATGTTTGACACACCCGAACCTAATACCCTAGCTGTTATAGACTGCTTTACGTCCCGGTTTTTTCTTTCCACAACAGAATTTCCCTCAGGATGGAATGGAGAAGAATACCGCAATGCTACGCCCAAACTGGTCATGCCTTCTTTGTAAGCTTGAGAGCTAAACGCAGGACCCTGGTCAGAGTGTAGTGTGCCAATTGCGTATGTGCCGATAAAGACTCACAAATCTTTATAACAGTTCGAGCGTCAGCCTAGCGCTGAGGCCAAATCCAAAGGAACCTTGAATTACTGTTTGTGGGACTGCATTCGTCCATAAGGACGCCTGCATGTAGATAGTCTGATGCTTTCTAACCATGGTGCCTGAACTGGGCTGGCTATGTTGTAGTCAGGTGTCTGGTGGCGTTCTGTACTGCGATCTCTATTGCAGTCTATGCAGTTATTGATGAACATGTGAATCAGTGTATTCATTTCTGACAGCCAGTACGTCTCTTTTAATGTTAATATTGTTTTAGAGATCCCCTGATGTGTTAGACCCTCTCCCAGATGTGCTTCGTAAATCAAAGCTGCTCTTCGTTCCATGTTTGGTATTACCCTATCCCCCACTCCAGGGATTCGAGCAAACGGAACGCTGTTCGCATCAATTATATATGAGTATCTGAGTGGAAACTTTTTAGATAATGCTGCACCGCTGCCTTTGCTTGAAGCATTGACAGCCAGTATTATTTCACTGTCTATTTTTGTTTTCGAACGAGTGATTGCAGCTACGGAAACCGTTTGCACAGCCCCCTTCGTGCCTTCATCAGCCAATGAATTCCCTTCAACGTGATCGCCATCAAGTTGATGACTCAGCTTGTGTATCACGTAAGTGTTTTGTTGTCTGTTTCGCAACTGAACTACTTGTTCCAAAGCGTTTGTGCTTGATTGTGCCACCTTTTGAATGTTTCAAACCATTTTGAAGACAATTCTGTAAATATTCATTATATGATTGAACACAGTAAAAAGAATCACACACTATGAGTGTGGGGAATTTGCAATCCGTATTTTCAAGTGCCATTTTAAATGTTTGTAGTTCAGCTCGCTGAGCTGTACAATCTCCTAGAGATTGTATTTTTGTGGCCATTGGTCTGAATTTTCCATTGTGCATATGACCTTTAATGATCCTGCATGCTGCACTATAAGCTTGCTTACCCCCGTAGCGGGTTGAGCAGATCCGTCAGTATAAATTATAAATTCGTACTGATCAAGAGGGAGAATTTCAGTAGGCAGAGGACATTTGTGTTCGTATTGCAGGAATGCTTGTGTTTTCAAATAAGGATCAAAAACATATTCAACATCAGTTGCAGCAAGTGAATTAACCCATTGTATCCATCTCAAATGTAAAGCTTTTGCATTCAGAATGCTAGCTTTTGTAACTGCCTCTAAGGTTGGCACAGGAGTTACAACCATACTGCGTTTCCCCTGTGCTAAGGCTCTTTCCTTTGCCTCAGCGGTTTGAACTGCTGTCAGAATTTTTTCTGTTGATGTAAATTTTATTTCTGCTTGTGTATACAAATGTGATTTGTATGCACTTGGTATTTTTTCACCTTTGTTAAAAGTTAAGTAGGTGAATCCGCATTGACCCGGAATGATTCGGATCACTAAGTTGCGTACGTTTACACGTGTTTGTAAGTGTTTTGTTACTAACATATCTGCTTTAAGTGAACGCAGGATATCTGTGTGTTTGTGTCCAATGTGTGATTGTCTGCCAGAGCCAACCCCAACCTCTGTAAAAATGTGTCCTGTTCAAAATTAGGGGCATAGATACTTCCCAGTACCACCAAGGAGCCATCCGATGTCCCCTTCACTAACACATATCTCCCCTGATCATCCACTCGTTTCTCTATTTCTACGAAAGGGACCCCATTACGTAGCTATATGGCAACCCCTCTAGCAGAGGCCGAGTAATTTGTATTATAAATACACCACCTCTATTTTTTCCGCATTTTCTGCCCTTCAGACTCCGTAAGGTGGGATTCCTGGAGGAATGCAATGTGCGTTTGTTGGCGAAGTAAGAATGCATGAATGCGGTGTCGCTTTTGTATGGAACTCAACCCCCTGACATTCCAGGTAATCAAATAGTAGGTCCCCAGGGAATTAACTAATTGGTCCATTCCATGCTTGGTAAAACAGGATCCTCCACTGCGGTGAGCGTTCAAGCAAACAAAACCAGGAGTCCCCAATCCCAATAATGTGAACTAAACCCTGTATAGCGCTCCATCTGCGCTGAGCCCAACAATAGTGCAACAAGCAGAACCTGCAACATATGAGGGTGCGAACGCTGTGAGGGAGGTGGCTAGCCGCCCACATGATCCTTTGACAGGCAGGCGTAATCGCCTGTCAGCTCTACCAGTCCCCAGCCCCAGGGGAGAAATATTCTACAATTATAATTGTGAAGGAGTGGTAAGATGCATCTAAGCTATCGCATTGACCCACCACCAGCAGCAGCGTTCCAACCCTTACCGTATTGAGCAACAATACTCAAGCTATAAATGCCTGCATACTTCCTATACTGTCCGGTAGTGTAATACCCCAGGTATGTTCAATGCGCCTTCAACTGGAATACCACAAACCCCAACAGAAGATCACAGATCATTCGAACAATGCAAAACATCACAAACATTGACAGTTCTAGCATGCATAGGGGGAACCAAACCAGTATAAGGATATATGACCTTCATCAGTTGTCCAAGAAGTCATCTGCTGTTACAGGCGTAACATTAGGGAACAATACGCCACTGTGTTCTGAATCGGAATGCATGGTACTGTCCTCCAAGTCAGTGACTATCCTATGCGGGTTCTCTCGAAATGTCTCAACCGCCGTCAACGCCCCCTGTTGCGCGTATTTGCGTTCTGTTTAGCAGAAGTTCTACAGCGTGTTGGACCTGCACTATCAGATGATGTCCCAATACAATAGCATCGCTTTGTCTAATAGCTTGTGCAGTAGCTGCTACTGATTTTAGACATGAAGGTAATGCTTGTGCTACTGGATCTAATGTACTTGAAAAATAACCACATGGTCTATGTCTGTCTGCTTGAAGTTAGGTCAGGACTGATAGTGCTGTACCTGAGTTTTCTGTTACAAACAAGGTAAAATCTTTGGTGTAATCAGGTGTTGCTAACACTGGGGCTTGACACATAGCCTTTTTAAGAGACTGAAAAGCTTGTGTGTGTTCATCTGTCCAGGGTAATTGTGGAGTAGCGCCAGCTTCGAGTGTTGTAAGCTGCACTAATGGTTTAGAAATGAGTGCAAATTGCGGGATCCACTGTCTACAATATGAGGTGAGACCAACAAAAGCTCGAACTTGTTTCTGTGTTGTTGGTTGTGGTATTTGTTGTATGAGCTGGATGCGTTCCTGTGTAAGCTGCCTACACTCCTTTGACAGCAAGTGCCCTAAGTATGCCACTTGCTGAAAACAAAATTGGAGCTTACCAGGGGAAACTTTATAGCCATTTGCAGCTAGGAATTCTAGTACTAGTAGTGATGATTCAGCACATGCTGCGTCGGATCTGGCCGTAATGAGGATATCATCAACATATTGTAGTATGGCTGTATCCGTGGGCATTTGAATAGTATCCAATTGTCTTTTCAGCGCTTGGCTATATACACTTGGACTTTCAGTGAAACCTTGAGGAGCTCTTGTGAATTGGAAACTTTGTCCTTGTAAGGAGAAGCCGAAAAGGTATTGACTGTCTGGGTGAATGGGTATACTGAAGAATGCGTTTTTTAAGTCAATGACAGAAAAATGCGTTGCTTCTGCATCTATGGCTGTGAGTAAAGTGGAGATGTCTGGGACCACAGGGTGTTGTGGAATGACACATTTATTGAGCTCTCTCAAATCCACCACTAGTCTGTAGACAGGTGGTGTTCCTGGTTCCACTTTTTTATGACCTGGTAAAACAGGGGAATTGCAAATGTTCGAAGTTGTTTCTTTAATCACACCTGACTGTATTAGGTCCTGAATAATTAACATTAATGCTTGTTCAGCTTGAGGTGGAATTTTGTATTGTCTTATACGTGGTAGTTGGGCTCCCTCTTTCAGTGTAACCTTGTGAGGTGTTATTTCCATACATCCTACTGTGGTGGAATCAGTGGCCCAAAGGGTGTGTGGCAAATCTTTCAAACGCTCGTCTAATTCTCTACTTGTGTAGTGGCCCTTAAAATCTCGTAGAAATAATCTGACATCTTTAGGTGAGCAAACAATAACGGCTCTAAATTCTTTCAATGTTTTTATACCAAGCACATTTTCTGGACATGATTTTGTCAATATAAGATCTGTAGTTGTCGTGAGGGGACCAACCTGCAAGGGCAGTGGTTTTGACGTGGCGTTTGTCACAGGTTGTATTGAGAAACCCAGAGAAATACTTTGTGAACCCGAGAGAGGAGCCTCTGGGAACTCTTGATGGCTTATTGTTGTTTTACTGGCCCCAGTGTCTAGTAGAAACTTTCTATCCTCCCCAAGAAGTCGGACCACTATAAATGGGCCTTTCTGATCTACTGGGATGGGTATTAGGGGCAGTTTGTCATCTTCTCTCCCTGGGCAACATCATGAAAAATCTGGGTAGTATTCAGTGTAGTCGCTGTCTATAATGTTCATTTGGGCCATTTGTGTTGTCGGTGGACCTGAAGGTGTTGAACTGCCTTGGGAAACATTCTGTTTTGGCTGATATGGACGAGGCTGTGTCTTACCAGTAGCCAAATTGTGCTTTAAGACAGGGCAGTCTTTAACGAAGTGTCCCGTCTTTTCGCAATAATTAAAAGTGCTCTTCACGTTTGTCTGGCTACCTGGTGTCTGTTGGCGCTGGGGTGCAGTTTGGGCTACTAATGCTTTCATCTTGGTGTCTTTCAGGCGTTTATCATTTTCTTCTTTATCCCTAATGCGATTTTGGTGATATTGTAGCATTTGTAACACCTGTGGTGGTGTATGTGCTTGCCAGGTACTTTCTACTTTTAGTACTCTTTCCTTAATAGCTGGCAAGGCGTTGTCTACTAATTTGGAAACAAACAGATGCGGGTAAGCTTCGCTTGTCGGCGTAAGGCCGCTATTTACTGCAAAACATTTTTCAAGTCTGGTGTAATAATCTCCTATGTCTTCACCATGTTTCTGTTTGCAGGAGGACATGGTATCCCAGTCCTCCTTTTTCACTGTCAGTAACTGTGGTAGCACCTTTAAAATAGTGCCAGGAAGTGCTTTTAGTCTGTCTCCTATACCTTGACCTGCTACTCTAGTATTTACGTCATTCTGAAGTTCGGTCCATCTAATGTGTTCACCTGCTACTTCCCAATCTTTTTCTCTTAGTTTGTCATATATACCCGATGGCAACAATAATTTCAGAATTGCTGTGATATCAGAAAGAGTATATGTTCCCATCATTAATACATCTCCTAATTCTTTAAAGAATCTAGCAGGATCCTTTGAGTGGGAGGGAACCATCTCTTTTATGCTTAGTAACTCAAGTTTTGTCAAGAGTACATAAATAAAAACGCGTTGTAGCGCTCCATTCGTGTCAGCTCTGGGGTGGACCTCTCTCATGGGGAACTGGCGTGTTTGAGGAAATCTATTAATTGGTCCACAAGTATTATTGAAAGATTTATATTCAGTAGTTTTCTGGTATTTCATTTTTTATTTTTTTTATTTTGAAAACCTTTATTGTGCAGATAGTAGCATACAAATACGGGCCTACAACCAATTAGGCCGGCCACGAAACAATCTGAAAAGCACGTAAATCAATAAAGAGGTTTCACGGCAGTCACCCAGTATATTGCGAACAAATAGTTCAATCGTAGAGGAACTGAGTGTGACCGCCAGATGTAGGATCAAAGAAGGTTAATTTTATAGTAGAAATTATAACAGGATCAGTTGCAGTTTAATCATCCGATTGCTCATAGCGGGCCACGAATCAAGCAGCAAAACATTAAGGCATCAATAAAAACGGTTATCAGCAATAGTCTACAGCAATCAGAATATAGATGCCCATATTTCCAATCAGCACCCATCATAGCCCGCCACGTGCACATAGACCACCAAATTATTGTTCTTATACATAACTAAGTAACCAGAACGGCAAAAGGAGTTAATCATTCTCTATACTGACCCAGAAAATAAGAAAAAGGGGGAACGCTAAAAAATGAAAGAGAAGAAGGAACGCCGTGCTGCTGTACGCGCCCCCACAGCGATAAGAGCAAGCAAAGTAACTGGGGACCACGTTATTGGGGGTGGGGCGTTCAAGTCAGGATATCTGTACAATCAATACCATATAAAGTAAGAATACCTCACCCACCCCCCCCCCCCCCCCCACAAGCAATCACACCGTGGGAAACACACACAGCCACGGCGTCCTAAGAAAGGGACACAAAAGAGCCGTAGAAACTAAAAAAACGGTCAGAAAAAGACCCCAACCCACCCGCCCCACCCTGCACCCCTGCAGAAGGCTACGGCCTACCCCCCCCAGCAGCATGCCTGTCGCCCTAAATAAGAGACCCGAAATATAGGAAAAGTTAGAGAGAGGGAAAAGGAAACAAAAGAGACAAAAAGGAGAAAGAACCAGGGGAGAGGAAAGCCATCAATCGAACCATTCGGCCCCTACCCCCCGCCATCACACACATTAATGCAACATCAAAACAAAATCGACATAGTCTCGGGTATCATAAACCTTCGAAGGAATCGTCCATAGTATCATGGTTGAGGGCACTCCTCATCTCCATCCACCAACCATTAGTCCTCCGGGTCCAGAACCGGTTCACCCCTGTCCTTTCCTAGCCATCGCGCGTGGTAGAGTAGTGGGCAGCAAACAAGTCAAAGTGGAGAGGCCGTATGGTCGAAGCAGGACAGACCATGGGAGCAAACCAGAGGACTCCAGCAACCAGCGGCCAAGCAAGAACTGTTTGCGGCAGTCTAGACGTTTCAGCAACGGGAACAACAGTGTGGGTACAGTCTCACCGCCCAGGAAAGTAGAGTCGTGCCCGCAGGATAACACTGAGGTCTCGCCAGGGCAGTTCGAATCGGCAATCTACGTTGTTCCCCGATCAGTCGAGCAGGAACGGGCTCCGACGTGGTGTCCACGCCCGCGCCCGCCACGGTCAAGGCGACCCCGGAATCCGGAGCCGCTGGTGTATAATCTTGCCGATGCACAGTGACAGCACTCCTCACGGCAACAGAGGGGGACGAAACAGCACACACTCGGAGTCGAGCCGCGTCCATGAGGGACAGCCCGACAGCAATGGCGGCCGTCCTTCTCTCCAGCACAAGGGCGTCGAGGGCCAGGGTCACAGCGGCGCCACCGCTTTATTTACCTTCTAATATTTCTCTTTAGCCTCACCTAAGGGCCCTCCCTGATATCCTTTCCCGCCGACCCTCATGTGGCATGTAGTCCCCAACCTAATGGTGAGTAGGGAGTGCATTTTTTGTGTGTACAGCGCTTGTCAGGTACCAGTGTGTGATTTAGACCTGGTGTATGATTCCCTGTCTGGTTCTCACCATAAGCAATGTTATACAGCACTCACATGCTCTCAAGGGTGCTTACAATATGAATTAAGTCTGATAGGGTATTACACCCTTCCTAATTGTTGCTGTTTTAATCACTGCTTTTAAACATCACCTTGATACACCACTTTCTTCCCTTTTTCACACAGTCTCTGAGTGTGCCCGGCACATGCATGCTGCTCGCTCAATGTATACAGGCATGCAATTGTTGTGCTCAATAGTTCACAATATCGCCAGCATGCCACTCATTCTCCACCCTCTGGCATTGACATGATATTCATTATTGACTGTTGCATAATGTATTAATCAGTGTTGTTCCCTTTTTCTCTATGTCCAGGCATAGGATACTCCACAGAGGTAACACACATTACATACATGACATGAGCATGTTCCCTCTTTTGACACTCCTTCACTTGTTATATGGTCCTGAAGAATCGCGGGTAACTTGTCCCACTGCGAGAAACATGTCGACCACTTATGACCTCTAGTCTTTACCAGCGTCACTCAACCTAATTGTGTTGACACCTAGTAAGCTAGTTTCACGTTTTAATTGTAGCCAGGGGACCCCCAGAATAAAGTAAGTTCCGGTACCCCCAGTTACATTTTAGCTCTCAGCTTATCACCTTACACCTTCTTGCCCACATACCCCCACTTCACCATAAGGCTGTTGGATAAAAGATCTCCGCCAAAGAGCCCCTCTTGAGGTGAGCCCGTCGGGGATTGCACCGCCTCCCCGACGAGGAGCAAACGCCGATGATGAAGCATGACATCCCTCGGGGTGTGTGAGGCAAATACATCCAACACAATGGATGCCCCAAGGTGCCACTTTTACACCTTTGGTCATGCCAGCTAAAACCCCCCCCTCGATTCTACATAGGAACAGTACAGCAATCCCCCTCTTGTATTCCTTTTAGTATAATCCACCCATAAATCACAATAAATAATTGCACCGACACCATGTTTTGCATACATGAAGTGTCCTGGAGTATCCCGAGGAGGAAGGGGAATTTCCTTCTCAAGAATACTCCTTTTGGTTGCTATCTTACGTATTTTCGAGAAAATAGGCATGATGGCAAGACTTTTCAAAGATTTAGAATTGAGAGAAAAAGAAAAACAAACAGAACATATCTTTACCGTACCCACGAAAGTGGTGAGTCCGTCTTTTATACTAGTTTAGCAGTCCTCACAAAATAAGTGAGAAACCAACAAAAACATGTATCTTTACCGCACCCACAAAGTGGTGAGTCATTCTTTTATACTAGTTTAGCAGTCCTCACCAAAGATAGGTGAGAAACCAACAAAAACATGTATCTTTACCGCACCCACAAAAGCTGTGGGTGTGTCTTTATACTTTTCAGCAGTACTCACCGAAAAAATAACTGGAAGGCCTCTTGAAGATCTTGAAATGCGCGCAGCTTCTAAGGTGGGACTCGCAGAACCTCGGACTCGTCTCTTCACAGGTTGGACTCTGGTTCAGGACGTTCCCCAATTTTCCTCACCGCCTCGTGTGGATGCCGGGCCGCAGTTGGTCCCCCTCTTTGCCTCAAGGGAGTTAGCAGGAATTCCCCGCGTTGTGCACTTTGAAGTCCGTCAGAGGTCAGGAGGGGACAGTACCGGGTCCAATATCGCTGGCGCGTGGGGAAAAGGGAACGTGCCTGTTCGGGCGCCAATTAATTTGGTAAATTAATTCAATATTACCTTATCTCAGAATTTCTATACTTAATAATCATCATTTCAGTCAAAGCAAGGAGAGGAGTCAGTGGTGCTCGAGTAAAAAAAAAAGGGTCCAGTAACTCGAGTTAAGGGGCAGGGGTGTGGAATTTAATGAAAAATGTACTTGTCCATGGGACAAGTAGCTTCATAAATCTAGTTGTCCTGTAACTAAATCCACTTGTCCCTTTGGTGCCATGTAGTGCGCTGTCAAATAATGGCTGCAATCTCTTTATAGAAGAGCTCTGATAATAGCCTCTGTGGATATGTCCGGCTAATATTATAGAAGGATTTGAATTTTGGAGGTTTTCACCAGCTCTTCTCTAATCTTTTCCCATACTGAGAAAGGACGGAAATTTACCTCTGACAACGGCAGAAATAAAGTTTCTTCGAAGGCTGGGAAAAATGTGGTTGGAGAAAAAGTGAACTTGTAAACACTCAACAGATTTCCGCTGGGGCATATTCATATTAGCTCATGCTAAGATGCAATTCACAAATATTTTCTAGGACTACGGTTTCCTGGCCTACTTAAGGAAATTCATGTGAATTCACGAAAAACGTAAATCTGCATTAATACAAAGACCTATTTCATGGGTGCACTTTCGTGACTTTAACATTTGAGCCCCTAATTAAATCGGAGTTAAACAAGACCTTTTGTTTTTATTAAAATGCTATCTCTTCCTATCTGTAAACTGGCTTCATTGTGTGTGACCGCATTCTGCTCTTTTACAAAGTAGTTTTTTCCAGTGCCAAGAATTTCTATGGCTATGTGGCCTTTATGAGACCAAATACTAGCTGTCTAGTAAGAACGCGCTGGCAAACAGCACCACGCCTACCTGATAATCCCAAGGTACAGAAAGGAGCATAGAGTAGGCCAAGTGAGTAACCAGAACATTTAAATACTCCCCATGTTGATTCAAAGTTCTTATGACACCAAGCAAGCGGAAAAAAAGTCATTGGAATCCTCTCCAGATTAGCTCACTTGTCTCTTCTATCTAAGCATCTATCTATTCATCCTTTCACCCACTGATATCTAACATTTCACCTTTACATTGGCAATCATTCATTCTTTTATTCATTAGCCTTTCACCAATCTGTTCGTCCATCTGTTCATCCATCAGTCCATCCACTCATCCATATCATATCTAAACCTACCCATCCATCTTTAAACCTATCCATTTCAACCATCCATCCTTTTGCTCATCCATACACCCTCCCTTTCACTCCATCTATACACCCTTCCATTCACTCCATCTATCTACCCTCCCTTTCACTAATCCTTCCACCCACCCTTTGACCCATCCATCAATCCATCCTTCCATTCATTCTTCCATTTATCCGTTACACTCATCTATCCTTTCGCTCTCTAATCCTTACACCCTGTAACCCATCTACTCATTCACCCTTTCCTTCATTATAACATCCTTTGTCCATCCACCATCCCCGTCACTCAACCATCCCTGTCACTCATTCATCCATCCATCCATCTAGCCAGCCACACTTCTACTCACTCATCCTTTCACCCACACATCCATTCATCCTTTCAAATTAATTTCGAGACTTTGTTTACCGAGCTGCAGACAGAAGAGGCCCATCAAGAGCTCCACCTCTACTGTAGCTGCTGAAGCCTATCCTGCCATTTCCAAACCTATCGATCCAACTGATCCATCCCGCCTTCCTTTCACTCATCCATCCTTTTGCTCATCCATCCATCCTTTCACCCCACGCATCCTCCTTTTCACTCCTATTCATCCACCCTTTCACTCATCCCTCCATCCATCCTTTCACTCATCCATCCATTCTCCTTTTCACTCATCTATCCACATACCCTTTCACTTCATCCATTTATGCTTTCGCTCATCCATGAACCTTTTCACCCATCCATCATCCGTTTTGCTCATATATCCATCCACCCTTTCTCTAATCCCTCCATCCCCCTTTTCACTCAACTGTCCACCCACCCACCCATCCATCCACCCATCCATCCATCCATCCATCCACCCATACATCCACCCACCACCCAGTCAGCCATCTATTCATCTACTCTCTCACCCATTAATCCACCCATTCAATAAGCCGTCCATCCTTTCAGTCACCAATCCACTTTCAACCTATCCATCCACTCACCCATCACTGCATTCACCCTTGCACTTAATCCTCCCATTCTTTCACACAGCCATCTTTACATCCATCCACTCATTCATCCATGCATCTATCCATTCACCCTTTCACTCGACTCATTCATCTATCTATCCATCCAGCGTTTCACTCATTCATCCATGCATCCATCCATTCACCCTTTCACTCATTAATGTATGCATCTATCATCCACTCTTGCACGTATTCATCCATGCATCCATTCCTCCACCCTTTCACTTATTCATACATGCACCTAGCCATCCACCCATTCATCCATGCACCTATCCATCCACCCTTTCACTCATTTATTCATTTATGAATCTAAACATCCACCCTTACTCTCCACTCATTCATTCATCCATCCATCCTTCACTCATTCATCCATGCATCTATCCATTCACCCTTTCACTCATTAATGTATGCATCTATCATCCACTCTTGCACGTATTCATCCATGCATTTATACAACCACCCTTTCACTTATTCATATATGCATCTATCCATTCACCCTTTCACTCATTCATCCATGCATATATTCATCCACCCTTTCACTCACTCACCCACCCACCCTTTCAAGTCCATTATGGGCCTTTGTCTGCGGATCTGCCGACTGAAGAGGCCCATCAAAAACTCCACAGCTGCTGTAGTTTCTACAGCGATGTGTTCACAATGCCCCTGGTGCAGGCACAAAGTGAGATGAGAGGGCTAGTGCAAGGATAGAATTAGGGGTGGCCTCAGGTCTGCATGAAAGCCCATGGGGAAACTAATGAGCCCTTGATGATGTAATATATGAGAGGCCAAGGGGAGCAGGTCAGGGATGTCAGAGAGGGCAGCGGAGGGTGGCAGGGTGGGGTTAGCAGGTTCAGGCACCAGGTGTAACATAAGGTGTACAGGAAAGGCTAGGTGCAAAGGACAGGGTGCATGAGAAGGGAAAGCAAAGTGAGTTGAAGACGAGGCCCAGGAGTGGAGCAGAGAATACAAGGCAGGGGCCATACAGTTAAAGTCAGAGCAAGAGGCAGATAAGGCAGCCTCTTACATGCCATTGCTTCAAGTGTACTGGAGCTGAAGAAACTCGATGTTTGTCTCATGCTTGAAGAAATAAAAGGACCAGGGGAGGGCCTGTAAGCCACACGAGCTTATCGAGCTGGCTCCAACTTTGAGCTCTGTTTATCATTTTGTTGTTCTGTTCTGGGGAAATTAAAGTGCAGGCCCCAGCTTTTGCATTCACCCTTTCACTGCCAATAAACTGCTCAGAGCAACTTATTAACTGGCTGTGACCTACAGGGTTGAACAGCTGTGTATCGAATTACCATAAAACTGTCTACTTGTCCTTTGCACAAAATACAAATTAAAACCTCTTGCCCTCCTAAGAAATCTAGATGTCTCGGGCGTCGGGAGATAGGAATTCCCCACCCCTGAAGGGGAGAGCTCCAGCACCAAGCGGGTACAGGAGTGGTCTGCAGCTTTATTCACACATCAGAATATTTATACAGTTTTCAGTCAATAGGCAAAAGAAGATAAGAGAAGTGACAAGAAAAAGGGAAGTGACAAGCAGTAATTTCCAACAGATGTGTCAAGGTAGGGGCGTGTCTTGTGTCTCGTGAGAGGGCATGTGATGTGTGGAAATGTGTTCTCTTTCAGTTGAAGGCCCTTACTCACTCGGGGGTTTATCTCTGGCTTAGAGTCAAGAACAGGAACCATCTTATGTAAAACAGGAACTATCTTGCTGGTTCTGGGAATTGGCTGAACCACAAGAGTCAAAAAGAGGAACTATCTTGTGTAAAACAGAGACCATCTGCTCTCTGGCTTGCAGTCAAGGACAGGAACTATTTCTTAAGACAGGAACTGTCTGCTGGTTCTGGGAATTGGCTGAATCACAGGAAGGGGTGGTCAATGAACTAAGATGCCAGGTGCAGGGTGTCTTACAGTTAAGAAAACAGGAACTATCTGCTGCTGGTTCCCAGAATTGGCAGAACCACAGAAATGTGTGGTCAATGAACAGGGGTGCCAGAGGCAGGGTGTCTTGCTTGTGGGTCTGAAGACAAAATGGATGTCACACAAAATGGGTGCTTGTCTGAATAAGAAAAATGTCTGTCAGGCAGAAACAGGGAAATGATGGGGCACAATTGTAAATTTTATTTCCACAGGCCGACAAAGTGTCCAACCAGTCAGCTGCGACCTCCGGCTTGTCAAAGAAGTAGACCCGCTCTCCATGCTCGATCCTCAGCTTAGCCGGTTAGAGCATGGCATACTTGAGTCCCATTTCCCGAAGTCTTCTTTTCACTCCCAGAAAACTGAGTCTCTGCTTTTGGACAGCCTGAGTGAAGTACGGAAAGAAACTGATGGACAAGTTTTCAAACTTCAAGGGCCAACCCGTTCTGGAGGATGGCATCTCTGTCCCTAAAGTTAAATATCCGAGCTATCATGGGCTAGGCGGGGCACCCACATGCGGCCTCCCACCAGGGACCCTCTGAGCCCGCTCAACAGTAAAAAAACTTGCTCAGGCATTTTGGGTGCAAGAATGTTGACAATGAGATTCTCGACAAAGAGGTCAGCCGCTTGAACCTCCGCTTTTTCCGGCACTCCGATGATACGCACGTTGTTCCTCCGGGCCCTTCCTTCAAAATCCTCCAGGCGACGGACAACGAGGTCATTCGAGGCCCTCAGATTCCGAACCTCGATCTGCAAGTCTGTGACGTCATCCGTGAGACTCGACGTCTTAATGTCCAATGATTTGACCTTTTCGCTGGTTTTAGTGAGGTCTGTACGAATCAAATTAACCTCGATGGATACTGTGTCCAACTTATGAGCAAGGGTCTCCATTTGCTTCCCAGGGGAGGACTTGATCCCATCAATGGCAGCCATGACATCCTGCAACGTTGGTTCGGCTGCCGGAGCCGGGGAGTCTTTCGCCTCGTCTTGCGACCTACTAGGTGACCCCTTAACTTGGGCATAGCGGTCCATAACATTCGATTGGGTGTATCCACCCCGTCTAGTGGTCTTCAATTTTTGCTTGTCCCCCTCCGGCTTGTTTGCCATTGCAGGACAATCCCAAGTCGTCGTCCAGTTCAGGGGGGAGGGGGGGGCAGGAATCAAGACTGACCAGCAACAGGCAGGATTGATCTCCCAGTTTCCGGACCTTGCAGAGTAATCGACCAGCTATACGTGATTGCACCGCTCCCACGGAGTCAAAGTACAGGAAATATAGACACCAAAGCACCAGCGATGGTCGGCCAGACACCTAGCTCACGAGGCAAGAGGTCGCGACTCAGCTGACCGCACAAACTATCCGCTTCACCAACAACGATAAGAGCGTCCGTTCCAGCAAAATGTACCCAGGCCCGTGTGTGGTGTCCAATTGTCGAAATCGAAAGTGAAAGTAAGGCGAGACCGGCCACTTCCAGTAAATGGCACAGTTGTTGTTGAATTACACCTCGGGCACTCTGCCAACTCAAGCCCCCGGCTTCCGAGAGGTAGAGGCCGCAAGCTCTCCAACTTCACAACTCTGGCATCCGGGGTCCGTTCGGGACACGGTTTGCGGCGTCCGATTCTCCCATGCTTCAGCTACAAGAAGAACTCAACAGCAGTCAGGATTAGTGACATGATATATTCGGGGGGTTACGAGGGTCTCGAGAGCCCTGTGATCACGCGGCCATCTTGGATGCGCGCGAAGCTCCTCCTCGATTGCATTCATTCTTAACTCTTCTATATCTCGGCATCTGATTTAAAATTACATATAAGGTTTGCTTTCATTATTTATAAGTTAGTGTATTTATTGAACGGATAAGGTTCTTCTACGTTATAGTATTTATGTATGTTAATAAGAACAAATGCAAGCAAGGCCTCATAAGGGAGAAAATTAAGAAATATTTTTGGGTTCCAGCCTACGACATCATGGGGACTTTCAGAAAATTGACCTAGGAATGCATTCCGCTCATTGTTTACTGTCAGAAATGGGGTCTCTAGTTGGCAGCAATTTGCACCCTGTCCAAGTAGGGACCCTCACTCTAGGCAGGGTAATGGGATTGCACAGCTAAAACCCCGTGGTAGCTTGACCCAAGCAGTCCTGCTTATCCCAAAGGCAATGTGTAAAGCGTTTGCACAACACACACACACACACCAGTGACACAATAAATACACCACAAAAGAGACTCCACACAATATTATATAAAAGTGTTTCTGCATTGCATACAAATATAGACCAAAACAGCCTTAGCCAATAATTACTTTGCCAACTAGGCAACATCCATAACATCACAATGAGTGCAATAAGAGAAAGGTTCCTAGGTTGCATATGTCATGAAAACACCATCACTGTGCATTCAATGTACATCCCGAAATAATGAGTTATCCTGACAATGCAAAGTAAAACAACACATAAAACAACAAATTTTACCATCAGGGCATGAGATGCAGCAGTTAGGTTAGAGGTCAAACATATGAATCCCCAAACTTCACTTGTAGTACGTAAATCACACAAATACCCCCCTAAGCACATCGGTTACACCAAGGGACCACAAGCCCAGGATCGCCTGCCTTCCTAATAGCAATAATGTGGTAATGGTGGTGAGCACAGTCGAACTGTGTGCTTTTATCAATAAAGTGGTGCTCAGGAGCATCCGTATGCCTATCATGTGTTACGGTAATTCAGCAAATCCCTACATGAGGTCCAGCCACTACCCTGTGGCGAACGAACTCACTGTGGAATTGAAGATAAGTGCCCCCAAGGTATGTGCCAACAAGGGGGCGTGGCCGACCGAGCAGCGAAATGGCCGCTTACTAAGCGAGCTCCGCCGGCTGTAACTTTTATCCTATATTAATCCTCTCTATACTGCAACGCACACTGCTGATTTCTGAGCGCAAGGGTAGAGGAAGTCAAGCAGCTCTGACAGCTTGAATTTGGAAGATCCAACGTGCCTGGAACGGGAGATATGAGTCCTGGTTGATTTGCCGAAGCGCGGCCGTGGCGAGGTCTGACTGCTGCGGAGCCCTGCCTGGGCACCGAACCCCAAACTGAGACCGGGGATGACAGGGCCGGACCCGGGAGCACTACGGAGCTACAAACAGTGACCTGAGGCCCCAAATGACTCAAGGTGGGTTGCGGACGTCGCAGTAATGCTCAGCCCCCCTCAAATATAGACACACCAGCTGAAAGGAAAAAGTTATATGCAGGCACTGACTCTAAACTCGGCGAAAGTTCGTTTCGGCGGGTCGCCATTTTGAATTGGGCAAACGGGTAAAACCTGAATTAGCGCACTAGTTGGCACTCTCCGGAGTAGCCGAGCACTATACAAAACACCACCTAACATTAACATTAACATCTATGCGATTGTAAGCCCCGGACCTGTATGATTGAAGACATCATCAGGGTCACGCATCTTGCTACGGGTGCAATCATCAAGCACGCATTGGATGTTAGGAGTCTCTAACTCCCGTGGGCTGGCTAAACTGACATTCCACGCCGTGCACATCCCTGAACTACACACACTAAAATGGCGCCTCCTTAGTTAATCAGGAGGGAGAGCCGCTGCTGCATTGAACTGCTAAATGAGATCACTCGACTCGTGAAGAGGCGCGCTGCATTTGGTCCTAGGTGGTGAAACCCTCTTGGCATTTGCACCCAGGCCCACTCTAACATGCGGCCCAACTGACACCACAAAATAACGCCAGAGCTCCATTCCCTAAATCTCTATTGACACAAAGGATGACTCGCGCGTAACTAGCCTCGCATACTCTCACTACGGCAATGTGCCGGCACGCATAGAATCACCACTGCCACAATCGCCCAAGAAGTATCCTATTCTCTGCCCTATTGTACACAGCCATGGGTTGTCCCTATGCACCGGAGTTGGCTGTGCTGTACATGGCACAATATGAGGAGCGATTTGTCCTAAATGCCAACCCTTTCTCAGGACATATCATCCAGTGGCTAAGATACATCGATGACGTCTGGCTCCTGTGGCAGGGGAGCCAGGCGGCCCTCGAGCAGTTCCATCTGTGGTTAAACTCTAGGCACCCAGACATCCAATTCACTCTTAACTACAGTCCAAAAGAAATGACTTTCCTGGACGTCACGGTAGGCTCCTGTGAGGGCAAGCTAACAACCTCCTTGCATAAGAAGGAAACCGATCGGAATACCATTCTGCATTATACCAGTTCGCATCCTCAATCATTAAAAAACAATTTGCCCTACGGGCAATTGTTGAGGATCAGGCGAAATTGTACTAACCTTTGTGATTTTGACTCCCACGCAATGAGATTTTGCAGCGAGATGGCAGAGAGAGGATACCCAAAGAAACTGTTAAAACATTCTAAAAACAGGGCCAAATTCACTCCTAGAGAGACATTATTTGAGAAGAAAGAAAAGAAAGATCTGGAACAATTGGTTTGTGTAACAACATTTGGGCAACACACGAATCAATTTAAGAATATTATTCGAAATAATTGGCATCTTCTTGAGACTTTGGAGCACCCCCTCTCTAAACCCATCTTCGCTATGCGCAAGAATAGAAGCATAGGGCAACACCTAATCAAAGCAGATTGTCATATCACAGCACCAAAAAGCGACCTTGTCACACAGTGGAAATTGAAGCCAATATGCGGACACCACAAATGTGGCAATTGTGTTTCATGTTCGAGCACCATTGAAGGTGACACTCTTGAAAATAATGGCATTAGATGGAAGCACGACTGCTTCACTAATTGCAAGACTCGAAATGTCGTCTACGCGGTGGTTTGCCCGTGCAACAGAGTTTATATAGGCAAAACAAATCAGCCTATTAATGCCCGGATCACTCAGCATCGCTCCCGGCTTAAGAAAAAAGTCCTGACTGCCCCCATGGTGGAACATTTTATCAATAACGGCCATTCTGAGAATGACTTCAAATGGACCACGTTGGCATGGATCGACCACAAACATTTCCAAGATGTCGACACAATGCTGTTGCGCAAGGAGGCGTATTTAATTCTAAAATTTGACAGCGTTAATAAAGGTCTGAACAGTCTCAGTGAAATAAATAGGGCGTAAAATTTCCCGGGCCCGGTTGGTGACACTACATGTCCCACAATACACCTCAATGGTCGTCAGAAACCTTCATTGTTTCCTTGACACTACAGGTCCCATCACACATCATCATATGGCCGCCTGTCTGATTGGCTCTTTACTAAACACGTGTTTTTGTGTTAAGACCAGCGATACCCAAGAACACTGACAACCCTTGGTCTGTTGTGGTGGAGCTAGGATACTGTTCGGAAGCTTTCTAAAACATATTGCGGTAAGCATGGAAGCGGCCACTCTTTTAATTGTTACCAACGCAACTTAACAAACAATCACGCGGTAACACCCCCTCTCCTCACCCCCTATAGATAATTATTCGACTGCCCTCCGTGTGGAGATAATCGGAACCCTCACGGACACTTAACAAACTGCTGTTCGGGCGGAGAAACGCGGCTGTGTAATCGGAACCCCCACTACGGCCACCGCGGTTTGGTGTCTAAGTAAGTCTATTTTTTGATCTACTGATACTCGCACGCGACCGGCGTGGCACTGAGTGAGCAGGGCACTAAGTCGCACTCTGTCACTTCCTTTCAGAAAAATAGAAGAACTTCACCCCATGTGGCGAAGACGTGGCTAAGCTTCCAGGAATAACTCCGGTAAATGAGCAACAATGGCTCCTAAGCAAAATTCCCCCTTTTTGTACTTTTTAAATTCTAAGTCATCCCATTACTCTGTTGCAGCGCAGGCCAACAAGCCTAGACGACATTTTTCCACTCAAACAGAACTGACTGTGGGCAGGATTCATACAAGGTATGAACTGTATGGTAATCGCACTTTCCTGAGAGTAGTGGCTAGAGGACCCGCTAGATAGTAAATATTCTGTTTTGTTTCTTATTTTAAACAGTTCCCATGGACTAGATTCAGACTGCCCTGACGAGAATCCTGCAAGTCGCTACTCAGGATTCGAAACGCGTCGGCATCCCCCTTCTTTTTGGGTTTTTGTTTGGCCAGTTGGCCAATGTCAGTTGTTGCGGAAATGGGCAATACTCCTGTAATTTAATTGATTAATTCCTGTTCTGGTCGTGGGAGTCCAACTGTTGAAAACGTTGTGTTTTATTGTCTCCCCGTGTTTTTCTAACTGTTTGAAAAAGTTTCTGTTTCACAAATGTATAAGGTTTTGTGGTCCATGTATTCATGGTAATGTTTTTTACGTTAAGAAGTCACTGTTGTTTTAATTGTTCACCATTTATTTGTTTATCGCACATTTGTATTAAGTGTTTTGAAATTACATATGGCGAAGACATGAGGTCGATAGTGGTCTGAGCTCTGTCTTTTGTGAATTTTCCTTTTGTAAACTGTGCAAAAAATTGAAAAAATTGAAAACATAAAGTGTTTTTTGTAAACTAACAAATTGTTGTTTACTTGCACGTGAATGAGTGTGCACTGGAAGTAGTTTGGAGGCATAGGCAAACATTTCTATTTCCTATGTACACATCAGCACATCGCCGGCAATAAGGGGAGCTTCACTCTATAGCTCAGACTCATTGGTGAGAACTACAATTCACTCTCAGCCCTCGTAGGCATAGGGCACCATAGAGACTCTATTCACGAGACGCATAGAGGTGAGGAGTCAGCGCCACAGTACATTAGTCACTATGCGTAAAGGTGACACACATCAACCAAAGTTGACGTTTGAACAGAAACGCCAAGCAAGACAAACTGACCCAGTCCCAGAAGACACAGATGCGACACTCCGGGGAGACAATCAGGATGTAGACGTCAAAGCACTGATGCTGGAGGTGCGCTCGAGTTTAAGAGGCATTGACACTAAACGCGATGCCATGACAACCCAGCTGGAATCTGTAAAATCCGAGGTCATAACGCATGAAACACGACTAGACTGCCTTGAAAATCGGCACACAGATTGTTGTGAGTTTCAACAAGAAACGAAGCAGCACATAACAAACATGGAGAAGAGAATTGAAGCGCTGTGTGCTAAAGCAGACGATTTAGAAGCGCGCTCTCGGAGGTGCAACGTTCGCATTACAGGGATTCCAGAAACCACGGCGATTGGAAAAATTGAAGTCTATATTACTGACCTGTTGCATGAACTGTTCGACCCGAGCCTGTCACCGGTGTTCACTGTTGAGCGCGCACACAGGGCGCTAGGGAAAAAGCCGCCAGTGGGAGCAACACCAAGACCCATCCTAGCGAAGTTACTCAATTACCAAGACAGGGACTTAATATTAAGACTCGCGAGGGAGAAAGGGAAAATAACACATAAAGGGAACAATATATCATTTTATCCCGACTTTACTCTGTTGGTGCAGGCAGCGCGGAAGGAATTCCTACCAGCCAAACGTCTGTTGTACCAAGCGGAAATTCCTTATTCCCTATTGTATCCAGCAAAGTTGAGAGTTGCGCATGATGGCACTACACACTATTTTAATGACTCTTCATCCGCCCTTAAATTTGCGAAGCACATCTGTGGCCCCAAGTCAAAGAGGAAGCCTGTGCCTGGGAATGAGATGGAAGATCACATGAGTGACAATGACTGACACCTGCACTTCCCATGTTTGCTGCAGTCCACGCGGGACATTCGCTAATTTTGGTTATGTGGATGCAGGCTCTCTATTGGACCCTTGAGATTATTTTCTATGTTCAACATAATACCGGTAATGTAAGGGCTGATGAAATCTTGTTATTGGCTTTGACTATACCATATATACTCTTGCTAATGCTCTTGCTACTTTTATTGTTCTTGCTTACACGTGCCAGCATACTAGATTGTGATAAAACAGCCACCCTGTGCAAGCAGGGGTGTACGCTTGAGATGCCGCGCCTCCATGTGGTATCTCCCAAGGTTCACCAGTTTAGTTGTTCTTACGCTATATGCGTCACGGGGGGGATTTGACACAACCTAATTGGGGGGTTTGTGTGGGTGTGGGTGGGGGAGGTTTGGGAAGTTGGGATGTTTGGCTAACTGTCAGTACTACAGAAACAGTGCTATCTTTCAGTTGCACATCGTCCTATAGTGGGTAGACTTGCATATACATACAATGCCTCAGCCGGTAGTTTATGGGTGTGACAAAGGTATTGACATGGAACATTAGAGGCTTAAGTGATAGCAGGAAGGTAAGACTAATGCACAGCTATTTGCAAAGGCATAACATCGATCTGTGCTTCTTACAAGAAACACACATAAACTCCAATCCATCATCAAAACTCAAACACTCAAGGTGGAGATCCACATACTCAGCAATATACTCAAATTATGCCCGAGGGGTAGCGATCCTTATACGGAAGGGAATAGACTGGAGAGAACATAAGGTATCTAGTGATGCATACGGGAGATATGTTGTGCTACATGGGACCCTCTTGGGAAAACCAATACTGTTGGCGGCTGTATATGGCCCAAACACAGATGATCCAGAGTTCTTTAGAGGTGTCTGGACTCAGGTAACGATGATGGACTGCTCAACAATCATTTGGGATGGAGATTTTAATGTGGTATTGAATGACTCTTTGGATCAAAAGGGCGCACCCAAACCACTGCACCCACACACTAGTCAAGCTTTAAGGGACATTATAAAGGAAGGCTCACTGATAGATATATATGGAGAACACGACACCCATATGTCAGACAGGGCACATGTATATCCACCCATCATGCAGCCTGGTCCCGACTAAACTTCTGGCTAGTGTCCCCGGTTGTGGCTGCTTGGACAATTAATGTGAGAAATCTAGCCCGCTCAATATCAGACCACGCCCCTTGCCTTTTAGAACTTGAGATTCCGGGCGCCCCCGCTAAAGCCTTCCCCTGGCACCTGCCACCACATGCATTACTGGATACAGCGTTCACTGAAGAGATTAGAAAAGCTATAACTGATTACTTTGAGAACAATGCGGGATCTGTATCTACAGAATCTGTATTATGGGATGCATTCAAAGTGGTCATTAGAGGGCAATGCATAGCACCCCAAGCAGGTGTACTTAAGGCAATTAGGTGCACCATAAGTTCGATAGAGAAGTAACTTAAAGATCTGGAACGGTCATTCTGTGATAATCCCACACCCGATCTTACAGCACGCATTAAAGCAAAGTTATTAGATTTTACTGAGGAAGCACAACGCGAACCAAAATTCCTGGGTAAACAGGCTGAGGCTCGAATATACGGGGAAGGCAATAGACCCAGTCGGACCCTAGCAAGGCTCATCAACACTAAAACACTGCCCACATACGTCCACACTATAGTAAACCCTGAAGGAGACGTGATCATAGGGCAAGATGAGATTTTACAGGCTTTTGCAGCATATTACTCCAACCTATATAAATCCACACAAGTGATGACACATGACTCACTTAAACAATATTTAGATTCCATCGCCCTGGTATGGTTCAACAATGTACATCGCAAATACATGGACCTTTCAGTTTTGATCTAGCTCAGGATATAGCTAAGGTCATTAAAGGCTTGCCGCTGAACAAGGCTCCGGGTCCTGATGGGCTAACCACAGCATTTTATAAGACCTATGTGAAAGAACTTGCGCCAAAACTCCATGCCGTATTTGCTGAGGCTGTAAAGGTGGGGGTGTTACCGGAGTCAATGAGGGAGGCCCGGATTGTTACGCTTTTGAAACCGGACAAAGATTGTGAATCGTTAGACTCCTATAGGCCCTTGTCCCTCATTAATGTGGACGTGAAAATATATGCAAAAATAATCGCAGATCGCCTACAACCACTGCTCTAAATGGTGGCCCTCCTGGACCAAACAGGGTTCATACCAGGTTGTGCCACCTCGCATAACCTGAGAACTATATGCTCGGTACTGCATTACCTCTACCCTGATGTGCAGGCTGCGGTGGTATTCTTAGATGCCACAAAGGCATTTGATTCCCTTGAATGGCCTTATATGTTCAACATATTAGAACGTATGGGATTTAGCCCATTATTTATAGGACAAATATGCTTCCTCTACACTGCACCCAAAGCAAGGGTGAGAGTGAATGGCCTAATATCAGATCCTTTTGAGATATCCCGAGATACCAGGCAGGGCTGCCCATTATCCTGCTGCTATTTGCGATTGCAATGGAGCCGTTGGCGGCCAGAATTAGGCAGCATCATACAGCAAGAGGAATAGGTTTTAGCACCCGCAGTTTACTGATTTCTTTATATGCTGATGATGTCACTCTTTATGTTCTAAAACCAGAAGAAAATCTGAACCCATTGTTACGTGAATTCGTAAAGTTTGGAGGGTTGTCGGGAGCTTAAATTAATTGGGCTAAATCGGTTTTGTTTCCCCTAACTGATAACACTCCAGAGGTGCACTCTGAGTTTCCTCTGGGCTGGGAGGCAGCTGAAGTGAAATACCTAGGCGTCTGGATAAGTTGCAACCTTCAAGAGATATGGGCCTTTAATTTTGGAAGGGCGGTGTCTTGGCTTGAAAGTAAGGTGGCAATATGGGCGAAACTACCCTTATCCATAGCTGGTCGAATTGCTCTCTCAAAAATGGTAGTCCTACCAAAATTCCTACATCTATTCGTAAACATACCGATCCCACTTACAAAACACTTTTTCGCCTGTTTACGCTCTCATTTATTATCACTACTCTGGGCCGGGGGTCAAGCTAGACTATCTTGGGCATTGCTGACGCTGCGGCAGGGAGGAATGGGAGCTCCTGACATGCAACTATATGCGCTTTGTGCGCAGGCTCAATTCCTGCACTTCTGGGCCTACCCCACACCCTATCAGCCACATGTGGCGGTGGAACTGGACTCGGTAGCTCCGTTACCCCTTGGGGTTGCCCTGTATCACAGAACTCCGAGACCACTGCGGGTGTGGACACAGCAAATATGCTCCGCTGGACAAAAAAAAAGGTATGTGCCAACAAGAGGAAGGGGGCACCCACACTGCAGAATTCAAGGGGAGACTTTGCTTGAGTCCCTCACAAAGCTAGCTGCCTGTAAACGCACAGTGCAGCTTCCAGCAGCACAGGATAACTCAGCTTCTTTGGAAGCTACAGCTTCCTTTGTCCTCCCCGACAGTACCTTTGTGAGGCAGATTCGGGACCCGCTCAAGGCTGGTGTCAAGGATCCTCTTAACAGCCCAAAGTGTGGTGTGCACATCGCTGCACTGAGCCACAATCTCTAGCCATTCTCCAGCCTCGCCCGTGTAGGAGCACCCTTTATTCCTTTATTGTTACTCCGACTCGGAGGTTGAATTCCTCTGAGGGAACGGCTCTCCAGGCATTGTCATAGTACAGCTCTCAGTGCCGGGCTGCCTTGGGGTGAGCCACAGAGTGCTGCAGCACCAGTCAAACCATCCAGGGGGCTTAATCAGAGGAACAAGTGCCAGCCCTACAGAGTGGCTGAAAGTGAAGCACTCAACAAGTGCTGAGCCACAACAGTGAGGTGCAAGGAACAGCACTCACCACGCGCGCGCTCTCTCAGGAATATGGAGATCGGCCGGACTCACGAGTCCCATGGCCTTTGGAGGTTTTCATCTGGTTTCCAGAGCAAGCAGTAGAAAACAGCGCAAACCACATGCTGGGCTACTTGAAGTCACTTGGGCGGGGGGGGCACAACAGCAGATTCCAGGAGGCAGGCCAGCATATCTAGAGCCTGGACAAAGTGGCAGTTCCTCGAGCACCCCAACGGGCAGCAGGCCAGCACAACAAAGCAGGCAGTCCTAATGGCAGTTTCTGCTGGCAGCACAGCAGTCCCTGGCAATGTGAAGCATGTAGAGTCAGAAGCGTCTGGTTACAAGCCCCACGTAGTGTCTAAAAACATGGGGTCAGAGCCCCTGCAGTAATACTCAAAATGTCTTTGATGTGGAGATAACAACAAAGAAACTAGTGCGCAACACCCCTTTCAACCCAGTTCAGCCTGTAGACGTACAGTAGAGGGTAAACTGGCCCTTTGTGTGAGGTCAAGACACAGCCTACACACATGTAAGTGTGCCCCACCTCTCTCTCTCTCTCTCTCTCTCTCTCTCAGCCTAGGAAGAACATTCAATATGCAGATGAATGCTGATCCAACCCTGTTACACCCCAACACTTCGGTGTGATGGCTGTCTGGAAAGTATGTACAAAGCCTAGCTGTCACTTTGCCCTAGAAGTGGATTGGAGTCAGGCTGCAAAGCACAAAGAGTCATAAGCAAATAAATAAGCCCACTTTCTGGCCTGGCTGTTACGGCTGGACTGTTCCCATTGGGCACAGGGTCAAGACTGATTTGCAAATGGCTAGATTCAAACTGGAATGGCATGGTGAGCAAAGAAACTGTGGATTTAGGCCCAGATCTCTGTTCTGGGGTGAATGTATGACATTGTTCTGCATTCTGTCCATCAATAGTTCTTTTTGCGTTTGTCACACCGAGTGGGACGGGTATGCCCAGACCTGGCTCCCGTGCTCTCCATGCCACTGGAGTCAAGCTATCTTGACTGATGAGGGGTGAAACCCCAAAACCAGTCCTAGGATGCTTGTTTCCAGTCCAGGGAGGACCTGGCCTGGCAGTTCGGGCTGGACTGTTCCCACTGGGCACAGGGTCAAGACCGATTTGCAGATGGCTGGGTTCAAACTAGAATGGCATGTTGAGCAATAAAACGATTGATTTATGCCCAGATCACTGTACTGAGCTGAATGTATGACATTGTTCTGATTCTAGCCATCAAAGGTTCTTTTTGCGTTTGTCACCCCGAGTGGGACGGGTATGCCCAGACGTGGGTCCCATGCTCTCCATGCCACTGGAGTCAAGCTATCCTGACTGATGAGGGGTGAAACCCCGAAACCGGTCCTAGGATGCTTGTTTCCAGTCCAGGGAGGACCTGGCCTGGCAGTTCGGCTGGACTGTTCCCACTGGGCACAGGGTCAAGACTGATTTGCAGATGGCTGGGTTCAAACTGGAATGCATGGTGAGTAAAAATGTATAGAGTTAGGCCCAGACCTCCTTACTGGGGTGAATATATGACATTGTTCTGCATTCTGTCCATCAATAGTTCTTTTTACCTTCTGAAAGTGGCATTTCTACAATAGTAATAAAAAATACATGTAAACCAATAAGCAGTATTTATCACCACTATTCCAAATATACCAAACATGGCAACCCTACTCCTTTTTTTGATCAGAAATTACCACTTAAAGACATATAAGGGAATTCCCAATGCTAACCTATAAGAGGACCAGCACTCACAGTAGTGAAAAACAAAGTAGGGTGTTGGTCTCTACCAGGACATGCCACACAATAAAGGGGCATGTCCTACTTCTTACCTTAACAGCACCCTGCATATAGGGTTCCATAGGGCGTTCCTAAGGGGTGACATATATAAAGTAAGAGGGGAGTGTCAGGCTTGACAAGTAGCTTTAAATGTCAATTCAATGCGGTTGCAGGCTCTGCAGTGGCAGAGGCCTGAAGCAGGTTTGAAAAAGAACTACTGTGGGCGGTGCAAGTAGCTCTGTAAACCCACCTGTAGCATCTAAAATACAGACCCTGGTAAATGAAATACCACTGTACAAAGGACTTAGGTAAAATAACATGCCAAACCAGTGTATATCAATAATACCATGTTTAAAGTTGGGAGGAACATAAACTTTAGCACTGATTAGCAGTGGTAAAGTGCCCAGAGACTTAAAGCCAATAAAAAAGTAATGGGGGAAGGCAGAAAAGTTTGGGAATAGCCCAGCAAAAGGGCCAGGTCCAACAATTACCATTGGCTTTCTAGCTTGTAACTCACATTTTATGTCTTTCTATTTTCTGACTTTATTTGGTTTAGGCTCTCCAGGTTCAGTTCGTCTCTTATGTTGCCTAAAGTGTGTTTTCTATATTCTTCCATGAACTCCCTTTCTGTAAATTTGAAAGGAAGGTCGAAACCTGTCAACTGCCATCACTCAATCTCCAAGCATGAAGGTCCAGTGTGCACAAGATCGGGTGCAGAACCTTGCCCTGCTGCTGTGACGGAAGATCCTCCAAAAGGGGCAGCCTGAATGGAAGACTGATGATCATGTTCAGGAGCTCAGGATACCAGGCTTTCCATGCCCAATCTGGAGTCACATGAATGAGATGGGCCTGCATTCCTGACCTTCTTGAGAACTCTGAGCAAGAGCGGTATCGCCAGAAAGGCATCTCTCAGCGAGAATTGCCTTGGAAATTCCAGCAAGCAGAACTGCTGACATCGCACGTTCTCAGCAGTGACTAACAAATCTAACTAAGGCTCTCCTTGCGCTTGAAAGAGACCTTGAACCAGGTTTGGGTGGAGATTCCATTCGGGATCTGCTAGGCTACAATGGCTGAGTTAGTCTGCCCAGGTGTTCAGAGAGCTTGCCAGGTGTTGAACCACCAGGGAAATCCCTTGCCATTCCAGCCATGTTCAGAGGCACAGGGCCTATTGATAAAGGATGCACAACCCTACCGTGCACTGTTTGCTACAGTACCATATTGCAGTGGTGTTTGTCAGTTAACACCTGCTCCAGGCTTCCCGTGATCATAAGAAGAAAGGATTTCAAAACCAACCGGATCGCCCGAAGTTCCATCAGGTTGATGTAAACCCTGAATTCCACAGGAAATGAGTCCTCCGATCTCTACATTTCTCACATGACCCTAACACAGGTGTGACGCATCCTTCACTACTGTCAGCTCTGGTTGAGGAAGGGAAAGCAGTCTGCTGCTGACCCAATCATGGTTCATCAATTACCACTGCAGATTATTTGAACTTCCCTCCGAGATCTGGACCAGGTCGGAGAGATTCACCTGATGCTGTGCCCACTGGAACTACGTGACTCTCTGCAGAGGTCTCATATACCAAATGGCATGTGCCACAAGAAGCCTCAGAGTCAGTCTCACCAAAATCCACAATAGAGGTTGAAACATTGTTTTTTTAGCATGAATATCCTGGACACGCCATTCGGGAGGATAGACCTGAAGTTGCACTGTATCCAGAACGGTCCAGATGAAAGGGAGTATCTGAGAGGGAGCCAGATGTGACTACTGCACATTGATAGTGAACTCCAGTGAATGCAGCCTGGAGGTGGGAGACGAACGCCCTCTACTCAGGAACAACAAACAAGCTCCTGAGACGACTCCAACATATCCAGAACGCCTCGGCCCGTCTCATCCTCGACATCCCCCGCCGCAGCCACATCACACCTCACCTGAGAGGCCTGCACTGGCTCCCCGTCAACAAAAGGATTACCTTCAAACTCCTCATCCACGCACACAAAGCACTACACAACACCGGACCCACTTACCTCAACAACCGACTTAGCTTCCACACCCCCACCCGAAGCCTCCACTCAGCCAACCTCGCCCTCGCCACAGTCCCCCGCATCCGGAAATCCACGGCCGGTGGGAGATCCTTCTCCTACCTCGCCGCCAAGACCTGGAACACTCTCCCCACCATCTTACGACAGACCCAAGACCTGCTGGCCTTCAGAAGACTCCTCAAGACCTGGCTCTTCGATCAGTAGCGCCCCCCCCCTCCCCAGCACCTTGAGCCCCTCTTGGGTGTGTAGCACGCTTTACAAATGTAGTGATTGATTGATTGAATGCCTAGGGCAAGCATGCCTTCGACAGCCAATCATTGAGGTATGGGAAGACTGGAACCCACAACTTCCACAGGTGCGCTGAAACAACTGCCTTCACCTAGGTGAATGCCAAAGGTGTGCTGGGTGAGGCCAAAGGGGTACATGGCAAACTGAAAGTGCACTTGGCCCACTGTGAAACGCAGGTATCGCCTGTGGGAGAGAAGGGTAGGGATGTGGAAATATGCGTCCTGCAAGCCCAATGCTACCATCCAATCTCCAGGGTCCATGGCAGGCAGTACCTGAGCTAAGGTGAGCATCTTGAACCTCCTCCTTTTTTCAGGAAGCAGTTAAGAAGGCACAGTCTAGGTTAGAACGGAGCCCTCCTTCCTTTGCACCAGAAAGTAGTGGGAATAGCAGCCACAACCTACGTCTAATGCTGGCAACCTCTCTATAGCTCCTTGGGCCAATACGTCCTTGCAGACCAAGGAGAGATGGTCCCCCATCAGCTGGTTGTAAGTCGGTGGGTCTCCAGAAAGTGAATGGAGTAACCCCTCTGGACTTTATACAAATTCCACTTATCTGATGCTATGGACTTCCAGTGGAGAGGTGATTGCAGATCCTGCCTCCCACTGGGGGTGCCTGTGCTGGTATATGCTATGCTATGCTATGGGCACTTATAATGCGCACAGATGCTCCAGAAAATTAATAGAGTTTGCCGGCTGCAGCAGCCCACAGAGTGGTGGACTTACCAGACCTCTGGTTGGTGGTCCCACGTAGTCTGTGGAAACTACGTCTGCGGCCATGAAAAGTCTGGGAAGCCTGTTGGCCTTGGTGGCTGGACAATAAGGAACGCGGTTGGAAGCCAATACCATAGCCTCAGAAGGGACGAAAGATGGTCTGGAGATGGATAGGCCCAAGGACCTGGCAGTAGCTCTTCTGTCCTGAAAATTCTTCAGTGCTGAGTTAACCTTCTCAACAAAGAGGCGAGAGCCCTCAAATGACATATCTATGTGCAAAGCTTCAACATCTGAAAAGCCAGTGGTTTTCAGCCAGGCATGTTATCTAAGTGCCACTGACAATGAAATTGCTCTGCGTAGTGAGTTGGTTGTGTCAAGTCCACATTGCTTCTCCCTCATCACCAATAGTTTTAGAGCGTATGCACAGGCCTCCTCCGACAGCACTTGTGCAACCAAATTCTGCACAGTGTGGGTGTATTAGCATCAAAAGGGAAGTAGTGTTCACCCACCACAGTGCTAGGCTGGAAGAAGAGAAAATCCTCTTACCAAAGGGATCCAGTCCTTTTGGATTCTGTAGGAAGCCGGCTCTGTATATACGATAATTAAAAGAGGTATCATGTGCACAGAGTCCAGTGAGTCTCCAAAGGTATGGCAGAGGTTAAAGTGGATAATACCTTACTCTCACTTTATTGGTTGTGTGCTGAGCAGTTAGGCTGATCAGAGGGTAGTGTGAATGCATTTTTTGTGCACACCCATACAAGATAGAAACACACACAAATGACTAACTCCAGACCAATGTTTTGTACAAAATATTATTTTAGAAACTTTTATTTTGGGAACCAAGTTGGACTCAGTTACAGGCAGGTAATACTTTCAGCAAGGCTGTAAGAATACTTTCTGGACTTGGTAGTCTTTCGGTATTGTCAATTTGAAACAGTAACATCTAGTACTGGTGCAAGATCATTTTTTCCCTATCTGACTCAAACCCCTCAACCCCCTCTGTTCTGAAAAATGGTCTTCAGGAAATCTTCAACTGGATGTCAACTAACCAGTTGAAGCTAAACGGGGATAAAACGGAGGTTCTTCTTCTTGGAAGAAATAAAGAGCTCTGGAGCCCCTTACACTGGCCAGCAGAGATGGGTAATCTTCCCATCCCAGCCACTCAAGTAAGGAACCTAGGAGTCATTATCGACAATACTTTGTCGATGAAGCAGCAGGCAAATAAAGTCGCTGGCCTCTGCTTCACCATAATAAAATGGCTAAAGAAAATTATTTGGATGTTGCCCCAAAACACCCAAAAGACCGTAGTCAATGCACTAATAACATCACGCATTGACTACGGTAACATTCTTTACTTGGGCTCAAATCTTGCAGTGATAAAACGACTCCAAATGATCCAAAACGCGGCTGCACGACTCCTGTGTCAGATCCCAAAGTTTGATAGAATATCTAAACATCTGAATGACCTACATTGGCTCAGGATAGAACATCGGATCAGCTTTAAAACCCTGACATATATGTTTAAAATTAAAACCAGAACTGCACCCGCCTACCTACAAACCCTGGCTTGTCCCTACCTTCCAACAAGAAATCTCCGATCTCTAACAGCAGCAAATTTTGCTATTCCTAGATTTAAACTCCAAAAAACGGGAGGGCGTTCTTTTGCTGTGAGAGGGCCCACTCTATGGAACTCACTTCCCCCTCAGATCCGGAAAGAAGAGAGCTATACGAAATTCCGGAAATATGTAAAAACCTGGCTGTTCCAGAAACAACTGCAGTAATACTACAATTTGGCAACTTTCCTTCTATCTAATCAAATGACTCAGGCGCCGGGAAACCCTTTTTGGGTAGCTGTAGCGCCATACAAATTTAAAAAAATAAATAAATAAATAAGATAGACAGTTGTATGTGATTGATAGAATGCAATGCAATCCTAAGAAAGGAAAACCGTGTTAAGCATCAGTGGGAAAGTACACAACTTACTTTGCCAATCTTCGAGAATTAGTCCGACCCTATGCAAGGGTCAGTTTGAGCTAGGCACTGCAATACCAGCGGCACTGGGGCAGCTGGGTAAAGAGTTGCATATCTACGCTGCGGCGTTGAATGCCAGCTATGGGTTGCTGCACTCGTGGTCAATGGAGAACAGTGGGGATGAATGGGACTCAGTAGGCCACCAACGCCGGGACCGTCGTGGTCAGCGAGTCACTGTAGACCAAAGGGAGGCACCACCAGGCCAGAAGTCGCGTTTGTGGGGATGGCCCAGGTTGGGCCATCACAGGGAGGATGCGGTCGAGCAGGCGGGGAAGGAGGAGGCCGACAGGACCACTTGGAGAATTGTACAGGCTCTTAGGATTGGAGCTGTAACCTGCTTGGGTGGAGAGGATTAAGTATGGGCGAATTTTGCGAATCTGGCGTTCGCGAATTTTGCGAATTTGCGAACTCGCAATCCGCAAAATCCGCGAATTCACGCGAATTTGCGGATTTTTTTTTGTGTGTTCGCAAGTGTTTCTGCCAGTTCGCGAGGATTTGGTAGTAGTTCGCAATTGCGAACTTACTTATTGGCTCGCAACGGTCGCGACTATGTTGTTTCTACGTCTGGTTCATCATCACAGCCTCCCAGCACCCTCTGTTTCACCACTGCCACCCTCTCTTTGACCCATGCCACCCTCTGTTACATCAATGCCACCCTCTGGTTCATCATCACTGTAGAAGATGGGGGGGAAAAGCAAGCACACCTGCCCTGCTTCAACTGACATGAATTAATTTGGGGTTAGTTTATTAACAACACCTGCCCTGCCCCAACTGACAATAATGAATTAGGGGCTAATTAATGTGTCACTGAATTTGAAGTTCCAGCCTGGCACCTGCTTGCCTTAGCTGTAAATCAGTGCCTTTGTGGCATACAGTTAAGGTCATAGCAGGGTCACACAATTGTTGCAAGTAGGCAACCGAATTCTGGAGGGCCCCCTCAGGAAGCACAACAGGGAATAGTTACAAATCATGAGGTTGACCTTTTGCACCTGCTCATTTGTTTTGCTTTTGCAAAAATCGTTTTTCGGTAATTTCACGCTATTTGCGAGGCTCGGCGTCGTGCGAAACCGACCGCGGAAGCCGCCATTTCGTGCGAATGAACTTTATATTTTTTTGCAGCGTGTTATTTCGCGAGTTTTTTTGCAGTATTCGCGAGCCGCTTGCAGCGCAACCCGCGAATTTACCCCAAGGTCGAGTACGGGCGTGGCCATTTTGTTTGTGTGACGTATTTCCGTTTCCGCCCGCTACGTATAATCTCGCGAGGTAAGCGCATTGCGAGTACAAGTTCGCACGAGATCGCGAGGAAAATTGCGTGCGAACTTACTTTCGCGCTCGTGAACGGGCGGCCATCTTGTTTTTCATTCATTTCCTGTGTCTGGGCATGGTGTTTATCCTCTTGCTATCTTTGCCATCCTTTGCTTGTTTTCAGGGTTTTTTCCAACGATTTTGCTTCTTATCTATCCCTCTCTTTTCCTAGCTGTATATTTTTGTCTTTTCTGCTATTTTTGTTTACTTTTAAACTACTTTTTAAACTCTTTTCTTTTCTTCTTCCCTATCCTATTCCTTCTTAATTTTCTACTTCCTACCTTACCTGCCCAGACCATGGTGAAGCCAGGCGCCGTGAAGCTGCCCAGGCACTTGGGGGACGCAGAGGCGGCGGGGAGGAGGAGTCCTGGACCCCGTGCCAGGACAGCATGCGGGCGATTGTGGGGGGAGCAGGTGACCCGACGGGAGATCTTCAGCCCAGAGGAAGTGGGCGAGCTGGTCTACTTCGTCCAGCGCCGCCTGCCCAGGACCATCGCGGGAGGCGGCAGGATCGCGGCCGGCGGCTACAACATCCGGGAGCGCCGGAAGCGGTGGCAGAAGGTGTGCTGGGCCATGTCCCAACTCTCCGGGGTCCAGCGCACCTACAGCCAGGTCACCCACCGCTGGACGGACGTCCTGGACAGGGAGCGCGACCTGCTGGACCAGCTCGGCTTGGAGATCCCCGGGCTTGGTGAGTAGTAGTAGCTATTTCATCACTCACTACTATGTTTTCTCCTGCTCTGTGTTGTTGTATTGCAAATATTTGTTTTTTACATGGAGCAAGCCAATAATGCTGCTGACGATTACATTGTAGTTAAATTATATTTCAAAATCTTCTGTGCATTTCAGGTGCACTGCTCTCCTTCTCAGTGGCGTTGCTACTATGCTTATTTGTTTTCTATTTTGTGGTCTCATTGGCCTGAGTAACAATTATGTATGAGTGTACTTTACAGAACTGCGTAATGTTAGACACTAGGGGGCAGATTACATTTACAAGCCCCTTGCGCCACGTTTACGTTGCCTTGCGTGACGCAACAGCGGCGTAAACGTGGCGCATCCCTGCGAGTCATTTACAGCGTGACGCATCTAGGGAGATGCGTCACGTTATAAAGCCATGGGCCTGCGCCACAATGGGTGCGCTCCTAGTATTCAGGGTGGGCGGTCCTGCATCTGTGCGCTTCGCAAAAGTGCCTGCGTGAAATCTACAAGATTTAACGCAGGCACTTCTGCGACGCTGCTACGTCAATTCAATTCCTTATGCCTGCTTGAAGCAGGCGTAAGGACTGACACAGCATGTTAAGTATTGGGTGGCCCTGAGCATTACTGGAGTTGCATTGCGTTGGCGACGTGACTCCAGCGATGCGCCGCTCTTACGTGACAAGATGCGTCACGCAAGTGCCTACCCTTGCGCCAGGGCGCGCCGCATTGTAAATGAGGCGCATCTGCCGTGTCGCAAGGGTAGTTTTGCGTGACGCATTTGATCTGGCGCATCTCTGGAGATGCGCCAGAACGCGTAAGTAAGTATGCCCCTAAGGGGCAGAATTGCAATTACCGTCGCATCCCTGCAAAGTAGCAGGGATGCGCCAGTAATTGTGCGGCCCGCTACCACCACCAAACATGGTGCGCCGTATTTGCAATGCGGCGCACCATGGGCCCAAAACGTCACCGAAGCTTTACTGCTGGAGTTGCGTCGCAACGATGGCGCAGCTCCAGCAATGCTCTGGGGTACCCTATCTCCCCAATGCTGGGTCAAGCTGTACGTCTGCTTCAAGCAGGTGCAGGGTTTGTGTGACGCATCATTGTCCTAAAGGTGACTGATTGAAATTTTGTAGATTTCCCTCAGCCACTTTTAGGATGTGTTCCAGCACAGGAATGCCCTCCCTTGCGCCGGAATGCCCCCTGATGGCGCAGGGCTTTATAACGGGATGCATCTCCCAAATGCGTCACGTTGTTATAATATTATACGCCGCACCATGGCGCCTCTTTTGTTTAGCTGCTGCGTCACAAAAGTCACGCAAGAACGGAGCAAAAGAGCCGCAAGGGGCTTAAATCTGCCCCTTCCTTTGTACCCCTGGCAATAAGAAAAATAGTGGTGGTGGATTGATAGTTTGACTATTTAAATGACTGGTTATGTAGCATGTAGCAGGCAACTGTTAGCGTTGTCACTGATCTGACTGAAATCACAATGGAGTTTGTCTGTCACTTTGCGTCTTGCCTGCGGACTGCTGCCTGCCAGTCCTAGGTGAACCTTTCAGTACTTTGTTTAGTGAGTTACGTGACTTTCGATGTCGCAGGTCCGCAAATCAATGAAAACTAACCCTAATCAATATAATTTCGCCGAAATATTTTGTTATTGTTGTTTTGAAATGTTTGATTTGGTTGACATTGACAAGCAACAATCATCCATGTTTTCTGTTCTTTCTTTCATGTTGTACGTCAGCTCCCCCCAGGGGCGAGGGGACACAGGAGCAGCAGGCGGCGGATGCTGTTGAACAGGGCCAGGATCGGGCAGGCGAGGGCTCCTTTGCTGGCCCCAGTAAGTTTTCATTTTAGACTAGTACCTATTTTTCCTAGCGTTCCTCATTTGATTTTTTCAAAATCGTCTTTGATCTTCTTGTAGACTGTATCTAAATTCTTATCCTGCCTCTACTATGACTCCCTGTGGTATTACTGGATTATTCTTATTAGTCTGTCTGTGTAGCTAACTAAGATTGCACGGTTGGCGAAACTCCCATTCTAGTCAGCAATAGCTCTATCAACTTAGTGCAGTGCAGTCCTCTGGGATTGTCCATAATGTCTTTTGAAGTGTTCTATCTGCTTTGAAAATTCCCAACTATAAAATGTGAATGACCACCAAGAAAGAATAAGATACTACCTTTTGGTTTGGATAGGAGGACAATCCATACCACTACTGTTGAGGGGACAATTCTTCTGCAGAAACCACTATGGACAATAAATAGTGCATTGCTTATCAATTATAATAGGCGCTGTTAGAGTTTCCACATACCTCTGTGATAACAGACTTTGAACCCCCAATGTCCTTACTGAGTGACTACATAGTGTGGCACAGTCATTTACCTCCCGAATTCATCCATGATTGATCCCCAATGATGATTATCCAACGTAGCTCAAGAGTATGGAGTCAGAGTCAAGAAGTGTCAGAGGCACGGACTCATGCTTGCAAAAATTGCAAAACCTTTCGCTCAGTCACTCTAGTCTGGACCACAAAACACAGAGTCTATTTAAGTTTAAAAGCTTTATTAAAAGTAAACACATTTATTAAAATATAGTCATAATAAAAAACTAAACGTTTAACTGAGACTGGAAAAGTGGTTAGTGCTGACGATTAATTGAAGCCATTTCTTGTGGTCGAGCCGAGCTCTCACCTTGTTTCAACTTGATCTTGTTGTTAGAAGTCCATCTTCTGTCTGTGTGGAGAAAAATGGTGCGTGTTAAAAAGCCAGCCTTCATCAGTTGTGCCAAAAAGTGCAGCAAGACAACACCCTTCCCTGGAAAAAGGGACATTTTTTTTTACTTTAGAGTACACAGTCACAAATTACATTGTTTTCACATGTCTTCATTCCTAGACCAAATACTAGTGAGTGGTTTATTCTAACATTCTTAAATGTACTTTGTAGGTGGAACATCTGGTGGCGGGGCCAACGCGGAGGTGGTGGTGCTCGACACGGAGGCGGAGGGCAATTCCTCAGGGGAGGATGCGGCGGTTCCAGTGCCGGCTGTGAGAGTTCAGACGGTGGTGGTGGCGGGCAGAGGTAAGCTCTTATATATTCCTTACTTATTGAGATTGAAGACGTGGCTGGGAAGGAAAGAATATGAGATGCATGGCTGGGTGAATGATGAAGCAATGATTGGTGGAAGGACAACAGCCTGGGTGGGTGACACAGAAACTGTATGTGTCCATAATATACCTGGATCATGCTACTATCTGACTCTTAGATAGCATATGTGTATCTAGAGCAGGGGTACTCATAGTACGGCCCGCGGGCCGGTGGCGGCCCGGCAAGCCTTCCTTGGCGGTGCGCAGACCTTGCAGACAATCACTGCTCCCCCGGCCCCCACAGAGCAGAGGCTTTGTTGTATTTCACCTGTTAGCGCCCCTGCATCTCCACTCTGACAATCACTGCTCCCCCGGCCCCCACAGAGCAGAGTGGAGATGCAGGGCCACAAAGAGGTGAAATAGAACAAAGCCTCTGCTCTGTGGGGCCGGGCAAGCAGTGATTGTCAGGGTGGAGATGCAGGGGCGCTACAACAAACAAAGCCTCAATAATATGTTAATGGTCTTTTAAAGACCTGTTAAGTACTTTGGTGTGGCTGTCTGTGTGTGCGTGTTGAGGAAGCTGTCTCAGCCCGGGCTGAAGGCTGACACAGACAGACACACACACAGTGAGATGACAGAGGGGGAGGGAGAGGGAGGGCAGGAGGGAGAGAGAGATGGAGAGGGAGGGCAGGAGGGAGAGCAGGAGGGAGAGAGATGTATGTAAATGCTGGGTCTGGTGGCTCAGTGGATAAAGGCATCTGCTGCAGGGACCTGTGTGCAACCTCATGGTCACAAGTTTTCGTTTTGCTTTAGCCCCGCCCCCTCTGACTCCGCCCCCACCAGTGCGGCCCTCGGCCACAAACTACACTGTAAATTTAGCCCCTGAGAGAAAATTTGTGAGTATCCATGATCTAGAGAGAGTAGACGGTCAGTGGATGAACTAAGTGTAACTTTGAAGAGCATGTAACACAGCACCCGCACGTCTGTTCCAGTGTAGGAAAGGCAAGGAAAAGAAGTTGTAATTTTGTCCAAATACTACCATCAATAGTAGCAGTAGTTTGTATTGCAAGCACAGCATAGATCCGGTTATTACGGTGGCCACTCCCTACCTCTCTTAATAAGTTTAGTAGTACTCAGTCATTCATGTGTGGATGTATCACTGGTCACTCAATAAAAAGCAAAGCACCTAAAGCCATCCCATATGTAAGCAAAAAAATCCCATGTGAAGTGATAGATAATCAGATTATTTATCTTCTTCATTTTTCCATTTCTAGTACTCATTTGCACTGTAGGGTGAAAGTTAAATTAATTAAGCAGTAGCCCTTGTAACAGAGTATTCTCAGTGCCACCCGTAATAGAAAAGTAAGAGCTTCACCACCTGCATGTACTGGACCGGTACAGTAACGCAAGTCTAGGTCACTCATCATGGCATGCGTCTCTTTTTCTCGGGTGCAAGTTCACTGCGCTGGCATTATGCCGGCTTGCAGAAGATAACGTACCAATTTTCCTAAACAAGAGACAAGAAGAAGAATAAGACTGGTGTACTTTCATAGTCGACTCCAATGGAAGTCCATAGTGCTCGTAGAATTTGTTCCTTAAACTCCCACTAATGTTAGAGCAAGGATGAAGAAGTGGGAGGTTAGATAGATACTGGCCTCAATAGTTATGTAATGCGCTTGCAAGTTGCTAGTTGTACTGCAACACAAATTTCTGCTGAATGATTGAGTTAATCTTAAAGAGCATTGGTTACAGACTATGTCTTTCTTTCTTCATATAGATGCTCCTTCCAAACAAACAAGGAGGAAGGAGCTGGCTAGAGCGGCCCGGCAACGGAGGATCGCTGCCACTGTTGCAGAATATCGGCGGCTGGTGGCCCTGGAGGACGACGAAAGTGTGCAGTCGACCACAACAACAACGTCGTCTGCATCGGCCTCCGTGCCCCCACGGGCTGCCACCCAGCACAATGCTCCAGCCAGACTGAGCCGGGCTGCCAAAGCCAAACGCCACCGCCGAGCAGCAAGGACAACAGCTGCCTCTCACAGCCATTGTAACTGCAAGGCACGCCTGCGCCGCAGTACCCTGAGGGTGTCCTGCCTTCAGCAGGAGCTCCACCACTTCACAAACGTGTTGGAGGGGCTCCGCGTAGAGCACGCCTTGCTCCGCCAGGGGTATGTATGATGCCCTGGCCCAAAAAGTAAACAGCATCCACCCATAGTGTCCCTTGCCCCTTTTTTAGAGACTTTTGGGGGGTGGGAATCGGGAGTTGGGTTTGGGACTTTTAAAGGACAACCGTTGGGGTTAGGGAGGGTCTTGCGGGAGATTATTTTGTTAGGGATATAAATATACTTTTTCAAACTTTATCTGAGCATACCTGTTTTTTACTGCTTGCCTGGTGGGTGGGGGTTTAACAGTAACTTTGTTTTCCTGAAAGTTTAGTTCCATTTTCTTCCTTTAAGTGTAAATGCCCAAATGTTTTCAACACTAAGTGCCTCTCACAGAGTAAGTGAAGTGAATTCAAGAGTCCTTGGACTTTAGTAGTACTACCGTCAGTCTCTCGTCTCTCCTAATACTCCATTGTACTCCCTCCCACCAAACGCTTATCTTACCTGTAATTTGTGTTTTAAAGTAGGGCTAGACCCAGGGCTGGCTCCAGGGGAAACAGCGAATAAGGTTGGCGATCCTGGGCGGATAAAATTTCCTCATAGCGGTGGTACTAGTGGTGTGACACAGTGGCAGTTGCATGCCTATGAAAAAAAAGAAAATGAAATCTGGTTTGTCCTCCTGAGCAATACAACGGTACAATAGAGAATATAGCAGGTGACAGTACACTAGAACAGTGCCACATTGTAGCCTAACAAATGGTAAAGTATAACTACTAATTCGGTTGAAGTTCTTTGACATTAGCCATGGGTCTTTGTCAAGCAGAGTAAGAATATATCCTCAGATTTCTTCACCAGCCTGTTGCTATCACCTTATCCTCCCCAGCAAGTGTGTGGATTTATTGCTGTAATTTAGTCACACATCAATCAAAACCACACAGCCCGGGGGAAGAGGGTTAGGGTTTGAAAAATGGATGGGTACGGGGGTTTTTGGGAAAGGTTTTGGGAGACAAGAAAAAATAGCACAGCATGGACAAACAATTGTGAACATAAACAAATCTTTGGGTACAAACCTATCCATCAATCTTTGAAAGTGCATGCACTACTGCATGCATGTCAGTGAAACGTAAGTAGTACTTTCGACAACTGTGGAAGAAAGAATGCGACAGTACAGGGCGTGTGTGGAAATATTGATAACTATATTCAACATAAGGTCTCTGTTGCCAGATACTTGAGAGCCTTGCTGGTCACTATAAATCCATTCACAACACTCAATGGGGTTGGTCTGGAAGGTGTAGTAGATAGAAAAGGAGAAATTGCTCTTTTTCTAGGTGTCCCCTCACTCACCAGGGTTGCCCCTTGGTGACATGCTTCATCATTGGGGCCATCCCAGTCCTCTACGGGCTGGGGCGTGCTGCGACTTGCGAATTACGTAGGAGCACTTACAAATGACTGTGTGGTGCAGATATGATAGTGGAGTGGACTAAGTGATGTGTTAAAGGATCAATTTAGAAGCAGAGAGATATCCAAGAAATGCAGTCACAGTCCTAGAAAAACACAATGGATACTGTATCTGTATGTTGTTATAGTTGTCCTGTTGAATTTGGTAAGTAAGTTGCATGCAGAAAAAAAATCCTCTTATTAGCTGCAATCCTCCATTGCAGCTGACGCTTCGTCCATCGATGTTGGTCACCACCAGAAGACACCCTGTAAAAAAAGCACAGCATGGACAAACAATTGAACATAAACAAAGCTTTGGGTACAAACCTATCCATCAATCTTTGAAAGTGCATGCACTAGTGCATGCATGTCAGTGAAAAGTAAGTAGTACTTTCGACAACTGTGGAAGAAAGAATGCGACAGTACAGGGCGTGTGTGGAATTATTGATAACTATATTCAACATAAGGTCTCTGTTGCCAGATACCTGAGAGCCTTGCTGGTCACTATAAATCAACTCACAACACTCAATGGGGTTGGTCTGGAAGGTGTAGTAGATAGAAAAGGAGAAATTGCTCTTTTTCTAGGTGTCCCCTCACTCACCAGGGTTGCCCCTTGGTGACATGCTTCAGCATTGGGGCCATCCCAGTCCTCTACGGGCTGGGGCGTGCTGCGACTTGCGAATTACGTAGGAGCACTTACAAATGACTATGTGTGGTGCAGATGTGATAGTGGAGTGGACTAAGTGATGTGTTAAAGGATCAATTTAGAAGCAGAGAGAGATCCAAGAAATGCAGTCACAGTCCTAGAAAAACACAATGGATACTGTATCTGTATGTTGTTGCAGTTGTCCTGTTGAATTTGGTAAGTAAGTTGCATGCAGAAAAAAAATCCTCTTATTAGCGGCACTCCTCCATTCCATCTGACGCTTCGTCCATCAATGTTGGTGACCAGAAGACACCCTGTCCACTCCCTGCCTGGCGGATGCTGAATTGCGGCTCGCTAATGTGAAGCCTGACTCCATCCTTTTTTCCCCATTGCACAGACTGAAACCCGGCCTGTAATTATTCAACGAAAAACAGGAAGTGATATAATATTACAACACCACTGATAAATAAATATAAGGTATGTAGGCTGTGGAGTGCAAAAACTCACACTTTGATTTTCCTAGTAGACAGTACAATATTTTTGACAGTGCGTACTCTGTCTGAGTCACCTTTTGAAGGATAAATAAGTATGGGCAAATTAATGTAGCAGATCTTTCCCCTCAAGCTAGGTGTACTGTAAACTGTGTTTTAGAACAAAATTAGATCTTCCCAGCAGTGCTCCCACCCAGACCCTTACTAAAGCCAGTCGCAAAAATGTAGAAGACCCCCAATCAAATCGCAAAAAACGAGGCCTAGCAGAAAACTGGTGACAAAACGTACTTTAAAAGTAAAAGTAGGCCCAAATACCCCCTTACCCACCGTGGATTGCATTCAAACCACTTGCAAGCAACCAAGCAAAAGTATCCATAGCCAGCATCGCTCCAAGACTCGAAAACCCCCCCACCCAAACACATGCAATCGAAATACTGCTAACCCTGACGAACCCTAAGTTAAGAATAGTGGCAAAGGCTTTCTTTAACTATGCCAAATCCCCCCTTTCCCACCATGGATTTTCTTCAAATGACTTGCAACCAAAATTACACATTCTCATGAGTGCTCTAAGACCCGAGAACTCAGTTGCAAAAATGTAGAACACCCCGAAACACATGCAATCCTGCTGCTAGGGCTAACGAACCCTAAGTTACAAAAAGTGCCAAAAGGCTTTTCGGCGTGGATTTTGTCCCAACCACTTCCACCCGGTATTAGCACTTCCCAGGAATGGCCCAAGACCCGCCAACCCACCCGCCAAAAAGCATAACACCCCCAAACAGGCCAAAAGCAACATCTCCTACTTACAATATTTCTCGGCCTTCGGTCCAAACGCGCTGCGTAGCTAGGCCATAAGTCCGGTTTGCCACCACGGATTTCCTGAAAAGCAAATGCAATCAAGATTAGAGTGTCCCAGCAGTGCTCACAGACCCCGAAACTCACCCACAAACAGACGGAACCCCCCCTAAGAGCACCTCAAAGGCAAGCAAGTCAGCAAAAACACAAAAAATGTTCCGCCTCGGATGTGGTCCAAACCACTTTTATCGGGTATTAGAGCTTCCCAGCAATGGCCCCAGAGCCGTCAACCCAGGAGAAAACGAGTAGAAGACCCCCAAACAGCCAAAGAGCAAAAGTACAAAAATGGGGACTTAGTCATTTTTTCCCAAATTTCCCAAATCACTCCGCGCGCGCTCTGCAGCTAGGCCCTAACTCCCCTCTGCCACCATGGATTTGCTTCAAACCTCTTGCAAAGTAAAGTATCCATAGCCAGCAGTGCTCCCTGACCCTGAAACCCACCCACAAACACCAGGAAGCCCCCCAAACAGGCCCCCGAAAACGCTACATTGAGCAAAATGTCAGAAATAGCAACAAAAAAAATCGGCCTGGATTTTGTCCCAACCACTTCTACCCGGTATTAGACCTTCCCAGGAATGGCCCAAGACCCGCAAACCCACCCGCCAAAAAGCATAACACCCCCAAACAGGCCAAAAGCAACATCTCCTACTTACAATATTTCTCGGCCTTCGGTCCAAACGCGCTGCGTAGCTAGGCCATAAGTCCGGTTTGCCACCACGGATTTCCTGAAAAGCAAATGCAATCAAGATTAGAGTGTCCCAGCAGTGCTCACAGACCCCGAAACTCACCCACAAACAGCCGGAACCCCCTCAAAGAGCACCTCAAATGCAAGCAAGTCAGCAAAAACACAAAAAAAATTCCGCCTCGGATTTGGTCCAAACCACTTTTATCCGGTATTAGAGCTTCCCAGCAATGGCCCCAGAGCCGTCAACTCACCCGCAAAGAGGTAGAACAACACCCCCACAAGTGCTGAGTCTTTCTTCATTGGGTGTAAACCAGCCCTCTGCTTTGATGGAAATAGGAGTCTGGAGGAGGAGGATAGAGGAGCATGTTCTTCTGAACTTGTGAACCTGAGGAATGCAGACTGCGGCACCTTCAAATCAATTAGCAAACAAGTGAAGACAGTTCTGCTGATGGGCTTGTTTTTGTGATTATCTGATTAAAGTTTGAATTATATTAACTGTGCACAACAAAGAAAGACAGACACACAGGAATAAAAGTGAATAAGGACGAAAAAGAAAGTTATTGATTCGTTGTCTCATTTTCAGGGCTCGGTATCACAGTCCATGAATAAGAATAAGGCTTCGTCATCATACTCTGCGAATTCAGGCAGGGTGAGCTCAGTGTCACCTGACAGAGAAGAAATTCCCTCATCTATCTTGCTGTCCACCTCGTCTTCATCCGGCGCGCTTTCTCGTACTCTGAAATCTGGTGGTATGAGGTGCTGATTCATCTTGATCATTGTTAACCTCTCCACATTTTTGGGCGAGAGGCGGCTCCGTTTGGAAGTTACAATGCCACCAGCAGCACTGAAAACACGTTCAGAAGACACGCTTGCGAGTGGGCAAGACAAGTAGTTTAAAGCCAGGTTGGTGAGCTGTGGCCACAATTCTTTTTTCCCATGCCAATACGCCAATGCGTCAGCATTAACATAGACCTCTGTTGAGTCATTCAGATAGTCCTTCACCATCGACTCAAGGTTCTCCTCCAAGGTTCCTCCACTTTGCTTAGCTGTTGCTGTGACCTTTTGAGAACCAAACCCAAGCCGAGCTAGCCAATCCTCTTCAGCCTCCAATGTTACTGTTGTGTCTGGTGGTGCAGATGATCCGGTTGCCGGTCTCTTTAACGGCTGAGAGGTCACTTGTGCCGCAGCCACAGGTGCAGAAGTGGATTGTTGTGACTGTGGATGGCCTGATGATGCTGATGTACTGCCTTTTCCTTCAATTTGCTGCCGTTCTCTTTCAAACCTCTTGGCTGAGGAGACTATCCACTGTTTGTACTTTGTAACATCTTCATCAGCAAAAGGAAAGAATGCTTGGCCTGCCAGCGCCTTTTTGTAGGTGGATCCAGAATAGTAGCACAAATGTAATGCTGGTTTGAGTGGATCATTTTAAGACGTTCATCACCTTGTAGGTGCTCTAATAATTTCTCAGCCAGAACAAAAGGGTCTTGGTTTTCTTCATCTTTTTCAAACACAGAACACACCTCCTTCAGTTGGTGCTCCAGCATGTACAACAATGGGATAGCTTTTCCCAAATTACAGTCCTCATTGCTGACTGCACGTGTGAAGAACTCAAAAGGACGAAGCATGCGTGTCAGGCTTTTAACTATGTTCCATTGCGCCGCACCCATCCTCAGGTCCTCCTTCTGAGCTGTACCCTGTGTTAAGAAATAGTAATCGAGTACCGTATACTTCTCATACAGACGCTCAAGCATGTAGAAGGTTGAGTTCCAACGTGTTACCACCTCCTGGATGAGTGCTTTCACTGGCATTTGACTTTCATATAGCAGGCTCCTCAGCTGCTTCCGGGCCTTAAAAGAATGGCTGAAATGGTTGCACATTTTTCGGCAGGTGTCCACTACTCTGTACGCTGCACTGTCTTTATTACCCAAGAATTTTTGGACAACCAGGTTTATACAGTGCGCCAAACACGGCACTCTGAAATAGTCACCCAGCTTCATGGCCTTAACTATATTGGCGCCATTGTCCGTGGAAACATAACCAACCTGGTGTTTTTTTGGGGACACCCAGTTAAGGACCTTTGTGTTAAAGACATCCAAAATGTTTTGTGCTGTGTGACGTTTCTCCAAACCAAACATGGCTAGTGTTGCATGTTTCCGAGCAGCTTTAAAAACAATGTCCGGGTCAACACCTGTGTGTAGCTTTGCTTTAGCCCCTGAAAAAGAGACCCAGTGTGCAGTGATGCACATGTAATCAGCGCCTGCGCCACTGGTCCACATGTCTGTTGTCAGATGTATAGTGTGAACAGCACTCTTCTGCAAAGCTGCCCCAATCACCTCCAGAACATCTTCATGTAGTGCTGGAACCGCAACTCGGGCAAAATAGAACCGGCTAGGAACCTTCCATTTAGGGCAGAGCGCTGCCACTAATTCTAGAAAACCAACCCCTTCTACAAAAGAAAAAGGGAGAAGGTCCAGAGCTAGCATTTTAGCCAGCTTAGTGTTATACAGACGCGTCAGTGGGTGGTTGCGTTCATATTGCGCTTCTGTAAACAACATCTTTTTAATGTTGCCCTGGACCAAGGATTTACGGGATGATGATGATATCTTCGACCCAGTTACGCTCGCTGATGAACTTTTTCGCATTGATGTCTCACTCTCTCCCACACTCTTAGTGTGGCTCACATGGGGTGTGCTGCTGACAGGGGTACTGGGTGTAAGTGAAGTGTTTGAATCGTCTTCTTCCTCCTCGTCATCATCAGATGAAAAATCAACGTTTTCATTACGTGCAATTCGGGCTTCCTTGACCGCCTCTAGGTGCGCAAACCATTGGATAGCGTGCGTTTTCCTAAGATGAATTCTCTGGCCTCCGGTACCATAGTTGGTACCAAACTTACCACGACTAGCTCGAAGCTTACAAATGCTACAAATGGCTACGTTTTCCTTTTTTGGGCAAACACTAAAGAAGTCCCAAACTGGAGACTTGAAATGTCTTTGGGGGCCGGAGGAGGCGGCGATACTGGTGGTGGTGGTCCTGCTGCTAATGCCAGATGAAGTGGAGGATGTGGATTGCCGAACTTCAGTACGTTTTGCACTTTCACCACCACAAATTGAGGTCGAGGTGGATGGAGGTCCCTTCTTGCGAGAAAGAAATATGGAAGCGGTAGGTGTTGGTGTACTAGTTAACTCCAAATCTAATGATTGTTGTGTTTCCATTTCCATTGCCTCCTCGTCGGCATCATCATCACGCTCAGCAGCTTCTCGGGATAGGGTCAAAATGTCTCTTTGCTGCATGCCCGCTGGGGCTGCAGTGACCTTTATGATGACTGGCTCGTCGTCATCGTGAGAGGCTTCACCAGCAGCAGTATCCGTCACTTCTTGTTGAGTCTCATCGCACTCCATAGCTATGAGTTTTTCGACGACCTTCCTTTTACGCTTAGGTACCTTTGTCAGATCATGGTGTGCCTCACTCTCAGAGTGCCGTGATGATGGTTCCCAATCTTCATCCAGAATGGGATCATCAGAAGGAGGTGGGCTTGAAGAAGATGTAGACACCAACCTTGATCTTTTCCTTGCTAGGGATGTGGAAGACAATGAATGATCATCAGGAGGAGTGGCTTCCAATGATACCTCAGCTTGATTGTCGATTTCCTGATGTGCCCCTACTTCGGGAGGAACAACTATTGTGGGCACTAGTGACCCTCCCTGCACCTCTGCTTGCGCATCTCCTTGCGCTGCCTCTCCTTCCACATGTACTTGGGCTTGTACTTGCACATGGTGTTGTTGTTGCGGCTGTGGTTGTTCAACACTTGTCAGATGACTTACAACAACCTGTGTTGATTCAGGGACATTGCTGCTACTTTCTTGCGATGAGCCAACATCACTGGTCGATGGTGATTGGAGAAGTACACTGACTGCCTCTGAAGCACTCAAGGGCTTTGACTTAAGTTGGCGTGGTGGTGGAGGCACTGAACCCAATGGAGCGGGGGTGCTGCTCCCAGCTTGGTCCCCAGCAGATCCTGCTGCTGCTGCAGGCGTACTTTTTTTTTTGCTCCCAAAAAACGCGGCGGCCGGCACACCAGCCTCCTTGGTAACTTGCTTCTTCTGCTCCTTACTAGCAACTTTCTTGCTAGAGGAGCTACGGAGACCTTTTTTTGGGGCCATCTTCTTCAGAGCAGGTCAGACAGCAAGCCGCAGTTGCACGAATTGTAGAGTTGTCTGAGGCCAGACGTGACGTCGCGTGACGTTATGCTGCACACACACACCGCTGCAGGACTTCTTCCTGGCACTGGTGGTTCTCTTGAGTCTTGTGCACCTAAAAGCAATGGAAGACAGAGGAACATCAGTTCAGTTATACACCCCCAAAAATCGGAAAAAAACAGAAAAATCAGCACAATCCCATTCCATCCATGCCCTCCATGATGTTTAAGTTCAAGACACCCCACAGAAAGACTAGGCCCATGCAAGACTCACTACCCCTGGGCATAAAGGTTGAAAAGTAGGCAAAATGGTTGCAGGCCTAACAACAATGCCTGCATTCAAAATGGCCACTTGCCTCCCAGCACATGGCCAGGGCCTGTAGCAGCACTCAAAATGGCCCCCAGCCACATGGCCTGTCCCTCCCCATGAACACCCCCAAAAAACGAAAATCACTGAAAAATCAGCACAATCCCATTCCATCCATGCCCTCCATGATGTTTAAGTTCAAGACACCCCACAGAAAGACTAGGCCCATGCAAGACTCAATACCCCTGGTGAAAAGGCCACAAGTACAGCCCCAAAAAACGAAAATCACTGAAAAATCAGCACAATCCCATTCCATCCATGCCCTCCATGATGTTTAAGTTCAAGACACCCCACAGAAAGACTAGGCCCATGCTAGACTCAATACCCCTGGTGAAAAGGCCACAAGTACAGCCCCAAAAAACGAAAATCACTGAAAAATCAGCACAATCCCATTCCATCCATGCCCTCCATGATGTTTAAGTTCAAGACACCCCACAGAAAGACTCAGTCCACCCACCACTGAGTACCCCTGGGCAAAAGGCCCCAAAACAGCCCAAAAATCGAAAATTCCAAAATTGTAGTTGCAGCAACTGTAATGCCCCAAACAAACTTACTTGTGAAATTTCTAATCCAAAAGTGATCCAAAGAAAGTCAAAAAGGCCTCAAATCCAAATATCCAGCAGCATCCACAAAAAGTAATCCTTCCAGCTCCAGATCCAAATGAAAAGTGACCAGGAGATGGACAAAGCACTGGGAGGAGCCTGCTGGACAGGAACAGGAAGTTGAAGACTGTGGGGCACTTCCTTCCCCCCCCCTCCCCAAAATGGACTCCTCGCAAAAAAAGTGCAGGCAAATGTCAACCTAAGGAGTTATTCAGATAAAAATAATCATTTCAAGAAGGTTTATGCTGCTTGCTGGTGGGTTTCTTGTGCAGAATTGCAAATTTTATATTTTCGCGTGTGCGAGATTGTTGCTGCTCGCCGCATCTCAAAGCTCGCAATTGCAAAGTACCGCGATACGTGATCTCGGCGTACTCGCGTTGACAAACGCTCGCTGTAAAAGTTGGCAAGCCGCGATTACGTAATCGCGCTTGCCAAATTCCCGCGGGATCCCGCAGCAAGATCCAAAATGGCGCAGCACTAGCAAAATATAAAAAAAAGTAACTCGGCAAACGATGATAAACGCCGCGCGCCGCAAAATTGTATCACCAAGAAAAAAAAAATCCGCTGCGTGCGAATTTGTGGATTTTGCGGGAAATTCGCAAATCTCGCGGATTGCTAATTTACAGAAAATCCGCAAAATCCGCGAGCATAGCGGATTTTCCGCCCATACTTAGAGAGGATTCCTCTAGGGTGTGGAGGCTGTCTAGCTGCAGTGCTTTATTCCCGCAGGGCAGAGTCGCATCGACACGAGTGCCAGTCCTCTACCACTGCTGTCTTGTTCCGTTAAAAAAAAAAATTCTGGAAGTTCTCTTTGACATACACAGCAGTACGCCTACAACCCTGGGGCCGACTGCGCTGGTACTTAAAGGCACTATTCAAAGCAACGCTTCCCACATCCCGGAGCCCGGTAAGCGCAGTGCTTAAAGTTAACATTGTCGCTCAATTTACAAAGCTTGTTCGCTGCACGTCAATAATATTGTATGCAACTCAAAAACACTTTTGTTATTAAAAAAAACAACAACAAAAAACATACAGTGAGGTGTCAGATCAGTCACTTGCGTCGTGACTCCAGGACTTATGAACTAACATGACTATGAGGATCTAAATCTGTCACTAATCCCCTCCAGTTCCCCCTGATATCCTCTTTGTACCCCACCTATGTGCACTTTCCATACCGGTCCCACTGTTAATCTGAACACAGCAAGTCCTTCTACCCGCGAGGCTCCTCCCGCCCCTCAAGAATTACATACACCTCTATAACACTGAAGTGCAGGTATCCACCTCCGCTCCTTTCGCACCCCCTCCCCCTAGATACGTGGTGTATAGACCCCAAAAATTCTTAGGTCTGCACCTTGGTGGTAATAGTTTGCTAAAATTCTCTGATTGTGTGCAGCAGTAAAGGACGTCGCACGACCATTGCGATACCATGGGTAAAGGTCCCCTCAGCCAGCACATTGCTACTCTACGTTTCGCCATCAATAGTCCCATATCTACCAGTCTGCGAGCAGCTTTCGGCAACTTCCTAGAATAGCCCAGAAGCGCTACCATTGGGTCAGGGGGGATCTCCAGCTCCGCAATGGTACTTATCTCTCTGAATATATTCCCCCAGAATTTAAAAACACCAGGGCAATCCCACGCCAAATGTATAAAGTCCACCGTTGGGTAGCGACATCGTTCGCAAGCTGCATCCTCTCGCAAGCCATACCTATGCAATCTCTCCGGGGTATAGTACACTCTGTTAATATATTTAAAATGTATCAGTCTGTGTTTGCCATGCAGAGAGATGTGCTTCGTGTTGGCGCAGCAATAGGACCACATGTCGTCATCAATAGTGATATCCAAGCCTCGCTGCCAGGCTAGTCTTGTTTTGGTGTATTGGTTGGCTCTCTGGGACATAGCCAATTTATATAAATTGGAGACGAACTTGCGGGGAGATTTTGTTTTGATGAGATACGATAGTTCTCGGATCTCAGGTGGTTCGTCCATATCATCCCCGAGGTGCTGTCTTAGTGCGCTGTGCACTCTGTGGTACTGAAAATGCTGCAGAAGAGTAGGAGTTACTGCAGTGGACGCAACTGCGACCCACGTGTTAGCAATGCCATCTAAGAATAGGTCTCCTATTTTGTGGAAGCCCAGCGCACGAAGCGCCTGTACCACCCCCCTATCCATGCAGGGGGCCAACCAGGCCGCCCAATCTGTAGGCATTTCAGAGGAATATAGTAGTGCCCCAGCCGTTTGCTGCAATATGCAGTGCCATGCGTGTCGAGTTAAGGGAGTCTAAAATGCCGGTCCTGCGATCGATCGGCTCAAAGATAACGGTCGGTAGGTGGTGAGGGTCTGCGAACAGCCTCTCCATCTTGAGATATGGTGTGTTATCGGCACCGTGAATCCAGCTGTGTGCCTGCCCCCCCGTGCCACCCTATAATACAGTTCCAGGTCAGGAGCTCCCAAACCCCCTTAGGCAGCGTGAGAACTCGCCATTGGACATGAGCCTGCTTGCCCGCCCATGCCAGTTTCACCAGCGCTTTCTTAAGTCTAGCGAAAAAAGAGCCTGGAAGCACCATCAGGATGTTAGCAAACAGGAAGAGGAATCTGGGTAGCACTACCATCTTCATAATGGAAACCCTGCCGATTAGCGATAGCGGGACCCCAATCCATGTTTCGACATCGTCCTCCAGTTTGTCTACTGCTGTCCCATTAATTTTCTCTAAAAACAATTTCCGAATCTGTGTGTAACCCGACGCCTAGATATCTAACTGAGTCATCTGACCAATGCAGTGGTAACATCATCATAAATGGGGAAGTGGACTGGGTAAGCGGGAAAGCTATGGACTTAGCCCAATTGACCTTTAACCCTGAAAGTGCCCCAAAGTGCACCACCTCTCGCAGGACCAGGGATAGGTTGATTTCAGAGTCTCTCACATATAGCAGGTTGTCGTCTGCGTACGTGGAAACTACAATGTCATAGGTGGGAAATTTGACTCCCCTGTGACTGATATTCCCTGAGCGCACACGCCAGGGGTTCTGCGATCAATGCATATTGCGTCGGTGACAAAGGGCAGCCCTGGTGCGTCCCCCTTATGATGGGGATTGCGTCTGTGACCAGGTCCCCAAGCCGGATCCGTGCGTTAGGAGCGTTGTATAACACCCCAATCATTTGCAAAAAGACAGGGCCAAGTCCCATTCTAGTTAGCACTTGTCGCATAAAGGACCACTCCACCGAGTCGAAAGCCTTCTCCATGTCCAAGAAGACCGCAATACCTTTTGTGTCCTGCCGGATATGTTGCATTGTGCCAAAGATCATGCGCAAATTATACTTGAGGTTTCTGTCGGGAACAAACCCGGCCTGTTCCGGGGCTACTAATTCGGGGGTCAAAAGGGGAAGCCGAGTAGCCAAGATCTTCGCAAACAGTTTAGTATTCACGTTCAACAGGGAAAGCGGACGATAAGATCCACATTCCTCTGGGTGTTTACCTGACTTGGGAATGGCCACCAATATGGCCTCTCCTATTGTTTGTGGCATCTGTCCCGTTACACACATGTCGTCGAACAATTCCATTATATGTGGGAGCAGAAGGTCTATAAAAGTCTTATAGAACTTCACTAGGAGTCCGTCTGACCCTGGTGCACTGTTTGCCTTCATTCCGCCAGTGCTTCTAAAATCTCATCTTTTTCTATGGGGAGAGATAGGAACTCCCTATGTGTGTCAGATAGAAAGGGTAACTTAATGTGCTTCAGGTACGTTAGTATTTCCTTATCCATACCTGACAAGTGCGAAGCATAGAGGCCAAAGAAATATTGTTTAAACCTGTTAGCGATATCTGTCTCCTCAGTGAGTAAGTCACCCTCTTCAGAGCGGATCGCGGTAACCGAGGTTCTACCCCGTCTGGCTTTTAGGACGTTAGCCAGCACTGATCCCGGCCTATCTGCCTCCCCGTACGCGCGTGCATATTTTCCCAAGTGCTGCACTTCGCTGTCCGCCGCCTCAGGGTTTTCCTTTAGCAGTGTCTGCATTACCTCTGCAGATTCCCCATCTATTCCTGCTTGATGACTGGCCTCCAGATCACCCAATTTTTGCTCCAGAGTCGATAGTCTCTGTCTAATGTCCCGTAGCACCCCATAGTGCTTAGACATGGCCACCCCCCTAATGTACACCTTAAACGCCTCCCATACAGTCTGAAAATTGTCCACTGACCCTGTGTTAATAGCAAAAAATGTTTCTATCGCCTCTGCTATCGCTTTCTTTAAAAGGGGGTCCAACAGTGAGTAAGGGGGGAAGCGCCATGTAAATGGGGGAATAGTCTTCCTAGGGGTGAGCAAAACCAGCAGGACCGGGGAGTGATCCGACAGACTGCACGGCAGAACCTGACAGGTGCATATCTGGGACAGGAGAGATGATGATACGAGCCAATAATCAATACGCGTATGTAGGTTGTAGTAAGCAGAATAGTGTGTGAAACCGCCCTTCGCAGGGTGAAGTTCACTCCATACATCTATGAGGGCCCTGCTGATCATGGCCCTTTCTACAGCTCTTAACTGCTGACGCCGGCTTTCTCTGCGGCCCTCCCGACCTGTCTAAGCTTTGAAGTCAGGTTGAAGTCACCACCCCATAGCATGTGTGCCGCCCCCTGTTTGCTCACTGTGGTGGCTAGTGTGGTGAAGAACTCAGGTCAGTCATAGTTGGGGCCATACACATTGACCAGTAGCAAATCAAGTCCCCTACCCTGACAGCGGGAAATTACGAACCTGCCCCCTGTATCTGCCGTCAATAGTTGCAACTTATAATCGGGCCTGGGGTTGGCCCATATCATAACTCCCCTTGCATGAGTCGTGAAGCCTGCTGCATTGACGTTCCCCACAAGGCCTCCAGAACGCATCATCGGACTCTGCAGTGGGAGGTGCGTCTCCTGAAGGAAGGCAATGTCTACTTTGTGTCTTGTGAGGTAGTTCAACACTTTGCGCAATTTGCGGTGGTCATTAAGGCCCCTCACATTCCACGTTAATGCTCTAAGGGATTCTAGCGGTCTCTGCCCAGCAACCTCTCTAGCTGTTAACTTACTGTCTGTCGCGTGTAACATAGTATTGTGTGTCCTGCGAGTGACTCGTGTACCTTGTAATATCCAAAATTATTACTGACCTCACTAAACTGCCAACAAGAAGGAAAATCTGAGCTAGCCCAACCCCCCCCCCCCCCACCCACTGCGAACCACCCCCAACTCGGTCGCGCTGCATCCTGTGTAGGGACTTCCCACACCTCCCGCCACCCACCCCCAACTAAGTTATCGGTAGTGGTCGTTTTCACTTGCGGGCGGAGGTCACTCTATTCGCTACTTCAAATTTTGGTGCAAGTCTGTCTCCTTTCCTGACCTCCAAGCACAGCCTTCCAGTATCGCCCCACCACCAATCTGCCATCCATTGCAACACGTGTCAGAGTGTGACTCTGCAGCCCAGTGTCACATATCAGCTAGTCTCAGACCTCCCGGCGGGCACTCCCCATGACTCTTGCTTATGCTATAAAAGAGACCTCCGAATACATTACAACCAAAATATACCTAATGACAAAAAGCAGACTAAAGGAAGACCTGCATAGTGGTGTGGCTGTGAATGTCCGCTTCAGCACAACATTATATACACAATACCATCATACTGCCAGTCTCCTCCACGCCCCCTCAGCACACAGAATACTTATTGAGTGTCTGCTACTGCATCGATCTCAGTCTTGATCCTCCAGTGAACCCCCAGTTGCCTCGTCCAGAAGCTGCCGCTCCGGGCCTTGCCACTGCTCCCTGCTCCAGTTTTAAGCGCCTTCTGCAGAGCCTTCGTGTCTATGAAGATGTGTGATCTTCCTTGCCTGTTCACCCACAGCTTGGCTGGTTATAGCATTGCATAGTCTAGCCCCAACTCCCTCAACTGCTTCGTCATGGGGACGAATTGTCGACGTGCCTCCTGTACCCATGCGGTGAAATCTGGGTAGAATGAAATGTTCGACCCCTCATACTGCAACGTTTGTTTGTCCCTCGCCACATGCAGAGCTGCGTCTCTATCCTGATAGTTCAATAATTTTGCGATGATTGGGCGTGGCGGGGCACCTGGCTGGGGTCGGATACCCAAGGAGCAGTGAGCTCTTTCCACCACGAACATGTTTGAGAGCACCTCTGCTCCCAGCAGGTCGGTCAGAAGCTTCTCCACAAAACGTTCCATGTTTCCGTTTTGGGTCGTATCCGGCAGGCCCGTGATGCGTAAGTTGCAGCGTCTCGAGCGGGCTTCAAGGTCCTCCGTCTTGTCCTGCAGCACTTGCATAATCCTGCCAAGTTTTTTGTGGTCAGTATCCAACGTCGTCTGCGCCTCTTCAACTTCCGTAAGTCGTCGTTCGGACATATCGAGCCTCTCCGCATGCTTGTCCAGCCGCTCCCCCATTCTGTCATCAAGCAGCAGACTTAGGATGTCTTGCTCGTCTTCTATCGGGGGTGTGGGTCTGGTCTCCTCCCCCACGGCAGGGTCGTGGGACTTGGAGCGTTTCTGTTGAAAGGTCAGCTTGGACTGAGTCCTATCCGTTTTGCCCATCTTCTTCCCTGATGTGGCGCAGTTATGCAGAGGACAATGCCGGAGGCCTCCCCCGGAACCAGCAGTCAAGGGCCGTACCACAGGGTCCCACGAGGGTAACAGGACGTGGAACTCCCTATCCAGAGGGTGTTTCTTAGTGGAGAACCACAGAGCCACACAGCGTTCCGGCCGCGGGGGACGGCACGTGTTATTGCCTGTAGCTCTGTCTGCTAACGTGCCTCCTCCTGCCCAGAGGATGCTTGGCCAGGCCGCTCCCCTTGCCGCTGCAGCTGCGAGTGACCTGGGTAGTCCTGCCAATTCTACTCTGCCACACCGTGCCCTGCCCACCAAGTCCTGTAGGGGCCAGGGATAACAATGGTACACCTGCTTGGCCCGGCGTTGTGTGTGTGGAAAGACAGTCTCCCACCGGGAGTACCCACCATGCCTCTGACCCCTGCCTCGCTCAGCGTCAATCCTCGGGGCCTGCAGCTGTTTTGTTGTTATACTTGGGTGCTCCCACCCCGAATCTTAGCAGTCCGTCTCCCTTCCTAGGCACCAGACAGAGTAGCCCCTCACAGGTTCGCAAGTCTCTCACCCTGCTCAGTTCCTTGACTCCTCCAGGGCAGCGGTGTCAATCGTGCGCACGTCAATCTTCAGCACTGCTTGGGGTTCAGCTCCTGTGCACACTTGTAGAATGTCCGCCTCCACAGAGACCTTGTCTCATTAGCCCGGGCCCCCACCCCTCTATTCTCCTCTATCAGGCTGCCAGTGATTGTTAGGTTCCTGCCCCCTAGGAGCGTGCCACTACTTCTCTCCTCCGTCAGTGCACACTTCCCTAGTGCACTATGCAGTCTCAGAGCTCGCACTGTGCAAATGGCCGTTGCGTTGGCCGGCGCTGAAAGCCCTTCCGGCTGTCATCAAAACGACGGCTCCGCCCCTTAGTCTGATCAAGCCTCCACCGGCATTTCAAAAAGACGCAGCTAGTACACCCCAAGCCCCAGCTCCAAGGCCCTCGCATTGCCCCACACCTCCACCTCTGTCCAACCTTCGGGACTGCAGCCGCTCCTGTGGCCGTGCTCTTCGAGGGGGGGGAGACAAACACTCCGATGCCGGCAGTAATGTGCCCTCAGCTCACCCTCGATGGCCGGCTCAGACGCTCTCACTTAGCCTGTAGTGATGCTCCCAAGTCCGCCGTGGGTCCAACCCATCTTCCGCCCGTGGCCGGTCCACAGGAGGAACGAGACTGGTCTTTCCGCCGCACGCACTATCGCGTCGCTCCTCCCCACCGCAGCGCGGGGTCCGGCAGCTCTTCTTTCCAGCGCAGTCGGGATCTCTATCTCTGTGCAGGAAGGGGCTACAAAGACGGGAGTTGATGGCCCGAGATGCGCCAACCCTCCGACTGCGTTAGGGTTGTCTGTAGAGGCGTATACAGTGGTATGTGGGAGGATAAGTGCAGGATTGTTGAGCTGTGCTTCAGAGCTCAAGGCTCAGGCGGCCATTACCATCACGAGCCAACCTCCGCACCCGTGGTCTTGTTCCTTTAGTAGTAGGGAGTCTCATCGACACAAGTGTTGGTCCTCAACTACTGTGATCTTTGTACAGCCGGATGCTGGGGGCTATTGCTCTAGCACAAAGGGAGGTTCTTGGTGATTGTTTGAAGACTGGAAGGTCTTGGGGGTTTCTTGGAGACGTAGCAGGGTTTCCGGAAGGACAGCAGGTCCAGTTGTTGAACCGGCTGCAGCCGGCTGGGTTCTTACCGGGTTCTTTCTGCAGTGATCCAGTTCCTGGTCAGGCAGCGGTCTTCATCTGTAGTCTTCTTTTGGTCCGTCGAATCTGAAGAAAATGGTTCAGGGGAACCCTGAAATACTACATTTAAGGGTACTGAGGTCAGGGGAGAAGTAGCCAATAGTCCTTTGGGTGCCTTCTCCCTTAGGGGAGAGGGGCACATCCCTGTTCCTATTGGACCCAATTCTCCAATTCAAGGTTGTTAGAAATGGGATTTTTAGCAGGCTAGGGCATGTGCCAAAGCCAGGCAGAAACCACCACCCTAGTCGGGATAAGGGAGTTACACTCCTAAAATAACCCCTGCTCACCCCCTTGGTAGCTTGGTACGAGTAGTTGGGCTTATCTTAGAGGCAGTGTGTAAAGCATTTGCACATCATCATCATCATATATCTTTTATTCGGTTGCCATAATTTTTTAGGAACCACAAAAAGTACATATAACAATCAACAGACAATTGTAAAAGGAGAGCGTAATTAATTGTAAAATCCTTGTAAGGAATATGAAACATCATATGTTAAAGCATTTGCACATAACCAACAGTAATACAGTGTAAGCACTACAAAAGGACACCACACAAGTTTAGAAAAATATCCCATATTTTAATATACTTAAGACAATACCAAAAACGATATAAATCTACAATACAGTACTTCAAAATCTTCACTTATCAAAATATGCTTTAAAAATAGTTCCTTAATGTTGATAGCTCCGTCTGGGACTATCACGGCGTCGTGCGCAAACAAATCCAAACAGTTCGCCGGCCAGCTACTGTCGGTAAGACTAGCAAACAGTACCTTTTAGAAATGCAGGGCGTCGATGACCTCTCGTTGAGCTTCCGAAAACACGGCATCCGCAGGCTTCTGTTCCGGAGGTCGGTGCAGGAGTCGCCTGGGTTCCCGAAGTCACACGCGTTGCAGGTCGATCTCCTCTCTGATGGAGTCAGAAGCACTGGCGTCTGCAGGTGTTGTGTGCTGCGGTGGTGCAAAGTGCAGCGTTGCGGCGTGCGGTGCCTTCAGGTCGCAGTGCGAACAGCGGCTCGGTGGTTGCATCAGATGGCGTCATCGGTGAGACTAGGGTCACGGTGCGAGATAAAGGCGGTACTCCTCGCGGTGCAGGCAGGTCACTGTGCAAGCAGCGGCGGCGGCGTTGTGGAAGCTTTGTCGTCGGCTGACGAGCTGGAGTCGATGGCGCTGGCGTCGGTAAGACAACGCTGCGGTGGGGGATGAGGGTGGTGCATCGTGTAACTTTATGCGCGGTGCCCTCGAACCACGGTGCAAGCAGCAGCGTCGATTTCGGCGTGGAGTGTCATCTTCGGGGAGGCCACGGCGTCGTCGTGAAGCGAAGAGGTGTAGAGTACAGTGCCCACAGGTCACGGTGCGAGCAGCAGCTCCGTGGCGGCATCAGCAGGTGTCGTCTATGAGACCAGGGTCGCGGTGCGTCTGCGGTGTCTTCAGGACACGGAGTCAGCGACGTCGTCCTAGATGTCGTCGGGTTGCTTCTCTTCTGTTGTAGCACAAAACACACAGTCCCCAGTGCTGAGGGCAGAAGAGCTTGAAGTCTTTGCTTTTCCTCAGACTTCTTGAACAGGGGGCAAGCTCTACCTCAAGCCCTTGGAGAAACTCACAAAAGAAGATTGCAGAACGTTCAGTCCAGTCCTTTTACTGCCTAAGACAGAAGCAGCCACTGCAGGCCAACACAGCAAAGCACACAGCAAAGTGGTAGTCCCTCCTCACATGTTTTCCAGCTCTTCTTGGCAGTCTTCTTGATCCAAAAGAGTTTTAAAGTTCAAGGGTCGGGCCCCAGTATTTGCATTCGAAAATCCTTTGATCCTCTAGGCAGAGGGTGTCTGTTCCCAGCTAAAACCAGTTCTGCCTTCTCTGGTGTGATTTCCCTGCAGGGGGTGGAGACGGCATGGTCCGAGGCAGACTAGGCCCTTTGAGGTGCAAGGAAATCTCCTCCCCCAACACTGCCCAGGTCTATTCAGCCCTTTCCTGACCCACCAGGACTATCTGGAGCCCCTCCTGCTCCCCCAGCCTTCTGTCACCCAAAACCCAGACAGGCAATCCACACTCCAGCAGAGGCGCACGTGATGACTGAGCAAGAAAATACCTACTTTCTAACTGTGGTACCTTCAAACACAGTACGTAAAAATCACATTCACTAAAAGATGCATCTTTAGATTCTGAGTTTAGGCATAATAATTTTTATTTTCCTACCTAGTTCCCAGGGCCAGTTATGTTTATAAGACTTTATAAACAAACTTCCCATTCTGTCCTATGGGGAACAGGTATCCTTGCAATAGTGAAAAACGAAATTGGCTGTAATTCACTATCAGGACATTCCTCACACAACAGGGCATGTCCTACCTTTCACATACACTACCTTAGGGGTGCCTGACATGTAAGAAAAGGAAAGGTTAGGGACTGGCAAGTGTGTGCACTGGCCAAGTCGACATGCAGTTACCAACTGCGCGCAGACTCTGCAATGGCAGTTATCTTTTTTTTTTTATTAATAACTCTTTTTTTATTATAGAAACAAAAAATAATAATACAATATAACTTTCAACACAAAGAAAAAGAGCAGTTATCAAAAATGAGCATATCACAGAGGCCAGACCATCGTACATACAATCAGGAAACTCAAAAAGACAATACAGATAATAATATGAGCACACAACGACCTTAGAGCCTTAAAGTGTCTCGTTAACAGCATTGAATGGGGAATCATCATCAAAAGGGGTTTCATTCCAGGGGCCCTATATTTTAGTCCATTTGCCTGGGCATCCCCTGCTCTCGTTTATCACCCTTTCGGCCTGCATGCACCAGTCCATGTCCTCGGCCCAGTCCTTGTGTCGAGGCACCACTCCCCACATCCATGTTTGAGCTATATTGCATTTTGCTATGAAACAGCCCAGAGACACCCATAGTTGTTCGGTGCGATTGAGGTCGGTGGCGTCCCAAATGTTTAAAATACAGAGTCGGGGGAGGATTCTATTGATTTCTGACAAACTCAAGGACATAGTAGACAAAACCTCACTCCAATACTGTTGAAGAAATGGACAGTCCCATCACTGGTGCAAGAAAGTACCTAAGGAGCCACAGTCTCGGGGACAGAGGGGGGAAATCGCCAGACACATTTTTGCAAGAGCTGTGTTGGTGTAGTAGGTCCTCTGGAGTATTTTAAGTTGTATTAGCTTAAAGCAGGATTGGATTGCCACCTCCCTGGCAGATGCCAGGGCCTCCCTCCAGTCTTCGTCAGGAATGTCCCCCACATCCTCTTACTATTTCATGCAGAGTTTATCGAGAGGTTCGGTAGGTTATTACCTGCGGTAGGTCAGAAAGATATCTTGTCCGGAAGGAAGTCGTCGAGGAGCCTGTCCTCTAGAGGTGAGGAGACGGGCAAGTCGGAACCCTTGGGAATGACTTTGTTTAACGCACTACGCGCCTGAAGATATAGGAACGTTTCTCCATCATGTAACTGGTATTTTACTTTCAATTAACCAAAAGGGACCACTGCCCCCCGCCCACATGTCCCCTACCGCCGAAAGACCAATCGGGTCCTATTTGTCAAATCCAGGTTGACTCGATAGCATACCCAGGTAGCAGGATTCCAGCAGTGGAGTAACCTGCGTGATTTTATCCTTCCAGCCCAAAGCGGCAGTTGCCATGTGCCAGATCGAGACTGTGGTAGAGGTAGGGGTAACGATGGGTGACTGCTTAGGTCCCCCATATAACCCCCCCATGTAGTTGCCTGCCGCCATATTGAACCTGTCCATTCTGTACGCTGGATCTGTAACGGGGCGATGGGCCCAGTGGTTGAGGACCACAAATTGTGAGGCCCAGTAGTATGTTTTGATTGCAGGAAGAGCAATACCCCCGTCGTACCAGCTGCGCGTGAGTTTTGTCAGGGCAATGTGGTGTGTGCCCCCATTCCATAAGAGTGAGCGGACCTAGGAATCAATTGTTTCGAAATATTGATTTGGGATGCGGTACGGTGTATTCTGTAGGGAATATAGTAAACGAGGAAGTGCCATCATTTTGAATAGGGAAGCCCTACCCAGTAGGGTAAGGGGCAGTGTCTTTCAATGCTGTACATCAGCCTGGAGGCGATGCAAGGGTGGGAGATGGTTCTTCTGATAGAAGATATCTCCATCTTTTGTGACATAAATGCCCAGGTAGTGAAAGCCGTTCGTGACGATGCCCGCATTACAGCCTGGAGGAAGCCGTGGGTCTCCTCACTGAGGACATAGACCAATGTCCCAGTTGATGGTGTAGCCCGAATATTTCCAGAAGAGAGTGAGGATATGGAGCACCGCGTGAAGTGAAAATCAGGGTTTGGCCAAATATAAGATAATGTCATCAGCATAGAGGGAGATCCTGGCAGACCAATCCGGGGCCCAATTCAGTCCACCTATAGAGGGGTCACCTCTGATCATAACGCCAAGGGTTCTAGTGCCAGAGCGAATAACAGCGGTGACAGGGGGCAGCCCTGTCTCGTACCCTTCCCCAACTCAAAAATTGCTTATCTGCCACCATTTACCGAAACGCGAGCCAAGGGTTTGGCATTTAATATATGCACCCACGACATAAACCGCTGACTGAAGCTGTACCTTTCCAGGGAAGCAAACAGAAAAGGCAACTCCATCATGTTAAACGCCATTTTGGCGTCTAGAGACACAATTACCACGTCTTCTTGTATGGTGAGGGCTCCGCCCAGAACACCGAAGAGATGACGAAGTTTGAGCGCTGTATTTTTTGTCGGTATAAAGCCGGATTGATCCTGGTGTATTAGTTTATGAAGATGGGGCGAGAGGCGAAGGGCCAGAAGTTTGGCCAGGATGTTGACCTCTGGATCGAGGCGGGAAATCGGTCGATATGAGCCACATTGATCCAGGGGTTTCCCATTTTTGTGTATGACCGCAATATTAGCCAATCGTTGTGTTTCGGGCAAAATTCCACGTTCTGCACTCTCATCATACATCCGCACTACAAATGGAGTCAGTACCAAGAAACTGTTTTATAGAGCTCGATTGGAAGGCCACTAGGGCCCATGGCCTTCCAGGAACGCAATGCACCAATCGCATTAGACACTTCATCAGAAGTCAAGGCGGTATCTAGGTCTGTAACGTCTTGGGGGTCTAACCTCGGTAGGGGGAGGATAGAGAGCAGGTCAGCTGCCTCCTCCTGGGTGGAGGTGGACATGGGGATATAAAGTTGCACAAAATGATAAGCGAAACTCTCAGCCTGAATCATTTTGTCCACCATAAGTGTGGAAGGGTATACCCAGATGTGAGTCCCTTGCTCACTGTACCATCAGGATTCAAGCAAGCCGGGCCGAAGACGGCTGAAATGCCAGAAATCGGTCCCCGGAAGCTTGTTTCCTTCTCAGTATAAGAATTGGCTTGGTAGTTTGGTTTGCCCTGTTCCCATGATGCACTGGGCCAGGGACAGACTAATTTGCATACAGCCAGGTTCTGAGCTGGGATGGTGCAGTGAGCTAAAAAACGGTGATGGATCAAGCCCTGATCTTTGGACTGGGTAGGAGTGTTCTGCTTAATTCAGATACTCTGTCCATCACCACCCCCTTTTCTGAATCATACAATCAGGAGCCACAATTTCAGCCACCCACCTATTATCCAGTTTACGCCTATCTAACCATGCCAACAGTTTACTGGCTTTATCTCCAATTTCATATACAGGATATTTAGTGGTACAGAAGGATGCCTCATGGGCTATATCATTATATTCCTTGTGTTTCACTGCAACTCTGTGGGAAGTGTTAGGGGAGGCAGATGCGATTAGTTCGCGTTCGAGATTGGTCACCTCCAGTTCCATATCCTCAAGTTGTTTGCATTTCTCCTTCCGGTGGCCCGCCACTGCCGCTACTTCACACCCACGAATAACCGTCTTATATGTCTCCCATAGCGTCACATCCGATTCCACAGAGCCCTCATTTTCTATGAAGTAGTCTGATGTGGCCTGTACTAGTTTATCCTGTATCTCCGGTACCCGAAGGTACCATGGGTTGAGGGCCATCTCCCCATGGGAGTGGGAAGGCACACCACCGTAATGAGCCAGTATAGGAGAGTGGTCAGATATGCCCCGGGGCAGAAGGGTGATGGTACTAAACATTGAAAACTGTGCGGATTTGCAGAAGAGTTAATCAATACAGAACATGCTCCCATGCACCCCGGAAAGGAAGGTGTACTGCCGATCTAAGGGGTGGTGCATGTGCCACGTATCCATCAGTCCCATGGCTAATAGAAAGTCAGACATGAGCTTCCCCTGCGGTTCACTTTGTCGGGGTAGCAATCGATCCAAATCCCCAGCCAGGGCTGCATTACATTATTCCCCCAAGTAGAATATCTCCATTGGGTAGAGTCAACTGGTGGGGGCCTAAATCAGCCAAGGTATAGGAGTGGAGTTTGGGGGGAATGTAGAGTGAGGTCACATTAAGGGAGCGGCCCTCCCACTGTCCAGACACCTTTAACAAAACGGCCAGTGGGGTCGCATGCTATTGTTTGTATCTGAAAGGGAAGGAAGACGCGGGCCAGGATGCCTACCCCCCTGGACCCCTGAGTGTATCCCGCGTGTGTAAGCAGTTTACACCTTACCGATTTAGTGCACAGTAAGTGGTTGTGCTAGGAATATACGTTATTTGGAGCAACACAAGGTCAGGGGTGTGGCGTTTCAGATACTGCAGGACTATCCCTCTTTTTAACTGGTCGCCCAGTCCGTTTACATTCCAGGAGATTATTTTGAGCCCTACTTCCCACAGGGTCCAGGGAATGACAATATGTAGTGGGATATAACGCCACACCGGGAGATGAAAATAGGTGGGACACGCAGAACCCCCAGGGAGAATCAACAGAGCCTCCTGGGGAGACCCACTGGATCACAGAGGGAACCCTGTGCAAAGGACCCCCCCCATAACATTCTGAGTTACCCTTTTAGGGCTACTCAAATGGGTGGCACAATCAGTGCTGCAGGCTCACTAATAGCATTTGATTTACAGGCCCTGGCACACTCAGTGCACTTTACTAGGGACTTACAAGTAAATCAAAAATCCAATCATGGAAACACCAATCCATAGCACAATTTACACGGAAAGCATATGCACTTTAGCACTGATTAGCAGTGGAAAAGTGCCCAGAGTTCTAAAACCAACACAACCAGGTCAGAGAAAAATCGAAGGAAGAAGCAAAAAGTTTGGGTATAACCCTGAAAAAAGGGCCATTTCCAACAAAGATGGAGAATTTCTAAGAGAAGGGTTCATCTCAGCTCCTAGCGACCCTAGGGGTGTGCCAGGCTAAGATGGTCACTCCTACTCTGCTTACTAATTTTCCTTCCTGTCCGGCTGCCAAAAGTGGGGTTTTGACAGGGGGGCAGGCATCTACACTACACTAGTTGGAGATGCCTAAATCAGCACATTACTAGGTGAGAGACTTTGAGGCTAACAACCAAGTGTTGCTGTTCCTGCCAGGGGGAGGTGTGAAGCACTTCCACCCAGAGCAGGCGTTGTTTCTGACCTGCAGGAGCACAAAGGCTCTAACCCCATAAGATCAGAAACCTGTCTGGTGGTGACTGGCTGGCAGGGACCAGTCAGCCAATACACTAGAGGTCGATCATTTTTCAGGGTCCATCTCTAAGAGGCCCCCTGAGTGCATTTTACAATAAATTCAACACTGGCATCAGTGTGGGTTTATTATACTGAGAAGTTTGGTACCAAACTTCCTAGTTTTCAGTAAAGCCATCATGGAGCCCTGGAACTCATAATGACAAACTCCCAGACCGTGTACTCAAAATACATATGTAAACGGTGGTTCCCAAGGTGAAAGTGTAGCCTTTGAGTTCCACAGTAATAGTATTAACCCCTTCGCTGCACATGACGAGCTCAGCTCGTCATGAGGCACGGTTGAGCTGTGCTTATGACGAGCTGAGCTCGTCATGAACAATGGAGTTCACCAAGGATCAGCACAGGAGGGGAAAACCCCTAGCAGCCAAGGTCAGTCAGTCAAAATACACTTTATTCGATTTTTGTTAAAATCATAAAAGGCAAAGATAATACATACATTTAAAACATTTTAGAAATACCCACAATACATTTATTTACACATCATCCTTAAAAAAAGTCAATTATTTAAACGCCATAAAATATTTAAAAAGAGGTTAAAATTAATATATTAGTACACTTTCATTTAAAACAATGCAGTTCTAGGGATTCTTTTGTTTCTTCCTCTATAAGCGGCTGTAAGGAAACTTGCAACACAAAAAGTGACATGTGCATTGGGTAACCGTTGAAGGAAAAGTAAAGCCGGTCTCACTTGTATAAAGCCCATGGTTTTCAAGAGAGGTATTAGGTATTTTCCCCTCTCCATATTATATAGCCCACAGAAAAACATAAAATGAAGAGTGTCCTGATTAGAGAACTGATCACACTCACAAGGTGGTGCATGCTCTGGTTTTTCCCACACAGGAAAACGACCTAGCGAGTTGTGGATCAAGTTCATTCTAAATCTGGTTAATAAAAATCTATGCAAGGGTTTAGTGACAAATTGCAAATATGGTTCCATAATGGGGTAAGAGGATAGGACCAAATGTGTTCTTACTGATGGTTTGTTAACTTCAAGCACCTCTCTCTCTAAACGAGCCCTCCCCTGGAATTCCTGCTTAATCCATGCAATGTCTGCCTTCCTAATATTTGAAGGTGTTGTGTATAGGTCGGGTCTCCCGAGGGCAGTGAATGATGACTTTATGTATTTCAGCCATAATATTTTCATTGCCCCCTCCCTTGCAGTCACATCTTTAAGAATACTGTGATTTAGAGACAGCTCTGTATTTAACCAGATATTAGCCCAGAAAAGTAAAGGAGCCAATTTCAGTCCATCTATGATGTAGGGTAGGCCAACTTCCTCATGTATAGAGTAGGTAGGTGTAGAATTTGGGACCAATAGAATTCGTCTGATAAGCTTGTTTTCTACCCTCTGAAGACTATCCAAGTTGACGTACCCCCACAAAGCTGCACCATATGAAGCAATGGAAACGCATTTGCTTTTATAAACTTTCAACACAGCTTCCATTGGTTTGGCCCCTAGTCTTTTCGTGAAGGCCATCAGGGCTGCTGTGGACCGTGCTAAAGAGGTATTCTTGGCCTTAATCTGCGGGGCCCAGGTGCCTTTCTCAACAAACAGGACCCCTAAGTATGAGAAAACAGGGACCCTGGAGAGAACCTCACCATTACAGATAAAGGTTTTTTGTGTAGTTTGCTTTTCTGTGGACCCACAATCATTGTATGTGATTTGGTTACATTAATCTTTAGATCTAAATTTCCCATAAAAGAGCCAAATCGCTCCAAAAGAGTCTGTAGTCCCACGCCCGTGCGGGCGATGAGAACGGCGTCATCCGCATATAGGAGAGCCAGGACCTGCTTCCCACCTACCCGAGGGACATCTGCATTTCCTGCTAACAGGGACTTCCCCAAGCCATTTATATAGATAGTAAATAGAAGGGGGGCCAGGATGCAACCTTAGGGCACCCCTTTCTTTGACCTGAAGCTGTCTGAGCATCGCCCCTCCCTAGAAACCCGGACCTTCGCAGAAAGCCCCTGGTGCAAGCTTGCTATGAGTGCCACCAAGGAATCCTCAATACCAAGCTCACAGAGTAGGGACCAAAGCTTGGACCTATTTACCAGGTCGAAAGCCGAGGAGAGGTCCATAAAAGCCAAATATACTGACCCCTCCCCGGCCACCGTGTACTTGGAAATTAGGAGATGTAGGTTTAAGCATTGCTTCAGGGTACCCCGTTTCTCCCTAAAGCCATATTGTATCTCTGCGAGGCCCCCACAAAGCTCCAGATTTGCTCTCAGTTTAGTTAATAGTACTCTGCCCAAGATCTTAAAGGCAGAGTCTATGAAAGAGATTGGTCGGTAGCATCCCGGATCCTCCCTATCTCCTTTTTTGAAAATGGGCACTATGACAGATGTTGCCCATGTATCTGGAAAGTATCCATCATTTGTTGCCCTGAACACATTGGTGAGGACTTTGGACCAGGTAGTTGGGGCGTATCTAAAAAAGTTCACCGGGACTCCATCTGGTCCCGGAGCCTTGTTTTTGGTGGAGTCCATTATAGCTTTATACACCTCCTCCTCGTTAAACTCTACTGCAGGTAACCCCAAACCTAACCCTATGCCATTTTCTTCCACAGTGTCGTTACTATCATATATATTTTTAAAATGGTTAACCCATTTCTCATCACTGATGATGCAATCGGAAATTGTATTAACCTCCCCCGAGAAGAATTGGTTATTTATAATGTCCCAGAATCTCCTACTATTACGTAGAACATCCACATCAAGTAAGTCATTCCAAGCGTTGTTTTTTATTGTATTTTTTCTTGTCTTAATAATCAGTTTATAATCCCGTCTTAATTTGGAGATTAGTATATTATCCCTCAGCTTTTTTTTAGTGCATTTTTCAGGTCTCTGTGGGCTCTAGAACAGTTAGAGTCAAACCATTTGTGGGGCTTAAGTGGCAATCGGGATTGGAGGACTGTGAGCTCTTTAGCTGTTTGTGAGCAAATAAAATTAAAGGCTAAAATAATTTGACTATTGGTGGCATTTTGATCTAGACAGATACACATGGGTTCCTCTAACTTGGGAAGCAGGGATGCCATGAAGGTTTCCTGGACCACCTTACCCCACTTGAGCCGTCTGCCCTGATCACTGGGCACCGTCGATGTGCAAGCCCTGGGAAAACCCAGGTGTTTGCTCCATAAGTCACTCCAGTGAATCTCAGCGGACACTGGGTTGTGGTCACTATGTGGTGAGGCAATTACCTCATATTTTATTACCTTAGAGGTTAGTCCCTGAGAAATAAAAATATAATCTATCACAGACCCACTTTCTGAGCCTTTGTAAGTGGGCAACATTTCGCCACTTCCTGTACTGTGGGGTTCAAACATGTTAAGGCTAGCAAGAAAAAATTCAAGTGCCTCCCCCGCTTTAGTGTGCGCAAAATGTAGATTGCCAGTGTCGGTCTGACCCTCGTGTTTGCCTAAGTTACATTTTAAAACGCATTTGTGGGTGTTAAAATCACCTAATATTATAAGCTCGAAATAAGTACGTGTATTTTGACTGTAATTATTAAGGACGTTTTCCAGGTGGTCCACGTGGGCTGTGTCTGTTGATCTAACCCATGAGTTATAAAACTTTATTACCACAAGGATACGACCTGGTGAAATAGTCCACTCTATAATTAAAATATTTGGGGAACCAGACTCTAGTTGCCTAAACGTCCCTGCCAGTTAAAGAGAAAAAAGCAGAGCTAGACCACCTTTAGCTCTTCCTGCACTACTTGGTATTGCTGGTATGGTAAAACTCGAAAAGCCATCTAACCAGAAAGTTGGTGAAGTATCCCATGTTTCTTGGAGTGCTATCACATGGTTACTGGTTAGAAAATCTATCCAGGTGGGGTCTAGCCTTTTGGTTCTAGTGCCTGCCACATTCCAACTAAGGAACTGACATGGGGGAGTGCCCCTTCCCATAGTGAAACTGGTGACAGTGGCTGAGTAGGTGTTGATTGTCAGTCATTTAAATCTAAGTCCACTAAGGGGGTAAAACTATTTGCCAGTACCAGATTGGGATGCGGACTTTTGGTAACGCGTCTTTCCTGTTGTCGTCTAAAGGGTATCGTTTGCCATGAAGTACCATCTTTACCTGTCTTCGAGAAAAAATGTGGCTGTGTACTTGGGAGAGAATTCCCTTTGTGGGGTGGGTAGAAGAAACCTAGTGGGACTGGTCTAATAATGTCATATTCTTGATTCTCTGATCCGTCCCAAAGGAGTCTGTCTACGCATTGTATATTGTCAAAATTTACCACCACACAGTCACCCCTCACAGATTTTGATCGGCGGCCCACCCACCCCACCCTTCTTGCAAAGATGACACTGTTTGAAATATTTATACCCCCACAGCTATAGTTTTCACACCATTCTTTTGCTATTTCAATTAAACTATTGGTGGATTCAACTTCCCCCTCTGATAGTGGTGGTACCCCTACAAAAACCGCTACAAAAGGTACAACAGCTGGGGGGAGATGTAGATGTGCCTTAGAATATGCAATTGTTTTTGGCTCTGCAGCTGTATTAGATCTAACTAGGGAGGGTTGTGCGGTGCCTACTTTGCAGATCTTATCGCCCATACTCCTCCCTGTTCGCGGCACAGTCATAGGTCTATTTGTAGGGATAGTCAGCAGAGGCTTAGGAGCAGATTGAGTACCACCCTTGGGTGCCAGGGTTGCCGGTAGCTGTAAGGGAGCAGGTGTATCAAGTTTCTTTACTAGGTTAACAATTAGTACACATTTCTTTAGTAACCCTTCAAGACATGTATTCATGGTATCAACAATGTCCTTTGCAATCCCCACTAAGAGGGTTTCAATCCGTTCCTCGAAGAGGGCTTCAAGATGTTCTTTAAGTGTGTCCTCTGAAATATATTTGGTGGTAGGAACCCCATCTCCTTTCTTCCTCTTTCTGGATGTTGGTGTGGGTTGAGTGGCAGGGTTAGGTGACAGGGTGGGTGGTGGGTTCGCTGGTGTACTACTAACTTGAGGATCTATTTGTGTTGATGTTGATGGTGGTTTTAATACAATTATTTCAGGTTCCAAAGGGGTACCTTGATAAGGGTTAGGTTCTAGGGATAATGGTGCAGTCACTTGTAATCCCAGTTCCTGTTGTGCGGTTTCTGTCTCTTTAGATAGGGCCCCCACTGCAGATGTTAAATAGGAAATGATGTTTTCCGAATGTCTAGCCACCTTCGGTTTTTTACCCCCATCATCTGTACAGGTTGTGTTTTTTCGCTTACCCATGTTCAAGTCGGATGCAAGGGGGGTGGCCCCGCCCTGCCGATGACTGACGAAGACTGACCCGCCCTTGTCCCGGGCTTCTCCCGGCGCCGCCCCGCGCGTCCCTTGTGGCGGGATAAGCATCGTTGATTTGTAGCGCCTCCGGGCGCTGTTGTTCGCGTCACAGGTGCGACGCCGGGGCACCTGGGGGTTGGAGTCTGCTAGCCGTTGCCCTCACGGCGCGGTGGCGGACCCTGAAGCAATGTGGCAAGGTGCTGGAGTGCTCGCGGTCCCTGGAAGCCGTTTCCCTCACAGCTGTGTCCCCCACGGAGCTCAGCAAGCCCCGCTGTTTTGTAGCGCCTCCGGGCGCTGTTGTTCGCGTCACAGGTGCGACGCCGGGGCACCTGGGGGTTGGAGTCCGCTAGCCGTTGCCCTCACGGCGCGGTGGCGGACCCTGAAGCAATGTGGCAAGGCGCTGGAGTGCTCGCGGTCCCTGGAAGCCTGGAAGCCGTTTCCCTCACGGCTGTGTCCCCCACGGAGCTCAGCAAGCCCCGCTGTTTTGTAGCGCCTCCGGGCGCTGTTGTTCGCATCACAGGTGCGACGCCGGGGCACCTGGGGGTTGGAGTCCGCTAGCCGTTGCCCTCACGGCGCGGTGGCGGACCCTGAAGCAATGTGGCAAGGCGCTGAAGTGCTCGCGGTCCCTGGAAGCCGTTTCCCTCACGGCTGTGTCCCCCGCGGGCAAGGTGTTAAACAGAGATAAGGATACCCTCTCACAAGAGTAGGATTTCAATTATGCATTTAGTGCATTTATTTTTATTCATCTTCTCAGTCAGGAATTGAACATCACCACCTACTGGTGTACAGGGGTACTGCTCGAAAATCCCGGATCCAGTCTGATGCCTGGGGAATATTTTATGAACAGGAATCTGCAGCTAGAAATCTCTATCAGATGCATAAATATATCCTTTGATCTATCAATCCTAAAACTATCCTCATCACTTCATTTAACCAATAAGAATCTCTTTTTCTGCAGAGCCCCACAACCCTAAATGACTCTGGAAGCTTAATCTAAGGCAAAGCAGATGTCCAACAATTAGATGATCTGCCCACAATAAATATTTTGCCAACCCATGATGTAGCTGACAATGTGACTGTTAGAAATGGGGATCTCTGGTTGGCTAAAGCTTGCGCCAAAGCCAGGCATAGACCACCACTCTAGTCAGAGAAAGGGAGTTACACGCCAAAGATAACCCCTGCTCACCCCCTTGGTAGCTTGGCACGAGCAGCTAGGCTTATCTCTGTGGCAATGTGTAAAGTATTTGCACAACACACACAGTAACAACACACTAGGCACACCACAAAAAGGAACTCCACACAAGGTTATATAAAAATAGCCTTGTATTATAATTAAAAAAAAACATCAGATAGTAATCACACAATATACACTGTGCCAACTGACACAGGCAATATTTACACGGGATTATTTACACATGACAGGGCCACATGGGCCACTGTCAGAATTATCACTTGGTAAAGAAATAGTAAAAAAGTAAGAATGTATATGAACTTAGAACACAGCCAGTAATCACTGGCAGACACTATACTCAGTGTCAACCTGTAACATAAATAATAAGCACAAAAGCACATCTATCATCATAAATCAAGGTGCATTAATCATACTACAAACATTACATTTCCTAGTACATATAAAAAAGACATTAGGGCCTTGCGCCCTACAAAACCTAATAGTCCCCTGGGTCAACTGGCCATCTATAAGGGGCTCAAATGCCTTCTGTTCAAAGTCAGGGCTGCTGCCTAAGCAGCGACAATCACTGGAGCGCACTTGGCGCAAACCTAAACGTGGCAGCTGCCCACTACTTGCTGGGCAGCTGGGAGGTTCAATGAAGGTCTAAACGTTGCAGCTGGCACTAAGTGCTGCACAGCTGTGCAGGCAGAGATGGGGTATAGGAGTGTGTCTCACTCCTGGGTTACAAGAACATGTCCCCCTAAAATAAAGAAGAACCTAAACGGTGCAGCTGCCCACTACTTGCTGGGCAGCTGTGAAAGTAAAAATGCGGCATGGGCTCTGACTGGCCCTTAGGAATAAAACTGCACCCAACGTTGGAGCCCTCTGGCTCTGAAAATGAAGTATGCCCCCTGTAGCGCTCAGGCTCCTGAAATAACTATGCGCCCAAAATAGGAGAAGAACTGACCCCCAAACACTGGAGCACACTGGTGCTTTAAACAAACGTGCTCCGGGTGTTTTACAGAAACATGCCCACTAGCGTGGAGCGGACTGGTGCCCTACGGGGGGAAGACCACGGGCCCCTCTGGCCCTCTAAATAATGGTGTTACACAGAAAGGGTTAAACCCAGTAAAGTCAAGGGACCTGGGTAGTTGTGAGGTACAAGGGAAAGGGGTCCCAGACAAAGAACCAATACTTGCAATTTAGTGTACTTATTTCAAAAAAGACAAATTATTCAATGCAAAAAGATTTATTTCAAAATTGCATTATTACCTTTCATTGGGGATATATGACGTTACCACGCGTACTTTTAGCACGCATACCATTACCACGGATTTTTTACAACGCAGGTCATGGTACAATGGATACCCTTACAACGCAATACACTACAACGCACATACTATTACAACGCATACCATTACAACGTAAGTATAGGTAAGTATATATATATTTTAAAAAACTATTTTTGTAATATTTCATTCAATTATTCATTATTATATTTTAAATAATTATTTGTGTAATATTTAATTTAATTATTCATTATTTAATCATTAAATAATTATATTAATGAAATTAATTTTAATTGTAATATTTGTAAATATATATTAAAAATACCCCTGTACCCCAAAACCCAAACCCAGCCCTAACACCTAAAAATACCCCTGTACCCCAAAACCCAAACCCAGCCCTAAAACCTAAAATTACCCCTGTACCCCAAAACCCATACCCAGCCCTAAAACCTAAAAATACCCCTGTACCCCAAACCCAGCCCTAAAACCTAAAAATACCCCTGTACCCCAAAACCCAAACCCAGCCCTAAAACCTAAAAATACCCCTGTACCCCAAAACCCAAACCCAGCCCTAAAACCTAAAATACCCCTGTACCCCAAAACCCAAACCCAGCCCTTAAACCTAAAAATACCCCTGTACCCCAAAACCCAAACCCAGCCCTAAAACCTAAAAATACCCCTGTACCCCAAAACCCAAACCCAGCCCTAAAACCTGAAAATACCCCTGTACCCCAAAACCCAAACCCAGCCCTTAAACCTAAAAATACCTCTGTACCCCAAAACCCAAACCCAGCCCTAAAACCTAAAAATACCCCTGTACCCCAAAACCCAAACCCAGCCCTTAAACCTAAAAATACCCCTGTACCCCAAAACCCAAACCCAGCCCTAAAACCTAAAAATACCCCTGTACCCCAAATCTCAAACCCAGCCCTTAAACCTAAAAATACCCCTGTACCCCAAAACCCAAACCCAGCCCTAAAACCTAAAAATACTCCTGTACCCCAAAACCCAAACCCAATACACTACAACGCACATACTATTACAACGCATACCATTACAACGTAAGTATAGGTAAGTATATATATATTTTAAAAAATTATTTTTGTAATATTTCATTCAATTATTCATTATTATATTTTAAATAATTATTTGTGTAATATTTAATTTAATTATTCATTATTTAATCATTAAATAATTATATTAATGAAATTAATTTTAATTGTAATATTTGTAAATATATATTAAAAATACCCCTGTACCCCAAAACCCAAACCCAGCCCTAAAACCTAAAATTACCCCTGTACCCCAAAACCCATACCCAGCCCTAAAACATAAAAATACCCCTGTACCCCAAAACCCAAACCCAGCCCTAAAACCTAAAAATACCCCTATACCCCAAAACCCAAACCCAGCCCTAAAACCTAAAAATACCCTTGTACCCCAAAACCCAAACCCAGCCCTAAAACCTAAAAATACCCCTGTACCCCAAAACCCAAACCCAGCCCTTAAACCTAAAAATACCCCTGTACCCCAAAACCCAAACCCAGCCCTAAAACCTAAAAATACCCCTTTTCCCCCAAAACCCAAACCCAGCCCTAAAACCTGAAAATACCTCTGTACCCCAAAACCCAAACCCAGCCCTAAAACCTAAAAATACCCCTGTACCCCAAAACCCAAACCCAGCCCTAAAACCTAAAAATACCCCTGTACCCCAAAACTCAAACCCAGCCCTTAAACCTAAAAATACCCCTGTACCCCAAAACCCAAACCCAGCCCTAAAACCTAAAAATACCCCTGTACCCCAAACCCAGCCCTAAAACCTAAAAATACCCCTGTACCCCAAAACCCATACCCAGCCCTAAAACGTAAAAATACCCCTGTACCCCATAACCAAATACCACTAAAAAAAGATTTTTAAAAAATATAAACTTACCTATAATAATACTTACGATGTAATGGTATGCGTTGTAATAGTATGTGCGTTGTAGTGTATTGCGATGTAAAGGTATGCGTTGTAAAATGACCTGCGTTGTAAATGTATGCGTGGTAATGGTATGCGTTGTAAAAAATCTGTGGTAACAGTTGTATACCTTTCATTGGTTATGTTTCATCAACAAATCAACAAACTTATTATATATGTGCCCACATACACAACAGGGGAGGGAAGTGAAGTGAAGGAAAGTGTCAAAGGTAAAGTGGGATTAAGGGGAATAGTCAGAGTCATTCGTGACAGATATTAATCATAACTCCAACATATAATATTCATATGGTGCCTTGAACCAAGGGCCACAATATCATGCTCGTATAGAGTCCAGAAATCCAATGATGTAGACCACCTAACTCTCCTTCAGCTGCTTTGGTCTAGCTTGGGGGTAGGAGTTGGTGAAGTTTGTACGGTCTACGTTTCGACCCAAAAAGTTGCGTAGGATAGTAGTCCTTACAAAAAGGGTCTTCTTCAGGACAGAATGGTTGTGGGTGGGCAACCTCCTGAAACATAATTAAAAAATCAATTAATTGATTGGTACACACCAACCTTGTTAGTACATACAAGGGAGGCGGTTAATTAAAAAACGTGTTGTCGTATATCCACAGAACATGGTCCGTGGTACAAACATGTGTTGAGGATAGCCTCCAAAGTCATCGGGGTACAGTGTAAACTCACCTATCGCACAGGAAAGAAAGGTTGTTGATCCTTAGTTTTTATGGGCCTTGTAATTAGTTCCTATGTGGAAATTACAAAAAGGTCATGATCAAAAATTGGTCTACTGGATGACCGGCTGAAAACCGACAACATACCGATTAACAACCTATTCGTGCTGCGCATTTAAAGGGGACATACCTCACAGGTGCTTGTGTGTGCTATTGAAAACTCTCAGGAGGCAGGGATCTTGGCGTGTTTCTGATGTAACCTAATATGAAGTATGATTGGAAACTGAAATCAACGTATTCCATACATCATAAGATACTATCGGCAATATACTTCTATTTGTGTGAATCCCTATCACAGTTATTAAAAACACACATGTGCTTCTATATAATCAGGACAATGTTTCTTATTAAATACAGGGCAAATGATATTCATCATATATCTCCTATTGAAGTTATAGTAATGGTACCTCAGGTGGTTTTTGGAGGCAGCAGGCACAAGGAAAAATCGATATACTTGCTCTCAGGGTCGCAAACCTATTTTCTAAAAAGAACGTGACAGTATTTAGGTGTGCAAGAGTCGTTAATGAAACTAATTCACATGTGAAATTACCGCTTATCGTGGTTGAAACATACCTCCACAAAGATGAAGGGACAAATGAATCAAAAATGCCACTATCGCCTGCGTCAAAATGAAAACACAGGGCAGTCTTCTTCAGAACCTATGTGTTGTTACTCTAAAGTTAAAGAGGTTAAAATACGATGAGGGAGTCAGAGATTGACAAAACGTTTTGCTACACAGAGCTTGAAAACATTGGCGCATCTAAACATAGCCAGCTCCCCTCAATGAAGGGGGGATCTGATTTACACCATTCGAGCCCTCCTGCAGAAGGTGAAAATAAATGTGGAAAAACGGGGTTCATATCAGTCCGACATTACCCAGCGTCGCATTTAGCTAAAGAGACCTGAATCAGGGGATAGTCTATAGCTGAAGGCGCCCACCTGAACCGCCGGTACTGGAGGCAATGTAGTTAGGGGAGTCTCCTTCAGAACCTCCGTATTGTTACTCTACAGTCAAAGAGGTTAAACAGGTTAAAATACGGGGAGTGAGTCAAAATTGACAAATCGTTTTGCCACACAGCGATTGAAACACAATGACACATCTGGAAATGGCCAGCTCACCTCAAAAGAAGGGGGGATCTGTTTCGCACCAATATGTGGAATAAACCAAACGAGCCCTCCTGCAGTGGGGGGAAAACACACAGAGTTACTGTCAATCGGACGCTGCCCAGCGTCACACTTAGCTAAACAGACCTGAATCAGGAGATAGCCTATAGTTAAAAGCGCTCACCTGAAACGCTAGTGCAGGAGTCAATGTAATGAGGCACCCGAGTCTCGCTAGTGTGCCCTCGCCGTGTAAAACAAGTAACTTCCTGGTTGAGGAGAAGGGGGCGGGGCCTCCATCCGAAAATATAATAGAGGAGGTAAACAGACTATGATCCACTAGCTCGGCGGGGATAAGATTTATATGTAGCGACCCTATATTTGTATAGAGGATTGAATTAATCAGAATCTTAATTTCAGGAATTTAGTAATTTATTTGTGAAACACGTAAGGACACCAAGGAGTTAGTGGGATGTCGAATCTTGCATCATACATGTTGTATCTAAACACATAGTCAACAAATACATTACGCCAGTGCGCACAAATCTCACAGGATAGTGAAAGCACAGTCGTTTTTCTAAATGAACCCCATATAGTTAGTGAATAAAAGAGCCCACAAGAAGGCATTCAGTATTTTTAAAGAGTAGATATAAATGGTTCCCATGAAGTCTGGACAGTGTAATTCTTGGCAGTGTGCACCGATCTCACAGGATGGTGAAAACACCCCTAGATTCAATGAAAAAAAATGAAAAAAATCATACTCTGCAGAATGGTAATTGTTGAAACATATAACGAGGCATGCATGTTTCTAAAGGTGATGCATAGTTCACATTAAGTTCAAGCATGTAATGAAAGCATCCTTCCACACAATCATGGAATTCATATATAGGTTGGTTATCATTTTTACAGAAATGGTCATCGGGTAATGCGCACATAACTCGCAGGATAGTGAAAAGCATTACCAAGGTAGGTGACAATATCCACAGTGCATTGATGTGTAAAAGTGGTATAGACTGTTGTATTCAGAGATTAGCCAACTGTACAAAACTGCTTTCTGATTCATTTAAACCATCTGTGACAGAATTGAAAGTATGGATCAACTTTAATTCTCTCATATTGAGAATACTGGATAAATCGCCACCCCTAGGGCCTAGTGTCACATGTTCCAGAACCGCCCATTTAAGTGTTTCAGGGAGATGGTTTTCTCTTTCACAATGTTCAACTAGAGGTGCCCCCGGTGTCTTACATCTTATACGGCTGCAATGTGCAAGAAATCTAGCTTTCACCCGTTGTTGGGTTTGACCTACCTATATCAGTTCACAGGGGCAGATTATCCCATAGATTACATTTCTAGTATTGCAGTTCGTGTGGCTCTTGTAGGTGTGATGGTGATTCTTGAACGTAAAGTCCTTGGATTGGATGGTGGAGGGACAGGCTTTACAACTACCACATCTAAAGTGTCCGACTATGGGCGGTTGTTTCCAGCATGAGGCTAAGGTAGGTGTCACCGGGCACTCCAAAAAGGATGATACTACGTAGTCTCTCAGACATCTCGCCTTTTTGAAGGCATGCATGGGTACATCAGTGCTTTCCAACGCATCAGCGATTAGACCCCAATGTTTATTGATTGTCTTTTTGATTGCATGACTTTTTGTTGAAAACGTAGTAACACAGATCATGCGTTTCTCCTCTTGACATGTGCGCGTAGATGGTTCCAGGAGCGTCTCACGGTGACAGAACCATGCCCTCTTCCTTGAACGTTAGATCAGATGTTTAGGATAGCCTCTTTCAATCAAGCGTGTCATCAGTATATCGGATTGTGCCATATAGTCTTCCTTCTTGCTGCAGTTCCTCCGAACCCGGAGGAACTGGCCATGGGGTAGATTGTCTCGAAGACTCCGCGGATGATGGCTTGAGTACAATAGCAGCGAATTACGTTCAGCAGGCTTCCTAAAGAGTGTGCTATACAATGTCCCTTCTTCTGCTACTATGCTGATGTCCGGGAAGTCAATTCTGTTATTACTTGATTGCATTGGGAATTGAATGTCTGGGGACTGTTGGTTAAGCCAAGTGGAACCCTTGTAGGTCGGCCTCGTTCCCGTTCCATATGATCAAAACGTCATCAATATACCGCATCCACATGCGCATTTGATGTCGAAAAGGGTTGCAGTTGTTCATGATAAAGGTGTTTTCATAAAAGGCCATGAAAAGAATTGCCAGGTCCGGGGCAAATGCTGCCCCCATTGCCACGCCCTTCGTTTGTAAATAAAATACATTCTGGAACATGAAGAAGTTCCTCATCATTGCTATTTTTAATAGAAGGATGATGAATCGGGTAGGTACTTGTACGGGGGCTTCGCGGCTATCAAGGGCTACGGTGGCCACCATGAGTGCCTCCTCTTGAGGGATGCTCGTATATAGCGACACAATGTCGCACGTTACCAATAGTTCCTCTTCTGGATTGAACGGTTTCCCGTCTACCAAGTTAATGACATGTGTGGTGTCTCTCAGGTAGGTTGTAGTTGCTTCTGCCAGAGGTTTTAGAAAGAAATCCACATAACGGCAGAGAGGCTCAAGAATGGACCCGCACCCAGAGACGATGGGCCATCCTGGGGGATTGTGAATGTCCTTGTGTACCTTGGGTAAGGTGTAAATAGTTGGAATACGGGGGTGTCTCTGATTGAGGTATTGATATTCGTGGTCCGTGAGAAAGCCTTGTTGGAGTCCCTCCTGTGTTACCCTTAGGATCTCAGCTGCCAGTTCTTTGGTGGGATCCGAGGTTAGCTTTTGATAACTTATGCCATCATTTAGTTGGCGCCAGATTTCTTCTTTGTACTTTGCAGTATCTTGGATGATGATGGCCCCGCCCTTATCCACTGGCTTCACAACAATATTACAGTTGGATTTCAGGGTATCCAGGGCTGCTCTTTCAGTCTTCTTGATGTTGTATTTTACATACACCTTTTCACTCAAGATCCTCTTGACCTCACCCATGACAATATTCTCATACGCCAATATTTGATGACTCATTGCGTTGGCCGAGGGTACAAAAGTCGATGGTACTCGGAACCCAGTGATGGATTTCATCTGGGATGATGGTCTGTTCTTAAAAAAGAACCGTAGTCTTATTTTTCTGAAAAACTTTGAAAGTTCCATGAGTGTGTTAAAACAGTTGGGTGGGGTTGTCGGAACAAATGACAAACCTTTACCTAAGACTCCAAGCTCTTCTTCAGTGAATTGTTGGGAGGATATATTGATCACTGGTGTGTTGATGTTGTTCACCACCTGTAGTTCTTGCGTCTGGTCGAGCGTTCGCCGTGTTCCTCCGGTTGGAATCGAACCTGTTTCGTCCCGTGGCCTCGGCCGCCCTCGTTGTCCCATTGCATCGGTGGACCCTGTTGTCCGCGTCCAGATCCGCGGTTCCAGTTGTTGCCACGTCCGCGGGGCGGTCTCCATGTACCTTGTTCTAAACAAGCATTAGAAATGCAATAGGTCTCGCAGCATTAGAGTTAGTGCTTTTAGAATTGTTTATGGGTTTTTTTGTAAATCTTTAGCATGAGGTTGAGGGTGAGTGAGGGTGAGGGGTTGAGGGTGAGTGAGGGTGAGGCTGAGGGGTTGAGGGTGAGGGTGAGTGAGGGGTTGAGGGTGAGGGGTTGAGGGTGAGTGAGGGTGAGGGGTTGAGGGTGTGTGAGGGGTTGAGGGTGAGGGGTTGAGGGTGAGGGTGAGTGAGGGTGAGGGTGAGTGAGGGTGGGTGAGGGTGAGGGTGAGTGAGGGTGGGTGAGTGTGAGTGAGGGTGAGTGGGGGTGAGTGTGGGTGAGTGTGGGTGAGGGTGAGGGATTGAGGGTGAGGGGTTGAGGGTGAGTGAGGGTGAGGGGTTGAGGGTGAGTGAGGGTGAGGGGTTGAGGGTGAGTGAGGGTGAGGGAGGGTGAGGGGTTGAGGTTGAGGGGTTGAGGGTGAGTGGGGGTGAGTGAGGGTGAGGGGTTGAGGGTGAGTGAGGGTGAAGGTGAGTGAGGGTGAGTGAGGGTGGGTGAGGGTGAGTGAGGGTGAGGCTGAGGGGTTGAGGGTGAGGGTGAGTGAGGGTGAGTGAGGGGTTGAGGGTGAGGGGTTGAGGGTGAGTGAGGGTGAGGGGTTGAGGGTGGGTGAGGGGTTGAGGGTGAGTGAGGGTGAGGGGTTGAGGGTGAGTGAGGATGAGGGTGAGTGAGGGTGAGTGAGGGTGAGGGTGAGTGAGGGTGAGTGAGGGTGAGGGTGAGTGAGGGTGAGTGAGTGTGAGTGAGGGTGAGTGGGGGTGAGTGTGGGTGAGTGTGGGTGAGTGATTGAGGGTGAGGTGTTGAGGGTGAGTGAGGGTGAGGGGTTGAGGGTGAGTGAGGGTGAGGGAGGGTGAGGGGTTGAGGGTGGGATTATACAGTCAGTCCCTCGGTCACAAGACCTGCCAGGAGGGCTGTGCTGTGGTAGGTTTATCCTGGACGTGCTGTGCTGCCCTGCCCTGCCCTGCCCCCGGCTGCAAGGGTGCTCCAATGCTGGCCACGCACTTCTCTGTAACGGGTGTCATGTGAGCAGGCGTCATCTGACACGGCCTAGCAACCGCGCGAGCCCAGCGTGGAGACCGCAAACACCAGAGCCTGCTATCGGCGCAGGAGCAACTCGCTGCAAGGGCGCCTCGCCCTGCACCACCTCTGGGATACACGGCGACCCTGCACTGAAAGGAAGAAATGGATCTTAGGCAGCTCAGCGAGCTTCACTCTGATTGCACTGAACAAAGAAGCGTGCATTTTCCCTCTTTAACCAACATGCCAGAGGCTTCTGCTCACACTACTGCCGAGTAAGGCTAGGAGCAGGGTTTAACACAGTTACATCAGAAAAATCTTCGGGTGACGCATTACCAGCTCGTTCAAATATATATAACATTAAAGCAGTGACTTCTCAAGACACGTGACACAGAACCACAGAGCGTACCCGAGGCGAAAACATGGGAGCTGTACACAAAACCTCTCCCAATAATTGTAATGAAAATAAAAAAAATCAATAAAAAAAAAAAAACAGTAAGTACAATAACTGTTGCTATTTTTCTAAAGTATTGGAATGGCGAGTAACCTTGTCATCCGCAAATAAAACAGCAAATGTTGTTTTAATTATTTTATTTTCCGGTCTTTCCAAGTCTGTGTAAGAGGAATGGCGGTGTAAGGAAACTCGTGCAACCGTGGCGATCACCAACTCAGCCTGAATCTAGGTGCACTGGGAAAACTGTGAGTAAATGGGTGAACTGTTAAGAAATACAGCGATGCAATGTTAAGGGGAACTGCGAGGCAAGGCGGAGGTAGAGCTTGTATCTTTACTGAGGACTATTCCCGTTTGTGACATTTCATCGCGAGGTGAAAAAGACAGCTGGTGTCAACAAATTAACTTTTGTCAACTATAAAACAAGCCTTTCACCGTAACACGGCGGGCAGGGGAGGGGGCGGAGAGGGAGAGGAGAAATGCGACACGGAGGGAGGGGGAGGGGGAGGGGGCGGAGCGGGGAGGGGGCGGAGAGGGGAGAGGTGCGACACGACGGAAGGAAGAGAGGGGAGGGGGAGGAGAAAGAGAAATGCGACACGGCGGGAGGGGGCCTAAAGTATTGGAATGGCGAGTAACCTTGTCATCCGCAAATAAAACAGCAAATGTTGTTTTAATTATTTTATTTTTCGGTCTTTCCAAGTCTGTGTAAGAGGAATGGCGGTGTAAGGAAACTCGTGCAACCGTGGCGATCACCAACTCAGCCTGAATCTAGGTGCACTGGGAAAACTGTGAGTAAATGGGTGAACTGTTAAGAAATACAGCGATGCAATGGCGGGGGAGGGCGGGTTTGGAATGACGAGCTCGCGAGGCGGTGTTGGCGGGGAGGGGGCGGAGCGGGGGAGAGGGTGTGTGTGAAACGAGACGGAGGGGAGAGAGGGGAGGGGGAGGAGAAAGAGAAATGCGACACGGCGGGAGGGGGCGGAGCGGGGGAGAGGGTGTGTGTGTGTTGTTAGGAGACGGACGTGCACGCGCACGCGCTTTTAAGGTCAATGCGCATGCGCATAAGCTCAATGCGCATGCGCATTGACCTTAAAAGTCACGGGCACTGCAAGGAATCGCCACGATTCCTTGCAGTTAGATAAAGAGTGGATGAGCCCCTATAGTCTCGCTTGCTCGATGCGCATGCGCATCGACAGGCGAGACCTAAAAAGAATTGGGTTGATATTGGGGACGGTACGTGTCCTGGTAGCCGTAGGATCCACTAGTGCCTGCTTGATCAGAATCCTCACCAGAACTATAGGATGAGTCTGAGAATGTGGTAAAACGACCTCTTGACCTGCCGCCTCTATAGCCGCGATTCATAAAACGGCCCTGTTGGTCCTGTCGATAATAATCGTCGGATAGGTAAGGGTACGTTTTCTTTTTATCATAGAATTTTAAGTCTTTGGCTAATTTTTCAAGCTTTTTCTTGATGGTGGTAGTCTCAAAGTCCTGTAGTGTGGCTACAAGTTTGGATAGAGCCTCTTTTGAATTGGTTAGGGTGTTGTCACCGGAGATAGTTGCTTTCAATTCCGCTATCTGTTTGGTAAGGGCCAAAACCTGTTCTGCCGCAGTCTCAATCCCCAGCACCATCCAATGTCGCGAACAATTGTTCGCGACAAAGCTAAAACCTTCCCGGAATTTAGGGATATCTACAAAGATGGCGGGTTCTACCTTTACTTGCAAACCTACAGGTATGATATTGGATTGTAGGCACTGTGCAAGAAAGTGTCCATGCAACTTAGTACGAATTAATTTCTTCTCTAGTCTCTCAAGTTGGGAGATTTTATCATTAAGGGTAATGCCAACTGCCAGAAAATTGTTGGCGGGATCATGTAGTAGTTGATCTATGTAGGCTTCAGTATAGGTGAGTATTTCCTTATCTACCATATTCAAAGAGTCATAGGAAGATAATAGGAAAGGATTATGTTGGGAAAGTTGGGAAAGTTGACAACACGTCAAAACCTCCAAGGGGAGGTAGCGTAACCTCACCGGCCAACGCCGGTACAGATAATGTTACACAGAAAGGGTTAAACCCAGTAAAGTCAAGGGACCTGGGTAGTTGTGAGGTACAAGGGAAAGGGGTCCCAGACAAAGAACCAATACTTGCAATTTAGTGTACTTATTACCCCCGCAGAGCTAGTGGATCATAGTCTGTTTACCTCCTCTATTATATTTTCGGATGGAGGCCCCGCCCCCTTCTCCTCAACCAGGAAGTTTACTTGTTTTGCACGGCGAGGGCACACTAGCGAGACTCGGGTGCCTCATTACATTGACTCCTGCACTAGCGTTTCAGGTGAGCGCTTTTAACTATAGGCTATCTCCTGATTCAGGTCTGTTTAGCTAAGTGTGACGCTGGGCAGCGTCCGATTGACAGTAACTCTGTGTGTTTTCCCCCCACTGCAGGAGGGCTCGTTTGGTTTATTCCACATATTGGTGCAAAACAGATCCCCCCTTCTTTTGAGGTGAGCTGGCCATTTCCAGATGTGTCATTGTGTTTCAATCGCTGTGTGGCAAAACGATTTGTCAATTTTGGCTCACTCCCCGTATTTTAACCTGTTTAACCTCTTTGACTGTAGAGTAACAATACGGAGGTTCTGAAGGAGACTCCCCTAACTACATTGCCTGCTGTACCAGCGGTTCAGGTGAGCGCCTTCAGCTATAGACTATCCCCTGATTCAGGTCTCTTTAGCTAAATGCGACGCTGGGTAATGTCGGACTGATATGAACCCTGTTTTTCCACATTTATTTTCACCTTCTGCAGGAGGGCTCGAATGGTGTAAATCAGATCCCCCCTTCATTGAGGTGAGCTGGCTATGTTCAGATGCGCCAATGTTTTCAAGCTCTGTGTAGCAAAACGTTTTGTCAATCTCTGACTCCCTCATCGTATTTTAACCTCTTTAACTTTAGAGTAACAACACAGAGGTTCTGACGAAGACTGCCCTGTGTTTTCATTTTGACGCAGGCGATAGTGGCATTTTTGATTCATTTGTCCCTTCATCTTTGTGGAGGTATGTTTCAACCATGATAAGCGGTAATTTCACATGTGAATTAGTTTCATTAACGACTCTTGCACACCTAAATACTGTCACGTTCTTTTTAGAAAATAGGTTTGCGACCCTGAGAGCAAGTATATCGATTTTTCCTTGTGCCTGCTGCCTCCAAAAACCACCTGAGGTACCATTACTACAACTTCAATAGGAGATATATGATGAATATCATTTGCCCTGTATTTAATAAGAAACATTGTCCTGATTATATAGAAGCACATGTGTGTTTTTAATAACTGTGATAGGGATTCACACAAATAGAAGTATATTGCCGATAGTATCTTATGATGTATGGAATACGTTGATTTCAGTTTCCAATCATACTTCATATTAGGTTACATCAGAAACACGCCAAGATCCCTGCCTCCTGAGAGTTTTCAATAGCACTCACAAGCACCTGTGAGGTATGTCCCCTTTAAATGCGCACCACGAATAGGTTGTTAATCGGTATGTTGTCGGTTTTCAGCAGTCATCCAGTAGACCAATTTTTGACCATGACCTTTTTGTAATTTCCACATAGGAACTAATTACAAGGCCCATAAAAACTAAGGATCAACAACCTTTCTTTCCTGTGCGATAGGTGAGTTTACACTGTACCCCGATGACTTTGGAGGCTATCCTCAACACATGTTTGTATCACGGACCATGTTCTGTGGATATACGACAACACATTTTTTAATTAACCGCCTCCCTTGTATGTACTAACAAGGTTGGTGTGTACCAATCAATTAATTGATTTTTTAATTACGTTTCAGGAGGTTGCCCACCCACAACCATTCTGTCCTGAAGAAGACCCTTTTTGTAAGGACTACTATCCTACGCAACTTTTTGGGTCGAAACGTAGACCGTACAAACTTCACCAACTCCTACCCCCAAGCTAGACCAAAGCAGCTGAAGGAGAGTTAGGTGGTCTACATCATTGGATTTCTGGACTCTATACGAGCATGATATTGTGGCCCTTGGTTCAAGGCACCACATGAATATTATATGTTGGAGTTATGATTAATATCTGTCACGAATGACTCTGACTATTCCCCTTAATCCCACTTTACCTTTGACACTTTCCTTCACTTCACTTCCCTCCCCTGTTGTGTATGTGGGCACATATATAATAAGTTTGTTGATTTGTTGATGAAACATAACAAATGAAAGGTAATAATGCAATTTTGAAATAAATCTTTTTGCATTGAATAATTTGTCTTTTTTGAAATAAGTACACTAAATTGCAAGTATTGGTTCTTTGTCTGGGACCCCTTTCTCTTGTACCTCTAAATAATGGTGGCTGAACGGTGGAGCGGCCCGCAACGGCGGGTCCGCTCAGGATGCCCCCCATGCACTGTCAGGGGGGCCTTGATGGCACCGTTACCAGGGAGGAAGCACCCATTCACCGGTTCTCTCGGGGAGGCGTCTCTGCAGCGTCCTCCGGGTAAGCTCTGCTGCTCCCTGCGCCGGCGGGACTTGGGGGAGCCCCGCCTCTCGTCTGGGATACCGGGGCTCCCAACAGCTCAGTGTCGATCCATTGCGCGGCCGGCTTTCTCTTCTGCGGGACTTCCTCCGGCGTCTCCTCTCTTGCGGGGCTTCCCTTCCTTTCTGGAAGCCACGCCCATGAAGACGTCACTGGACTTGCTTTCCGGGTCGCGCTAGGCAGCGGCCCAGAGGGGGTTCCTCTTGCAGCTCGGGACGCGGCGGTGAGTCACGGGGTGGGCACCCGTGCAAGTCGAATCACAAATTCTGGGCAAAGTCGCGGGGTAAGCACCCACACAGGTTAAAAATGAAAGTCCGGAAGCGGCCATGATGCGGGGTGGGCACCTGCAAGGAAATCAAGGAGGGGGGATCCCTAGACAGGGGGAATCCCTCAGCGGCACATAGTCCTGCGCTGCAGGGAGAGGACACAGTGCTCCCCAGAGAGAAACATAAAGCACTCACAGGGCGCTGGGGGGTAGCACAAAGTCCTCCAGGATAATAAAGGAGGCCAAAGTCTTTACAAGGTCCTGGGAATAATCAAGGCAAAGCAAAAAGGTTTCCAGGACAAGGGAAGGTCCCCCAGTCAGAAGTCCCCCAAGGCATCCAGGGGCTGGGCAGAGCCCAGGGAGGCAAGCCTTCCCCTGAGCTCCAGCAGCAGCACAACCCCGGTAGTTTCAAGTCCGCAAACAAGAACATTTACTGGGGGTTACAGCCCCTCTTTTATACACAGAAATCCTTTGTTGTCAAAGGTGCAGGCAAGGGGCGAACCAGATGCAACTGGTTCCTGAGCACTTTGTTCTGCTCAGCCCCTCTCCCTATTCACAGGACAGGCCAGGGACATCAGACACATCACAGGGGGGAGCCAGCATTGTGGAGGGAAGGCCCAGCCCTATTCAGGTCCCAGGTGCACTCCTCCCTCCCATCAACATGCAGATCTCTCCATTCACCACCGGGGCAGACCCATCCTGACTCCTGGAGCCAGGCACACCAGCCAGCTTCAGCCAATCACAAGCCAGACAGTCTATTCACATTCACTGCACAGACATGCCAACTTCTAGAAGTGGCACTTCTACACTAGACACAATAAATCTGCACACATCATCGCGTAGCATTTAATCTCACGAGTTCGCACATACCAAACTCGACCCTGAACTCCCCACACATCAGGAACTACCATGGACACACATATTCCCCATGCATTCCTATAGGAGGACAGGCCAATCTCACCACACACACTCAGAGAGCGCATGCATTTTGCACTGGGCCACAGTGCTAAAGTGCGCAGAGACCAGGAATCACTACCACCATGCCAGAGGCTAAAGGCAAAAAGTTTAGGGGTGAATCTGCCCAAAAGGCCCAAGTCCAACAGTGACTAACATCAACACAAGCATTTATAGGTCCATCAACTCTTCATTTGCAGTGGCCATAAATGCAATAAATTGGTAATCACATATGCTAGAGTTACAAGTAGATCTGCGACAATCTCATGCCTTTCCCATTTCAACAGCAGTACAAGTCAGGGATTTTCTATGGGCGACTGTATCAGTTTGTTTTGTATTTGCTTCAAGAAGACAATATTGTAGCAGTGGCGGCTCCTCCGCTATGGCAGACGGGCGCCTGCTCACTGCTTTTAAGCACTGTCAAGTAGAAACATAAAATGATAACTTAGAGTAATTATGATTTTAATGCTTTGTGTCCTGCTGCTTTGTGGGCGGGCGGGTGGGCGGGGCTGCTCTGCTCTCAGAGAAGGGGAGGAGTGGGTTGCCCACTCCTAAGGCACAATGACTGTTTGGTCGGCCCTCCAGGGCCACCCAAACCAGTCATGCGTACTTACCCCGTTCTCCATGCAGGCTGCATTACAGCCTGCATGGAGAACATTCCCAGCCCTCCAGCCCCTCGCTGAGTGCCATGTTGTGATTGGCTTAGAGGAGGGTGCCTGGCTGCCTGCTTCCTGTCCCTGGAGTCGGAGGCAGGAGAGCAGAGGCAGAGATACGGGACCGGGCCATAAGGTAAGTTAAAAAAGTTTTGCCCCCACCGTGTGACACCCAACCACCGCCCTCCCCTCTCAACGACACCACCATCCTGCACCTGCGAGCCATTCCGACCGCCACTGTATTGTACAGTACATTTGCAGCTGTTTTTCTGTGTTAGACAACAGTACTGGGTGGTAGGAGTATCATTTGAGTTTATGTGAATAAAGTTGGGTGTTTAAACTGTCACCTTTGAAACCAAAACACAAAATTTAGACTATAATTCCAATTGCGTTCGTCAATTTTAGTTGAAAGATACAGTAACCAGTCGCAGATCACTGTGGATCTGTAACTAATGCAAATCTGTGTTTTTTGTTTCTAACAGGATGAACTGTGGAGGATCCAGGAAAAACTAGAGTGTTTCTTTGGCTCTTTGGTTGGATCTAATGTGTACATTACCCCTCAGGAGTCTCAAGGATTGCCCCCTCATTATGATGATGTTGAGGTAAGTGAATATTTGCTAACTAGAATTGGACTGGCAATTGTAATAGCACCAACTGTTGGTAAGATAGCTCAGTTTGCCAGTACCCCTGCCTGACCGAGCAGTGCATGAGCGCAACATTATAGTTTCCTTGTCCAAGAGATTTGCAAGGAGAGGATCTGGTGATGCTCCATTTTTAACTTTGGGTTTTAACAGTGAAGCAGTCAAACAGAGCTCTTGCTAACAATATACATAGATTTAGCTTTCGGTGCACCACTTTCAACCATTGGTGTTCAATGACCTACCTCTTCCAGCCGTTAACTTGAGACTTTGTGGAGCCCTTTGTCAGTACATTTTGACTCATTCCAGTGGACTATTTATCTCTCACCTAATGCTATTGGCTGTTGGGGTGTATTCTTCCACTTCCACTTTACTGATGACATTGAATTGCATTTAGGACTACTTTTCAGCTATACCGCTATTTTCCCCTCCTGCTGGTTTCCTGTTGCCTGCCTCGCTCTAATGTGCTAATGCTTTGTTCATAGGGACATTAAACCAAGACCTGTTGACTTTGCCAGTGCTTATTATATTTATGAATGATATGGTGATAATTGCACACGCCACACAGTCCCGTATAAAGCTCTCTGGCACCCTTTACAGTTTTGCAATACCTGTAATGTGTCTATAAATATTTGCAAAATACAGGTCATTTGTCATTTATGATGTTCCCTCTTGCAGATTGAGAATTTTCAATTGTGACACAATGTGAATATTTAGAGGAGAGAGAAAGAGAAAATGAATTCACTTACGTTTTATCTTGAAGTTTGAAGTAATTAATGACCAGCAGTGAGGCGTTGGGGGAAAATTCGACTCCCAACTTGCAGAAGTCCTATTGTGCCCCCCAGGCACGCTTTGCCTCAAATGGTTTCCCCTTTCCCCTAGCATTTTTTTTTTGTAACTTGTTTTTATTGACATTTTGCATTGACAATAGCTTATTGTATCAGATAACAGTCGCATATAAGACAACTACTAGTATGCGTCTTGAAGCGCATTCGCACTCATGCCATTACTAGTCAAGTATCCAGTCACCCTGGAAGTCTTCCGATGAGAACATGCTGAATATAACTGGGGATGGGGTAGTCATGGGATGCAGGGTACAAAGAGCGAATGTGATCGAAAGGTGGCCTGTACTCCTATAACAATGAAGTATAGCAGGGTATCAAGGGTGTAGGAGGGGACCCATAATCAGCCTAGAGACAAAAGGGCGGTTTATCCTGAAGGCGCTTGGTGAGGTGGTGCTGTCAGTTAGCTGTGGGCGTGACCTGCGGTGGGGACTCGTCATTTGTGTCTGTGATTTGTCCCTGTGGTAGTGTGAGTTGCGATGTGCCGGGAACCCCCCCCAGGTCGTCTTGGGCCGGTGGTTGCCTAAATTGTTGTAGTAAGGTATCCCAATCCATTGATATGGGTTGTTTACGTATCCCTTTCACTTCTTCTTCACTTAACGCTTCTTCCTCCGCAAGTGTCCATTTCTTCAATGCACCTACCCATGCCTCGAACGGGGGGGGGCTGCAGGGGACTGCCCGTGCATGGCTATGTTTAGTTTTGCCAATGAGGTAGCTAGGGAGGCGAACCTGAGGAGTACCTTGTGTTGTTTCTTCCTCTGATAGAGACCCAGTGCACAGACGTCCCATGTATCTAAGAACGTGAGCCCAGTGAGATTTCTGATGGATTCATGTACGTGTTGCCAATAGGAATGTAGAGTAGGGCAGCTCCAGAACATGTGTTGGAAATCCGCCGCATGCAGTTGATATCTGGGACACGAGAACTGGGTTTCGGGATAAAAGCTTTGGAGACGTGCCGGCGTCAAGTAAGCCCTGTGTAGGACATAGAATTGTATATTTTTAAAACGCGCATTTCGGGACTCCTTCTTGGGGTATTCGAGAGCCCTTTCCCATTCCTTCTAGTGTAAAGAGCGTCCTAGTTCCCCTTTCCAAGTAGCTCTGAGAGCCGCTAATGGCACGTTTCTGAGTTCCCTAATACCTTTGTAGAGCCATGTGACCAGGTGTCGCCCCACTCCCATATGTAAAATTGTGTGTATGACTGGATGTGTAGGTGGTTCCCCTGTCGAGAGGTCGCAGTGTGGACGATAGTTTGCAAAGAGCTGGCGATGGAGTAGGAACTGGCCCGCAGGGAGATCATACTCTTCCGTCAACCGTTGGAATGGTCTGAGCTGGCCATCCTCAAATAGTGACTCCGCCTCAGTGACGCCACAGTCCGTCCATGTTCGTAACATGTGAGACGTGCAATACTGATCCTGCATGGGCCACCCGGCCAGAGGGAGGAGGGGGGAGTATGGGGCCCTTCCGGGCGACATACGGTGTACTCTTAGCATGCACTTGCGTGCGACAGTGATATGTAGGGATAAGTACGTCTAGGTTTGGTGCCTGGTATAAGTAGCCGGCAGATTTCTGGGATGGGCACTGGACAGTTTTCAGCATGCGTCTCCCCCAGTTGTCTGCCCGCTGTCCAGTAGTAAAGCCACTGAAGTTGGGCGGCCAAGAAATATGATTCGAAAGCAGGGGCGGCGAGTCCTCCCTGTGTGGTTGGTAGTTGCAGCTTTGCCAGTGCTATCCTATGCCTGCTTGTCCCCCAGATCAGCGAGCTAAGGAGTACATCTAGATCCTTGAAGAATGCTCTGGGCGGAATGATTGGCAGGTTTGTGAAGTAGTATAGCAGCCTCTGGACCATGATCATCTTGGCGATAGCCACTCGACCAATTGGGGCTAGAGGGAGATTCTTCCAGAATCCCACAGAGGCTCTGATGCCGGCTAGTGCTTTGCGGTGATTACCATCATAAATATCCGTCGGGTGTGATAGAGACAAACCCCTAGGTAGCGAGGGGCCTCTGTGCTCCAGGCAATGGTTTGATCGCCTAGTCTGACGACACATGGGGGAGAGTGTGGGTGCAGCGGGTATACTGTGGGTTTCTCCCAGTTGACTTTCAACCCGGAGACTCCTGCAAACTCCGTCAATGTGGTCCAGATGGCTGCTAAATCAGCAGTGATGTCTTTGATGTAGATGAGGAGACACTATGTGTGGTGTTCGCTATGGGAATGCCCCTCTGTTCCCTTTCCCGCTGTAGTCGTATGGCCAGTGGTTCCACCGCGAGGGCGAAGAGCAGAGGTGAGAGCGGGCATCCCTGCCTCGTGCCCCGTTGCACTGCAAATTCAGGTGAGATGCAGCTTCCTATACGTACCCGTTAAGTGAGTTTGGTGTATAAGAGTCGGTGTACGCCAAAAGCGTTGGGCCAAAGCCAAGTCGTCGTAGTGCCGAGAAAAGGTAGCGCCATGTGAGGGTATCGAAAGCCTTTTCAAGGTCCAGGATGAGACAATCTGCTCTGGGGTAGGGGTCCCCAATTTGATCTTGGACATGGAACAGCCTGCGTATGTTCTGAGAACTGTTCCTGCCCGGGACGAAACCACATTGGTCGGGATGTACTAGCGGCCGTATAATTTGGGTGTATCTATCCGCCAATTTCTTCCAGAGGATCTTGCAGTCGGTAGAGAGGAGCGTGATGGGGCGATACGAGGCCATCAATTGTGGGTGACGGTTGGGTTTCAGGAAGGTCACGATGACCGATTCCCGGAGGGATTTCGGCAATTCCCCAGCCTCGAGTGCAGCGGTGTACATTGCTGCCAGCCTGGGGACCAATAAGGGGGAGATTGTCTTATAATATTCCAGGGGGAGTCCGTCCAGTCCCAGCGCTTTGTTGCGGGCTAATGTGCGCAGGGCCTGAGAGATGTCTGCGGGTTGTATCCTTGTATCTAGTGCCTTCTGATCATTCCTCGTGATTTCAGGAATCACCAGGGAAGCAAGGAAGCAATCTATTCTGTCCTGCTCAACGGGGGTTGGGTGACTGTATACCGCCAAGTAATGTTGGTGAAATGCCAAAAGGATCTGATCCTGGGATCGCACTAGGTTAACGCGGGGGTCTATCACCTCAGTAATAGGCTTCATTTCGCTATTCTGTTTTGCTAACCATGGCAAAAGGGTACCCGTTTTGTCGCGTTCCTTATGCATGCGGGTTGCATATGTCCTAAAGTTGTAGCTCTGGAGATCAACGTAGGCTGTCATGTACTCCGTTCTGGCTTTGGCTATCTGTATTGTGGTTCTGAAAATTCCGGGCCCTGCTATAATATGGTACCGAGGCCCAACACTCGTGACACAAAATGTCATCGTACCCTGACGAATTTGGTATCGGCAGACCGGTAATGATTAGGACATTATCCCTATGCATTTGCGTCATGATTGAGTGATGCTAACACCCTTAAAACATGGTTTCCGTTTTAACCCTTGGGTTCCATTTTGTGAACGGCATCCATCTTGTGGCTTGCCCTCATATAGTCAATTGATTAAGGACGAGTTTGATCCAAAAGGACACGTCCACCTTAGCTGACTTCCCCATGACCCGGCCCGACATGACTTCCCCATGACATGACCCGAGCTGACTCCACTGCCTCCAGCTGAACCTGTTCGGACAGTTCCTCGCCCAGTGGCCGAGTAAGATAGCATCAAGGCACAACATGCCATAAACCATTCACTACATACAAACCATGTTGTCCACACACATACACCTGTCCATGTTCCTTGTTTATGGCCGGTTTTACGATGAGGAGGTGCATGATTTTATTGGTGTTTCATCGATATCTGATGGTAGTTCTGGGCCGGGCCATCTATCACAAACTGGACATCGAAATTGTAGGCTGGACATCGTGACTTTGCTTTTCCTTTGTTGTACAAATATGTATATGGTTGCATCATAAAACAAGGAATTCTTGCCTGAAGTGTAATATTGTGTATAAAAGGAGAAGGCTGGTTCTGTAAAAACGAACAGTCTCCTGAGAACTTACATCCCGTGCTGTTGTACTTCTAGGACGCTTGTTACTTGGTTGCAGCCAATAAAACTCGATCTCTGACTTCACCTAGAAGACTCTGTGTTTCTGTGGTCCGGAACAGGGAGAACTCCGAGGTCTTCGGGTGTTATCCCCTGGCACCATCGGGTTCCTAAAAACCCGGCACCTCAGTTGGCGCCCAACTCGGGGCGTTATCAAGCGGTGACGGTCCAAGCCAGATGTTCGTGAGGAGCTTTGTGTGAAAATTTCAGAGGACGGCCAGCCACTTCAGCGACCCCTGTATGTCGACGTGGTTCCGAAGGTCCTTGCTGCGAGGTTCCCCGCGTCCCGACGGCTACGAAGGACTGCTGCCCTGACTATCGCCCTGTTTTGGACCCAGTGATCCTTGGTAGAGCGAAACAATAGACGAGTCTTCTTGTGACGTCATCGATCATCAATACTTCAGTTAAGTATAAGTGGAGCGTCTCCCAGTCCTTAGTTTGGTTCTTAGTTTTGGTATCCTTGAGATACACCTTGTTTGGAACTTGCAAGCGTCAAAACCAAGGGATTCGTGTATTCACGAAAATATCATATTCGATAATCCTTTGAAGTTTGAAGCTAGACTAGTGAGCGAAGATGCCTGGTCTCAGCAGACTTGGAAACTTGTTTTGTCTTGGTTGTAGTAAGGACTCCCGATTAGAGGATTCATTTCCGGTTCCTCCGATTGGAACTCGAACATATGAGCTCTATATAAAGCATGGAGTAGGTCCTATCACATATAATGAAATGTGGATAAAATACACCAGAAAGGATGGTGTTTTAAAATGGCCCCAATATGGTAGCTTTGACACGGAAATCTTAGATAATCTTGAGGTCAAACTTTTTAAGAAGAAAGCCCGGCCGGCGATGTTTGACTCTTTTCGCCTATGGCGCAAAGAAGCCAAACAGAAAGAAATTAAATTAGCAAAGAAAAATAAAAGAGGTATGTATATGGTACAAGCTGCCATTGCATACAGGGACAATGAGGAAGAGCAAGAAAGTGAACAAATGCTCAGAAGCAAGAAGTTAGCAATAGATAAATGCTACCCAATGTTGCCACATAAAGGACAAGGTTCAAAAGAGACATCAGAGAAGGATCCATTAATGTCCCACTTATTGAGTTCACCACCCCCATATGCACTAGATGCTACTGCACCCCCGAAGCGCTTTGTTATACCGCGCCCCGGTGCACGAAATGCAGTTCTTACTCAAGCACCAGCTCCTCTTCAGCTGGTTCCTACTTCTCCGGCGCAGCCCTCTCAAGGGCCGCCGCCTTTGCTACATACTCCATCTACTGTTTCTGCGACTTTGCCTACTGCTCCAACTGTTTATCATGATACTACTTCTGCCACTGCCTCGACTTCTTCTGCCACTGCCTCGACTTCCTCTTTACATCAGCCTGTCTTTTCTGGCACGTCTGCCTCTCCGCAAGCGTCTCCTTCTGTTCGACAGAGAGTGGCAAGTACTGTCACTGGTCTGTTCTCACCTTTCTTTGGATCGCCTAAGACGACCCCTAAAACAGGACGTAGACAATTGCGTAGTCAACTGCCTGATTATCAGGAAAGAGAAGTACTGAATGAGTTAGCACGTAAATGGGTTACTGATACTGTAAAGTATGATGTTCAGTCTGTTATGAAAGTTTTCCGTCAATGGGACTCACCCACTCAGAGATATGTATTCGAAGAGATGTGTGTATATCTTTGCGAAGATTTGGAGACGAATGATCCAAAACGCAAAATGAAGGAATTATTCTGTATGCGTTTCAAGTTCTATGAAGGAATGATTGTAGGTGCCGATATTGAACGAGCAATAGATTTGTTGTTATCTTATAGGAGTAAGGGAAACGTCTCTAGATCACTGTATGAGGATGACATGTTAGGTAGGAAAAAGGCGCGACAGTACCCCATGAGAGAAGTTCCTCCAGTTTGGAGGGAAGGTGATGCGAATGCGAATCCAGCAATTCTGCCACATTTCCAGCGTGTCTGGGTACATGTACCCTGGAAAAGATCCGAAGTTTTAGCACTCAAGCAGACATTGCCTGATCCCCGTAAAAATCCAGCAGGGTATTATAAGGAGTTATCACAGACTGCCAGCTCATGTATAATGAATTTAGCGGATGTAGACATGTTGTTTGGGAATGTTGTTCCACAGCCCTTATGGAGTAAGATTCGTCATACAGATCATGACCAAGAATTAGGTGACACGTGGGCTAATATTACTGCTGCTGATGCTAGACAAGTTGGTGGCTCTAAGACTGAGCCTTTGGTAGCTGAACTTCCTGGTAGAATTATCACATATATGAAGACTTTAATGCCTGAATTACGTGTGAATTGAGACAAGTTGTCTGCGTGCAAGCAGAAGAAAGATGAGAATGTGTCTGACTTTTTCACGAGATTTAAGGAGACTTTCGTCGACCATAGTGGTCAGGATATGGCTACCGAAGGTGGCCAAAGATTGTTTGTAGACAAATTCGTACATAATCTGCTTCCTGAACTATGTAATAAATTGAAAGATTCAGAGAGTGCTTGGCCTGTTTCCACGTCAGCGCAGATTTTGGCCACAGCCTAGTACTACGAAAATAGGCGCAAGGACGAGCTAGATAAAGCAGATAAAAAGACTAAAGATTTGAAAACTAAAGTCTTTCTCCAGCAAGCCTATCCGCCTCGCACTACTAGTCAGCCTGATTATCAGCAACCACAGCAGTATTCGAGAAACTCACAAAGAAATGAGTCTTCTCAACAGCGTTTACCGTATGGTCCCAATCAATGTGCATATTGCAAGGAAGAGGGTCATTTCAAGAATAGCTGTCCAGCTTTATTGCGACGTTTAAATGGTGTCTCTGGTGCAAGAGGTAGAGGTATTCAACAGGCTCCTAGGGGTAGGGGCCGTGGAAATTTCCCCCAGAATACTTCTTCTTTTCCGCCTCAGAATTCTATGAACAGCTTTGACCAACAAAATAATGCGTCTTCTAGGTCAGCTCAGTACTATGCTGATGATTACTATGCAGAAAACGAGAATGAGGGTAACAATTGCTAGGACAGCCATGGACAAAGAGAGGGAGTTGTTTCAGTTCCAGTAGATCAGAATGGACCTTATGTTGAGGTGATTACATCAGGAGTGTCAGAACCTTTTCTGCTGGATACTGGTGCTACAAAAAGTTCAATTATGCACTCAAAACTTCCTGGCGCACCTTTGTCTGGCGAAACGAATGTTTGAGTAGGTTTCTTTGGCGCCCCGGTTAGAAACCCGATTTCTAGTCCTATGCCCCTTTCTGTTGGCCCATATGAATTAGAAGCACCCCTCATTCTTACAACAGGTTGTGGCGAAAATTTGTTAGGTTTGGATTTGTTAAAGAGATTATATGCAACTTTGTACTGTTCTCCTTCGGGAGTACAACTTACACTAGGTAAGAAAGTGATTTCCCCAATGTATTTGTCAAAGGAGAATATTCCAACTGAATTGTCATCTCTTCCAGATATACTTTGGGCTACTGGTTCTAACGACATGGGTCTTTTGGAGATAGCGCCATATGTCATAACATTACGAGCCAATGTTAGGTTGCCACGTATTCCCCAATACAAGATCTCTAGCGAATGTGAGAAGGCATTGTTAGCGATCATTTACGATCTGATTGAGAAAGATGTCATTGACGAGACAACGGGTAACATTTGTAAAAGTCCTATTTTGCCCGTTTTAATGCGTACTGAGCCTTCACAGCCACCTGTGTACAGATTTGTGATTGATCTTAGAGAAGTGAATAAGATTGTTGTGCCACAATTTCCAGTTGTTCCCGATATTACTGCCCTATTGACTATGGTTCCAGCTTCAGCCACTTGGCTCTCGGTGATTGATTTGAAGAACGCTTTCTTCAGCATCCCGATTGCTGAGGAGAGCAGAGATATTTTCGGCTTCAATTTAGCAGGACGAAGCTTCCGCTTCAAACACGCTCCTCAGGGCTACTGTGAAAGTCCATCTATATTCAGTCAAGCTCTGAAATCACAACTTGACACGATTGTTCTACCTGATAGTGCGACTCTTATTCAGTACGTAGACGATTTGCTAGTCGCTGCAGATACTGAAGAGATTTGCAAGGAAGCCACATTGTCGTTGTTGCGTCATTTATGTGACATGAAGCACAAAGTCTCTCTTTCGAAATTGCAATTTTGTCGACAAGAAGTGACCTACTTAGGTCACATCTTATCGAAGGAGGGAAGGAGACTGACCCCAGAGAGAATACAGGCAATTGCAAAATTGGGTGTCCCAAGGACACAGAGAGAAGTGCGTGCTTTCTTGGGCATTACATCATATTGCAGGCAATGGATACCAAATTTCTCATTGTTGGCCAAACCTTTGCTGGCACTAATCTGTAAAGATACACCCAATCCTGTGCCTTGGTCTGAAGATTGTCAGAAGAGTTTTCACGAGTTGCGTGATGCGTTGTGTTCGGCTCCTGTGTTGGGTCACCCCGACTACAGTAAGCCTTTTACATTATACGTCCATGAGAAGGAAGGTTGCGCATTATCAGTCCAGACACAATCCTTCGGGGACAAACAGCGTCCATGTGCTTATTTTTCCGCGACTCTAGATCCCGTAGCTAAGGCATTACCAAGTTGCTTGAGGGCCACTGCTGCAGCAGCTGTCTGTATTCGACAGTCTGCTGGATTGGTAATGAATAATACACTGATCGTTATGGTCCCACATGCAGTAGATATGTTGCTAAACAGAACGAGGACACAACACTTAACTAGTGCTCGACTGTCAAGTTATGAGCTGACACTGTTAGCGAGTCACATACACATAAAGAGGTGCGATACACTCAACCCAGCCACGTTATTGCCCATTCCAGCAGAGACAGATGAGGTCGAAAAACATGATTGCTGTTTTAGGACAGAAGAAGAGACAAAAGGGAGAGTAGACTTGCAGGACACTCCCCTTCCTGAATGTAATGATACTTTATGGGTTGATGGTTCATGTTTCAAGTTGCCAAATGGTTATACTACTGCAGCATATGCGGTGACAACATTGCACACGATTGTAGAAACTGCACGTATCCCCCATAATTCTGCGCAAGCAGCAGAGTTAATTGCACTTACAAGAGCGTGTGTGTTGGCAAAAGGAAAACAAGTGAATGTGTACACAGACAGCCAATACGCCTTTGGCGTGGCTCATAGTTTTGGACGATTGTGGCGTGAACGTGGGTTCCTGACATCGCATGGCGCAAAAATACAGCATGGTCAGCTAGTTAACGAGCTTCTCGAGTCACTGACCTTGCCACTACAAGTCGCGATTGTGAAATGCAGTGCACGCAGAAAGATTCAAGATGATGTTGGTCGTGGGAATGCATTTGCAGACGAAGTTGCGAAAGAGACTGCAAGGAACACAATGAGTCGAATGTATGTTGTAGGTCCTGCGAGATGGATTACTGATGTGGGTATGTGTGAGGACACTATTCAAAGTGTGAAGTCGATACAGTCCGAGGCCACTGAGAAAGAGGTGAATGAATGGAGAGAAAGCAAGGGTAGATTGGATGCGGATGGTTGTTGGGTCGAATTGTCAAAGCATCAAAGATGGCTGTTACCCGACGCGTATGTACTTGCAGTGGTGACAATGGCTCATGGGATGGCTCACATCAGTGCGAAAGGAATCTGTAAGTTGTTGGCCCCAGTATGGCAGAATAGTGGCATCCCAAAATGTGCAGAGAACTTGGTCAAGAACTGTATGGTGTGTCTGAAGTACAATCCTGGTAGGGGAACTCCAACTCCGGCTGGTCATTTTGCGCCTCCAACGTATCCGTTCGAGGTTTTGCAGCTCGATTTCATCCACATGGAGAGGTGCAACAATCTGAAATACGTGCTTGTTGTCGTTTGCGCCTTCTCCAGGTGGGTGGAAGCGTATCCCCTTAAGGACAATACTGCCTTGTCCACAGCCAAAGCCCTTGTCAAGGAATTCTACCCCAGATTCGGTATGCCTAGAATTGTCTGGAGTGATAATGGAAGTGAATTCGTGGGACGAGTGATGAAGAGAGTGTGTGAATGTCTAGGTATACACCAGAAGTTCCGCGCTGTAAATCACCCCCAATCAGCCGGATTAGTAAAGTGCTACAACGGCACGTTAAAGCTGAAATTGGCCAAGATCCAAGCCAGCACAGGTCTTAAATGGCCTGACGCCCTGCCTTTAGCACTCCTGTCCACCAGAATGACTGTCCATTCCAGACTAGGACTTAGCCCTCACGAGATCGTGTTTGGCCGCCCAGCCAACATCTGGGGCGTACCAAGGCCCAAGAAACTCAGTGAGATAGAGCACCCTGTACTGCTTGACTATTTGCACGAATTGACAACTAAATTGCGTGTCACACAGCTCCTCTCCGCCAGCGTCTGATGATCCAGGCCACGCCATTGAACCTGGTTCCTGGGTCCTAGTGCGGAACTTCAGGCGAACCAAGAACGAGGAGGCTCGTTGGACCGGACCCTTTCAAGTCCTACTGACTACCCGCTCTGCAGTACGTGTCCACGGCAAGAGACATTGGGTGCACGGCGCCCATTGCAAACGGGTCCCGCTGCCCCTTCCATATGACAGATGGGTCCAGGAGGGAATTGCAGACTCAGAAACTGAATCCGTACCTCGTTTCGTGCCCTTCAGTGATGCACGTTTGAAAGGAACTGATACAGAAAAGAAGAGTGATCATATTCTGCAAGGATTTGTGCCACCGTCAATGCAGTTGGACACTACAGAACTTGAAATTTTGTTTGAAGACAACACCGTACCTGGGAAACAACGGTATAATCTGAGGCCAAGAAAAACGGACTAATAAAAGTAAACTAATAAGGTTTTCTTTCCACCAAAATCTATTTTTGATTTTGCAGCTCTCTCGCCCAGGGAACTTGCTCATTTTTGATTTTCGAACCGCCATCCGGTTCTGCTGCTAGGGTCGCGGTTGACAGTCTAGGGAGTGCAGCTGGAGACGCTTAGGTTGACGGTTCTGGTTGGTCTAAGGGAATTACCCTGGACTGAACAGAAGCACTCTTTAGCAGAATCAATCTCCCACCGCGGGCAGCAACAAGAGGATGGAGTTTCCAAGGGTAGAGAGACCTGCTAGATCTACGAGCTTTGAAAAGAAAATATGCACTGTAATGGCAAGAAAATGATTTTTAGTAATATGCATTTTAATGTTATGTAGCATAATGATGTTTTTGGTGGGCTATGCTCTGTTCATTTTTCGAGTTCCGTTTATACACAACACTCAGCCAACACCTCCTCCTACTATTTCCCCGCATTCTTTTCACCCTCTACCCGAACATGAGTCTGCCAGAAGATTAGAATTTGTAAATAACTCATTCGTCCAACTCCTACACCAGCACCAATCTGTAATGAACACCACGAACTGTTGGATATGTGGACTTATGCCACACACCACAGATAAGGGTATTCCATATTTTGTCCTGCTTTTTGGCTACCATGGTTCTCTGTGGGCATTCCGAGCAATGTTCCTGTTTGCCCTCGAACCATATGTTCCGGTGAAAAACTCAAGCAACAAGGCACTAGTTGCGGGAATTAGAAATATGAGTAGGAATGTCGACACATACAAAACGATTCCCAGAGATGAATTGATGACTTACAGCAGATGGAATATAACACAATATGGAATTTCCTTGTCTGAGAGTCTGAAAGCAAAGAAATCCTCCCCAGTCTGGATAGTGCCCCACCAAGGTCACTTATGTCTGCAGGGAAATGGCAAAAACCCTGGAGCTCAGTTGGGGAAGAGTGTCTGCACTAAGACTTACGTTTTCTCGTCCCAGACCTCCCCTTCATTGCTAGCAGCTAAGGGCACTTACTTCGTCTGCCACGATAGAGCGTATACATGGTTGCCCCCTGACTTCTCGGGCACATGTTTTATCTCGTTTCTGCTGCCACCCACCTACACGGCCGAGGCAGATTACCATCGGACAAGAACAGTTAGGGGTGTCGTGAGTAAAGACGACACTGCGGGTCAAGAGTTTGGAGACTTCGCAAAGGGTTTTCTGCCGTTTTGGGGGCCTATGGTGAACAGCAGGAACATTCGCCAATTGACGAGGGTAGTTGAATCCGCCGTGACCGAAACGGCCGGTGCCCTTAGTAACTTGACTGCTGAGCTCCAGTCGGACCGACTTATGACTCTTCAAAATAGGGTTGCCCTAGATGTCATACTTGCAGACCGTGGCGGGGTATGCAGAGTGATCCAATCCAGTTGCTGCATTTTCATCCCTGATAATGCTCCGACAGTGTACCAGGCCATCTCCAAACTGCACAAGATCTCTGATTCCATTCATGTGGACAAAGGGGACTGGTCCTTGCTAGGATGGTTCTGGGAACTGATATCTGCCTGGGGATGGAAAATTCTGATATTCATTGGGATGATCTTAGCCATTCTGTTCCTGTTCTGCCTGTTTGTGCAGTGCGCTCCTGCAATATGTGGCCTCTGTGCTACATCATGTGTGAGGAAGCCTGTGTCAAGGGACGAAATTGAGTAACAGGATGATGCTACAGCAGCATCTCCGTGACTTCGTGAATACAGATTTGGACTCAGATTAGCATGAGTTATTGCCTATATAAGGGCAAAAGGAGGGTCTGTGGTTCTGAAAATTCCGGGCCCTGCTATAATATGGTACCGAGGCCCAACACTCGTGTCACAAAATGTCATCGTACCCTGACGAATTTGGTATTGGCAGACCGGTAATGATTAGGACATTATCCCTATGCATTTGCGTCATGATTGAGTGATGCTAACACCCTTAAAACATGGTTTCCGTTTCGAACCCTCGGGTTCCATTTTGTGAACGGCATCCATCTTGTGGCTTGCCCTCATATAGTCAATTGATTAAGGCCGAGTTTGATCCAAAAGGACACGTCCACCTTAGCTGACTTCCCCATGACCCGGCCGAGCTAACTCCACTGCCTCCAGCTGAACCTGTTCGGACAGTTCCTCGCCCAGTGGCCGAGTAAGATAGCATCAAGGCACAACATGCCATAAACCATTCACTACATACAAACCATGTTGTCCACACACATACACCTGTCCATGTTCCTTGTTTATGGCCGGTTTTACGATGAGGAGGTGCCGATTTTATTGGGGTTTCATCGATATCTGATGGTAGTTCTGGGCCGGGCTGGGTCATCTATCACAAACTGGACATCGAAATTGTAGGCTGGCCATCGTGACTTTGCTTTTCCTTTGTTGTACAAATATGTATATGGTTGCATCATAAAACAAGGAATTCTTGCCTGAAGTGTAATATCGTGTATAAAAGGAGAAGGCTGGTTCTGTAAAAACGAACAGTCTCCTGAGAACTTACATCCCGTGCTGTTGTACTTCTAGGACGCTTGTTACTTGGTTGCAGCCAATAAAACTCGATCTCTGACTTCACCTAGAAGACTCTGTGTTTCTGTGGTCTGGAACAGGGAGAACTCAGAGGTCTTCGGGTGTTATCCCCTGGCACCACCGGGTTCCTAAAGACCCGGCACCTCAGTATCGCCACCTCTTCCGAGTGCCCATCCCGTTTAGTAACAGAGGCCAGATGCTGCTCGGCTTTAGTAAGTCCTTTCTCTAGTGTGCGTCTCACTCCAACGGTTTGTGTGATACATTCACCTCTGGCTACCACCTTAAATGTATCCCATTCAATGAGAGTGGAGGATGCCGTTCCTGTGTTGTGCGTGAAATAGTCCTCAATGCTTCGACCCTGATCATGAGTGAAAACTGGGTCTGCTAAGCTATCCCGTGGGAGACGCCACGTGGGGACTGGGGGACGCGGGGGCCTCCAATTTAATTGCAATATGTGTGCATCATGGTCGGAAATGATCCTCCCTAGGTAGTCTGTGTGTTGTACTTTGGGTAGGATAGCGACCGAGCATAGGAATCTATACAGCCGGACCCGAAGGTCATGAGGGATGGAGTGAAATGAGTATAATTTGGTCTGCCGTTGTTGCATTCTCCATGCGTCAGTGAGTGCCCATTGTGTGACCCAGGCTTTGAAGCGCTCTGTTTGTTTCTGCGCGGCTGAATGTGTGGGTGGGGGGTGGGAGCGGTCGAGTGTGATGTCCAATGTGCAATTGTAATCACCTCCCAATATCCACGGTGTGGGGGTAAATTGTGCGAGGGTTCCGGTGAGATGTTCCCAAAACTTGTCCTGGTCTGTGTTCGGGGCGTATATACTGCCCAGTAAAATCGAGTGTCCATCTAGAAGACCTTCTACGAGGGCATACCTGCCTTCCTTATCCACTACTCGTCTAAGTTCCTGGAAGGAGGTCCCCGGGCGAATCCAAACCAATGCTCCCCGTGCGTAGGAGGAGTATGCCGTTGCACAGATAGTAATGCACCATTTGGACTGTAATTTGCCTATTTCAGTGCTGGTGAGGTGTGTCTCCTGCACTCTCTGGGCATTGTGGCGTTTTGCGTAGGAGTATACAGTGTAGCGTTTGCGTGATGTGTGAAGACCTCGGGCGTTAAGTGTTAGGATGCTAATATCCGCATTGCGTGTTACAACAGCCATGTGAGGGTATCGGTGACTGTGTGGGAAGGCTGTATCTGCCGTGGTCTAGTGTCCCGTGGGTCCCTTGCGGTATGAGGGGGGAGTCACCATGCATAGGCTCTGGAAAGTCCGGGTCGAGTACCCTGTTGCATGTGAGTCCAGGCGAGGGTGGAGCGATCTGAAACAGGGGTAGATAACTATGAAGAACAGGGGTCGGGAAACTGTCCCAATACAGGGGACCCATTACCGTCTGCAATGCGACCAAACCCACTCTCCCGAACTGGAGAGTACAATCAAAAGAAGGAGAAAGTCGATGGGGGTGTCAGTACGTGCTGGGCGAGACATATCGCCGATTGGGCATTCGTAGGATCTCATGGCGCCGTCTGGATTGTGTCATCTTATGTTTGTGGCGCAAGTATTCAAGACAGGAGTATAGGTCATACTAGTCGGCCTGACGTGGTTGTGGGATTAGTTCAAGACGGGAACGAAGCTCCTTGTCCATCCATCATGGTATCCGCTGTCTGGGGGGTAACCAGGGGGGTGTACACGTGTCCATTCCAGAGATCGTTCCGTCGCTATCGTCCTCCCCTTCGGAGGTGAAGAGATGTGGAGCTTGATCAATGTCCCCCGACTGCGAGGGGGTCTGTAGGTCAATCACCGCTTGTAGGGCCCCTCGTCTGTCTTTCATTATTTGTTCGAGGTCTGGGGAGTCCTGGGCGCCGGACCGGGGCATGGTTTTGCCCCTCTGTTCTGTGGTTTTAGGGTGCGTCTCCTCGTGCATGGCGGTTTGGAGGTTGGGACCCGTGTGGAATCCGTTCTGGATTGTTGCGTGCAATGGAGGTCCGACCATTCCTGTGCCTCTTCCGCACTCGTGTAGAAGGTAGTCGCGCCATTGTAGAGTATTTTAAGACGGGCTGGAAAGAGGAGAGAGTACTGTATGTGATTCGCCTGTAGTCGGCGTTTTACTTCCAAAAACGTAGATCGTTGCTGTTGCACCGCCCGCGCATAATCCGGGAATATCATTATCTGCTTGTTTTCCACATGTAGGGGGCCTGCTTGTCTGGCCGCTCGGAGTACTCCATCACGGTTCCAAAAATGCAGGAATTTCGCCAGCATCGTTCGGGGAGGCGCCCCTGGTGGCGGCCTGCGAGCTGGCACTCTGTGGGCGCATTCGACGGAGAAGAATGCCGTTCTGTCCGCTGCAGGGGTGAATGATTTCACCCAGGTCTCCACGTACTCCAGCGGGTCCGTACCTTCGATTCCCTCCGGAAGGCCCAGTACCCGGATGTTGCAGCACCGTGACCGCCCTTCTAAGTCGCCTGTATGCTCCTCGATAGTAGAAAGGTGGTGCTGGACCTCTTGCAGTGTCGTTTGGTGTCTCTTAATCGTAGGTTGCAGTTCCGCGAGTTCCTTCTCACCCTCCTTCACTTTGTCGGAGAGTTTCGATGATCATCACGCAGGAGACTGATGTCCGTCGCGAGGGTGCCCAGGCGTTTTTCCTCGGAGATCCTGTAGTGTTCAATGGTCGTCAAGACCTGATCAAGTTTTATTTTTTTTGAAGTTCAAAAAAAGCTTTATTAGCGTACATATATAAAGATACAGCCATACGCCTACAACCCTGGGGCCGGCGGCATACATTAGTCCAACATTGTCTTAAGTAACACAGCCGTACAGCCGACATCCCAAGGGCCCGGTGGCGCATGTAGGGCAAGCATAATGGCTACGCCCTTTATGGCTCAGTTATCAAGTGGCAGGCAATGTTCGAGAACTTCTTTTCATGATATCAAATAAACGAAACATCAATGAGAATACAACACAAATAACAATGCCAGTACATTTCTGCATTCTTCATCCATAAGTGCATGTCACGGTTAATGAAACGATTGCGTCATCAAGACACATCTTATAGAGCATAACCGTGTATAAACATGTCTAAATGGGAGCATCGTTATCGTGGCGTGAGAATCATAACATCTTAGGACATCGTGTCTACGTCTCTGTTTTGCAGGAAATCCGTCAAGTAACACCAATGATCCTTAGGGCGTGATTTGGCCGACAATTCTTCTTCATAGGTAAGTAGTCTATCCTTGCAATAAGCCATGTCTTTCAGCCATTGCTTAAGATTCGGTTCCGGTTTGCCCCCCCAGCATTTAGAAACCTGCCTTTTGGCAATCAAGAGGGCCACAGCACAGAACTTACGCCTCCCAGCTTTTACATTTGATACTAGCCCTAATAAGCACACCTTCATTGAACAGCCAATATCTATCCCCACCATGTCACTTAGGGCACTTGTTACTTTCACCCAATAGTCACGCATTTTGTCGCAGTGCCATGCGAAGTCAGCCTCCTGTGCCCTGCATCTCTTGCAATTCGCGTCTTCCCACAACCCATACTTGTGCAGTCTATACGGTGTATGATATGTTTGATGCAGATATTTTAAATGCGTGATTCGCAAATTACTGTTTGATGTTAGCAATCTGAGGAGTGTGCACGCGGCATACCATTCCTTCTCAGTTAGCACCTCTGGCAGGATCACATTCCAACATTGCATTGCTTTGTGTGAATTGTATGGGATTTCATTCTGAGCCGCTGTGTACAATCTCGATACCAAATGTGACATGTTTGATGACGTTAAAATTAATTGTAGGGTATGTAGGCTAGGCGGTTCTGTCGGGTAATTTGGGTAGAAATCCCGGATTGCCCTTTGCAGTCTATAAGAAGTAAAGCGAAACATCATGGTAGGGTTACTAATGTAAGAGAAGTCATCTGGTTGACGAAAGGATCCATCACAGTACAAATCCCCAAATGTGTCTACCCCAATCTGCCTCAAAAGATCCATACCCACTTTTTCAGTGGTCACAGAAATCTCGGGGTGGTGGTGAAGGGGGAGCTCTGGTGCATACAAAGGTAGCTTATGTCCAGCCGTCCCAGTGTACGCCATGCATGCGTTGTTGCGTCTATAGTGTTAATATCCGCAGAGTGCTATGGGGGTCGCTTGTGGGTGATGATTGCCGTCAGAGGTATCGGGAAGGCATCTCCCTCCTCGACCTCTGTATGTGTGAGGTAGGGGGTGGGATGATACCAGTGCGCAGCATACTGCGCTTGTGCGCATATATAGTAAAGCAAAAAGTCAGGGACACCAAAGCCTCCCTTCTCATAGGGCAACGTCAGTGTACGCAATTCAATGCGTGCTTGTTTACCCGCCCAGATTAGTTTCAATACTAAGGACGTTATGTGTTTGAAGACCATTTTTGGTGGTGGAGTCTGTATGTTATTGAATACATTTAGGAACTTAGGGAGGATGTTCATCTTTACAATGGCAATGCGGTCCTCCAGTGACAATGGAAGCTGTATCCATCTACTGACCTTCTCCTCCAGCTTAGCGAGCACTGTGCCATAGTTGGTGCGTATAACCTCCTCAGGGTCCCGGCTGTACCAAATCCCTAAATATCTAGTGGGGTCCGTTTGCCAATCTAGAGGGAAGTCAGGGACATGTGGAGTTGTAGAATCGGTAAGGGGAATAATTAACGATTTGTCCCAATGAATCTGTAATCCGGAGTGATGACCGAATTTGACATATTCCCTCAGTAGTGGGCTTAGGGTTTGTTCGGGGTCGCGTACATATAAAAGCATATCATCAGCATATAGTGAGATGTGCAATGGCCGACCGGGGAAGTGTAGAGCTGAGTGGTTGTGCTTCTGCCGAATGATGCATGCCAGAGGCTCAAGGGCAAGGGCAAAGAGCAGCGGGGATAACGGGCAGCCCTGCCTGGTGCCCCTTGCTATGTGGAAGAGCTCGGAGATATAGCCATTTACACGGACCCTTGCCGTCGGATTAGTGTACAACAGTATTATCCATGTTACGAACCTAATAGGGAACCCCATTCGGTGTAGTATTGTTTGTAGATAGGACCATTCAATCGTGTTGAATGCTTTGACAGCATCAAGCATCACTGCCGCCGCTTTGGTGTTTGGATCGAGAAAGTGGGAAAGTGCAAATAGAGTTCTCGTGTTGTGTGATGTGGCTCTAGTTGGTATGAACCCCGCCTGGTCAGGCAAGATCAAATTAGTCATCAGTGGCTGTAATCTAGTTGCTAAGAGTTTGGCCAGTATCTTCGAATCTACATTAAGTAGGGATAGGGGCCTGTACGACTCGCACATCTCCGGATCTTTACCTGGTTTGAGGAGTGTGATCAGAACTGCTTCGCGCAGCGAAGGGGGTAACACTGCCTGATCAAATGCGGCTCCATACATAGCAACTAAATGAGGGGACAAGAGGTCCGCATATGTCTTATGGAACTCACAAGTGTACCCATCGGGTCCCGGCGCTTTTCCGTTAGGGAGAGTGGATGATCTCAGTCACCTCTTCCACTGTTATAGGTTGTGATACATACTCCCTTTGGTGATCAGATAACCACGCAATGGCAATATCCTGTAAATATCGAAAAGTTTCCTGCTGCGGCGCCGTACACTGATATTGATAGAGGGTTGTGTAATTATGTAGACCTGATCAAGTTTGTCCGATATAGACGGGTCAGTCTGGGGCACAGCGGAGGCGGCTGTCATCCTGGTGTTTGGCATATGTTATGGGGCGGTCTCCGGCACTGCGGACTGCTGGGAGGCCCTTGGTTTCCCATAGCGACCAATGGGGAGAGGGGAGTCCTTCGCGGCGTCAATGCCACAGACGGGGACGTGTGACTTACGAGCAGCACGCCGCAGTGTTAGGCCGAAGGAGATCCAACCGATGAGAAGCGCCCGGCCAGTGGGTGCTGCTGGACCGACGACTCTGTGAAGTGCACAGGAGCCCCCGCTCTGGTCGCCCCTGTGCACGGGTTCGCCCTTTCGCTGTGTGCGGCTGGTTATGCTGACGCCGGTAATCAGGGTGCCGCGAGGGTCCTTGGAGCAACAGTTCTAGCGGTGATCCGCCTGCGAGGTGTGAGGGGTATAGATGAGCGAGGAGCCAGATGACCATGCCGCCCTGTATTGATTGAGACTCGGGGGCCCTCTGCTTCTGGATGGCGGTGTGGTGTCGCCCTTGGTCCAAGGTTGCTGTTCCACAGGGCTGCCGGTGAGCAGGGCACCCCAGAATCCACACCGGGGCTGTTCCTAAACCGTCTCGTCAGCGAGGTGTGAAGGCCGCAGTAAGGGGCAATTGGGGTGTCTCTAAACCGCCATGTTGAGGTCAGGCATCGGCTGGTGCACCTCGCCGGAATCCGGCCGCTGTGGAGCGGTGAGGGTTCACTGGACAGTCCTTCCCTCAGCCAGGAGTCTGATGGCTCATGTGGGAGACCGGCTCCCGGACCGCAGCTCCGGTCGTTCTGTGTGTCGAGGGTGTTGAGTGCCATTTTAGGGTCAGGCGGCCTCGGGGAAAGCAGCAGTCCCACTCGTGTCCCTCGCGGCGGGCAGTGGCGGTCCCCTCCGCCTAATATCGGAGGATCAGGCTCTCGTTAGGGGTCCCACTGAAGGAGGGTCTCCGTAGGGGGTCTCAGCTCCGGTGTTACGAGGCGATGCTGGATCGGGACGCCATCTTGAGTCCCTGCGGTGGAGAAAGGTTGTCTGGTCGCCGTCGGGGCTCCGGTTCCGACCTGAATGGCTGTGTTGCAGTCAGTATTGCGCCGGAACAGCGGTAAGGGCAGGTGATGCTCGGAATGTCCGCAGTGAGGCTGCCCCTCTCCGAGTCCGATGTTAGTGGCGGGCAGGCGCCATTTGGTCCCCGGCTGCCTTCAGCTCACTCCTCCCCATGTTTTCGCGAGCCTTACCCCGCTTCGCCGGGACACATGCACCCCAGTAGATGCCGCGTGGTGTCCGGTGTCTGTTTGGCGGGTCGGCTGCCCCAGACGGCGCTGGAAAACGGGCAATGTGCTGGCCCGATCCCGGAGCCTCAGCCGAGCACGTCTGCTCGCATAGCTGGCTTGGCCACGCCCCCCCTTTCCCCCTAGCATATGCTTTTTAGGTCTTGCGCCTAGCATTGCAGTGCGCAGCATTGCTCGCGCAGCGCGAGACCTCTTGTATGGGCTTCAGAAAGCTACCCACACGCTTGTGCGTGTGGGTTTGCTTTAACCGTCTGTCATTGGCTTTAGCTTGCTTTAAAAAAAAAAAAATACAGCACGCAATTCTCAGGATTTTGCACCGCTCCTATCTGACTGGAATAACGCTGGCCAAAATAGGGTCTAGGCAAGATGACCAATGTTTGAAGGGTTGCAGGCAGTCAGCAGCTTTCTATCATACACTGTGGGAATGCCCGCTGTTGCGGGATCTCTGGAAGAGGGCCACTAATCATATGCAGTCTGTATTAGGGAAGACAGTGAACCTGACACCCGACTGGGTTTGCTTAACATATGGGAGGACACAGTCCTGACTGAAATCGAACTACAATTGGTGACGATGGGGTACACATTAGTGTTAGACCTGGCACCATTGGCGTGGGTCTCCCTTCCATTTTTGCTGTGCCTCGTGTTTTTGCTGGTGTTAGATGCTTTGGGCACTGTGCCACTGCTATCCAGTCCCACAGTGCAAGTGCTCCCTATTGTAAATTGATGTATTAATCAGTGGTTCCATGTTTGGCTATTTTGGTTTACTTGTCGGACCCTAGTCTAGTGCACTGAGTGTGCCAGGACGTGTACTCGAAATGCTGCTGGTGGGCCGTGGGACGATAATCTAGTGGAGGTGGGGTGCACTGCCCTGAATCGACTAGACGCTGCGCTACTCTGTGACACTGATATCGTAATTAGATTACTGATGCAGGATTGGCGAGTATCTACCTCGAAAATAATCCTTCTTATGATAGACGATCTCCTTTTCTCCGCGTCTACATTGGTTGTATAAAAGAGTGCACCCCACCTCAACTAGATTATCGTCCCACGGTCAGTTGAATTTACGTTTCACATGTATGAAGATCAGACACGACTTCACGTATATCCCTGATAGATTGGTTTCGAACTTTGAGTCAAGATATCAAACGACTCACAGTCAATCAATAAAGATACACCTCAATTTTAATCAAGTGTAACTCTCTACGCGTATTTCATGTGACGAAGGTGCGGAGCAGTCTGAACAGATTACAATACCTCTATACAGATCATAATTGACAGCAGTCCTGAGGATGGTTTCTACAATTGATTCTTAGGAAACCGAAACGTCGACAGTACATCTTATCCCTATCTTGTTTTATTCAATGTGTCGCTGGGATAGGTGTTTTTTAGGTTCTGTTGAGTCGCGTAGTAATTTACTTATGTGTGTACCCACAGTCCTAAACTTTATTTTGTTTATTTATCTGTATATGAAGTTACTTATCTCAATGAATTTTTGATAAAACTATTTTTCTAATACACCTTGTGACTTTGTTTGTATGTTATGTTTTGATAAAACGAAGTATCTATATTGAATTTCAAGCTAAATAGTATTGGATTGGTTCATAACAAGGATTATTGATTCATCCTTCCATAACTAATTTGAGTTACTAAATACGTAGAAAATAAACCCCCTTGAAGGCACTTTTACCTTTCCATTTCAATTACCCAAGCCCTCAAGGGTATTTTCGGGTCGCTCACTTTTTGTAAATCAGCTTTGGGGATTGGCCTGCAGTGGTTGCCTTACTGCCAAAGGAAGGAGAAAGGAACTTTGTGTACTTTGCTTTCAACTTGTAAAGGATCTCCAAGGGCTTGGAAAAGAGCTTGCCTCCTGCTGAAGTCTCAGGGACAACAGACTTCACCCCCAGCTCCCCAGAGTTCTTTGGAAGTGCCTGCTGCTGTTTTGGGCCTCCTGAGAAACTGCGTGTCGCAAGGAGCTGGAAGCGCGACTCAACAAGAGGAAGCGTGTCGCTGTCGCTGCTGCTGCCGTCGCAACTCCAAAGGAAGAGGGTGTTGCCGCTGGAGCTGTCACAGTGCACCACATCAGGAGAAGAATCTCGCAACGAGGTCGGAGCGTGTCGCTGTCGCTGTGCCTGCCATCACAACTCCGAAGGAGGATGTCGCAGCTGGAACTGTTGCATTGCACCGCATCGACCAAGAGCACCTCACATCCCCGAGAAGCGCGCCGCCACCGTCGGAGCTGCTGCTGTCGCATCTTGGATTTCGCCGCTGTAGTTGTCGCATTGAGCGGAAGCTTCACGCATCGTGGAGAAGAGCTTCGCCACTGGAGCTGCTGCCGTCGCATCATAACATGGAACACACACACAGGGGAGATTTGTGTATCGCCCATGGTGGAATTGGACATGCGAAGGAATATGGACAGAGATTTAACTATTTAACATATCTATTTTCCCAACCTCTGCAGGGCCGGCCCAAGGCATGTGCAAACTGTGCACCTGCACAGGGCCGCCAAACCCCAGGGGCCGCCACGAGGATCGGATCGGAAGGATCACTGGCGGCCCCCTGGCAGGATTTGGTGGCCTCCGGACAATGCGTGAGCGTTGTTGTTTTCACTGCAGCTGCGTAGCTAGGGGGGCGGGGGGGGGGCGAGGGGGTGGGCGGTCCGCACCAGGCGGCACAATTTTGGGGGCGTCGCGTGGCACTGTGGCCTTTTGCGGCCTTTATTATTTATGTGGGCCTTGGGACACTGTGTATTGTCCACAAATAAATTAGAAAGGCTGTGCGTGGCCCAGTTTGAAAGTGCGCGCAGCTGTTCTTCAAAAATTGCGGTTGCAACGTCCCGGTCCCGACTCCCGCGTTTTAATTTGCTGCCAGCATTTTAATTTGCTACTGTCTGCCCGTCCGTCCCAGCCTCCAGGCCCGTCAATCAGACTTGTAGCGAGCGAGCGCTACCAATGAAGGCCCTGGGGCGACATTAAATCATGTATTATTTTTTCTGGCCCTGCCCCCGCGTCGCTATGAGTAGGACGTAGCAGTTAGCGTCAGGCGCTTCACCGCTACGCGCTCTCGCGCTCATTTTGGCCTGGGGCAGTCGGCGCTGTTCTGCTCTCTAGTCAACCACCCCTGGCTGCCTTGTATAGAGCCAGACTTTGGAGTGCATCATTCACGAGTGAGGTAAGAGAGCTTTCAGTGGGTAGCATAGATACCAACAGGGCTTTAAGTGGGATATAAAAAATGGGGGGGGGTTCTCTCAAAGGCGGTGGCCGATTTAATTACGGGCGTGGTTTTAAGACACACTAAAAAGCTTGTACTTTGCTGTTTCTGTCATTGCATTCGGATATGTGATCAGCCCTGTATGTGATGCATCATGCTCACTCTGTCTAGGATTTGATGAGATTTAAAAATAATGTAGGAGAACTTGGTGTGGTTTCCCTGCCCACTCAAGGAGGCAACAATAACATGCATGGTGCCAGGCGTGTGCTCCACTGCTCTCGCCCTCTGGACTCGTCTACACCATTTTAGCAAAATAATGGGGAGCGGAAACAACCTTGTAGGCCCCTTATAGGAGAGGATGTGGAGAGAGGATGTGGCGCAATGGCCAGAGGGAGCTGCTAACGTTGGCACTGGGGAACCAGGTTCGAGTCTCAGCAGCGGCTAACATCCAGTGATTCTTGGCAAATCACTTAATCTCCCGGTGCCTACCAAAAATTGTGTTCTTGTGTAATATAACTGGTGCTCATGTAATACCTTCAGGTCTTGTTCGCGCTATATGAAACGGAAAAAAAACTCTCTGATTTTATCACAGAACACTTGACCAGTGGACGACATAACTGTTTTAAAGTTTTGTGAAACGAAGCAGCAGCACGCTAATATTTGACAACAGGCACTGACAAAACAGTTACTGCAACTATAAAAAGTTGAACACTTAATTAAAAATAAAATTGGGTTAAACCACAGAGCATGCAAGCAGTTTACAAAGGGTAGCAAGCGTATGTTGCATAGGGGTGGTGACTGCTGCCCAAAATGCCACCTTTAGAAAGTCTTTGGGACATCCTTATTTATGTTTTCATATATGCTGCCAACAGTGCTTTAAAAAGAAAAATAAGTGCAGGTACCCTATATACAACAGTACCTGTTTACTTCTGAAAAGGGTCGGTTCTTTCCCATTAAAGTGTATGAAGTGCAGGTACTCTCCCTCTCCAAATAAAGAAGTGTAGGTACTCAGAACCCGACATTGCAGTCTCATTTAAAGCACTAGCCGTCAAGATGGTCCAGTGAGTTGGGCGTTTCCGTCTGCCCTCTGCAATGATCGCCAGGGCACGAGTTTTAATCCCTGAAACGTCGAGTCAGCGTTCCATCTTCCTAAAGTGAGTAAACTGAGGACTATTAAGTCAAATGACAGAAATATCACTGACCGTTTTGCAGAAACACCCCACTGAGACCCCAAAATCAGAGCATATTTATTGGCACCATTTTTGCTACTTTTGTGATAGGGATTCAGATAAATTCTGGTTTTACCAGGACAAGCAAGACACAAAGTGAATTCACAGTTGTTACTGTTTTCTAAAAAGCATGTGTAAAGAAAAAAACATTTTCAGCATTTTTCAAATGTGCACGATTTAGGACTACATCTGAAGGAAAATCAGTCTGCTCCATATTTTATATATATTATATATTAAAGTGTCTTTGCTCGTTCTTTTAAATGAAGAATTGCTCATGGACAATGGCTTGTCTGTTAAAATCTCAATGATCGCATAAATTGATTGGTCAGCAATGGTTCCACAATCGTTTCCCTGGTACAAAGATCTCTCTGTAATGTGGACTCAGACAAACATTTTGTGGACAATTTCATATTTGAAAAGTGCCAACATTGTGCAAAGTGAATTGGACACTGGTATCTGCACCTTAAGTTTATGTAACCTGCCCCAGTCACGTATAGGTATTGAAATGGCATAAGCGAGGCATGAAGCAATATGTAAAATCAAGTTATTTGATTGGGGAGTATTATCACTCTTTTTGTGGTTGGGGGGAGTTGTGCTGGATCCCTGGGGGGCTATTAGTGCACTGGGCGCAGCTGCCATTAAAAGTGTGTGTACACGCTAAGCATAACATGGCGCATCTTAATTTTAAATTTAATTAAGGGTGTGGTTTTAAAACACACTAAAAAGCTGTGTTTACCATGGTGTGTCAACTGACTTGTATTTTGCTGTTTCTGTCATTGCATTCGGATATGTGATACATCATGGTCTAGGAGCACAGGGGGGCTTATTTACAAGCCCCTTGCGCGACCAGTGCGTCACTTTTAATATGGGAAAAAGTGGCGCACCGGCGGCGCAAGGGGCTTGTAAATAAAATAAGCCCCAGGGTTTTTACTGGTATCCTTGGTCCATGCGGTAAGTCGTGAGGGGGTGACACCATGAGTTACCTGCACCGGGTGACACCAACCCTAGTGACGCCACTGTGTATAGGCATAGAAATCATAACCATATTTAGACTTGGCTCCGCCCCGTCCGGACCCCCTCTTCCGGGGCCCCCACCTACGCTTCCTGCACAGGGCCACCATGAGCCTAGAGCCGGCCTGACCTCTGTAACAAGTATGGTGATGAATGTAACCTGCGGATACTGTATGTAAGCGCTGTATACTTGTCTGCCACGAATCTTTATCAATAAAAACAATTTATAATAAAAAATACAGCACGCAATTGGGCAAAGGCGGGCGCATGTCCCGCCTTTGCCCCGCCCATTCCCGTCCTTGTCCAGAATGCACAGCAGCGCCCCACGCTGTTGCTCCCTCGCCCCCACTCCTCTGTGGTGCGCGCGCACCACTAGTTTAATTTCTCGCTCTGTTTTGCACTAGTCTTCCAAGGCAACTAACTCCTTTTCTTTCACGGAATGTTTAGGCAGCAGGGCAAAGAGATGTTCTTTGACACTTATCGCAAGGCATAGATAAAGAACATAGAAACGTAGATTGTTTGTGTTTTCTTAATGGAATACTGCCTGCAGTGGTCTGTGTGGTCTGCAACCTGTCTGCGTCTCTGCTGCTCACAGAATGTTTATAATAATAATAATAATCCACATTTGTAAAGCGCACAATCACCCGTAAGGGTCTCTAGGCGCTGGGAGCCGTCGGGAAGATTAAGCAAGCTATTGCCCAGAGTCACATGGTGCTGGGCTAATCTGCCGCCGGCCCTGGGGATCGAACAGTGATCCCCAGATTCCGTAGTCAGTCACCCTGGCCGCGGCGCCACACCTCTTCGCTATCCTTGGCTTCCTTCAGCCCAGACTGACGAGCGAGTGCGAATCACACCAGCTCGCGTCTGTGAGCAGAACCGCGGGAAAGCTGCCATCCCCGCCTCGGGAATAACTGGACGACGAGAGGACAACCGATAATCGACAGGCCTCTCCCTAGGTGATGCGAGCAGTGGCGAACCCTTGAATTAGGGGGTAAACACACAAGGTGTATGTGCTGGAATTCATCTGTGTGGACAGCGTTTTTCAGGCCCATCCTCTGACTCATACCGCTCGTTTATTTATTGCTTGCAGTCTGTGTGCTCTTAAAGAAGCGAATGAGTTTCGGGTAAACACTTTTCTATCCCGACACAGTATCAACAGATCATTCGTTTTCAGGTTCAGCCACAGTTAAGTATTCCGGTGTAAATACATGAGGAGTTATATGGAATTTGTGGTCAATCGGATATTTTTTAACGCGTTTTATCTCAGATGCATTGGCAGTGCATTTGATTCTTAAGAGTAACCTGCCAAGACGCATTCCTGTGTTTGACGCCTCGATACAGAAACATTCTTCCGTGATCTGCAAAGAAGGCTGTCGCACACGTTCCATTTTCCATCGATCACTGGTAGTCAGAACGTGCATTCTTCTACCTATAAAAGCGGCCCTAAGGGGGAAAAAAACACCATCATGCTAATCCGAGGGTGTCCAAGTTTAAGGCCTTGACAGAGAAACAGAGTGTGTCTTCAAGTGTCGCATATAGGTGTGCATGCTGTCACTCTCACGTTGCCAGCTTTTGAAGGCGTGTCCTTTTCAGAGTTAATGGTTTATTGCATGTTTCTAATAGATGACAGTGCGGTTCAGTGAAAGGATTTGGTGCTTTACTGTGCATTTGTGCTCTGTTCAAACCAGTGAAAGTAAAAAATCCAATGGGCTGTAATGATACTTATAAAAAAAAAAAAAAAACTTTTGCGGCTTTAAATCTGAAACTATGATTCCGAGCTAAATACATACCTCTTTGGCTGGGATATTGGTCAGTGTACACCGTTGTGCCCTTTAGTTGATATTAGTTGTAATCTCATTAAAGCTAAACATGTGTTCACTAATTTCTCCCATTCCATGTAAATGAAATAATGTAACTTCTTGTTTGGTGTTGGGTAGAGAGCAGGTGGAAACAAGCACTCTTCAAACATTTTTGGCAACACATTTTTCTAAATCTACGACAATCCAATCAGTCAAATACACTAAATGAGCATTGTGGAAGACAAGCAGGCTTGCATGACCGCACAGTTTCAGTCAGCTACCTTGATACTCCTAAACACTCCTCTGCTATCCCTGACAATGGACAAAGCTGTAGTCAAGGTATTTGCTAAAAAGAACTTCCATTGATTTGACCATTTATACAAGGAAGGAATAGTCCTAACACTGGATCAGTTTTATGGGGACACTGATGCCCCATAACTTGATGTGTGTATGTACTTCAAACTGAGATACCCCTTTCAATGAACCGCCTGAATATTATATTATTGAGACAAATGATATGTACCTCAGATATTAGCGGTTAAGTCTCCAACGCTTTTTAATGTATTCACAAGTGCTTGTAGAGTTGATGCACCCTGCCCAGGCGATTTAGCTTTGTATATCACTATTTCGAATGACATAATTTCCGATTCTATTATTTCATATAATTTATTTTGGATTCCCATAAATTCGGGCCTGTAAGGACCTGTACAAATGTTTCTGAGGATTTGTTTTCGTTTTTACCAAATTTTATTTGATTTAGTATTAAATGTATTTTAATAAACCTCACTCCAGTGTGTGTATGTATGTGCGTGTCTCTATATATGTATGTATTGAGTGTGTGTATTCATAGCGTTTCAAAATATTTATTTATTCATATATATATATATATTAGTTTTGTGCTCTTATGTTGTTTTAGTGAGGTAATCCCCACACAAAGCTTCCCATTTTTAAAAAATATATATTTACTTGTGCATGTGAAAATATATATATATATATATATATATATATATATATATATATATATATATATATAATATTGAAAACCAGTCCAAACTCTCAATTAAGAAAGGCGCTGACTCCGTTAATCATAATCCAAAGAAAATGTATTCTCTCAGTTGCTCCTTAGACGCGTATCGGCGGCTTGCTCCCGCCTTGTTCACTACATCTGCACAAACTTTACTTCACAGTATATATACAGGATTACATGTAACGTTAATTGTCTGACAGGTTTCAACTCGATCTTGGTTGTCATGATGATGTTGTCATGACACTATTGACAGACATAGAAGAGTTCTTGACTTACAGATTCCTCATTAGTCATGGCTCAGTCTGTTTACACTTTCCGTGACAAATTATTTACAATTCGACTCATTTTGCATATGTTAACTGCACATACGCGCGTAAAATTTAAAAATAATAACAATAAAACTTGATAATAAAATTGTGCATACACATGACCGACAGTTTAAGGATAATGACGTGCTTGTGCATATGATCGCATTTGAGGCAAGTGGGGCATTCTGTAGGGTTTAAGTAAAACGCACACTGTTTTGTGTGGGACAGGTGAAACACCTACGCGCTTGGGATGTTACTGTATGGTTCTGAATTAATCTTATTCGATTGAGACTATGATGTGGGCCTATAACTGTTGTATGATCAGAGCCCGTCTGTCCTCCATTATTGCCATTCCCCAGCACATGAAAATAGTGCCGGTCTGCTGTATGCGCGTGTAGCCTCGTCTCCAAGTGGATTTTTCAGAAACAAGGGGAACCCAATAAGTACCTAGGGACCTTGGGCAATCAACTATTATAGAGAACAGTGCTCCATAGGATTAAGTTTTCCACAACACCAAATGAAAATATAGACTCCAATCAGTACTATATTAGCCAGTTTTTTCAGTGCCCAGCCGGGCCTGAAATTTTATTTACAATTATAAACACATTTAGAAGACCATCAGGGAGGTCTAATGTGAAAGTTGATAGGGTACAAGCCTGTACCTATCCAAAGTACACTCGAAAAGATTTCGAGGGTGAGACACTTTTTCAGTTCGACACTTTTTCAGTTCTGTAACTTTTCCATTGTGTTAATAATGTTACAGGGACTGGTTGTCTGAACTTGCTTTGCGAATATGCTAATAATGCAAGGGACAATTGGCTCCCATGTTCTTTTTGCCTGATATTCTTTACTCTTCTTCTTTTGCTCACCTTCTCACCCTCGAAATCTTTTCGAGTGTACTTTGGATAGGTACAGGCTTGTACCCTATCAACTTTCACATTAGACCTCCCTGATGGTCTTCTAAATTTGTTTATAATTGTAAATAAAATTTCAGGCCCGGCTGGGCACTGAAAAAACTGGCTAATATAGTACTGATTGGAGTCTATATTTTCATTTGGTGTTGTGGAAAACTTAATCCTATGGACCACTGTTCTCTATAATCGTCTCCAAGTGGAGCAAAAGATCTTGTGTCGGTGTGGGTTTGAGTATTATGTGGCTAAAAGAAATTAAAGTGTTGAATTGGTGAATTCAATATTAAATAATAGAAATTAAAGTGTGTAGTGCTCATATGTACATGTGATTTGTGTTTCTTAAGTAGGTGAACTGCAGATGTTTTGTAGGAATGGTACTTGGGTGAGAGACAGTCCAGACTGGACTAGAGATGTACATTACGGGCTTCGTTCGCGTTTAAACCATAGGGGATCTTGGAGTTTAGTAGGATTATGTACAGACTCTAACCGTCGCAGAGCCAATTTACCGTTTTCTCCCCTGATGTTTTTTGGTACACTGTCGATGACGAAATATGACAGGTTTTGGGTGTTCCCTGCATGTAGCTGATTGATGTGTCTTGCTACTGGGTAAGCCTGATTGTCATTGGCTATTGCCCGGAGGTGTTGGAGTATTCTGACGTGTGCTGGGTGGATCGTGCTCCCCATGTACCTTTTACCACATATACACACCAAAACGTACACAGCGAACTACGTTTTACATGAGTACAAATCTCTGATTTTGTAGGGTTTCTGTCTAAAGGGTATTGTGACATTGGTCGTGTTAGTCTCATTTTTTTTTAACATCGTTTTTATTGCAGTACCAAGTCTGATCATATACATTACATCGTTAAGTATGTTATCAATGCAGCAGTTAAATGTAGAGTTTGCCTGAGAAAATCAGTTACACAGCCATTAAGCCCACATCCCGAAGGCCGGGCGGTGCCAGTGACACATGCAGCCTCTGCAATTTCCTCTATTTCTCGTTGGCCTGAGCATTAGGATAGAGTGGCCCGCTTTTATATTTTCACCCCACCCCCTCCCCCTAACAGTACCCCCCCTGAACTCCCAAGAATCCCCCCCGTGCCTGCACCTATAATGGATCATAAGGTAACATAAGTTCTGGTGTGTGCGAGGAGGAATGTGACATTCGCTAAGAGTGTGTTCCTGGCGTACTAGCAGGTTCATCCATGTCATTGTCTGTATGTTCCTCCTCCTCCTCCCCAGTACCATCACGGAGTGCCTGCACTAGAGTCTCCCACGCTGTCGCCCTTTCTAATGCCTTCTCGTCTGCAGCGCGCCTAGCCAGTTGATATCGCAGGGTGCTTTCGCTCACCGCCCACTTTAGGAATTCATTGTACCAGCGCTTGTATGTGGGCCCCCTCCTGGATTTCCAATTCCTAGTGATTTCCCTCTTCGCTAATATCAGCCCCATGTCTATAAACTTACTGGTCGTCTTATTCTTGGGCGTGTGAGGAAACCAGTGCAGCACTCCTACCGCTTTGGTATATTGCAACTCCCTATCTGTAGCATTGTTCAGTGCTTCCCCGATCTCCTGCCAATAGTCCCTCAATTGGGGGCAATCCCACAGCATGTGTCCCAGATCTGCCTCCACTGTGTTGCATCTAGGGCAAGCCGCCTGGTCAACTCCAAAGTATTTCTTAATTTTCCCTGGGGTGAGGTATGCCCTGTGGAGAATATAAAAGGGTATCAGTTGAAGTCTGGCGTTTCTCGTGCTCTTCCTCGCCCGCCGCAGCAATTGTCCCCAGGTGGTGTCGGGGATCTCCATCTGGAGGTCTAGTTCTCATTTAGCTTTCAGGGCGGTAAGTGGCTGCAGGGTTTCCCGTAGCATTCGGGAATACAGGCAGGTCACAACCTTATAAGTACCTTCTGCCATCATCGTATATTGGCAGGCCATGGAAGTGGCAGGTTCCTGCAGCCACTCTCCCCAGTGCTCTTGCATGGCTCCGATTACACAGCGTGCATCAAATAGTCCCCCCTCTGTAAGTCGAACCGTTCCTGCAGAGTCTGGAACGGTAGCAACCCCCCGTCCTCATAGAGGTCACCCAACATCTGCAGTCCTGCAGCCTCGACCAGTCCCTGCCGTGAGGCAGCGCCGTAATCATTCCCAGCGGGATCTCCGGGGCATACATTCGCCGAGTCCCTGCCCTTCGGCGTGCTCAGTTCCAACAGAGTCTAAACGTCTGTTCCTCTACAGACAAGTCTCTAACGAGAAGTCTTTGGTGGAGGGTAATGTACGCGAGCACATGTCGCGGAGTACCGTCGTCCCTGCCCGGTTCTGGGCCCCTGTAGACCCTCGCTATCTCCTGAGTAAAGGACTGCAACTGTGCCGCCAAGTAGTAGCACTCAAAGTCAGGCACTGCCATACCTCCCACGTCTTTGGGCCGTAACAGGGTGTCGAGCGCTATTCGGCGCCTGCCCGTGCCCCATAGAAATGCTATCACCATTGATCTTAATCGTCAGAAAATCGAGCTCGGTATCCACACTGGTAACGTGCGGAAGTAGTATAGCAGCCGTGGAAGCGCGATCATCTTCAGCAAGGAGACACGGCCCGTCATCGAGAGCGGCAGAGTGGCCCAAAAGTCCATGCTCCCCTTCAACGCATTAATGCAGCGGGTAATATTGCCGTCCAGCATGTCCGCTGCCGTGTGATAGACATAGACACCTAAATAATGTAGGCAGTGAGGCTCCCACTTGAGCGCCTGGATGCTGGCAGGCTGCGGCTCCCCCTTTCGCAGCGGAAATAAGCAGGATTTGGCCCAGTTAACCTTTAGACCCGACAATCTCCCGAAAATTCCGAGGAGCCGCCTCGCTCCCTCCAATTCCTCACCCTCATTGGCTAAAAACAGCAGAAGGTCGTCCGCGTATAGCGAGATGGCCTGTGGTCTGGCTCTGTAAACGAGGCCCTTATAGTAGCGCCCTGATCGGGCCTCAGCCGCAAAGGGTTCCATCGCCAACTCGAACAGCAGGGGGGACAACGAACATCCCTGTCTAGTTCCGCGGCTCACCTGATACTGGCTCGAGACAAGAGAGCCCACCCGGACTCTCGCCGTGGCCGCCGTGTACAACACTTTGGTCCATCCGATATAGCCTTCGCTCAGCCCAAAATGTCGCATCACTCTGTAGAGATAGCCCCATTCCAGGCTGTCGAACGCCTTCTCAATATCAATAGAGAACACCAGGGGCACCGACGCCTCCGACAGCTAGTCGCCGAGTAGTCGAGTCAGCCTACGAATGTTGTTCGTGGTATTCCGTGTAGGGATAAATCCCGACTGGTGTTTATGGATCAGGCCCGTCATATGGCCCAGCAGCCTATTAGCTAGTATTTTACTCAGGATCTTATAATCTGTCGTCAGCATGGACAGTGGGCGATACGAAGAGAGGTCACTGCTCGCCCTTCCGGGCTTCTGCAGCGGGATCATAAGAGCTTCACGCATGGATTGGGGCAGTCTCCCTCTCGACTTCGCTTCATTATATACCAATTGTAATTGCGGGGCTAGGAACTCCAGATACTTACTATAGAACTCTATTGGCAGACCATCCAGTCCCGGGGTTTTATTCCGAGCCATCTGTTTCACCGCACTCCCTATTTCCCCTATCGTGATGTTGCGGCCCAGTTCTTCTGCCTCTTCTTGTTCTGACTGTGGTAGCTGCAACCTCCCAAGAAAGGCGTCAAGTTCAGTCTCTCCGCCTTCCGGCCCGCTCTCATACAATCCTTCGTAGTACGTCCTAAACCTATCTAGGATCTCTGCTTGGGTGTAACAAAACGCGCCCCCCTCCACCCCAACGGATAAGATCGGGTGACTGCGCCAAGTCGGGTTGGCAAGCCAGGCTAACATTGTCCCCGCCTTATCGCCCTCCGCATGCGCCTTGGTCAAATAAGCCTTGTGATCAAAGCTCCGCAGTCGTTCCAATTCCACCCCCACTGCTTCTTTGGCTCTACCAATAGCTTCCTGAAGCTCAGGATGATTTGGGCGCTCTCGTTCTAATTCCCGCAGCCCGCGTTCAGCTCGTTCGAGATCATCTAGCAGCGTCTTACTGGCGCCCGCAGTAGCCCCTATGCAATGTCCTCGGACCACTACCTTAAAGGCGTCCCATTCCGTTGCCCTGGTGGATGCGGTACCACTGTTCTCCTCAAAGTAGAGAGTCAATCGCTCTCCCAGAGCTTCCCGGAATAATAAATCATCCAGGGTATCCGGTCGCAGTCTCCAGGTCGGAACACATGAGACATCAGTCATCCAGTTCAGGGACAACAGTAGGGGGTAGTGGTCAGACAATGTGCGAGCCAGGTACTCCGCGCTTCCCACCGCTGGGAGTATGAGGGAAGAGCACAAGAACACATCTAAGCTGACATGTAGGTTGTGTATACTGGAGTGAAATGAGTAATCCCTCGCTGTGGGGTGTAGTGCCCTCCAAGCATCTCCCAGATCCCATCTCTCCTGCCATTCCAATCTATGTTTCGCTAGTCTATGCACTGGTGATGTATGCAATGGTGGGTGAGACCTATCCAAGGTAGTGTCTGCTACTGAATTAAAGTCCCCTCCCCTGAGTATTGGGCCTGTCAAATAGCTCGCCAACTTGCCTGAAAGCTTCGTTAGAAAGGCGGGTAAATCTACGTTAGGAGCATACACGCTACACAGTGACACAACCAGGCCCCTGAGCCTCCCCTCCACGGCTACAAATCTGCCCTCCGGATCTATCAACTGTTTAGTTACCTGAAAGGGAACCCCCGCTCGATCCATATCATGGCGCCCCTTGCAAATGCAGAGTACGTCGTGTTGAATACTTGTCCCCTCCATCTTCTCTGCAGCGCTATGCCCTCCTGCTTTGTGAGGTGCGTTTCCTGGAGCAATGCTATGTGAACCCCTCTACGGACTAAGTAAGCATGTATCTTGTGTCTATGCACCATGGTGTGCAGGCCCCGCACATTCCAGGTCACACATTTTAAAGCTCCCGTATTAGCCATTGCCCCCTGCATTCCCGAACACAGGAATAACAGTCTTCATCCATGCGCATATGCTGGCACATCTCTGGCCCCCCTCCCACTCCCAACAACTAGTCCCCAAACCCCCCCAACCCCACCTTGAGTCTCCCAAACTACTCTCGGTACCCCCCCCCCCCCCCAGGACAGGCCCTATCTCAGCCAGAGTAGTTCCCATCCAAACTGTAACTGGGTAAACCCCCCTCAGAGATGCACACTATGGTTCGCAGTCTCCACTGCGATGACCTTAAGGGCCAGTAGGGCGCGGTTTGATTCCGGGGGTGCTTGTTGTACTGGTATTGCCCCGCTTGTCCCGCCCCACAATCCCCCCATGATCACTCACGAATCTCCATATTTCTGCCTGACAACCCTCGGCATCTACGGGCACGGCCCCTCGATCCCAGCCACCACTCCGCTCGCCAAAGTCTCTTTCCTCAGGCTTCTACAATCTCTCCCGACGTTTGTGGTGTCACAATTGGACCTCTGCCGCTACCAAGTTCCGAAAGGTCCGTTTCCGATCCAGTAACCTGTTCCTCAGAGTCTGAGCCCTTACCGGACTGGCTTCGTACCGTCCCTGATAAGTCCACCACCGCTTGGAGAGCGACCCTCCGTTCCTCTTCCGTCTGTGACATCGTTGGTTTCCCAGTCCTGTGTTGGCGTTTCCGGAGGCGCTGCGATTTTCTGGTCGGCTGTTTCCGTTGTTCTTCCTCCGCTCTAAACCTGGCCCCATCGTCCCGGCCTTATAAGTGTCCCACCATGCCCAAGCATCCGCCGATGTGGAGAATTAGAGAGCTTTATCATCTACCACTATTCTGAGCTTGGCTGGGAAAAGGAGGGAGTATTTAATGCCCTCCACACGCAGCTCCCGTTTAATCGACAGAAAGCTAGCTCGGAGTTTCTGTGTCTCGAAAGTATAGTCCGGGAACAGGGTAACCTTGTTATTGCCAACCTGGAAGGGGCCTGTCTCCCTGGCTCACTGCAACAGCCAGTCCCGGTCCTTGTAATGTAAAAGTTTGATCACCACAGGACGGGGAGGTAGGCCCGGGGCAGGCGGTCGGGCCGGGACCCTATGTGCTCGGTCCAGCGAAAAGAAGGGGGAGAGCCCCTCCGGTGCCACTTCAGTTCGCAGCCATTGATCAAGGTAGCCCACCATGTTGTCGCCCTCTGTTTTTTCCGGAAGGCCCACCAGGCGAACGTTGCTGCGCCTGCTACGGTTTTCAGCGTCCTCCGCTCGTCTCTCTAGTGCCTTTATTCGGTCCAGAGCATCTCCCAACCGCCCTTCCATAGATTTGTGCGCCGGGGCCAGTTCCTATAGGGTTATCTCCGTGCTCTTGACCCTATCTTTAAGCTTATCGTGTTCGGCTCTCAGGAGCCCCAGGCCTGTCGCCACCTGGGCAATGTCCTGCTGCAGGGCGTCCTTTGTGGCTGAGATAGCTTCTAGAATGCGGTCTTGCATTCGTTGAAGGTCGGTGTGGCCTAGATCCGCTCCGTCCAGTGTTTCAGAGCCAGCTGCTCCGTCCCCCTTTCCTTTCGTTTTCCCCATCCTGGTTTGGTCAATGGGTATTAGGTGGGGGGTTCCTCGTTGGGCGCAGGGACCAAGACAAATAATAGCTAATTGCGCCTGCAGTCGTATGCCTCGGTAATCTGATTGTTCCTGGTAGTCGACCTCCTCTCTCCCTTGTATCTAGTCCCCGGTCGGCTGTTCTGCGTTTCAGGACCGGCTGTTCCGGACAGTCTCCCAGAGCGGTACAGACTGTGAGTCCGGGTTGATCTCAGGGCGCAGAGCACTGCGTGGGTCGCTCTTCTGGATAATCAGTGGGATGAGTCAGCTCCCTCTGGCCGAAGCAGTATCGATGGGGCCCCCCGCCACCCCAATTTGTTCGTAAAGGCATCAACTTTCGATTCTCGGGGATGCCGCCATCTTAGGTACGCCCCGAGGAAGATTTCCACTTTACCGTCGTCGCCTCTTCAAGACGGAAAGGAGGATATCATTAGCTACCCCTTAGAAATCAACGCCAAGCCTCTTCTCCAGCGAACGTTGTTGTTGTAGGGTCTTTGGAGGTGTAGATCAGCAAGCATTCTTTGTTCGTTACGTCACCGACCCAGGTCTCGGGCCGCCATCTTAGACCAAGGTCTTTTGTTCCGCCGGTACACTCCAAATTCAATTTTCTTGGCGATTCTTGGCAGTGGCTGCAACCCAGGGCGCCGATGCCTCCGCGACGCCTTCAGCCAGCAGAGCTATCGATTCCCGTCGGAATTCGTACAGTTTAACGGGATTTTATCCGGGATCGGGCGCGGAGCTCCGGGCTCACGCTGCCTACCTCGTCGGCATCCAAGCCACGCCCCCTTGGTCGTGTTAGTCCCATGGTTGCACGCTTTGCATTTGGTGCCTTTTTTAAACCCTTTTTGGGTTTGTAACCAATTGTTGGATTTTCTAATAGCTGGGGCATTGCACACCAATTGGCTACGCATCAATTTGGCTTTCCTGAAGGTTATCAAAGGTGTTTTCCCACACGCTTTACCAATGGTCGGATCGTTCCGTACCAGAGGCCAATGCCTAGTGAGGATTGTACGTAGGTTTGTATGGTACCTATTAAAACCTGTGATCAATCTAGGTGGCTGCCGCTCCTTTTTAGGTTTCGCCTGGGCCGGAGCACTAGCTCCGCCCAGGAGAAATCTTATGTTTCCTACAGTTTGGGCTTAGTCCTGCCTCTGTCTTCCATTGGCTAGCTCCATAAATGGAGGCTAGCCATTGGAAGTGAGATCTGCCTGTCATCGTTCGAGGCGATTCGTGGGCGTTTCGGCGATGTTTTTCTCATCCTGCCTCTTTTCTGACGTCATGTGGCTGTGGGCGTGTACTTTTTTTTTTTTTTTTGTCCCGTGATGTTTTCGTCATTTTGGAAAAGCCTTTGGCCGAAGTGGTTGGCGAGTTTGAAGTTGTTATTTCCAATGCCCCGTCTCATGTTGTCTTTTGTCCGAGCCTTTCCTGCCCCCCACTCCGGCTGTCCGAGACTTTCCTGCCCCCCCTCTCGCTGTCCGAGCCTTTCCAGCCCCCCTCCCGCTGTCCGTGCCTTTTGAGTGCTTTTTCTTGTTATTGACGTACCCAATCAGAGATACACTTGTTGACAGACCCATGCTGTGACATCACAATGCACACACGTTGCTTAGTTCCCGACAGATGTCCTCATTGGAGATCGAGAATTTCCTATGTGTCGGGAGGTGTAGGGGCGTGTCTATAAACCCGAGGTGCTGGGTTACAAGTCCTCGCATGTCAGAAAGACAGGGTTGGCGAGGTCTCGTCTCATGTGTACTGCCGTTGGCTTAAGGAGGCGGTGCCTCGCTGCCTGTGTTGTGCAGACACGAGAGGTGTGAGCTGGCGATAGAACGTCAGTCGTTGTAGGCGGTCCCACTCCTTGTTGTGGAGACTAAGTGACATCAGCTGTAAAGTGACCCTCCATGTTGTGGTGACGTACCAGGCGTGGCATTACGCGATGACGTCAGGCGCGGCTCGAAGAACAGGAAGCGCCGCTGCCGCAGCTTGTACATCCCAGGTAAGGCCGCTGTTTCCCGGGTTCACAATCTTTCGCCATCCTCTCTTCTCCGGGACCATCCCGGCTCCTGCACAGCCTGAGCAGGGGGCCCCGGGGAAGGAGCATAGGACCACCCTTGTATGGAGAGCAGGAGAGCCTCTGCGGCGGTAAGGGGGGCCGGGAAAAGTGGCCCAGGGCTAGTAGTCTAGGATGGTGGGACCTGTTTGTACTCTTGTTCAATAGCTTGTCGTACCCACACTGAAAGAGTCCTTCTAGGGCTAGGCACTAAGCCCATTTTGACATTCAGACTGAGATAGTGTCTGGCATTGGAGCTGGGTACAGGAATAAAATCATCTGCTGTGCTGATGCATCGTGAAGAGTGGATGGTAGATATGAGAAGCGTGGACCCCATGGGCTTCTGTTGTAAATATTCCCTCTGCCCCCACCACTAGTGCACGTGCACCACCCCTTCAGCATGCTTTACTCAAACCATTCTGATGTACTTAGGAGGCAGCTTTTGAATTGTTTGAGGATGTGTAGAAACTGATTTGTGGAAGAAACGTGAGCTGTCAAAAGTATTATGTTATGGAGACAGTCTGTGAGTTGTATGTTTAATGAGTTTAGAATCTGCAGTTTCCAGGGATGTGATTGAAGGGACCAGGTAGAGCACGCTAGGACATGAACAGGCTCTGGTCACTTGTGTACATTTAGTGCCTTTGGGAAGAGTTGTGTGGTGGACATTAAAAGTCGAAACCATCAGCAGCCTGGAAAACAGTTGTTCTCTCCTAGCATTTCTGCTGAGGTAGCCAAAACAATTCCAGGCACTGCTTATTATGTTTATTTTTGCCGATCCTGTGTCCCTTTTACTTCCCACATACACATTATGAAATCATGTAGTCCGACAGCTTATGGTCTGTCTGTGTGAACAAGTAGCTTTCCCAGCGCTCACGGAAGTAGCACAGTTATTACCACATAGTTGAAAGCCCAGATATGATTAAGTGAGCTTAGAGCTTGAATAATGGTAAATACCTCACACATGTGTTCCTGCTGATGAGATGTTGACGACGTAAGTAAGCGTGTTCTCCACCACTGTATATTCAGGTGGGATGGCGTAGCCAAGAACACACTGACGGTGATAGTGTGGAAACTGCCACTTTAATTAAACAGGTGCACACAACTCAATCTAAAACCTTGGCACTGAGCCTTGGCATTGAGCCTTACATACCTTAATATCAGCTGCCTCTGTATTTCAAAGAGTGATGGAGGGTGTTTTGGTGTGTGTGTGTGTGAGTGTGTGAGACTGCTCCAGTGTGTGTGTGTGTGAGACTGCTCCAGTGTGTGTGTGTGTGTGGGGGGCTCTGGGTGTGTGTGTGTGTGGCTCTGGGGGTGGCTGGCCCTGGGTATGTGTGGCTGGCTCTGGGTGTGTGTGGCTGGCTCTGGGGGTGTGTGTGTGTGGCTCTGGGTGTGTGTGTGGGTGGTAGTAATTGCTGTCTGCTGAGCTCGTCCGTAGGGTACAATAGTTCTCACATTTGCGAGAGATTAAGCTATTGGCAATGTAAATGACAATGCCATTTATTTATCTGTTTTCAAAACCAACACATAAATACAAATGTTGTCATTTACAATGCTGGGTGTGTGTATGTGGCTCTAGGTGTGTATGTGTGTGTGTGGCTCTGTGTGTGTGTATATGTGTGTGTAACTCTAGGTGTATGTGTAACTCTAGGTGTGTGTGTGTGTGTGACTCTGGGTATGTATGTGTTGCTCTGTATGTGTGTGTGCATCTGGGTGTGTGTATGGCTCGGTGTGTGTTTGTAATCAGTGTGTATGTGTGTGGCTCTGGATATATGTGTGTAGCTCTAGGTGTGTATGTGTATGTGGCTCTGGGTGTGTGTGTGGCTCTGGGGGGGTGTGTGTGGCTCTGGAGGGGGGATAGCTCTGGAGGGGGGGGGGGTGTGTCTCTAAGTGTGTATGTGTGACTAGGGAGTGCAGAGTGACTAGGGAGTGCAGAGTGACTAGGGAGTGCAGAGTGACTAGGGAGTGCAGAGTGACTAGGGAGTGCAGAGTGACTAGGGAGTGCAGAGTGACTAGGGAGTGCAGAGTGACTAGGGAGTGCAGAGTGACTAGGGAGTGCAGAGTGACTAGGGAGTGCAGAGTGACTAGGGAGTGCAGAGTGACTAGGGAGTGCAGAGTGACTAGGGAGTGCAGAGTGACTAGGGAGTGCAGAGTGACGAGGGAGTGCAGAGTGACGAGGGAGTGACGAGGGAGTGACGAGGGAGTGACGAGGGAGTGACGAGGGAGTGACGAGGGAGTGACGAGGGAGTGACGAGGGAGTGACGAGGGAGTGACGAGGGAGTGACTAGGGAGTGACTAGGGAGTGACGAGGGAGTGACGAGGGAGTGACGAGGAAGTGACTAGGGAGTGACGAGGGAGTGACTAGGGAGTGACTAAGGAGTGCTAGGAAGTGACTAGAGAGTGCTAGGGAGTGCAGAGTGCTAAGAGTTGCGGAGTTACTAGGGAAGCTAGGGAGTGCTAGGAAGTGCACAGTGCTAGGGAGTGTAGAGCAACTAGGGAGTGCTATGGAGTTCTAGAGACTGCAGAGATTAGGCTAATAACAATGTAAGTGACAATGCCATTTATTTATCTGTTTTCTAAACCAACACATAAATAAAGAAATTGTCATTAACAATGCCAATAGCTCAAACTTTTCCAAAGGCGAAACCATTGCATTGAAAATGCTTGTTCTCAGTGCCTGTGACTGGTTTAGGGGGAAAAAGGAGATCTTTCCTAGCTTTGTTCTTACATTTCAGTTCTGCATTCTGACAGATTTTCTCGGTGTACCCTCTTTTTTTAAGTCTAGAGAATAAGTATTCGTTTTGCTACTGTCAGTCCTTCATCGGTGCTGCAGTTGCGAGTCATCCTCAAACATTCTGCGTATGGGATTGATTCCTTGAGTGATTTTGGGTGGAAGCTCTGTGCGTGCAGCAGTGCATTGCCTGCTGTTGGTTTGCGGTACGTGCCTGTCTGTATTTTACAGTTTTCAATGAACAATTCTAAATCTAGGAATTGTATCGTGGTGGTGCTTGTGTTACAGGTAAACTTCAAGTTTAAAGCATTTTCATTTATATCACAAGCAAATTTCTCTGCACACTCAACACTGCCCTGCCACAGGATAAAAATGTTGTCAATAAAACGTTTGTACAGAATAACATTGGTGTTCATTATTTCGGACTGTGTGACTTTTAGTACTTGCTCCTCCCACCAGCCCATATGCAAATTCACATAGCTGGGGGAGAAGCAGGTTCCTATGGCTGACCCTTGCATTTTTTTGTAATGGAGTCTGTCAAATAAAAATGTGTTATTAGTTAAACACCACTCCGTCATTTCCAATAACATACAAGTGTGTTTATGCAAAGTGATTGGTCTCTTTCCCAGGTAGTGTTTGAGTGTGTGTAGGCCATCTTTGTGCCGTATGCTGGTGTATAATGATTGTACATCCAAAGTCATGAATACATAGTCCTTTTTCCATTCCACATCAAATATTTTGCACAGAAAGTCTCCAGTGTCTTTAATGTAGGCTGGTAGTTCCCTCACTTCAGGCTGTAGGAAATGGTCTATAAAAACACTTGTATTCTCAAAGAGACTCCCCATGGCTGATATGATCGGTCTTCCTGGGGGTTCTTTGTCATTCTTGTGAATTTTGGGAATTAGGTACAGTTGCGGAGTAACCGGATAATCATTTTTCAGGAACTCAAATTCTTGTTTGCTTAGCAGTCCCATTCCTTTCCATCTGTAAAGTTCGTTGTGATATTTCTGTTGTATTCCTAAGGTGTGGGTTGGACTAATTCTGGTGTAGCATTCATGATCTTGGAGCTGTGATAGTGCTTCCTTGTTGTACATTTCTAGTGGCCATAGGACAATGTTGCTCCCCTTGTCCGACCATCTTCTGTTGTTATATATATATATATATATATATATATATATATATATTCTCCACAACACAGAGTTGTCCCCTCAAAAAATCCTCACACAGGTAGGTAAAACTTTACGTTTAATGGCACAGGCTACAGCAAGGTTGTCGGGGTTCGTCACCATTAAAATAAATGAAGCTGACGCGTTTCGTGCTACTCCTGAGCACTTTTTCACAGGCGGAGTCTCTATTTGCAAGCGCCCAACTCTATATATATATATATATATATATATATATATATATATATATATATATATATATATATATATATATATATATATATATATATATATGTCTCTATTTGCAAGCGCCCAACTCTATATATATATATATATATATATATATATATATATATATATATATATATATATATATATATATATATATATATATATATATATATATATATATATATATATATATATATATATATATATATATATCTCTACCAAATTCCTTGCCCAGAAGTTCACGCCACACACAGGTAGGTATATTTATTGCAGGTAACAGCAAAACAGGGCTCCTTCATTTCAGCATGTCAACTGCCATACACATTTCGGACTACCTCGAGTCCTTGGTCACTGGCATCTCAAGTGTACACGGCATTAGGGGAACTTATATCAGAAAGTCCCGCCTCAGTGGGCGCGTGCCATTGAATCATGGATCTTGTAGTTCCCCCAGCCAAAACCAAAGTGGGTGCTGGCATATAACTTGAGAGAGACTTAAAAAAAGAGTCTTTAACCCCAGTAGGTAGCGAAGTGAGGTGACCTCCGTTAAGCTGTCAATACCTCGACCTGCCGCCGAGCCCCCCGGGCTTGGCTCCGCCGAGCCCCATCTTTGCTTGCAGCGCCTGTGGGCCGGGCTTGGCTCCGCTCTCCCTCTTGGCCGGGCTTGGCTCTGCCGAGTCCCCTTCACTGGACTACATTTCCCAGCTGCCCCGCCAGCGGCAAGGACGCCGCATTCATCATCGCGTGGCGCCAGGAGGCGCATAAAGGGCATACCGAAACCTCGTCCCGCGGGACCCGCGCAGGAGCGCACCGGGAGAAGCCCGGGACAAGGGCGGGGCCGTCTGCGGCCGTCCTAGACCAGACGAGGCCGGGCCGGGCCACATCTCTTGGCCCTTCGATAATGGCTGTAAAGTAAGAAACTCCGCCCAGTGACTGAACACCTTTTCATAACATTTCATCTGTTTAAATTATATTTCCTACGCTATAAGCCCCTGGAATAAGTAGAGAAATAAATGTCTAAAGGTCAAACTAAAAGTAGGAACTCACTGGCGGGTGGGACCATTAGAGGGACAATTGATCACTTCCTAACGAAGGCCGTAAAGAAGTTAGATCAAGAGATCGCAGCTGCAGAACATCGCATGTCCCTAGAACTTCATTCCAACAAACGCTCCTCCTTAGGCTCCATTCAAACAGCAATCTCCCCGCCCACCGAATTTATAGGAACCAACCCCACATACGACCCAGGGACCCCCTTACTCCTACAGGATCGCTTGGAAATAACACAACTTTCCAAGGGGGAAGATACTGACACGGTTAACCTGGACTCGTCTTCAGATCTCAGCCAGGGCGGCTAGAAAGCCCAAAGGAACAAAAAAGAACAATCTGGCTTTGCCCCCATATTAAGACCAGGGGGCCACACTAAAGGGTAAGCGGGGCGGGGTACGCCATACGGGCAGACAAGCAAAGACACTTAGACCTCTCAAAATCCCCACTAAGAAGCAAGGAACCCATGGCTCTCATACTATGTATAAGACACCTCTCTCCGTAACTCCTCCAAACGAAGGGGTACTAGCGAGTATGGAACAGTTGGTAAAATCTCTGCTGTTACCACTCATAGAGAGAGTCAGGTGGTTGGGTGACCAAATGTCCTCAATACTGGAAGCCACCCATTCCAATAGTGAGACCCTCAAGAAACTGACATTACACCATTCACCAAATGTGACCTGTGACCTGCCACCTACAAAAATTAATACCACAAGGGAATCCCCGTTACGAACAGCAGAGGCATCACTAGCGCCGGCTAATAAAGAGAGCGCCCTTAAGTCACCTAGGAAGTCGGGAACAGGGGGACCCACGAATGTTTTCAAAACAAATAACGCTCCTACAACGAGGGCATCTATTCCAGTGACTGATACATATAGATCTGGGCAACACATAGATTTAGCACTAGAGGCAGCCCCTTACGTTATTATTCTCACTGGGGTCCCATAGTTGGGAGAAGGGAGGATAGAAGGCTACAGAGTTCTTAAAAATAAAGTAATCCATTGGTTAAGCAACAATAGACCACTGCCCCCTAATATAAACGGGGAAAAAGCTTTTGTGAGTAGACTATCATGGGTGGGACCCTAGACCCAAAGATATTCAGGGAGATGTTGTAATCATTAACTTTAGAGATCGGAGGGCAGCCACCCATATAGTCGATTGGTATCTGGAGAGAGGTGAGGGTGGCATATCAACCCGTGACTTGAGCTATTTCTATCCCCTATCCCTATTGGCCTCCTTAAACCCACCACCCACCCCCGACATCGGAGATACCTTAAATAATTTTAGCTGTAATTCTAGATTCCATACATCCAGACCCTTTTATCCTAGGGCACCTTAATACTAACCACGACCAGGTATAGCCAGACCACTATTCCATCATCCGGGCAGACAACATCGGGCAGGATGTATGACGTTAAAACGCAAACATTTACATCGCATACCATTATAACGCGATATTTACAACGCAGGATCCTTTACATCGCATGCCTTTACAACGCATGTCATTACATAGCAGATGCTATTACAACGCATGCCATTACAACGTAAGTATAGGTAAGTATATCTTTTTTTTAAAAATTGTAATTAATAAATATTTAATTATTTTAATTTATTTTAATTAATTTATTTAAAGTAGTTTTTTAAAAAACGGAACCCTTAAAATACCCCTGTACCCCTATACCCAAAACCTATCCCTATTCCCTAAAGCTACCCCTATACCCCAAAACCCAAACCTAGCCCTGAACCCTAAAAATACCCCTGTACCCCATAACCCAAACCTAGCCCTGAACACCAAAAAAAACACTGTACCCCATAACCCAAACCTAGCCCTGAACCCTACAAATACCCCTGTACCCCATAACCCAAACCTAGACCTGAACCCTAAAAATACCCCTGTACCCCTTAACCCAAACCTAGCCCTGAACCCTAAAAATACCCCTGTACCCCATAACTCAAACCTAGCCCTGAACCCTAAAAATACCCCTGTACCCCAAAACCCAAACCTAGCCCTAAACACTAAAAATACCCCTGTACCCCAAAACCCAAACCTAGCCCTAAACACTAAAAATACCCCTGTACCCCAAAACCCAAACCTAGCCCTGAACCCGAAAAATACCCCTGTACCCCATAACCCAAACCTAGCCCTGAACCCTAAAAATACCCCTGTACCCCAAAACCCAAACCTAGCCCTGAACCCTAAAAATACCCCTGTACCCCAAAACCCAAACCTGGCCCTGAACCCTAAAAATACCCCTGTACCCCAAAACCCAAACCTAGCCCTGAACCCTAAAAATACCCCTGTACCCCATAACCCAAACCTAACCCTGAACCCTAAAAATACCCCTGTACCCCAAAACTCAAATTAAATAAATGTTTTAAAAAAGATAAACTTACTGATACTTACATTGTAATGGCATGCGTTGTAATAGCATCTGCTATGTAATGTCATGCGTTGTAAAGGCATGCGTTGTAAAGGATCCTGCGTTGTAGTAGTTGCGTTGTAAAAGTAGTCCATTGTAACAGTTGCGTTGTAACTGTTGTTTCCCCATCGGGCAACGTTCCACCCACACTGGTCAATTCCTCTAGGAAATCGTTACGAACCCTTAGCAGGCATGTATGACCTAGACTGACAGAAGACGGTTGTCCAAGTGGGGAAGTCGCAAAGAATAGCCTTAAAGCCCTCTGTATATCAGATTAGTACTCAGAGTAACTTACTTCCAGACAGAGCGCAGGACAAAAAGACAGACAGGGAACTGATGGACGAGAGGTTCTCAAACCACCTGACCAAGAAGGAATTAGTTAATCCATCACTGGACCCTAGGGCACTAACTGAACATCAACCTAGGGAAGCCTTTCCATCTAGCAAGATTGTGGTCGATAGGGAAACTGACAAAAATACTACCCCTAAGCTGATCAAACCTACCCATAAAATTATATCTTGGAATGTAGCAGGCCTGGCAAACAAAGTGTCCCAAAATCCATGGCTCGATCTAGTTGCCAAATACCATATCCTCTGTTTCCAGGAAACCTGGACTCTAGATGAAATCCATTTTCTGGGGTTTCAGACTTTCCATACACCTGCACAATTAACTTTCCAGGGAAGAAACAAGGGAGGTTTTTGTATGTATGTTTCTACCACGGGTGGGCTTAAAGTACTTAGGAATTTGTCCACTGAACATTATCAGATTTTAACAATCAAATGGGGTAATGCCAAGAACATGATTTTAATTAATTTTTATAATAATGTGCCTACACACACCCTGGAAAAGGTCATCAATAACTTGATGCACAGTGTCACCACCACCAAGGACCAGATAGGAGGGGAGTCGTTATTGATTTGGGTAGGTGATTTTAATTGTACCGTCTGTCCCAACTGCTCGAAGGGCTTGTGCGGCCTAGGTGAGCATAAGGACGACAACCCGACCCATTTCATTCACTCTATATCGGGCGATATATTTAACAACATGATCTTTTATTTTAATGTATCCCATATTAACGAGCTATGCTCCCCAACCATCCACTTCCAGCCAACATTCCATGGGAGGGGGTGTAACTCTACAATAGATTTTACTCTCTTATCAAAAACCCATGCCCGGATAGTAACGTCATGGGAAACATTGGATGTCCTCCATGGCGATCACTACCCGATCTCCTTTTCCGTAAAACTAGATGGGCAAGAACAGGCCCGGGGGGGACAAATTCTTATATCAACCAGCGATCAATTTAGCTCGTAGAAACGGATATTCCATTAAATAGGATAAGGTGGATCCAGCGGGATTGTTAATAAACTTAGTATCGAAATCCTGGGAAGAAATTTACACTTGTCTGTCTCTTACAACAAAAATCTTGGGCTCTTTCCTAAAAATACAAATAGAAATAAAAAAGCTCCTGACCAGGGAGTATTGCTCCGCATCAAACCGACCAAATGGCTGGTTCGATAACAACTGCACTAAAGCACTTAAAGCTTTAAAAAAAGGCACTGTATATATCTCCAAGATCTCAGATGGAGATCCACCTAGCCAGAAAGCTATATTCCATGGCAGTCAAAACTAGGAAAAAATCCTTGAAGCAAGAGGCATGGTCAGCTCTGATTAATGCCTCAAAAAACAGGGATATGACCGCCTTTTGGAAGGCGATTAATGCCCCCCATCTGTAGAACAAACAGACAGACACAATAGATATTGCCATCAACGGCGAAACTTGGGTAAAGCATTTTAAACGTCTTTATGATAAAATAAATCCCTCTGACCTCGTAGATCCTACATCAGTAATAACGTCAGAGGATTATGAAAACAACTCCCTGGATGTATTTCCGCTGGGCATCACCTTTACCTGTGAAGAGGTCACCGCCGCAATTAAAGAAAGCCCCCCAGGTAAAGCTCCGGGCCCGGATGGGGTCCCAATAGATGTTTTTAAAACTGAGATTAATCTTTGGACCCCCATGTTAACCAACGTCCTGAATAGCGCAAACTCCCATGGCTTTATACCTACTGGGACCGAAGCAATAGTGGTTCCCATCTTTAAAAAAGGAGACCGGAACGACCCCACCTGCTATCTGCCAATTTCCCTTCTTGATTCCTTAATGAAGGTAGCAGGCCGTATAATTTTAAACCGAATCCAAATATGGGCGGAGGAGGGTGATATTATTTCCAGCCTTCAGTATGGATTTAGAACAGGCAAAGGCACAGTTGAACAGGGACTAAACCTGGCCCTTGTTATATCAAAGTATACTCAAGCTAAGAAGGGTAATCTTTACATCACTTTCGTTGACCTGAGTTCAGCCTTCGATTGTGTGGACCACAATAACTTGTGGTCCACACTTTCTGACATGGGCATTGATGATCAAATTCTTACATTCATCAAGGAATTATATAGGGGTGCTGTAGCCAGGGTAAGGTACGGCACTCAGGGAGAGTGCTCGGAAAAGTTCCCCATTAGGAGGGGTGTGAGATAGAGGTGCATACTAGCACCTCTACTCTTCACCCTATATATAAACTCCATTGGCAATCACCTTAACCCCTTTGATGCTCATGACGAGCTCCGCTCGTCATGAGGCACGGTTGAGCTGTGCTGATGACGAGCTGAGCTCGTCATGAACAATGGTAAATCTGGGAATGCAGCACTGGGGGGGAAAACCTCTAGCAGCCAAGGTGTTAAAGAGTCACAGTTCGACTAACCATCGATCAAGGGGCAGCCGGTGCCAATACTCCTTTACGCAGACGACGCTGCCATTATGTCCCGAACCAAGGTAGGCTTACAGAGGGCCGTTCTGAAATTCTCCAACTACATGAAAGATAAGGGCTTAAAAATAAACATCACGAAAACTTTCACTATGGCCTGTGGGCCTGGATCTAAGGAAGCATCATGCCCAATATTCCTCGAGGGTAGGAGGATACAGACTATCGACCAATTCTCTTACCTAGGAATAAATTTCGATAGGAGAGGCAATTGGCACACTGCCGTGAGGGCAAGAAACTTAGCCTTCTCTCGGCTGTAGGAGCCCTAAACAAATTTGCGGCTAAAATAGGGGGTAGACCCGTGAAGGAACTGACCCTAATTTACAAGGCCAAATGTATCTCCACGGCCACATATGGATCAGGAATCTGGGGAATCGAAAATGCATCATTGATTCAACTAACTGAGAACCAGTACCTCAGATACTTATTTGGGGCCCCTAAATCAACAGCAACCTACCTCACACATATTGAACTGGGCTTATCGTACATTTCAGATGTCATAAAAATCGCGCCCATATTACTATAGCATAAGGTGTGGGTCACTCCGGAGATATTTTTAAACCGTAATTTAATCTCTGATTGCTTGACCCTTGACGTAGTTAGCAACATTAAATGGCTGTTTTATGTTAAAAATTTGATGACTGAGATTGGCCACCCAGAGTACTTTACGAGACCATCTAGTATGGAGGTGGTCGCAAGAAAGTCACAGAAAAAAACGGCTCTGGACTATTTAGCTAATAATAGATGGGACATGGAAAAATCTAAAAACTCAGTCATGGATTACCAGCAAATTACCGCCAATAAAGGGCCTCAACTGTATCTTATAAGCGATTTTAACTGTTGTTCTAGAATGTTACTGACCCGTTTTAGGTTTGGTACCTTCTTTCGCTTAATCACCTTTCCAGTCTGTAATAACTGGTCAAAGGAGACGCTTATTTGCCCATTCAATGAAACCTCCGCCCAATCAAACATTCATTGTATTATTTTTTGTAAATTTTATTCAGCTCCTAGGGCGGCTTTCCTGAAACCAATCCTGAGGGCATGGGGCCACCGCACTTGTAGAATTGCTTTTATCAGGCTGCAACAGCTAGAAAATGTTATTGTTGTACACGCTGTATCGAGTTTTTTTAAATTATTGTTCAAATTCAGAAATTCAATGTAAAGAACTTTGTAAATTAACTGCATTTTAGATTCTTTTGTACTTCTTGGTATAACTAGATTTTAATGCTGGTGAATGTAACAACCCCTTCAATCTGTAACTTATGTGTTATGCACCTATTAAATGTATGCTTTTATGATTTCAATCTGGAATTTCGACTAAAGCTTTTTGAATTTGAATTTGAAAAAATGAAGCCGACGCGTTTCGTGCTACTCCTGAGCACTTCTTCACAGACTGAGTCCCTATTTGCAAGCGCCCAACTATATATATATATATATATATATATCTCCAACAAATTCCTTGCCCAGAAGTTCACGCCACACACAGGTAGGTGTATTCCTTCTATTTATTGCAGGTAACAGCAAAACAGGGCTCCTTCATTTCAGCATGTCAACTGCCATACACATTTTGGACTACCTCGAGTCCTTGATCACTGGCATCTCAAGTGTACACAGCATTAGGGGAACTTATATCAGAAAGTCCCGCCTCAGTGGGCGCGTGCCATTGAATCATGGATCTTGTAGTTCCCCCAGACAAACCACAGTGGGTGCCAGCATGTACCTTGAGAGAGACTTAAAAAAAGAGTCTTTAACCCCAGTAGGTAGCGAAGTGAGGTGACCTCCGTTAAGCTGTTAATACCTCGACCTGCAATGTTGGAACCTTACTGTCCTTCTTGGCGTCAAACCTTCGGCACCGCTGGTCTGCCTTCTGCTTCTGGGCAAAAAAAAAAAAAAAATATATATATATATATATATATATATATATATATATATATATATATATATATATATATATATATATATATATATATATATATATATATATATGTGTATATATATATGTGTGTGTATATATATATATATATATATATATATATATATATCCATATATATCCTACTGGCGGTCGCCAGTAGGTAGTTCTAGTTAGGACCCAGCTACTATAGGAAATCCGCAACATTCTATTGGGAATAACTTTGTCGCCGGTTGAGGGATTTGCGTGTAATTTTCCAAAATTTTGGCCAGCTCCGCTCCGCTCTTTCCCTAAAAGTTTTGGGGGGATTTGTCAAGCGGGGGCCGAGAAAAAAGGGGGGTCCCAAAACCTGTTTCCCCCATGCAATTTTCCATAGGACGTTCTGACACGGCTACAGCCCGAACCGTTGAACGGAATTACGTCAAACTTTGCAAAATTGTAGGGACTGGTACGCCGATGTGCTTTTGCTACATTTGGTGAAATTTGCTCCGGTGTTTTTTTTTAAAATTAACTTAAAAAACACATATATATCTATAGGCGCGCTCCAAGCGCTCAGCGGTACGCGTACCGGGGAGCGCACCCGGCGCTCTACGGGAGCGCGCGAGCGGAAAGCTGATTGGCTGTCGGATGTCTGTCAACATTCTAAACAGTCCGGAGAGTCCTCCATCTTGTGTCTCGGTAGAATCGAGAAACAAGAGGTGAAAATATAAAGGGGAAAATGTTTAAAAGGGGGCAGGGTACACACCCTCTGACTCGCTAGGTTTTCTGAGGGGGTCCTAGAAGGACCCTGAAGGGTAAAAAAAACGTTTTTTTTTTTTTTTTGAAATTTTCGCGGGGTAAGCGCTCACCGGTACGCGCTCCCTGAGCTCACCACTTCACTCACTCCTTAACAATATATAAAGAATATAGCTCTTTTTGGAGAATTGGAGGTAGTTCTCCCCTCTCCATCCGCCCTTCTCATCTCTTTCTGGCCTCACCTCGACCTCGCACCTTATTTTCTTCAGGACAATCTGGATACTTCACAGCTCCTCTGGCCTCCCTGCCCCCTCCCCCCTGATCTCTTTCTTGCTCCTCTCCTCTCCAGCCTCCTTTTCCTCTATAGTCTCTTTCCACTCCCTTCTCTTTTGAGTCTCTCTCTTCCGCCTACATCCTCGCCCTTCTCATCCACCCTCTTCTCACCACCTTCCATCCTTTTCTCCTGGTCCTTCTATCCAACTCTTTATCCTCTCACCCCATCTCTTTCCTGCCCGCTCCCCATGCTTCTCCATTTCTTCTATTTTCTTTTCTCTCTCCTTCCCCAGCTTCTGCTCTTTCTGTACTCTCCCCTCGTGATCCTGCCTAATCTTATCACCTTGTGGAAATAAAATTGACAATTGTGCCCCCTCATTTCCCTGTTTCTGCCTGACAGCCATTTTTTTATTCAGACAAGCACCCATTTTGTCTTCAGACCCACAAGCAAGACACCCTGCCTCTGGCACCCCCGTTCATTGACCACACATTTCTGTGGTTCTGCCAATTCTGGGAACTAGCAGCAGATAGTTCCTGTTTTCTTAACTGTAAGACACCCTGCACCTGCCATCTTAGTTCATTGACCACCCCTTCCTGTGCTTCAGCCAATTCCCAGAACCAGCAGACAGTTCCTGTCTTAAGAAATAGTTCCTGCCCTTGACTGCAAGCCAGAGAGCAGATGGTCTCTGTTTTACACAAGATAGTTCCTCTTTTTGACTCTTGTGGTTCAGCCAATTCCCAGAACCAGCAAGATAGTTCCTGTTTTACACAAGATGGTCCCTGTTCTTGACTCTAAGCCAGAGATAAACCCCCGAATGAGTAAGGGCCTTCAACTGAAAGAGAACACATTTCCACACATCACATGCCCTCTCACGAGACACAAGACACGCCCCTACCTTGACACATCTGTTGGAAATTACTGCTTGTCACTCCCCTTTTTCTTGTCACTTCTCTTTTCTTCTTTTGCCTATTGACTGAAAACTGTATAAATATTATGATGTGTGAATAAAGCTGCAGACCACTCCTGTACCCGCTTGGTGCTGGAGCTCTCCCCTTAACTCAAGTTACTGGACCCTTTTTTTTGTACTCGAGCACCACGGACTCCTCTCCTTGCTTTGACTGAAATTATGATTATTAAGTATAGAAATTCTGAGATGAGGTAATATTGAATTAATTTACCACAACCTTTTAGTTCTCCTCCCTCCATCTTCCACTTTTTCCATCGATGTTCACTCATCTCCCCGCACCCTTCTCTCATCTTTAGATCCCATGCCATCTCCCACTCTCCTGCCCCTATTTAGTCTTGTGTTTCCCAGAACTCGCAAGTATTCAGAGGTAGGAGTCTTCTGAGTTTCTAAAAGCACTTAGCACTTCAGGAGTCTAGCCCACACAAGAACAGTCATCCCCCTTGAAAATCATCCTTCATGTGCTGAATTGCGACTCTCCAGTTCAGGCGTGTGTGCTCTCTAGGGCCCAAGCATGATTAATTGTTGGCAAACTGGCCTGACCCCTACCTAGGCTAGTGACCTCTCTGTGACAAATAGCCATGCCTTGTGGACTACCAGATCCTGTACACCTGTGCTTGCATACATTCAGTTCATAGTGGGCACTTCACACACACACACACACACACACACACACTGCACCCTCACAGACACTGAACACACTGCACCCTCACACACACACTGCACCCTCACACACACTGCACCCTCACACACACTGGACACACTGCACCCTCACACACACTGCACCCTCACACACACTGCCCACACTGCACCCTCACACACTGCCCACACTGCACCCTCACACACTTCACCCTCACACACACTGCACCCTCACACACACTGCACCCTCACACACACTGCACCCTCTCACACATTGCACCCTCACGCACACTGCACTCACACACACTGCACCCTCACACACACTGCACCCTTACACACATTGCACAAACTGCACCCTCACACACTGCACACACTGCACCCTCACACACTCTGCACACACTGCACCCTCACACACTCTGCACACACTGCACCCTCACACACACTGCACACTCACACACACTGCCCCATCACACACTGTCCACACTGCACCCTCATACACACTGCCCACACTGCACCCACTGCACCCTCACACACACTGCACACACTGCACCCTCACATACACTGCACACTCACACACTGCACCCTCACACACACTGCACTCTCACACACACTGCACACACTGCACCCTCACACACTCTGCACACACTGCACCCTCACACACACTGCACCCTCACACACACTGCACCCTCACACACACTGCACCCTCACACACACTGCACCCACACACACTGCACCCTCACACACACTGCACCCTCACACACACTGCACCCTCACACACACTGCACCCTCACACACACTGCACCCTCACACACACTGCACCCTCTCACACACTACCCCCACTGCACCCTCACACACACTGCACACACTGCACCCTCACACACACTGCACACTGCACCCTCACACACACTGCAGCCTCACACACACTGCACACACCACACACTCCTCACCCTCACACACACTGCACCCTCACACACACTGCACCCTCACACACTGTGCACCCTCACACACTGCGCACCCTCACACTCTGCGCACCCTCACACTCTGCGCACCCTCACACTCTGCGCACCCTCACACTCTGCGCACCCTCACACTCTGCGCACCCTCACACTCTGCGCACCCTCACACTCTGCGCACCCTCACACTCTGCGCACCCTCACACTCTGCGCACCCTCACACTCTGCGCACCCTCACACTCTGCACACCCTCACACTCTGCGCACCCTCACACTCTGCACACCCTCACACTCTGCACCCTCACACTCTGCACTGGAACATACACTCCAAATACCACTCAGTGCCACATATTTACACTGTGACTCTTGTTCTTCCCAATACGTCCTACACCTCCTATATTTTTGCAGTTTGTACAGGGAGGAAAGGAAGATGTATATCTCTCTGCTAATGCGTAGCCTCAAATTTTGACAATGTCATCCAGCCTTACATTTTTAAAAACTATTACCTGATCCCTCACTTGTTATTGCCTGACCTCTTTTCTTCAGTGTGCTTTAAAAATGATGCAGTATCTGTATTGTGTGTTAATGTGAGCAAGATTTTAAACTTTTCATATGTCTCATTATTTGATTTTAAATATATGTGCATCTCATTATGAAATCCTAAGTGGCACTATTTTACACACATTTATATTTGTATGTCATTTTCTGATAGGTATTCTTAACCTGTATGTATATAGTATTCTTGTTGTATTTAGCCTGTCTCTTTTCTGCCTGTGGGATTTCACTGTCATTCACATGATGTCACCACTAGAACCTTTGGTGACATCATGGAGTGTTTGGGGCTTAGCCTGATGACAACTGGCAGTTGAAACCAGGCAGGCTGAGTGGCATGCTGGTCACTCCTGGTGAGTCTTCCCTATATATTATCTTAACATCTTGAAGACTTGACTAACTTGAATAAAGCAACCAAAATGATACCAGGCTCCAGGCTTCTATTTACAACAATTCTTTTATGCCTTTGTTTTTTATTGGTGAATTAAAGTGATTATGACTGTCTGTTGATGTTTTTATGGATTGCGTAGTGTTTATAATCTTGAAGCTATGTGAGATGTTTTCATTAATAGTTTTTTCTTCACTTTCAGTAGTAGTATCCTTAAGTATTGGTATTGTAAAAATGTTCATTCATTCATTTTCCGTTTATAGCTTGAGTTTCTGTTTAAATTCATTATTATATTTCCCACAAATTCATTGTGAGATTGTAGAGCCTTTTATTGTGTCTCTTTTCCACGGTTGTGCATTCTATACTCCTGGTTGTATTTCGTCAAAACGAGAGATGTGTTGTAAACTACTGTATCAAAGAATCATGGCTCACAGAGATAATATGTAAAGCCATGATTCTGCAATGGTAACAAACCGAACTCTAAGTAAGGCAGAGATGTGATGTGTGTTAAAGGGCATAGAGCTGTGCTGGTTGTATTACATGTAGGTGGATTAAAGAAGAAGATTCAAACTTCACTTGGCTTCAGAAGTATTTCTTAACAAAGTGTGTTTATTCTTAAGATTAACTTTAAAACAAAAGGTCTTATGGTGCATTTTGCATTCTATCGTACTTCTGTACAGGTCTTCATTCTCCAGTTAGAAGGGCAGAAACGCTGGCGGCTATACAAACCCACTGTCCATTTAGCTCGGGAATACAATGTGGAATCAGAAGCTAGAATTGGAAACCCAACCCATGAATTCATGTTAAAGGTAGTTATATCAGTGGTACACATGTGCATTTCTCTGGTGAATAGTATAGGGTTAAAACACTGCATTCTTTTCCTAAATGCATCTTCCTATCTCTTGCAACTTATTTTTTAGGTTTCGCTTAAAGCAGCGCATGCACTGTCCTTTGCACCAATCTATTGTTTCAGAAGAAAAAAAATACTCTAAAATGGGATTTTAGAGCACCCATTACTCAACATTGCCTGACTTCTTTGTCAATCTTATTTTCTCTTTTATTGGTGAGTGTGTGTCAGCTTCATGTGGGCTTCAGTTTGTCCCCATGTGTCTGTTTTCCTCCTTGTGGCATGGACTAAGCACTGACTGATTTCTTGTTTAGTGTTTTTCCGTGATGTTTAAGAACTGATTATTGTACTATTTTCATTGCAAAATAACTTGAAACCATCAGAGTTCGAAGCTTGAGCATCCCGGTTTTTCCAAGAGCTGAAGACAAACTATTAACAATAACGAGACTTTGATACATGTGACCAATTTCGCAATCATACTTTTCGGCCGCCTGTTACTTTTAATAATGATGAAGCTGTAAACATATTCCCTTTGTTTAAGACTGTTGTCATACACTGTGTTTTTCCGAGTTAACGTTTACCTCCGTGTCACATTTACTTATTTGTTGGTTAGTTCTTTTATAGTTTAGGAGATATTTATTCATCATCAAACTCACAATGATTTCAAAAGGTTTGTTTCATCTTTACCCAATCCTGTCCCCAAAAATCACCCTTGCCTCCTTTTACCTCTATTTTCCTCTATTCTCCTCTCTTTTACCTCTACCCACCCCTAAACCCTCAAGTCACCCTCACCTCCCTTTACCAGTACCCACCCCTAAGGCCTCGAGCCATCCTCGCCTTCCTTTACCTCTACTCATCCCCGAGCCCTCAAGCCACTCTTACCTTCCTCCTCCCAGCCCAAGCCCTCAAGTTACCCTCATGTCCTTTTACTTCTACCCACACATGAGCCAGCAAGTCACCCTCACCTCCCTTTACCTCTACCCATCCCTTAACCCTCAAGTCACTCTCACTTCCCTTTACCTCTGCCAATCCCTTCACCCTAAAATCACTTACAAAAAAGAACATAAAATGTATGCTATTTAAAACTGAAATTCCTAATGATGTGGTAAGGTACTGCATATTGCATTTACAAATACTTAACCTGCATGGTACGTTTCTTTGTGGTAAAGACTGTGTGGGAAAGGTCCTGCATGGTAAAGGCTCCTACCCCTTCGTCAGAACATATCCCTGCCCCTTCCTTAAATACTCTACTGCCTTAGCAGCACCCCTGACTGTTTTTAGGGCATTTTTTAGTTGTTTTCTGACTTTCAGTATGTTTGATAGGCCTCTAAACAAACAAGCCTGACAGTGGAAACCTCAAATCCACAGCACCTGAACTGCTATGCCTCTAATATTCTGTCCCTTCTTTTTTTTTTTTTTTTGGTGCAAGACGTTTATATAATACTGTCAAGGATACACAGCGTTACGCCTACAATCCTGAGGCCGGCCGCTATCGGTTCAAAACAGCAGGATAATAAAGGACATAATGAAATTGGCATACGTATTTCTGTATAGATGGCACATCAACCTGTTGACAAGTACAAACCAACATGAGCATATTAGTTCGTCTCACATTTTTTACATTTTTTAGTAACCTTAACATGTGCGATATCCTAGTCACGTAGAGGGAGAAGCTCGCGTGCCAGCATGGTGGCCCATCTACATCAAGAGTCAGCAGAAAAAAACGTGCAGAACATTGAATGAGGATTACAACCAAGCTGTACTAAATCATCACGCCTCGTAGGATGACCAAAGGAACCCCCACTGCTTAAGGCAAAGGGCAGTTAGCACTATAGTGCCTCCTACAGAGGCAGGGCAACACTTTGGGAATAGGAGGGGTCCACTGGCAGGGGTAGAGGGGGGGGTCAATGACGGTAGCATTCGAACCCGCATCAGTCTGACTCAGCTTCACATCTTCCCCCGTCTAGAGAGCACCACAGTAACCTCCCAGCATTCCAACCTCAATCTTCGGCATCCAACGGAGATTCCGCTATTAAATAACAGTGCAGCGGAGCCCATATGTCAGTGGGCCTGGAGGTGGCAGGCAACAGTTCAGAGTAAGTATGTAATTGTTCTTGGCAATACACCATGTCCCGCAGCCAATCCTTGAATTTGGTGCTCTCCCCCTCCCCCATTTACAGGCCACTCTACGCTTGGCCAATAGCATGGCCATCGCCACATATTTGCGGTGGGCTGCTTGAAGTGGTTCAACATAGCCTAGCAGCGCCATTAACGGAGATGGCGCCATCGCCATGTTTATCATCTTAGAGAGTGCCTGAAAGACCTGATCCCAATAGCGGTATACCTGATCACACCCCCATGCAAGATGCAAGAAATCAGCTCCCGGAGCCTCACATCTGTCACAAGTGTCAGTAGACCGTAGCTGGAACCTATGCAGACGTGCCGGTGTGTGATATAATCTGTGTAGGAATTTATAATGAATAATCCTGTATCTACTGCTGGATGAAATGCGTTCAGTCTGCTGTAAGCAAAATGCCCACTGCTTGTCAGTAAGTGTTACGGCCAGTTCCTGGTCCCACTTCTCCCTGGCAGGCAACTCTGTGTATTCCATATGTACGCGGACCGATTTATATAGCGTAGATACCAGTTTGTTAGGGTTATCGAGTTGAAGTATGTGCTGTAGAGGGAGAAGTACAGGAGGTTCGCGTGGGAAATCCGGTGTAACTGCCTGCAAACCATGCCGGAGTCTTATATAGTAAAATACCTCTAGTGGTGTCGGTTGTATTCCTTCATATAGTTGGTCTCTGGTACGGAAGGTGCCATCCCTGTATAAGTCCCCCCATGTTTGAACATGAATTTTCGTCAATAACTTTTGAAAGCCAGCTTCCTGTAAAAGCGGTAGTTGCGGGTGATAGGTCAAGGGTAGTAGTGGGGCGTATAGCAATTGTCGATCAAGTTTTGAACTAATATGATTCCACGCAGTTACCGTGCTAAGTACTGTGTTTGGGGTTTTATCTCTACCTTCTACTGGGGAGTACAACGCGCCTTCAATCGGTGTTGGGTGTGTTAGCCAATGTTCAGCTGCCAGCTGGGGCATGTATCTAGGTTGTCGTACCCAGAAGTAGGCGAAGTGGGCCTGGGCAGCTCGGTAATAGAGTTCGAAATCCGGAACCCCAAAACCACCCTGCGAATAAGGTCTGATAAGGACCTCCCATTTAAGCCTGGGTGTTTTCCCACCCCATACCAGCTTGAGCAGTTCTGAGCGCAGCAGCCTAAAAAAATATGCTCCGGGGTGAAATGGTATGTTCAGAAAGAGATACAGAAGCTGAGGGAGTATCACCATCTTGACTAATGAGGCTCTCCCAGCCATGGACAGGGGAAGGGTTATCCACCTGGAAATATTATCACTGATTTTATTCATTACTGTGCCATAGTTAGCACGCATAAGCGCCTCTCTATCTTTTTCGATATGTATACCCAGGTATTTAAAATCCCCCTCACACCAGGCAAGTGGATATTCCAGTGGAAATTTATGTGTCGAGGCAGTGAGCGGGAAAATGCATATTCTGTCCCTTCTTCTATACTTATTGGGGTCTGTGTGCACACTGAAACACACCCACTGTCACAGTGCAAGTCCCCAAGGGATCATAACAATTTAGAACATAAGCACAGGTGCAGCACACGTCAATTTCAAAAACTAAGAAAGCAAATGTATAATCTGTATAAAACGCAAATATTATTCAAAGTTTTCCTTTTATTCCAATTGTTATTGCTTTTAAAACATGGTCATAAACATTAGTTTTCACAACGATACAGCCGACGCGTTTCGTTTAGGTATAAGTAAATTTGCAGATTCCTTATAAGGCAGGGAATATATGAAAGATACAGGTGGGACACCAAGGCAAAGGCGCGCATATGAGCACTAATCTTGCAGGCCTAATTGTAATCACCCCGTTGAATCACATAACACACCATATCATTAGCCCCAACAACGTATGCAGAAGACCCAAATCTGTGTCAATTCAAATACATTCTGTATGTTCAGAGTCAATGCAGGCAACTGATATTAAGCTGTCATCATGTCTCCAACGGCCAAACGTCACGGCAAGAAGGACGTCCTTCTTTGATATATCCCATGCCTTATAAGGAATCTGCAAATTGGCTTATACCTAAACGCAGTATTGACCAGTTCAGGTGTAATCCCCTTTTTTTACGGATCACTCTGCCTAACCGTCGGTGCCCCATCATTGGACCTAACCAGCATCCTTGATTCTTGTATCTTCTTGATCTTCATGACTATGAGGAAAGTTGCATATACACTTGATCTCGAATATCCCAGATAACCGTGACTTAGATGTGGAACGACACACAGGCTGCTGCTCCGATTAATTTTCTGGCGTTCCTTTTTGCTGTGACTGACTTTTTCAATTTATCAGTGCCCATGTAGAAGTCCTTTAGTAGGACAGAACACGTCAGCTGTAGCGTTGTGAAAACTGATGAATAAAAATTGGAATAAAAGGAAAACTTTCAATAATATTTGTGTTGTATACAGATTACACAATTTTTTTCTCAGTATTTTAAACTGACATGTGGTGCACCTGTGCTTATGTTCTAAAATGTTTGATAGACCCCTTTGCTTAATTCACAGTTAGCCCTCTCCCATCCCCAATCCTACATCCTCTACTTTAGGTCTTGCATGAGAGCGAACGCGCTGTTGCTTGCAAGGCATTATGCTTACTTACAGGAGGCTTGAAGCTTGCCCATTGTTTACTGTTGATTGGCTTCACTCTCATTTCCTTGTTTCATTTAGATCAGCGAGTGCTGGCTTCACTTCCTCTACGTATGTTTGTCCCTACCCTGAAACATGGCCCAAGTACTCCTTCCCCTGCCAAGTGTTCTTCCATTGCTTTCCTTTTTCAGAAGTATGTTTTTTCCTTTTACTTGCACTCTCTTCCTCCTTCCTGTATTGTTATTGCAAGGGAAGGAGAAGAGGTTGTGACCAAGGCCAACCAAGAGGGAAAGGAAAATCAGGAGAGGATGTAGGCAAAAAGCAATACCACCTTCAAAGTCAATAGAAATGTAAAACAACAATGCTTGCGTTGAAGGCTATTGAATAGTCAATTTCTCTAGACACACACTTACTGTAGAAGAACCACAAGTCTTAAATAAAGGATTATCTTTCTGTCCTGAAACACATTTTGATCTGGTGGAAACACACATTGATACCCTCAAATTTGTCAGAAAATTGGAACTTGCTGAACTATACACAACCAAACAAATAAGAAGCAACAAGGAAACAAAAGTGATAGACTACAGCAACAGAGATCTGACAATAGGACACACACAAGTCTTGATAAGTCTCTATCAATTAGCCAATAAGCCAGATGTATAAGAAATGACAGATTCAAATTCACCAATTATGTCAATCTCAGTCTAAATAAGTATAGCAATCTCAAAGAAACATCGGAATTCTGCCCAGTGCTGTCACCTGGTAAGAAATTGTATTCTTTAATGAACTGGTACCATTTAATATCGACAGATAAGAAAACTGCATTCAATTGAAACACAAGGAAATTCTCACTCAAATGGAACATACAGCTACACAAAATCTTTAAAGCAATGAAAATATTCCCCTAAAACCAGCTGATGAAGGCGGAAGTATTGTCATCTTGAATACAGTGAATTGAATCTAGGAAGCAAAACTACAATTGAATGATGAGGTCAATCCTAAAAAAATTAAAAGGTGACCCCATCAAAAAGTTGACAGAATTCTGGAACCAAAAATTAAAAGATTGGCATACAGAGCTATTTTTTTTTATAATCAACTTTATTGGTTTTATAAGAACAGAGAAAATTCAATGGTTGCAGTTCAATAGGCATCAAAGGCAACATGACAGGGGTGATTGATGATACAAGTAGGGTCAGTCCGTCAAGAGTTTAACACAGCAGTTTGTACGGTGGTTACAGTGTGACATAGAGTAAAGGAAGACAGATTATTATGGTGGCAGCATATTAAACCATTTACCCCACACTTTGATAAATAAGTCCGGACATACTCGGGCCTCAAATAGGGCCTCCTCCTGGATCCCACACCAGCCCACTCCCCTCCTCCATCTCTGCACTGTAGGTGCCTTAGCCTGTGACCAATGCACTGCTATGTCCCTCTTGGCCACCGCCACAGCTGTCCCCAAGAGGCGCTTGTCCATCCTAGAACCATCCAGGCCGTCAAAGACCCCCAACAGCATACGCATTGGATCGTGTGGAACCTCCCATCCCAAGGCCTGCGTAAGCTCCAGCTCCACCTCCCTCCAGAACGGGACCAGCACCGGACAACGTCATACCATGTGATAGAAATCAGCAGGGGCTGAGGCACATCGCGGGCATGCTGAAGAGGGCTTCAACCGGGCCCGGAATAGACGTGCCGGGGTGAGGTATGCCGCATGGAGGTAGTATAATTGGACCAGGCGCAGCTTGGAGGACGTGGTCATGGTTTTGGGTGCCATGAGGGCATCCCTCCAGTCTGCCTCTTCTAGGGGGCCCAGCAAATCCTCCCAGCGGCGGTCTAGGGAAGCGGACCATTATTCACCAGGGATTGATAGATGCGGGACACTCCCCCTCTGCCCAGGTTCCCCATCATCACCTGAGCCTCCAATGGGCTGAACTCTGGAAGGGAAACAGGAGGCGAGACATGCGTGTAGAGGGCGTGTCTTAGTTGTAAGTACCGATAGAGTTGGGAGTGAGGAAGAGCATGACGTTGCTGTAGGCCAGTGAAAGAGCGGAGGTGATCCCCCACCCAGACATCTCCGAGCACTGAAACTCCAATGAGGTCCCATTTGCGGAACCCCTGCAGGGACGAAACCTCCCACAACCAAGACCCCTGCCAGAGTGGCGTCTGTCGAGTGAGTTTCCGGTCCCACCCTACATGCCTTAGGGCCGTGCGCCAGGCCAGAAACACCGTCCTAGTGACCGGGGCCATCGCCTGTGGCACTGGACTACCATACAGAAGCGCCTGGACCTGTGTAAAGTCCAACGCAGTGAGTTCCACCCGATAGGCCGGGTCGGACCAGCCACCCGCATACCAATCGTGGATGACGATAAGTTTCGTGGCCAGGTAGTAGAGGTGAAGGTTGGTCACCCCCATACCCCCGTCAAACGGGGGAATGCAGCAGTGTGCCAGGGATACGCGTGGTCTCCCACCTCCCCAGAGAAACCGGGTAGGATCCCGTCAAGATCACGGAACCAACTACCCGGAAGGTGGACCCTGATGTTCTGCAGTATATAAAGGAAGCGGGGGAGGACCATCATTTTGAAAAGCGCACTCCTGCCCAGAGGTTTCAAGGGAAGGATCTGCCACTTCTTGAGGTCAACCTTCATCCTGAAACCAAGGGCGTGACGTTCAGTGCCCACTCAAGCTCTGGTAGAAGAGCTACCCAGATGCCTAGGTATTTGACCGAGTGCCTCCTGAGGGGCATAGTCGACTGCCAGTCATAGCACTCCCTAGAGGGATGCAATGGGACCAGAGTGGACTTGGTTGCGTTGAGACAAAGTCCAGAGACCCCCTCAAAAGCCGAGAGGACCTTCAAGCACCTGGGGCCAGAACTTTCAGGATCTGCCAGATATAGCAGCATGTCATTCGCATATAGGGCTATCTTGTCCACTTGCCTCGAGTCCCAGGTCCAGCCCCGAATGAGTGGGTCCTGTCGGATGAGCGCCGCCAGGGGCTCCAACGCGAACAAGAGGGGCGAGAGGGGGCACCCCTGACGCATGCCCCTGCGGATCGGGAAGGCCTCGGTGAGCTCCCTGTTAATAAGTACACAGGCTCAGGGGTTGGTATAGAGGACTTTGATGAGACGGCGGAACGAGGGATCGAAACAAATCCTGTCCAGCACATCCTGCAGGTAGTCCCAATTCACCGTGTCAAAGGCCTTTTCGAAGTCTATGAAAAGGAGGGCTAGGTACGGGGTTAGCCGATCACGGTGGACCAGGGCCAGGTGGAGGCGGCTAATGCAGTGGCGGGTGCCTCTAGCGGGCATGAACCCGCATTGGTCGGGGTGGACCAGGTCCTGCAGGAGGGGTCAGAGTCTCTGAGCCAAGACTGTGGCGAAGAGCTTAATCTCCATGTTGATCAGCGAGATGGGGCGGTAGTCCTCACAACTCAGGGACGGCGGCTGTGTCTTCGGAATAACCACTATTGTGGCCAAATCTGACCCAGGGGGGATGTGCCAGTCTCTGCCACATGGCGGAAAAGATCCAGCAGGCGGGGAGCCAAAATATCTTGAAAGGCCGCGTAGTACTCCTGAGGGAACCCATCGGGACCATGCGTTTTTCCGCGGTGTAGGAGGGAGATGGCATCCTGGACCTCCTCCAGGGTGAAGGGGCGGTCCAGAGTGTCCGCAGTGTCTTGAGAGATAATAGGCAGCCAGGTACCAGTGTCGTCCATGAGAGGGGCCAGAGGAGCGCCCGAGGACCGATCAGCGTAGAGGTGCGCA